>NC_053168.1:1750833-3101666 GCF_016835505.1 Polypterus senegalus | reverse complement strand
TAAAATAAAGTAACATGATTGCTAATGTAATTGTTTTGTCATTGATATGAGTGTTGTTCTCATATCTATCTATATATATATATATATATCTATGTATCTATATATATATATGTTGTTCTCATATCTATCTATCTATATATCTATATATATATATATATATATATATATATATATATATACCCGAGCAGAAGTAGTGTGTTAAAGAAGAAAATAGAAAGAAAAGGAAACATTTTGAAAATAACGTAACATGATTGTCAATGTAATTGTTTTGTCACTGTTATGAGTGTGGCTGTGATATATATATATAGCAAAATACCCGCTTCACAGCGATGTCATGTGTTAAAGAAGTTATGAAAAAGAAAAGGAAACATTTTAAAAATAATATAACATGATTGTCAATGTAATTTTTTGTGTATTTGGGCAGCGTCACAAAGTTGTTTTCGGTAGCTGCATCAGAAAATGTACCACGACGTCTGACACGCCTCCTTTTTACTGTTTTCTCACAGCTTGGATTGCTGCTGTCATATATATACACACACACACACAGATATATATATATACATATCTTCATATCTATATACATATCTACATATACACACATATATATATATATATATATATATATATATATATATATATATACCTATCTACATCATATATTCACACAAATTATATATATGTGTGTATGTATGTGTGTGTGTGTGTGTGTGTGTGTGTGTGTGTGTGTGTGTGTATATATATATATACACATACATATACTTGTGTGTATGTTTGTATGTGTCTATATGTGTGTGTATAGGTTTGGTCACTGAGTGCAAGGGAAAAATAATAAAATATAGTCTATAAGTTATTAAACAGTAAAACATTAACGTTTTAAGAAGTACAGGTACATTGAAATTACATTTTCTATGTGAGCGTTCAAATTTGTGCCTCGCCGCCTTGATTGTGAATCGCCTTAATATTATTTTGCCGTGGTGTAGAAAAGGGGTCCCGTGTTTGCACTTGTCTGGGCTATAGCGCAGGGGGAGGATGAAAAAAATTAAAAGTGCTCACTTTGACTTAAAGCAGAAGCGCAGTCAGCGTCTCAAAGGCCGGCACAGCTATGCACACGCGCTGGCTGCTCGACTTTTGCTGGGCAGGAGACCCCAGTTTTTGCAGACACGTTCATAATATCAAAAGTCTCAGCGCTCTTTGGAGGTCATTCATATATTATATATATATAGCAAAATACCCGCGCCTCGCAGCGGAGAAGTAGTGTGTTAAAGAAGTAATGAAAAGAAAAGGAAACATTTTAATAATAACGTAATATGATTGACATTGTCATGAGTGTTGCTGTCATATATATGCCTGCCTAAATAAGTCACCCTCGCTTCGCTCTTACTTTTTTACCGTTCATTTAATCATGGCTAGTGGCGGAAAAATTATAAAATGGAAGGAGGATGGCTTTACCAAAACAATTATTGATGGCGAATCGATTATTCATAAAGCTTGAATTGGTGATCTGTTTTTCTGTGTTAACCTCATATTTTTCATACTTCTTCTCAAACTAAGGTGGTGCGAGGGTAAAATGAATCGGGATGCGCTGATCAATGTAATCCGTGTACCAGGAAATCATGCATTGACAAAAGCTCCCTTTGCTTGTAATGCAAAGTGTGATTAAATGCATTATTTTTTAACGCGTTATGGAGCACATGCATCGAAGCTTCTCGGCTGTGCTTGTGCTAAGAAAAGGAAAGATTTTAAAAATAACGTAACACGATTGTCAATGTGACCTTTTGTAAGTAGTGCCTGGAGGATTCAGTGTGTAGAAACTCTATAGAGACAGCGTGTGTATTAACTTGTGGATTTTTCTGTGAGTATTTGGTGGCAGTCTGAGGAAGTTGCTTCGGAAGACAGCGTTAGCCGCGGAGCTCAGCTCAGAGCAAAATGAGGTGGGAGGGAGATGATGACGTGACTCCCCACCCGCCTTAACTGTCAATCCCCACAAACACAGTCTCGAATTTGCATAAGCACACCCCTTCACCTACAATTTTAACTTAGTTATAAAGTGATCAAAACTCTCGTTTATATCCTGTGTCCTCTCATTAAACTTGTATCCCTCATTACCTGTGGGCATGTGAAACGCCAGCGGTAGCCTGTCTATGAACTTAATTTAAAGTTTAGGTTTACACCTTGCTTTCTTTCCGAGCTGGCAACACTCATGAATATGGTAGTATATGTCACTCGCTCGCTTCTTATTGTTTTCGCTGCCTTCTCAATTATATAATGCATGTTTTCTTAAGCGCTTTTTGGAGGTCTTCCTGGTTTTCTACCCACTGCGCTGACAATCAGTTCACGTGATTACGTGGGAGGCGTGATGATGTCACAAAACTCCGCCCCACGTCATTGCAGCTCAACTCCATTACAGTTAATGGAGAAAAATACCTTCCAGTTATGACCATTAGGCATAGAATTTCGAAATGAAACCTGCCCAACTTTTGTAAGTAAGCTGTAAGGAATGAGCCTGCCAAATTTCAGCCTTCTACCTACTCGGGAAGTTGGAGAATTAGTGATGAGTCAGTGAGTGAGGGCTTTGCCTTTTATTAGTATATATATATATATATATATATATATATATATATATATATATATATATATATATATATATATATATATAACTGATTACCCATTGGCTTAGTCTATAAGTTATTAAACAGTAAAACATTAACGTTTTAAGAAGTAAAGATACATTGAGCACCAATGGAGTGGTTTCGGCTAAACTACATTTTAAAGACGATATAACACAACAGGTAAGTAGTACTAACAGCAGCTAAAATAAATATGGATCATCTCTCGGTAGTAGATCCCTTTTGAAAGGCGCTAAACAACGGCTGTGGTATAGAAATTACGTTTTCTATGTGAACGTCCAAATTTCTGCCTCTGGTAATGTGCCTTACCGGCATTACCAGCAATTAAAGAAAATTCGTTTTGTGTCCTCTGCAGTTTTAAGAGAGAAAGGCTTTGGTTTGGGATAAAAGGAAAAAAGGTGTAAAGAAAGGAAAGTTGCCTTTTTCTTTTATATAGTGTAGAGAGACGTCTTAAGCTGACGATATGAGCGCCTTTTGTGGACCGTCACGGTGGGTCTTGTGTAGACTGGAGAGACGGCCCTGCCATTAACTGGCCAGGATGGCACTGTCGGTCCTCCAGTCCTGTGCGTGTCTTCCGCGACTTCATAATCGTATACGTGCAAAAGAAAGTGTGAAGCGCCTTAATATTAGTTTGCCGCGGTCTAGAAAAGGGATCCCGTGTTTGCAGTTGTCTGGGCTATAGCTCAGGGGAAGGAGGAAAAAATTAAAAGTGCTCACTTTCACTTAAGGCAGAAGCGCAGTCAGCGTCTCAAAGGCCGGCACAGCTACGCGGGCGCGCCGGCTGCTCGACTTTTATAGTATTTTTGCAGTGCAGGAGACGCCACGTTTTGCAGACACGTTCACGGAAGTCTTGCTTGTTCTCTGCGTACTGCGTTCACAGTCAGTTCACGTGAGCCGCTCGGAGTACATGCAACGAAGGTACTTAGCTGTGCTTGTGCTATCTTGTGTGATCTTACGATGTCCACGGCTTTATTTAATGTTAGCTCAGACCCGGCACTTAAAAGTTTCTCTTTCACTTTCGCTGAGTTTGTGCCAAACACTAGTCTATCCCTGACCATCTCATCTTCATTTGCATAAGCACAGCCCCTCATCCGCGAATATTTAGCGGCTGCACGTCTATTGGATTGCTGCTGACGGACAGCCTTATATGGGCAGGCACTCAATTACGTGGGAGGCGTGACGATGAGGTACGTAACTCCGCCTCGCATGGCGACCGAGCTGCAGGCTATGACCATATATATGTACGTAAGTAGGTTCCAGTTATGACCGTTACGTGTAGAATTTCGAAATGAAACCTGCCTAACTTTTGTAAGTAAGCTGTAAGAAATGAGCCTGCCAAATTCCAGCCTTCTACCTACACGGGAAGTTGGAGAATTAGTGATGAGTCCGTCAGTCAGTCAGTCGATGAGGGCTTTGCCTTTTATTAGTATAGATTAAATCCTGTTGAGCACAGAAGCACGGCAAGTCTCTTAGAGAGGTCGACAGAAGGGTGCACATTGGACCAGTGAGGAGCAGGACTGTCATTTATGAAGTTTCGGTTTCCCTCTTGTAAATGCCACATGGGTTGGATGGGCAACCTGACCAGGAGAGAGGATGGAGCCAGACCTAGAAGCAATGGCCTGAAGGGATGGATGAACAAACCATCAGTTTTAAAAGATGCCACAGGGGATACACCCCCAGGATGCTAGGTGGCAGCGGCCCTGGATATTGGTGCCCAGAATGGAACCAGTAGGGAATGCTGGGAGTTGTAGTCCAGCAACACAGCCCTGCCTGTCTCCATGAGTGCTGCAAAGGGGCGTTGCAGTGAGATGCACTTCCTAATTAATGGGACTTCTCTATGAGCCACAAGTTCTACCATCAGGCAGTAGCCCAGGCACTGGAAGTACTCCCGGGTTCTTATTAAAAAGGACCACACTCCCTCATCCAGGCAAGTCAGAGCTGGGAGGACGTGGAGCAACACTCGACCGGAGGAGGGCAGTGCGGTGGTGAGAGAAACTGTGAGGAGTGCTAGGTATAGTGGAGGAATTTGGTGAATAAACCATCCTTTATTTGAACCCAGGACTCTTTGTGATTGTGTTTGGGAATGTGAGGCTCGCTGACACCCCAGTTTCTATCACACTCTCTAAAATGGAAGAGAACCCCTAGAAAGAGGACAACTGGCATAATTTCTACTTTGCCTCTAATGGTCAGAAAGAACAAAACTGCTGCACCCCTGGATGCTGGCGTCAGTTGACCACCAGGTGCCAGTGACTTTCCCAGTCGTCTGCAGGCCTCGTCTTTACTTTGCATCTTTAAAACTATCTTTTAATACTTGTGAGGTAACAACAGTCGACAGCCTTATGAGACCACTGATCGAATTTCGCTTATTAGATACTAACTGGGCTCTCCTGTTGTCTTAGAGGGAAACACGACAGCCGCCACAAAAACACATCTGCCAAATACTAAAAGAGAGACAATGGGCTTAATACTTAATATGAAAGCAATGATTCTGTGAACGATTTTAGAAACAAACAAACAAACAGGCAGTCGTGTAAGAGAGCAGCTCCAGGTCCTTGTTTTAGTTTTGTTGTCATTTAAGGCCATCGCATGACAGTTGTCTACACAGAGGTAGCCACTCCAAAGACCAAGAAAGACTTAGTTTTTGGAACTTGTGAAGAAGGCAACCACAAAGTTGAAGGGTCGACACGTTTCGGGATTACGCCTCCTCCTTCAGGGCCAAGCAGTGGACTTCTGAAACGTTTCTACAAATGTGTCACCCCAAGGCCTTAATGAGAACAATGAATCTGCCTGTGTGATCCGAAGGACAGGTGAGGAACAAAAACTTTGGACGTGAGTGTCGGTGGGCTTCGTGCCGTAGGAACCAAGTTACCGGAACTATTCTCTAAAATTTCAGTAATTATTTACCGCTCTGATGCTGATCTTTCTGACCATAAAATAGGTTGTTACGATAACAATAGATGAGAAGAATGCCTAATTAATTGCAGAATTATGGTATTTGAGGGGTCCTGTAGAGCGACTCTCTCTCTCACATGATTTGGCTCAAAAACTAATCAGCACATCATCACCACATAACAGGCTGACGTTTTGAGTTTGAGATTTTTCCGTCCAGCCGATTTAGCTCTAGAAACTGTGACACATAGACACACACACATAACAGACAGACCCCCATCATCGAGATATTGATGTTTTCATTTATTTCTTTCTTTCTAAAGCTCTTTAAAAATAACATCAAGGCTGACCAAAGTGCTGTACAATAAAAGCCCAACGTATCAGACAAACAAAACCAAACGATAAATGAAACACATGAGAGCTGAAGAGATCTATACTAATAAAAGGCAAAGCCCTCACTCACTCACTCACTCATCACTAATTCTCCAACTTCCCGTGTAGGTAGAAGGCTGAAATTTGGCAGGCTCATTCCTTACAGCTTACTTACAAAAGTTGGGCAGGTTTCATTTCGAAATTCTACGCCTAATGGTCATAACTGGAAGGTATTTTTCTCCATTAACTGTAATGGAGTTGAGCTGGAATGGCGGGGGGGAGTTTCGTGTGACATCATCACGCCTCCCGTAATCACGTGAACTGACTGTCAACGCAGTGCGTAGAAAACCAGGAAGACCTCCAAAAGCCTTAAGAAAACATGCATTATATAATTGAGAAGGCAGCGAAACAATAAGAAGCGAGCGAGTGACATATACTACCATATTCATGACTGCTGCTACCTCGGAAAGAAAGCAAGGTGTAAACCTAAACTTTAAATTAAGTTCATAGACAGGCTACCGCTGGCGTTTCACATGCCCACAGGTAATGCGGGATACAAGTTTAATGAGAGGGCGAGGATATAAGCGAGAGTTTTGATCACTTTATAACTAAGTTAAAATTGTAGGTGAAGGGGTGTGCTTATGCAAATTCCGAGAGACTGTGTTTGTGGGGATTGACAGTTAAAGGCGGGTGGGGAGTCACGTCATCATCTCCCCTCCCATTCATCTTATTTTGCTCTGAGCTGAGCTCTGCAGCTAATGCCGTCTTCTGAAGCAACTTGGTCAGACTGCCACCAAATACTCACAGAAAAATCCACAAGTTAATACACACGCTGTCTCTATAGAGTTTCTCCACACTGAATCCTCCAGGCACTACTTACAAAAGGTTACATTGACAATCGTGTTACGTTATTTTTAAAATCTTTCCTTTTCTTAGCACAAGCACAGCTGAGAAGCTTCGATGCATGTGCTCCATAAGCGTTAAAAATAATGCATTTAATCACACTTTGCATTACAAGCAAAGGGAGCTTTTGTCAATGCATGATTTCCTGGTACACCGATTACTTTGATCAGCGCATCCGATTCATTTTACCCTCGCACCACCTTAGTTTGAGAAGAAGTATGAAAAATATGAGGTTAACACAGAAAAACAGATCACCAATTCAAGCTTTATGAATAATCGATTCGCCATCAATAATTGTTTTGGTAAAGCCATCCTCCTTCCATTTTATAATTTTTCCGCCACTAGCCATGATTAAATGAACGGTAAATAAAGTAAGAGCGAAGCGAGGGTGACTTATTTAGGCAGGCATATATATGACAGCAACACTCATGACAATGTCAATCATATTACGTTATTATTAAAATGTTTCCTTTTCTTTTCATTACTTCTTTAACACACTACTTCTCGCTGCGAGGGGTATTTTGATATATATATATATATATGAATGACCTCCAAAGAGCTGAGACTTTTGATATCATGAGCGTGTCTGCAAAACTGTGGTCTCCTGCCCTGCAAAAGTCGAGCAGCCAGCGTGTGCATAGCTGTGCCGGCCTTTGAGGCGCTGACTGCGCTTCTGCCTTAAGTCAAAGTGAGCACTTTTAATTTTTTTCATCCTCCCCCTGCGCTATAGCCCAGACAAGTGCAAACACGGGACCCCTTTTCTACACCACGGCAAAATAATATTAAGGCGATTCACACTTTCTTTTGCACGATACGATTATGAGGTCCTCACCGGATTATGAAGACACGCACAGTGGAGGACTGACAGTGCCATCACAGCCGATTAATGGCGGGGCGTCTCACCAGTCTACACAAGACCCACGCGACTGTCCCAAAAGGCGATCATAGCGTCAGCGAACACATCTCTCTATACTATATAAAAGAAAAGGCAACTTTCCTTTCTTTACACCTTTTTCCTTTTATCCCAAACCAAAGCCTTTCTCGCTTAACACTGCAGAGGACACAAAACTAATTTTCTTTAAATGCACAAATTTGAACGTTCACATAGAAAATGTCATTTGTATACCACAGCCGTCGTGTAGCGCCTTTCAAAAGGGATCAACTACCGAGAGATGATCCATATACATTTTAGCTGCTGTTAGTTACTTACCTGTTGTGTTACACAGTCTTTAAAATGTAGTTTACCTGAAACCACTCCAGTAGTGCTCAATGTACCTGTACTTCTTAAAACGTTAATGTTTTACTGTTTAATAACTTATAGACTATATTTTATTATTTCTCCCTTGCACTCAGTGACCAAAGCTATACACACACATATATAAAAGCTATACACACAAGTATATGTATGTGTGTGTATATATATATACTGTATATATACACACACACACACACACATACATACGTACGTACGTACATACATACATACATACACACATATATATAATTTGTGTGTGTATGTATGTATGTATGTGTGTGTATATATGATGTAGATAGGTATGTATATATATATATATGTGTGTGTATATGTAGATATGAATGTGTATATATGTGTATATGTATGTATGTATGTATGTATGTATGTATGTATGTGTGTGTGTGTGTGTGTATATATATATATATATATATATATATATATATGACAGCAGCAATCCAAGCTGTGAGAAAACAGTAAAAAGGAGGCGTGTCAGGCGTGTGGTACATTTTGTGATGCAGCTACCGAAAACAACTTTGTGACGCTGCCGCCAAATACACAAAACAATTACTTTGACAATCATGTTATATTATTTTTAAAATGTTTCCTTTTCTTTTTCATAACTTCTTTAACACACTACTTCTCTGCTGCCAAGCGCGGGTATATATATATATATATATAATATATAGATAGAGATATATATATATATATAGATAGATATGAGAACAACACTCATATCAATGACAATTACATTAACAATCATGTTACGTTATTTTTAAAATTTTTCCTTTTCTTTTTCGTACCTTCTTTAACACACTACTTCTCCGCTGCGAAGCGCGGGTATTCTGCTAGTTCCTAATAAAAAGTACCCAGATAGTCAACATCTCACACTCAGTTAAATGCCAGAGAGTCAACGTGTGTTTTTAATAAGATTTAAAGACAGCGAGTGAAGTTTCTGCCTAACATGCAACGGCACATCATTCCCGAGTTTTGGAGCTGCAACTGAAGAAGTCCGATCACCTCGGAGTTGGCATCGTGTCTCAGGAACACGTAAAAGAATCTGGTCTGCTGACCTGAGAGGGTGAGGTGGGACATAAGGGGGCAGCAGTTCCAACAAATAAAATGGATTTAAAAACAAATACAAGGATCTTAAAATGGATTCGAAAACAAACTGGAAGCCAGTGAAGGGAAGCCACAATCGGGGTAACGTGTTCATGCTTTCTTGTGCCAGTTAAAAATGGAGCAGCAGTGTTTAGCACCAGCTGTAGGTGAGCGATGGCAGCCTGGCTCATTCCAAAAAGAAGTGCATTGCAGTCATCAAGACGAGAGACGTTATAAAAGCAGGTCTCACCGTTTCAAGGTTGCGTTTAGACAACACAGGCTTGATTTTTGACAGCCGCCTCAACAGGAAAAAGCTAGATTTTCCCACTGCGTTCACAAGACTATCGAGTTTTAAAGTGGAATCCAATTTCACACCTAAATTTGTGATCATGAATTTCTCAAATTGAGCCACAGTGGAAAGGTCGATGTAGGGGGTCCCGCTGGTGCTATTGGGTCTAAATAGCATGACTTCTGTCTTGTTCTCATTCAAATTTAGAAAATGTAATGCCATCCAACTCCTCATGTCAATAAAGCAATCACGCAGGGGCTGGACAGAACATGGAGCAGGGTGCTTCAGAGGGAAATAAACCTGACAGTCGTCTGCATAAAGATGAAAGGAAATACGGTGTTTACGAAAAATAGAGCAGAGTGGCAGCAGGTTCAAGGAGAACAGAAGAGGTCCCAGGATGGAGCCCTGTGGTACCCGCCAGGGAAGGGCAGCAGAGGTGGAAGTAAAATCATCAATGCTGACACAGAAACTTCTATCTGAGAGATACGACCTAAACTATCAGAAAGCTGAACCTCTGATGCCCACCCACTGCTCCAGCCTGGAGATGAGGATCTCATGGTCTATCGTGTCAAAGGCAGTAGCAGTATCAGGGGACCCTAAAATGTTGAGATCCGTTGAAAACCAAAGATCAAAGTTTTTAACAAATCTAAAGTTTCGATAGGTTATAAAGGGTTGAAAAAAACTAATGAATGATGATGATCATGAGACAAGAGGGAAGACAACTAGAAGACACAGGTGCAAAATGAAATGACATCCAGCCAGGCAAAACTAAAGGTGTGAGATCAATCCGTCCTCCTTCCTTCCTAGAATGACTTCCAACTTTTAGTATGGTTGCTGGTTTTTATGGTGTTAGCCCAGAAGGGGCAGGTCTTTTGTTGCAGCTGGTGTGGTTGTCTCTGTGGTTAAGGATCTGCACGGGTATCTGGAAGGCTTCCGGTTTAAATTCCACTACTGACAGAAGGGATCCTCCTCTGCTGGGCCCTTGAGCAAAGCTCTGAAAATTGCTCCAGAGGCTCATTTCACCAAGGGGGACCTCAAATCGCACTCATTTAACCAAGGGGGCAGTTTTCAATTGCTGCTAGTGGATTGTCAATGAATTTAAAAAAGATAAAATGGGTCACAGGACCATAAAGGTGGAGAAACATTCATACGTTAGAATTGGCCTTGTGGAGCAGGACCAATGAAATCTAACCTTAAAGGGCCTCAAAGAGTCCTACAACATAGGAGATCCTGCAAAATAATAATAGTAATAATAACGATGATAATAATAATAATACAGTACAATCTGGCCTCACATTAACCGGCCTACGGATTAACCGGCCTGTTAAAATAAAATATACATATTTTTTTAATCATCTTTATATTAAATTCATGCACTTCCTTCTTTCCTGGAAGATGAGAGGGCTCCTACGCTCAGAGTGATTTCCGTTTACATATTCCTTTCTGAATTTTCCACGGTGCCTTCTTCTTTCTACCTGGCAGCTCCCCTGCTTCTCCCATCGGGCTTCGCAACAGGGGAGTCGCCCTACCTGCAGGTGCAGCTGCCTTCCACACTGGTCCGGTAGCCCTCCAATCCCTGGGTACGTTGGGCTCCATCCGGACCGACATTTGGGTTCTTTCCCCAGTGGCCAGGGTGCTCACGCTGGGGCTAAACCAGCCCAAAGCCTCCACGACTTCCACTGCCTTTTGACGGCCAGTCGTCTTTAAAACCGGTCACTCCAGCTCCGTAATCGCTCAGCTGGAGCGACAGCTTTCTTCAGCCCCACCGAGTGTCGACCAAACACTCCTCTGCAGGGGTTCACCTCCCAGCTGTGCCCGTCTTTTCTCCATTGAATCTTCTCTCTCGTTCTCCTGCACCGGCTTTCCTCTACCTGCTTCCTTCTCCATTAACCTCCCGTTCTTTCCTGTCCTCCCCCTGGCCCCCTCGCACTTCTATTTATCACGGTGATATGGGTCAGATATGGCAATTAGCACTTCCCGGGAACAATTACAGATGCGTTCGACTCCTCACCTGTGCACTTAAACTGGGATGGCCCAGATCACGAATTCCCTGGGAACCGATCGCCCACGATCGGCTAAGCGATTATTTATTTAAAAAGTGGCCTTTTTGGCATGCGGACCCGCTACACCTCACTGTCCAGTCGTTGTACGAGAAAAAAACCCGTGTGCGAAATCGTGGATGAAGCCTTGTGGATTTAGTTTCTTCAGGAATGTCAAAGAGGTACAGTACATACCTTAGAAATATTTTTCTACATGAAAATAGGTATGCGTCGGATTAACCGGCAAAAATGGCAATCGGCCATGGGTCCAGTCTTGAGGTGGCCGGTTAAAAGGGATTGTACTGCAATAATAATTACAACTTCTAGAACATTATGACCCTTTTGTTTTCCTACGGGCCTGAGCTGTAAGTAGCAATCGCCTTAACTTGGTTGTCCATTAATGGGCACAAGGCTGTATTTAGCTTTAAACCAATCTTCTTTAATGTCTAAGAGAGACAGAGACAGCTAATTTGTGTATGGCATAGTAGCGGGACATAAGCGTAGTCAAATGGCCAGCATCGTAACCTGCATGTCTAACAGCATAGTCACGAGGCCTAAACGTTAACCAAAAGTCAAAGGTGTGGAGAAACCAAATAAATCTGAATTAGACTTTTAGTTTAGTTTATCCAGATCTTGAATAATTATGGGATGAGCACTCCAGCCTTTATGCTTCGAGTCCTTCTGAGACAGGTTACCATGACAACAACCAAACAGAAAGTACATACAATGGAAGCCACCAGGAAAAAAAAAAATCATAATAATTTGGACGTGAGAGTCAGTAGGCTTTGTGCCCTTAGGACTAAGTTACCCAAACTCTTCTCTAACATTTCAGTAATCGTTTACCACTCTGATGCTAATTGTTATGGTAACAATTGATGAGAAGAATTCATAATTGATTGCAGAATTCCAGTATTTGAGGGCTCCTTTCTCTTGCACGCTTTGGCTCAAAGACTAATCAGCACATCCTCATCTCATAACAGGCTTAAGTTTCGAGTTTGAGATTTTTCCATCCATCACATACACACACATACAGACAGACTCATATCCATCATCGAGATATCGATATTTTTGGTATCAGAGGACCCTAAAACATCGAGATCCATCGAAAACCAAAGATTGAATTTTTGGATGAATCTACAGCTTTAGCTCCATTGACGATTGGTGATGATGTGGGAGGGCACAAAGCAAAACACAAAACGGCGAAGTGATATAATGGTAAATAAAATGTCACGTCTTTACAGAGACTTTGTAGGACAAAACAAATGTCACCATGAAATTCCCTTTGTAAGTAAACCTCCAGTCGTCTGTATGCATTTAAAAGAACGCTTTATAATAACAATAATGGTTATTAAAAATGAAAGAATTCAGCAGATCCTAACATGCTGGCGTTTCTGTTTGCCGTGTTACTAAGCCTGCCCATGCATTGGATTATGAGGGGATCGTGAAGGCTCTGCTCATCCTTTAAATATTTCACACCTCAATCATTGGACGTAGAATTTCATCCTTTTGCACTTTTAATTAACTTTATGAAGGAAAAGCACCCACCAGGGCTGTAAATCATCTTCTATTCTCAGTGGTTCTTAAACTGTGGGGCACGAAGTAACAAAAGGGGGGCGCGAAGACGTGAAAAAAAGAAAACAAGAATCGAAAATATGAAAAATCCATCTATTGAAACCAAAACAAGTTAACTTAAACTACATTCTGATACTAGAATAATAAATATAGAGGTAGATAAATGTCGATAAAAGTTAAGTAGGTATAATAAAATATGCATCTCTGATATATCATTAATTAAAAAAGAACAAATTGGTGTTAGTGGGCTCCTTTCAAAAAAACATTAGGGGGGCACGATTAAAACTGTTATGAAAACTCGGGTCGCAAATATGTAACGGTTGAGAAACGCTGCTCTATGGGATAATAAAGTCAATGGCCGGCTGCTGTTGAAGCAAAATGAATGAAGAGCAAGCCGCTTACCTTTTGGCCTTTTGGACCTTCGTTTCCAACGGACCCCTTCGAGCCTAGAGCTCCCGGCCCACCCTGTTAAAACACAAACAAATTCTGTGATAATACAATACAATACAATTTATTTATGTGTAGCCCAAAATCACACAAGAAGTGCCGCAATGGGCTTTAACAGGCCCTGCCTCTTGACGGCCCCCCAGCCTTGACTCTCTAAGAAGACAAGGATCAACTCCCAAAAAAAAAACATGTAGGGAAAAAATGGAAGAAACCTCGGGAAAGGCAGTTCAAAAAGAGACCCCTTACCAGGTAGGTTGGGCGTGCAGAGGGTGTCAAAAGAAGAGGATCAATACAATACAATACAATACACAGAACAGAACAAATCCTTAATACAGTATACAAATACAAATTTTAGAAGTACGGAGTAAAATTTAACAGTATTGATATCACACAATAATTTGTTTGTGATAAGGTTTCTCTGACCTAAAACATGAACCCTAATTAAGGATTCTTGAGGATGATACTGGGGGATCTCTAGGAGATTCACAGAGAGCAGAGATGGCGACACTTAATAGTGGCCCATATACCAGATGGTTCAAATCTTCAAAGAAAAAGAAATAAAAGAAATGAGCGCCAATTTGTCAAGCAGAACTAGGAGCAGGCAGACATCTGGGTGCAGGATGTGTGTCAGTGGTGGCTGAGAAACATGAAAGTGAAGTAAAAAAACAAAACTGAACAACAACAAGCAACAGCAACGGGTGAAATGAGGATCAGTCCCTCGCGACTACTCAAGACTTATGGTGTGGGAAAAATAATAACAATGCTCTGGAAATGCCAAAAGAGATCTGCCAGATGTGGCACAAAACAAATGAAACTGTCCTGACTGACTTAATCAAAAACAACTTAACTTTCCAATCAAAATAATCCACCAATTACCATTGAAAGATATGAGCTAGAAACAGGAGCATTCATATAGAAGCATACATATTATTTTTCACCAGGTCAAAGGTCAGTGCTGTACACTTCCTGGTTGTTTGTGTCATGTGTCAAGCAGAATTAAACCCCCCGCAATATTTATCCATTAGGCAGGGCTTGAATTGTCCAGGGCCGCACAGATCACGACTGCCAGTCTCATACCCGCACTTTCTGCTTCCACAGCCATGCACTTGTAATCTGGGCACAATGTGGCGGTATGATGTTGTCCTGCAGAATGTGGTGATCCAAAATGTGTCCATATCTTTAATGGTGCCCTCACAGATGCCATGGGCACTGGCACACTCCCATGCCATGACTTTTGGTCCTGACGCTGAGAAGAGCTTAGATAACCCTTGACCTGTTTGTCCTGGTGAACGTGATGGCTGTTTGGTCCAAAAGCTATTTGAAATGTTGACTTGTCGGACCACCGTGTTCCATCTGAGATGAGCCCAAGCCCAGAGAAGATGGAGGCACTTCTGGAGAGTATTGCTGTGGGGCTTCTGCTTGGCACAGTAAGGCCTTCACTTGCACCTGTGGATGCATCGGTGACTGGTGTGGGCTGACAAAGGTTTACTGAAATCCGTGACAGATGTGTGACGGTGATGTCTGAGGGATTGGAGGCGACGCACATTCACATTGCCGTTTACACACCAAGACTTGACCAGATTCCTTCAGAATTTGAATTATATTGTGCACTTTAGAGGGTGCGATGCCCAAATGCTTAACGACTTGTCTCTGGAGGGCGCTGTTCTCAAAGTGCTGGATTATTCCCTGTTGGCATTGACGAGCCTCGGCCCACCCTTGATCTTGAAGGACTTGACCATTTTTGGGGTCTGCTTATCCACAAGAACTCGATTGCCTCACCTAATCCCCCATCTTTCAACTTGTCACATCGTTGTTAGTCCTAAACTACCCCTCGGTACGTTTATCCAGAATTCCTCCCCTGCCAGTGGTTCAGAATCGCATTTTTTTTTTTGTCTCTTTTGTTGATTTTTGTTGTTTTAATTGTTGATTATATGCATCAATGTTTATTTTTGCTTTGTCCACTGTATGTACATAAGCTGCCTTTGTTATGTTCCACGTGTTTTGTGAGGCGGGGCCACCTGCCAATCACCACCAGGAACTGCCAGTCACCCTCTCAATCCAAAGGGTCTTCCACAGTTCCTGGGGGTTCATTTTGAATGCACTTGGGAGTTGGTGAGTTAATCACATTTTTTTTACACTGCTTGTGCCTTTGGTATAATTTTGAAGTTTTGACCCTCCTGTTCGGTTTTTGGCCACATTTTTGGATTTCTGTTGGATTGCCTTGGTGTTTTTGGGCAATTCCTTTGCTTCTTGTGCTCCGTGGAGCTTCATTGATATTGAAGAGCATTTTGTGTGACTAGACTTTTTATTTTATAAAGATTTGGTCCTTGCCCTTACTACTAAGTGGGGTTTGATGGTGATACCCCCCTCTAGTGGACATTTTGTGGAAGTGCCTTTTGTAACATTGGTTTAGTGCTTCAGAACAGGCTAAGACTGCAGATACTCAGTCCACCATTTTTGGTCTACACAATGCGAGGAGATGTCCATCGACAGTTGCAGTCCCCTGGTCTTCAGCAGGGACCCCATAAGCCTTGCACCTTTCTCTCGCCACCACTCCTCAGCCTCAGTTAGTTGCTCTGCTCCTAAATCAGTGAACAGCAGCACCCCGGCCCCTTGAGTGCCATCTGCTCACTCCATTCTCGACCGCTGCCTCCTCTTCACATGGCTCAGCCATGAGAGCTTCTTTACTTTTCCACCTCCATACCCTTCGTCTTTTTTTATTTTTCGATCTTCCTCTAACTTGCTCAATCTCCCTTTTCGTACCTGTGGGTGCAAGTGCCCTAGTTAGAGACCCCAGAGTACTAAAGAAGATATTGGCCAAACTGCAAACGTCCACACGTGGGCTCACCAGTCCCCCCGCATCAGTACCCTGGGGCTATCACTTGCACCCGTGCCCGCCTGAAGCCTGAGCACACACTTTATTAATTTAAAAACTAGGATGCCACTCGGAATCCCCAACGCTCTGTCGTACCACCAGGAAGGCCAATAAGGTAGCGTGACAGAAACGCATGCAGACACTCCTGACTCATTGCACCTTCTTCCATCTTCTGTGAATGAGATCCTGAGATCCATGAACTCCTCCACTAAGGGCAATTGATCCCACCCCTGATCCAAGGAGGAAGCAATCCAGAGATCTCTGACCTCCGACCTGGAGGTGCTGCTCCTCATCCCAGACACGTCACACTCAGCAGTGAATGCCAAAAGGCACCGTCAGATGAGGGCAAAGAGGGCAACATCTTCTCCCTAAAGCACAGCTGCTCCCCCAACTGGACCCCCTCACTCCCTTGGCTGGGCCTTGATATCCATGAACACCACAAACGGCAGTGGTGACGAGACATGGCTCTGATGGAACCCAACGCCCAAAGGGAACGAATCCGACTTAACAGTAATGAGGAGAGAAGAAGATCACGAGGGCAAACAGCAGAAGTGAGATTCCCTCACGAGGTGTCTCGGCCGACACTCCAAGGTAGGATGAGAAGCGCAGCGATTTGGGAAGAATCTCGGAGGGGAGTCGCTACTCCTCTGGATTGAGAGGTGGTAGGTGAGGTGGTCTGGACACGTCGTAAAGATGTCCCCCCCCCCACAGGTGGCTGCATCTAGAGCTGTTCAAACCCTGCGGCAGACTTGGGACATGCTGGAGGGGTTATGTGTCTCGGCTGGTTGCTTGAGAATTCTTTAGAATTCTTCAGGAAAAGACTGGACTCTGAAGTGTGGGCTGCTGCCACAACTCTCACCAGGAAAAGCAGTTTGAGAAGATGAGATGAGATGAATTGTCTCACATTTTTCTATAATGCTTGAATAGGGTTAAACTTTGGGAAGGGTCCGGGGAATTCCAAGGTGATGCAGCACTTGATCGATCCCCTTATGTATGTATTTTTCAAAGAATTTGATTCCTCTATCCACTTTGTAAACCTGCTTACCCAGTGTGAAGGCCATAGGTTTTCACCACCCCGCTGAGTGATTGTTCTGTTCGCACATGTCGCATGGACTCCGTAATCCTGTCTGAAGCTGCACATGCGTTAATGATGATAACATTCCCTTGCTGGGTCTTGCTGGCTTTGGAAAATGACCATCTGCAGACTGATATATGATATTCAGCCAGCCATTTAGGTCCAGAGAAGACATGTTTGGGGGAAAAAAAACAGCTTTGGGTAACGGATTACCTCCAGACGCCCACTCTCCAGTTGCACACCTGTGCCAGTAAACCGTTTTCTTGGAAAATTCCTAAGAAAGCCTCATTCAGTTCCATGCAATTTGTTGGTGGGATTCTAGTGAAACGTTTTTCTTTCTTAAATGAGAAGCAGTAACTGTAGCCAAGAGTCTGGAAAGCCAAAACCGACATCTGGCTGTCATAGCGATGCCAGGTGGAAGAATGCCATTCTACTGTGTGGTACTGTGCTGGCACCAGGCATCCGGGCTGAGAAACAGACAGAAAAACAGATGAGCAGTCCATCCATTTATTATCAAATCTGCCTAACACAGGTTGGGATTACCGGGGCCTGGGGTCTTGTGATGCCCACCCTAACTGAACTGGGTACAAAACAGGAACCAAACTTGGACAGGGTGCCAGTCCATAACATGACATGTAAACACAGCCACATTCATTCATTCTGGGCTGTTTTAAAAGGCACTGATTGGCATAACCTGTGTGGGATTTGAAAAGAAAAACAGTGCAAAAGATAGACATGAAAGGCGCTATATGAGATAAATAAGTAGATATATAAGAGAGGCATTATCTATAGATAGATAGATAGATAGATAGATAGATAGATAGATAGATAGATAGATAGATATGAAAGGCACTATATAGATAGATAGATAGATAGATAGATAGATAGATAGATAGATAGATAGATATTAAAGGCACTATATAGATAGATAGATAGATAGATAGATAGATAGATAGATAGATAGATAGATAGATAGATAGATAGATTACATAGACAGATACTCTACATCAGGTACACATTATTTGGTATAGTTGGCAGGATCAGATAAATAGAGAGATAGATGAGAGGCACATAGACAGATAAAATGCAGTATATTACAGTTAGATGTGAAAAGGCACTATATAGATAAATAAAAAGGCACTATATTACACTTAGATAGATGTGAAAGGCACTATATAGAAAGATAGACAAATAGATAAAAGGCACTATATTACAATTAGATAGATAGATACGTGGCACGCGTGTCCTGTTCACCTTGCTTAACAACAGCAATAGCAACCATCAACAAAAATTCCTCAAAATGGTGGCACCGCTTGGAAAAGAAAATGGTGTAGCAGGGGGACACTAACATTTTTTAACATTATGAAAGCTAATCTAAGAAAAGTTCTGCATACATGCTCTTGGAAAGTTCACAGGTGGGATCGGAGGGCAGAAATCCTCGAACTATTTTTGGGATGAAGTCCCACGTCTGATGCTTAGTTGCTTTATTTAATTTGGTACCCGTGTGTTATAACCCTGCCACTCAACCCAGAGAGCGCACCTCCATTCACTCAGGTATAGACCCTTTCAATGTTATAAATAACGACATCAGAAACTTCACAGCAGACGTAATGTTTTAAAAGTAATTAAAAAATCTAATTTTCCATGTTCTTGTTTTGTAAATAAACGAATATAAAAAACGATTACGGTTTTCTCTCGCCTGTGCCCGTGGTGGGGTTATAACACACGAGTACCAAATTAAATCAAGCAGCTAAGTATAAGACCTGTGGCGTGACAATTTCCCTTTTTTCAGTGGGTCCTCATCCCAGAAATCGTTCGAGGACTGCAGCCCAGAAACTCTGCAAATCTTTCTTCTGTCGCACGCATTTCTTTACTGAATTTGGATTTTTTCGACTCTAAGTTGTGCCTCAACCGAAGACAGACTTCTTTTCAGTCTCCAGATCTTACCTCCTGGTGAGGCTTCTTAAAGTCTCTTCATAAGAGGCCCAAGGAGTTGGTGAAGGGCCCTCAGACGGTCCAGGAATTTAGTAAAGATGAAGGTGACTGGCGAGGAGTTGCTGAACTGAGCCGTATGGAGAAGGTTGGTCAAGCACATCAACCCCACATAGAACTTAGAGAAGATGAAGAGGAAGAAGAAGAACAACAACAGCGGGTGATCCAGGACTGGCCTAGCAGATGCCCAACTCCAGCCCTGAACTCTAACAGGGCACAAACCATTAAAATCAAAGCTCAGCTGGGTCACCTCAGCCAACGCAGGCCGCTCTCCAGTAAAGCCTTCACTTTGCCCTTTTCACTCATCGCAGCAAAGGTACATCTCCAGCACTGAAACTCCAAAATTCATTTCACTTACCTGAAGTCCTGGTAATCCTGGTGGACCAGGTGGTCCTTCCGGTCCCCGAGGGCCTCGCTCTCCCTGTTATAAAAGAACAAAATAATGAATATTAATAACTTATGACTTTAGCCAAGACAGAACGGGCAAAATGATAAAACTCTCCAAAACACAAACGGAAATACATTTGTTTAATAATTAAAGGAATACCCACAAAAATCAGATTAATACAAAAGATTCAGTAACAATGAATTGAAATAATGAAATACGAGACCCCTTTACAGCAGAATTCAGAAAGAAAGAAACAGAAACAAAAGAATAAAATAACTCAAGTGAGCACAATGGACTCCAAAACTCTTGAGACCCTTCACTCTTTCCACATTTTGTTCTGTTGCAGCCTGCTGCTAAAATCATTAGAATTGTTTTTTTTTTTTTCTCATCAATTAACTCTCGCCACCCCAGAATGACAACGTGGTAAACAGGACTTTAGGAATGTATGCAAATTTATTTAACAAATAAACAACTGAAACATCGCACTGACACAAGGATTTGAACCCTTAGCTCAGGTACATCCCATTCAACTGATCACCGTTGAGATGTTTGGAGTCCACCAGTGGCCAATTCAGTTGACCAGGTGGATCAGGAAAGGCGTACATCTATCCATATAGTGGACCACAAACCAAGCCATGACATGGAAGGAGTTGCTTGCAAAGCTTAGAGACAGGAGGCACCTATCTGAGGAAGACCTCTCAAGGGCAGAGCTTTCTTCTTCTTTTTTTGGCTCCTTCTGTTAGGGGTCACCACAGCAGATCATCTTGTTACATATCTTCCTGTCCTCTTCATCTTGTTCTGTCACCCCCATCACCTGCATGTCCTCTCTCACCACATCCATAAACCTTCGCTTAGGCCTTCCTCTTCTCCTCTTCCCAGGCAGCTCTATCCTTAGTACCCTTCTCCCAATATACAGTACTCAGCATCTCTCCTCTGCATATGTCCAAAAAAACGCCATCTCGCCTCTCTGACTTTCTCCCAACTGTCCAACTTGATCTCACCCTCTAAGGTCCTCATTTCTAATCCTGTCCATCCTCAGCACACCCAATGCAAATCTTAACATCTTTAACTCCAGCCCAAATAACATAGCTGGTCTCACTACCGTCCTGTAGACCTTCTCTTTCACTCTTGCTGATACCCATCTCCCATCTATCACAAATCACTCCTGACACTCTTCTCCAGTCACTCCACCCTTCCTGCACTCTCTTCTTCACCTCTCTTCCCATTACTCTGTATTGTTGATCTCAAGTATTTAAACTCATCCACCTTCGCCAACTCTGCTCCCTGCATCCTCACCATTCCACTGACCTTCCTTTCATTTACACACATGTATTCTGTCTCGGTGGTCCTACTGACCTTCATTCCTCTCCTCTCCAGAGCAATTCTCTACCTTTCCCGGGTCTCCTCAACCCGCTCCTTACTCTCGATACAACATCGGGTGGTCAGAAAATCGAGAGGACACCTTATGAGAAGGATTTAGGAGTCACAGTGGACTCTAAGCTAACGACTTCCCGACAGTGTTCAGAAGCCATTAAGAAGGCTCACAGACTGTCAGGTCATATAGCGCCTTGACGTGTGGAGTACGAGTCACAGGAGGTTCTGCTCAAGCTTTTTAACACACTGGTGAGGCCTCATCTGGAGTCCTGTGTGCAGTTTTGGTCTCCAGGCTACAAAAAGGACATAACAGCACAAGAAAGGTCCAGAGAAGAGCGACAAGGCTGATTCAGGGCTACAGGGGATGAGTTAGGAGGAAATTTGAAAAGAGCTGAGCCTTTACAGGAGATGAAGAAGAGACCTGAGTGAAGTGTTCAAAATTATGAAGTGACTTAGTCCAGTGGATCGAGACAGTGACTTTAAAATGAGTTCATCAAGAACATGGGGACACAGTTGGACACTTGTGAAGGGGAAATTTCACACAAACATTAGAAAGTTTTTCTTTACAAAAAGAACGACAGAAAGCGGCCAAGTAGTGTGGTAGACAGCAAGACTTAAGGGACTTTCAAAACTCAACTCGATGTTTTTTTGGAAGAAATAAATGGATGGGACTGGCGAGCTTTGTTGGGCTGAATGGCCTGTTCTTGTCCAGATTGCTCTAATGTTCTTATCATAGTCCATTGCGACTCCTGTCTAATCTCATCTGTCCATCTAATGTCTTCATTTCTAGTCCTGTCCATCCTCGTCACACTCAATGCAAATCTTAACATCTTTAACTCTGCCACCTCCAGCTCTGTCTCCTGTTTTTTGGCCAGTGCCACCGTCTCCAGCCCATATAACATAGCTGGTCTCACTACCATCCTGTAGACCTTCCCGGCACAGTGGCCTTCATAATTTTTAAAAGAAGGAAATTGGAACAACCATGACTCTTCCTAAAGCTGTCTGGCTGGCTAAACTGAGTCTGAATTATGGGAGAAGGGCCTTGGTAGGACAAGTGACCCAGAACCTAATGGTCACTCTGGCTGAGCTCTGTGAGGAGAAGGAAGAAGGTTCCAGAACAACCATCACTGCAACACTCCACTTTATGACAGAGTGGCCAGGTGATACATGAAATGCCACGTCTAAAAAGGCACCTAAAGGACTGTGAAAAACCAAGACACTCTGGTCTGGTGAACACCAAGATTAGTGTCATGTCTGAAGGAAACCAAGCACCACTCATCACCTGCATTCCAGCCGTGAAGCATGGTGGTGGTAGCCTCAGGACTGGGAGACTGGGAGACAAGACAGGGTTATGGAAAACTGAATGGAGCAAAGTTCAGAGATCTCATTTAAGAAAACCTGCAGTAGAGCAGTCTGGACCTCCGATTAGGACGAAGGATCAGCTGCCAACAGGACGATGACCCTAAGCACAAAGAAAAGGCAACACAGGAATGGCTTTGGGAGATCCCTGTGAATTGAATTCAGATTTGAACCCAATCGAACATCTCGGGAGAGATCTGAAAATGGCTCCTCCTCACTAACACTGTTTTCTCCTTCTCACCTGGCAGCCTAGTGAGGGCACCTAGGCCCGCTCCTTCTGGTACCCCGACCATAAGAACCCTGGCTGCCCGAATGGAGCTGTCATTTTAGCAAGTGAGACCCACCGGACGGAGCTCATGAGCAAACTGACCCTGCACTACAAACAGCAAGCAATCGGGGGCTCTGGTCCTAAAAACAAAATGGCGCCTTGGAAAGACGTAGATCAGAATGAACAGTTTCAAAAACATCCGTAATCAAAAAAATAGGCCAGACAAATAAATTCCTTAACCTTTTGTAGAGGCCAAGGAAAAGGCTAATAAAAATAAATTAATATTAAATGAAATTACTAGGGCGGCACGGTGGCGCAGTGGGTTGCACTGCTGCCTCACAGTTAGGAGTTCCCCTGGAGGTGAGGCCACCTGCCCATCACTGCCCTCAGCCCTATAGAGACTGAGGAGAACCCACAGTCCCTTGCAGTTCATTGAATGTGTTGGCATTGGCGAGTTTTTGTTGCCTTATGTATTGTGCACCCGGGTTCACTTCCTGGGTCCTCCCTGCGTGAAGTTTGCATGTTCTCCCCGCGTCTGCGTGGGTTTCCTCCCACAGTCCAAAGACATGCAGGTTAGGTACACTGGCGATCCTAAATTGTCCCTAGTGTGTGTGCTTGGTGTGTGAGTGTGTGTGCCCTGTGGTAGGCTGGTGCCCTGCCCGGGGTTTGTTTCCTGACTTGTGCCCTGTGTTAGCTGGGATTGGCTCCAGCAGACTCTCGTGACCATATAGTTAGGATATAGCAGGTTGGATAATGGATGGATGAATTGATGGATGGATTGAATTATCAAACATGAAAACCAAAGTCCAGATCATCACGGCACAGTGAGGTAGTTGTGAGATGTGATGTCCTCTCGGACTAGAAGTCACGTCAAGTCCTGTAGTGCGACGTTAGCCTAACGTGAGTAAAGCTCGATGGTTTGTTTTCTCTTATTTCAACACCGTAATAATAAAGCAAAATAAATGACCACCAGGAAGTATGCAATGAGCCACTAAGTTTGTAAATAAGCAAAGTAAAAAATAATAAAAGCACAAAACAGCGGGGCCTTCTACAGATCACAAGAGCTCATCATTTTAGGGTTCCTGTGCTATCACTAGACAGACGGTGGGATAACTGAAGGAATTATCAGATGAGTCCAACCTGTGGGCCTCTGGTTCCAGGCTCTCCATGACGGCCAATTGGTCCTGAATCTCCGGGGTCCCCCTAAGAAAATAAAAAAAGAAATGAAACAAAATGTCAGAACAAAGACAAACATGCATAGTGCAAGCAAAGAGAGAAGATCTGGCCAATCAGGTTCTTCTCCCTAGCTGATGTCTACATCATCCCGTTAACTAACTCCATCATTTTCTAAAAAGTCACCGGGGTCTCGGCTACAGTCATGTGACGCGTTCATTTGCTGCTGATTTTGATAACCCAGCTTGTGACTGTGGTGTCCCAAAGTGAACGCACTTCCCCTTAATCTCCATTAGGTGTCCTCGCGCTTCACTGTTTAATGAAAGGAACGTTGATGGATCACATTTTTAACATTTTTCAGAATTTATCAGCCTCCATTGTGTTATGTTGAACAATTGGAAAAAAAAGTAAAAACAACTGAATTTATTTTAATCAGAAAAATGTTTTTATGTGTAACAGAAACACGTAAATTCCAAAATGTTAACACAAATACAGTAGGAGGATGCATATTTAGTACACGTCTGTCGTGTGACATATTTTGAAACTGTCACCTTACAATCGGGACAGCAGAGGTTTCTTTGCACACTTCTCTTATATTTTTCCGTTGCTTGCACATGAGAGGGTAGAACGTCGGCACCTGATCCGCACGATCAACGCGCCCCTTGTGTCAGCGTCTGATGATCAATTCACATCGTCGTCATTATCACTTGACTCGACTAACGATTCAGTTACAGCCAGCGGCGTCAGCAGGGTCGGTGATTCTCAGTATGGTAAAGATCCTCACTTATGCGCCAGCCTCAGGGCGTGTACCTTACCTCCTCTTAGCTAGCGAATGAGAGAACTATTTAATGAAATTAGATCGGGTTTTTTCTAGAATTTTCTTGAACATCCCGCTTAATTTTGCGACTTATCATATCGTGCTAAGAATCATAGTTCGCTTGCAGGAGCGATATATTTGCGCTAATCTGAGAGAGAGGCTGCAGCCGAGGAGAGCGGGGAGCATGACGTCAGGAGTGGGGAGCCGGGCAGGGGCCTCCTCACTGATGTGCCATCCACCGTTTGAGTCGCTGTACCTCACGCTATGTTTTGGAGTGTACCTTGCCTCCGCTTAGCTAGCAATACCTGTTTGTTTATTGATTTGTCCTCTTTCACTACTACGTGGGTGGAGCCGCGGGGAACGGCTAGTATATGATAATCAAAACTTGTAAAGAAATATATTTAAAAGCAGTGGTTGTATTATCAACTGCCAAAAATGTAACAACACTGGAAATTCCTTTATTTTGACCAGCAACACCACTAAAAGTCTGCATTTGAATGACAATCCTTGAAAGATGGCACCACACAGAGTGGAGGTATTGATGCCCACCCATGTGCCACAAACTACTGAGTCACATAATCGTATCACAGTTTGGGGTCTAGTTGGTCACCAGAATTGGGCTTTTTAACAGAATATATAAAGGCCAAAGACCCAGTCTGGAAGATCCTAGGACAATCACCCAATGTTCTTCATCATTATTCACCATTTGCTGTATTTCTGCAATGATATTTTTCCTGTCACTGTACATAACTTTGACTTTGCTAGTTAATAAATTGTTAATTACTGCATGCCACGTCTGATCTTTGATTCTGCTTATCGAGACTATTAACACTGTAATGGTGAGCACACACCGGAGGGTCACAGTTTCAATATTCATAATCGTGAGCATTCAGCTAACAGCTCAGTTCTGAATTAAACGTAACACGCGTTCAGTTAAGCCGCCTGACCTCTGAGGCTTCACAAGCTAATGAATGGCGCTAGGCCTCTGAGGTTACAGTGGTGTGCAAAAGAACTGAATCCCCTTGAAAAGCATCCTGATTACAGTGCATCCGGAAAGTATTCCCAGCGCTTCATCACTTTTTCCCCATTTTGTTATGTTACAGCCTTATTCCAAAATGGATTCAATTAATTTTTTTCCTCAGAATTCTACACACAACACCCCATAATGACAACGTGAAAAAAGTTTACTTGAGATTTTTGCAAATTTATTAAAAATAAAAATCTGAGAAATCCCATGTCCATAAGTATTCACAGCCTTTGCCATGAAGCTCCAAATTGAGTTCAGGTCCATCCTGTTTCCCCTGATCATCCTTGAGATGTTTCATTGGAGTCCACCTGTGGTCAATTCAGCTGATGTGACCTGATTTGGGAAGGCACACACCTGTCTATAGAAGGTCCCACAGTTGACAGTTCATGTCAGAGCACAAACCAAGCATGAAGTCAAAGGAATTGTCTGCAGACCTCTGAGACAGGATTGTCTCGAGGCACAAATCTGGGGAAGGTTACAGAAACATTTCTGCTGCTTTGAAGGTCCCAATGAGCACAGTGGCCTCCATCATACGTAACTGGAAGAAGTTCGAAACCACCAGGACTCTTCCTAGAGCTGGCCGGCCATCTAAACTGAGCGATCGGGAGAGAAGGGCCTTAGTCAGGGAGGTGACCAAGAACCCGATGGTCACTCTGTTAGAGCTCCAGAGGTCCTCTGTGGAGAGAGGAGAACCTTCCAGAAGGACAACCATCTCTGCAGCAATCCACGAATCAGGCCTGTATTGTAGAGTGGCCAGACGGAAGCCACTCCTTAGTAAAAGGCACATGGCAGCCCGCCTGGAGTTTGTCAAAAGTCACCTGAAGGACTCTCAGACCATGAGAAACAAAATTCTCTGGTCTGATGAGACAAAGATTGAACTCTTTGGCGTGAATGCCAGGCGTCACGTTTGGAGGAAACCAGGCATCGCTCATCACCAGGCCAATACCATCCCTACAGTGAAGCATGGTGGTGGCAGCATCAGGAACTGGGAGACTAGTCAGGATAAAGGGAAAGATGACTGCAGCAATGTACAGAGACATCCTGGATGAAAACCTGCTCCAGAGTGCTCTTGACCTCAGACTGGGGCGACGGTTCATCTTTCAGCAGGACAACGACCCTAAGCACACAGCCAAGATATCAAAGGAGTGGCTTCAGGACAACTCTGTGAATGTCCTTGAGTGGCCCAGACTTGAATCTGATTGAACATCTCTGGAGAGATTTTAAAATGGCTGTGCACCGACGCCAACCTGATGGAGCTTGAGAGGTGCTGCAAAGAGGAATGGGCGAAACTGGCCAAGGATAGGTGTGCCAAGCTTGTGGCATCATATTCAAAAAGACTTGAGGCTGGAATTGCTGCCAAAGGTGCATCGACAAAGTATTGAGCAAAGGCTGTGAATACTTATGGACATGGGATTTCTCAGTTTTTTTATTTTTAATAAATTTACAAAAACCTCAAGTAAACTTTTTTCACGTTGTCATTATGGGGTGTTGTGTGTAGAATTCTGAGGAAAAAAATGAATTTAATCAATTTTGGAATAAGGCTGTGACATAACAAAATGTGGAGAAAGTGATGAAGCGCTGTGAATACTTTCCTGATGCACTGTATTTGCTTGACAAAAGATTTGTCCACCTGTTTATCCATTCGGTATTTTTAATGTGCCGTAACAACACATTTCGCACTAAGTATCAGAGGTCATTTGCAGGAGTGATGTATTTGCTATAATCCGTGATAGAGGCTGTGGGCCGAGGGGAGGGGGAAGCGTGACATCAGGGGTGGGGAGCCGGTGCAGAATATAAAAAGGCCAAGGACCCAATCTGGAAGATTCTAGGACAATTACCCAGAACACATCGGTGCTCTTCATTATTATTCACCATTTGCTGTATTTCTGCAATAATATTATTTCTGTCACTGTATTACATTTTGACTTTGCTAGTTAATAAATTGTTAATTACCGCATGCCACGTCTGATCTTTGATTCTGCTCATCGAGACTGTTAACACTGTAATGGCTCATTTCCAAATTAAACGTAGCACACGTTCAGTTAAGCCACCTGGCCTCTGAGGTTACAGTGGCGTGCAAAAGAATTCAGTCCCCTTGAAAGTCACCCTGATTCTCTGCATGACAAAACATTTGTCCACCTGTTTATCCATTCGGTATTTTTAATGTGCCTTAACAACACGTTTCACGTTAAGTATCATGGTTCGCTTGCAGGAGCAACGTAATTGCACTAATCCAAGACAGAGGCTGTGAGGGAAGCGTGACGTCAGGAGTTGGGAGCCGGACGGGGTCCTCCTCGCTGTCCTGTTTCACTACGACGTGGGCGGAGCCGCTGGGGACGGCTAGTCAATGCATAAATGAAGAGCCACCTACATGATGTGACGCTACTGTGCAGCCATTTCATGAGGCTCCCGGTGCGCAGCTCTTCTGCTGATGTTGCCTTCAGGCCAAGTTTATAACTTGACGCCACAGAGGAGAGGACATTTTTACACAGCTGAGCACTTGGCTGACCTGTTCTGTTAGTTTGTGTGGCCAACCACTTTGGAGCTGCGCTGCTGTTGCTCCTCGGTGCTTCCAAATCATAATAATTGCACTTCCAGTTGTTCCAGGGAAGAGCTAACTGAAATGTCAGACACTGACTAGTGACAAAGGTGCCACATTCGGAGTCATTGAGCCCTTCAGCACAATCTCCCATTGTGTGTGTGTCAATGGCGAAACTCTGAACAGGTGTCTGCTGATTTCCTGCACCCGCTAACGTTGGCGTTCCTGAATCCAGTCATTTGGGGGGCTGTCCTCACCCTTCTGGACACGTAGATCATGTCTAAGCCGTACCTTGTAACAGAAAAGTGGCACAATGGCTCACATATTTCATTTTGGGGCTCATTTGCTTGGATTACCTTCAGTTTTGGCCAAGGCCGTTATTTTTTTATTTTGCTCTACGGAGCTTCGCGGTGTGAGAGAACAATTTGAAAAAAAATGGATTTTGTGCTAACTGGGGGTTTCTTGGTCTGGCGCCCTCTGGTGGGCACTGTCGAAAGTGCTTTTCGAGACTTGCATGCCCTGGGACTCCTAGTTCATCGCAGTATTGTGCAGGTTATCCTCGTACCTGGACAGGTTTATCTCAACATTCTCTCGTTTTCTCAACCACACCTGTAAAGACCTGTGTGAGCGTAAGGTGAATTGGCCCATAAGTGTGTGTGTGTGTGTGTGATGGACTGGTGTCTTATATCCAAGTTTGGCTCCTGCTCTGTGCTCCATGCTGCCTGGTCAGGCTCCCCTAAAGTGGATTCTAAATGAAGCCAGAAGGACTCGCCTGTTGCGTCACAACGCCTTCTCAGCATTTGTGTAATTTTCTCAAATATTCCTTCATTTTAACTAAAACCCAAGGTGCTTTTTTCAAAGCTGACATGCTTTTCTAAGGAGCAAAAGAAAAGAAAAACAAAAGCACTTGATTGATTGAACACAGAGGGACACAGCTGGACAGGAAAGGAACCGGCGACGCCAGCTGGCAGCAGTGTGGTCTACACAGGCTGGCAGGGGCCGAGCGAAATCATCAGCAGCAGCAGCACAAACGAGAGCCGAAATGTCACTACAAGGGTAAGGCAGAGAGGAAAAATCACCGAGGCCGGCTGCCATCTGCCGACTCCTTTGGAAAACACGACGGACTCTCAGTTCTAAAATAATCCTCTACAGAAGATAGAAACGCTCACACTCACACACACACACACACTAACACACACACACTCACACAATCTCACACTCACACAGACATATAAACACATATTAACAGGAAGCATTCAGACCCTTTGGTTGATTGAGTCGTAGATTTAACTTTACACGGACACGTTTTTCACTTTTGACAGGCCATCTCCACTCAGCAATGGTGTCATCCCGACCGAGTGAGCACACGTCTTCAGAAAGGCTTGCAAATTTATTAAAAATCAGAAGCCCCTGAAAACTTTCTGAATTCACTGAATGTGTAAAAACCTTTGACACCTATGAAAGAATGATGAAAGGTCAGAACACTTTCAAAAATATTGGCATAAGTAGCTTGTGCAAATCAATGAAACTTTCTGCTTCTTCCCAGTTTTATTTCATGATTTGTTCTTCTTTGATATTTCACTACAACAAACCTTATGAGACTTCTGGATTTTCTTTAGCTATGTGTTTGACTTTTGATGGATGCGACTTTGACAGCTCACAAACCACACAACTCCTTAAACTACAAAGTAGGCCCTCCGACCTGCACGAAAAACCTGGGGGTCAGTGGCAGAACTGGCCCTCCAGCCACCATAATAACCTCACACTGTCCCATTCCATCTGTTCTAGTGTGGTCCTAATCTGGGATCCTGAGGTGGTTTGTCATGTGGTGGGTGCGACAACGCGCTGTGTCAGTGCAGGCTTCTTACCTCTCCTCTCCTTCTCCAGGAATTTGGAAAACAAAATACAAAAAACAAACACAGCTACAGACTACAGAAGACCTCGAGACCACACATACACACTCCAGTGACAAGAGCCAGGCCTCCACACTCTGAGCTCTTTACATATCAAGAATGATGGGGACACCCGAGTGGTCACAGTCACCTGCTGGTCACTTGGCCCAAAGCTTCTGGGAGCCTAAACACAACAAATGGCATTTTCTACCAGTGTTGATAAAAAAATGTTAAACATTGACCAGAAACAAAAAAGAGCATCCTGTACTTTGGTCTCATAGTCACCTTTAACCAAAAATACATAACGAAAACTATGTAACATATACTGTATATAATATTATATAAAGATATAAAAATACAGTAGATTACCTCATTGTCCCAATGTTTTTGTTCCTCACTTTATATCAGAACTCTGATACAATGATAGATAGATAGATAGATAGATAGATAGATAGATAGATAGATAGATAGATAGATAGATGAAAGGCACTATATAAATGATAGATAGATAGATAGATAGATAGATAGATAGATAGATAGATAGATAGATAGATAGATAGATGAAAGGCACTATATATGATAGATAGATAGATAGATAGATAGATAGATAGATAGATAGATAGATAGATAGATAGATAGATGAAAGGCACTATATAAATGATAGATAGATAGATAGATAGATAGATAGATAGATAGATAGATAGATAGATAGATAGATAGATAGAGAGCACTATTTAATAGATAGATAGATAGATAGATAGATAGATAGATAGATAGATAGATAGAGATAGATAGATAGATAGATAGATAGATAAATGATAGATAGATAGATAGATAGATAGATAGATAGATAGATAGATAGATGAAAGGCACTATATAAATGATAGATAGATAGATAGATAGATAGATAGATAGATAGATAGATAGATAGATAGATAGATAGATAGATAGATAGATAGATAGATAGATAGCACTATTTAATAGATAGATAGATAGATAGATAGATAGATAGATAGATAGATAGATAGATAGATGAAAGGCACTATATAAATGATAGATAGATAGATAGATAGATAGATAGATAGATAGATAGATAGATAGATAGATAGATAGATAGATAGATAGATAGCATTAAATGCTTCATTACCTTCAGACCAGGGGGTCCTCGTCGACCTTGTGGACCCTTAAAAATAAACATAAAACACAGCAGTGGTTAGCAGTGCACTTTGAAGAGGCCAGCAGGCTGCGTCACGTATTAAATGTGAATATGGTGGGCACGCAGACCGTCTTTGGTCTATTTTTTAAGGATTGACCTTTTTCAACTCAACCTCAGGCACATATGGACTTGATCTGCAGGACTGGTAGGACTTTACTATTCTGAGATTGCCGTAATTAAATCCTGACATGACGCCATTTTGACTAAAGGTAATGTGGATTTTGCTTTTTGTACAGTTGACGTGGCCTTCACACAGCTCATATTTAAGATCAATTTAGGATCCCCAAACCATCAAACCTCAGAATAAGACAAACGTGACACCACAGGCACATTAATGGCGGTGCACTGAGGCCGAGTAGATCCTGACAAAATCAAATCAGCTCAAATCTGACATTTGGACCAGCAGTGTATTTCTGCAGATCACTTCACTTCTAGTTGCTTTCACTAATTATTTCATCTCCTTTGTTTTTCAGTTCTGTGTTACAATATCCTTTTTCTACCCACATCAATGAAACAACATTTTAAAATTGCTTCTGAACGCCTTAAGCCGTAAGAGAGACCTGTGGACTTGCTGTGTCCTCGTGCCCTGCACAGCATGACAATTGTAGGACATCACACATCCGGAGGTCTTGGAGGAGGCTGGTGGTTTTCCTTCTTTTTAACAGAACACAAGAGACGTTATGGTAGGAAGGATCGTTTCTAGTGGTGCTGACTTTCAGCCAAACCTCTGCCTGTTTTTCCACCCATTGTCTTTTTCTTTTATGCATTTTGTCTCCATATGCGGATGATGGAGGGGGCGGGCCTTGCTGACATCACAGCGATGGGCCCTCCCCTTGCTTTATAACAGCCTTTATTCGGGTGGCTTGTGTTTCTGTGTCTCCAGCTCCTTCTTTGATCTTTGATTGTGTAAGTGCCTTTGCCTTTTTGATTTTCTGGTTCTGAACTTTGTTTAAATGATTGAATTTTCTAGATTTCAGATTTGGTTTGCCTTTGTCACTCAAGTCCCTTTATGACTCCGCTTGTTGCCTTTTGTTCTTGATGGGTGTTCCTAAGAATTATTTAAGAAGGAATGGCCCCACATATGATGTAGCATTCGGCTCGTCTTCATGTCTCATTATGTAAGATGTTAAACTCTTGGGGGTTTTTCCACCTGCTTCGGCCCCTTAACCTGAAAACCCCTCATTTTAGGCCATTTTTGTACAGGAAATTTCATCCTGATGATAAAGAGTAGACCAATAGGCATCTCCAGAAGAACTTGAAGTTTTGTGGGCCGCATCAACCCTTTAATGGGATATGAGGTGTCAAGGGTACTCCTTTTTACAAAACTGGAAAAACAGGGATCAATAATATCATCACGTGGAGTGTCCTTTTATTCTATTTCAAGGTAATTGATCACAAATATGATCATATTTTTGATATTTGCTTCTTTACGGGTGGTCCTAGCCCCCTGAAAGCCTCTCCCAGAAGGTTAAAATTGCCAAATGTTTCAACATAAGCATGTGGGGCGTGATTTTCAACTATTTCAAGGTCACTTATTATGAATACGATGTTATCCTAGATCTTGGCTGTGGCACGAATATGCGTGAGAGGGTCACTTCCCGGGTCCCTACCAGGTATGCAATTCCACTTCGGCTGAGAGGGGGCGCTGCCGCTAACCTTGTCACCTTCCTTTGTCTCCACAGTGCCAAAGCAACTTCCCATTGTGGACAACCCACTCCGTCCCTTGCGGTCCAGCCGCTATAACACCCAGGCGCTCCAGAAAGGTGGAGACGGAGCTCCGAGACCAAGCGACCAGCTCAAGGGAGCCGACTGGCAGCCGCCCTAAGACTACACGTACTTACATCTTGGAACGTTTTGTTTCATGTGTAGCCAATGTAAAACAAAAAATAGAAAAAGCAAAAATAGTTCATTAGTCTTACACATTTTATTTTGTTGTGGAGTGTGAACTTCACCAAAACTTTGTAAATTGAAAATAGAAATTAAGTTAAGTGTGGTGTACTGGGCTCCTCCTAATCAGTTTCTAGCGGGGCCGTTGTTAAACGTAGCGCATCTCATGTACCTCCTGAGCTCTTCCGCGCTTTCTCTCAAAGCACAGTGGGCGCTTGAGACGGAACGGAGACCGGGCAGCGTATGCCTTAATACTGCCCCATTCTACTTTTGGGTAAAGGAATAAACGGGTTACTCTTCACGATCCTGGATGTCCACGGCTCTTCATTCCACTGAATTTCAATCACTGCCAAACAAAGTTGGTTACCCCGGCGCCAATGAGCATCTGCTTTTGTTGTAAGTTGTCGTGTCTGTAGTAGTAGCAGGGGGTTGTACTGTGGTTGCCATTATTTTTTTTTTTTTGTTATAGTTGTTTGTTGCTTTGCATAAAAGGAGTTATATAGTTATAATACAAACTATTAGTTATAGTTATAGTTATTTGATATTTTGTTGAGAGTTATGTTGTTATTCTGTTTATTTAGTTATTCTGTTTGCACTATTACTACTGATCTTCTTAACTCTTTATTACCTTATCTTTATTCCTCTTGTTGCACTGAGCATGTATATGACAAAAGAATTTCCCTCGGGATAAATAAAGTTCTTATCTATCTATCTATCGATCTATCTATTATGGCCGAAGGGACCTGAGCTGCCTCAAAACCTTATTCAGTTAGCCAATAAAAGGGGTCATTTTGCTTGACTTCTTGTTGTAAGTTCTTAAAAGAATTAAACAGGACAACCCGGTTGGTGTCCCGACATTTCTTTTCTCCGCAGTGTTTCCCCTCTACTGACGACAAGCTGAACAAAGAGTGGACTGCGTGCGTCAGGCAAAGGTGGTGGTCAAAAATCAGAAAGCAAACCGTCAACAACACGGGATGACAAAAAAGGGCAGAAGTGGCAAAGCCAAACCACGGGGCTTCCTGTTTCTTGCCCTTCTGCTCATTTCTTCTGTTTTATTTTTTTTTTATTAATTAGTGCGTGATTTTCTTTCACAACAGTGCTGTCACGTCTATTGGTTACAGAATTTGCTTTTGGTTTTCTTTCTTGACATTTTCTACTTTGTTCTTCACTAGCATTGAACCTCAGACTTACTCGGTTTCCTGGAGGGCTGCCACTTCCGGGGATGCCATCTGGTCCCGTGTCACCCTGTGGAAAGACATGAGACAGTAAGACAGGACTCGACGCTGAAAAGACAAACAGCAGAAAGCCAATCATAACGAAGATCACAGCTCAGGGGCACGAGAGACCACCGGCCACTTCAAGGGCCTGGGTTCTGTTGTCTCTGAAGAGGGGGCTCATTACGTGAAGACGTTTCAAGGACTGAGCAGACAAATAAGAGACCTGCTAGAATCTGGAGAGACAACCAGATCAGCCATAAGGCAGAGTTCAGCTTTCTGTGTGTTCTGCTCCTGTCAGTCTTTTCACATACGTGTGAATCCTGGACCTGCGACTTTAACAGGCTCTTCTGCTACAGATGATGTAATGCCAGCTTATTCTTATTCTGCAGTGAAAAGTCCAAGCAGTGGAGATGAGGGGCTACAGAACCGTGCTGGGAATTTCCTACTTTGACCATTTCACCGAAGACGAGATCTGCCGCATCGACCAAAACAATCAGGCAACTATGAAGGCCTCCTCACGATAGCAAAGAGGTCAAGTCAAGTCAAGTTGAGCTTTATTGTTATCTCAACCGTATACTGTACATTAAACTACATAACGTATATACTCACTGTGGAGCTTGACCTGGACACAGACAGGCAGACACGTTGTAATCACTCCACACATGTTTATTATAGTGCTCTATTATTTACACAAGTGCCACAGTCCCCAAAAGTCCCCAAAGTCCTGGCCAACACACACAACACCTTCACTTTCTCTTCAGGCCGCCTCCTGATCTCCTCCCAGACCTCATCCTGCTTCCACCCAACTCAAGTCTCCACATGAAGGGAGGCGGCCCCTTTTATAAGCACCCAGATGTGCTCCAGGTGTGTCCCGGCAATCTCCCACCGACACGCCCCAGTGTGGCGGAAGTGCTGGCTGCACCCCCGGAAGCACTCCGGGTGTCCCTGCATCTCTTGCCCCCAGCACTTCCGGGTGTGGCAAAAGTGCTGAGATCCAGGGCTCCCAAGGCATCCGGGCGCCCCCTGGCGGTGATCACGGGCCCCTACAGGGTTGAGCTTGATCCCCATAGCAAACAGGAAGGCGTAAGCCCTCTTCCGGTTCTCCGGGGCGTCCATCACGTATAAGTCAGGTCTTGAAACCCGAAAAATCAATCATAAAATCAGACCCCGACTTATACGCTCGTTCAGAAATGCGACACTTAAATTTTATTTTTTTTACATCTTCTTGCCCCCTCCAATCTCACATCAGTTTCTCAAACGCATCGAAGTTTGTTGCAGCAGCGCAGTTGCCAATTTCTTTCGCCACTTCAGTGACTTTTAATTGAAAACCAGCTTCACATTTTTATGATAAAGGTGTATGAGGGTGTGAGATACAAAAAACACAAATCAGTGCAAACGTCACTTCAGAATAGTTCAGATATTACCGTGTGGTCACGTGGGCACAATCCATAGAAAAAAAAATGCTCTGTGCTTTGTGGTTACTCTCTCCGGTGGGCATTAGCATATCGTAATCTCGTGGACCAATAGCGTGAGTTTTCCGCCTTCGACTTATATGGCTAACATTATAAAATACCGGAAATTATACAGTAAAATCAAGCCCGGCTTATCAAGTATATATGGTAATTAAATAAAATAACGTCCTCCAGGACCAAAGGTGTAACACGACAAGACAACGGCACCAATCAGACAGCACTTCAGACGGATCACAAGAGTATGAATTTGAGGGGGAAATAAAAAATATAATGTCTACACATATAGCTGCACATATATACTAAATATACAAATACCTATACCTAATTATGAAAATATATATCTAACAAAAAGGACTTTGGGGAGGAGGGGGCACATCAGAGAGGCTGTAACAAATGCAAACTATAGACGTCGTGCCACAAGATCTGAGCCAAGCGGTAATTCAGAGCCACGTGGACTTGTCCTTCATCTTCCTGACGTGAATCAAACAGAAGAAAGAATAACCAGCGCCATAGTCACACAAGTCACCCCAGGTCAGAGGTCAGCCCCCGTAGGTCACCCACCTGTATTCCTTGTCTTCCTTTCTGCCCTTTGGCACCCCGAACAGTGCTGTCCACGCCTGGATCACCCTGCAGAAGACAAGATACTACATCAGATAGAGGAATTGCTGGAAAGCTAAAGAAGCCATGCTGCTTTTTAACATGAAGAGGGGATGGAGGGGAATCCCAAATGGGAAGGGTAGAGCTTTATATGCCCAGAAGACCCAAATAATGAAAGGACAGTGGGAGACCACCTATCAGGGCTATGGACTCCCCTGAAGTGCTAGGTGGTGGCGTCTCTGTGTTGGATCGCCCATCTGCGTTAGATCAGATTAGGTAAACTTTATTAATCCCAAGGGGGGAAACATAAAAACAAAGATACAAACTCATTGGACAAATAATACCACCAATCAATTGATAAATGAATAAATAAAATAAATCACCCCCTGAGACACTCGAGTACCTCTGAGTCAGCCTGGGAACTGAACTGCTACTGGTCAGGCTGGCAGGGGTGCCGTCAGAGGGTGCCCAACTATGAAGGGCTTCCATCCACCCCCATCCTCCCAGAAGTGTTTGCCTCATGCAATGTTGTGGCACTGGAAAATTCTCTGGCATAAAGGAAGCCACCTCACCTCAGGGAGTTGGGGTTGGGAGAGAAAGGGGAGATCACACACCTGGGGAGTTGTGCTGGTGGTGGCCTTCGTGTTAGAAGAAGCTCTGGAAGGGGATTTTTGTAAAACAAAACAGTAACAGGGACTTGTGGGTTGTGTCTGGGATTTGGGGGTCTGAGATTCTCCCTACTGGCCACAAAACACCAATCTACATCGTGAAGCTTTGAGGCTTTCTTTGTATTTGTGCCGAACAATATTTAAAGCTTTGAAGCCTCAGCCCCCCTATGAACAGCGACATCTGATGGTTAAGTGAGGTCAAGGCGAGCTCTCAAGAGCACAAGTGAAGCAGCACTCACTGTTTCAGTCTCATGTCACCAGTTACAGGTCAGAAGACTCTGTTTATTTTATTCTGCTGAGGTTCTCGTCCATTTATAGTATTTAACTTTTGAATGCTGCGTTCCGCTGTTAGTCGCCATCTGTCACCAAAGCTCTCCACATCGCTGTCTCCTCATAACCCAACATTGTTGAATAAGAATGATGCATTTTATATGGATAGGCTACCTGTTAACTTAGAGCCAAAGCTGTCAAACCAACAAAATGCAGTCAAACCGATAAAGAGTACTGTGATGCAATGATGACGTTCGAAGCTTCAAACGTCACGGGTCATGTGACAGCAGTGTTTTGACCCAGTGAGTCGACTCGCTACACTTCACATTGACTGACGCAAGCTTCGCCACTTCGGGATCATTTTCCTATCTCTACCTTTATGTGTAAAGTTTGACATTTTCTGACTTTGGCTGCCACTGCCAACATCTCAACAAAAGTATCTGTCACCGGCCTTGCAATTATTTTTTTCTCCAGCCTTTGGAGTTTTTTTGGTTTTTTCTGTCCACCCTGGCCATCGGACCTTACTCTTATTCTATGTTAATTAATGTTGACTTATGTTTATTTTTTATTGTGTCTTCTATTTTTCTATTCATTTTGTAAAGCACTTTGAGCTACATTTTTTTGTATGAATATGTGCTATATAAATAAATGTTGATTGATTGATTGATTGATTGAATAGCAATATTCCCTCACAAAAAAAAAAAAAAAAACAAATCTTAAAACCCCCAAAACCTCATTGTAGTGAGGTTTGTGTTTTTCAACTGCAAAGTCAGATGACAAATGAGCTGTCGTGCAAATTTAGCTAACCAAACGGCAAAGGAGAGACTCAGCAGTTACCATCCTCTCACTGCTTGTAAACCCTGGTGGTCATCGTTATCACGGGGGGTCGCACCTGTGCCTCTCCACAGCATGCTGACACGTCAGATGGTGGCAGGACATCATAAACTATAATGAAACTCTACTTTGGGTTAAGACTTGTTCACTTACAGGGTCCCCTCTGAGCCCATCCTCTCCACGATCTCCTGGAAATCCCCTGACACCTCTGAGGCCCTGAAATGAGAAGAACATAAGAACACTCACTGAGGCAGGCTGTGCTCTAGGAGTGTTACTGAGAATAAAATCAAAATTCAGAAAACCGGGGTGTAACGAGCCATTAGTTATAAGAAACATACGACAGGAGACAATTCAGTCTGTAAAGCCCGTTTGTTTAGCTAATTGGTCAGCTGTCCTGACATCTCATCTCGATTCTTCTTAAAGGTTGTCAACTCCAAGTCTCAGCAGTTTCTTCAGAGTCCCACAGCTCTTTCCTGGCTTCCGTCTCAAATGCACTTCTCCTTAAGTCCACTGATGTCCTCGAGTATCTGAGTCCCCCCTAAGCTGAAAGAGTTCTGCTGGATCTCCTTTATGGGTGCCTTTGAGGATTTTGAAGACCTGGTTGAGGTCCTCACAGAGTCTCATTGTATTTTAAACACTAAAGAGGTTAAATTCTCTGACATGTCCTTAAGTCCTGGGGTTCACCTGGTTGCTCACATCTTCATAGGTTCAAGTGCTGCTAAGTTTTTCTCGTACCGTGGTGTCCAGAACTGCACACAATACTCCAGTTGGAGGATACCACCCTATAAGCAGCATGTCCTCCATAGTTGTGAGCTCCAGAGCAGGTACGGGCACTTCAAATGGTGAACTACAAAGCAAGTGTGAGCAGTTTAAGAGAACGTGACACGGAAACGGCCAAATAATCGTCAGACCTAAAAAAATGTTATCGGAAGACAACAAATTCACATAACAATATTTCAGTCCTGGATTTGCACTTCTTGCACGTGACAGAATCAACAGAGCCATCTTCGAAAAAGAATTTCTAGGCAACCTCAAGCACCCAGCATTCCAAGTTCACACGTTGTGCTGTGTGTTTAGATTCTCTCTTCCTTCTTTGGTCTTTTCATTTTTGTATTTTTTTTTTCATCATTTTTCCATTCCCACTATCAATAAATAAAGGCTTTCAGGTGTTCAACTTCATACAACAATTCTATCACAAATAATCGTTCAAACAATGGACTTCTGGTGTCTAGTCCGCCTCATCAGGCCATCGTGATCTCCTCCAGCATTGTCATCATCTGACGGAAGGCGCAGGCCGCACCGTGTCTTTAAAATTTGACTGTAATTATGGCTGTCCGTTCTCAAGTACGAGTGGTCAGTACGTCGGACATCCTTAACCTGGGGACAGTTTGTACTTCTGGGGGCTTATTACATATTTTGCAGAACATAAGGCAGGACTTTTGCTTTGTGCCTATGGCTTCTGATTACTGGTTTGTGCTTTTCGCCCTTTTGTTTTTGCTCCTTATACTCCTTATTGCCTGCGCCACCACCACCTACTCAAAGCATCATGATGCTCCAACATTGATGGATGGATTAAAAGCCAGAAGTCTACGTGACCATCATCATCATCAAGCCCTCCTGTGAGAACCCTAAATCCAAAGAGGACTGTTTCACTTATGTGAGGTAGAATGCCCAGAGGGGACTGGTCAGGCGGTCTCATGGTCTGGAATTCCTACAGATTTTATTTTTTTCTCCAGCCGTCTGGAGTTTTTTTTTTCTGTCCACCCTGGCCATCGGACGTTACTCTTATTCTATGTTAATTAATGTTGATTTATTTTGTTTTCTTACTGTGTCTTTTATTTTTCTATTCTTAATTATGTAAAGCACTTTGAGCTACTGTGTGTATGAAAATGTGCTATAGAAATAAATGTTGTTGTTGTTGTACTGACTTTTAGGCCATCTTCTGGTTTTATCTTTTCCTATTTCATCCCCTGGCCATTTTATTTCAGTTCTCCCTTTTGGCTCCAGCATGCTTTGGGTTGAATGTTAATCCACAGCCGTCTCTCTTCTGTCCTTGAATCCAAAGCTTCCTACTGTGTGCCACCGTGGCTTTTTATAGATGGATGCCCACACAATTGGTAGGGGGCTTGTGCCTTTGAGAACTTGGTGTACCACAGAGGGTTTGCTGTCAGAATCTGCTTGACTTGAAGGACTAAATGTGAGTGAGCAGCAGTCAGACTTGAACTACATGGTGAGGAAAGACCAAGACAAGAGAACTCACTTACCTGATTTCCAGGGCTGCCAGTTTCTCCAAGGCTTCCAGGTAATCCGCGCTCACCCTGAGTTCATGAGAAATAAAACAAACAGGTATCGTGAAGAAAATGGCCAGACACAAGTCGACGATTATGACAATATCACTCCTAAAACACAACACCTCTGCATGGTGGTGGTCTCAGACCGATCCAATATGCACATACTGGTGTCTTCTAGGCTTTAAGTGATCTGTTTGAACTTAAGACTCAAAAGCCGCTATACTACAATATTGGTTTGCACCAAGGAAGAGCAGCCATCTTTGTCATTACTGAGGTTATAAATGGGGCCAAATTCCAACCCCTGCTGAATAAAAATATTCAGAAACAGCAAAACAGGAACAAGAGACCCTAAAAGGTTAACAAACACCAGGCAGAGAGTCACTGGTGAGCTGCACTCATGATGGCTGAATGCAGGGACTGCTCGTGTTGTGTACAACATGTTTAACATCTGCAGGACGGCTTTCTGTTGTTCCTACCACACCATCTAAATTATTGATCAAGGGAAGTTATTTGTTATCAACCAATCAGCTTTAAACCTGCTGGCCTCTGACATCACAAACCAGGAAGTGCACCAAAAAAAGCACACATAAAATTGACCGTTTGAATTGGAAAAAAATCCTCTGTGCTCATTCATAAAAACGTGTAGCTGACAAATCAAAATAAAATTTGGAAGGTAACCGTAGAGAAATGATAGAAACAGACCAAGAGATGTCACCTCCGTTGAACTTGTAATGAGGGACGGGAAACGAAACGGTCAGACACAAATCGATCATCGATACCCATGAAAGAAAACACGAAGGGGAAATGAAACCTGGAGAAAACGCTCTACTTCATGGATAAACTAACTGCTCGAGAAGGACGAAAGGATTAAACTATGTTGTGGAGGTGCCATATTTATAGCAGAACTTTCACATGTTATTGAAGTGCCAACCGTGGCAACGTGAGATGTAACTGCATGTTGTGTAAATAAACAATTGTAATGACAAATAAGAATTAAACTGTCCAAATGAATAAAAAAAGTAGCTTCAAACCCCAGCAAATGGATTCTCCATAATAAAAATCATCACCTGACGTAATCCTCCTCTCGATGACCTCACCAGGGGCCTCATGTATAACGCCATGCGTAGAATTCGCACTATAACATGACGTAAGCACGAAAGCCAAAATGTACTTACACACAGAAAAATCCAGATGCAGGAATCTGTGCGTACTCCAACTTCCACGTTCTTCCGCTCCATAAATCCCAATCAGTGTGAAAAGTAACGCTCGTGCGCGCGCCTTCTGTCCCGCCCCAACTCCTCCCAGAATTACACCTCTTTGAATATGCAAATCAATATAAATTGCCCTTAAGCTCAGCCTTAAATATAAGAATTTCAGCGAATACCAAGTGGAGGCAAAGTAAAAACATACTATTAGTTCAAATAAACCGTAGAATAATCAACAAAAGGCAGTCGATCGAGTGACATAGCGTGTTGGAGAAACTTGAAAACTCACGTTCACAAAATCGCACAGTGCCGGAAATAAAAAAGAAGTCACATATCAAAGTCGCCGTGAAAAGGCGAGTCGTAGCCCACCGTCTGAGCTTATTAGGGTACAGACAAAAAACAAATAGGCACACAGTGGGGAAAAAGGCACGAAATGTCCACTTCAATCTCGAAATTTCCACTTTAATCACGTAGTTTATTTTGTCATTAAAGTAGAACATCATAAACTTCATCTTAAAATCGTTTAATTAACCAGTTTCTCAAATCCCATCGTAACTAAAGTAGCACGTTAAATACTTTGTTTTGTATTTGATCTTCAATGTGCTCTGCGTGTGAATCACGATGTGTTTCTGTTCTTTCTCTTTCTCCGACAGGACACAGAATCCATGACATTCGTGATATTACAGCTCTCTGAATAACTAAAATACTGAGATGTATACGTGATCTCATTTTCATGGTGATAGGAGTTAAAGTACTTTATTAAACATGAGAACACGATGGCGCAGTGATTGTTAATTTCTCCCACAAGATGCTTGCTGCGCCGTGCGCGACCTTCGATGAAATAATTTATTGCAGCAGTCCTGTCTCTTTCAAATGTACTAACCTTCAATTCCTGTCCTTCCTTTTCTTTCCCCAAATACCCAATCGCCACTCAATCAGCTCTGTAACAGACGTTAAGCCATTTGTAAGCTTACAACGAAGATTCTTCAAAACTTTTAAGGAACATTGAAATATCTTCATAGTACGTGTTTAATTATTTTATCCGTCTATCCTTCCAGTGTCGCGCCAGTCTCAGTAAATATACAGCGCGAGGCAGGAACAATACTTGAACTAGCTAGCGCTGAGGCACCGTGTCCTCACATAATTATTAACAACACAGATTATTTAAATGAAGTTAAAGTTTTATCTGTATAATATAGTAAACATATTTTGCTGCATTTCACCTTAAAAATGATATCGTCATCATATGTAAATACGCGCTTTATAAAGTGGCTCAGGTTGTGAGATATTATAAGTGTAGTGCAAGTTTACAGTGGGGTGATTGTACTTATAAGTCCTAACAGTTCTACAAGGAGCAATTGATTGAGTGCGTTTATAGTTCTAGGGATGAAACTGTTTGTGAACCGCGAGGTCCGTACAGGAAAGGCTTTAAAACGTTTTGCAGTGGCTGAGGTAGCGTGTCCATGAAACTGTATACCGATAATTCTCTTACCGATCAGCTGCTGCTGTGATTCCCACTCAGATACAGTGATATGAATACTCCGAGTCGTGCAGTGAGAGTAATATGGAAAAAGATGATCTGCTGTGGCAACTCCTAACGGGAGGAGCTGAAAGAAGAAGAAGAAGGTGCAGTGAGAGTAACAACGCTAAAGCAGTTATGCTATTTGGAATACTATGGCTATTCCCTTGACCATTATATTATTACAAGTTAATTACAATCAGATGCCTTACACTAATAAACAATATGAGGTTAGTTTCTGTGTATTTATAAAGCCGCATCAGGAAAATAAGGAGTAATCACACAGGAACAGTACCATTGCTGGGTGCCGCCAGTCTGCAAAACCGAGCGGAGAACTTGCGTACGACAAGGCATGAGGTACCGTGGAAAAGTGTGTGGCTTTACGCCAAGTGTAGGTTTTATACATCGCGATTTGAATGTGGAAAAGTTCTTACGCAACATTTCTGTGCATACGCACCGTTAATACATGAGGCCCCAGGAGTGCGATCATCCAGGGAATAAAAGGTGAAATCCAGCAAGCAAGTAAGAACCATGAAGATCCTTAAATGACTCCTCAGGACCATCAAATATTCTACTCTCATACCGGGTATTATATATAAACGTCTATGGGTGGACTTGTGTGTGTCTGTCTGTCCAGCCCGGAAGTGCGAGGCTACAGCATGACACTCAAAGAAAGCAACCCTATCATCAAAGTGAAACCACCGACAATAGAGAAACTCGCTTAGCTGCTGATACACAAGCGAGGCGAGCACATTGGCAAAACGAAACTGCAGAGGAAAGAGAAGCTCGCTTAGCCACTAAAGCACAACCGATGTGACTGATTGATTGAAGTGCCAGAATCCATGGTTTCTAGGAGCCCGGGCTTACACAGCTAATCCCAAATAAATATGTGGCAAACCTTCAGTTCATAACGACTCTCCATTTGTTCTCTAATAGCAATCACCTCTTCCCCAAGGCGACGGATCTCCATAACAGCATCAAACAGCTCAGAGTCTCTCGTGATTCCTTGGTAGATGTGGAGAGGGCGTATTGAGAGGATTAAGGAAACCAAGAGACGTCACGTCAGGCAAACTCATCATGAGGTCAGAACCAAACAGGCCGTCAAAACCCAGCAAACAAAACACAACAGCAAATCGAAAGGCAAAGAAAAAATAAAAAGGAGAACAAATCTTGAACCAGCAACCCTGGGGAGCACCAAACTGGAGGATTTCACACAAAACCTCAGCTCAAGACCCCCTGCTTTTATAGGCATCACATGACTGCTGCATGGCAACTGACACCGAGAGGAGGGGCCAGAGGCAAAATGCAGGCGGGGGCAGAACCAGATGTGTGTGTGGGTTCCAGCCAGCTCCTGATTGGTTGAAGGTGAACGCCTGCCTCACAAAAACAGGAACAACAGAAAGCCGATGACATCAGATGTCCCAGTCATTTACAGTGTGACTCAAGGGAGACTTGGCGTGCCCTAGGATTCTTCATCCAGACCTGGCAACAGTGACACTTTTACATTAATAACTTAAGTACCATCTCGCCGTTCACACCGTCAATTCCACTTTCTCCATCTTCACCCTGCAGAGAAATCAGAAATGGCCATTATTGTTTTTTACAATTTTTTATTGTACTTACCAAAAACATATTCAGTTTTCATTTTAGGGTCATAGTTGACGTGTCAGTCACAGAGGGGTATAAGACAAGCAGTTAATATATCAATTAGTGGGATTAGTACTACACATTGTCTCGCATACTATTTCTATTCTATTTATTTATTTATTTATTTATGTGAATTTCCCCTTGGGATTAATAAAGTATCTATTTATCTATCAATTCTGCTTATAAAACTGAACACTCAACCCAAAAGATGGATGATTTTTATAACCTGTTACCTCCCCTAATTTGCGTGTAGCGATGATGGAGAAACATTTTTCATTGGAGATAAAAACATTTCCAATCTACGGAGGGGCTTAACAAGGCAGCCAGCAGGTCAGCTGGTCACGCAGAGCCAGACAACTACAAGGGAATTTGGGTTAAAAGTGGGCGGGGACAATTAGGCAGATCACTGAGCCAATCAAACGCGGCGCTCAAATTAGAGGCAGCAAAGAGTAACGGTGCACCTCGTCCATCAAAGAACAAGCTTCTGATTACAATAAACTGCCCACAACTGAAAAATCTCCTAAAAAGACCCCAATTAAATATATAAATGTGCATCGTGTTTGAGGAGAAGACTTTACTGGTGTTAAAAATTGAGAGATTATACGTTCAGTCGAGGCCGATTCCCATAAACTTCTCCACTCATTCCGGTCTTTGACAGCTTCCTCCAGTTTTTTTGTGCACATATCAGTGTAACCCTTGACAATGTGGAGTCATCACGTCGCATTTTTTTCCACCCACCATTCTCAGCATCGCTAACTTTTCTAGTGAGTTGGCTCTCATAACATGATTACATAACATAACATGACTCTCAACTTTGGCTCTCTTGCCTTCTGCTTTGAATTTTGTCTTGAACTTCTCTATTTGTAATTTTCGTTGTCCACATCACATGTCGAACAGGTCGATGGTGTTAAAAATAACTTGTTGGTATCTTTCGGTATACTTCAGCAATTAAAGGCATCATTGAGTTGCTGGTGAAAGTGGACGATGCACTGCTGCCGGCTCTATGTGGTGTCCGTCACTCTCAGGTATGACGATACTGCTGCAGTCGCTGTGAGGTCGAAAGAAATGGCAGCCACGTCCATGTAACGATGAACTGTAATGTGTGCTGTCACATCTCGTAAAAAGGAGGCCACGGAGATGTAACGTTCAGTCCTCAGTCCACCCAAAACCAGTAGAAAGCACCAAACGACACGGACACAACTGAGAAGAAACCACAGAGGGGGATACACAACCACCGACGTCTCACTGCACATCGAAATGAATAACGAAAGTTAACATTACTGACTAACGTGCCATACCTGAATATGGCCGCAGTGTGTTAACGTGTTGTCTATACACTATCTGCTGCTTTTTAATTTTTGAAATGACACCAAGATACATAAACGTATCATGAAGCTCCAGAATTGGTAACAGCAATTTTTACCTTTCTACGTTCTCTCCGCGTCGTCTTTTCTGCCTTTTTCTGTTTCTCATTCTACTGGTCTAACACTTGAGTAGAAATGGGACTCTTCAACCTTCAAAATGTTTCACGCACTGAAGGAAATTGGGGACGGCCTCTTAAGAGGAACCCCTGTGGGCGGAGCCTCTTTAAGGAGTTTGTCCCCAGAGGCGCATTTCTCATCTCATAAATCGTACTTGACCCCACGAGACTAGTCGAGGGCCAACTCAACTGCTAGGGCCGAATCTTGGGCCTAAATGAAACCCCAGCGCGTACTCCGTTTTGGTTCTCATTCCATCTTCTCTTCCCGAAACACACGCAAATTCAAGCTTTTATGTTAAAAGATAGATAGATAGATAGATAGATAGATAGATAGATAGATAGATAGATAGATAGATAGAGTGAAAGGCACTATATAATAGATAGATAGATAGATAGATAGATAGATAGATAGATAGATAGATAGATAGATAGATAGATAGATAGATAGATAGATAGATAGATAGATAGATCTAGATTGACCCCCTTCTTTTGACACCCACTGAATGCCCACCCTACCTGAAAAGGGGTCTCTCTTTGAACTGCCTTTCCCGAGGTTTCTTCCATTTTTCCCTACAAGGTTTTTATGGGGAGTTTTTCCTTGTCTTGTCAGAGAGTCAAGGCTGGGGGGCTGTCAAAAGGCAGGGCCTGTTAAAGCCCATTGCGGCACTTCCTGTGTGATTTTGGGCTATACAAAAATAAACTGTATTGTATTGTATTGTATTGTATTGTATAGATAGATAGATAGATAGATAGATAGATAGATAGATAGATAGATAGATAGATAGATAGATAGATAGATAGATAGATAGATAGATAGATAGATAGATAGATAGATAGATAGATAGATAGATAGATAGATACTTCATTAATCCCAAGGGGAAATTCACATAATCCAGTAGCAGTATACTGATACAAAAACAATATTAAATTAAAGAGTAATAAAAATGCATGTAAAAGCAGACAATAACTTTGAGTAATGTTAGCGTTTACTCCCCTGGGTGGAATTGAAGAGTCGCATAGTGCGGGGGAGGAATGATCTCCTCAGTCTGTCAGTGGAGCAGGACGGTGACAAAAGTCGGTCACTGAAGCTACTCCTCTGAAAGCTTTGCTGTTTTTCGGCTCTTGTTTAAATTTACTGAAAAACTGCAAAGATCAAAACTTCCAGAACTCGAGAATAGTTCATTCGAACAAATTCGAGCTTTTGAAATGAAGACCTGCCCCGCCCCCAACTTTCTATTGGTCAGCTGTTCTGTCCTTAACATAAAAGCTTGAATTTGCGTGTGTTTCGGGAAGAGAAGATAGAATGAGAACCAAAATGGAGTACGCGCTGGGGTTGTTTTTAGGCCCAAGACTCGGCTCTAGCAGTCGAGTTCTGTTTTTGGGAGGAAAGGCACTCCTTAGCATCCACAAAGTTTAAAGAAACAAACAATGAAGCAGGATGTTATTAGAAACCCAAGAGTTATGGTAAGGGTTAGGCGTTTGTTTCGATTATTGTCCGCTGAGGCAGCCCCTAACAGGAGCAGCCGAAAGAAGAAGAAGAATTGGGCTCCAGGGACTCCACTGTATCATCTTCATTGGTCCGACTTCTCGTGTATGCGCTCTTCACTCTGCCATGCAAGTTTGCTTTTTCTGGCACTTCGTGTCATAGTCCGGCTGGGTTTGCTTACCCCCCCCTTTTGCCTCTTCTTTATTTAAGATGGATTATTTTAGGCCATTTGAATGCCCATTAGAGTCAACTGGCTTGTCTAAGGTTAGGGTGAGGGTTAGTTTGGACAACGTGAGAACAGAAAGTCCCAAAAGGTAGCGTGAAATCCTGCCGCCCCCACCCCTAAAATGAAGTACAAAGGAAGGCCATCAATAGGTCAGACGTACCCGCTCTCCTCTGGCGCCTCTCACACCCTAGGAAACAAGAAAGCACACAGCAATGTCAGAGACATTTTAGGCAAAGGCAATCGAGAAAAGAGAAAACAAAACTTATTGATCACAACTACATTAACACAACGCTTAATATATAAAGTAGAAGTCGTCTTCAACGAGCCTTTCTTGACTTTAACCCTTAAACCGTCACATACTTGGGGGGTTAATGCACCCCTGGACGCCAAATACTTTTTTGCTGCACTTTTTAAGGAAACGTCACAATTCACCAAGCAAAAGTGAAATTTGAACGGAACGCATTTTTTTTTTCATGCAAGGAAACTGTAAAAACTATTAAAAAAACTACTGCAACAATCTCATATTATACAGTATGTACAAGGGGCAACTGACGGCACTGATGATATTCAGTAAATCACCGACTATGCCAACTGCGCTTGAACTGGCTGCACGCGATCACACAGAGGCCAACGTTGAGGCCTGCAGGCCAGTCTAGTGCAGCGGCTCAATCCCAGGGACGGTGGTGCCAATTCGCTAGGGGCCGGCAGTGGTCAAGAGCTGGCTGCTCAGCTAATTTACGGCATGGACTGATCAGCTCCAGCGTGCTGGCAAATTGCTCTGTGAAGCGACTATAACCAGTTGCGGCGTTCAATGAACGTACGTCGCCGAATATACTCGGCTCCAGCGTGCTGGCAAATTGCATTGGGAACTGACTATAGCCGGTTCTGGTGGTTTAGAGGTTAATGTGCAGATTGTCTTCCAATATCGTACAATCAAGTGCCTTTGATTTGTCTTTTAAGTGTGTTCACGTGAAACGAGAAATACTTATTGTTGACGTCACGTCCGTCTGTTGTCGTCATTACTTATTATTTGTCTGACGCCTTTACCCGACTTACTCCATTTCAGATACAATTGTTTCCATTCATTTCGGTTTCCCAATGGAGAAACAGGCAGGTGAGGATGGTCACACTGGTGTCAGGGGTGGGATTGTGAGCCCACTACAACTGGTTCCATTTCTTTTGTGTTTCCTAATTGGAGTGAAATGAAATGCTTGTGGGTCATTAGAACGGTCAGCCTCAGGGTCTGAGGTCCGAAGCCCTAAACTCTACTCTTGCTCAAGGTCTACCAGTCTTGTTGTAGGATTTCTGCGAGTGTCAGGAGACGCGTGTGCCGAAGACGGGGCTACGTATGGAATTGAATGTGTCGTGAAATTCAGGAACTATCAAGGAGCGCTGAGAGCGAGGTTACAGCTAGAGAATCGTGAAAAGCAGGAGGTCCTGTGGGGCCAGAGACAAGACGTTAATGGGAACTGGGCAGCATTACCACTCTTACCACAGAATTAATTACGCTTGATAAAATGAAATTACCGTAAAAGAGCCGACTTACCTTTATACCTCTCTGGCCGGAGCACCCATCCACTCCTTGAGTGCCATTGAGACCCGCAGGACCTCTTTCACCCTGAAAAAGCAGAAATTGAGATCGATAAACACATTCACGTAAAAGCCATTGGCATGTTGTGTTTTTACGGAGATCTTTTTGCACTTTCTGCAATGTCAATAACAATGTAAGTTTAAAATGAAACTTCGTTAGACACCCCGAGTCTATTATAAATATCACACATATCGTACTGTATATACGGTGGGCACACAAAGAATTCACACCCTGATCGTGACCACCACATCGTCGTAATCCTGAAGGTTGCTGCTTGTTTAAAGTGCTTTGTGTGTACGTCTACGCTCACCTGCTCTGCGTTTTCCTACAAGTCCTCCTTACCACCACACTCCCCAGTCACTTACTCTACGTGTCGGTGGTTCTCTGTGTGAAGCAAAACCTCCTCACATCTGAGTGACTTTCATCCACGTTTCCAACTCTGTCCTTGTGCTCTTGTTGTGTTGTAAAGTCACAGTCGGAATCCACTGCACTAATTCCTGTCCTAATTTGAAACACTTCAATCAGGTCACCTCGGAATCTCCATTGGCCTAGAAAATCTGCTTTGGGGAAACATGAGAGATGGAGAAGGGGTGAAGCACAGCCACTAATGGGGTCTTCGGTTCTTCTAATGGGGTAGAGGAGAAAACGGCAGAAGATAACTGACATCACGTCCAGTGTCGACGCTGCATGTTTCGCCTATTCTGGCTCCCACCGTACAAAAAGTAACGCCTTCTCTTAAATCACCGTTCATTGATGGACCTAAAATTGAGGGCAATGGAGCTCCGTCTTAAAAGATTTCAGGTTTATTTACACCAGCTCAGCTCAGAGGAGCCCTGGCATCGACAACAGACAGTGACAGATTACTTTTTACATCCATCTTTAAAACTCGCTTATTCAGAGTACAGTCACATGGGCAATAACTATACATAGAAAGGTAGGGAAGGTACAAGATAGATAGATAGATAGATAATGAAAGGCACTATATAATAGATAGATAGATAGATAGATAGATAGATAGATAGATAGATAGATAGATAGATAGATGAAAGGCAATATATAATAGATAGATAGATAGATAGATAGATAGATAGATAGATAGATAGATATTTTTTTATTTTTAAAAAGACCTTTATTGTGAACATAAAATTTGAAAATATTAATAATATACACAGTCAAAACCAAACAAGCCCAATTTTCAGAATATAACAAAAAGAGCCAAAAAATATCAGACCACCACTACTCCCCCTTTACACTTCTCCTACTCCACACATTAATAAGAAAATCAAAAAGTTAATATTTCATTATAACACAAAGACCACCACTACTCCCCCTTTACACTCCTCCTACTCCGCACATTAATAAAAGCATATTGTTGATGCCCACCACTTTTTTATTCCCAGTTGAGCACCAGTTCGCCCCCCTCCACAGCACACAATACCTGATTAGATACTAACATCATCCTAAGAAAACAAAATACAAATACAGAAAACTTAACTAATGTCTCATACATTCATTTTAGTTCTCCATCCTCAATTGAGCAAAGCACCCCTTTAATTCCCCACACATTTTTAAATAACTCTAATGTATTCATCAATCTATGATACGTATATTCCATTATTATTCTAGATCGTACATTTATCTTTAAAATCAAGACAGCATCAGTGGCCCCTGTCCCAGATTGTTTATTATTTCGACTCTTTAAAATTGCTAGTTTGGCTTCACCCAATAGATAATTTGATAACTGAGCTTTTTGCCGATATTTTTTGTTGTATTTTGTACCATAAATGAACATGATATTATTAAATTTCCCCATTAACTTTTACATAATTCACTAAAAACTGAAAAAACTGAGTCTCATACATTGCAAGAATAAATGGAATATAGTTTCTTTTTGTCCACAAAATATACAATTATCATCCCCTTTCTGCTCAATTACTTTTAAAAAAGAATTTGTAGCGACAATCCCATGCAGAATTCTCCATTGCAGGTCAGCCGTTCTTTTCTTACTTGGGGCTTATATAGCTCCCTCCAAGCAGGTGCACTCCCACCATCCACCCCAGATTGTCTCTCCATGGCGTGTCACATACTGTTTTTAGTGCTGCAAAGTGTATAATTTTAATACAATATTTATAAAGGTCCCCCTTTGACAAAGACTTAAAGCTCACGACTTCCCCTTTATGGAATGTCACGATTGTATTGTCGGTGAGTGAGGACAGATCAACAGCAGGGCAGACCTCCATCTCCGTGTTTGTTGCTCTGATCGAGTTGTTCAGCCGATGATAATCTTTGGCCATGAATGATAAAAAACTCTGAACTATTCTGACCGACTTGACCCCCAGTATTGAAGATAGCTCTGCTGGGTCAATAAAAGACTTCTTGCTCTCATCGTAAATTTGGGACAGTGTAAGTATTTGATTTGTGATGAGTATTTTAACAAAACTATCGCTGAACAACAGAGGACATGAGAAAACAGAGTTGTAAACTAAAGGCTCATCAGCCAACCAACCAGATGTATCAAAGTTTCTTTTAAAAACAAAGTGCCATGTTAATAGGACTCCCTTGTAAAAATGGGGTAGGCTGGACAGGTCCATTTTGTGAATGTTCATCACTAGAAGTTGTCTATCAAAACGTAAACCTCCCACTCGCGGAAGAAACCCAATGCCAGCTCTCTCCAACTCAGAGGGTGAGAAACAAAAAAAACTTTCTGCAGAGCCTGAAGTCTAAATTGTGCAACTTTAGAGACAACGTCAATGAGCCCCTGACCCCCTCTTCCAAAGGTAAAAGATTACACTTTGTTTTATCCAGTGCAGGCCAACCCAAAAAAAATCAACCAGAAGTTTCTGGATTCTGTGTAAAAGTCCAGGAGGAGGGTCCCCACTCACAAGTTTGTGCCAAAGCATAGAAGCTATCAAATTGTTACAAACAATCACTCGTCCCCTGTAAGACAGCTTGGTCACAATCCACCTCCATTTGTTCAGTCGCATTGTTACTTTATCTAAAAATCCTTCCCAATTACTTTTGTCCACCCCCTCAGCACCCATCACCACCCGAGATATCTAAAACACTTTCTGTCCCACTTAATTTCTAAGGGCAGATCTGGTGGTGAACTTGCAGTCCAGGATCCAAGTAAAAAAGCAGTACTTTTGGCCCAGTTGATTTTTGCTGAAGATATTCTCTCAAATATCTGTTGACATGAGATTAACATTTTAATGTCATCGTTTGACGTGACAAAAATGACGACATCATCAGCGTAAGCCAAATATTTAAAAGTAACATTTGGGCACATAGGAAAACTCACGCCCTGCAGTTTGTGACTTATCTGACGTAAAAACGGTTCGATTGACAAAGCGTAGAGCATTCCAGATAAGGCACAGCCCTGTCGTATTCCTCTCTTTACTGAGAACGGGCACTCAAAGAACCATTGACTTTTAAAGCCAAAATATTAGTATACAAGAGCCTGATCATATTTATAAAATATTCCCCAAATCCAAAGCTTTTCAGCGTATAAAACAAGTATCGATGATCTACTCGATCAAAAGCCTTTTCCTGGTCTAGAGACAGAATCCCCAAATCAACCCCGCACAGATTACAGGCTGAGATAACATCCCTCAATACAAATATATTATCATGGATTGAGCGGTCAGGCACACAGTACGATTGACACGGGTGAATTATGGAGTCCATCACATTCCTCAGGCGGTTGGCCAAGGCCCTTGAAAAGATTTTGTAATCCGTGCACAATAGGCTCACAGGCGCCAGTGTTGATTTGGCACAAGTCCCCTTTTTTTGGTAGCAGAACAATGACCGCCCTCCTGCAGCTCAGTGGTAGTTCACCAACCTTTACACTCTCCAGAAAAACTGAAAGCATGTCCGGTCCCAGCAAATGCCAGAACTGCTTATAAAATTCTGTTGGAATCCCATCAATCCCCGGAGTCTTTCCAACATTCAGATTAGAAAGTGAGTCAGAGAGTTCTTGAAGACTGATCTCGGTATCCAGATGTAATCGGAACTTTTCTGAAATTGTTGGCAAACCTTCCAAAAACTCGGACATGGCAGCTTCATCAATGCTTTCATCCTTAAACAAATTTGTGTAAAAAGAGACAGCAAAGTCTCTTATCTCCCCTGTAGTGCACAGTTCTTGGCCGTCGGTGTCACGGAGCATATGAATTGTCTTACTCTGTGCTTCCTTCTTTTCTAGACTAAAAAAAAACCTTGTGGGTGCGTCCAGGTGATTGAGATTCTGGAAGCGAGACCTCACTAAAGCTCCCTTAGCCTGCAACTCCAGAAGCTGAGACAGTGAATGTTTCTTAGCTGTTAAAATCTCAAAATTGTCTTTATCAAAACTGTTCTGAAGAGTGGCGTGTAGTTCAGTGATGTCCTCCTCCAGGCTTTTCATATGCTCCACACTCCTCTTCGTCACTTGCTGGGTGTATTGTTGGCAGAAAGCTTTAATCTGAACTTTTGAGACATCCCACCATTGTCTGAGGGAAGTGAATTTGGATTTAGTGAGGGTCCATTGCTGCCAGAAAACTCAAAGCACTGAAGGAAGTTTGAATCATCCAACAGGGAAACATTGAATTGCCAGAAAGACTTAAAGAAAGGTTTTTTTGAAAAGGTGAGCTTTAAAGCCACCAGAGAGTGATCAGAAAGACCGAAAGGACAGATATAAGTAGTAGTGACTGAATTTAAAAGATGCCTTGAACAGTAAAACCGGTCTAACCGTGCCATAGAAATGCGGCCACCCCCCCCTTTGACCCAGGTGTATTGTCTATCTGTAGGAACTTAATCCGCCATACATCTACCAGATCTGACTGCTGTAACAAAGTATTTAATACTCTGACAGAAGCTGGATGTGGCTCAGTACCATTTCGATCAAGCTGAGCGTTATCAGTACAATTAAAATCCCCTCCCAGTAGAAGAATTTCCCCATTAATAAAAGATTCCACCACTCTTCTCAAAGAATCAAAGAAACAGATCCTCTCTCGACCATTTGTTGGTGCATATGAATTAATTAACACGAGGTCTTGTTCCCCATCTTTAATCTGCACCACCAGCAGGCGCCCAGCCACCACCTCACTAATATTAGTGATTTTAAATTCACAGTTTTAGAAATCATCACAGCTACCCCAGCACTGACATGAGATCCGTGACTAAGCACAGCCTGACCCCCCCATTCACGTAACCAGTCCTGTTCATTCTTAATATCAGTGTGTGTTTCCGGAAGTAGTGCAATGTGAAGGCCTTTTGCTCTAAATACTCAAAAACTGCAGCCCTTTTGCGTCTCCCCTACACCCGTTCACATTCAGACTCCCAATATGAAAAGATTCCATTAATTCAAGACATAAGGGAGTAACCAATAAAATACATAACACAAATAAATAAAAGAAACGTAGGACTAAATCCATCATGATTAAAGCAGTGATTTCCTAACCCTACTGATCAAATTCTTTAGTCTCACTGACTCTTTCTGGTCCATGCCAAGCTGCACGGCATTGCGCATCACCCTCTGTGCTGACACCAGGAAGAGCTGAACGTCTGGGAAGTGTTCCTCCACTTTAACCCCTCTCTTACCCTCAATAAATTCTAAAAATACCGTATACTTGCGGTGCTGTATCCGCCTCCCAGTGTATATCTTGAAGAGGACTCGCTTCTCACGGAGGTGTCAGTGTCACTACCCTCATCCTCTCTGTCGCCCACGTCACAGTCACTGTAACTCTTGAACAAGTTGCTGCGTTCACTGGATGGCTCGCTGGACACAAGGCTTTTCTTTGCCGACTTAGTATTCTCTGATTTAATCTTTCGTTTTGACGGGCACTTTGAAAATCTCATCCCTCTCGCTCACACTTGCACTCCCACTCTCCACTTCACACACCTCATCCATCGGCCTCTCATTCATCTGCCTTTCCACGGCTTGCTCTGGGATAGGCTTTATCAGCACCGCGTCTTCAGCAGCCTGCACTTGTGCAGCTTCATCGGATGCCTGAGACTCGTTCACAGCGGAGGCAACTGGCGCAACTCCCTCGGAAAGAGTGTTCAATGTCGTCCCCTCACTGCTACTGGTCTCAGGCTCTGTGCTCACTTTACTCGCTGCACTTTCAGTTTCAGCCGCCATATCCTCGGCAACAAGAAGCGCGCTCTTCTCTGGAGCGTCTTTAGACAGAAAATTTTCGGGCCGATCATACACAACACCCGCTCCATCCAACCGCTCATTACACTCAGACCCATCCTTCTCCATATTCTCCACCTCACTTTCATACTCAGACTCGCAGTTTTCATCGTTAACCCTGTCCGTGTTCTCCTTGACCGTAGAGGAGCCGCGCGGCATCACTACGGGCTCATGTTTGCACTGTGCCGCTTTGTGTCCAGCTCTGCCACAGTTAAAGCAACGCATTGAATCAGAAGTTACAAACACTACATAATCATCGCCTTCCACCTTAAACCTGAGGGCCACGTTTAGATCTTCATTCATATTATTTAAAATCATATAAACTTGTCTCCGAAAGGAGACCACATGTTTTAACTCCTGCATTTTGCAGCCAAGGGGAATAAGCACTATATCAGACATAATCTGCCCATAACGTCTCAATTCCCTTAGTAAAATATCATTTTTTAAGAAAGGTGGAACATTAGAGACAATAACTTTCTTCGCAGGCGCTGATAACGGCAGGACAGGAACTAATGCGCCATTTATAACAACCCCTTCTTCAACAAGTTTATTTACGAGAGACTCGTCGTTTAGAAAGACGACTACAGCCTTATTCATTCTGCTTGCTGATAGAACATTTTTATAACCAACTATTTTCCCTACTCCCATCACACAAGCTTCAGCAGAAACCTGAGGGTCCACCAGGACCTTAGCGCCATGGCGGCGTGAAAGACTTTCAAACGCCTTTGGAAACAAACCAGGTGCCGCCTTTGGACACGGCCATGGCAATAACCGCCAAAGCCGCGTCTTAACAGTAAAAAACTTATCAAAAAAACAACAACAACTCTAAAACAAATCTCTAAGAAAAAGGAAAAGAGAAAAAAGAGGCTTACACAGAGACGTCGACGCCGTCGGCTTCCACCGACTCAAACACGCCCACCCCAGACAGCACTAATCGAGCAACACACAGACAGCAAGAGAGAGAGAGAGATAGATAGATAGATAGATAGATAGATAGATAGATAATAAAAGGCACTATATAGTAGATAGATAGATAGATAGATAGATAATGAAAGGCACTATATAATAGATAGATAGATAGATAGATAGATAGATAGATAGATAGATAGATAGAAGGCACTATATAGATAGATAGATAGATAGATAGATAGATAGATAGATAGATAGATAGATAGATAGATAGATAGATAGATAGATAGATAGATAGATAGATAGCAATATATAGATAGATAGATAGATAGATAGATAGATAGATAGATAGATAGATAGATAGATAGATAGATAGATAGATAGATAGGATGATAGATAGATAGATAGATAGATAGATAGATAGATAGATAGATAGATAGATAGATAGATAGATAGATAGATAGATAGAAAGGCACTAGATATAGTAGATAGATAGATAGATAGATAGATATAGATAGATAGATAGATAGATAGATAGATAGATAATAAAAGGCACTATAGATAGATAGATAGATAGATAGATAGATAGATAGATAGATAGATAGATAGATAGATAACTATAGATAGATAGATATAGATAGATAGATAGATAGATAGATAGATAGATAGATAGATAATGAAAGGCACTATATAGTAGATAGATAGATAGATAGATAGATAGATAGATAGATAGATAGATAGATAATGAAAGGCACTATATAATAGATAGATAGATAGATAGATAGATAGATAATGAAAGGCACTATATAATAGATAGATAGATAGATAGATAGATAGATAGATAGATAGATAGATAGATAGATAGATAGATAAAGGCACTATATTATAGATAGATAGATAGATAGATAGATAACAAAAGGCACTATATAGTAGATAGATAGATAGATAGATAGATAGATAGATAGATAGATAGATAGATAGATAGATAGATAATGAAAGGCACTATATAATAGATAGATAGATAGATAGATAATGAAAGGCACTATATAATAGATAGATAGATAGATAGATAGATAGATAGATAGATAGATAGATAGAAAGGATAGATAGATAGATAGATAGAAAGGCACTATATAGTAGATAGATAGATAGATAGATAGATAGATAGATAGATAGATAGATAGATAGAAATAAAAAGGCACTATATAGTAGATAGATAGATAGATAGATAGATAGATAGATAGATAGATAGATAGATAGATAGATAGATAATAGATAGATAGATAGATAGATAGATAGATAGATAGATAGATAGATAGATGTGAAAGGCACTATATAATAGATAGATAGATAGATAGATAGATAGATAGATAGATAGATAGATAGATAGATAGAAAGGCACTATATAGTAGATAGATAGATAGATAGATAGATAGATAGATAGATAGATAGATAGATAGATAGATAGATAGATAATGAAAGGCATAGATAGATAGATGTGAAAGGCACTATATTATAGATAGATAGATAGATAGATAAAAAAGGCACTATATAGTAGATAGATAGATAGATAGATAGATAGATAGATAGATAGATAGATAGATAGATAATGAAAGGCACTATATAATAGATAGATAGATAGATAGATAGATAGATAGATAGATAGATAGATAGATAGAAAGGCACTATATAGATAGATAGATAGATAGATAGATAGATAGATAGATAGATAGATAGATAGATAGATAGATAGATAGATAGATAGATAGATAGATAATGAAAGGCACTATATAATAGATAGATAGATAATAAAAGGCACATATATAATAGATAGATAGATAGATAGATAGATAGATAGATAGTTAGATAGATAGATAGATAGATAGATAGATAGATAGACTTCAGTACCGAACGCTCTTTGAGTCAGTTCACCCTCCCACAACCCTGGTATTAACGATGGCTGCTTCGTGACTGGCGTTGAGGGCATTTCGTGACTGACCTCATTGGTACTGCAGTATGCAATTACACTCTGCTGAGTCCTTCTGGGTTGAGCCCCTTTTAGCTTTTAAACTACACATGTAATACAAATAAAGTCCAGCAGATGGCGGTGTGATACCATTTTTGCACTTTTTATGTTTTTAAGCCTCCTCAGTTGCAAAGACTACATCTGGTAACAAAGTAAACACTTTTACTGTTTGTTGCCCCCTTACAGTAATGACAAACTGGACACTGCACACTTTTCAACTTACACATGCACAGCAGTTGCTCTTTTCCTTCAGGTGAGATGATGCTTTGTCACCCTACAGGTCACGTATCCCCCCACACTCGGCAGCTGCTTATTGTGTAATGAGGAGTCCTCAGTGTGTTACTGCCGTGTGACCTTAGTCATAGCACAATGTCACCTGAGCCCCACACAGCAGACAAACCTCAGAGCGCACACACAAGTCCCAAGTTTAGTAAGCACAATACCTTTGAATGGCAGTAAATCTTTCTGTTTCCGTCCTTCCTCCAAACCTCCCCAGGTGCCCCCCTACTTTTCCCTCGAGTCTGACACCCCAAAGGATGACCCTCTCAAAACTGGTCTGCTATTTGTGAGCATGTTGTGCTCTTTGCTGGAGTGACACCCATTTAAGTGTTTCACCCCTTGCTGGGGGCGGCATGGTGGCGCAGTGGGTAGCGCTGCTGCTTCGCAGTTAGGAGACCCTTAAGGGTTCACTTCCCAGGTCCCCCCTATGTGGTGTTTGCATGTTCTCCCTGTGTCTGTGTGGGTTTCCTGCCACAGTCCAAAGACATGCAGGTTAAGTGGATTGGCGATCCTAAATTGCCCTTGGTGTGTGGGTGTGTGTGTGTCCTGTGGTGGGCTGGCGCCCTGCCCGGGGATTTGTTTCCTGCCTTGCGCCCTGTGTTGGCTCCAGCAGACCCCCATGACCCTGTAGTTAGGATAGCGGGTTGAATAATGACTGACTGACTGACCCCTTGTTGGACTGGCATCCTATTAAGAATAGTGCAGTCTACTGGACTGGCACCCCAATTCAAGAGGTGTGCTCTGTGCTGGACTGGCACCTTATTAAGTGTTACACCCTTTACTGGATTGGCACTCAATGTGTTGTTTCCTTTGTTGGACTGGCACCTCATTAAGTGTTCAGCTTTTTGTTGGACTGGCATCCATTCAAATATTTTGTTTTTTGCTGGACTGGCACTGCATTCAAGAGTTGTGCACTAAACTGGACTGGCACCTTATTAAGTGTGGTATTTACTGGACTGGCACCCCATTTAAGTGTTTCGCCCTTTGCTGGACTGGCATCCCCTTCATGTATTGTACTCTTTGCTGGACTGGCACCCCATTTAATTGTTTCGCCATTTGCTTTACTGGAACCATATTAAGAGCAGAACCCTTTGCTGGACTCGTACCCCATTTAGTGTTGTGCCCTTTTCTGGACTGGCACCTTGTTAACTATTGTGACCTTTGTTGGACTGGCACCTCATTATGTGTTGTGGTTTTTGCTGGACTGACACCCATTCAAATGCTGTGCCATTTGTTGGATTAGCACCCATTCAAGTGTTTTGCCCTTTTCTGGCCTGACACCTCATTATGTGTTAGTTCCTGCTTGGCACCAAATGCCCCCCCAACCCAGACCTGGATAATTAAATCAAAAACAGATGAACAGACAGGTGAAGGTGCATCTTCAGAGTGTCAAATAAGGCGGATATCACAGTGCCCGTTGGCAGCTCCTCTTAGTTCCTAATTGTCCCTCCAGAAGGGGAAGAGTGACGTCCTGTGGGGAGCCAACTCAATCCATGGCACGGAAAATTAGCAAGAGAGGAGAAAGGAGTCCAACAATGAGAACAATTAAAGAAACAAGTGGAATTAGAAGAAAAAGCAGAGACGCGGCCAGCACTACGGCTTCGGGCGCTCGTCCTACTTAAATAATTTACTTGGGAGGCTGTGCTGTTGTGTGCAAAGGAAGCCAAATTTATCTAAAAGTGCTGCCATTAGATCTGACCACTTCCAAGAATTTCTCTGCAGGACGTCCGGTAGCCGTGTCCCGCTGTCACACTGCAGACGCCGATGTCCATGCAGCTTTAAGGGCAAAGAAGAAGGAGCATTCAACGTCCTTTACATCAAGAGACGAACATCCTGCCAGATACTAAAGCAGAATTGAACAAATGAGGGGGACCCCCAAAACTTACAACTCCACCTTCTTCTCCGGGGTGCCCGGGTGATCCCTTCTGACCTGGCTGTCCCTGAAAAAGAATAAATTTAAAAAGGTTACACTAGTCGAGGCACAAGTGATATCCCCCTACGTCACAGCGGACATCAGGACCCCCAGCAGTTCTTGGAGAGGCGCACGTCACACGTCTGTCAGCGCCCTACCTGAACTCTCACTGCGGTGGTCTCTAGACCGCCCTGTGATGCTCCAAAGTAACTGACCAATCAAACACCTTGCACTAAGCTATGTGGCCAATCACAGCCCACCACTTATTATGGATATCACATAGGCCCCGCTGTCACATTTGTTTGTACCTTTTGTTCAACCAGGAACTATTGTGGGTGGGGCTTGAGTGATGAATTGTGCTGATTGGTTGCCCACAAGCACTGGTGCATCTGTCAAATCTGTGAGTAGTCTGAGGAGTCTTTGGTGAAGATGGCAGGCCACACTTCACACCGCACCACTCTTCATAGCCACCTCCATGGTGAGGCACCACCAGGGGAGGAAGGAGAAAGGAGCCCCTCAATGAGACCCCTTGCCTCGCACCACATTGCGTCGAAGTAATAATCTGCCCCGTGAATTCCTGATCGCGCCGCACTGTGCAGAGCATCTCTCTCTTCTTTGCATATCACATATTTTTCATAAAGTTTACAACTCCCATTGTCTAGTGGGGCAGAAACACACAAAAGTGGCCAGGGAGACCCTCTACATCACTGGTTCCTGAAAACAAAGTTCCTGGGGTGGAAAAGCACCCAAAAGTCGTGATCTCAGATTCTTAAGGTATGGCAGCCCACTAGATTGTGCTCTCCAGTCCTCCTTCCTTGGACCGCAGTATAAAACAAAGCAGCCTGCAGTCCAACACATCGACTCCTCTGTCCTCCTGGAATTTTGTCACAACCGACTATGTGGACGGGGACATCACACAGAATCTGCCTGCACTGTCCCTCCTCACCAGTAAGGGACTCCAAATCAGGTGCCAGAGAAGAGTCAAGTTAGATTGGTACATGAGCCCAAAAGACTGATCTCCATTCCTCTAGCCTTGGAAGCCTCTATCATAACTGGCCATGCGGGCAGTGGCGTCACCCCACTGTTTTATTATGACGATCAAGTGAAGCCCATTTCCAGGTAGTCATAGTGAGTAAGCAGAAGCTTACCTGCGTAACCTAAAAAGACCTCCTGCGTCCAGGTGAGTAAGTGGTCAAATTACAAAGTGGTGGGCTTGCACTCTCTTTTTTCAGACCCTCACTAGAAATGGCACACATGACCTGTGACCCACAAAACCAAGTGACCCCTCTGCATTCTTCCATCCTTGAAGGCCTCCATCGTAAGTAACCATGTGGGCGGTGGCATCATCTCTCTCTTTTATTATGGACGTCACATGGAGTCCTCATTCATCCTCCCTCCATTATATTATCTTTTGTTGTAGTGGTTTCCATATCTGATGTCAAGGTAGAATAAGTCAGAATGGTGGGTGTACCAGACGACCTCTGAGCCCACAGAACGAGTGACATATCTAGACTGTTTTAGCCTTTGAATCCTCTGTCATAACTGACCATGTGGGTACTGACATCATCCACCATTATAACCTTCAAACGGAGCCCCCATACATTCCCCCCTCCATACATCCCACATTATCTTCTGTAGCAAAGATCTTCATATCAGGAGGCACAGTAGAATGAGTTAGAATGGCATCATTGACAAGAAATTGCCCGGGCACCTCACATCTCTCTCTCTTTCTCATTGTGCTTACATGGACAGACTATCCTGCTGATTTAAAGTGAAGTTCCCCTACCCAAGTGCACTCGAGTGGACTTCTGAATTCTACTGCAAGGTAGTCATGATGTTGCACGGTATTCTCACGCTTTTTCAAGGACCTCAGTACAAATGGTACCTGAGCCCAGACTACCTATGAGCCACAAAAACCAGGGAGCCATCTGCATTCTTCTAGCCTTTAAGGCCTTCATCATGAGTAACCATGTGGGCAGTGGCATCATCTCTCTCTTTTATAATGGGCATCACATGGTGTCCTCATACGTCCTCCCTCCATTATATTATCTTTTGTTGTAGTGGTTTCCATATCAGGTGTTAAGGTAGAATAAGTCAGAATGGTGGATGAACCAGACAACCTCTGAAGCACCAGAATGAGTGACATATGTAGCCTTGGAGGCCTCTGTCATAACTGACCATGTGGGCACTGACATCATCCACCATTACAGCCAACAGACGGAGCCCCCATACACCTCCCTTCCATACATCCCTCATTATCTTCTAGCAAAGGTCTTCATATCAGGTGGCACAGCAGAATGAGTTAGAATGGCATCATTGACAACAATTTGCCCGGGTACCTCACATCTCTCTCTCTCATTGTGCTCACATGGACAGACTGTTCTGCTGATTTAAAGTTAAGTCCCCCTACCCAAGTGCACTCGAGTGGGCTTCTGACTTCTACTGCAAGATAGTCATGTTGCACGGCGGTCCCACTCTTTTTCAAGACCCTCAGTACAAGTGGTACCTCAGCTCAGGCTGCCTATGAGCCACAAAAACCAGGGACCCATCTGCAGTCTTCTAGCCTTAGAGGTCTCTGTCATAACTGACTGTGTGGACAGTGACATCCTCTCGCTCCTTTATTATGGATGTCACATGGAGTCCTCATTCATCCTCCCACCACCATTAAATTATCTTTTGTTGTAGTGGTTTCCATGTCAGGTGTTAATACTGAAGAAGTCAGAATGGTGGGTGAACCAGACGACCTCTGTGCCCCAAGAAAGGGTGACATATCTACACTGTTCTAAACTTGGCCTGCGCCACCACCACCTACTCAAAGCTTCATGATGCACCAACATTGATGGACTGAAAGCCAGAAGTCCACGTGACCATCATCATCAGGTCCTTCCATGAAAATCCTAAATACAAAGAGGACTGTTTGACTTATGTTAGGTAGATTGCCCAGAGGGGACTGGGTGGTCTCGTGGTCTGGAACCCCTACAGATTTTATTTTTTTTTCTCCAGCTTTTGGAGTTTTTTTTTTTGTTTTTTCTATCCACCCTGGCCATCGGACCTTACTTATTCTATGTTAATTAATTTTGACTTATATTTATTTTTTTATTGTGTCTTCTATTTTTCTATTCTTCATTTTGTAAAGCACTTTGAGCTACATTTTTTTGTATGAAAATGTGCTATATAAATAAATGTTAATTGATTGATTGATAAACTTGTCATAACTGACCATGTGGGCAGTGACATCATCCCATTAATTACGGCCATCAAATGGAGCCCCATCCATAAATTCTGCATTATCTTCTGTAGTGAAGGGTCTCCATATCAGGTGTCACAGTAGAATGCTTTAGAATGGCATCCATCGACTAGAATTTGCCCTGGCATCCCACACTTCTCAAGGACAGACTATCCTGCTAATTTAAAGTTAAGTCCACCTGGTCAAGTGGGCTTCTGTTTCACGTCAGCCACACTCTTTTCCATTATGGCCTCCTTGCTGGGTATGAATCCTTCCTTTACCCCAGCCAATATGCCAGTCCTTCCTTCTGGGCACCCACACCATAAAACAGTTAATTAACCTAACAGTACTGATGTCATATAAATATTGAGCTCTGCCTACATTGTCTACCCTGGAAAGGCGCTATAATAAAATAACAATGGCGGCGAGTCTCACTCCAGCAGTCTACAGAAATATGGACACAACTGTAAAGCTATGTGTGTGGGTTTGTGTTTGGGGGGACAGCAAACTCCAAAAAATAAAATAAACGTGTGCCCACTTTACATTCGCTACTCACCTTCAGCCCTGGCATTCCTCTCGGACCCCGAGGTCCCTCCTGGCCGACACATTTGCAGCTGACACAGCAGCACTCCCGCTCGGACACCGAGTCCTGCAATCCAAGACAGAAAATGTGACTAAAGTGAGTGACGGCGTCCTGAACTGAGAGAAGGAATGGAGAGGGTGCAACAAAAGGGACTGGAATATAAGGACACGCGCGTGACAATCTGCGCAAGGCCACCAGTCTGGGAATTCAGATCAGGCGTGTGATTGGATTGGTTTGTTGTAAGAGGCGGAGTTAAAAGAAATGTGTCATGTTTTTTTCCTCCATTTCAACATTAAAATGAGGGATTTTGAAAACATCAGGGTGTGAAACAATGAACTCTTTTTCATAAAATTCGATGGAGAGGAGCAGACTCTTCTTCTGATATTGGAGCAGCTTAAGGCCATGTCACATTTGATGACTTTGGCAGTGATTTCAGTTGTAGCCTTCATTTATATAATCTTAGTCAGTCAGAGGCAGACATCTGCTTGAAGGCCCGGCCTGTCCTCTAGTGTGCCATACCCAGCGACGTACTCAACTGGTCCACGTCCCGCCCCTCAGACAGGTTTGAATTTGTCTCTAGTCAACTGAGTGCTCATCCAGAAGTACAAAGCATTGAAAGCAGTGATGAGGAATAAGAAACGTGGGTGTGTTGGACCTCAGAAACAGAAGAGATGGGCGTCTTTTAGAGGTCTCAGGCTTCATGTACCACCATGGAATGAAAAAAAGAAACAAAAAGGTCAGAGATTGTGACTGAACTCGGCCGTACCTGTTAAGACCTTCCTACAGCACCGGCTCCATCAGGCACCACGCTATTGGCTGCAAGAAAAAGAGAGGAGAAAACCCGTGCGGAAAAGTCAAAAGGCAGTTGGTGAATGTGAGTTAGAACATTAGGACACTCTGGACAAGAAGAGACCACTCTGCCCAGCAAAGCCCACCAGGCCAAGCCACTTAATTCTTCTAAAATAACATCAAGTCGAGTTTGAATGTCCCTAAAGTCCTCCTGTGTACCACACTACCTGGTCACTTATGTTTATGGTTCTCTGTGTAAAGAAAAACCTCGCAATGTTTGTGTGAAATTTACCTTTAACAAGTTTCCAACTGTGTCCTCGTGTTCTTGATGACCTAATTTTAAAGTCACCACCTCGATCCACTGGACTAATTCCCTTCATAATGTTAAACACTTCAGTCAGGTCTCCTCTTCATCTCCTGTAAAGGCTCAGCTCTTTTATTCTTTCCTCATAACTCACCCCTGTAGCCCTGAATCAGCCCAGTCGCTCTTGTCTGGACCTTTCTAGTGCTGCTATCTCTGGTGGGCCCAAAACTGCACACAGAACTCCAGATGAGGCCTCACCAGTGTGTTATAAAGGTTGAGCAGAACCTCCTGTGACTTGTACTGCACACATCAAGGCGCTATATCACCTGACAGTCTGTTAGCCTTCTTAATGGCTTCTGAACACTGTCTGGAAGTCCACTATGACTCCTAAATCCTTCTCATAAGGTGGAAACTCGATTTTCCTGACTGCCCTTTGCGTATTCAGACCTCACATTTTTACTTCCTATGTGTAATTCTTTACATTTACTGACATTAAATGTCATCTGCCACAAATCTGCCCAAGCCTGTCTGCTGTCCAAGTCCTTCTGTGATGATATAACGGATTCCAAATTATCTGCCAGTCCACCTATCTTGGTATCTTCTGCCAACTTTACCAGTTTGTTACTTATATTCCTATCCAAATCATTTATATATATTAAAAATACCAGCAGCCCCAGCACTGAACCCTGCTGGTCACCACATTTAACATCACACAATTCTGATGAGGTTCCTCACACCATCACCCTCTGCTTCCTGTGTCTGAGCCAATTCTGCACCCACCTAAAAACATCACCCTGAACTGCCACTTCTTTTAATTTGATGCCCACCCTCTCATGTGGCACCTCATCAAATGCTTTCTGAAAGTCCAGATAGATCATCTCATCTGCTCCACTCTGGTCGTATCCTTTTGTTGCCTCCTCATAGAATTCCAACATGTTAGTAAAACATGACTTCCCTCTTCTGACCCCACGCTGACTGTTCCTAATATCTCCTGTCCTTGCCAGGCGTTGCTCAATCTTATCCTTAATAATTCCTTCCATTAATTTTCCTGTGATGTTTCATGTTAAGCTTACTGGCCTATACTTGCTCTGATCTGCCCTGTCACCCTTTTTATATAATGGGATGATATCTGCCATTTTCCAGTTCATCAGAATCTCTCCAGTGCACAGTGACTTCCTAAAAATATGTGTCATGGGTTTATATCTGCACTCGCTGGCCTCTTTAAGAGCTCTGTGGAAAATCTCATCTGGTCCTGGTGATTTGTTTGATGTCATCTTATTTAATCTGAGCAGCTCTTCTCCTTTTACAATTTCCAAATCCCTCAGTACCTCCTTAGTAGTCCCTGTTACTGCTCTGAGGTTATCCACTTGCTCACTTGTGAACACCTCAGAAAAAAGGGAAGTTCCGAGTGTCCGCTATTTCACTGTCTGTATCTTTTAATCCCCCTTTACTATTTCTGATGCATTTCACCTCCTCGTCTGTTCTTTTACTATTAAGAATCTCTTGGGGTCGTCTCTCTCCTTTTCTGCTCTATTCCTCTCCAACTGTCTTTTAGCCTCCCTGATCTCCTTCTTAATGGTTGCACTTATGTTCTCATACGCCCTACAATTTACTTTGCAGTCATTAGTCTTATACGCCTTATTTGTCTGTTTTTTCCTTTGCAGCTTCTTTTTTAAATCTTTATTAATCGACTGTGGGGTTTCTTAAAATTTCCTATTAATTCCAATTTTAGGTATGTATCTGTCCTGCGTTACACGTGTAAACTGGCATGGTCCGGTGATGAGTTAACAACTCTGGCGGGCAAGTCTGACATTCCCACCAACTAGAAGTCGTGCAAAGTGGCAGCGGATTATGACGACGTCTCCAACAACTCACTCCCCCCAGTCCGTGACCAGCCCCTCAAACAAGTTTGGTTTTGTCTTTAGTCGTAGGGGCGTCTCTCTGTGCACGGGAGCCGACAACCATTAAATACTCATCTGGAAGTACAAAGCATAGAATGGAGAGACAACAAATAAGGAATGCGGTTGTTTGGACCTCACAAACAGAAGAGATGGTCGTCTGTCAGATGTCTCCTGCTTTACGTACCACAATAGAATGGAGAACAGGAAAGGAAAGATTTGAGATTGCTGCTGAACTCGCCATATCTGTTAAGAGCTTGGGCTCTGTCAGGCAGTACGTTATTGGCTGTCACCAAAAGGGACCAGCAAAGTCATCACGCAGTTGGTAAATGTGACATGGCCAGTGATTTTCAGTTGTGTAAAGTGGCATCTGTGAGATTAGCAACTGCGGTTGGCACATGCCGAAGTCTACAAAGTCGTGTAATGTGACATCGGCGCAGCATGACATGTCCAGCCATTTTCTGTCATTTAAGTTGATGAGAGATCAGCAACTGTAGTCAGCAAGTCTTATGACCAGAAGTCATAAAAGGTCAGATCAGCTTTAGCTTTTAGCTAAATGAATGGACTGAAGGGTCTCCTCTTGTTTCTTAAGTTCTTATGGACTGGTGACACCAATTACTGGTCTAATGTTGAGTTAATGGAAGAACTCAGAATCCCATGAGCAAATGCGGTAGGGTGAGCGGCACTGTGCATGACAAGCCTGTCCCATTCCTGCCCCGTTGATTCTTGGGATTTTGAGTTCAACATCAGACCAGTGACGTCACCGGTGCACAAACACCTTTCACACCGTGACTTTAAGGTGCCTGCGTGGAAGAGAACTTTTTGCTGTTTCGAGATATAAAATTGTGAGTGTTCCCCTTTAAGGTTTTTGCTAACTGACGTATTTAAACCAAAAGCAGAGCAATAATCTGAAACCTTTAAAGAAAATACATTGAATAAAAACCAAAAAACGGCCTTAGGGGTATAAAACCCACACTGAGTTCAGCTTTGGTCAGCATTCTGTATTCAAATTTGCACCCTATGAGGTAAAACAGGAATATAAGATTTTACTAAGAAAAGGAGGATTTAATGAAAAGCAGATGTCGGCCTCCATTTAAGTGATTAGCTGGATGTTGAAATCCCCGGAGCAGGATGGTCCGCGTATTTAATAAGCGGAATTGCAGTTAATTGACTGTTTGTTGAGCTCTCTGTCGCTCTCACTTCATCTGTGGAGTTTACAAGTTCTCTTGGTGTCTCCTGTGGGTTTCCCTGCCACATCCCATTACAGGTTACTAGAGGGCACTGTCATGGACTGGCATTCCCTCCAGGGTTAGTTCCTCTGGCACCGGACCCTCTGTGATTCTGAATTAGACAAAGTGGGTAAAGAAATGGAATGGATGGAGTGGTGTGTGCATTCATGTGCCCTGTGATGGGCTGGCATCCCCTCTAGGGTTGGTTCCTATGCTGCTCTAGATGCTGCTGTGACAGGCACTGGTCCCCCTTCTAATGCTGAATTGGACAAAATGGGTATAGAAAAGGGGTGGCTAGCTGGACTGGTATGTACATGCATGTGCCAGGTGATGGACTAGCTACCCATCCATAATTGGTTCCTGCCTTGGGCCTGATGCTGTTAGGATAGGCATGGGCTCCCCTCTAACAAAGTGGAATGAGAAAATCAAAGGTTGGATAGGCGTGTGTCATGTGTTTGCCCTACGCTGGATTGGCATCCCTGCCTTGTGCCTGGTGCTGCTGAGATAAGCACTGGCTCAGCCATGATTGTGAATTAGACGAGGTTGGTACAGAAACTGAATGAATAGGCTTCCACATGTTTGTGCCCTGTGATGAACTGGCACCCCAATGCCACTGCTCCTAATGCAGCTGGGATAGGCATTGGCCTCTCTGTGACAATGAATTGGAATAAGTGGGCAATGGAAGATTGGTTAGGAAAGTGCCCTGTGATGGACTGGCATCCCCTCCAGGGTTGGCACCTGTATTGCTTCTTTTGCTTCTGGGCTAGGCATTAGTGTCACTGTCACTCTGAACTGGAATAAGTGGGAACAGAAAACAGATATTAGAATAGGGATGTGCCCTGTGAAGGACTGGCATCCTTTCTAGTGTTGGTTTAAATGTTTCTGTGATAGGCGCATAATGGATAAAGTGGGTACAGAAAAGGGATGATTTGATGGATTGGTGTATACATGCAGATTCCCTATGATGGACTGGCATCCCATCCATGTTTGTCTCCTGCCTTGTGCCTGATGCTGCTGTGATATGTGTACACTTCCCTGTGTCTCTTGAAGCGGACAAAATGGGTTGAAACCATGGATAGTTGGTGCCCCCTGTGCTGGAAGGGCATCTCAGCAAAGATTTATTGCTGCACTTGCACCTGTTGCTGTGGAGATAATCACTGGATACTCTCTTGTCCCAGAAACAGACAAAGTAGGTACAGAAAATGGAGGGATGGTTGGATAGATAGATATATGCATGCCTATGCCCTGTGACAGACTGGCAGCATCCCAATGCCAATGATTCTAATGCTGCAGGGATAGGCATGCTATGGAGTGGCACCCTCCTGCATTGTGCCCTAAGCTTGCTGAGTGGGCTCCAGCTTTCTCCTTGACCTTGCTCCAGATAAAGTGGGTTTGGAAGATGGTTGGCAGGATGGAGGGCACGTAAAATGGATAGTTGGACAGGCATCTGTGTGTCTGTGCACTGCACTGGTTTGGCCTCCCAGCCAGGGTTGGTTGTGCCCAATGTTGCTTTTCAAAGCACTGGATCCCCCATGTCTCAGAATTGGACAAAGGAGGTACAGAAAATGGATGGGCTGATGATGGATGGAAGAGTGGCATGCATGTGTGCTGCCATGAAGTGGCATTCAGACCCATGTAGGACTGGCACATTAGGCTTTCAGTACTTCAAGAATACAATCTGACGCCCAGTGTAAAAAAAAAAAAAAAGAAGATGGGATTGTAAAACAGAAGGATGCTTTGCAGTTGGTTCAATGTGAGGAAAGAACAACTCGATGCAGCAAAAGATGCTGAAAGAGAGAAATGAAGAAGAATAAAAAATAAATCAGTGAGAGCTTCAGGATCAGTCTGAGCTCTGCAGGACTCACCAGCTCTTTATAGACGGCACCAACGACATTCTGCATCCCGATGGTCAGCGGGCTGTTGTAGCCAAAGCCTCTGCCAAATTCGATTCTCTGCAGATCGTTGGCATTGAAGGTGCCATCCAAAGCGACAGTCACCAGAGCGTGAATCCCTAATGTCGAAGAAAATAAAGAAAATCCTTGTCAGAAACACATCCGAGGTGCAGTCTGAATGAATTGAGAGCCCACGTTTAAAATTCTGCAGCGAGCTCTCGGACGTCTGAATGAGGAACACGGCACGAGGGAGTCGGCAAATCTGACTTGCCTTATGACACAAACGTCGCAGAACGTGGCTTAGGGTCATGCCAGGCATACACTGATTTTAGTAGGATTTTTCAGTTGCCGTGAATTTCAGCTTCATCGGCCATCGTCTCATGTTGCAAATGCCCAACTTCATCATATGACTGGGCTTTCACACAATTTTTCTCACACGTCGGTTTTCTGATGTCGCTATAAAATTTCACGGAGGATCAATCTCAGCATATTGTTACCTTGGGTTTTCCCATTCTTGATTTCCAAAATGTAGCAACACACATAAATCAATATGGCCAAAGATGTAAGCATCTTAGGAAACAAACATGATGGTAAATTAGATCGACTACGTATCTCTGATTATCTCTGTAAAATGTCGTCCACGCCTCAGCCAGCCGCCTGACCAGTTCATCTTTTTCTTTTCTTTGTAGTTTCGAAGGAGAGTATGGCAAGAGTCACGAACGCAGCCCTTCTCTCTAGTGACATTCAGAGAAGCGTGTGGCCCGTATTCTTTAAACAGTAAAACCGTCTGTCAGGGCCATCACGTACACATACAGTACAGTGGTGTCTTGTGAACCCTTTAGAATTTTCTATATTTCTGCATAAATACGACCTAAAATATCATCAGATTTTCACTCAAGTCCTAAAAGTAAATAAAGAGAAACCAGTTAAACAAATGAGACAAAAATATTATACTTGGTCATTTATTTATTACTGCGGTGGGTTGGCACCCTACCCAGGACTGGTTCCTGCCTTGTGCCCTGTGTTGGCTGGGATTGGCTCCAGCAGACCCCCGTGACCCTGTGTTCGGATTCAGTGGGTTGGACAATGGATGGATGGATGGATTTATTTATTAAGGAAAATGATTGAATATTACATATTTGTGAGTGGCAAAAGTATGTGAACTTGCTTTCAGTATCTGGTGTGACCCCCTAAACGTTTCCGGTAACTTCTGATCATTTCTGCACACCGACTTGGAGGAATTTGAGCCCATTCCTCCATCCAGAACAGCTTCAACTCTGGGATGCTGGTGGGTTTCCTCACATGAACTGCTCGCTTCAGGTCCTTCCACAACATTTTGATTGGATTAAGGTCAGGACTTTGACTTGGCCATTCCAGAACATTAGCTTTCTTCTTCTTTAACCATTCTTTGGTAGAACGGCTTGTGTGCTTAGGGTCGTTGTCTCGCTGCGTGACCCACCTTCTCTGGAGATTCACTTCATGGACAGATGTCCTGACATTTTCCTTTAGAATTCTCTGATATCATTCAGAATTCATTGTTCCATCAATGAAGGCCAGCCGTCCTGGCCCAGATGCAGCAAAACAGGCCCAAACCATGATACTACCACCACCATGTTTCACAGATGGGATAAGGTTCTTCTGCTGGAATGCAGGGTTTTCCTTTCTTCAAACATAACGCTTTTCATTTAAACCAAAAAGTTCTACTTTGGTCTCATCCGTCCACAAAACATTCTTCCAATAGTCTTCTGGCTTGTCCACGTGATCTTCAGCAAACTGCAGACGAGCAGCAATGTGTTTTTTGGAGAGCAGTGGCTTTCTCCTTGCAGCCCTGCCATGCACACCATTGTTGTTGAATGTTCTCCTGATGGTGGACTCATGAACATGAACATTAGCCAATGTGAGAGAGGCCTTCAGTTGGGGGTCCTTTGTGACCTCGCCGACTATTACACGTGTGCCTTGCTCTTGGAGTGATCTTTGTTGGTTGACCACTCCTGGGGAGGGTAACAATGGTCTTGAATTTCCTCCATTTGTACACAATCTGTCTGGCTGTGATTGGTGGAGTTCAAACTCTTTAGAGATGGTCTTGTAACCTTTTCCAGCCTGATGAGCATCAACAACTCTTTTTGTGAGGTCCTCAGAAATCTCCTTTGTTGGTGCCATGATACACTTCCACAAACATATGTTGTGAAGAGCAGACTTTGATAGATCCTGGTCTTTAAATCACACAGGGTGCCCACTCACACCTGATTGGCATCCCATTGACTGACAACACTGGACTCGAATTTCAACTTCAAACTAACTGCTCATCCGTGAGGTTCACATACTTCTGCCACTCAGAAATGTGTAATATTCGATCATTTTCCTTAATAAATAAATGACCAGATATAATATTTTTGTCTCATTTGTTGAACTGGTTTCTCTTTATCTACTTTTAGGACTTGAGTGCAAATCTGATGATGTTTTCGGTCATATTTATGCAGAAATATAGAAAATTCGAAAGGGTTCACAAACTTTCAAGCACAACTGCATAGTCTGAGCACCCACGTCAGGACAGGTCAACAGGGTGGAATGTGTTCATACAGTCTGAGGAAATACACGACCTCCAGTGGCAGAAGTCACTTGCCCACTATTTTTAAAAATCGCACGGTGTAGGGCTGGCATAACGACTGTGACCAACTGGTTAATATATAATCAAATACAGTAGGTTGTCATGCATGTGCGTCAAAGGGCTCCTCTGCAGGCTTGGTGAAGGTATTGTGGCGAGTGGCTGGGGGTGGTACCCAGCCGGAATGCCCAGGAGGACCAGAGTTGGGCTTACGCCTCCTCCAGACCACGAGTGGGCAACCGCCCTGGTGGCTTTGGGGACCGCGGGAACAGAGCTTGGAAGCTTCACCCTATAAGGGCCAGTGGTCTCCGCCAGGGTGCCCCAATGCCTGAGGAGCCCTGGCCCTCAGCACTTCCACCACACCCAGAAGTGCTGGGGGGGGGGAGAAAACCAGGGACACCCGGAGTGCTTGTTTATTTGTAAATATTTTTGTAAATAAACATGTGTTGGGTGATTAAACGATGTCTACCTGTCTTTGTCCAGGCTGTGATCACCCACAGAGATGAGAGGGGAGCTACCGCTAACTTTGTTCTTTTTGGCTTCTTCCATCACAGAAGTAAAAAGTCATCTAATAAGGGCACCGTGCCCCGCCCCTTCCAGTCCAACCACCATAAAGGACGGGCATCCCAAGAAGTTGTCTTTCAAGTCCAGCACCAGCCACCAGGTGGGGCACTATATTGTTTTAAAGATAAATCTTAAGTTGATGAAAAACCCCGGACTGGTTTTCATTTTTCCAATCGGTTTATTTTGTCTGTCGACGACTAAAAGGGCCGACCCGGTTGGTGTCCCACACAGTTTTGAGACTGTCATTCCACTCCCCAATCACAAGGTTTCCTTCTTCTCTTTGGTCAGAGGGGCAGGCTGTGTATGCAGGTTGGCAGGAGGGCTGACAAGCAATGAATGCTCAGCTGGAATGTCAATACATAAAATGCAACATCAAGGAATAAGCAGAGGCTCGTCTGTCTGATATCTCAGGATTTAAGTACCGTGACAAGATGGAAAAAAGAAATAAAGGGCGGAGATTATCAGTGAATTCACCACAGACATCCCCTCAGACAACGCAGCATCTCCTCCATCAGGCAGCGTGCTATTGGCTGGCAGAAAAAGGGGTGAGCATAAGAGCACTGGAAGATTGGCGCCTGGTTGGTAAATATGGCATAGCCAGCGACTTTCAGTCGTGTAATCTGACCTGGTGCTGTGACTGCAATCAGCAAATCTGACGCCTCCCACAACAAAAGGTCATGTTATGTCACGTTATTTACAAGTAACAGAACTCAAATGCTTATACTGTAGGTCTGGGAATAAACAAGTTTTGAAATGTGTTGCTCTTCATCTTCGGGAACCTAATGAAGACGAACCTAAAGGTAACAAATGACATTTAGGAGATGGAGGATGGCGACTGTCGGACAGAATCGGCTCGGCCTTCTTTCCCACATGTTTGTCACCCTGCTCAGTGGCAGAGGCCTGCTGCAAACCCATCATTTTAACAACATTGGTAAGACCGGCCATATTGTCTGAGCCTCAACCATCTGCCTATCCAGTTACGCCTTTTTCTTTTCTTTGTAGTTTCCAAGCACAGCATGGCAAGAGTCAAAAACGCAGAGTTTTACAGGTGCCGGTCATAAACTTAGAATATCATGACAAAGTTGATTTATTTCAGTAATTCCATTCAAAAAGTGAAACTTGTACATTAGATGCATTCATTACACACAGACTGATGTATTTCAAATGTTTATTTCTTTTAATTTTGATGATTATAACTGACTACTAATGAAAGTCCCAAATTCAGTATCTCGGAAAATTCAAATATTGTGAAAAGGTTGAATACTGAAGACACCCGGTGCCACACTCACTCTAATCAGCTAATTAACTCCAAAGCCTTTCAATGGTCTCTCAGTCGAGTTCTGTAGGCTACACAATCATGGGGAAGACTGCTGACTTGACAGTTGTCCAAAAGACGACCATTGACACCTCGCACAAGGAGGACAAGACACAAAAGGTCATCGCTAAAGAGGCTGGCTGTTCACAGAGCTCTGTGTCCAAGCACATTAATAGAGAGGTGAAGGGAAGGACAAGATGTGGTAGAAAAAAGTGGACAAGCAATAAGGATAACCGCTTGTACCCTGGAGAGGATTGTGAAACAAAACTGTGGGGGAGATTCACAAAGAGTGGACTGCAGCTGGAGTCAGAGCTTCAAGAACCACCAGGCACAGACGTATGCAAGACATGGGATTCATCTGTCGCATTCCTCGTGTCAAGTCACTCTTGAACAAGAGACAGCGTCAGAAGCGTCTTGCCTGGACTGCTACTGAGTGGTCCAAAGTTATGTTCTCTGATGAAAGTAAATTTTGCATTTCCTTTGGAAATCGAGGTCCCAGAGTCTGGAGGAAGAGAAGAGAGGCACAGAATCCACGTTGCTTGAGGTCCAGGGTAAAGTTTCCACAGTCAGTGATGGTTTGGGGTGCCATGTCATCTGCTGGTGTTGGTCCATTGTGTTTTCTGAGGTCCAAGGTCAACGCAGCCGTCTACCAGGAAGTTTTAGAGCACTTCATGCTTCCTGCTGCTGACAAACTTTATGGAGATGCAGATTTCATTTTCCAACAGGACCTGGCACCTGCACACAGTGCCAAAGCTACCAGTACCTGGTTTAAGGACCATGGTATCCCTGTTCTTGATTGGCCAGCAAACTCGCCTGACCTTAACCCCATAGAAAATCTATGGGGTATTGTGAAGAGGGAGATGTAATACGCCAGAGCCAACAATTCAGAAGAGCTGAAGGCCACTATCAGAGCAACAGGGGCTCTCATAACACCTGAGCAGTGCCACAGACTGATCGACTCCATGCCACGCCGCATTGCTGCAGTAATCCAGGCCAACTAAATACTGAGTGCTGTACCTGCTCATACTTTTCATGTTCACACCTTTCAGTTGGCCAACATTTCTAAAAATCCTTTTTTTTTTGCATTGGTCTGAATTGATGTTCTAATTTTCCAAGATACTGGATTTGGGACTTTCATTTGTTGTCAGTTATAATCATCAAAATGAAAAGAAATAAACACTTGAAATCCATCAGTCTGTGTGTAATGAATGAATCTCATATACAAGTTTCACTTTTTGAATGAAATTACTGACATAAATCAACTTTGTCATGATATTCTAATTTTATGACCAGCACCTGTATATTCTTAATGCTGAGGTTTCCAAAGCCAAGAAATAAAAGCAGATGTGACAACAGACTCAAGAAGGGACTTTGAAATACGTGTCATTATGGTTTTATCCGCTGTTGAGGAGTTTCCTTAGAAAGAGAAGCCACGTCTGGAACTTCTCATAAACTTGTTTAGCCTGCTATCTATCAATGGCTGTCCCCAGATGTTTGTGTTGCTCTACCGTCTCCACTGTCTACCCTTTAATTAAAGATGATGATTGATTTACAGCCATGTCCTTTAAAAGGAACGGTCCGACCATTAAACAGAGCCAACGCTGGCATTTTTGCTGCCCTCGGTGAAGATGGGAATGGCACCCCAGCATCCCCTTTGTTCTGGCCATGCATCCATTGGTTCTGTCTGGTCAATTGTTTAGTTCCTGCATATACCTGATGATGCCAGGGTTAGGTGGGCTCACTAGTGAACTGGTGGGTGGCTGCTCAGGTAAAGCAGATGATTATTTATTTTCTGATGTAAGAATACGCAAGCAAACTTGAGCCAACAGAGCAGGAGAGGGCCGGCAGCTTGACAACATGAATGCTCCACACCCTGGCACATTCAGATTGTGAAATACTAAAGTACGGGTTTCTTGACGTCCCCATTAGCAACATTAGGCCACTCTAGCACCCGTGGCCCGGCTATGGGGGACGTTCCCGAGTGTGTGACTGAGCAGCCATGGAGATGGCAGAAAGTGGCCTCGTCTGTCACTCGATAATTGAAAACAGGCCTGCAAAAGTTCAGTCCTTAATGCTAAAGGGATGGTTTGCTTCCAGACTTTTGCAGAGGCGTTGATTCCAAAGAATAAAGCCCCTCATTAGATTCCCATTTACAAAAAAAAAATAAAAGAAACGGCAGAGGAAAAAAAGGGGGAATTGTGCGTTTCCCATGACAGCTGCATTTCGATTTTGGCGAGGTGAACCTTCATTTCAAAGTGCGACTAAATTCTCCTTTACATCTTGACACCAAAGCACTCGGGTTACTCGGTTCCCACCTGTCTGCCTTCAGCCATTCTAATTCACGCTTAATTGATTTCCTGTCGGAGGTCTGCAGACGCCAAGCAGGACACAATTAGGGTTTGGCTGGTAACACAGCGAAAGAGGAGAACCCAAATCGGAAAAGCAGAGCTCACCAGAGGATACGGTTTGGGAACCTCAAAAGCTGAGCGTGAAAATGACAACTTCATTCAAACAAATCGTCCTGAAAAACCACAAGCGTGTCCATATTGTCACCTCGTCACACACGTGGCATGACACTCAGAAATGGGCCTAAAAATGAACAACTTATAATTCACATCCTCATAATGGGGGCCGTCATTAAAGTAAACCCTTTGGCCTTTTCTTTTATGACCACCCTATCCCCATAAATAACAACCAGGCTCATTCAAACGGCACACGTCTGCCTATTTGCACAAGTAAAAGGACACTCATATTGTCAAAATACGTCACAAAACAAACACGTTACATGACATTCACACATATCTGCGTCACAGTCAGTGGGTCTCCATTACTCCGCACACAGGAGTGTTACAAAGGGTCCCCGCTCATCTCAAGAGGTCACACACTGACGTCTCACTCTTTGAGGTTTCGTTTTCTTTATTTTTCCTTCCCTTAAATTTTAAGCTCAAATCAAAGTTATTTGCTCACAGTGCCACACACACCTGAGGGACAACTTGACATCACCAGAATCCTTGAGATGGAAGAACTCGCAGTTTGTGTGCTCAAGGAAAACATTTAAGAGTTCGTTCATTCATTTGGGGGCTTCTGAAGCCCATAGATTCGGAAACCACGTATTAGTTTTTTGATTGAACGCTTATTTTTGTTCCTGTGTATTGTTGTGTCCTGTTTTCCACCACCATATTGTTCATTGGGCGCCACGGTGGCACAGTGGGTAGCACTGCTGCCTCGTAATTAGGGGACCCGGGTTCGCTTCCCAGGTCTTCCCTGCATGGAGTTTGCATGTTCTCCCCGCGTCTGCGTCGGTTTCCTCCCACAGTCCAAAGACATGCAGGTTAGGTGATGTGAACGCTGGCCCCGGCACAGACAGACGGACAACATTTTTGCACCTAACACACTTTTATTTACACTATTTACAAGTTCAATAGTCACGTGCACTCACACAAACCCCAGTGCTGCCCCAAAGTCCAGGGCCCACAGTTTCTGTGCCTTGCTTCCTGGCCGCCTCCTGTCCTCTCTCAAGCTCCGTCGTACTGCCTCCCGACTTCCACCGCTGACTGGAGGGAGGCGGCCCCTTTTATGGGGAGCCGGATGGGCTCCAGCTGCTTCCCGGCACTTAACGGTGGCCACACCCCTGTGTGGCAGAAGTGCCGGCTGCGCACCCGGAAGCCGGCCGTGTCTCCCCGGTCGTCTTCCCCCCGGCACTTCCTGGTGTGGCGGAAGTGCCGGCTCCCGAAATAATTAGGCACTGGGGCGCCGCTTGGCGGTGGCCATGGGTCCCTACAGGGCTGGGCTTCCAAGCCCTGTACCCGAGGCCCCCTGCATAACCAGGACGGACGCCCCCTCGCGGTCTGGAGGAGGCACAAGCCCTCCTCACGTCTTCCTGGGCATCCCGGCCGGGCTCCAGCCCCGGCCGGGGACCACAGTGACTTGGCGATTCTAAATTGTCCCTAATGTATGTTTGTGTGCGTGTGTGTGTGTGTGCGCCCTGCCCGGGGTTTGTTTCCTGCCTTGCGCCCTGTGTTGGCTGGGATTGGCTACAGCAGACCCCTGGAGTTAGGATATAGCAGGTTGAATGGATGGATGGATTTTGTTCATCGTGTCGTTAGGACAGCTCCGTGTTGTCAGGGGGCGTGTCCTCGGAGGTTGTGAGCCACTGTTATCGACGTGACGGGTTCAGAGGTTGCAGTTTCTCATCCAAGTCTGAGGAATCCAAAAGTGTTTCTGATGATTGGACATTTATTTTAAAAAAACTACTTATTTCTAAAAGTTCTTCTTGGTCTCGACTTCTGCCTGAGTTTTCGACTACAAAGTTTGATTCTTGTGTTGATTCTGTTTTTTGCTTGGCAGGGCGAATGATTGTGAGACATGGACGCTATCCAGTGACCTGAGACGAGGACTGGACTCCTTCATGTGTGTCTCTTCATTGAATCCTTGGGTCCCGCTGGTTTGACTTTGTGTTGCTCACGGAGTCCCAAATGAGGCACATCACCTGCATTGTGAGGGAGACTCAGTTATGGCACTACGGGCATGTGGCGCGATTACCTGAGGGTGATCCAACTCACTGGACCCTCATTGTTAAAGACCTGAGTGGCTGGACCAGGCCTAGGGGTCGCCCACATAACACCTGGCTGTGGCAGATAGAGGGTCATTTCCAGAGGGTGGAACTGGGCCGCGTGTCTGCCTGGGGGGTGCCAGCCGGGATCCCAAGTTGTTTTGTCGTGTCATGGGTGCGGCAACGGCGCTGTACCAGTGCATGCTGCCCAGCTTGACATGAGGCCGAATGACGAGGCAGGGGCAAAAGCCAAATGTTTGGTGTGCTAAAGACATAAGAATTTGGACGTGAACGTCCGTAGGCTTTGCGCCCTAAGAACCAAGATACCCAAACTCTTCTCTAAGATGTCACTCCTTATTTAGCGCTCTGATGCTGATCTTTCTGATCATAAAACAGGTCATTACAATAGCAATTGGTGAGAAGAATTCATAATTAATTGCAGGATTCTGGTATTTGAGGTGTGATAGATGGCCAGGGACCTTGCCCACTCGGGAGGTCCTTTTGAGGAGAGGACCGGGGGAGTGGACATATCAGCATCAGTACCACTCCCGGGACACAAGAGGGCAGCCCTCCTGGTTTACATCAGGGCCATGGGACTGGAGCTGAGAAGGTCAACCCTATGGGCGTCCATGGCCACCACCATGGCATCCTGGACAGTTCCAGAGCTGTGGTCTGCAGCACTTCTGTCACACCTTCAGAACTTGATCGAGAAGCACCTGGAGCACTTCTGGGTGTGTGGTATAAAAGGGACCACCTCACTCCACTTGGGGGGGTAGAGAGTCGGGAGGAAGAGTATGGAACTTGCGGGAGAGGACTGGAGGCGGCAGGAAAGAGAGAGGACTGAGAGAACAGGATTATTGTGGGGTTTGTGCACTGTGTGCATTGCGCTGTGCCAAGGACAAATAACACGTGTGTGTTCTCGGACATTGTGTCTTAGTGTCTGTCTGTAGCTGATCTGTGGCTGATCTTCTACAGACGGTTCCTCTTGAGGGCCTCTTTCTCTTTCTCTTGCGTGATTTGGCTTACAAGCTAGTCAGCACATCGTCATCTCATAACAGGCCAAAGTTTCGAGTTTGGTGTTTTTCCATCCAGCCATTTTAGCTCTTGACCATCCTCGAGAAATTGTGACAGACAGAGACAGACACACAGCCATCATCGAGATATCAATGTTTTCAGTATCAGGGGACTGTAAAATGTCGGACGAATCAAAAGCTTTCGCTCTTCCCCCGTAGACGACAGGTTATGGTGAGGGAGGGCGCAAAGTAAAAAAAACAATGAAAAAGGATGCGCTCTTTGTGAGGGACGATTCCCTTTAGCTATCGCTCAACAAAACATTCTCATCTCGGCCTCCACGTTATGATGGTCAGGTCCAAAACGAGACGCCTTTCTTTAACACCTTTAGACCATTAGAACACTCGAGACGAGAACAGGCCATTCAGCCCAACAAAGCTCGCCAGCCCTCTCCACTTACTTCTGCTAAAAAACATCAAATCGAGTTTTGAAAGTTCCTAACGCCTTACTGTCCACCAAATACTTGGTCGCTTATTCCAAGTGTCTATCGTTCTTTGTGTTAAGGAAAACTTCCTAATGTTTCTGTGAAATTTACCCTTCACAAGTTTCCATCTGTGTCCCCGTGTTCTTGATGAGCTCATTTTAAAGTCACTGTCTCGATCCGCTGTACTAATTCTCTTCATAATCTTAAACTCTTCAGTCAGGTCTCCTCTTAATCTTCGTTTGTTTAAACTGTAAAGGCTCAGCCTAGTCGCTCTTCTCTGGACCTTCTCTAGCACTTCTATGTCCTTTTTTGTAGCCTGGAGACCCAAACTGCACACAGGACTCCAGATGAGGCCTCACCAGTGAGTTATAAAGATTTGAGAAGAACCTCCCGTGACTTGTATTCCACACATCAAGGCGCTATATAACCTGACATTCTGTTAATGGCTTTTGAACACTGTCGGGAAGTCGATAGCTTAGAGTCCACCATGACTCTTAAATCCTTCTCATAAGGTGGACTCTCGATTTTCAGACCCCCATTGTGTATTCAAACCTCACATTTTCCTTCCTATGTGTAATTCTTTACATTTACTGACATTAAATCTCATTGTTCACAAATCTGCCCAAGCCTGTCTGCTGTCCAAGTCCTTCTGTGATGATTCAACAGATTCCAAATTATCTGCCAGTCCATCTGTCTTAGTATCATCTGTGAACTTAACCAGCTTGTTACTTATATTCCTATCTAAATCATTTATAGATATTAAAAATAGCAACGGCCCCTGCACTGCCCCCTACTGGTCACCACAGTTAACATCACACAATCCTGATGAAGTTCTTGGCACCATCACCCTCTGCTTTGTATGTCTGAGCCAATTCTGCACTGCCACTTCTTTTAATTTGATGCCCACCCTCTCATGTGGCACCTCATCAAATTCTCTGTGAATGTCCAGATAAATAATCTCAGCTGCTCCACTCTGGTCATTTCCTTTTGTTGCCTCCTCATAGAATTCCAGCCTGTTAGTAAAACACGACCTCCCTCTTCTGACCCCATGCTGGCTGTTCTTTTAACTCCTGTCCTTGCCATGTGTTGCTTAATCTTATCCTTAATAAATTCCTTCCATTAATTTTCCAGTGACTCATGTTAAGCTTACTGGCCTCTAGTTGCTTGGCTCTGCCCCGTCACCCTTTTTATATAATGGGATGATATTTGCCATTTTCCAGTCCTTCGGAATCTCTCCAGTGCACAGTGACTTCCTAAAAATATGCGTCTGGTAGCACTTCTTTGGCTTTGTTGCCACCAAGGGGTGGATTCATGTGGCTGTGAGGGGAAAAAAGGAGACAAGACCTTTAGCAACAGTGCCCCTTCTCACCCAGGGTGGTACCACTTACTTTAGGTGAGCCTGGAAGGTGACCCTCTGGCATGTATGCGTGACAGGTGTGACACTCTTCTCAGTTTTGCCCCCTGTTTCTGTCTTTGACTTGTCTTTTCTCTCACTGTTTATCAACTTTTTGGTGTCACAACAACCCACTTCTTCTTATACAAGTGTTTCCGTTACACACCTGGTTGGGGGTCCCCTTGGTGAAGCAAGCATGAATGTCAGAATGGGAGTTGTGATGAAATGCGATCATCAGAGTGGCAAACCACCATTAGCCAATGCGCGACCCCCCATGACACATTTGTCAAGACACACTTCCATTATTAACATTGGCAACTTGCAACCCACCGACGGCAGCCCATGACCCAGTGGTTGGGAAACACTGCGCTAAAGGCTTAAATCTATATTAGCTGGTGTCCTTTGCAGAGCCCACCATCACAGAGGTACAACTCAAGGCTAATCTGGCTTCCTTCTACTGGCCAAAGAAGGCTAAGGTGCGTTTCAAAGCAAGTCAGGTGCGGCGTGAAGGACGGCCGGGGATCGTGCCCTGTCGGGAAGCCTGGAAAAGCAGGGGACCAAGAAAAGGGCAAGCCACCCTGGATTACATCGGGCCCACGAGCATGGACCTGTTGGGTTATGTGGCCACCACCAGGGGGCGCTGGGAGCTGTACTCTGCAGCACTTCCACCCCGAATGGAAGTGCTGTCAGAATTTTATTGAGGTACTGCTTCCAGGTGAGGTATAAAAGGGGCCGCCTCACTCCACTCGGGGGGCTGGAGTCGGGTGGAAGAGGCGTGGAGGTGGTGAAGAAAAGAAAAAAAAGATAAAAAGATAAGGACTGAGTTACTGGGAAGATTTGTGATTGCATTGTGTTGTGCCGAAAAGTAAAATAAACCATGTGTGTTTTGGGGGACATTCGGAGTCCGGCTGTCTGTGCCCGGCGGGCAAAACTCCACAGATGTGGCATCCCAATGAGGGTTTGCCCTCATCACAGCCCTACAGTTGAAATGCAGATTCAGAAAACGTCATTGGGATGTGGGAGTGAGCTTGGAGGTGGTCTGTCTGGACACTGGGTGACTTGTGGCCTAAAGGAGACTTGGCACCAGATCCCTGGAGCAGTGGGGCAGCAGTGCTATCCACGGTGCCACCATACCACCCCACATACACCACATCTCAAATCCAAACAGCCCGAGGTAATATCATTACTTTTCCGTACTCTGTAATAAGAGGAAATAGGCCTCGGAAATTCAATATTCTGTAGAGAGTGAGACATCAACAGGCTCATTAAAAGCCGAGGGGCAGCAGGGGTCTGCTTGATGATTTCTAAACAGAATTGGGAAGTGATGTCATGAGTAATGTAGACGCGCTGTGGTTACAAATGGGACTCGGCCCATCTTTAAGAATGACGGCTTCTTTCCCCGAACGCACACAGATGGATTTCGAGTTGAAGGAGGGAGGCACCGTTCTGGGGGGTGCTGCCTAATTCTGTGCTTCTGGGACGAGCAGACCAGTCCACTCTGTGCCCCTCTTATTGGATTTTACAGACCGACCCACCAGTCGTGGATTTTAAACTGGATGAAATGGGAGCTCAGAGAGTCCATCGTTGTAAAGCAGACATTTCACCAAATGAACTGTAAATCCATCCAATATCAAGTTTATGTTATTAATTGAGGGGACATGGGGGGGGTCTATTCCTGCAGCATAAGGAGAAAAGCAGGAACAAAGCGAAGGAAACCTCAGGCAAAGGTTGAGTCAAGTAGGATGGATCCTTCCTGAATCATTCATTCATTTTGACAAAGCAATTAAGGCTTTGGTCTTCAGACCCTGAGGGTGTCGGTTCAAATCCCACTACTGACACCTGTGTGATCCTGAACAAGTCACTTCACCTGCTTGGGCTCCAATAGGAAAAACAAAATAAATGTCACCAAGTGCTGCGAGTCACCCTGGATAAAGTCGTCAGCCAAAGAATAATCATTCAGTCATTTTCCACACATTTATAGAGCTTATCCTGGCAGCACTGGATGGGGTGCCACTCACCGACAGACCCACACAGGCCAGTTTTAAATTGCCAATGAACCCAAAATGCACGTCTCTGGGAAGTGGAAGGAAAACCACAGCATCTAGAGAAAGGTCCACTTGGACCCTGGGAGTACATGCAGACTTCACACAGGCGATGACCAGGACTTGAACCCAAGAGGCGGAGTCTGTGAGGAAACAACACTGACCACTGTGCCAACCCCCCTAAACTCCACAGTGACGGTAAATTCAGGATCTGAAGACAGTGCTTGTAAGTCATCAGGCGGCTTGGTGGATAACAAATCTTAATGTATCAGACCAGACATCTATGACAAAGTGCTGTCTGGCAGCTCAGCAAAGCAAGGAGGCTGACTCCCCTCCCGGCCCCCCCGAAACCCCCCAACTTTGCTGTCCTCGAGATTTATAAGTGAACACCGCAAGGGCTGCAAAGTGACGTCATGCGGGTATGAATGGCAGGCCTGGAGGAGCGAGAGCGAGAGGGGAAAATGTCTGAAAGGAGTTTGATAGGTGGGAGTGGAGTCAGGCGTGGAGGTCTGGGACTCCATGCAGATGGCAGTGTGATAATAAGACCAAAGGAGACCCCCTTGTAGTGCCCTCAAGGGACCGATGCAAAGGGGTTGCTGCCTCGTGACACTAAGCAGCTGTTGTGAATACACTTTATCTATACGAGGAGGCAGCATGAAAATTCCCGAAGTTGGCTGATAGCATGGGAGTAGGGTGCAGTTCTCGATTCTGCCACTAGGTATCACATGTCCACAGTCTGGTTAATCAGTCTGCCAAGTGGCATCGTGCTGAGCTGATGGATTTCCGGCATTCATCCTACAACTGCGCATGTCGTTTGGCTGATTTATTTTTTTTCTCTCCAAGCCACTGTAGCAGAAGAGTCCATGAAGGTTTTTTGACATTGACAGACTTGTTTATGAAGGGTTTGCTCCACGCGGACAGACTGCTAATCAGCAACATTACACAGCAAAGCATCCGGAATAAAAACGTCCAGAGAAGTGACAGCCCCAAAACTGGACTGTGCACCACAACAGGGCGGCCACACACAAACCATGCTGTCAGAGTGTCCATGTTCTTCTGACTTTAGCTTCAACTGGACTAACAGCAGAGTGTTCTGCATCTCCAAACTACCCATAAGCCATTGTGAAGGTGCTGTATTGTGTTAACTTCTGCGTCTACCGGGTAATTTTTAAATTGCCTTTAATGTTTTTTTTTTTTTTGTTCGTCTCTGCTATTTGGGGATGATGTGTTTCTGTTGGCTTCACCGGGCAGTGGCCTCCAGCTCTCACTGCGGCTGTTCGCAGCCGAGTCAGCACCTCTAAATCCGAGGCCATGGATCTAAGCCAGAAAAGGGTGGAATGCTCTCTCCGGGTTGGGAATACATTACTGCCTCAAGTGGAGGAGTTCAATTATCTCGGGGTCTTGTTCATGAGTGAGTGAAGAATGGAGCAGAAGGTTGACAGACAGATCAGTGTGGAATCCGCAGTAATGCGGGCTCTGCAACGGTGAAGAGAGAGCTGAGCCAAAATGTGAGGCCGTCGATTTACCAGTCAATCTACGTTCCTACCCTCACCTATGGCCACGAGCTTTGGGCAGTGACCAAAAGAGCGAGACCGTGGATACAAGAGGCCGAAATGAGTTTTCTCTGCAGGGTGGCTGGACTTTCCCTTAGAGACAGGGTGAGGAGTTCAGTTATCCGGGAGAGACTCGGAGTAGAGTCGCTGCTCCTCCGCATTGAGAGGAGTCAACTGAAGTGGTTCGGGCATCTGGTCAGGATTCCCCCTGGACGCCTCCCTGGGTGGGTGCTCCGGGCATGTCCCACTGGGAGAAGGCCACGGGGCAGAACCAGGGCACACTTGAGGGATTATATCTCCCAGCTGGCTTGGGAACGCCTCAGGGTCCTCCCAGCGGAGTTGGAGAAGGTGGCTGGGGAGAGGGAGGTCTGGGCTTACCTGCTTAGGCTGCTGCCCCCGCCACCCGACCTCAGACAAGCAGTGGATAATGGATGGATTTTTTATTTTTCTATATATATTGTGACGGGCGGCCGGAGCTCTTACCCAGCCGAGACGCCCAGAGTATGGAAGGACTGGGGGAGAGTGCATTTTTAATTAAGCCCCTGGAACGACAGAGGGCAGCCCCCTTGGTTTCCAGTGGGGTCATAGGTCATGGGAGCTTAACCCTGCCGGGGCCCATGGCCATCACCAGGGGACACATGGACATTTTCAGGGCCCTATTTGGCCACACTTCTGCCACATCAGGAAGTACAGCCAGAAGAAGCTCGTTGGGCACCAGGCGTCCTTATAAAAAGGGGCCAGTCGCCAGAAGTCAACGGCCAGAGTCGGTTTGGAAAGATAAAGCCTGAGGAGGAGTGAAGGTGGAAGGACTGCTGGCAAGAGAGACTGTGTTGTGTTGGTGATTAATGCACGGTGCTGAACTGTTAATAAACTGTGTACCGTGTGGCAGTTGGTGTCCTGCCTGCCTGTGTCGGGGATAAGGCAGCCGTACGCACCCTGGGCATCACAATATACCTGCACACTACGTGCCAGAAATGGTGGTGTGTATTACTGGATGATTATTTACTAAAGAATTCTTACTGCACCACACATTTGGACATCTTTTTGCACTTTTTCACCTCATACTTATGGTTTTGTGGTGACCTCACTTGCTCTCGTCCATCGTCAGTTATAGACTACAAAATGCCCCAGCGGTGCCCATGACTGTGGGCACAGAACATCACAACACCATTTTAAAATGAAAACATACGAGTGAGGATGTTGTCTCCGCCTCAGTCTATGGTTTAAAATGTCTTGCAAAAAATATATATATATCTTTGTGAAAAAAAGTAAATGTTGTGGCCTGTAAGAGGGCACTCCTGCCAACCAAACCCAACACAGACAGACACAGAGGCACAAGTGCCCAGAGGGGACTGGGCGGTCTCATGGTCTGGAATCCCTACAGATTTTATTTTTTTCTCCAGCCGTCTGGAGTTTTTTTTTGTTTTTCTGTCCCCCCTGGCCATTGAACCTTACTCTTATTCGATGTTAATGTTGATTTATTTTGTTTTATAATTGTGTCTTTCATTTTTCTATTCTTTAATATGTAAAGCACTTTGAGCTACTGTTTGTATGAAAATGTGCTATAGAAATAAATGTTGTTGTTGTTGTTGATATTACAACCAACAATAAATCAGAATCAGAAAGTACAGGCACACGGGTCTGTTGTGGGAAACGCCTTCTCCCATTTCCCACAAGTACAGCACAGTTCAGCACAGCAAATTCACACAACACTTCTTTTTCTCTTTGCCTTCTCTCTCTTCCTCTCCTCCTGGTGAGCTTTTCCTTCTTCCAACTTGGGCCCCTGTCATAAGGCACCCAGAAGTGCTCCATCTGCTCGTAGACCCACTTTCGGCAGCACTTCCAGGTGTGAAAGAAGAGCTGCAAATTAAGACTGCAGCAGCACCCCCTGGTGGCACCCACAGAACCCAACAGGGCTGCATCAAACTCCAGCTGCCATGTAGCCCTGCAGGAGTCCGAGGCACTGTTGCCACCTAGCGCTCCCGGGGAGGTAATGCTCTGGATGCACTCGCTCCCCCGATCCTTCTAGAGCAGAAGTGTGCCAGGCCAGCAAGCGCCCCAAGCCGTATGCCACAATGTCTTTGATTCCTACACACATAGGCGTACAGTGCCACACTGGCATCTTACGTCACAAAAACATCAGAGCATGGGACTTCCAGCAGAATGGCAACAATCTCAAAACAGCCCACCCAAAATGGGGTCACGGTAACGCAATCAGAACAACAACACAATTTTTCAAAATGCCACAAAATGAAACTAGTGTGCCACACAGAAAACCAAATGAAAACCACAAGGGTTGTGCCCCGTGATGGCCCGGTGTCCCATCTTCCATTAGTTCTGGTCTTGAGGCAGATGAGGTTGGGAAAGACTCCAGGCCCGCACTGCCGTAAACTGAATTAAACAGAGTCAGAAAAGGATGAATGGATTTTCACGCAGCTCGTTGTCTAATTGTTTTTGGACCGAGGATTCCCAGAATTCCACTTAGGATAATTAAGGCCGTAGAGATGCGATTATTCACTCCCAACTTACCTTTTCCCTGCAGTTTTCTCGATTCCTCCTCCATTATCTCAACACTGCTGTCCAATCCATCTGAGAAAATGAGCAGCACCTGTTAACAAGAGCAGCAGTCAGAGTCACATCCAGCGACAAACATCGTTAGACACGCTAAGGAAGGAGGCTCAGAATTTGTAGTCACTGGCATCATTTGACCAGAAGTGGGTGGGCACCTCTTGGAATTTCGACACTGGCACCTTTTCATAATATAACGGTGAGAACCAACACCTCACCCCAGCTCTTCTATTAAATATTGAAGTTTACTGAGGCCCTTCACTCTTATTGATCGATGGTGTATTGTGATGATCCACCACACTCTTCAATTGTGTCACGATGATAGGCTTATAGGTGACCTACCTAAAATATCCTGTACTTTCTTTTTCTTTCTTAGCATTGCTTTACCATTTGAAGGTTCAAGGACCCCCAACACGCCCCACCGTGCTTCAATCAGATGTTATTCTAACACCATAAACAGAGGACCATTAGGAATTTGGTTCCACTAAGCCGTGCCCAGAATATGAAGGGTGACCAGACAGGGCAGAGACTTGGCATTGCCAAGCTCACAGGGGGAAGACGTTACACACAAACTGTAATGATAATGAGGGCCCACCACTAGGGGGCAGTGTGACATATTCCTTCTAAGAGCACAACACTTTAGTATTAAACATCGTCATACGTCATCTAGGGTTTGGACGCCGTCAGGAAATCCATTTCTAGCGTGACTTTCACTTGAGGTCCTGAAATTGAAAAGTCGATTTTCATAAACGTCTTGGTTTTCTTTAGTCACGTGATGTTGGTTTTGTGAAGGTCACATGTCCACAATGGTTGTGCTGATGGTGTAACGAAAGATGCACTATAAATATGGCAGCACTCGGTGTAGAGAACAACCTCAAGAAATCTTTTCTCGAGTAGGTCCTACTTTCGATTTTGATTTTTGGTTTCAACTTCGTTTTGCCTTTGACTCTCGAGTGTCTTCCTGTTCTTGGCAGCTCCTGTTTCTTTGAATCTCGAAGTTCTGCCCTTGCTTTCCCTGACCATGTTGTGCTCTTACTATCATGTCATAAAATCTCCAGGCACTTCCACGTGTCCAGTTGACATGGGGGGCTGCTGAGCTCTTCATGGAACTCGTGGTTTAAAGAGGGGGCGTAGTAGTGTGGCTCGGGCGCAATACGGGCATGGGTGCTTCTGCACTGAAGTGCATAGGTCTGGGATCTCCCGTGTCCGTAACTGATGCCGGGAGCTGCTAATTGGCGCACCTGTGCCACGTCCCCATTATAAATAGGAGAAGCGCGAGTGCGGAGGGGAATCAAGAAAGAGAGCGGAGGTTAAAAGAGTGAGAGAAGAAGAAGGAACCAATGCAGGAACAAGCGAGCGAAAACGCGCAGCAGTAATGGCAGGCAGCTGGGAAGTGAGCCCTGGTGGTGTTTGGCCGACACTCGGATGGATTGGGTCACTCCTGCTGAGTTTTTCAGAGGAGCGGGAATGACCAGCATCGAGGATGGCTCGTCGCGGAAGGCAGTGAGGCTTGGTAGAGTGAGTGCCAGCGTGAGCGTCCTGGTCGCAGACTGGAGGGGTCAGAAAGCTACCAGACCAGAGGAGAAGACAGCTGCGCCCGCAGGTAGGTCGACTCTCCTGTTAAAGGGTCCGGATGGGAGAAGCAGGGGAGCCGCCAGCTCAAAGAAGGCACCGGGCTTCTGAAGGGAACTGCTTCCAGCCATTGCTGTTATTGACCTCGTTTTACCTGGATTTATTTATCAAATTATTTTTAACCTCCACATTACACCTGATATTATGGATTATTTAATTATTGAACCGTTTTGAATCACTGCATTATGGACACCGTTTTTGGTTTTGTTATAAAATCATTTTTGCACCTTTCAGCATCATCCCCTTTGCTTCGTTTGGTGTCCTCATTGTCCAGCTCATCTGGTTACATTACCGACAGTGTCGGGTTCAAGAGGCTCCCAGAAGAGGCATGGGAGCATTGAGCAGGACCCGCATCATCACAATCCCAACTGACCATGGAGTCGAGAGCTGAGGTCAGGTGAAAGGAAAGAAGACGGCAAAGGGAGCCCTCAGGTTTGGCCTGAATACATGAAGTGGACACACATGGGGCTTTAGGATTTCCTTTGAACTGGACAAACAGCCAAAAGGTCAGCCGGCCGGCAGCAGAGTTCACATTCGGGTGGTTGTGTGGTGCGTGTCAAGGAGTAATGAGCACAGACAGCTGACCGGCCAACTGAAGGAAAGGAAAAAGTTCAGATGAAACAATGAGATTGTGAATGAGAAACACAAAATACAGCCTGTTCTCTAACACTCCATTAGATGTCATTTTATGTCAAAGCACTTGGCTCACCTACAACAAAGGAAGAAAAACAAATGAATCTTACAGTGCAGACATTTACCTTCACTTTGGCGTTGGAGTCCTTTGTAAATTTATCAGCAAAATCCTGCAAGAACCTTTCATTCAAGAAGGTGGCATCCCTGGTCTGCAGAGTCATCAGCTTCTCCACAATTTCTGTGCTGTAGTTCTCAAACCGAGTGTCGTAAATGACCTTCCCGGTGTCGGTGGCCAGGTGATAGCCAAGCCGAACGCTGATCTGGGAGCCCGAGGCGCAGCTGATCTTGGCCACCGATGAGATCTGCGCCACGATTTCAGGGAAATAAACCAGCAGGTTTGGCTGTCCGCTGAAGAACACTGTGGGCCTGGTCCTCCTCGAAACGTCGAAACCCACCGCAATGTCAATGTTGCAGTCTGGGAGGAAATTAGACAGGAATGGTGTGAGAATCACGTCAATGGGGGCCTCAGCTGTCACTTTTGGGACATTAATAGCTATCATGTAATGTCTTACAAATCTATCTGTTTATAGTAGCAAGTATCCTGTATGTCACAGAGTGCATTGCATGTCTCTCTCTCTGTACTGTATATATAGTGCCTCATCTGTCTGTCTGTCTGTTTAACTCTCTATGATAGTAAATATATTGTATATCAGATACTGGATTACACACTGTATCTCTATAGTGCCTTTCACATCTTTCTACTGTATCTACAGTATCTATTTATCATTTATATAGCATTTTCACATCTATCTATTATATAGTGCCTTTCATATCTATCTCTCATTAATATAGTGTCTTTCACACTTACCTATTATATAGTGCCTTTGATTCAAATCTATTATATATTGCCTTTACTATCTATCTATTAATTTTCATAGTGCCTTTCACATGTATTTATCAGTTATATAGTACCTTTCACAACCATCTATCTATCTGTGATAGTAAATATTCTGTATATCAGACAGTCTATAGTGCCTTACAAATCTGTCTATCTATCTTGTCACAGACGTGTGCCTTGGGGACAGCTTAAAGGCTCAGGTGCTGGTAATTCCTCACCGATCCACAGAGTGGTGCTGCATACTGTAAACTGAAGCCTCTAGACTTCCTCCCTCTGCAGACCAGATGATTGACAACCTCATCATCTCTGATGTCACTTCCGGTGCCCACCCACCTGGACCCGCCTCTTCGTGCCTGGCCTCTATTTAACTGGAAGTGTCGCTATCTTGGACAGTCTAATCTCAGACTCACATCTACACTGACATTCAATTGCTGCAAAGCATTATTTATTTTGTATTTCAACTATATACAGGGTCGCAGTGTTGCCCCAAACCTTTGTTTTGTGCTTGTCTTTTTTACACTATCTATCTATTATATAGTGCCTTTATGTATAGGGTGGTCCAGGTCAAATTATGCAATTTTCATTACGCTATAACTTATTAAGTTTATTGTATAGAAAATCACCCGAAAAATCCCAGACCATCAAGAAGTGTGCGAACTGACGACATGAAGAATCGTCATCGCGCCGAACTGGAATTGACCCCGTATAAATCAAAGTCATTCAGACGATCTGGATCTGCATAATTAGATCTGGACCACCCTGTATATATTTGTGTAATTTAGAATTGACTTTAAAATACTGCCGTTGGTTTACAAAGCCTTAAATCATCTGCTCCATAATATATTTCAGAAGGCCTCGGACTTTACACTCCAAATCGTAACCTTAGATCTTCAAATGAGGGTCTGCTTAGAATTCCAGGAGCTAAACTTAAAAGAAGTGGTGAGGCGGCCTTCTGGTGTTATGCACCTCAAATCTGGAATACGAGTTTACTGAGAGAAAGTCACCAGGCTGATATGGTAGAGCATTTTAACAAACTGTTAAAACTTATTATTGTAACATGGCTTTCTCATAACCTGATATTCTGTATATGCACTGAATTATCATTTTTATCATATCTCCACAATCCATACTAACCCCTACTTTCTCTGCTGTTCTCTTTCCAGTTTTCTGTGGTGGCTATCAGTGTCCCCACCACCTCATCAGGGCACCATGCAGTCCTTACATTGATGGATTGAAGGTCCACATGACCAGCATCATCTAATTCTTTCACGTGAAGCCTGTAAACCATGAGGACTGATTGAGATTATTGATGTGAGGAGGTCTGGGTGGTCTCGTGGCCTTGGCACCCCTGCAGATTTTGTTTTTTTCTCCAGCCTTCTGGAGTTTTTTTTTTGTTGTTTTTTCTGTCCTCCCGGCCACCAGACCTTACTGTATTCTTTGTTACTTAGTGTTGCCTAATTTTTATATTTTTTCTTTTTTCTTTCTTCATCTTGTAAAGCACTTTGAGCTACATCATCTGTATGAAAATGTGCAATAGAAATGAATGGTGTTGTTGTTATATCTATCTATTATATAGAGCATTTCCTATCAATCTATCTGTCATACAGTGCGTTTATATCTATCTATCTATTATGTAGTGCCTTTATATCGAGCTATTATATAGTGTCTTATCTATCTATCTATCCATCTATCATATAGTGCCTTTCACTCTATCTATCTTTCTATTATATAGTGCCTTTCATATCTATCTATCTATCTATCCATCTATCATATAGTGCCTTTCACTCTATCTATCTATTATATAGTGCCTTTCATATCTATCTATCTATCCATCTATCATATAGTGCCTTTCACTCTATCTATCTATTATATAGTGCCTTTCATATCTATCTATCTATCCATCTATCATATAGTGCCTTTCACTCTATCTATCTTTCTATTATATAGTGCCTTTCATATCTATCTATCTAGTCTATTCTATCCTTCATCTGTCTCATGTAGCACTTTCCAACTTTATCGGTTTACCGATTTATCATTTTTATTCATCTCAATGTATTCTTATAAAGTGCAGTTTAAATCCCAGCACCATATAATTCTATGTAGTAATTACATAATAAGAAAAAATAAGAGAAAGCTGAAATGCACCAAAAGCAAAAAAAACAGCATAACGATGAAGCATCTACAGAAAATGAATACGGGGGAGAGCAGGGGGGCTGCAGCAGTCAATACTCCGGGAGGGCTCCCTACCCCTGCCTTTCTATTAATACAGCACTGACTGTGAGAAGACTCTGATTTGATTTTAGAACGTCTGCATGTCTGCATGTCGCCTCCCAAATTTAGTCTTCCTCATCAGTATGGGTTGTCGTCTAAGTGGAGGTGCGGTCATATTAGTGGGCCGTATGGAATGTGGGTGAGGGGGTGGGTGGGCCGCCGTGTTGTCTGAGGAGTGCCCAGTTCTGCCAGGATTGACAGGACGTCCTGAATTTATGGTTCGTTTTATCTTCTACCCGATTTAAAAATGCTTTTCTGTAATTAGGCATTTTGTAATAACGTTTTAGTTCGATTACATTTAAGGTTATTCAGTTCTTAAGGTAATAATTCCAATTTTTCATTGAGTACAAAATGAAAACTGACATTTAAACACTGTAAGCCCTTTCAAAAGCAATGCGAGTGCTTGACTGAGGTATCAAGGGAGGACACACAGAGCGGACCACCCGGGGTGTCTCTTCAGACGTCCTGCGGCTTTACGTAAGATAAACACACATTATTAGCGTCTGACTTCACATTTATTAGCAGGCCATCAAACTAAAGGCCGGCCTGCCGTCACAGAGCTTCTTTATTTCTACCCCATAAAGTTGAGTGCGACACGACATGATGTTTTCATTGCTCTTATGTATTAAGATAATCACTCAGAATTGTTCCCGTCTTTTCCAGGAAGTTCTAAAGAGAAGATTAAACTCGGCTTTTGAGGTGAAGACTGAAGATTTAGTGAAGTTTTATGCTGGTATCGCTTACAGTGGATTCACAAAGTCTTTAGGCCCCTTCACTTTCTTCACGCTTTTTGTCTATGTGAAAATTTAAATATCGGCAGGAGTTTACCATGGTGCAAAATATGGGAATCCCTAGGGGTCCGGGACCACCTACTTACACCCACTGATAGACATAAATATCAAAATTGGTCTCTGAAAATAAATGTTATGAACACATAATGGTGTTATAAATCACTAGGGCACCCCGTACTGGGTTTGCGGTGAAATAAGCAGGCAGACCGCTTTTCACTGGGGGCGACATTCAGCCCACCAAGTTCATCGAGACAGGGGAGAGGTTGGGAGCCTGTGCGGATTACAGCGTGTTGCTGCAATCACACACAGAAAACCTCCCGGATTGAGATCCGAGTTCAGCTGTGACACCCGGGTGACACCCTAGCAAACACACTGGAACAGTGTGAACATTTTTACAGTGGCTGGAGTGCCAATCTTGCCATCAACCCCCAGGTTAGAGGAGCTGCCTGCAGGCCTGGATGCAGGTTAACGTCATACCCAGGACACAGCAATTGGAGGTTAAGGGCCTTGCCAACGGAGCAGAGTCACTTCTGGCGTTTACGAAATTTGAACCGAGAACCTTCCGCAGATCTCCAGCCTCAGAGCCACCACTCCGCCCGGTCACTGAGACTCTCCACAAGAACATCAAGTCGACATTTGAAGGCTCCTAAAGTAACTGCGGCCCACCACGCGATTTGGTCGCTTATTCCATGTGTCTGTGGATCTTTGTGGTTCTTTCTAACATCTGTGTAAACTTTCTCCTTCACAAGGTCCATGTGTTCTTGCTAAAGAATTTCTTTTAAAGAAACGTCTGGGATCCACCATCTTAATTCCCTTCACAATTTCAAACACTTTAGTCGTTTCACCTTTCAGTTTCCGTTTGTTTAAAGTGAAAAGTTTCAACTCCTTCATTCTCTTCCTCGTCACTCACACCTCTCAGTCCTGGAATCAACCTATTCGCTCGACTATACACTTTATCGATGTGACACAATAAAAGGCTGGCCTTGTGCACTTCCTGCTCAGCCGAGTGTGCAGATTCTCTGTGTGATTGAGCTTAGTGTTTAGGCATTCATTTTGGTTTGATAAACGTCTCGTTTCTGGCTTTCGCTGGACTACATTTGTGGTGATTATCCTCAATGGTTCTTCTCTTCTCCACATCTTTCTTACCATGTGTTCGGCATAGCACCTTGAAGTTCTACTTTCCGTCACAATCGTTTGTAATGACGGGTCTAAGGTTCCCTGTGTGAAGAAAATTGTGGTGCAAAATTTACCATTAACCCGTTTCCATCTGTATCCCAACGTCCCTGTTGAAGATCTCATTTTAAAATGATAACTGGGGTCCACTTTACTAATTCCCTTCATAATTTGAAATACTTGAGTCCTGTCACTTCTTAATCTCTGTTTACGTAAACTTTAAAGGGTTAACTCCTTCGGTGTGTCCTCATAGCTCTGACCTCTCAGTCCCTGAATCAGCCTGGTCACTCATGTCTGGACTTTACTGATGTGATGAAACAAAATGTCGACGGTGTGCACTGCCCTGTCATCCGAGCTTGCGGATTAATCAAAGAAATTCTCTGGACGATTGTGGGTGGTGTTTAGCTATTCATTTCAACTATTCTAGTTTCTAACGAGCTTCTGCGCACCGTTATGAGTTTCACCAAAAACAAGATGGACCTACTGTTAATGACTTATTATCCTTGATGGCTCTTCTGCTGGTCACTGCCGTACCTTTGTTTTTGTTACTTTGTGTTCAGCATTACACCTTCAAGTTCTACTGTCGGTCACACTCATTGGTAATCAGGGGTCTGTGCCTATCTGCGTGAAGAAAAACGTTCAGCAAAATTTACCGGTAATGTGTTCCCAATCTGTGTCCCTATGTTCTTGTTGAAGATCTCATTTTAAAGTGATAACTGGAGTCCTCTGGACTAATTCCCTTCATAATTTTAAGCACTTCTGTCCTGTTGATTCTTAATCTCTGTTTACGTAAAATGTAAAGGGTCAACTCCTTCAGTGTGTCCTGATATCTCTGACCTCTCAGTCCCTGAATCAGCCTGGTCACTCATCTCTGGACTTTACTGATGTGATGAAACAAAGGGTCTAAGGTTCTTTGTGTGAAGAAAAAGTGCTTGCAAAATTGACCATTAACCCATTTCCATCTGTGTCCCTATGTTCCTGTCAAAGATCTCACTTTAAAATGATAACTGGGGTCCACTTTACTAATTCCGTTTATTATTTTAAACACTTCAGTCCTATCAACTCCTTCAGTGTGTCCTCATAGCTCTGACCTCTCAGTCCCCAAATCAGCCTGGTCACTCATGTCTGGACTTTACTGATGTGATGAAACAAAAGAGCGACGGTGTGCACTGCCCTGTCATCTGAGCTTGTTGATTAATCAAAGAAATTCTCTGGACGATTGTGGGTGGTGTTTAGCTATTTATTTCAGCTAAAAAGACTTCTAGTTTCTGGATATACAGTTAGGTCCATCAATATTTGGACAGAGATAACTTTTTTCTCATTTTGGTTCTGTACGTTAGCACAATGAATTTTAAATTAAACAACTCAGGTGCAGTTGAAGTGCAGACTTACAGCTTTAATTCAGTGGGTTGAACAAAACGATTGCATAAAAATGTGAGGCAACTAAAGTATTTTTAACACAATCCCTTCATTTCAGGGGCTCAAAAGTAATTGGACAATTGACTCAAAGGCTATTTCATGGGCAGGTGTGTTCAAGTCCGTCGTTATGTCTTATCAATTAACAGATAACAGGCCTGGAGTTGATTTGAGGTGTGGTGCTTGCATGTGGAAGATTTTGCTGTGAACAGACAACATGCGATCAAAGGAGCTCTCCATGCAGGTGACAGAAGCCATCTTTAAGCTGCAAAAACAGAAAAAACCCATCCGAGAAATTGCTACAATATTATGAGTGGCAAAATCTACAGTTTGGTACATCCTGAGAAAGAAAGCAAGCACTGGTGAACTGAGCAACAAAAAGACCTGGACGTCCACAGAAGACAACAGTGGTGGATGATCGCAGAATCATTTCCATGGTGAAGAGAAACCCCTTCACAACAGCCCACCAAGTGAACAACACTCTCCAGGGCTTGGTCGGCGTATCGATATCCAAGTCTACCATAAAGAGAAGACTGCATGAAAGTAAATACAGAGGGTGCACTGCAAGGTGCAAGCCACTCATAAGCCTCAAGAATAGAAAGGCTAGATTGGACTTTGCTAAAGAACATCTAAAAAGCCAGCACAGTTCTGGAAAAACATTCTTTGGACAGATGAAACCAAGATCAACCTCTACCAGAATGATGGCAAGAAAAAGTATGGAGAAGGCTGGAACAGCTCATTATCCAAAGCATAGCACATCATCTGTAAAACACGGTGGAGTCAGGCAGTGTGATGGCTGCCAGTGGCACTGGGACACTAGTGTTTATTGATGATGTGACACAGGACAGAAGCAGCCGAATGAATTCTGAGGTGTTCAGAGACATACTGTCTGCTCAAATCCAGCTCAGTGACGTCAAATTGATTCATGATACAGATGGACAATGACCCAAAACATACAGCCAAAGCAACCCAGGAGTTTATTAAAGCAAAGAAGTGGAAAATTCTTGAATGGCCAAGTCAGTCACCTGATCTTAACCCAACTGAGCAGGCATTTCACTTGTTGGAGACGAAACTTCAGACAGAAAGGCCCACAAACAAACAGCAACTGAAAGTAAAGGCCTGGCAGAGCATTCAAAAGGAGGAAACCCAGCATCTGGTGATGTCCAGGAGTTCAAGACTTCAGGCTGGCATTGCCAGCAAAGGGTTTTCAACCAAGTATTAGAAATGAACATTTGATTTCCAGTTATTGAATTTGTCTAATTACTTTTGAGCCCCTGAAATGAAGGGATTGTGTTACAATAAAATACTTTAGTTGCCTCACATTTTTATGCAATTTATTTGTTCAACTCACTGAATTAAAGCTGAAAGTCTGCACTTCAACGTCATCTGAGTTGTTTCATTTCAAATTCATTGTGGTGATGTACAGAACCAAAATGAGAAAAAAGTTGTCTCTGCCCAAATATTTATGGACCTAACTGTACACTTTGATTTTTTGGACACTGTTTTGAGTTGGATGAAAAATAAGATGGACCTTCTGTTAATGACTAATTATCCTTGATGGTTCTTCTCCTGGTCACTGCCGTACCTTCGTTTTTGTGTTACTTTGTGTTCAGCATCACACCTTCAAGTTCTACTGTCGGTCACACTCATTTGTAATCAGGGGTCTGTGCTTATCTGCGTGTGGAAAAACGCTGTGCAAAATTTACTGTTAACGTGTTTCCAATCTGTGTCCCTACGTTCTTGTTGAAGATCTCATTTTAAAGTGATAACTGGAGTCCTCTGGACTAATTCCCTTCATAATTTTAAGCACTTCTGTCCTGTCGATTCTTAATCATTGTGTACGTAAAATGTAAAGGGTCAACTCCTTCAGTGTGTCCGGATATCTCTGACCGCTCAGTCCCTGAATCAGCCTGGTCACTCATCTCTGGACTTTACTGATGTGATGAAACAAAAGGTCGATGGTGTGCACTGCCCTGTCATCCGAGCTTGTGGAATAATCAAAGAAATTCTCTGGACGATTGTGGGTGGTGTTTAGCTATACGTTTCAGCTAAAAAAAAACTTCTAGTTTCTGCATATACACTTTGATTTTTTTTGGGCACCATTTTGAGTTTGACAAAAAAACAAAATGGACCTTCTGTTAATGATTAATTATTCTTGAAGTTTCTTCTCCAGGTCACTGCCGTACTTTTGCTCTTGTGCTACTTTGTTGAAATTACTGTCTGAATTGGGTGGTCTATAACACACTCCTAAAATAAGACCTTTTTCCCAAATATTTTCCAGGCGAAGCCACACGTCCTCACTAAGATGGGGCTCATCATCCAACTGAAGATGACTTACATTTAAATCCTGTTTGGCATAAACAGCAACCCCACCTCCTTTTCTGTCCTCTCTATTCTTCCTAATATTGTGTATCCCTCTATGTTACACTCATCCCCATCTTTGTTATTTAGCCAGGTTTCCGTTATTGCTATAATATCATAATTATGCTGTGCTACATACAACTCCAACTCACTTACCTTATTTTTGATACTTCTAGCATTAAGTCAAGCTATTTTTAATGTGGTAATCCTTCTACATTTACGTGTTTGCTTAGAATTTACATTACTATGCATTTTTATTTCTACACCATTGTTTGTTCTTCCATGTATAGATCTCAACCTGGCCTGTCCTAAACTCCCTGCCCCCTAATCCTCGACTAGCCTACACATACGCCTCCCCAATCCATTGGTGCTCCTCCGGTTCAGATGTAACCCGTCACGGCGGAACAAGTCCCATCTGTTCCAAAAGAAGTCCCAATGCCCCATAAACCTATACCCTTCTACCCTGCACCAAGATTTGAGCCACGCGTTAAGCCTTCTAATCTCCTCAATCTTACCTGGACTGGCGCGTGGCACAGGCAGAACTTCAGAGAAGACTACCTTGTCAGTTCTGCTCCTCAGCTTGGTACCTAACTCTTTGAATTTGGATCGCAGAACTGACAGACTACCCTTATGTATGTCATTTGTTCCAACGTGGACAATGACAACTGGATCCACCCCGCTCTGGCCAAGAGCCTATCCACACTTCCAGGGAGGTCTCCCACCTGAGCATCCGGAAGGCAACACACCGTACGAGACTCTCTCTCTCTCTGGAGCACACCTGCGCTTCAATCCCCCTAATGATTGAGTCCCCAACTATCATTACTTCTCTCTTTTTGGGAACTGGTTTTGAGGTGGCCCGTTGGGTTTGTGTTCAGCATCAGCATCTTGTTTTAAAGTGATAACTGGGATCCACTGGACTAATTCCCTTTCTTATTTTACGCACTTCTGTCCTGTCAATTCTTAATCTCTGTTTGCTTAGACCATAACAGTTCAACTCCTTCAATGTCTCCTCATAGCTCTGACCTCTCAGCCCCCATATCAGCCTGGTCACTCATCTCTGGACTTTATGGATGTGACCGAATAAATAATTTGGTGTTGCACACTTTCCCGTCATCCAAGTTTATGGATTACTCCCACAAACCTTAGTCATGCTTGAGTGTCTGAGGATCAGTAGTACCACCCCTGGCTGACAGGGGGCACTGTTGCTTACAGCCTTGTCATGTTCTAACTAAGTAGCCCAGTGAGAGCCACTGACCCCGCCCCTTCCGGGCTAAGGGCTTTAACAGGACGACTGCCCAAGCATAGGCGTCTTTCACCGAGGAGATGATCAACAGCGAGGACCTCCTTACGAGAGAGTGTGCGTTACCTTCAGAAGTGGCCTGATGATCTGAGGCCACTTTGCTACATGGCATTTGCTTTGCTGTTATTTTCATGCCATTGTGTGTTATTTTTTGTTACTAATCAGGGACAGAAATCGATTTAAAAAAAAAAAAGGGAAATGTAAGTGTGAAATAAAAACAAAGGCACTTACCAGACTTGGCTTCCTCTTTTTGACAGAGCTCATCGAAAATTTTCTGCTTGATGTTTTCAAGAGCATTGAAGTTAGTGATTGGAAAAACGCGATTTGAATCTCCGGTAATCTTTATCAGGTCAAAGTCATTCAAGTTTCCCACACCGATGACGTATATGTTGATGTTTTCTGCCCGTAAAGCCTTAGCTGGCTCTTCAACTGGATCCTTGGAATCCCCATCCGTGATGATGAGGAGGTTCTGCGGCACACCCTGAGCTTTTCTGCTCCCAGCCTCGGCAGTAAAGAAGGACCGGACAAACGTCAGAGCGTTTCCGGTGCGGGTTCCTTCCTCTATTTGATCTATGGCATCGATTCTTTTGAAGATATCCTCTTTGGCGTAGAATTCGTTCAGGTAAAACTCTTTGCGCGCATAAGTGCTGAACTGTGCGACGCCGATTCTGACTTCTTTTTCTCCAATTTTAAAGTGGTTCACCACCTCCTTCATAAACTGTAGTGTGATCGTGAAGTTCCCCTTGCTGATGCTTTCAGATCCGTCCAAGAGTATCACGATGTCTCCTCTTAGAACTTCACATTCTAATGAAAAAAGGAGACAAAATACAAATCATGGATCAATTAAGGTGCGTATGATCAATTTGTCTCATGTCATCTCATTTCATTTCCTGAACCACTTTTCCTCAGGTCGCTCGTGGTGGCAACAAGCCTAACTGGTCAGCCTGGACAGATAGCCTTGCCTATTCTGCACAATCCAGCTCTTCCTGGGAAATTCCCAGGCATCTCCAAGCCACCTGAGAGGTATAATCCCTCCAGCGTGTCCCGTGTCTGACTCAGGGTCTCCACCTGGTGAGACATGCCTGGAAGTGCACCCACTTTGGGAATCCTTAAGACATCCCCAAACCCCCTACTCTGGCTCGGAGTCTCTCCTGAACTTGTCCCCCAGCCACCCTGCAAAGAAACCTCATTTCTGCCCCTTGAACCTGCAATCTCATTCCTTCATTCATTACCCACAGTTTGAGACCATAGATGAGGACAGGGATAGAGATCAACCGCTAAACCAAATGTTTAGTCTATAGACTCGGCTCCTGCTTCACCGTCACAGCCTAGTAGAGATTCTGTAGAACAGCTGTTCACTTGTTCATCCCATGTCTTGTGAAGAAGATCCCAAAATATTTGAGCTCTTCTGCTAAAGGAAGGGCAGTTGTCACCACCTCAGCACTCTTTGCCGAAAGAGAACCATGGCCACTTCCTGGCTGGACATGCCAGAAACAGCTCTGCAGGGAGGTGTCCTAATGCAATGCCCAAACCTCAACTGTTCCACCTCCTCTAAGCTCGTTCCGAATGTCACCCTTCATCTAAGGCTGTGCCCAGACACCCCACGAAGGAAGATTTCCCCTGCTCGTATCTGCGTTCCCTCAGGTCATGACCCAACACTTGTTGATATTGTTGAGTTAAGGAACGCCGATCAATGCGTAAAATCAAGAGCTTTAATTTTAGGCTCAGCTCTCTCTTCGCTACAACTGACCAGTAAAACGTTTGCATATCTGTTTACTCAACTCCAGTCCACCACTTGATCTCCCGCTTCCATCTTCCCTCACTTATGAACAAGACCCTGAGAAATGACGCTTGAAGCAGCACCTCCACCCCAACCTGGAGATGGCTAAGAACCCTGACCTCGGAATTGGAGGTGCTGATCCTCATCTCAGCCGCTTTCCACCTGACAGAATACCACCTCAGAGCACCTGATGTTACCCCCCGATGAAGCCAGCAGGACCACATCAGCTGATAAAAGCAGAGATGAGATTCTGAGTTTTGCATTCAAACAGATGTTATTTTGTTAAGTCTTCTCCTGGGTGAAGTGTTTGCCACAGCATTGTGAGGGAAAAACCCGAGAGCACTTGGTGAGAGGGTTCTTCAGGTAATTTGGAATTTTGATTTTTGATTCTGGATTTTGTCTTGTTGCCCTGTATGTGTGCGTCTCCCTCAGCCTTGCTACATGGCCCCACTTGTCTCTGCTGAGTAATTCGTTCAGGGTGGTACCCCCTCGTCAGCAGCTCATCCTGCCTGAGGAAGCTGCTGGACACAAACTTTGTGCCTTGGGATTGCCAAAAACTCCTTATGAAGCCAATGGATCCCAACTTCTTTAAATTCAGTGTGTTAAGGGTATTACAGAGACAGCCAAAACCATCGAGAATCAAGGGCAACCCAGCTGCAATCGAAAACAGATACATGTGCAGAAAAGTCGAAAATGGATCAAAATAACAAAACCAAAGGACACGAGTGAACCTGTGGGACAGCAATCAAATCAGGGGCAGAACAAAACAAAGAATCCTCACTCTAGAAAATAAAGACAAGTAGCGTTAAGTACGAACTTGATAGTACGAACACTGTATTTAGAAAATCTTCAGACCCCCTCACTTTCTACACACTTCATTGTAGATAGATAGATAGATAGATAGATACTTTATTAATCCATCCATCCATCCATTTTCTAACCCGCTGAATCCAAATACAGGGTCACGGGGGTCCGCTGGAGCCAATCCCAACCAACACAGGGCACAAGGCAGGAACCAATCCTGAGCAGGGTGCCAACCCACCACAGGACACACACAAACAAACCCACACACCAAACACACACAAGGGCCAATTTAGAATCACCAATCCACCTAACCTGCATGTCTTTGGATTGTGGGAGGAAACCGGAGCGCCCGGAGGAAACCCAAGCAGACAAGGGGAGAACATGCAAACTCCACGCAGGGAGGACCCGGGAAGCGAACCCGGGTCTCCTAACTGCGAGGCAGCAGCACTACCACTGCGCCACCGTGCCACCCACTTTATTAATCTCAAGGATTAATTAATTAATTAATTAAGGTTTGTAGATTTATGGATGCGTTTGCCATATTTGTCCATCAGTCTACACTATATAACCCATAATTATTATGACTCGGCAGAAAAACAGAAAACTAATTTCATCAGTAAACCGGGGGCAAAATAAAAAACAAAAGAAAACAAAAATAAACAAAAGCAACCGAAACCCAGACAAGAGGCAAAAATGAAGGTCAACTAACAGGCAACAGTCGGAAATCAGGCAAGATGTGAAGAGTAACAGACAATAAGTCAAAATGAAAATCAGGATTCTATATGCAGATCAGATAAAGCGCAGAGCAAAAGGCAGACCTTTAATGCTATCTGGGGATTAAGTCAAGGTCACGACCCCAGAGTCCACGCCCCTAGAAACACAGACCGTGACCCTGACAACAGTACACAATATGGCTTCTCTAGCTACAAAATATCAATATTATTTCATATTATTATTTCATATTTGTAAGGCTACTGGGGTTCTGGGAACACTCAAAGCTTTACAAATGTTTACTGTGATCCATGCCTCACCACAATTTCATCCCAGAGGTCTACAGAGAGTTTTGCTGGACATCATGGCCTGGAGTTCGTCCCGACATGCAGTGTGACCTTCTCTGCACTGGCCCAAATGTGTGTCTTTCTAAACAACGTCCAGTCAATTCAGAGTGCCACAGGTGGACTCCAGTCGAGTTCTAGAAACATCTCAAGGAGCAAACTGGAGGCACCAGACGGAGCACAACCTGGAGGGCCACAACACAGGGGGGTCTGAAAACGTCTAGGAATGAAAGGATTCGGGTTTTGATTTTGAATAAACTTGCAAGCCTTTCTGGACACATGATGTCAATTTGTCATTATGGAGTATTGTGTGTAAATTGAGGAGCAAAAATATCAAATTTATTCCTTTAAAATTAAATCTGCAACACAATAAAAGAGTGCAGAAAGTAAAAGGGCCTGAGGAGTCCAACTGAGGTATTCTGATGCTGCCATATTTATACTGGAACCTGGCCTTGTCACACGTCACACGTCACACGCCATGACAACATGAACAGGAGTGTGACAGGATGTGTACAACATGCCATCAAGTAAACAAAAGGAAAAGAAGAAGAACGAGATGGTAAGCAAAACAAAAATGAAATTCCCAAATATAACACCACCAAAGAGGACAGTAACGTGCGTCTTCTTCAGGTTTCTTTTCACAATTTTTCTTATTATTTAGCCGTTGTGTCCATTTTCGTGTATTTTGGTATTAGCAAAACTGAGGGTCAATTTTTGGGACCAGGGGACCATTCTTCTCCATTTAAACTAATAGCAATTATGTGTTCACATTTTCAAAAATTCACGTTCATTATGGGTATTCAGGAAAAAAATGTATTCTTATAATGCTGGGGAAGGCCACCGTATTCTGTTGTCAAATTCCCAACTTGTTCTCTATGTGAAAAGGGGTCTGGTCAGCCTCGGCCTACTAATTGGACACACATAGGACCCTCCCCACCCATAGCTGTCCATTTTACAGCCTGAGATCTTCCCACCATGTAGGTTTCTGTGGTGTGACCCACCCCTGAGGTCTTCTGGTCTTACCTTTTTGGGTTTCATTGCAGAGGAGCTGGCTCATGTTTTTGTGAAGTGCCTCCAGTGATTTGTAATTGTCCACATAAAACACTTTGTTCTTTGTTCCTGCCATAATTTCCAAATCTTGAGTCTTCGCGTTGCCCACCCCAACCGCGTAGACGCTGATTCCCTTCTCGTGCACATCCCTCGACGCGATAGGCAGAGCGATCCTGTCGGTAGCCGCTCCATCTGTAATGACTATCATCACCCGGGACACGTTGTTAGACATGCGGCCGCCGTAAGGCTGAGTGAAGCGATCGCGAGCAAAAGTCATGGCACTGGCCGTGTACGTTCCACCCCCCTTTTTGTGCATTTTCCAAATGGCGTCTTTCAAGCCGTCCTTTGTGAAGTATTGATTTAGGCGAAACGCTTCATCCGGTTGGTTGGAATACACCACCGCCCCGAAGTGCACCTTGTCCTTGCCGACGTCCGAAATGTTCACCAGAGACATCATGAACTTCTGCATGCTTACAAATTGTTCTGGCTGGATACTCCCTGAGCCATCGACCACAAACATCACGTCAGCCACCTCCATCCTCTTGCAGGCTGGAAGAAAACAAAGAAAACATTTGATGGCTTTATAGACAACAGCAGGCCATGAAGTATTACTGTCCAAAACGAGCCAGAATGTCCTGAGAGGGGACGGCTGAAGGTCAGATTTGACAGGACTGTCTTTACATGGATCGGGGAGTTTTACTGGTTTGGTCAGGAACTGCTTGTGTTCTCGTTAAATTAAGTTTTGATTTTCAGTTTGTGCGGAGATTTGTGATTTCATTAATGTGTTCATGATTCCCTTACTTGGGATTTGTTTATAATGAATTACTTGTTTAATCGTGATTTCTTTTATCATACTGATTTTGTGATTTTATTAATTTAAGTTCATGATTTTCATTTTATGATGACATCATTGATTCAGTCATTTATTTGTGGTTTCATGAATTTGCTTCTAATTTCTTTTGTCATGATCTGTTCACAATGATTTATTTGTTTTTCCCCGATTTATCATGTTTTACTCAGGCGTTCATTCATTTTAGTTTGTGATGAAGTTTGTGATTTCATTAATTCCATCATGATTTCTTTTATCATTCTTTGCTCACAGTGATTTACTTGTTTTATCATGACTTGTGATTTCATTAAGTTCATGATTTTATTAATTTGTGATTTTCACAATGCAATCCATAATTTTAAACATTTATGATCTTATAAATTTGTTTGTAATTTCTTTTGTCGTATGTTTATTAATTCATAATTTTGAGATTTCATTAATTTAAGGTAATGATTTTCATTTTGTGATTTCAGTTTGTGGCTAAGTTCATGATTTCAATTATTTGTTCATGATTTCATTCAAGTGTGTGATTTTCATTTTGTGATTTGTATTTGTCTTTAACTTGAATTTCAATTATTTGTTTCTGATTTAGGTGGCGTGGTGGCGCAGTGGGTAACGCTGCTGCCTCACAGTACGGAGATCCAGGTTTGCTTCCCGGGTCCACCCTGTGTGGAGTTTGCATGTTCTCCCCGTGTCTGGGTGGGTTTCCTCCCACAGTCCAAAGACATGCAGGTTAAGTGGATTGGCCGCGTGTGTGCCCTGCTGTGGTGCCCTGCTGGGGTTTGTTTCCTGCCTTCCGCCCTGTGTTGGCTGGGATTGGCTCCAGCAGACCCCCGTGACCCTATAGTGGGTTGGATGATGGATGGATGTTTCTGATTTTATTAAGTTGCTTGTGATTATTTTTATAACTTTTGGTCTATGATGATTTCCGTATTTTAGTCATGATTCATTTTATCATAATTATTTTTTGATTTCATTAAGTTCATGATTTTCATTTTGTGGTCTCCTTTCATGATGAAATCATTAACTTCAATAATTTGTCTGTGATTTCAGTATTTTATTTGTGATTATTTTTGCCATTATTTGTTTCGATGATTTACTTATTTTATCATAATTTGTTGGTGATTTCATTAATTTAAGCTTGTGATCTTCCCTTTGTGATTTCATCTGGAGTGGTTAAGTTTGTGATATTTGCTCGTAATTTCTTTTGTAATTTATTTGTTTATAATGATTTGCTTGTTTTAATTATGATTTATTTTATTGCAATTGTTTTATGATTTCATTTAGTTCTGCATTTTTATTTTGTGATGGAATCACTGATTTCAATCATTTGCTTCTGATTTCATTGGTTTGTGATTTTGTTTATCACGACTTATTTACTTGTGATATCCTGATTTCTTTTTTCATGATTAATTGGTGATTTCATTCATTTTAGTTTGATATTTCATTATGATTCATTCATTTTCATTTTGTGATTAAGTTAATTTGTTTGTGATTTCTTTTATTTCGATTTGTTCATGATGATTTATTTCTTTTATCACAGTTTGCCCCCCCTTCAAATGTAAAGTATAAGCTGCTACTCACTTTCTTCCTCTGTGCAGATTTCAAATATTATTTTGTCTTCAACATGGCGCAGGTCATCAAAGTTATTGATAGACTGAACTTTGTCTATGCTGCCGCTGATTTCCAGGAGCTGGGTGGTGTTGGCATTATCCACGCCAATGGAGTAGATGATGATGCCTTTCTGTCGTAGGGCCTGTGCCGGCTTGCCAACCTCATCCTGCGCCTCGCCATCAGTGATGATGACCAAGAACTGCCTGACCGAAGGGCGGCCTCCTTTTGATTGGTCGAAATACTGAGAGGCAAACTCCAAAGCCGCCCCCGTATTGGTCCCGCCTCCCAGCTGCTCCATGTTAGTGATTTCCTGTTTGAGTTGCAGTTGGTTGTCAAAGGCGTTGAGCTGAAACTCTTCCCGTGGTGAATCACTAAACTGAAGCAGCCCAAACTGCACTTTATCGGGACCAATGTCAGATTTGTCCACCATGGCTTCCATAAATCCTTTCATCTTGTCAAAGTCAGCAGGATAAATGCTTCCAGAGCCATCAATGAGGAAAATGACGTCTGCTTCCTTCTGCTTGCACACTGAAAAATATCAAATCAGAAGCATCAGAACGCGAACAAGGCCAGCAGTCCAACAAAATTCACCCACCCCACTCGGCTAAAGTCTCCCAAAATGACATCAAGTCACCAGAGCTCTTTGAAGTGCCTTGAGCATGGGAAAGGCGCTATATAAATAAAATTATTATGTCCTCCACAACGCCCGGCCATTTGTGCCATGGGGCTGGGACTCTACATGCAAAGAAAGACTTTCTAAAATTGGTGTGAGGTAGATAGATAGATAGATAGATAGATAGATAGATAGATAGATAGATAGATAGATAGATAGATAGATAGATAGATAGATAGATAGATAGATAGATAGATAGATAGATAGATAGATAGAGTGAAAGGTGCTATATAATGATAGATAGATAGATAGATAGATAGATAGATAGATAGATAGATAGATAGATAGATAGATAGATAGATAGATACTTTAATAATCTCAAGGGGAAATTCACATAATCCAGCAGCAGTATACTGCTGGATACAGTATACATATTGATGAATTTACTTTATAATACGAGCTGGCACTTATTCCAAAGTATATTTTAAACCCTTCCATCACGTCACCTCCTACCCTTCATTTGCTTTATTATTATTTGTATTATTTGACTGATGCATTTGCCAAGATGGCTTACACGATCTGAGATACGAATGGTTACATTTCTTTTGTCTTTCTATTTGGAGCTCAGGCAGGTGACGTGACTTGTTCGGGGGGTCACACAGTGGCAGCAATGGGACTTCAACCTGCACCTTCAGGTTTTCAAGTCCTAAAGTTAGTGAGAAGTCAAGCAAAATGACACCTGTGATAGGCGAGGGTAACTTAAAAAAGTAAAGGGCAAACTGAAAATCACGCGGTCCCTGCAATGGAGAGAAGTGCATGCAATGCAACATGTTTGCAATGACTTATGGGTAGTTCAAACACACACAGCACAGCACATGGCCATTAGCCCACGATGCCATCACGATGTGGCAAACCTTTGTAGGGTCGTGCAGCAGTGAGCCGCCTGAGAAGTCCAGATGCCACCATCCACTCTTTAGTGAACCAATGGTCCCATTCTATTTTTTTATAGCTGACACCTTTATCCAAAGCGACTTACAAAGCTATATTGTCACGCATCAATGACCTGCTGGACAAAGACGGGGTGCGGGGGCGGCTCCCCTTAATACTATCTTCCTCTTCTCTCCCGAGAATCCAATCCTTAAGGCCACTTGACTCCACCCCATAAGGCCCTTGACCCCGCCCCTTGCTCTCCAGGAGTAAAGCACTTTAAGCTACTGTTTGTATGTAAATGTGCTATATAAATAAATGTTGCTGTTGTTGTTGAAGAATAAGGCCACTAGATTCCCGTCACTTATCGAAGGAAGCTGCCATAGACGTAACTCTGTGACTGTGACTAGGTGTTTATCGTTTGTTGCAGGCCTAAAGCCAGGGCCAATTTAGACACCAAGCCGGGCATTTCTGTTCCTTGTTTTGCTCTGTAATTAAACGATTGGTGCCCCAAATTATTATACGCTCAACTGTCATTCCTTCACTCTGCCACAATATATATCCATCCATCCATCCATCCATTTTCAAACCCGCTGAATCTGAATACAGGGTCACGGGGGTCTGCTGGAGCCAATCCCAGCCAACACAGGGCACAAGGCAGGAACCAATCCTGGGCAGGGTGCAAACCCACTGCAGGACACACACCCACACACCAAGCACACACTAGGGCCAATTTAGAATCACCAATCCACCTAACCTGCATGTCTTTGGATTGTGGGAGGAAACCGGAGCGCCCGGAGGAAACCCACGCAGACACGGAGAGAACATGCAAACCCTTAAGGGTCTCCTAACTGCGAGGCTGCAGTGCTACCCACTGTGCCACCATGCCGCTCCCATCACACACCAGAATGTCAATAACAAATCTGCAATGGTCATCATGGACAGAGTCTTGAAGACACTAAGAAAGGCAAAATTGAGTTGCAAGAGGAAAGAAAAAACGTTTGTGAAACCCTGGTGTCGACTGTGCAGCCTCGTCCGAGGTGTGTGCCAATGCTAGGGTGTTGTTTGGCCCACACGCTGCTTACAGTACGCCATGTACCGAAATCTGAGGCTCTTCATTATTAATTGCAAAATACGCTGTGCTAGCATAGGCCTCCCTAAGGCGGGGTGTTCATAAAGAAATCTAACGATTTCCTTCATGAGGCACATAATAAACAAGAATAGTCACTTCATATGTTTGAAATATTAAAACATGTGCTACAACTTAAAATGCTCAAAGTCTAAGAATTGTGACAGAAATGTGTCACTTGTCACCCACTGATAGAGGGCTAGACCCCTTGTAAAGGATTAAAAATCACACCATATTTGTATTCAGCGACCTTAAAATGGTCTGAAATGATACCCCACACGCTTATGTTTTGGAGTTTGGCATTTTGAACCTTCTGGGAGGGCTGGGACCACCGATAAAGAATCACATCTGATCAAAGAGGCCCAGCTCAATAATTTGTGACGATGCATTCAGACTAAGCTGTGCCAACATCTTGCACGTGGGTCAAAGATCTCAGTTTGGACGAGTGGGAAATTCTTCCAGCTGTTCCACATCCCTGCTCCATGGCAGAACAGGACCCCTTCGTTTAAGTTACCTGAGAAACTGCAATGCACATTTAAATGTCAGTTGTACAAATAAAACATGGATCCCAAAGACCCCCTTGGAAGCATTTCTAGATGTTTTCATTGAATCTTCCCCTTTCTGGTTGGCCAACCCTTACAGAGCTCGGTGCCAAGCACCTGAATTGAATCGGATAACCGGAACTTACCTTCCTTGGAGCAAATCTTTCGGACGACTTCATCTTTAATTTGCTTCAGAGAGTCAAAGTTATTCACGTAGAACATCCTTTCTGACACGCCGGCGATCTGCTCGATCTCCGCCGTGTCCGCATCCCTTATGCCAACGGCGTACGTCAACACGCCCATCGAGCGGAGGCTGTTTGCGGCTTCCACCACACTGTCTTCAGACTTGCCGTCGGTGATTGTGATCAGGAACTGGGGCACCTTCGCTTGCCGGGTTCGCGCTGCCTCCCTGAAGTGGTTCTCCATGGATTTCAGGGCAGCTCCCGTCTCGGTGCCCCCTCCTAGCTGGGCGATATTCTTCACAGCAATTGTTATTTCTTTTCCAGTGCCATACTGAGCGACGGAGAACTCCAGTCGAGTGGTGAGCGAATACTGGACCACGCCGATGCGGACTTCTTCCTTCCCTATTCTAAACATCTTTGTCATTCCAATAATGAATTTTTTCATGTCCAGGAAGTCTTGAGGGTAAATGCTGCCAGATCCGTCTATTAAAAAGTAGATGTCCGCTTCTTCGGTTTCCTCACACCCTGCAGGGAAAATAATCAAATCGTCAGGGACAGAATACATGAAAACGTGCGGCATCAAAGGCTCACAGGGGCCTTATTGTTACATGTGAAGAGTCCACTGAAATCCTTACTCGTGTGTGCAATCCAACAGGTGATGCATCACCATATTTTGTAAGTAAATCTACATGACCTCAAAAATTCTGCCTTCTTTATTCGCTTTTTCTTTATCTAAAGTTTCACATAGGGTTTCTATATTTGACCCCCATTCTCGTCTGTTGTACCCTTCCTAATCTTTCCCATTTGGATCCCCCTTCACAAAGACCACCCACTTTCTCTTTGCTCATCCTCTTCTCCTCCATCCCAACACCACCATACAGTCAGGTCCAGAAGTATTTGGACAGTGACACAATTTTCATCATTTTGGCCCTGTAGACCATCACAATGGACTCAAAATAAACCAATCATTATGTGATTTAAGTTATAAAAATATCATATGATAACCAAAAATATCGTACGAGTCATTTAGGAATGACAGCCATTTACCTACATAGCCTACCATTCCCAGGGTCTCCAAAGTATTTGGACATTTGATGGATTAGCTGCTCCATAGCCAGGTGTGAGCAGGTCCCTCAGTATTTCATTAACTATTAAGCAGGTAGAAAGTCTGGAAAAGATTCCAAGCATGGAATTTGCATTTGGACACTGTGAACGCTCAATATGAGGTCCGTGCAAATAAAAACAGGCCATCATTAGGCATCAGAGAGAAACACTATGAGTGGTCAAGTCAACCGTTTGGTAGATTCTTAAAGAGAAGGAACACACAGGTGAGCTCAGCAACACCAGAAGGTCTGGACAACCACAGAAGACAACTGTGCTGGATGATTGCAGAATGTTGTCCTGGGTGATGAAGAACCCCTTCATGACATTACGCCAAACCAAGACCACTCTCTGGGGGGTTGACCTGTCACTGTCGAAGTCTACAATCAAGAGAAGACTTCAAGAAAGACACAGGGTTCACCACAAGGTGCAGACCACTGGTACGCCTCAAGCATAGGAAGGGCAGATTAGACTTTGTCACAATACATTTTTTAAAGCCTGTCCAGTTCTGGACCAGTTTTACTTTGGACAATTGAATCTAAGATCAACACGTACTAGAATGATGGAAAGAAGAGAAGAAACGGCTCATGATCTGATGAATGCCACTCATCTGTGGGACATGGTGGAGGCCGTGTAATGGGCTGATCATGCATGGCTGCCAATGGAAGTCAATCACTGGTGTTTAGTGATGATACGACTGCCAGCAGAAGTAGCAGGGTGAATTGTGAAGTGTAGAGGGCGCTATACTGTCTGCTCAGAGTCAAACAAATGCTGCGCAACTGACAGGACGACACTTCAGAGTACAGATGGACAAGGAGCCAAGGCATACTGGGACAGAAAACCAAGTGCTTTACAACACAAAGTAGTGGAATATTCTTCAATGGCAGAGTCATTCAAATGACCTCAACCCAACTGGACATGAAGATAAAACTGAAAGCAGAAAGTCCAGCAAACAAGCAGCATCTGAAGACCGCAGCAGTGAAGGCCTGGCAGAGCATCAGTGGGGTGGACACCCAGTACTTGAGATGGCCGTGGGCTCAGACTGGAGGCAGTCATGGACTGGATGGGATTTCCAACCGGATATTGAAAATGATTGTTATATACATGACTGTGTTAGTTTGTCCAAATATTTTTGAACCCCTGTAGATGGGGGTCCATGATTAAAAATGGATGTCTGTTCTAAACAGCTCTTACAATGCTTCTGTTAAACCCCTTATATTAAAACTTCAAGTCTGCACTTCAATCACATCTTGTGGTGGCACACAGAGCCACATTTATGACAATTGTGTCGCCGTCCAAACACTTATGGACCCGACCTTATCCATGATTCTTCTGCCTACCTCTCTCTTCTCACTTCATTCCTATACCATGTTACCCTTCTTTCCTGCATTTCTTTAAGAGGTTTCCCCAACTTTAACTGTACCTCTGAGTCCTGTCATTTCTGATCTTCTCAAGCTTCGCTATGCCACACATCCATCTCAACATCCTCATTTCCGCTGTGCCCAGTTTCCTCTCATGCTCCTTTTTTTTTTTTTAATTCATCCCACAATGCAGGTCCGGCCACTTACTTTACCCTTCACTCTTGCACTGATTCTTTGACCACAAATTTGGCTTTTGAATTGTTTGACTCAATGAAGGCATTCATTTTAAATTATAACATCATAGAATTGTTATGTATCAGTTCCGGTATTTTCTGTGATGCATGTAATTATGTACTGTCTTTAGAAATGTGCCTCCATTCTGTGTGCTTTTTGGGTGGAGCCCCAGGAGGCGGGGCCACCCTGACATCTCTACGGCTCGGCCCTCCCTCTGGCTTTATATTCTGTAGGTGGCAAACAGGATGGACCAGCAGAGGGGATGGTTCCTTACCCGGACAGGAGGCTCCTGAAGGACAGACAAACGTCCCTGACAAGGCAGAGAAAACTCTTCACGGGATGAGGGACAGACATCGCGACCAGGAATTCCACACCTGAGTGGGAAACTCTAGGCGAATGGAATGGCGTCCCCACCAGACATGTTTTGAGAACCTTCCCTGACTGAAATAAAAGAAGAGGATAGGGACGGACTGTTTCTGAGGGGTGTTTAGTCCCCCCCAGAGGCTAGATGGCAGCAGCACTCCATTTGGGAACCAGCAGGGAATGCCAGGAGTTGTAGTCCGGCAGCTCAGCCCGGCTGGGGTCCATGGGTGCCACAAGTGGGCACTGCAGGGAGAGTTTCTCCCAGCAATATTTGACTTCCTTATGACCTGGAACTAATTCCAATGGGCAGCAGCCCTGGCACTGGAAGTACTCCCTTATCCAGGTAAGTCGGAGCTGGGAGAAAGGAAGGCAAGAATTGACTGGAGGAGGGCAGTGCAGTGGAGAGAGGAGAGGGGATTGTGCAGATAAAACCTGTGCTTCTGCTTATACTGAGGCATTATGGGTAATAAATAGTTAGTTTTTGGGACTTATTAGCTTTGGATTGCCTCCTTTCTTGTTCTCTAACACATTTTCTATTATATTTGTCTATTTGTCATTTCCTTCAATAGTTATCCTCTTTTATCAAGATTCTTGTTCCACTTTTGATTCAAAGCCAGAATTTGTACGGTTTCTCTCCCTTGTAAGAGATTATGTGAAATTTGGGACTTGATTGCATTTGTTGAACTTTTAAAACTTTAAAACTTTTAAAGTCCATTTTAGGCAGAAACCAGTAGGTTGTATTTGAGGGGTTGGCTTCAATTACAAACAACTGGACTGGCCAGTGAAGGCCTCCTACACCCTTTCACCATCTTTGTGACTCCAGCTCACAACCTTAACTAAGTATTAACGTTTCGCACATCAGTGCCATCTGCTGGAGGATGCAGTGCATCTCCCCTTAGTGCAGAGATGCCACTGTCCCTGTGTCATAATGTGTCTGTGACCGTGGAAAGTCATTATGGTGTAGTATGGAAAATAAAAAGTCATGTATTCATGTAATAGCATAAGTCAATATAAAACTTCTAAGCATTAAACTTAGTGTGAGCTTTAACACGAATGAGGTATGCCAAGCAAATAGTAAAATAAAGACATATTTCTTTTTTAACTGAGCTCAGAGTAAAACCACCAATATTTAATAACCCAAAAGGATGGAGAAGGGGGAGAATAATGAATGGAGACCACCCAAGGTCAGAGAAGGGGGAACACCTTCTAGAAAACAAGGGAAGCAAGAAATGATCATGAATGGCAAAACATAAGAAATATTGGTGGTTTCCGAGCTGGAGTGGGGAGTCAGACTGAGCAGTGAATGAGTTGTTTTGAGCGAGGTCAAGATGATAAGAAAGGATTGTATTAACTGTAACTTCTGGCTTGTTCGGGGCTCAGCTCAGTTTGACTATCCTTGACTCCTAGAGCCTTCTTTCAAGGTGACAATCTTTGGCGTATTTTACGCTTCCACAGTAGCTGCTGTGATGCACACCCAGGCAAGTCAGGGGCTCCTCATAATGTTCTTTTAAAAGACCAGGAGATGGAGGATTCAAATGGCATCGGCAGGAATAAACTCTTAAAAATAAGTTGGGACTGCTGGGCAGCCCTGTACTCCAACACTGGCACGGGCAGGAACGTTTTTGCTATCAATGTAGCTCTCTCTGTCAGTGGATTGTTTTGGACTTTGCCCTGCCTTGTATCAACCTGGTGCCACCTTTGATGGTGCCAACCCCTAGACTGCTGGGGACTTTCCTCACAGCAGCACATTAAGCATGAAAAAAAATTGTAATATTTGTAAAATGACTGTGGAGTTAATTGAAATTTATCACAAGATGGGGGTCCTGCTACCTGAAAAGCTGCAATTGAAACTCCAGGATTAGGGTTAGGGTTCAGATGCCCACACCTTCCTTACTTTGTTTTTTTTTTCTTTTTGAATCTTTTATTGAATTTATTAAAAGCATATAACGTTCCATAGAAACGAGTCAAGCTAAAGAAAACTAAAATCAAATCAACCTCCACTCATGAGAAAGAGAGCAAGGCCAACAACCACAGCTAAACTGTTAAGAGTAGTAAAGAGGGAAAGGAATGTTTCTCCCCAGTATAAACGCTTATTCCAGTGGTTCTCAAACTGTGGGGTGGGCCCCTAGGGGGGCACGGAGTAACAAAAAGGGGGGCACGGAGATGTGAAAAAATGTAAACAACAATCAAAAATATGAAAAATACATCTATTGAAACCAAAACAAATTAACTTAAACTACATTCTGATACTAGAAAAATAAATATAGAGTTAGATAAATGTCGATAAAAGTTAAGTAGGTATAATAAAATATGCATCTTAGATAAATGTCGATAAAAGTTAAGTAGGTATAATAAAATATGCATCTTAGATAAATGTCGATAAAAGTTAAGTAGGTATAATAAAATATGCATCTATAATATATCATTAATTAAAAAAGAACAAATTGGTATTAGTGGGCTCCTTTCAAAAAAATGTTACGTGGGCGCGATTAAAACTGTTATGGAAACTCGGGTCGCAAATACTTAAAGGTTGAGAAACGCTGGCTTATTCTAAAATGTTATTGATGAGGTCCTGCCAGGTTTTAAAAAATTTTGTATAGATCCTCTACGTGAGAATTTGATTTTTTCCAATTTCAAATCGTATAGGACATCAGTTACGTACTCACTTAAGAGAGGTGAGTTAGAATTCTTCCAGTTGAGCAAGAAAAGTCGACATGCCAATAGTGAAGTAAAGGCCATGACAGTTTGTTTGTCCTTCTCCACTTGAAGCCCCTCTGTGAGCCCACCAGACAACACACAGCTGTTAGTGGATTAGGAGGGACTGGGACACCAAAACGGTCTGATAGGCATTTAAAGATTTTGGTCCAGAATGATGTCAATTTGGTCCACGCCACTCAAAACATGTGGCCAAATGAGGCTGGAGCTCGATTGCAATGTTCCCAGGTTGGCTTTCACCCTAGAAACATTTTGGACAATTTTTAAATTTGAGAGATGTGCTCAATAAAAGATTTAAAATTGAATAATTGTATGTTTTGCGCATATGGAGCTCAAGTGAATTCTGTGCATGGCTGCCTACCACTCCTATTTCTGAGATGTTGAGTGAGAAATCCTTTTACCAATGAACTCTAGGATCTTTAAATGGAAGCAAGGAACTTTAAAATGTTTTTTACATGTCATAGAAATGCTGTCCTCAAGTGTGATCAATATCTCTTCTGGAATAGAAATAGATGGGAGGTGAGGAAAACTGGGCAGATTTCGTTTAGCAAAGTTTGTAATTTGGAGATAATGGAAACATTGTATTGATGGGAGATTCAATCTGGAGTGTAATTGTTCATAGGATGAGAAGACATTATTTATTTACGATTCTCTTAATGATTTAATCATATACGTTTTCCAAACATTAAAAACTGCATAAGTTTGAGAGGTATAAAAAGGTGGTCATCATGTAGAGGTGCCACAGATAAAATATTCTCTAACTTGAAGTGCTTCCTACATTGGGTCCATATTCTGAGTGAATGAAGGACAATTGTCTTGTTAGTACACTGGAACCTCAGATCACGACCGTAATTCACTCCAAAACTCTGGTCGTAACCCAATTTGTTTATGACCCGAAGTAATTTACCGCATAGGATTGTATGTAAATACAATTAATCGGTTCCAGACCGTACGAACTGTATGTAAATATATTTTTTATATTAAGATTATTAAGCACAAAAATAGTTAATTACACCATAGAATGCACAGCGTAATACTAAACTAAATGTAAATAATACTGAGAAAACCTCATTGCAAGAATTCATGCTATAGCCTTACGAACCGCTCGTTGTAAAAACTTTTTTTAATGAGTTTTAAGCACAGGGAAAACATGAACATTTGAAAAATCTGTAATTTAATTAACATCCAAGAAAAGTAACATTGCAACAATGCACGGTACGAACCGATCGCTGTAAACAGAAGTGAAGTGGAGGTTAAAATCCAATAGAAAAAAGTCTTCATTAAATACAATGAGGTTAAAACAATGCTCGAAGCAGTCTCTTTAAAAACAAGCCCGGTGCCTTCTTTAACTGCCTTCTCGCTCTCTCTCTCTCACTCGCTCGCTCGCTCGATACACAGGGAATGCACAGGGAGAGACTGAACACGTGCGGAAATCATCGGCGCATACGAACCGGAAGGGAAACTGGCGTGTTCGTCACCCGAGTGTGTGGTCGTGAACAGATGCAAAAAAGTTTGGTGAACTTTTTGGTCCTAACCTGGTCCGAGACATTCATGACCTGAGGTTCCACTGTATATTGATGATAACTCGTATTTACTGGGGCACAAAGCAAGGAATATAAAGAAGTGCTGCAGGATTTCGTCTCTATGGCAGACCAAGCCTGTGTGTGTGTCCATGTCCAGGTTTTTATAGCTTGTATGTTTGCTGCTGAGTAATAAAATCCAAAATGAGGTAGTGCCATGCCGCCTTCTGATTTAGGCCATTGTAGGGTTGCCCTTCGGATGTGTGGATTTTTCAAATTCAAAATAAATGAGGTTATGATTGATGGTTGTTAATGTATATGGGGATGTTTTGAAATAGAAACAAACAGGATATTCATCTTGATAATGTTAATTCTTCCTGCTAAAAGTAAGATGGAGGGCAGACCATCTATGCACGTCTTGTTTAATATTTTCCATGCAAACAGCAAAATTTTGTTGATAATGAGCTTCGTGTTTACTCGTGATGTGGACCCCTAAGTGTTTAAATGATAAAAGGGATGGTGTCCAATCGAGTGTTGTTAGCTAGAGAATTCACTACAAAGAGTCCACGTTTGTTCAAATTACTTCCGAGTCCAGATATCTTTTGAAATTCTGTTAATGCTGTTAGGACTGTTGGCACAGAATGTTGTGGGTCTGATATATACAGTGCCATATCATCTGCATATTGTGATATGTTCTGTTCAAGTCCTCCTCTGAAAATCCCCTTATTTGCTTTCAGTTCCAGCACAGGACAAACCGCCCATAAATTAAAAACAAACAAGCGTCATGTCCTGCACGTCTTACCTTCTGCAATAAGCCGCGTCACCTTTGGAATCAGAAAGGCCTGTGCGAGGATGTCATTGCACAGCAGTTTCTGGAGGGACTTCTTCACGTTGGACAGCTCCAGGTAGTTCTCCACCTTCTGCACGTACTTCCGCGGTGGGTGTGAAGCAATTTGCCTCAACTGATTGATGTCAGCTTCTTGGACTCCCACTGCAAAAATGGTGATACCGTCACGACGGAGGTTGGCAGCGGGAAGGCTTACGTTATCGCTGGAGAGTCCATCAGTGATCACCACGGCTATCTGTTGCACTCCCTGTGCCTTCCTACTTCCCACGCTTTCTTGGAAGATTTCCGTCCGCAGGAAGTCTAACGCCCGTCCAGTATTGGCCCCTCCTCCGCGGAATGGCAGCTTCTGGATTTGCTGCAGAACCTCTTCCTTGGAGAAAAACGTGTTCAGGAAGAACTCTACATTTGGAGAATCGCTGTACAATACCACTCCGATGCGGACCTTGTCTGAGCCGACATCCAAAACGTTAACGATATTAGAGATGAAGGAGCGAATCTGTTTGAAGTTTTCACTGCTTATGCTCCCAGACTCATCCACTAAAAATACAACGTCGGCCAAAACTGCACTCCTGCAAGCTGAAATGCAAAGCAAACACACAATGAATTAAGCAATGAAGAACCTCTTACTGTCTTCAAGCAGAAAATATCCTAAAATTCATTCATTTTTAGTTGTCTCTCCAGTGACAACACCTTCATTTCCCAACTAACCTCGCAAGAACATTCAAGATAGCAGGAGCGTCAGCAGCAGACTGTAGCTCCGCCCCTCACTTATCACTTCACATGCCCTCCCCATGACTGATGCTCCACCCTTTGATCTTTCTTTTACATCTTATTTTTTTTCTGAGGCCCCACCCCATCCCTTACTTTTTTTGCCATTTATCTCGGCTCCGCCTATCTTTGTCCTTAATGCTTAAAATAACTCAGTGGCAGTCTGTGGGAAGAAGTCTCATCCACCAGAATATAAATGAGAAGGGCGGTCCCTCAGGTGTGACATTGTGGTCTCTTGGGGGGTTTCCACCCACAGAATACAAGACACTTATATAAGTTTAAAGTCACAGTACATAAATATGAAACATAACAGAAATTACATAAAAGTATGAACAAAATTATAATTTAAAAGTAACAAAAACATTAATAGAGCAGAAAATAAACAGAGAATAAAACCCTGATAGAAACATAACACTGGAATGCATTGGTAACCAAAACCAGGATATTTCAATTCTTTGTTCACAGGTTGTTGAAATACACCATTGTTCAGTCTGCTGATATTTCAAAATGCTGCTGCAAAAAGCACCTCTGGAAGTGAGAAAATTCACAGCTGCCTCCTAACTCCTGTTCTTGTGTCACTGCACTGGCTTCCAGCTAAGTTTTGACCAGATTTCAAATAATCCCTTCTAAACTGTAAAGCTTTAAATTCTAATTATATTTACTATTTTTTGCTAAATCTTAACCATTGTATTTATTTTTCCTTGCGTTATGATGTATAAAATCTGTACATTTTGGTTTAATTTTCCATTATATTTTGCTCGAGACACGACAACAGACAAACTACATTTAAGACAAATCAAAGCAGGTTTTCTTCCCCAACCCCTCAATTTTAAAACAGCTGTTACAACATTGAAAGGAATACATGCTGGTGGCTCAATTATTTTATAACCTGGGAAAGGAAGACTGAGTCATGCCTAATTATTTTAAGGCCTGGGAAAGGAAGACCTACCGACACCTCAGAGAACATAAAAGGTTTTATTGATTGGGAAAATGGACAGTGAATTAACTCAATCATATTGATAGACAGCCAATCAGGTGCATGTGTTGTGAAACCACGGCATGACATTTCACAATAAATATGCCTCATTTTGAAAGTAATGTCAGAAGAAGAAGAGGAGCGGACGAAGATGTCACTGGTCGTCAGAAAAGCATCATGACATTCGATTGCTAAATCAAATGCCGACCTGGGATGTTCATCCTTGTCATCTCTACTTTTTTTTGTAAGCTTTTTCTAAAGACTATATATATTCAGACTTTTCTATCAGTACCTATTTTCTATTATTCTTTGTTCCAGTGGTATTATTATTATTCTTGTAATAAATACCATGCTGCTTTTAACTTTCTATGCTTTGTCTTAATGTCTAGAGTTTTTTTGTTTTTTCTGTCCACCCTGGCCATCGAACCTTACTCTTATTCTATGTTAATTAATGTTGACTTATTTTCTTTTCTTACTGTGTCTCTTATTTTTCTATTCTTCATCATGTAAAGCACTTTGAGCTACAGTACATGTTTTGTATGAAAATGTGCTATAGAAATAAATGTTGTTGTTGTTGTAGAGTGATTGAAGTAATAAGTTAGATTTCTTTGAGCACCTGGAGCAGCAGGACATTTGCTATTACTTCTATGCTGTGAGGTTTATTTTGGCACTTTAGTCCTGTGCTGGTTGTTTTAAAGTGCTTTATAAACAAAATTGGATTGGATTGGCTGCAAGTGAAGAGCTCCACTCAATAGCAGGGACAGTACGAGAAGGAGGTATTCTTGGCTGATAATGGCCAATAGTCAAGAGTGCTCAGTCTTTGTATGTTTAAATGTATTCTTGTAGGCCAAGAGTAATATTTAGGTTTGAGATATTATTAAAACATCGGATGTTGTTCGTGCCGATAATACAGGTTGACAGGTTGTAAGTGACAGGTTGTGTTATTCCTAAAGCACTTGTGTGGTTTAAAGTACTAAAGGTTAATCAGTGTGTGTGTGTGTGTGTGTGTGTGTGTGTGTGTGTGATTCATGGCGCAGTATTGTGGTTAGGGTCTGTGTGTATGCGTATAGCTGTGTGTGTGTGTGTTCATCTTAAAGTGTAAACAGTAGACCAACTCGATAACGAACTTGATGAGAACACTTACCCTTGAGAAGACAGGTAAAGGGTAAGTAGAGGGAAAGACTACGATTATACACCTTGGCATCCAGCTGTGAACCTTGGTGCCAAAACTATTAAGATGTCCCCATTTAGTCCATTAGGCCGAGCTGTTACTCCAAGTCTCCGAGTGGCTTTGTCATTGATGGTGACCACTGTCACCACAGTTATAGACTCGAGTTCTTACCTAATACTCTTATACTCAATCTAGGGTTCCTCCCCAGGCTCCTGCTTAAAATGCTCCTTTTGTTTACTTTGTTAATTTTTAATTATTGTTAATTGTTTTCCATTATTTTTGATCCTTTTGTTATTTTCATGTATTATTAGTCTAATTTTGTATTATCTGTTCATTCAAGTCTATTGAGTTACTATGTAGCATCTCTGTGTGTTTTGTGGTTCTCTTCTGTTCCCTGAATTTTGTGGGTGCGGGGGCCACCTATCCATCTCAGTTAAGGGACCAGCCCCAGATCTATAAAACGAAGCTGGGAATTGAACGTTTATTTGGAATGTGCTCTGGGAGTTTGGTGGAATTGTACTTAAGTGAGCCCTTTGTGATTTATGATTTAATTATTTGGTTTGTTATTTCTTTTTTCCCCTGGATTAAGCACACACTTTCCGATCGTGTTTTTTGGGATTTTGTTCACCCTATACATACACATTCAGGCCAGAGAGAAGCCGAGGGACAGTAACTCATCAAAGCCAGACCTTCAGGAGGGTGACCTCATGCTCCATGCCGTTGAATATCCCGTCAGAAGCAAGTCACTTCACCTGTCTGCACATAAGATGAAACAACAAAAGAAATGGAGACAATTGTATCTGAAATGTTGTAAACCACCTCGGATGAAGACTTCGGCCAAATAAGTAAATGTAATGTAAATGTGAACAAGAGAGCAGCAAAATGCACACAGATACCATATAATAACTAAATAGAATAAAAGTAATAGGGTCATGCATGTACATCAGAGACCACCTTCTGGGCTTATCAGAGGTATGCAGTACCACTCTGGAACAAGAGGGGGCACTGTCGGTAAAAGTATTGTCAAGAGAGAATACGCCCAGTAAGGGCAACTCACCCCACCACTTCCGATCCAATCTCTTGGTAGGAGGCGTCTCATTCTGAACTGAGCGGACTGCAGGAAGGAGCTCCTCTCAAGACAGACCCGCTCAAGCTACTTAGAAGAAGCCAAGGCGGCCATACCTTTCTGTTTGTTTGATTTTCTGCTCCATTGTGCATCTGTTTTGTAGTACAGACTAATTTGAATTAAACTTGCTCCTTGCTTCACTTGACCACAATAGATATTACATATGTGATGCCAGGGGAGTAAAAAATAAGTTGCACCCGGAAAGGTCTGATGCACCCCACCAATGATGCCAGAAAAAGAAAATGGTGTGTCAAGAATAAAAGACGGACAAGTCGGCATGTTGTGAGGGGCGGACAGGTGTGTTGACTACTGACTTCGATAAGACGTTGAGAGGTGAAATAAAAAGCAGAACCCGAAGAAACAGCGCAGTCCCAGAGGATCGCTCTGACAAAGAACAAGTGGCATTCTGCAGCTGGACGAGATGTGTGCCGTAAAAGTGAGCTGAAGACTCGTGGGCGGACGCTGAAGAAAAGACAGACGCTAGCAGTCCTAGTGAATCATTTCGATATAAGACACCGAGTGGTATGTAGCAGACTGAGACCAAATAGGAAATATATAAGAACAGAAGTCATCGTTGGGGAAGTACGAAACTGATGGAGATTAGAGAGTGATAGAGGAACGGAGTTTGGGTTGCCAACTACCAGAATTGTGACACCGTGGAACACAGAGCTTTAAGTAGGACTTCATACAGTAAACACTCCGGATGTAAGTCGTCCCAGTACATGGGTGCCATGGAAAACGCTGACTACAGATTGGTGACGCGTGATGGTGAGGACAGAACAGACACAGCAGAGCGAGGACTTAAGACTAACGACGAGTAGGATAACAAAAAGAGGAACTCTGCTAACCTGATGACACCCAGCTGCTGAAGTAGAAACCGTGGTATCAAACTCTTATTTGTTTGGTTTTGTATCCTATATGTTTAGCCATATTAAAGGTATATTAAAGGTAATATTTAGGTATTGAGATAAGATAGGTGCTATATGAAATTTCTAAAAAACGTTCAGAAATAATAAGACATCTTATTTAGTTTTCTAACAAAAAGTGCAAAAGGAGTCAGGAAAGTTAAGAAAAACAGATTGCTTCATTGTTTATGGTCTTAATTATCTTCTTCTTCTTTTAGCTACTCTGGTTAGGGGTCACCACAGCGGATCATCATCTTCCATATCTTTCTGTCCTCATCATCTTGTTCTGTCACAACCATCACTTGCATGTCCTCTCTCACCACATCCATAAACTTTCTCTTAGGCCTTCCTCTTCTCCTTTTCCCTGGCAGCTCTATCCTTAGCACCCTTCTCCCAGTATCCCCAGCATCTCTACTCTGCACATGTCCAAACCAACCCAATCTCGCCTCTCTGATTTTGTCTCCCAAGCGTCCAACTTGAGCTGACCCTCTAATGTCCTCATTTCTAATCCTGTCCATCCTCATCACACCCATTGCAAATCTTAGCATCTTTAAATCTGCCACCTCCAGCTCTGTCTTCTGTGCCACCATCTCCAGCCCATATAACACAGCTGGTCTCACTACCGTCCTGCAGACATTCCCTGTCACTCTTGCTGATACCCATCTGTCACAAATCACTCCTGACACTCTTCTCCACCGACTCCACCCTGCCTGCACTCTCTTCTTCACTTCTCTTCCACAAACCCCGTTACTCTGTACTTAAACTCATCCACCTTCACCAACTCTACTCCCCTCCTCACCACTCCACTGACCTCCCTCTCATTCACACACGTATTCTGTCTTGGTGGTCCTACTGACCTTCATTCCTCTCCTCTCATATCTACAGGGTCTCCTCAACCTGCTCCCTACTCTCACCACAGATCACAATGTCATCAGCAGACATCATAGTCCACGGGGACTCCTGTCTAATCTCGTCTGTCAGCCTGTCCATCACCACTGTAAATAAGAAAGGGCTCAGAGCCGATCCCTGATGTAATCCCACCTCCGTCACTCCTACCGCAGACCTCACCACGGTCACACTTCCCTCATGCATATCCTGTAACACTCTTACATACTTCTCGACTTCCTCATACAATACCACAACTCCTCTCAGTCACCCTGTCAGATGATTTCTTCAGGTCCACAAAGACGCAATGCAACTCCTTCTGGCCTTCTCTAAACTTCTCCATCAACATTCTCAGAGCAAACATCACATCTGTGGTGCTCTTTCTTGGCATGAAACCATCCTGCTGCTCACTAATCATCACCTCACTTCTTAACTGAGCTTCCACTACTCTTTCCCATAACTTCATGCTGTGGCTCATCAATTTTATCCCCCTGTAGCTACTGCAGTCCTGCACGCCCCCCTTATTCTTAAATATCAGCCCACCAGTACACTTCTTCTCCACTCCTCCTCATCCTCTCACTTTCCAAGATTCCATTAAACAATCTGGTTAAAAACTCCACTAACCACCTCCATGCTTCCACAGGTATGCAATCTGGACCAACAGCCTTTCCATTTTTCATCCTCTTAATGGTCTTAATTATCAAAGTAGAATATTACAATTTTTTTTTTTACTTAAAGTAACACTATTTTGTGAATGTGTTAAATAAATGTTCATTTTTTTCAGAATTGTAAAAGTGGGTCATTTGAACTGCCAGAAATTTGAATATTATATCTTTATGCATGCAGAAAGTGGGGGAGCATTGCTCAGGGGAAAGGCCACTTTATAATTCAAGAGAGGGGACCACAGCCAAACAAGGGGCAGTAGGGCATTACACATAACTGGACAAATAACAAATGAGCAGAAGAATATTCTAAAAAGTAATAGAAAACAAAGAACAATAATGAAAAGAACACAAAGACGCCAAACGGGAGCCAATGAGGAAGTCGGCCTTCCATTGACAACAAAGCCATTGAGATGCTAGAAGTAACAGCCCGACTTGATGAACTAAACATCTTAATAGTTTTGGCACCAAGTGTCACAGCAGGATGCTAAAAAGAAGACACACCAGTATAAGATCAAATGGGAAATAGCAGAGATAATCAAAACTTAAAGATTTACACCATAGGAGGGAGATTTGGAACTCTGGTCAAAACTTAACCGGAAGCCAGTGCAGTGGCACCTGAACAGCAGTTCTGTTCTTGTGAATTTTTCTTATCTTAATAATTCCTCTTAATACATAATAACACTTTATAGTTTGCCTTAATTGTTTTAGTAGCTAGTGTCACAGCAGGGTGCTTGACTTGACTATAGTATAAAACGTATCATGTAAGGAGGAATGAACAGCAAAATATTGAAATTTCTTACAAATATTAGAAAGCGAAGGTCATTTGGCCTTACCAGCAGATATGACAGGAAGCTTTGGCGGGGCTTCTTTTGCTGTAATGATGCCAATCACTTCCTTGGTGGTGGGACCGAGTTCTTTCAGCGTTTTCAGCTGATACACATGTGGCATCGTGGCCATCATTTCCAGTTCGGGACGGTCAGAGTTTTGTAGACCCACAGAGATCACCTTCACTCCCTCCCCCTTGATGGCCCTTGACGCCTTCTGAACCCTGTCGGCCGACTTGGAGGAAGTGACGACGACGACAAACTGGTGGTACCCTTCTTTAATTCGGCTCCCGGCAGATTCTTTGAAGAAGTTCTGCCGCACGTATTCGATGGCTTGCCCCGTTCTGAGTGGCCCCGTTTTCATCCTGAAGGCGCTCTTGATGTAATTCACAATTTCGTTCTTCTTCTGGTACTTGTTCAACAGGAACTCCACCTGGGTGGTGTTGCTGTACTGTGCCAGGCCAACCCTGTGCTTTTTGATTCCGACTTCAAGCGCATTCACTATGGACAAAATGAACTGCCTGACCTGCTGAAAGGCCGCCGTCCCCATACTGGAGGATCCATCGACTAGAAACACAATGTCTGCATAACGAGGAGCACCAACTGCAAAACAAAAAGAGAAAAACAAAAGAAATAAATCTGTTAAATAGCCAAATGAGTGGAGGCTAGTGAAGAACAAGAGACATTTCGCTCTATGAAAGCTCATGTGGTTTGACGAATTCTCCCGAAATGTCACTGGAATTTTTTTTTTTAAATGGTTTCCCACCTCAACCACATGGCTCAGTTGTTTCATCCGCATTCCCATAAGAGGGGCTGCCTGGTTTGGTACTTACTTGCACTTCCTTTACTGTCCACTAGGTGTTCTTAAGTCTATAATTCACGATTTAACTGAACAAATTCTGCAATTGTATCAAAGAGAATTGTGAATAAAAATTCTTGAGCCAATACCAGGTGTGAGGGACGGTCAGCATCCTTACCCAGAGGGGGCGCCCTAAGATGGAAGGACATGGAGAGACAGCATACACAGGCATTGTCTTCCCCACACTGCTAGATGGCAGCACCTTTAAGGTTGCAGCAGCACCATGGTTTCCCACAGGGCATCATGGGACTTGGAGTTTGCTGACTCAACCCTGTTGAGTTCTGTGGGTGCCACAGTGGGTGCTGCAGAAACCGGGGAGACCTACTTCATAGGGCTTCCGCCTCGCTCAGGAGTGCTTTCGGACCACGCTTATGGGACACTGGAAGAATTCCCTGAGTGTTAGATAAAAAGAGCTGCCTGCCTCACATCCGAGAGCCAGAGTCGGGAGGAAGAAAGACAAAGCTTAAGTGGAGAAGTCAGTAAACAATGGCAGACAGAGAGTGAAAGAGAATTGCAGAGGACTTTATTGCTGAGTGCTTTGGATCTGTGTTTGTGGTGTGGGAAACACTTGCCAGTAAGAGTTTCCCACAATTAAAATCCTCTTGTTTACAGCACTTGAGTCCAGGCCTGTGTGGTGTCGGGTGTTTTGGGAGCTGAAGCGCCCCCTGGAGGCCACACAGGTTTACCATATTGTAAGGCTGCATAGGTTGAGGGGAAAATTCTGATTAATCGTCACCTCAACATTGTACAGGAATTTAGATGGCTTGCAGAATTTATGCTGCCATGAGAAGTTAAGGGGAAGTTTGAAAGAACCCCACTTGGTAGGCTTCATGTTGCCGTGACGACAGAGGAAGTGATGCAACATTTCTATGTTTTGCTTTGACATAATGGCCACTACTCTGAGGAGAGAGAGAAAGAGAAACACAGGAGGCAGAACAAGAAAGGAAATGAAGGAAACCGAGGTGAACTTTGCCCAGGGACATCTTGGTATTTTGAGGCAGCCACCTGGAGCGCCTATAGAGGAAAGCATTTGGTCTTCTATACAGGCCTCAGGTGTTCTCGGGTTGACCCCATTTGGTGAGCTAAATCAGTTTTCATTTTTATTTTGATAGTTCTGAAGTGGCTGAATACATCTGCCAACATGGGCATCTGAAACAACAGAACTGGACATTCAGCCCTCAGACCAGCAAATTTCAGTTTTTCCATCCATCCATCCATTATCCAACCCACTATATCCTAACTACAGGGTCACAGGGGTCTGCTGGAGCCAATCCCAGCCAACACAGGGCGCAAGGCAGGAAACAAACCCCGGGCAGGGTGCCAGCCCACCACAGGGCAATTTCAGTTTTTGCTTCTTCTTATTTCTGTACATGTGGTTGGACAGAGAAGAGCCTTAGGTGGTCAGTATACACAATAGACAGACAGCTGGTGACAGCCTTTCAAGACTGTATGCTCCCCTGTTAGCTCCCTGAGATGTTGTACCCACACACACACACCTACAGGCCGTTTTAGGAACTGCAGTCTCACTGGGCACCCCTTCTGGGTTCCATGGGTATTATATTAACAGGGTGAGCTGGAGGGAATGGCCATCCCAACTTTATGGGACTTCCTCTATGCCGTTTTTCCTAACACAGGAACAAAAGGGGCCACCTCACATCATTGGTGGATTCAGAGTCAAGAGGAGGAGGAGAACAGCACTTGTCTGCAGGAGTGAAGGAAGAAAGGAAAGGAAAAGAAAAGAAAGAGTAAGTTATTGTGAGACCCTAAAGAAGGAATTTTACTTAATAAAAGCAGTTTATTTGAACCCGAGACTGTTGTAGGGCAATTGTGTCTGAGGTTTGAGAGTCTACGACACCCCCTAGTGGCCACATGCTACAAGATTAGTGTTGGAGAAAACGAAGGAAGTTTACATCTCTGGTTTGCTTTTTAATAAGGAGTTCAGTTTGCCCTCCTTATTCTAGCTAACAAAGTCCTAGAGCCCAGAATTCAAAGGTGTGTTTGTGAAACTTATTAAAGAATTCATATGACCCTCCATCACCAGCTCTGTTAACCCTACGTGTTTATGAGCCCCAGCTCACCCTTCAACACCACACAAACTGGGGGCCATGGGACCAGTGCTGGGCAGTAAAGCATTACTCAGTAACAGCTTAAAAAATAAAGCAACTTATTCTCTTCCCAACTATCTTGCCCAACGGTGCCTGGGACTAAATACACACTTCTGTGAGAGGATGTTGGACCCCGGGTGGTGAAAATGGGATTCCGCATCTCCAACCCTATTAACCTCAACAAAGGAGCCCCTCAAGGATGTGCTCTGAGGCCCCCTGCTCTATTCCCTTTACACCTATGATTGCAGGGACACACGCAGCTTTAACTCCATCATGAAGTCTGCTTACAACACAGTGGTGATCACCAAGAATGATGGTGGAGAACCTGGCATCATGGTGCCAGTAGTGACAAAACTGCCAGGTGTTCAAATACAGCGCCTTTACCATGCGTGACTGCTGTGCTGGACTATTTCACAGCCGGGACGCCGTAATGGAAGGACAATATGGAAGGAGGCATAACCCGGCCGAGATGGGACGGAACCCAAAAGGGATAAAGTAATGGATAATGTGCGGAGTTGGTACATCCAGGACAGTTCCTCCGCCAATACAGTAGATGGCAGTGTTCCACTGGTGTGGACCCAGTAAGGACGGCTACAGGGATGTATGGGAGTTGTAGTCCTGAGGGACAATCCTGTCCTGTCGGGGTCCTTGGGTGCTGCCGGGATTAGGGTTAGGACTCCCTGCTTCAGCAGGGTTCCATCAGGCTGTGCCCGGGTCTGACATAAAAGCGAGCCATCCAGCCTTCTCCAGTGAGTCAGAGTCGGGAGGCAGAAGGCAAAACTTACCTGAAGGAGGAAGAAGAGGAGTATTTATTGGAAGACTGTGGAACCAGCCTGTAGACGAGGTATTTTGTGAATGTAAAACCTTTACTTTGCACTTGGGACTGTTCATTGTGCCATTTCTGGGGTTTTGGGGCTCAGTGGCGCCCCCTGTCTTTTACGCATTCCATGCTGGAAATGCTAAAGTGTGAGGATAGATGGTGTGGCATATGGCCGACCATTCATCCCGGCCAATACCCCCAGGCCGCCAGATGGAGCCCTCCCTGCAACATGGAGGTGCCCCGAATTCCAGCAGGGCCTCATGGACCTTGGAGTTTTAATGCACAGCCCTGCTGGATACCATGGGGGCCACCAGGGGACAATGCAGGGAGGCTCAGAGACTTTTATCATCCATATAGCCCGGAAGTAATTCCCAGTCAAGTGGACAGAGGAGATGACGTACTTCTGGGCTGAAGAAAAGAAGAGTTTTAATCTGACCCGGAAGTGATAAGAGTCACATGGACTGGGGGGATCGGAAGCACTTCCGGGTCAGGGAATATAAAAGGACTGTGAGAGATCCCAGCAGTTAGAGCTGAGTCGGGTGGCAGGGTCACAACGCGTCTGGGAGAGGAGGATTGTTTATTGTATTATTGTTATTGAGTATTGTAGGAGTATTGTGGAGTGTAGGGTGCTTTGTGCACATTATTACTATAATAAAGTCAACTCTTGGACTTTTATCGTGTGTCTGGTCCGAGGGTTCAAGGGGATGACAGCGCCCCCTATCTGTCACAATTCACTAAATGAAAATGAAAATCCTTTTCTGATTTTGATAAAATGTTTAACTTTTCAGGGGATTTCATCAGGTGAATGATAAAGAGCAGGACAGAAAACTGAGATGTTTGACTCCCAAATAGAAAAATGTCCAGTCGTTATACACGTCATCAGTGTGTTACAGGAAGTCGGTGGAGGTGCAGTGTGATAATTGCGATGACGGGGTGGGCTTCAGCCTCAAGGGTCCTGAAAATCCCCATTCAAAGCCTTGCAATATGCGTAATCACTTCGGAGATGACACCTCACTCTCTTTGTATTGTCACTTTTAATGTGACCCCCAAAGGCCAACGTGAAACCTACCTGAGAGCTCCACTTCCACTCTGGTGCACACCGTCTGCAGCAAGTTTGTCGACAGATCCTTCAGTGCCTCAAAATTTTCGATGTTGTACAGGAACTTTTCCGAGGGCTTGTTGGCGATCTCCTTCAGCTCGCCGTACTCTGCCACGTTAATTCCAATGACGTACACGAGAATGCCCAGCTTGCGGAGCTCGTTAGCCGGCACGCTGACATTGTCGGACGATTCCCCGTCGGTAAGGATGATAGCAATCTGTGGCACGCCTTTGTCGACTCGGCTCCCGGCGCTTGGGGTGAAGTACTGCTCTTTGATGAACTCGAGGGCTTTGCCCGTGTATGTGCCCCCCTTCCTGTAGGCCAAGTCTTGAATGTAGGTCAGAATCTCGCTTTTGTTGGTGAACGTATTGAGAAGGAACTCCTCGTGGGCGTCATCGCTGTACTGGGCAAGTCCGACTCTCACGTTGTCTACGCTGACGTCCAAGCTGTCCACAAACGTGTAGAGGAAGTCCCTCACCTGCTGGAAGTTGGGTTCCCCAATGCTCGATGAGCCGTCTACGACAAACACGATGTCAGCCACCGAGGCCTTCCTGCATTCTAACAGATAAACAATACAAGTGTTACCATGAGGGCCACAAACACATTCACGTGCATGTTTATTAATTGGAAGCTACTTATTAATGAAGTCAGATAAAGTGAATGGAAGATGAGCAAAGTGCGGCCTCGAGGGAACGTGACAGGATCGAGAACGGACGAAGAACATCTCTGTATTTGTACCGATCAAAAAAACATCAGAATTCTCAATCGAGTGAATCGGCTTACCTTGGGGTACCTGGATGATGCGGCGTGTCGCCTCTTCGACGTTATGGCACAGTTCCTGGATGATGTTCTCAGAAATTACCTTCAGGGCTGCAAAGTCTTGGACGCTATAAACGTGCTTGTCGTCAGGGTCACTGGCGATTTCGCTGAGCTCGCTCAGATCCGCGTCCTTAATGCCAATGGCGTACAACGTGATTCCGCTCTCTTTGATGGCTTCGGCCGCCTCCTTGACGCCATCCTGCGACTGACCGTCTGTTATGACGACCCCAACCTGAATCACACCGTCCTCGGCCCTGCTGCCTGCCGACTTGACAAAGTGCTCCTTCAGCATGAAGTCGAGCCCGAGGCCAGTGTATGTGCCTCCTCCTCTGTATTGCATTTTCTGGATGGACCGTAATATGTCCGTCTTATTGTGGAACCGATTCAGGAAAAACTCGGTGCGGGCTGTGTTGCCATACTGAATGAGTCCAATCTGCACTTTTCCTTCACCGATGTCAAAGCTGTCCACGAGAGTGTGCAGGAACTCCCGGACTTTTTGGAAGTTTGAAATTCCAATGCTCCATGAGCCATCGACTAGGAAAACGACATCGGCAATCGTCTCTTTAGTACAAACTGAAAGAAAAGGGAGGGCATTTACGTTAAAAGAAATTGGCATTTAGAAACAGACCTTTTCATATCATAATGTGTTACTTTGAATGGTATAATAATTAAAAAAAGAAATTTCATTAAACACTTTCTTTACTTCACAGATTCAGCTTGCAAAGCTTCAATGTACCCATTCCTTGCTACAGGGTGAGCCAGAATGAAGTGCCCCGTTTCTCAAGGTCAGATAGAGGCAGCCGAGTGGGTTAGGGTGGGGGTCCTTTGATTGGCGCTAGTCCCCTTGTTGTTTTCAGTCGGCCACATGCCTTGATCCGGTGCACACCGTGCTTTCGCTGTCGAAGCGTTCTTCACAAACATAGAATCCATCATCACATCATCACTTCAGCATTCCTCCTAACGGTGACGTCTGGATCAGCTGACACCACCAGGGAAGTGGGCCGCTCACCGTGGTCAGTCACTGGCACCAGTTAAGTTTAGGGCAGATTTCAAAATCCTCCTTTTAACATATAAAGCATTAAACTTACTGGTCTGAACTTATCAGGACTTACAAACCTGAGCGCACATTAAGATCTCAAGATGCCGGTCTGCTTAGGAATCCAAAAATTAATAAAATAATAGTGGGAAGTCGAGCTTTTAATTACAGGGCCCCTAAACTGTGGAGTGGTCTGCCTGCTACTACAAGAGATACCCCCTTCAGTCTCAGCTTTCAAATCCCAGCTGAAGACTCACGACTTCAGTTTAGCACACCCTGACTAGAGCTGCTGATTAACTGAACAGACTGCATCTTTGTTGTTAGTCATTAGCACTAAAACATAAGTAACATGACAGTTCTAATTTGTTACTAACCCTCACCTGTTCTGTTCCTCTTCTCAGTACTCAAATGTGGCACTTGGTGGCACGGCCCATCTGCCTGCCTAAGGTAAAGTCATCTCTGACGGAGGATCACGGGAGTCATCGGGTAGAGGGGACCTTTCATCGGATTGGCTGGCCCAGCGCTGACTCAGCTGTGGAAGGGCCAATAGGGGAAGACAGCTTGATGGCCGAGGTCTCCAGGACTCTGAACAAATCCTATTATGGGATATCATCTACTGTTGAATTCTGCTCTGTACCTGTAATATTTCTATTGCACTATTATATTGTACTAGCAGAAAACAGTGGTATTCGCAGCGGAGAAGTAGTGTGTTAAAGTAAAGTTATGAAAAAGAAAAGGAAATATTTTAAAAATAATGTAAGATGATTGTTTTGTCATTGATAGGAGTGTTGTTGCCATATATATATATATATATATATATATACCACATACATACATATATACATACATACATGCATACATACATACATACATACATACATACATACATACATATATATATATATATATATATATATATATATATATAAAACAGAAACAAAAATATCATCCCTGGCTAAAATTGGGCAGACTTAAAAATAAAGTGGTAGTTTAAGTACTTTAAGTACATTTTCAGAATAGTATTGTCTTTAAATAATAATAACCAAAATATCAACATAAAGTGCAGGTTTTCTTCTTAAAAAAATAATTCAGAAACATAAAAGGTAATTTGACCAACTTAATCTTTAAACTCTGAGTAACCTTAGCCAAAATTATTTTGTACATTAGGCTAAAACAGTGTGATCATTGAACATTTTGTAATTAGATGTAATTAGAATTACTAACGGTCACGGAAGTCCAATGATCCCCAGTAAGAGCCACAAAGTCCGCTTTCTGTAATGCATCTGATTTTGCTTGCTTTTCAGTTTGCACAAAACCGCGCTTTTATCAAGGCTTCGCTCGGGTAGTGTTTTGAAATGAAATTTTCCTCCAATCAGTTGTAGGAACGCGCTTTATTCCGACTCTGACATTTTTGTAGCTGTGATGTGTGCATCAATGTAATCGATGTACCAGGAAATCATGCATTTTCAAAAGTTCCTCTTTGCTTGGAATTGAAAGTGTAATTAAATGCGTTATTGTTTTTAACGTGTTATGGGGTACATGCATCGAAGCTTCTCAGCTGTGCTTGTGCTAAGAAAAGGAAACATTTTAAAAATAACGTAACATGATTCTGCGTTAACTGCATATTTTTTCATATGTCTCAAACCAAGGAGATGCGAGGTTAAAATGAATCGGGAAGCACGCGTACATAGTCAGTACATCCCCTCTCGGGAATCGAACCTCGGATGTCGGCGCTAGAGGCAAAGCCTCTACCATTGCGCCACAGCGTGTGGCTTGTCTATTTGAGAGTATGTAGATATATATAGATATATATATATTCACAGCGGAGAAGTAGTGTGTTGAAGAAGTTATGAAAAAGAAAAGGGAACATTTTAAAAATAACGTAACATGATTGTCAATGTACAGTATTTGTTTTGTGAGTGTTACTGAGTGTTGCTGTCATCAAAGATTTGATTATCATTATTTCTTTCAATCAGGTTCGTATTTGGAGGATGTGTTGTGTTCAAGTTACATTCCGTGTTTGTCAATCGTTGTAAAGATGACAGGTTTCATTCATCGATTCGTTTCTTACTGCATCAATAAACAGCTCGTCTTCTTCTTTATCTGAGACCTGACACACTGCATGCACGGTTTTTTTTACACTGTCTTCCTTTAGCGGGACATTGACTTTTTCCACCGTGTGCTTTGTTTCCGCAGTAGCTGGATTTATGAATATGCTTATCAGATGCTTCATATTTTTTGCTGCCTTTTCAATTGTGTAATTCGGTTTTTGTTCAGCGCTCTTTGGAACTGTTGCTTTTTATCTGTGCACTGCGTCAGTTCACGTGAGCCACTCGGTGTACTTGCATCGAAGGTTCCCAGCTGTGCTGGTGCCATCTCGTGCTATGTCCATGGCTGTATTTAATGTTACCTTAGTCCTGGCACTTAAAACTTTCTCTCGCAGTTTCGCTGAGTCTGTGCCAAACACCACCCTGACCATCTCATCTTCCTCTCCATAAGCACAGTCCTTCACCCGTGAATATTTAGCGGCAGTGTTTCTATTGGATTGCCGCTGACGGACGACCTTATATGGGCAGGCACTAAATTACAAACGCCAGCGGCAGCCCGTCTATGAACTTAATTTAATATAAACTTACGGTTCACGCCGTGCTTTGTTTCCGCAGTAGCTGTACTTATGAATATGCTTGTATTTATGAATACGCTTGTATGCATCACTTGCTTCATAATCTTTTTCTGCCTTCTCAATTGTGAAATGGCGTTTTTTGTTCAGTGCTGTTTGGAGGTCTTCCTTGTTCTCTACGTACTTACATAGGAGGTGTGATGATGTCACACGAAACTCCGCCCCCACGGCCATCCAGCTCAACTCCATTACATTATATGGAGAAAAACAGCTTCCAGTTATGACCCTTACGCGTAGAATTTCGAAATGAAACCTGCCCAACTTTTGTAAGGAAGCTGTAAGGAATGAGCCTGGCAAATTTCAGCCTTCTACCTACACAGGAAGTTGGAGAATTAGTGATGAGTGAGTGAGTGAGTGAGGGCTTTGCCTTTTATTAGTATAGATTGAGGATAACTTGTGTTCTTGACACCCACTGCATGCCCAGCCTACCTGGAAAGGGGTCTCTCTTTTCTTTGAATTTCCTTTCGTCCATTTTTTTTTTTTTTGGAGGGGATTTTTTCTTTGTCTTCTTAGAGAGTCAAGGCTGGGCACGTCTATATTAAAATAAACTGTATTGTATATGAGGAACATCACTCTTAAAATCGGTCAGGTGGGCCAGCACACACACAGAATTCAGCCTTGGCTCCTTCTCTTGGCTGGCGGCAGCACAGTCGCGCACCTCACAGCAAACAGCAATGTGGACTGGTGCCGCAGCCGCCAACAACTCCGTGAAGCACAATATGGAGGTGACCTGTGACAGAATGAACAGCGGTGACAATGAGCTCTGTAACAGGAGAGTGCTGTGCTCCCCACAGTGACATGTCATGGATTGAATTTAATTTACGTTTTGCTAGCGACCTTCCTGTTTCTTCTTTAAAGTGATGTCAGTTACATTATTTCATTTATTGAGTCATTTCAGGTCCCTCTTCATGAGGACGTACATCTCACATAATTACTCTTCCCTTTCTTGGAATGCTGCGATACCCCGACTGTGTTTTATTGCTGTAATTTGTCAAATCATGTGCTTTTTATTATTTTTTTTTCCTCTGAACATGTTTCACAGTCGATTCATTTTGATTTTCGACAAGTTGGAGACTCTCACTTTCAGACAGATAAATGTGACATTAATGGCCCTATAAAATAGTGCTGTGTAGCCTTTTGATGTGCGCGCCAACTGCAGATTTCACAGCTTGGAGGGTTTGGCTCAGTTTTCAGACGGATTTGGTTTCTTTCCAAATGAATGATTATCTGTTTTGTTTTATTTTATTTTTATTGTCTTGTTATCGCTCTCTGAAGCGCATCACATGGACGCAAGGTGACCTGCACATCAAACTGCAGCTTCTCGGCCAAATCACAGAGCTTTTCCAGTAAAAGTTATCTGCAATGTGTGGGACGGTTTGAAATGTCGCTCGGGGCATTCCTGTGGGATGTTTATAGATGAGCCAGTAATGAAAAACATGAAGAAGAAATACTGTGAAGGAAATTAAAAGTTAAAAAAAAAAACTCAATGAATTCAAGGATTCCATTTAGCCGCAGTGACTTTGTACAAGACCACCCGATGAATTACACATCTGAGGAACACAACGGCTGCGATTATTGTACTGGGCCACCATCGTCATATGCGGGTCCCTAAAGGCCCAATATGAGCTGCCATAGGAAATGGCGTCTGAGCACCACTAGGGGCAGAATACTGAAGGAAGGTGAAGCCCGCTGTGTCCACTCTGAGCTACTGGGCGGAGCCAATGAGAGCCTCTTAAAGCAAATGCTTATGACGTCATCGCTGGCAGACCGTGTACGGTGGTCCCGAAGGGAAAAAAGAAATCGCAAAGGAAAAATGAAAGGGCAAACAAAAAAGATAATGAAAGAAAAAACAAAAAAATCATAGAAGAAAAAACAATAAAAGGGCAAACAAAAAAACGAAGCACATAAAAATAATGAAAGAGCAAAGCCAAAAAAATGGAAATGACGCTTGTGCTTTCTGTTTTTGGTTTGCACTTTCGTGTTTCAGCCAGATTACCCCTTCCGGCTTGGGTTCAAATCTTTGTTTTATGTCCTTTTGTTCAGTTTTGCTTCCTTTGTTTGCATTAATATTGCTTGTGTTTATTATTTGTATTCTTTGTTTTTCATTTTGTCTACATTTCAATGCCTTGCTGATGTCTCCTGTGTTTTGTGGGTGGTGCCCACAAGAGGCGGGGCCACCTGCCAATCACTGCTGCCCTGCCCCCATCCTATAAATCTGGAGGGTCTCCCACAGTTCCTGGCGGTTCCTTCTGAATGTGCGGAGGAGCGTCGAGTGTTTTAGTGACGTTTCTGAGCTTTTTGTGACCTACCAGATTTTTGGACGTTTCGCTCTGCATTTTGATTCTTCTTTGGATTTCATCTCGCGACTCACCAGCTTGGATTGCCTTGTGTTGTGGGCAAATCCTTTATGTCTTTGGTACTCTATGAACCTCCACTGTGTGACAGAGCATTTTATGGAAAAAAAAAAACTAATTTTTTTAGAACTATTTTGTTTGCCTTTTTAACTGGTGAGGGTTTGGCCGTATATCGCCCTCTAGTGGGCGCCTTAGAACTCAAAGTTCATAATTTTTTCTTTGCACTAATAATGTTTTACCTGCACTTTCACTTTGTGCTTACTCTTTCATTTTAGTATTTTTTCCCCACTTTCAGTCTTTTGTTTACGCCTTTATTTTTTTTATTGTTTTTTTCAACTTTCACTGCTTTGAGTCTTTGTTGTTTTTTTGCACTTTCAGTTTTTTTGTTTGTGTTTTCTTTTTGTTTGTTTTTGCTTTCATTGTTTTCTTTTTTGCATTTTCATTTTTGTAGACATTTTGTCATTTTGTGAACAGTGCTATCAGTAGATAAACCTGTAGGGAAGATAATGAAAAAAACAGAAATGCTGGCTCCCGGGATTGTGATGCAGACCACATCGATATTCTGTCACATTTTAACTCTGTTGGACTAAACGTTAGTTTTAGTCAATTGACAAACAATTTAGCTGCTGTCTTTGACACCAAAACACCATTACATCACTTTTTCAAACCTGCCTTCCCCAGCTTTAAAATACTGGAAAGGTTTCTAAATATGGAGAATAGTCAGAAATGAGTTCCTTGCTCTTCTTTTAATAGCACCGACTACTGCAATTGAAATTGTTCTTTATGCAGCTTCAAAATGCACCGCACAAGAACTAGAAAGTGCAACCTCGTAACCCCCGTCCTTGAGTCATTGCACTGGCTCCCGGTTAATTGTAGGGCTGATGTTAAAGTCCTCCTTCGTACATATGCAGCTTTAAATGGCTGAGGTCCTGCTTTCTTATCTGAGCTCATCGTTACTTACAAACCAGAAGGGTCATTAAGATCTCAGGCTGCTGGCCTACTCAACGTATCAACAAAAAAAAAATTACGATGGGAGATCAAACTTTCAGCTACAGGGACCCAAAGCCATGGAAAGGTCTGTCTGCTTGTAAAAGAGAAGCCCCTGCAGCCCCAGGCTGACGTCTGAGGACTTTAGTGTGGGATACCCTGGTTAGAGCTGCTGATAGGGTGTGCATACTGCATCGATGCTATTTAATCAATTTTATAAAAACACAAGTATTACATTTACTTATGAAACGTTATGAATCCTCCTCTATTCCATCTCTCTTCTTGGCATCCTACTGTGCCCACCTGGTGCCACTGCGCCACATTTAAGCTGCTTTTCTACCCAAGGAAAGTCATCTGAGGCACTGGGAGCCTCGGACTCGATGGATGGGAAGATTGTGTTGTCATACGAGACTCGACTGAAGGAGCTCCAGGAAAATGGGGGTTAGTATGCTGCGGTCTCCTGGGCTTTGACCATGTCGGACGTTGTCTTCTGCCTTTGTTAATTATCTCCAGGGATGCTGCTGACCAAGTTTTTCTTTTCGTTTCCTCTTTTGTCAGCTGGTCAGACCTTAATGATTACAGTTAAGACCAGAAATATTTGGACAACTTTTTTCTAATTTTGGTTCTGTACGTTACCACAATGAATTTTAAATGAAACAACTCAGATAACGTTGAAGTGCAGACTTACAGCTTTAATTCAGTGGGTGAACAAAACGATTACATAAAAATGTGAGGCGACTAAAGTATTTTTTTAACACAATCCCTTCATTTCAGGGCTCAAAAGTAATTGGATGATTGACTCAAAGGCTATTTCATGGCAGGTGTGTTCAAGTCCGTCGTTATGTCTTATCAATTCAGCAGATAAAAGACCTGGAGTTGATTTGAGGTGTGCTGCTTGCATGTGGAAGAGTTTGCTATGAACAGACAACATGCGGTCAAAGGAGCTCTCCATGCAGGTGACAGAAGCCATCCTTAAGCTGCGAAAACAGAAAAAACCCATCCGAGAAACTGCTACAATATTGGCAAAATCTACAGTTTGGTACATCCTGAGAAAGAAAGCAAGCACTGGTGAACTCAGCAACGCAAAAAGACCTGGATGTCCACGGAAGACAACAGTGGTGGAGGATCGCAGAATCATTTCCATGGTGAAGAGAAACCCCTTCACAACAGCCAACCAAGTGAACAACACTCTCCAGGGCTTGGTCAGCGTATCGATATCAAGTCTACCATAAAGGGAAAACTGCATGAAAGGAAATACAGAAAAACATTCTTTGGACAGATGAAACCAAGATGAACCTCTACCAGAATGATGGCAAGAAAAAAGTATGTAGAAGGCTTGGAACAGCTCATTATCCAAAGCATAGCACATCATCTGTAAAACACGGTGGAGTCAGGCAGTGTGATGGCTGCCAGTGGCACTGGGACACTCGTGTTTAGTGATGATGTGACACAGCCTCCATTGACTCCATGAAGATCACAGCATCGTCCGCAAAGTCAAGATCCGTGAATCTTTCTTCACCAACAGATGCCCCACAGCCGCTGGACCCCACGACCTGCCCGACACCAAGTCCATACAAGAATTGAACAGAGTAGGAGCAGAACACACCACTGACGGACCCCAGAATCAACTGGGAAAAACACAGAGGGTCTGCCTTGACTCTGCACAGCAATCACAGTACCAGTGTACAGGCCGGCCATGATATCCAGCAACCTCGAGGGCATCCCGTGAAGTCTCAGGATGGTCTTTAATTAGCTAACTGCCTCTGACCCTCTCGCCATCTAATTGCTAATGTGTGGGGAGTGTACTGACACAAAAATGGCTGCCATCACATCATCCCAGTGAGTACTGCATAGTGGTGGTTGAAATTACAACCCAAGCCCCCGATGTAAAGCAACGTATAAATGCAAAGTCTTCGTCGACGACATCAAAACTTCTTTCAACATGATCAAGACCCCATGGGGACTTCCCAGTAGATTGTGATTTCATGGCTATCAAGAGGGAAGCGGTGCGTAGTGCGTGCAAATGTGGGACGCAGCAAGGAGACTGGAGAAAGACAGGGAGGATTTGAACTGTCCGTTATTTGCTTTGGAGCCATTTTGGTGCTGGTACTGTGGTCCGAAAGCTGGTATTGATACCGAAGTCAAAAAAACGATCCAACAGTAACTTCAAGGTAAGGTTGTTGTTTCAGATGAGACACACTTCTGGGTCAGTCAGTTCTACTTACGGATCAAATTAAGAATTTAACTGTAATCTGTACATTTGATGTACAGGACCATATAAACCTCTAAACATATCAATCTAGTATATATTGTCTTTAAGATGTTTCTATCCATTATATACCATCATTCAATCTACATAAGACAGAACTTTCAGGTACAAGTCGGGTACTTCCACCCACTGACGATGGGACCAGAGAGTGGTGGCCTGTTCCATGTTAATTAGCACATGCAAGTTAGAATTTTATTGGTCTGCTCTGTGCACAGGAAAATAAGGACCCACTTAACCTATAAATAAATCTGTCCTTTGTCACGCATGCCCGCCAGAGGGAGCCTTCCACGGATGCCTAAGGTTTGTGGTACCACCTTGGAATGAGAGGGGGCGCTGTCACTAACATTTCTTGTCTCCATTTTCCCCCTCACAGCACTGAGAAACCGCCCCTTGAGGTCAACGGAGATTGAGAAGCCCCGCCCCTTCCGGTCCAGACAATATAAAGAGTGACATCACCAGCTGGTGGTGTCGCAATTTGGACCTGAGTGCCCAACAACGCACCTATTTGTTTGAAAGCGTCATTGAGCATCTGTTATGTTTATGTCTTTTTTTGTTGTAAACTAAAACGGGGTTTACCCGGTTGGTACCCCAACTATTTTAGGGACTCACTCTGCCTTCTCACTTGCCACTTTACACTATTATATAGTGCCTTTTACATTTATCTATGTGTTATATATTGCCTTTGGGAGTGCCATGGAGGACAGATGGGCATTCTGGTTCGATGATGACATGACCTCTCATCAACAGTGCCAGAGGATGGACAAGCAGAGGCCAGAGGTCAGGAGCAGTTCTATTTCCCATACATTAGGTGGCAGTGTTCTGCTGGAGTCGTCCCAACTTGGAAACCCACAGGGGCTCATGGGAACTAGAGGCCAAAAGTGCAACCCTGAAAGTCACAAGGGGGCGCTATCAGGAAGGGCCTACCCTGGTCCTCAAACAACCCAAATGTGTTCCCCACAGGTCATGCCAGATCACCAGAAGCCATTCCTGGTCCAATATAAAAGGAGCCCATGGAGTCAGGAGGCAGCGAACAACACTCAGCTGGACATGGAAGAATAGGAAAGAGTTCATTGTTAGTATGGCTATAGGCTGTGCATCCTTGTGAAAGTGCTTAGTGCATTAAAATCCATTATTTGAACTCATAACTGTGTTGAGTATTATTAAGTCTATACAATACAAATACAACACAATTTATTTTTGTGTAGCCCAAAATTACACAAGGGGGTCTTGCAATGAGCTTTAACAGGTCCTGCCTTTTGACAGACCCCCAGCCTTGACTCTCTAAGTCTAAGAAGACAAGGAGAAACTCCCCAAAAAAAAACCCTTGTAGAGAAAAAATGGAAGAAACCTCAGGAAAGGCAATTCCAAGAGAGGCCCCTTTTCAGGTAGGATGGGCGTGCAGTGGGTGTCTACAAAAAGGGGGTCAATACAATAGAATACACAGAACAGAACACAAGTCATCCTCAATACAATAAAATAGTGCAATAGAAATACTACAAGTGCAGAGCAGAATTCAACAGGAGATGATATCCCATAATAGGATTTGAAAGTCTAGAATTTGGGGAACAGTGAGGCCCCTACTGGTTACACCTTTCACATCTATCTATCATATAGTGCCTTTCACATCTATGTATCTATATACAGTATACAGTAAGACAGAAGTTCTGAGGTCAGGTAGTTCTCCTAATTGATTAGGGCACAACCGGGTGGCGACGTGTTGCACGTATGGTCGATTAGCACATATAACGGCGGTTCTCAATCTGTGGGGGGGGGGCGCGAAGATGTAAAAAAAAAGAAAACAAGAATCAAAAATATGAAAAATCTATTGAAACCAAAACAAATGAACTTAAACTACATTCTGATACTAAAAAAACAAATATAGAGAGTTAGATAAATGTCGATAAAAGTCAAGTAGGTATAATAAAACTTGTAGCGGTGTATCGGCAGCAAAAAATATAGGAATACATTTTATTAGGGATTCAAAAAAACGTTAGGCAGGGCGATTAAAACGGTTATGAAAACTCAGGTCGCAAATACTTAAAGGTTGAGAAACGCTGACGTAGAAGTCTGTACTTGAGACCATTTTGAGCCTAGGAAGCACATCTACTGCCATCATGGATTCAGACCTGAGGCCGTGGAGACAGAGTGAAGCCAAAATAAAGACTCCTTATGTCAAATTACCTGATCCCCGGACAGCACGTAAGTCTTCATGTTAGTCATCCCTGCCTATCCCTCTCCTAGGGGTCAGCTGCCTTGATGACCCTCCTCCATCTTTGCCCACCCTCTCCCTCATAGCACTTTCTCCACACGAGTCTCTGTCTCCCCCTCCACCGTCTCCCTTTGACAGGCCTTCCCATGTAAGGCTTTAAGTGGCCTTCAGCAAATAGAAGACAGCTGTGAAAAAATACATAAATAAAAATGGAGAAAAGCTGGTGGGTGGAAGTGAAGGGAGGAGTGAAGACTTCAAATCTTCTGGATAGCCTGGATGAGGGATACGTGGGGGACGTTAAGATAAGAAGTTAAAAGGCTGTTAAAGTGCGCTTGAGTGACCCAGTGCAGCTCTCGAGATCGGGTCAGAGGAGCGCCATGCCTTGCTGTAAATCACCCAGGAATGCCGGCAGGAGTGGGAGATTAGCCTGAGAGGGGGTTGGGGGGCTCAGAGCCACAAGGCACAACTTGGCAGTGAAAAATGCAGGCAATAAGGGGAGAGAAAAACACATTTGAAGCTGCATGCATTGGGGAGGATTTCCTACAGATTTTGCAGAATGGGTGACATTACTGGAATAGACGATGTGTGCTGGGTAGCACGGCAGGGCAGTGGTTAGTGCTGCAGCCCCACAGCTACAGATACCCCGAGTCGGTGTCGGTGTGAAACTTGCATGTTCTCTATGTCACTGCATGAGCTTTCTCCATTTTCTGTCGTGCTATCATAACATCTAACAAGATTGCAGTAACAACATTCAATGGAGTCGCTGATGCAGGTGATGCTAATGTTATCGTTATCATCATGTTATTATAGCGTTTTATGTCATTTGTTTTTGGGGTCGTTTAAGCTACTCCTGAGGTTACCTTTGTTGTGTCTAGTGTGTAGCAGTTGCTATACGTTTTTTAGAGGTAACGTCAGTCAAGGGGCCTAAAAATCAGCTTCTTGAATCCATTGACTTGTCCGAGTTTACGGATTGCAAAAGAAAGAAACTCCCCATGCGTTTGTGAGTTTCCAGTCTTCAATACTCTGGATGTCAGGGACTCCTATGTTTGTTTGCATCTATTGGTTGGGTTTAAACCTTAACCTCAAGTCCATGGATTCCCCAGGGTTTCAGGGGTTCCATGAGGGTCAAATAAAAATGAACATTTACATTCACTCTGCAGCCCAGCACTGTTGATTTCACGTGATTTTTCTCACGTGTTATGTCTCGCGACATTATTTTTCTTGTGTATTCTTTTTCTCGCAAGTGTTTATCTCACCAAAGCCTAATGTGTGAGTTACATACTCGTGAAAAAAAAAATCACGCGCAAGAAAAATAACGGCGAGAAAAAGATTGCGTGATAAAAAATCATTTCAAGGCAAACAAGAACAACCTTCTCATTGAATAAAGTAGATAACAAGAGAGTAAATGTAGTAGTAGCAGTAATGGTAGTAGAAAATGTAGTAGTAGTAGTAGATCTGTTTTAATTTGCACAAGAGGATTGTACTTCATAATTATAATGAGTGGATCTTACTTTTTGTGTTTACAATGTTTACTTTAAAGTTTAATAATACATCTTGTATGTTATATACGTATGAGACAATCAAATCTCGATAAATAAAGTACGTTATATTCATTGTTTGCAAAGTTGTGTTTATATGTTGTGAGTTGTGAATATTTCCGTGACTCAAAAAAGGTTTCGAATCACTGCTCTAAGGTATCCATTTGGTTCATTGATTTTTGAAGTTAGTTATAGTTTTAATTCGGAGTTGCGATTTGGGTCAGTAAATGGCGGAGTTACGGTTGATTCCTGTTGCCGCCCCAGAGTAGGTGTGTCCTCAGAGGTCATGGCCTGTCAATCATGATTTTACTGTGTGAAAAGGTCATCTGGGGTTTGCTTTCCCATCAAACTGCTGAAATCTTCAAACATTTTTTGATTTATTTTATTGTTTTGTTACTCTGGTGTATGAACTCATTGTAATCCTTGTGAGTTCGATTTTTGTCTTGCAATTCCTGGCTTTGGTTACTAATAGTTGTTCCGACTCCTTGTTTCAGTTTAGGAATATGTTCTTGTCACCTTTTTATATTTCATGCCTGCTGGAATAACACTGGTTTTGACTACGAGTTAGGATTACATTTTGGGTTTAGATGTTAGCTATTATAATTTGAGTACGCAAAAAATAGAAAACAAAAAACATAAGCGAGACTGGGGCCTTTCCTGCCTTGCCTATAGTAGGCCTCACCTTAGGCAGCCAGATCCCAAACTCTATTAGCAGCCATTGGATCTGGCATTAAAACTTCAAAAACATCATAAATGTCCTAAGAAACTGACATTTACACTTACATTTATTTATTTTGTAGACACTTTTATTAAAAGCGACTTACAAAAGAGGTCAACATAATTGAGTAAACATGAGTCCAGGGGACTGTTTGGGAACAATCATCACAAGTGAGGAGCTTGGAACAAAACTCAAATGAGTTACAATTTCTACTTTACAAAATCTAAATGATCGAAATTCACCAAACAAGAAAGTCTTCAATTGCATCCTAAACATATTGATTGAGTCAGCAGTCACATGGAGGTGAGCAGCTCATTGCACCAGCCAGGAACTACACATGAAGAAACTCTGGACTGAGATCTGATGCCTTACAGAGATGGCATTACCAGACTTGAGTCACCAAGTCTAAAAATCTTTCAAATCTATAAACATTTTTAGTCAACACTTGGATATTTTTAACATTTTGGTTCCTTACAGCCTTCACATCGTTTTTTGGGCCTGTGTAGGCCAATGGCTTGCCTTTTGAGTTTGGGGCTAGACAATGGACCTGAACCTACATACAAACAGAGCAAGTCTGGTTTTTGTGATATTTTGAGGTCTGTGCCCATTTTTGAGCTCAGTGTGGCAGGAATCACAACACCGATGCTCCTCTCTGATCATCTGCTTTTATATCTTCATAGAATTCCAGCATATTAGTAAAATACGCTCTCTCCATGTGGACCCACGGTGACTGCTCACTAACATTCCTGTTCTTTCCATGTGCTTTCAGCCTTTTCCTTAATCGTGTTTTCCATGAACGTAATCTATGATTCATGTTAAGCTTACTGGCTTACAGTTACGTGGGTCTGCCTGATCACCATTTCATATGACAGGATAATATTTTCCCACTTCCAGTGCTTTCGGATTTCCGTAGTGTACAGAGATTTTTGAAAATTTCATGTCAAGGATTTAAATTAAAATGGAGGTTTGTGTTGACAGTTCACTTTAATGTCTGAAATTGCAAGAGAAGAGAGCACACTGTAATATGCATAATGCAAGTGATTATACTTTTTACGTCTATTAATGACAACTAGGTTCTGGGAATTTTCAGGTAATTAAGACTGAAGTTTTCAAGGTCCGTTGTTCTGCTCAAGAATGATGGTATCGCAGAGTGGCAATGTTTTGTGTGTTGATTAACACATGCCAGTCAGAATTTCATTGTACTCAGTACACAGGACACAAAGGACTCATTAATCCTACTGGGCATCTTTTCATGGAAATGGCACTGATGCTTGTGAAAGTCAAATCAAGCTTCACCAAGAAAACAGGAGGGGATTAAAGGAAAGTCCCCTAAAAGTGGACACCTTACCATTGTTCTGGGCATCGGACTGCCACAGCCACGGCACAAGCAGGGAAATAACCAGGAAAGTCTTGGCACTCTTCATGTTTTCCTTTCTGTTGAGAAAATGGCACCTGAAACACAAAATCAAAGATGAGTGAGCTGTGAGTTAAGACTGAAGAAGTTCAACGTTTCCAGTTTCAGTAAATGAAGTATAAGAGGTGAAAGGATTTCTGGGTTTAAAATTCTAAAAGGAAACATGTTAAAGTAACAGCCTGGATCCAATGTACTGAGTGTTTTAAATTGAACCGAAGGGGACGGGCCCCCAATATTGAAGCTAAGAGGCCTTCCCTCTGGTGCTATTTGATTCATTATTTCATTTTCTGTACTCTCTCTTCAAGTTTTATCACTCGGTTTGGGGAGTTTAACAGCCTTTCAGCCTCCGCTTTTCAATTTGAGGTTTACTTGAATTGGTGTTAAATATTTTGTACCATTTGTGCCACCATTTTTTGTACTCCAATTGTCAGGGCAGCTTTTGCATTTTCCTTTGAGGTTATGATGGGTGAAATGGTCCTCCTTATTATTAGTTCCCTATCTGAGTTGGCAGATTTAAAACTCCTTTTCTCTAAGAATCTCCTGGTTTTTGACTCTCATTGCTGTTTTGTATTTTGTTTTATACTGCGTGCGGCTGATCTCCCGAGTTTCACTTTTTCTCTGTCTTGGACTTTGCCTTGTCACCTGGTTGCCTAATTAAAATTCATTTTGTTTGTTTGCTGGCACAACATCTGGGGCCTCATGTATAAACTGTGCGTACGCACAGAAATGTTGAGTAAGAACTGTTCCACGTTCAAATCGCGATGTATAAAACCTACACTTGGCGTAAAGCCACGCACTTTTCCACGGTGCCTCATACCTTGTCGTACGCAAGTTCTCCGCTCGGTTTTGCAGACTGGCGGCACCCAGCGTCAAAGCAGTGCTACTGTTCCTGTGTGGTTACACTTTATTTTCCTGACGCGGCTTTATAAATACACCGAAACTAACCGCATATTGTTTATTAGTGTAATGTATCTGATTGTAATTAACTTGTAACAATATAATGGTCCAGGGAACAGCCATAGTATTCCAAATACCATAACTGCTTTAGTGTTGTTACTCTCACTGCACCTTCTTCTTCTACTTCTTCTTCTTCTTTCAGCTCCTCCCGTTAGGAGTTGCCACAGCGGATCATCTTTTTCCATATTACTCTCACTGCACCAACTTGGAGTATTTCTATCACTGTATCTGAGTGGGAATCACAGCAGCAGCTGATCGGTAAGAGAATTATCGGTATACAGCTTCAAGGACACGCTGTCTCAGCCACTGCAAAACGTTTTAAAGCCTTTCCTGTACGGACCTCGCGGTTCAGAAACAGAAACGATATCATTTATAAGGTGAAATTCAGCAAAATATGTTTATTAAATTATACAGATAAAACTAACTTCATTTAAATAATCTGTATTCTTCACTGGGAGTGTCGTGAAGGATAGAATAATTAAACATGTACTACGAAGACATTTCAATGAAGAATCGGCGCTAAGCTTACAGATGGCTTAACTTCTATTACAGAGCTGATTGTGTGGCGATCGGTTACTTGGGGAAAGAAAAGCAAGGACTGCAGTGACGGCTACGCCAATATATACTGAATATAAAACAGAAAGAGAAAATAACAACACAGCTACAAACACAGCGACAAATTTCGGCAAAAGTTAAATGCTTGTGTCAGGAGCACAAGGCGGCTATGCAGTGTCTGCAACGGACATGGCCATCCACCGTGCATAAGCTACCTTACTGACGGGCAGGCGAAGGAGCCACCGATTCTTCCTCTGCCCAGTGCCACCACAAGCCTAGAGCCGCCCCTGATTGTACTGCTGCAATAAATTATTTCATCGAAGTGAAACACATGTTTAATAACGTGCTTTAACTCCTATCATCATGAAAATGACATCACGTATACATCTCAGTGTTTGAGTTATTCAGAGAGCTGTAATATCACAAATGTCATGGATTCTGTGTCCAGTCAGAGGAAGAGAGCCAGTTTAAGAAGCACGTAGTGATTCACACACAAAGAGCACATAGAAGATCAAATACAAAACAAAGCATTTAACGTGCTACTTTAATTACGATGTGATTTGAGAAACTGGTTAATTAAACGATTTTAAGATGAAGTTTATGATGTTGTACTAAATGACAAAATAAACTACGTGATTAAAGTGGAAATGTCGAAATTGAAGTTGACATTTCGTTTTTTCCCCACCGTGTGCCTTTTTTCTCTGTACCCTAATAAGCTTTCATATGACACTCAGACAGTGGGCTTACAACTCGGCTTTTCACGGCGACTTTGATATGTGACTTCTTTTTTATTTCCGGCACTGTGCGATTTTGTGAACGTGAGCTTTCAAGTTTCTCCAACACGCTATGTCACTCGATCAACTTCCTTTTGTTGATTATACCACGGCTTATTTGAACAAATAGTATGTTTTTCATTTGCCTCCACTTGGTATTCGCTGAAATTCTTATATTTTCCCCCGTGCTTTTCCCATTGTCTTTTCACAGAAGGCTGAGTTTAAGGGCGATTTATATTGATTTGCATATTCAAAGAGGCGTAATTCTGGGAGGAGTTGGGGCGTTACATAAAGCGTGCACGAGCGTTAGTTTTCACGCTGACCGGGATTTATGTAACGGAAGGACGTGGAAGTTGGAGTGCGCACAGATTCCTGCATCTGGATTTTTCTGTGCCTAAGCACATTTCAGCTTTTGTGCTTACGCCATGTTATAGTGCGAGTTCTACGCACGGCATTATACATGAGGCCCCTGGCCTTTAAACCGGCCGGTGTGGTCTCAGGTCCTCGCTGAGGCATTGACTCCTGTGTTTGTTCATTCAGCTCTCCACTCATTTGGTGTTTCCATTTTCTAAGTGCCGTTGTATGCTTTGTTTAACAATCTCAAAGGGTGGACATTGGATGTTATAAATGAACGGGAGGCCAGATTTGTGTTAAATTTGTTTATTGGAGTTCAAAATCATCTTTTTGCCAAAACCAAAAACTTAAACCCAGCAATCAAAGTCAGAGAGAATGAAGCAAAAGTCAAAAACCGGGTGTGATGTTTTGTGCAAACTGAGTTTTGGTTATTTTTGAATGACAGTTTTCTATATTTTGATTTACTTTGTTATGTTGATTTATTTTTATATATAAATGCGCTACCGTGGTTGTCTGTCCGTCTGTCCAGGGTTTTAAATCACCTGTCGCTCACAAACCGTTTGACTTATTGACTTGAAATTTGGTACACATATACCATGTGACCTCTGCTGTCCACTTTTGGGGTGATGATTGACCTCCAAGGTTATTCCTGTTTTTATTTTATTTTATTGTAGAAGTAACTCTTGGGTGTGGCCAGCAGGGCAGTCGTGCGGCGCATACATATGGGCACCGTTCTCATCCCTACCACCTTCGCCATCTCTTCCCCTACCTCTTCATATCTTAAATCACTCTTGAGGCAGATTGAAGACTTAAATGACAGCTTAAGTGAAAAATTAAGAAAACGTGCTAAGTAACTGCAACACAAACACGGACTTAATCAGTTTTAACACGAAAATATACCGACTGTGATGGACGGCCAGTGTTTTAGTGTGGCCGGGACGTCCCTCAACATAGAAAAGAAAAAAGAGCAGCCTTTTCAGGGCACTGCATCCCCTGGGACGCTAGATGGCACCTCCCCTGGACAGAAATGGTTCCCCAGATTCCCTCAGGGCAGCAAGGGACATGGAGTCTGTTTCTTCAGCCCTGTTGGATTCCGGGGGTGTCACCAGGGGGAGCTCACCGAGAACCTGTGTCCTATTATTGCTACACCAACCCAGAAGTACTTCGAAGTCACCAGGATGGAAGCCCGCAGTACTTCTGGGATATTTAAGGAAGGAGGATATGCCGTTTGACCCGCAGAAGAAATATTTTCGATGAATGAACTATTTAAAGGACGATGGGAAACCCAGCAGATGGAGCCGGAGTTGGGAGGGAGTGTAACGGAGCTGCTGGGAGTGGAGGATTGTGTTATTGATTATTGTTTATTATTATTGTACCAGTAATGGCGCACGTCATGATATCGTGCAGTGAATCCACTTGACTTGAGCATTCCTAGTTTTCATCCTCTCTTTCTTTCTCTGTCTCTGTTTATCATTCGTTTGCTCAGAGGTTGATGCGTTTGCTGTTTCCTGAGCAGCTCCTCTGTTCTCCACCCTAGCGGCCCACTGCTTCTCTTCTTTCATCGCATCTTTTTGCGTTAAAACTGATTAAGTTAGTTTTTGTGTTGCAATTACTTAGTACGTTTTCTTAAATTTTTCACTTAAGCTGGCACTTAAGTCTTCAATCTGCCTCAAGAATGACTAGTGAAGGTGATAGGGAATGAGAACGGCGCCCATACGCATGCGCCACACAGCTGCCCTGCTGCACACTACTGAGAATGGATTCTACAATAAAAAATAAAAAATATAAAAAAGTAATAAAAATCATCACCCTGAAAGCAGATAGTAGACATCACGTAGTAGATGTGTACCAAATTCAAGTCAATAGATGAAACGGTTTGCGAGCTACAGGGGATTTAAAATCCTGGACAGACAAACGAAGCGCCACGGTAGCGCATTATATAAGAAGATTATTGGAATTGTGCGGTGCCTTGTGCAATTTATTAAAGAAATTATTCTTGGCATTTTAAACGTGTGTCTTGGACGTCTGTCTGGTGGGCTCAACGGGGCAACAGCGCCTCTAGCGTCCACTGACGAAAGAAGAGAAGAAGAGCTGCTCAGGAAGCAGCAAGCTCATCAGCCTCTGAGCAAACGAATGATAAACGCACAGAGAAAGAAAGAGTCTGAAAACTAGGAATGCTCAAGTCAAGGGTCTTCACTCCACATTATCGTGCAGTGTGCCTTTACTGGTTATTTAATATTTATGTACTGTGTCCTTAAATGCGACTCTATTCCCTGTCATTTGTGGGTGGAGCCTCAGGAGGTGTGGCCATCCTGATGTCACTGCTGTTGGGCCCTCCCACTGCCTTTATTTTCACTCAGAGAGAGGAGTGCAGCAGTAGATCACTGGCTTTGTTCATTTTACTTTTCTTGTTATTTTTCTTCTGGTTTTTGGATTTCTCTCTTCTGCTTTGGGATTTGGATTTAAATATTGGCACTTGATTGCCTTTTTAAACACATTTTTTGGCTTTGTGCCAGTTTTGTGTTTTTACTTCTATCAAAAATGATATTTGGTGGAATTATCTCGTCAAGCCAGAGGCTCTCTAAGAATTTTTCAATGCGTCTGTATTTTGTTAGAGCCAGCTGCCTATTCTTAGGACTGTGGGAGGACAGTTGGGGACATGCTGACTTGGGCTGAGCCTTTTCTGGACAAAGCTAGTGACACTTCTGATCCGCTTTGTAGAGCTTGTGCAGGCCCCATATCTTTATGCCATTTTGTTTGTCTCTATTTTACAACCAAATGCAGCTTCTTTTATTTTTTGTGTGTGTTTCTTTGTCATTTCGCAAGTCTTAGTTTCCGATTGTGACATTTTTTTATCCAATTGGTACTTTACTTTTTTAAGTTTTGTTAATTCATTTCGTCTGTGGTGGGCTGGCGCCCTGCCCGGGGTTTGTTTGCTGCCTTGCACCCTGTGTTGGCGGAGATTGGCTCCAGCAGACCCCCGTGACCCTGTAGTTAGGATATAGTGAGTTGGATGATGGATGGATGATTCATTTGGTCCATTTTCACTGCAGCCATTTTGTTTTCACCATCATTAGGAATTCCTGCTGTGTTGTTAGGGGCGTGTCCTGAGAGGTCGTAACCTCTGGTTCATGACAAGGCAAGTTTAAAAGGTCGCGCAAAGAAAGCACTTCCTATTTGAGTTTGCAGATTGATTTTTTTCTAAATCCTTTGGTGGTTTTTGACTTCCGCTTGGTTTTTTGATTTTGATTTACTGACTTTCGATACGGCATTGGTAATGATGTTACAGACGTCACAGTTTTTGAGCATTTTTTCAGTTCATCCAGTGTCCACTCCAACAAGTTACTATTAACATATTCTTGCTAGTTTTCAATACATTAACCTTTCTATTAACCCAAACAGAGGCAGTAAAGTTTATATTAATGAAAGAGCATCAAGGGCTGAGATGTGGCCCTGATAACAAGCAAGAGTGCAACCCACAAAAAAAATGGCTAAAAAAAAGCAAAATCTAAGTATTAAAACTGGAAAAATTATTAACTTGTAACCAGGAAAAATGTAAACATTGGATACAATGGAATAGAATGCGCCGGTCTGTGGTGAATGACTCCTGGAAGATTTGGGGAAATATCACCATGACAACAGTCGATGAGCTACATGAAAAACGGCGACACTCTGTTATGTAACATATGGCAGTGTGAGAAGATGTTATTTAAACTCAAGTTTCAATATTACATTGAGCAAGAAATGAATGTGAAAAATCATGGTCCAAAACTCAATTTGTCGAAGTAGCACGAGTGGAACTCCCACAGGGAAAACGGACAAAAATTAAGAGAATAGTACATTATAAGAAAGAGCTCGAGTCACAAGACACATCACTCAAAAACAAAAGCAGACAAATGACAAAACCAGGAATCCAAACTGATAGACGCAAAGCCAAATCTCCAGGACTGTCTTAAGCACCAGCCGGGGCAGTAACTGAGCTGCCTAATCAGGTGGCACCGCCTCCTTGGGCACACCATGAAGGAGTCAGGATGGACTAACAAATCTAAAGCAATTAAACTGATCATAATAAAAAAATAAAAACACTGAATTTACAACATAACATCAAACAAACAACACACAAAACCAGAAATAATAACAGAAAACACACGCATTTAAATAAAAATAAAAAAAAATACAACAAAAAGATTACTAAGATTATTAATATGAATTAAACTTAAGTCAGGAATGCTCCACACTCAGACCATTTTGGGTTGAAATATTTGCATTTCTCTCAATTATTGTCATAATTTGGTAAGATTTTGGGCCCTCAAATGCCACCATTGCTTAATTCCGTTGTTAGGCTGGCTTCCAGAATCGCTAGGGGTGTGGCCTCTGAGGTCGTGACCCATACATAATCAACGCAACAGGATACAAGGACAGCTTGGAGTTCAAATCCTTATCCAATCGGCAGATAACAAAACTCTAAAGAACTCCACACTTATCATTGTGCTCATTTCTCGTATGTACTTTTCGGTTTTGATCCTCTTGTCTTCTCGTCCTCGATTATTGTCTCTCGTATTGGGTTTTGGTTTCATTTCACTTTCTAGTTTGTTTTTGTTTCGTCTTGCTTTTTGGTACGAGTCGACTCGACTGTACTTGCCTTAATCCCTCCCTTCCATTTGAAAAAGACAATTGTGTTTGTGCTTGTGTTGGTGCTATTATTACCAAGAAGACTTTATTGTAATAAAAACCTTGCATGTGAACCCGGGACTTGTGTCACTGTGGTTGTGTCTGCAGTGGCCCTAGTGGTCATAAGTGGCGTAGTCAGCAGGATTCCAGCCATTGCTTTGCAGGAACCTGTATTTAAAAAAAGTGAGTGTGACCTAAGCAGTCCCAGCCAATGGTACAGGGAACAAGCTGGCGTGTCGGGCAAAATTTCAACCATGGGGAAGAAAATACCTAAATACGACAAGACCTCAGGAAGTAAACACTCGGCTGTCACGGCGTGTCGGACCAATTGCCTGGGGATCACAGAGGGAGTCCCATTTGAAAGGACAGACAGCCAGTCTGTAACTGGAGGAGGACATTGTGGGAGACCCAACACCGGCCCAGATGCGGTGCACCACTGGGCTAAGACACCTCCCGGTTTTGTTCAAAAAGTTAATCTCCCATTTTGCTGACAGAACAGATAATCGCTTCGGTTTCAATCTTATCCAATTTGCTAACAGTGATTTTTGGAATAACGATGCCCAGATAACATTATGGAACAAAAAAATTGTGTCAGATCCTGCACCACGTCGCTCACATGACAACTCACTTTCCCAGTCCTCTTCCCATAACTCAGTGGGAAAATGACACTTTTTATTAGCTTAAATTTTTAAATAAATAGGGAATGGTTCAATAATTTTTACAATTTGGCAAGAATTTTTCTTCGTGCCATTCTCAAATGAGGGTGCCGGCGCTCTGCCAGAATTCTTCTTCGGTTTTAAATGTTCATGAGAGACTTCATCAGACTGGGCTCACTTATCATACGGCAAGGGAGAAAGAGTCGAGTGCTCAGCTTGGGGAATTTTCAAATTGTGCTACTGCACCGATTGCTTCTTTGACTGAACTGAGCTTCACTGCTTAAGTTTTATTATTTTAAAAATAAAAGATGGAAAGGCAAAAGAGAAAAGTCAGGACTTGGTCCGTAATGATCATGTGATAAAAAAAGTAAGCTGGCAGACTTCATTAAGTGAAGAGCAGGACGCAGTGCACAGAACGCCCTGCAGATGGCGCCTTCATTTTCTTTAAGAAACTCCAATCGGCCCCAAGCTGCACTTGAATTCAAAAATGTCAGGAATGTCACTGGGGGCTCAAACAAAAGAAACTGCCGGCTGAAGTCTGTGAGAAACCCTTAGACTCTGGCAGAGCGGGAATAATGGAACCGTTACGAGAGCAAGGTCATTTCACATTTACGTCAAAAGATGAAACAAGAGCCCAAAATAGATCTGGAGCTGAAAATTACACCAGAGCAACCTAAATTTATGACCTGAATACTTACTGAACAAGTCGATCTTACCACCTGGGAGCAGACTTGGACAATATACAATACAATACAATACAATACAATACAATACAATGTATTATTGTATAGCCCAAAATCACACAAGAAGTGCCACAATGGGCTTTAACATGTCCTGCCTCTTGACAGCCCCCCAGTCTTGACACTCAAAGACGACAAGAAAAGACCCTTGTAAGGAAAAAAAATGGAAGAAACCTCAGGAAAGGCAATTCAAAGAGACCCCTTTCCAGGTTGGCTGCGTGTGCAGTGGGAGTCAAAAAGAAGAGGGTCGATACAATACAATACAATACAATACAATACACAAAACAGAACAAATCCTCAATACAGTATAAAAATAAAAACTTTACAAATACGGAGCAGAATTCAACAGTAGATATCATTAAATAATATGATTTGGATTTATTTAGGGTCCCGGAGACCTCGGCCATCAAGCTTCCTCCCCCATTTGGCCATTCCACAGCTGAAACAGCACTAATCAGATGAAAGGACCCCTCTACCTGACGACTCCTGTGATCCTCCATCAGAGAGGACTTTACCTTAGGCAGGCAGGTGGGCCGTGGCACCAAGTGCCACATTTGAGTACCGAGAAGAGAAACAGAATAGGTGAGGGTTAGAACCAAATTAGAACTGCGGTGGGCTGGCACCCTGCTCAGGGTTCGTTTCCGGCCTTGTGCCCTGTGTTGGCTGGGATTGGCTCCAGCAGACCCCCGTGACCCTGTAGTTAGGATAGAGCAGGTTGGATAATGGATGGATGGATGGATGGATGTTACTTATGCTTTAGTGTTAATGACTACAGTGGTGCTTGAAAGTTTGTGAACCCTTTAGAATTTTTTTATATTTCTGCATAAATAAGACCGAAAACATCATCAGATTTGCACTCAAGTCCTAAAAGTAGATAAAGAGAAACCAGTTAAACAAATTAGACAAAAATATTATACTTGGTCATTTATTTATTGAAGAAAATAATCGAATATTACAAATTTCTGAGTGGCAGAAGTATGTGAACCTTACGGATGATCAGTTAGTTTGAAGGTGAAATTCGAGTCCGGTGTTTTCAGTCAATGGGATGCCAATCAGGTGTGAGTGGGCACCCTGTGTTATTTAAAGAACAGGATCTATCAAGGTCTGCTCTTCACAACATATGTTTGTGGAAGTGTATCATGGCACCAACAAAGGAGATTTCTGAGGACCTCACAAAAAGAGCTGTTGATGCTCATCAGGCTGGAAAAGGTTACAAGACCATCTTTAAAGAGTTTGGCCTCCACCAATCCACAGTCAGACAGACAAATGGAGGAAATTCAAGACCATTGTTACCCTCCCCAGGAGTGGTCGACCACCAAAGATCACTCCAAGAGCAAGGCACACGTGGAATAGTCGTCGAGGTCACAAAGGACCCCCAACTGAAGGCCTCTCTCACATTGGCTAATGTTCATGTTCATGAGTCCACCATCAGGAGAACACTCAACAACAATGGTGTGCATGGCAGGGTTGCAAGGAGAAAGCCACTGCTCTCCAAAAAAAATATTGCTGCTCGTCTGCAGTTTGCTAAAGATCACGTGGACAAACCAGAAGGCTATTGGAAGAACGTTTTGTGGACGGATGAGACCAAAGTAAAACTTTTTGGTTTAAATGAAAAGCGTGATGTTTGAAGAAAGGAAAACACTGCATTACAGCATAAGAATCTCATCCCATCTGTGAAACATGGTGGTGGTCGTATCATGGTTTGGGCCTGTTTTACTGCATCTGGGCCAAGACAGCTTGTCTTCACTGATGGAACAATGAATTCTGAATGATATCAGAGAATTCTAAAGGAAAATGTCAGGACATCTGTCCATGAACTGAATCTCCAGAGAAGGTGGGTCATGCAGCAAGACAACGACCCTAAGCACACAAGTCGTTTTACCAAAGAATGGTTAAAGAAGAAGAAAGTGAATGTTCTGGAATGGCCAAGTCAAAGTCCTGACCTTAATCCAATCGAAATGTTGTGGAAGGACCTGAAGCGAGCAGTTCATGTGAGGAAACCCACCAACATCCCAGAGTTGAAGCTGTTCTGGATGGAGGAATGGGCTCAAATTCCTCCAAGCCGGTGTGCAGAAATGAGCAAAAGTTACCGGAAACGTTTAGGGGGTCACAGCAGATACTGAAAGCAAAGGTTCACATACTCACAAATATGTAATATTTGATCATTTTCCTTAATAAATAAATGACCAAGTATAATATTTTTGCCTCATTTGTTTAACTGGTTTCTCTTTATCTACTTTTAGGTCTTGAGTGAAAATCTGATGATATTTTAGGTCATATTTATGCAGAAATACAGAAAATTCTAAAGGGCTGACAAACTTTCAAACACAACGGTAACAACAGAGATGCAGCCTGTACAGTTAATCAGCAGCTCTAGGCAGGGTGTGCTAAACTGAAGCTATGAATCTTCAGCCGGGATTTAAAAGCTGAGACTGAAGGGGCATCTCTTATAGTAGCAGGTACAGTTTAGGGGGTCCTGTAACTAAAAGCTCGACCTCCCACTGTTATTTCATTAATTCTTGTAATCCTAAGCAGACCGGCATCTTGAGATCTTAATGTGCGCTCAGGTTTGTAAATCATGATAAGTTCAGACAAGTAAGCTGGACCTCGGCCATTTAAGGCTTTATATGGTCACATCCGTGGACAACAAGCTCCACACTGGCACTGACCAGGTGATAAAGCCAACCGAGTACAGCAATGAGCCAGTTAGCTGTGTCAATCACCGCGCCACTTTGGTGACACACTTTATAAATTATAGTTCACTCTTGATCTGTCAAATTGTGCTTTTTTTTGCTTTCAAACAGATTTTTTAAAAATATAAATTCTTCTGTTGTCTGGCCCAAATACCCAGGGTGCAGTGGAGGGACGAGAGGAGCCAGTCCAGTATGTATACATTATACTCAAATACAGCCATGCCTGGTCTGTTTGATTTGCCTAATATGACAGCTTTAGACCACCAGGTTATTAAACCCAAGCCTGTGTGATGTTTGCATGTTCTCTCTGTGACTGTGTGGGCTTTCCCTCAGGGTCTCTTTTGCATCCCAAAGACAGGTGGGAAACTCCAGTGTGACCCCCATATTGATTTTTGTGAGCTCTGGGATGAGCCTAAAGCTACCAGCATATGTGTGACCCTCAGTTTACTTAAATGGGTTTGAGAATCTTGGGTTACGTTAGGAGATCCCAAAGACCCATTAGTTATACTGATTGACACCATAGAAGTGTGTGTGCGCATGTGGTACCCCATGATGGATTTGACACTTCCTACCTAACACACCATGCTGCTGGGATACTCAGTGTTGTGTAAAGCACTCGGCGAACCTATGTGAGTAAAAGTCGAGACCCCCTTCAAGAACAGTGACTCACGTAAAAGTCACATTTGCCCATCAGGAATCAACTCCCTTCATTATATAAATTGAACTTTTTTCCTGTTTATTACAATTTTATTATTTATATATTTCTCTCACTTTCAGGCTTCTATAAAGTTCTAATTTCCTGTGAAAAAGTACATTTATCTATCTATCTATCATATAGTGCCTTATATTATATAGGGCCGCCTTTCACATTCCTTTCACATCCCTCTATTATAGAGATAGATGAAAGGCACTAGATAATAGATAGATAGATGAAAGGCACTAGATACTAGATAGCTAGATCTGAAAGGCACTATATAATAGATAGATGAAAGGCAATATATAATAGATAGATGAAAGGCACTATATACTAGATAGCTAGATCTGAAAGGCACTATATAATAGATAGATGAAAAGCACTATATAATCTATCTGTGTGGCATTTGTTTCAGTTTAAGGTTTGAGAGTGAGCCAGGAGATAAACACAAGCCAGAAAACCAGGAGATGAAAAACAACAAGTGACTATGCTGAAACATAAAACAAAAAGTAGAGTCAAAAACCATCCATCCATCCATTACCCGACCCGCTATATCCTAACTACAGGGTCACAGGGGTCTGCTGGAGCCAATCCCAGCCAACACAGGACGCAAGGCAGGAAACAAACCCCAGGCAGGGCGCCAGCCCACCGCAATCTACAAGATATTTAAATTTTTGAAATGAAAAAATGTGAAAATGAGCAATAGCAAAACCCAATGAACAATGTACTATTACTGATGTGCAATGAAATCTGATAGCGTGAAACTGCTCACACTACAAGACATCCGCTTGAAGTTTCTGACATGGTCGAAACTCTTCTGATCGTACGACAGCCCAATCGTATGGTGCAATCAGGCATCACCACCCCTCTCGCATGAAGAGCTGGCCGATGAAGCTGAAATTTGATCCAAAAATCAGATGGCGACAGCAAATCAGGCTAAGGATCACTCCAAAGTGACACAGTGTGTGCCTGGCCTAACGGTATGTTCCTGTTTCCCCACAGACCTGAGAAGACGCCTCAACACTGATGTCCCCTCCATTTGGGACGTCCCTAGAATGTGGTGTCTAATTTGTGACCTGCACTCGAGTCTGGACTGACCCCTCCACCCCAGGGGGTGAGAATCACGAGACCTCAAACACTGCTGGGAACTCTGTGTTGGCTCATTTACAGTTAACAACTTTTTTTGTTACTTTTTGTATGAATTTAAAGGGGTTTATCCAGCTTGGTACCCCAAGGATTCTTGCCATTCCCAGCTAGTTCCGTACCACCAGTCACACCTCATTAAATTCTTACATCCAACAAAAGAAGACACGGTTTGCCGTTCCTCTGCCATCTCTCATCCATCAAAAATAAAACTCTGACACCTGTACTTTGTGTCTTCTGGTATTACCTTCCTATGGTGGCCTTAAAAGTCAAAGTTCCCTCGACTGTCCCTGCGTCAATCCCTTCCTTCCATTTGAAAAAGACAATTGTGTTTGTGCTTGTGTTGGTGCTATTATTACAAAGAAGACTTTATTGTAATAAAAACCTTGCATTTCAACCCGGGACTTGTGTCACTGTGGGGTTTGTGGTGCTGTAATGCCCCTAGTGTTCACAAGTGGCATAGTCGGCAGGATTCCTGGCAATTGCTTTGCAGGAACCTGCGTTTAAAAAAAAAAAAAAAAGGTGTGACACTTAAGCAGCCCCAACCAATGGTACAGGGAACAAGCTGGCATGACCAGCAAAATCCCAACCACGGGGAAGAAAATACATAAAAAAGGACAAGACTTCAGGGAGTAAACACTCAGCCATCATGTTGTGTTGTAGCGATTGTCTGGGGATCGCAGAGGTCCCTGTTAAGGGTTATAGAGGAAGTCCAATTTGAAAGGACAGACAGACAGACAGTCTGTAAGAGGACGGGCTCTTGGATGCCTCAGAGAAGATTGTGGGGGAGCCAGCATTGGCACAGATGTGGTGCGCCACAGGGTTAAGACACCTCTGATGGGATTTCTCCATGATGGTCTTACAGTAGTTGTTAAAGATCTTTGTTATAACCTTGCGGTCCATTTTCTTCCACAATGTTATCTTCTTGGCCCTGTCACTTTCCATCTGGGACCTCTTGGAGTGGCACTGTAGATAGAAGGCTGTGCCCCCTACAGGATGCTCTGGGCATATGAAGGCAGACCACAAACAGAAGGCATTCCAGCTGGGAAACAAGCACTTCTAGAAAGGGACGCCTGTACTTCTTCAAGCACCGAAGAAAAAAGGCTTTCGAGGAAATTCATGTGCGTGTGGAATGTGACGGACTGGCATTGTGGGCTCAATGGCATTCTCACCGCTTTTGAAGCACGACACGAACCGCTAGGTCTGTTCTTCCATGAGAAGCATGCTTGCCCCACTTGATAAGAAGCCGAACGAGGTTGGATTTTAATAAACTCCTCAGACATCTGAGAAAGCTTTTGAAGTCCGAAGTGGTAAAGAGGAACAAAAAGATTTATGCATGAGAAAAACGGAAGAGCGGCCTTCGTTACAGAGGCTTGTGGAGAGGCTGCCAAAGGCAACAAAGTATGGGAAAGAAAACAAGTTTGGGGAAAGCCTTTTTAATTTCCGTTATAAGCCGAGGCAATTTCTTCATTTTTGTCTATTAAATGCGAAAAGAATTGAAATTTAGACTGAAGTGGAGTGTCGAACTCATTTAACACAATGGGTCCTGTGGGACTTGAGTCCAGAGCAGCACACATTTCAGACCCCATCGAGTCAGGTGGGACCACGACGCTCACCTATGTCCCTGTTTGCCTGCCCGGGCCCTAAATCAGCCTCAGAACACCACATTGCCACCACCATGCTGCACAACTGCTATCAGCTTCTTCTGGTCAGATGCGGTCTTTGGTTTTTGCCACACATGTCTTCTGTCTTCACCATCATTTCTAAACTATGGGTCACGCCTCATGTTGGGTCACAGATAGCCAGATTTTGGGTGGTGCAGAGTCGAGATTCACAATTTTGTTCAATGGGACAGGGTCGTGTACAGTTTATGGGGTGCCAAGTGATGGGGCACCACAGGCAGTTTAACCAATCGACAGTGCTCGGCTGTGGGGGGACCCCCCCCGACTTTCAGCAGCAGTCTTCTAAATTGAATCCCCCTTCATCCCAAGGAGGATGACTTTCGGAGGTCTCAAACACTCTAAAAGGTGCCACATGTGGGTGCGAGAAATAAGTTTATGAAACACTAACCACACAAATGTGTCACAGTACGTGATGGTGGACCTGCCTTTTTGGGGCCCTGGAGTTTGAACTGTTATGGGGGCCCATTTATAACCAGCAATAAAGGTCTGGGTAAGCACGGTGGGCTTCTTCCATGGGGTCGCTCCATAACAGATCACCACACCGCTTTTAAAAGATTTTGATTTTGAAATTGTTGTACTGGATTATCGCGCATGGCAACATCACTGGTATAAATAGAAATTTCCGATGCCTTATAATATTCGAGTTATTAAAGTTGCTTATGGGTTCCGTTTGTGTTTAGGGGCCCAGTTTCATGGCAGATCCACCCCTGAGAGCAGGTAGGATAATCGGACCATCCTGAAGTACACAGAGGACTTTGTTTCTGTCAATCGGTGGATAACGAGAGCAGCCCTGTCCCGGTCAGCGAGGACATCATCAAGTGGTCAATGAAACTCGGTGAAGACTAAAGAGATGATCGTTGTTTTTGGAAGACATTCCCACAACCATGAATAGTCAGACAGTGTGAAATGTTCCAAATATCCTGGGACACTTACTGACCACCAGGGGGCATTGCAACACCCCACACCTCAGACACGACCCCATAAACACCAATCCCAGTGTAAATAAAGGGTTTATACACAGCACATGCTTTAAAGAAAGGCGTCAAAGGGGACACAAAACAACACAATTCTTCCCATTCTATTTCTGGTCTCCTCCTTGTCCCCCTTCCACTCAACCCCAACTTGCCTGGATGAGGTTGGGTGGTCTCTCTCATCTTGGATACGGCAATACTTCCAGTGCCAAGGCACAGACCAATGGAATTACTTTTGGGTCAATCAGAAGTCCCAAAAAAAGTAGGAATTAGGAATCCCTTCAGGTGGCACAGTGGCGCAGTGGGTAGTGCTGCTGCCTCGCAGTTAGGAGACCCGAGTTTGCTTCCCGCGTCCTTCCTGGGTAGAGTCTGCATGTTCTCCCCGTGTCTGCGTGGGTTTCCTCCCACAGTCCAAAAACATGCAGGGTAGGTGCATTGGCGATTCTAAATTGTTCTTAGTGTGTGTGGGTGTGTGTGCCCTGCAGTGAGCTGGCGCCCTGCCCAGGGTTTGTTTCCTGCCTTGTGTCCTGTGTTGGCTGGGATTGGCTCCAGCAGACCCCCGTGACCCTGTAGTTTGGATATAGCGGGTTAGATAATGGATGGAAGGACAGGAATCCCTTCAGGAATCCCCCCATGAAACCCAACCATGGTCTGCCCAATGGTACGACAAGTCCAAGCATGCCTTGCGGGCATCCTTCTGGCAATCCCAATCCACGGAGCGTATTGGAGGAGTAAATATTTAATCATCCCAGCTGGGATGCCAGTCTCTCCATGCCATCCATTCCAATGCAAAAATCAAATCTACGTGCAGAAATTGGCACCAGCATCCATTTTCTGGGGAAACAGTCCTGTTGCCGTATTGACCAAAGCATGATGGGCCTCTTCTGTCAAGCTTTTATTGAATCAATTTGAGCATTTTATTTGGGGTCCTGGTTTGGAAACCTGCCTGTGAAAAGTAGAAACTCTTTGAATCAAATCGTTAGGTGGTCCAGTGAGCAGGATGGTGCGTCACGACGTCATGCAGCGCTACTTTACAATCAGACAGTTGAGCTCAGTCTAAGATGAGGGAAGGCCATATAAACGACTCGGGTTCATCCGAGTTGAAATGCCCCAGGCCTCGTGATTTTTATAGCACCTTTCACAGTGAATATTCCTGCCAAAGAGCTCCACGGGGGTCCTTCAGTTGTGTTTTTTTTTTTTTAAAACTTCTGCTGGGTGGGTTCGCTCAGGTCATGTGATGAGTGTATGGGACATGTGTGATTGCGATTTGACCAAAGCCACTGGGGGGTGGCACACTGATGTTTACTCAGCTTTCACCTGCCACACTTGAGGCCCTATTCTCTGTTTGAAACAAAAAGATCACTTTAAGGAGACATAACCTGGAGCCCCCCTGTAACCCTCAGTGGATTTCTTGGATTATCTTCCCCTATTATTCAGGTCACATTATCTTCTACTAGAATTGCCCGAGATGCCAGCTTGGCACCCACTCTCCCATGATGCCCTGGTTGACAAATGAGTTCAATAGCCCGTATTGTTTGAAACCAATACCCCGGACTCCTCCTAAGCACAGAAACACCTCCTTCTAATCCCCCACACCCCCAGTACCCTCTGACACCTCCTACTAGGCCAATGGCATCCAAACCTCAAAGCCCCTGAAGAACCCCCTAGAATGTCAGCGATGATAATTAAGGGATTTGGTGTTAGAAAGACCACAGCACATCTGGTGGCCATGCTACAAAGATGAGCCGACATGTCTGTGAGAAAAAAACAGGAGAGGGGAGTCTCCTAAAAGGAGGGGAGTCATACTCCATGTCATTATGAGGGGCACCTCACCTTGTGTTCTGCCACCCCAACCAGCATTATACCCAGGCAGCCATTCAGGCAACACTGAAGAAAGAGGGATCCAGGATGTAAGGGAAGTCTTTCCTGATTTACGTCCTATGGGCACAAAGGAGAGGTTCCCAGCTGATAAAGGACTACAAGTGGCACCAAAGTGACAGAAAAAAAAAATGTCAGGAGGAAAGAGAGGAAATTCCATAATGGAAATGGAAAACAGAGTACTCCACTAGGGGGCAGTAGGCTCTGTGAGTGTGGTTGTTATAGAAGACAGAGACTGGCACCTGGCGAGAATTCAAATAGGAGACCCCAAAGGTGTAGCTTAAAAAGCCAGAAGACTGACTGGCATTACCCACTTTGCTTTGCTTTGTCTTAAATTGGTTTGAATCCTACCTGGCAGGCAGAAAATTCTTTGTTAGTTGTGATAATTATACTTCAAAGACACACGATATTCTGTATGGTGCTCCACAAGGCTCTATCCTGGGTCCGCTGCTCTTTTCAATCTACATGCTTCCGTTACGTCAGATTATCTCGGGGCACAACGGGAGCTACCATAGCTTTGCTGATGACTCGCAACTGTATTTATCAATAGCACCTGATGACCCCGACTCTGTTGTTTCACTAACACAATGGCTGACTTGTGTTTTTGAGTGGATGAGTAGTCATTTTCTCAAGCTAAATAAAGAAAAAACTGAAATTTTAGTGATTGGCAATAATGGATATAATGAGGTTATTAGAAATAAACTTGATGCATTAGGATTAAAAGTCAAGACGGAGGTAAAGAATTGAGGGGTAACTATGGACTCTGACCTGGATTTTAAATCACATATTAATCAGGATTACTAGGACAGCATTTTTTCCACTTAAGTAATATAACAAAAGTTAGACCTCTTGTAACATTGCAAGATGTTGAGAAATCAGTTGACGCTTTTGTTTTCAGTCGACTGGATTAGTGTGACGCACTCCTCTCAGGACCACCCAAAAAAAGACATCAAATCGATCACAAGGAGTGCACAATGGAGCTGCCAGAATCTTAACTTGGAAAAGAAAATCCGAGCACATCACCTCAGTCTTAGCGTCACTACACTGGTTACCTGTGCCATTTAGAATTGACTTTAAAATACTGCTTATGGTTTACAAAGCCTTAAATAATCTGCTCCATCTTATATTTCGGAATGTCTGACCTTACACTTCAAATCGTAACCTTAGATCTTCAAATGAGGGTCTGCTCAGAATTCTAAGAGCTAAACTTAAAAGAAGTGGCGAGGCAGGCGACCTTCTGCTGTTATGAGCCTAAAATCTGGAACAGCCTGCCAATAGGAATTCACCAGGCTGATACGGTGGAGCACTTTAAAACACGGCTAAAGACTCATAACTGCAACATGGCTTCTGTTCTTTTTCCAGTTTTTTGCGGTGGCAACCTGCACCACCACCACCACCTGATCAAAGCACCGTGATGTCCCTCCATTGATGGATTAAAGGCCAGAAGTCCACATGACCGTCATCATCAAGTTCTTCCATGTGAACCCTGAATACCATGAGGATTGATTGAGGTCATTTATGTGAGGTAGAATGCCTAGAGGGGTCTGGGTGGTCTTGTGGCCCCCTGCAGATTTAATTTTTTTCTCCAGCCGTCTGGAGTTTTTTTTTGTTTTGTCTGTCCTTCCAACGGACCTGACTTTTATTCTATGTTAATTAGTGTTCCCTAATTTTAATTCTTACTTTGTCTTTTGTTTCTCTTTCTTCATCATGTAAAACACTTTGAGCTCCATTATTTGTATGAAAATGTGCTATAGAAATAAATGTTGTTGGCACAAAAGACTTTTGCTTAAGAACCAGCTGCCGGACCCTCTTAACTTCAGCTCAAGTTTCAGTTCTCTCCTTACACCTGGTAAGACTGATCGATCGCAGCCAAAGCGACATTCAGAGATGTCCCCACAGTGTACCATTTAAACCCTCGGTCAGTTATCAAAAAGTCATCGCTCAACAAGTGGCAACCTTGACGGACAAAACTTTGCACCAACCGTCAACCAAAATGCTGGGATGATGGGCACCTAAGAAAAAAAAAAAAAGACAAAAGTCGACTCCTTGCATTACAGCCCATGGCAAGCACCAGATCAGTGCGGTCTCTGCGCTCTCCACCTCCATAGCAGGACACCTAGGGTGTGTGTGGCCACAGTGAAGGCTCAGCCCATCCCTTTTTCTCCAGAGGGCAATCTTAGTGTTGCACTGGAAGACCGCCCATAGTGGCGTTAGAAGAGGGTCTTGAGTTGCATCTACACTCAAATTTTGACTTCACTATTGCTGCCAGCTTTCACACCTCAGTAAGAGTACCAAAACAATCAGGTCAGGTTGGGGAGTAGGCACTGGTACAGCGCGCTGCCGCACCCACCACACGATGAAACAGCTCAGGATCCCGGTTGGCAAATCCCCAGGCAGACATGCGGTTCAGTCCAACCCTCCAGAAATGACCCACTATCTGCCACAGCCAGGTGTTATGTGGTGTCCCTTTGGCCTGGTCCAGCCACTTGGGTCCTTAACAATGATGACCCTGTAAGCCAGACCACCCTCAGGGAATCGCACCACAATACAGGTCATGTTCCTCATTCGGGACTCCATGAGCGACACAAAGTCTAACCAGCGGTATCCAAGGATTCTCTGAAGAGACACACATGAAGGAGTCCAGTCTTCAACTCAGGTCACTGGACAGCGTCCATGACTCGCAAACAAGAAGCACCAGGACTCTAAAGACTTGGACCTTCGTCCTTTTGGAGTGCCACACACCCCTTACCAGCGACCTCATGACCCCCCATGCTCTCCCAATCAGTCTATGGACTTCATAGGAAGAGTCACCAGAGTCACATGAATGTCACTGCCGAGGTCAGTAAACCTCTCAACATGGACAACACTCTTTCCGCAGACAGACACACCGCTATGCCCAAGAGGTCGTTAAAAGTCTGGCTGTTGGTTTTTTATCAGGACCCTTGCAAGCCCAGACACTCAGACTCCTCGTGCAGTCTCTCAAGACCCCCAATCAGAGCTTCAATTGACTCCGCAAAACCAAACTGAAGAAAATAAAGGACAACACAAAAATCAGTTTCAACCACTTTATCTCCAAAGCCCACCCAAAAGCACCTCACACTGTTCCATCACAATCCACTTGCTGACAGTCAGAGGCGACCCGACTGCCCCGCTATCCCCCTATGGAATGTGCGGATATTTGCATATCATAACAAGAAGTGGGCGGAGTTCTTCCCCTCAGACCGACATTTGAGCACATTAATATACAAGTATTGCTTCCAAAATTGGCCAAATGTTTTTCAGCATGGCATGTGGCCCACAGATGGATGGCACCCTGAAATCTTCCCAGTCCAGGTATCGGGGATCCACACGGAGCACGGACGACGACACTTTTCCCCCTTTTCACCTGTGTTAATGCTGCCTGTCTTAAATGGCATCAAGTGACAGGGGTTCTCTGCGATCACAAGATGTCCATACACCTCAAGGGTAACATCTACAAGAAGGTGGGGCGGCCAGAGGCCCTGTATGGAGCAGAATGCTGGCCAGAAGCTGTGAAACACAAACACACACTGCACGCCATGTCCCGTTGGACACTCGGACTGACGAGTTTGGCTCAGGTCACAAACAACGATGTGCGGAAAACGATGGGAGTATATGAATAAAGTGGATGGAAACCTCCTGGAATTGTGATATGGTCAAGAAAACTAAAATCTGTGAACGCTTGTGGAACTAATGACGATGGGCCTGCACAAAGCAGACATCTTAAATAAATGTGACAAATGTATAGTCGGTTAGTATAAAATCTGTCGAGTTTGAAAGAATTCAGTGTGTATGTAAACTTCTGACTTCAACTCTACATTCAATCCAAGTTTGTCACAGAGGTGCACCAAGTACGAATCATCTTCTTGGGTCCCAGTATGGCACCCATTTCTTCTTATTTAGGTCCTCAGAGTATATGGAGGCCCCTCTGAAGGATGGAGTTTTGGGGGTCTCATTGTTCACAGGTGCACAAATCAGCACATAGTCACGCCATCTCCACGGACCGTTCAGATGAGTGCAGTGACTTTAAATGTGGCACTGTCAAAGGATGCTACCTTTGCCCCAAATCACAATACAAAATTCCTGCTCTGCCGTGAAGGGGTAGACCACCCAAACTCACAGAGCGAGTGCTGACGCACATTAAAATGTCCTCTCCTTTGTGGCATCGCTCACAACCGAGTTCCCCAACTGCCTCTGGACGCAACAGCAGCACAAGAACAGTGTGTCGGGACCTTCGTGAAAATAGGTTTCCATGGCCAAGCTCCAGACCCCCATGTGCAATGCCAAGTGTCCGCTGGAGTGGCACACAGCAAGTTGCCCGTCGTTCTCTGGAGTGACGGATCCCACTTCACCAGCTGGCCGTCTGATGGACCACTTTGGATTTGCCAGATGCCAGGAGTCCTTGTGGATAATTAAGTATAGCGGAGGAGTGATAATGGCAGGGCTTGGGCTCGGCCACTCGGTTCCAGGAAAGAGTGCTGTTAACGTTACAGTAGACAAAGACAACTGAGACAAGTCCGACTTCGTGGAAGCCCCTTTTCTGTTTTGGCATGACCGTCACCCCCTGTGCACAAAGCCTCGTCCATAACGACACGGAGGAACAGCAATGGCCTGCACTGACTGCTGACCTCAGCCATACTGGGATGGATCAGAACACCATTGGCGAGCCGGCTCTTCACCTCCAACATCCCTACCTGACCTCACAGATACTCTTTTGGTGGAATGGGCACAAATTCACTCGGACACTCACTGAGAAGAAGAGTCAAGGCCGCTAGACTCCATAATCCAGAGGGGACTGGGCAGTCTAATGGTCTGGAATCCCTACAGATTTTATATTTTTTTCTCCAGCCGTCTGGAGTTTTTTTTTTTTTTGTTTTTTCTGTCCACCCTGGCCATTGGACCTTACTCTTATTCTATGTTAATTAATGTTGACTTATCTTATTTTCTTACTGTGTCTTTTATTTTTCTATTCTTTATTTTGTAAAGCACTTTGATCTACTGTGTGTATGAAAATGTGCTATAGAAATAAATGTTGTGGTAATAATGGGTTTTGTCCCCAACAAGGTGCGGTGAGCTTACGTCCACAGGCCTCTGGCCATATACTGCAGTGGTGGAGTGGACTTATTAATTAAAACAAGATCACTACTCAGACTACCGCACATGTGAACTCCATTTCCCAGCACACCCTGCTTCAGGACTCCCAGGACGTGTAAACATTTATCTTTAAAACTGTACAGAGACAAACGTTTGAATTCCAGCTGTCCAGAAAAGTAAATCCACCCCGTTCACCAAGTCGTGTCCAATCTGCACTTACAATATAAACAGGCGTCAGACACCTAAACAAACCCCGGCCTGCCAGATATAAATATTTGTATCTGCAAATTATAAAGTAGCCGCTCAGAACGTCCATAAACACCATGTAGAACCCCCTTGATCAGCACTCAATCTGCACTCTCGGCCTGGCCAGGCCACCTACACATTCTGTAAGACGTTTCTTCTAAGCCTTTGCCATTTCTGGCTCCAGTTTAAGAGACGGCCTAAAACGGTGCAAACCCAAGGCCTAGAACCCAAATTGGAGACGTCCATGAAAAGCCTCAGCCTGCTCTTCTGAACACAAAATGGTGGTGGCACATCGAGAAAAATGGAGGAACAGCCTGCCTACACCTGCGTCGCGGGTGTTAACACTGGGGCCGTCTTCATGCTCTCATTCTGCAGGGGTCTGCCTGTCATTTTATATTTTAAATAGAAGTTCTCTAGTTTGAGGGTTTGGGCAGAACTCACTTCTTGTCACAGGAGATGACATCTGGTGAGCGGTGAGGTGTGCACTGTGGCAGCCTGGTAGGACAGGAGTGCGAGGACAGGAGTGTTAGACCAATGTAGAACACAGTCTTATATAGGAGTGTGCAAAGCAACACACCATCCTCGCTGGCGACAGCATGAAGTGAGGAGGACGGCCTCAACAAGAAACGTCTGCCTTATAATCGAAGAGACAAATGTCAAAGGCACTATACAATAGAGAAATACACTGACAGATAAGGCACTGGATAACAGAGAGGGAAAAGGGACTATATAACCAATAGTGTGTCAGATTAAACACTATATAATAAATATATTAAAAGGCACTGCACAATAAATAGGTAGATAAATGAGACATAGCGGGTTGGATAATGGATGGATGGATAAATAAGGCACTGGATAAAACAGAGAGACAGTAGGAGACATGCTGTGTAACATACAGATATATAGATACTGTATAAAAATGGGCAGATGGGAAAGGAACATGAAAACATAAGAGAGTATAAATACACACACAAATTATGAACATCGGGGTAGCGGTCGCCCCATTTAATCCAACAGACAGATATACAGACACAGGCTAAATGCATGAAGAAGCTCTTTTTATTCTTTTCCTTCTTCACAGTGGCTTTCAAGCACCTCAGCCACCATAAGCACAATAAACACAAATCTCTCATCCGCACCTCCCATCAAGCTCCGTCTTCTACCTCCCAAAGTCCGGCTCGCTTGCTGGGTCTTCTGGATCAAGGACTATATCAAAAGGACTACTGAAGTGCTTCCGTTCTTCCGTCCCCATGACTTGCCACAACTTTCGGGTCAAATGGAGGACTTGAGGTATTCTTCAGCCCAGAAGTACTTTGGGGATTCCGACCCCATGATTTGGGAATACTTCCAGGCTATATGGGAAATACAAATCCCCAGATCTTCTGGCAGCATCTCCTGGCGGCACCCACAGTACCCAGCAGGGCTGTGATGCCAAACTACAAATTCCATGATGCCCTGCTGGAGTGCGGTGCACCCCTATGCTGCAGGGAACTCAGCACCTGGTGTCTTGGGGGAGACAATGTCTCACAGTAGCTGCTTTCCCCCATCCTTCTCCTCTCCGAGTTGAGTGGCCGGCTGTCCGCCACAACATATTATATTATACAGTGGAACTTCGGTTTGCGAGTAACTTGGTTTACGAGCGTTTTGCAAGACAAGCTAAAAATTGTAATAAATTTTGACTTGATAAACGAGTGAGGTCTTACAATACGAGTAGTATGGATACTCTTTGTCTGCCGAGCGTCATGTGATCACAACTGAGCTGATGGTTCTTCTCGCAGGTGTGTGTGTGTGTGTGTGTGTGTGTGTGTGTGTGTGTGTCACTGCTACAGAGCTGGCTGCCTGCGATTGCTTTGAGACGCTCTTCCGCACGTCATCCCGTTGGGTGGAATCCCACAAGAGTTTAGAAACTCACTCACACCAGCCATGATTCTTTTCAAAGGTAAAGTGCAGGTTAATTTTTATGTATTTTTACTTTATATTTTGTATTGATCATTTTTATATGAATAGTTTTGGGTTGTGGAACGAATCATCTGAGTATCCATTATTTCTAATGAGGAAATTCACTTTGATATATGAGTGCTCTGGACTGTGCACATGTCCGGAACGAATTATGCTCGCAAACCAAGGTTCCACTAGAGATAGAGATAAGAGTTTTGTCAGCTAATTGTGCTTTCACATCTTTCTATTATTATAGAGCTTTTTCATATATACAGTGGGTATGGAAAGTATTCAGACCCCCTTCAAGGCCAAAAAGTTCTGTCTTGGTCTCATCACACCAGAGAATCTTATTTCTCACCATCTCAGTGTCCTTCAGGTGTCTTGAAAACTCCAAGATAGAACTTTTTGGCCTTAATTCTAAGCGGTATGCGTGGAGACAACCAGGCACTGCTCATCACTTGTCCAATACAGTCCCCACAGTGAAGCATGGCGGTGGCCGCATCATGCTGTGGGGGTGTTTTTCAGCTGCAGGGACAGGACGACTGGTTGCAATCGAGGGAAAGATGAATGCGGCCGGCCAAGTACAGGGATATCCTGGACAAAAACCTTCTCCAGAGGGCTAAGGACCTCAGACTGGGCTGAAGGTTTACCTTCCAACAAGACAATGACCCTAAGCACACAGCTGAAAGAACGAAGGAGTGGCTTCACAACAACTCTGACTGTTCTTGAATGGCCCAGCCAGAGCCCTGACTTAAACCCAATTGAGCATCTCTGCAGAGACCTAAAAATGGCTGTCCACCAACGTTAACCATCCAACCTGACAGAACTGGAGAGGATCTGCAAGGAGGAATGGCAGAGGATCCCCAAATCCAGGCGTGAAAAACTTGTTGCATCTTTCCCAAGACTGCGGTGGGTTGGCACCCTGCCCAGGATTGGTTCCTGCCTTGTGCTCTGTGTTAGCTGGGATTGGCTCCAGCAGACCCCCCGTGACCCTGTGTTCGGATTCAGTGGGTTAGGAAATGGATGGATGCATCTTTCCCAAGACGACTCATGGCTGTATTGGCTCAAAAGGGTGCTTCTACTAAATACTGAGCAAAGGGTCTGAATACTTAGGACTGTACAACATGAGCGTCCTGGCCGTTGGATGTGAACCAAGTCTCAGGTCTGGGATGAGTGCCAGACCGAAGCCAGGATCAGGAGGTCTCCAGGACCTGTGTGTGAGAGATGAAAAGGGCAGCTGCAGAGAGCGTCACACTTGCTGCAAAGCCTAGTTGGGAGAAGCAGGCGAGACGCTAGCGTAGAAAAGCACCGGGCTTGTTGTTGATTTTTAAAGACTGCTTCCGAAGGAACATTTTAAGGATTGTTTTTTGTTTTTGATGGTTTTTATCTCCACGTTTCTTTTATGGATTATTTATTGAACTTTGAAGCACTGCACTTTACTTGGAACACTGTTTGTTTTTGACTATTTTAATAAAAGCACTTTTGCACATTTGAACCATCCCCTTGCTATGTTGTTGCCTCCACTGTTTAGCTCATCTCTGTGACATTATCGACGGTGTTGGGTTCAAGGACTTCCAAATAGCAGATGGGAGTGTGGAGCCGAACCCACATCGTCACAGCCTTTCATAGGAATCTAACATATGGATAGATGTGAAAGGCACTATATAATAGATCCAGTAGACAGATAAGACGCTGTATAAACAGACAGATGTGAAAAGGTAATTCTATATAAACTTACAGTAGACACGTGTGAAAGGCACCAGATAGAATTTTATTTGTCCCCAGCTGGAAATTTGAATGAAGAGATCATCTCCACTATATAACAGATGAAACACTGTAAACAGTAAATACTGTAGATACAAAAAGCACAATATAACATAGAGAAATACAAAGCTCAATATAATAGATGGAGAGGAAAGACACAGTATGACCGAGGTGTGAAAGGCACTATAAAACTGATAGTGTTCTCTGTCCAGTCTAACATAAATATGAAAGGCAGTATATAAACAGATATGTGAAAGATGCTGTACAACATATATATTAAGTACTATATAAAATAGAGATAATGAAAGGCACTATATAACCAATAGATAGACATATAAAACATTGATTGATTGCTATGAAAGGCACTATAGAATAGATAAATAGATGAGAAAGGCGCTTTATAATTTAAAGCTATATAAATAATAAGATGTGGCACTCCATTTTCATCCCTTTGCCCACTTTGCTAGGATTCTACTTGGAGAGGTCCTACTAGGGTGCCCCCCTTCTGTTCATTTGTCCTGATGCTCTCATCAAATCCAAAGGCATCCCAGCAGTCGCCCCCGACCTTCGGCATCTCGTTTCTTGTTTAAACCTCCCTGATCTAAACGGCGTTTCCCGTTGCCCAAATTCATCTTTAGTTTTTGTTCCAAGAAAGGTGGGCCGGGACTGAAATGTCCTCCCCAAGAGGGACGTCTGGTGTTTCTCATGTTTCGACGCCACCTGACAGGAGTGCTGGACCTCCTCAGCCTGCGCCCACGTTTCTTTCTTTCTGTTTTCCCTTTTTATCCCCCCCTTTGGCCTGTTCACACAAACAGCTGAGTCATTTTAATGACTCTGCTGGAGAGTTTCTTTCACTCTCCTCCACAACTGCCAAGTGTGTACAAAATGAAAATGTGCACCAGTTGTGTTGTAGAGCCTGCCTGTGCTCGTCATGGCATCATGATGGGCTCCTTCTTTCTCTCTTTCTCCAAGTCGCACTGCCACGGCCCCTTTCTTTTCACAGTGTCATGGAGGATGCTGCTCAGCTTTGTTGAATGATCACTGCTGGTCCTTAAATTCCATTTTCACACCCATCTACTTAATTGTTCCAGTTTAAGACTGTGAAAGATGAAGTGTCGACGGGCAGCATCGGGCACATGGGCCGACCTTAGACTGGGGGTCAGCAGGTCCATCACAGGGCACACTCATTAACACACTCGGCCATTAAAAAGCTGCTATCTAAGCTTCACACCTCTACAGTCCTGTGAAAAACTAAGTGCACCCAATGGAAATTGTGAACTTTGCCACCCTATTTGAACAGGCAAAAAGTAGATCTTCATGCAAACATTGCCTAAAGATAAAGATGATCACCTGGAATATAAATGCAAGGAAAATGGGACTTCTCAATCATGAATTCAACAAGAACAAAACAGATGTAAAGGTAATCCCACCCTTGGCCACATAAGGTGGTATTGCCCCCTTGTTGTAGGCATTTTCTAGAATTGCCCCCCAATCTGTCACTAACTTGGTGACATTTTGGACCACTCCTCCATACAAAATACCTTTAGTTGCAAAATATTAGGGGATGTTCTTGCATGACCTGCCTGTTCCAACATTAACCATTTTCTACTTAATGGACAAAAGGAACAGGAGGTCGACAAGGGGGCTGGAGTGCCGGCAGCGGTTCTGAAGACACCATCCCAGTCTGTGGTGGTGAAACGGGGGCCAAGTTTGAAGAGAAACCAATTGATAGACACTGTCGTCCTCACCCGTGGTCATGAGCTGTGAGCAATGGCCGAAAGAGCAACAGAGTTGAGAACTGGCACTACTTGATCGGCAGAGAAGATCATCAATTCAGGAGAGTCTGAGTAGAGTCGCTGCTCCTCCGAATTGAGGAGGGCCAGTTGTGGTGGTAAGGGCATGTCATAAGGATGCAGGGCCGGCTCCTTCAGGAGTTACCCCCTAGTGGGATGTGTCTGGGGGAGACCCTGCATCAGACCCAGAAAATGCTTGTAAATCTCTCTCAGCTGGCTAGGGAACACCTGGGAATTCCCCAGGAAGAGTTGGACAAGGAAGTCTGGGCTGGCCGGCTGCCACCACAAACCTCACCCGGAAAGGCAGTTTCAGAAAACTCTGGAGATATTGTTGTTATGGAATTAATTGCAATAATTACCTCAGACCACAATTTATTTCCATATGAGATAGCCAGTCCACCAAGCTTTAACAAGACATGTAGCTTATGGCTGCTTTTTCTGTTTCTTACAATGAAAAAGGGGGGCACACGTGTGCTCAGAAGTGACCAATTAGGTCCACATGGAGGAAAAATAGCACTGGAGCCAATGAGGGGAAGGGGTGGAGCTTGAACCCCTGTGGCCACTCCTCTGTGCACACCAATGGCGTCAAGCAGAAGACATTAAGCTGATGGAGCTTCTTGATCTTCAGCCGCTGCTTTGGAGAACACGTTCAGGCTACCTGACGTACTGTAGAGAACAAAAGGTCCTCAGCGCACATAAAAGCTTAGAAAAAGTGAACAAGTCTTCAAAAATAATGAAATATAAAGTTGGTAAATATCAAAAGGTCACCAAGGTAGGCTTGTGTGCTCCTTCCATATCACAGAAAAGAGGACAACCACCCGAGTGCTAATTTCTGACTCGAAGAACAGGTCTGTATGCAGAAACCTGAATTATCCGTGGTTTGCCAGCCGGGCGTCACCACTACTACCAGACACCCCCAAAGACCCGTGTTTGAGTCGTGCCATACGTGCCATCTGGGTGTTCTGCCCGGGTTATGGTGGCTTTCCCTTTTTATTCCACATGCTGTCATTTTGGATTAGGCAGGTCAAAGCTAACAGACACTGGCCCTGGCTTAACGTTTACATCTCTATGGGGCATTTTGTTTGGCGATGACGATGTCGGAGGGTACCACAACAATTTGAGGACATGGACCCGACAACAGAATCCCAGGACTTCAGATATTTTTTTTTTTTTTGTTAAAATGGTGTGAACTTGCAAGTCTTGCCAGCCATTAGCAAAAAGATGGACAGAAATTATGATTTTAGGCAAGTGCGTGTCAACGTTAAAGAAGTCAGCAGGCAGAAAGGAAAAATTCTGAGATGGCTCAGCTGCTACATTTATGCCAAAAATCCCACGGCTATGAATTCCCCTCAATTTTGGCCTCGATGGTTTCATTCCACATTTCATATGCAGGAGGCCAAAGCATCGTTCCTTGGAAAATGTGGTTTCAGACTTACACGCTGACTAAGCTGCCTACACAAACCTAGACAGACATCGGCTATCTGCTCTCTTGCCTCATCCAAACATCAAGACGACGGTCAGATAACCGATCGAAAAAACAGATGGGCCGCCACAAGGGTGGGAGAAGATGTGACGGGAGAGCTCAAGTGCGGAGGCCGACAGGCTCGGACTACCTGGTGGTGTAGAAAAGTCTACTCTTAAAGTTGATGACTTGCACGTAATTAAAGAGAACCATGAGCATATATGTAAATAAGTAGTATACCCTGGTGCACGTTAAAATAGTAAGGTTACGGGTACAGTTAGTCTTAGACCGTGAAGGAGTTCATTAAGAAAGGCCGCAATTGATTTTAGCATAGAAGAGCGGCCCGCCTGCCCGCCCTTTTACTTGCATAGTTTTAAATTTCTCTCAATTGAAGACGTTGTGTTCTTCGAAGGAGGTGAGCGAACAACCAGCGAGATTTTGTTTTAGGAACTCAAATGCTGGGACTTCTGCCTGATATAACCGATTAAACAAGTTTCTCCAGGCGTTCAAGGCTTAATCATGGGAACAAAATAGGCAAGCGATGATAATAGTAGTGCATATAAACTGCTCAAGAAACATTAAAGGAACACTTTGAAAACACATCAGATCTCAATGGGGGGAAAAAAAAAAATCCTGCTGGCTATCTCTACTAGTATGGACTGATATGGTGATGTGTCAGGAACAAGAGGATGGAAATTAAAAGGATCAACCGACAGAGGGCGGAATTCAAAGGCATGCCGAAAATCAAAACTTAACAAAATGATGCGGCAGGCAGGTAGGCGAGTCCATTTGGCTGAAATGTCATTGCTCCAAAATCGTACTTAGTAGTTTGTGTGGCCCCCAAGTGCTTGTTTGCATGCCCGACAACATCCTAAAGAGATGACAGATGGTGTCCTCCCTGTGTCTTCGTGGATTTCCTCCCACAGTCCAAAGACATGCAGGTTAGGTGCATTGGCGATCCTAACATTTTCTCTAGTGTGTGCTTGGTGTGTGGGTGTGTGTGCCCTGCGGTGGGCTGGCTCCCCGCCCAGGGTTTGTTTCCTGCCTTGCACCCTGTGTTGGCTGGGATTGGGCTCCAGCAGACCCCATGACCCTGTAGTTAGGATAATGGATGGATGGATGTATTGATTATTGAGAATTGTGGAAGGTGCGGTGCTTTGGGCACTTTATTGGAAGAAAGTAATTCAAGAATTCTTCTTGTGCTTTTACACGTGTGTCTTGGATGTCTGTCTGGTGGGTTCATCGGGGCAACAGCAACCCCTAGCGTCCACATTAGACAGTATATAAAATCCAACATGCGTCTGTCTGTATGTCTGTCCACTTTCCCAAGAGAACTACTTCGCGGATTTAGATCGGGTTGTTTCCTATAATTTGCTTGACCATTCTGCTCGATTTTAAGACTTCTCTCATCGCGCTAAGCATCATAGTTCGCTTGCAGGAGTCATGTATCCACGCTAATCCGAGACAGAGGCTGCGGGCCGAGGGGAGGGGGAAGTGTGATGTCAGAAGTGGGTGGGGCCCTCCTCGCTGTCCTGTTTCACTAATACGTGGGTGGAGCAGCGGGTGGGCAGCTAGTAAGATAGAAAAACAGAGGATGATAAATCAAATAGCAATAAGGATTGTGATGGATGTCTGGCAAGAGTTGCCGGCCCTCACCCCCAGGCCGCCAGGAGAGGCTCTCCCGACAGCATGGACGTGCCCCGAGTTCCAGCAGGGCCTCATGGACTTTGTAGTTTTTATACACAGCCCTGCTGGATACCTTGGGGACCACAAGGAGTCGCTGTAGCGATGCTCGTAGACTCTTATGTGCCCAATAACCTGGAAGTGCGTCCTGGTCACGTGAACTGGGGAGGAATGACGTACTTCCAGGTTGAAGAGAAAGACTTTTACCCTGACCCGGAAGTGGTAAGGACTTGGACTGTGGGGCAGGAACACCTCCGGGTCAAGGGGTATTAAAGTACTCTGGGAAAGCCCAGACTCTGCGCGGAGTTGGGAGGCAGGGTGGCTAAGCGTCTGGGAGTTTGGAGGATTGGTTATTGTGTATTGTTATTGGAGAAGAGTGTGCTTTGTGCACTTTATTATTATAATAAATAATTTGGACTTTTATCTGATGTCTGACGTGTGGTCTGAGCATACAAGGGTGCGAGAAGCCCTAATCTGTCAGAGGGTACAGAGATGATAGCAAACATCAAAGATAATGGGCAGTAACCACAGTAAAATCATAATCGGTACGTCGGTCTGAAGAGACGCATTTTGAGGTCAGTCAAGTTGACAGACATGAGAGGGAAGAGAATTCCCAAGTTGAGGGGCACTACGACAGAATGCTTGAGTTCCCGTAGAACAGAGTTAGTTAGACGTGTGGTACAGAAAGTCGAGCTGCAGATGAGGGTGTGACGGAGCACGAGGGAGTGCAAGGCTGAAGAAGATCAGTAAGGTATGGAGGAGCAAAGGTTCTGGAGAGCTTTAGATGTTAAGAGCAGGGTTGTCTATCGTATTTGGTAATAAACAGGGAGCCAGTGATATTGGGAGAGAAATCGGTGTGATATGCTCAGTGGATTTAGAACGGAAGGTTATTATCTGAACAGCAGAATTCTGAAGAAGTTGTAATGGATGTATTTTTGTGGGATGCCAGATAGAAGAGCATTACAGTAATCTAGACATGAAGTGACTCAGGCATTAACCGATACTTCAGTACTGCGTTGCGTAAGGACAGGACGAAGTCTAGAAATGTTTCAGAGAGGGAAGAAGGCCATCAGAAGAACATTACTTATATGGGAAGACAAAGAGAGGGTTTGGTCTAGAATGACACCCAGGCTCTTAATCTGGGAAGAGACGCTTGTGTTGATGTTGTAAATTAAAATGGAAGAACGACGGTTAACCTTAGCGAGTGTAGATTTAGAACCAATGAGGAGCACCGCAGTTTTATTGCTATTTAAAAACTGGAGAAAAGTGAGTCATCTATGACTTTATATCTTGGAGACGTACCATCAGAGTATTTGGATGCCCTCTGGTCTTGCTGGAGGTTGTAGGGAAGGAGTGGATGAAGACAAAACCGATGCCATTATGAACAACGCTGCACATCCTCTCTCTGACACACCAACACAGAGGACTTTCAGCCAACAGAAGTGTATCAAGAAACCTAACTGGGGCTCCTTCATACCAACAGCAATACGTCTTTCTAGCGCCTCACTTGGCTAATGAGAAGCCAGTAGTCCAAGTCAGAAGTTTCTTTTAGGATTCTTGAGTGCTCTTGAAGGGTTTTTTTGTAACATTTCTTGTGCTTCTGTAAAGCTATTTGTCCCAAAGGGAAATTTAAAGTCCTAACTATCACCTTTGATATCTATTATACTGTACAATGACTTTCCTATCTAAGCAACATCCAAAAAGTGAAGATAAAATATTTCTAAAATCTCAAAAATGTACTCTAAAAAGGGGTGCCAACTCTGCCACAATCCCGTTAAATAACACGTAGTTCAACAAAGTAAATCAACACCCCATAAGACAAAACAAACCAAAGAAGCTTGTGCTCCTCACACGTCTAGCAATTAACATCACCAAGAGCTCGGTCTCCTTGAGCCGTCACCTTATCGTGGTGGAGGGGTTTGCGTGTCCTAAAGATCCTAGGAGCTCTGTTGTCCGGGGCTTTATGCCCCTGGTAGGGTCACCCAAGGCAAACTGGTCCTAGGCGAGGGATGAGACAAAGAGCGGTGCAACAAACCTCCAATAGCGAAAAAACTTTGGATGATGTTTTCCCTTGCCGAGACGCGGGTCACCAGGGCCCCCCTCTGGAGCCAGGCTTGGAGGTGGGGCTTGATGGTGAGCACCTGGTGGCCAGGACTGCACCCATGGGGCTCGGCCGGGCACAGCCCGAAGAGGTAACGTGGATCCTCCTTCTCATGGGCTCACCACCTATGGGAGGGGCCAAGGAGGTTGGGTGCAGTGGAGTTGGCTGAAGGCGGGGACCTTGGCGGTCTGATCCTCGGGTACAGAAACTGGCTCTTGGGATGTGGAATGTCACCTCTCTGAAGGGGAAGGAGCCTGAGCTAGTGCGCGAGGTCGAGAGCTTCCAGCTAGATATAGTCGGGCTCACCTCGATGCACAGCTTGGACTCTGGAACCAATCTCCTTGAGAGGCGCCAAGCAGGTGTGGGCATACTTCTTGCCCCCCGCCTTGGAGCCTGTGCATTGGGGTTTACCCCGGTGGGCGAGAGGGTGGCCTCCCTCCGCCTTGGGTGGGGAAGGGTCCTGACTGTTGTTTGTGCGTATCGCCGAACAGCAGTTTGGAGTATCCACCCTTTTGGAGTCTCTGGAGGGTTGCTAGAGGGCATACCTTCTGGGGATTCCCTCGTTTTGCTGGGAGACTTCAATGCTCACGTGGGCAATGACAGTGAGACCTGGAAGGGCGTGATTGGGAGGAATGGCCCCGATCTGAACCCGAGCGGTGTTTTGTTATTGGACTTCTGTGCTCGTCATGGATTGTCCATAACGAACACCATGTTCAAGCATAAGGGTGTTCATATGTGCACTTGGCACCAGGACACCCTAGGCCTCAGGTCGATGATCGACTTTGTGGTCGTGTCGCCGGACTTGCGGCCATATGTCTTGGACACTCGGGTGAAGAGAGGGGCGGAGCTGTCAACTGATCACCACCTGGTGGTGAGTTGGCTTCATGGTGGGGAAGATGCCGGTCAGACCTGGTAGGCCCAAGCGTGTTGTGAGGGTCTGCTGGGAACGGCTGGCAGAGTCCCCTGTCAGAAGTAGCTTCAACTCCCACCTCCGGCAGAACTTCAACCACGCCCCGAGGGAGGTGGGGACATTGAGTCGAATGGGCCATGTTCCGTGCCTCTATTGTTGAGGCGGCTGACGGAGCTGTGGCCGCAAGGTGGTCGGTGCCTGTCGTGGCGGCAATCCCGAACCCGTTGGTGGACACCGGCGTGAAGGATGCCGTCAAGCTGAAGAAGGAGTCCTATAGGACTTTTTTGTCCTGTGGGTCTCTGGAGGCAGCTGATAGGTACCGGCAGGCCAAGCGGAACGGCCGGTTGTTGCTGAGGCAAAACTTCGGGCATGGGAGGAGTTTGGAGAGGCCATGGAGAACGACTTCGGACGGCTTCGAGGAGATTCTGGTCCACCGTCCGGCGTCTCAGGAGGGGGAAGCAGTGCAGTGTCAACACCGTATATGGTGGGGATGGTGCGCTGCTGACCTCGACTTCGGGACGCTAGGGTCGGTGGGAGGAGTACTTCAAGACCTCCTCAATCCCACTAACATGCCTTCCAATGAGGAAGCAGAGCCTGGGGACTCTGAGGTGGGCTCTCCCATCTCTGGGACTGAAGTCACCGAGGTGGTCAAAAAACTCCTTGGTGGCAGGGCCCGGGGTGGATGAGATCGCCCGAGTTCCTTAAGGCTCTGGATGTTGTAGGACTGTCTTGGTTGACACGTCTCTGCAACATCGCATGGACATCGGGACAGTGCCTCTGGATTGGCAGACGGGGTGGTGGTCCCCTCTTTAAAAGGGGACCGGAGGGTGTGTTCCAACTATAGAGGAATCACACTCCTCAGCCTCCCTGGAAAAGTCTATTCGGGGTTCTGGAGAGGAGGGTCCGGATATGAACCTCGGATTCAGGAGGAACAGTGTGGTTTTCGTCCTGGTCGCGGAACAGTGGACCAGCTCTTCACCCTTAGCAGAGTCCTGGAGGGTGCATGGGAGTTTGCCCGACCGGTCTACATGTGTTTTGTGGACTTGGAAAAGGCATTCGACCGTGTCCCTCGGGAATCCTGTGGGGGTGCTCGGGAGTATGGGGACCCCTGATAAGAGCTGTTCGGTCTCTGTACAACCGTGTCAGAGCTTGGTCCGCATTGCGGCAGTAAGTCGAGCCCGTTTCCAGTGAGAGTTGGACTCCGCCAGGGCTGCCCTTTGTCACCGATTCTGTTCATAACTTTTATGGACAGAATTTCTAAGCGCAGCCAGGGTGTTGAAGGGGTCGGTTTGGTGGACTCAGGATTGGGTCACTGCTTTTGCAGATGATGTTGTCCTGTTTGCTTCATCAGGCCGTGATCTTCAGCTCTCTCTGGATCGGTTCGCAGCTGAGTGTGAAGCGGCTGGGATGAGAATCAGCACCTCCAAATCCGAGAGCATGGTCCTCAGCCGGAAAAGGGTGGAGTGCCCTCTCAGGGTTGGGGGAGAGATCCAGTATCTCGGGGTCTTGTTCACGAGTGAGGGAAGAATGGATTGTGAGATTGACAGGTGGATCGGTGCGGCATCCGCAGTGATGCGGGCTCTGCATCGGTCTGTCGTGGTGAAAAAGAGCTGAGCCGTAAGGCAAAGCTCTCAATTTACCAGTCGATCTACGCTCCTACCCTCACCTATGGTCATGAGCTATGGGTAGTGACCGAAAGAACGAGATCGCGAATACGAGCGGCTGAAATGAGTTTCCTCCGCAGGGTGTCTGGGCTTTCCCTTAAAGGTAGGGTGAGAAGCTCAGTCATCCAGGACGGGCTCAGAGTAGAGCATCGAGAGGAGTCAGATGAGGTGGCTCGGGCATCTGATCAGGATGCCTTCTGGATGCCTCCCTGGTGAGGTGTTCCGGGCACATCCAACGGGAGGAGGCCCGGGAAGACCCAGGACACGCTGGAGGGACTATGTCTCCGGCTGGCCTGGGAAGCCTTTGGGATTCTCCCGAAGAGCTGGAAGAAGTGGCCGGGAGAGGGAAGTCTTGGCCTCTCTGCTTAAGCTGCTGCCCCCACGACCCGACCTCGGATAAGCGGAAGAGGAAAGGATGAAGAGCTCGGTCTCAATGCAGCACTCAAGTGAAAAGATGCCCTCCATGTATAATCGGCCCACTCCCAGAAGGGGCAATGATGAGGATACCAACTTAGACGTCTTCTCCAGGCTTCAGCTCTGACCTCAGGAGGACACAGAAGCAGCGCCCCCTTCTGCCCAGCAGTGGTATTTGGCTTAAAAATAAGCATCTAAGACAGTGGGGCGGCTAAAAGTTCTGCACAGTATGCTATGATGAGGAAACCTGTGTGTGCCACTCTGTGCAATCACAAGAAACAACACTGAGAAATCTTTGTTTAAAAAAAAAAAATATTGCAAAATATACAAGGGAGGGATGAACAAAGGGAGAAAGACGACTAAAGCAGCCTTGGCTATCCAGGTGGGTCTGGTTTCACAGGTTCTGCTCTCAGGTTCACCCCTGCACCTGCATCTAAAAGCGCCATGCCAGTCTCCTGTAACCCCCATACCTCAGTTGTTCGATGACCTGCTCGTCCCTTAGCAGCAGTCAGGAACAGCTGGTGACCCCCAGATATTCCTGAATAAATGACCATGAAGATGACTGAAATGGGGTCCAGAGAGTGCGTGTTGGCAACACACACCCCTGTGCCACTATGTGACTTGTTTGCACTACGGCCCCTCATTTATAAATGAATATGAAAAAAGGTAGATGGAGGTCCAGCTGATCACCAAGCAGGAAGGAGTCCATCATGGCATTGTAGCCTCCATCTTGACTTGTATCGTGATGAATGGGACGTCCAGCCGCACGATGGTAACAATTTGTGCGTCTCGCTGCCCCGTTGTATAGCAGGTCATGTTTAATGTATATAATAAATTACGTTGTATAAAGAGCTCAGGCGCTGTGCTTCAAACATCCGGAGAAACTCGAGCAGGAATGCAGAGCTGCCCCTTCCCCTCTACCAGTGCATTTTAACAAAATGTAAATATTATTAATAAAAGGTAAAAGCATCCCCATAAGTATGAGAATGTGTGTGGGTGGCACAGCTGTTAGTGCAGCTGCCTCCAGGATCCACCGCCCAGAGTTTCGCTCCTGAGCTCAGGCACTGCTGGTGGCAAGCCAGCATGTCCCCCTGTCACTGTGTGTTTTGCTCCACCAACTGGTGACTCCAATTGGCTCTGTGACCCATGATGGGCTGGCACCTTGTTTGAACTTGCCCCAGGGCATGCTGGGATTGGGCTCTGGTCCCTAGCAACCCAGAAAGGAGATAAGCCCATTAGAGAATGTACTGTATGCATGTAAAAGTTGTTAAAGAAAACAAAAAAATAATATCTTAATATTCTGCAGTTTAATAAATGTGTGGAAATGACTGAGGGGTGGCACAGTGGTTAGTGCCACCCCGGGTTCAATTCCCATACCCAGTGACCGTCTATGTAATGTCTGCATGTTCTCCCGGGTCTTTTTTCAGTTTCTCTACCACAACACTAGATTTTCAAGTTAGGCATTCTGGTAACTTGAACTGGGCATGTGCCCTGTGCCAGGCTGCATTGCATTCAGGGCTGTCAGGATAGGCTCTGACTCTCTACAACACGATTCTGATAAAGCCCACTGGAAATTGAGACATGCGAATCTTGTTAAAAATGAGAGGAAGCACTTTATATTCAGATATCCTTATCCTACAGTATAATGACTACGTAGAAGGGCATAAGCTGGCACAGAAAGGAGACCGGGATTTGTATCTGAGGTGCTTCTGGCACGGAGTTTTTATGTTCATTTGTCTTGAACAAGATAGAGACCTGAAGCATAGGGAGCTCCAAAAAAGATTAAAAATAAAAATGGGCATAGAATATTCAGAGCAAAATTTACTTTTACAAGAAAATGTCACTTGTTGTTCCAGGCCACTCCTTTTCCCTTATTTCTGTAACAAGGAAATTCAGAGGGAAACAAATCCCAAAACACAAATTCCAGGAATGGTCCCAAGACAGATCACAGCGGTCAAACAGGAAAAAATAAATAAATAAACACCAGAGACCTCAATGTCAGCGCATTCAATGAACCGCAGGGGACTGGGGATTTTCCTCAGCCTTTACAGGGGGCCGAGGGCAGTCCCATGAGGGACCACCCATAATACAGAGAAAAAGATAGACATGTAAAAAAAAAAAACGACAAACAAATAAAGAAAATGAATAAAACAGACGTAAACGAGAAATTTGAACCCCAGCTGGGGTGAAACCCAACAGTAAGAAGTAAAAGCAGACAGAAAAATGTTTTACTCGAGTTTAGTAAATGGAGCATTACTACTTAACACTACAAAATGGTTAGGTTAGCACAGTTTTGGTGCCCCATGGTGGGCTGGCACCCTCTCCCAAGTGGTATCCTGCCTTGTGCCCAGGGCTGTCGGGTTAGGCTTTAACCCAGAAATGGATTTAACTGATTGGAGAGCGGATGCATGTTCACTTATGCAGCACCTCTCAGTAGGAGCCAGTTAAGGTGGTCTGAGCATGCAGTGATACCCCACCAAGCCCATGACACTCTGCAGGGATTCCACCTACGAACTGGCCTGGGAGCGTCTGGCCCAGTCTGCCCAGCCCAGCACCATAACTCATCAGAACAAGCAGATGAAAGTGTTGTAGTAAAGTGGACTCCAAATTCAAACCAGATGTGATGGTCAACATTCTCAGTCAAATTCGGGAGGGGATTGCTGGGGGCTTACCCGGGCAGCATTGGGCATGAGGCAGGAAGCAGCCCAGAGTTGGCCACCCCTCCACCACAGGGCCCATTCCTAATTGGATTTACTAGTTAACTGGTGTGAAGGTCAGCCGGGCAGTGAGGTGCTCTGCAAGGGTCTCTGAACCCACCATACCAGCCCGTGGATGGGATGCCAGAGATAAATCCTGGAACTGCTCTCAGTTATGGCCTTGATGAACTTGAAGGAGGCCACACTACAAAATAAAAGGACCTTGAAGGTTGGTCATAAAGTGGGAGCTTAGTCCTTTGGACTGGATGAAAGCAGGTGTAGGCCACCATTATGAGTGCCTGTCCCTTTAAAGTGACAGCTGCAAATGTCCAAAGGGCTTTCCAGCACCCCAGATTGCCTGTGCCTCAAACATCTGCTAGGGTCTCCAAGCTCACCTGACCAAGAAGAGAGGAGCAGGCAACGGCTAACCTGACAAGAAGGAGTGACCAGAGGCCTTCACCTTCTGTTTTATCCTCACTGGTGCCTTCAGTTTCTGCCAATAAACTCCTACAGTAGTTTGAGTTTTGGTGGGCATCATTCTGGAACACACCCAGGGTCACATCTTGAGGGACACAGGAGATAAATCTTAGGTGCTCAGATTTTTGACATCAGGGTGCGATGTCTGGGAGGGGGCAACTCTAAGCACTGTGCCACCACATCACACAACTTGTGTTTAAAGAGTTTATTAACATCGAAGCCCAAAAATCAGCTACCCCAGAGCTGAAGGAGTGCAGAGCCCGCCGGTGATTTACTTCATGCATTCCCGCTTCGGAGGCTTCACTGCATTGGCCTTTCTAATTTTGCTCTTCAGGCAGAGATCAGGAATGAGAGCCACATGTTATTCTAAGAAAGTCAAAGCGGTAGCAAGGAATTTCTGGGACGACAAATGAAATGAAGCAGATGAGGCAAACTCCCCAGCCAGAACTTCTACACCCAGCGCTTTTGTTTGAAGTCAAGCGGAGTTTGTTATCTGAAATCTGGACGGTCGACATTCAGACTGAAGGGGCGAAAATGGAAACTGAGAAGTCGTCCTTTAGGTAAATTAAAAAAAAAAAAAAATGTAACTGGCCAGTCGTGGACCGAAGGCTTCCTCAGAACTGCATAATAGGATCATCAGAGTTCGGGTTCAAGGGGTACGCGGTCCTCGATGGGACACCAGCCCAGAGCACACAGCCACACTCCTGATCGGACAATCGGAGAATGAACAGAGTGGCCACGCCCATTTGGACCTTGCTCTAGGCCACACCCCCATGGGTCTAATGAAGGGAACCTCAAAGTACATACAGTAGTGCTGCTGCCACAAGCCTGTCTGTCGGTCCTGGGTTCAAATCCTGGTTCAATCACGACCTGCGTCAAGTGGGCACACCTTCCTTGTCCTCATGGGATTTTGTCTTGGACATGCAATTTAAATTGAAACTGGCTGGAGTGCTGAATTACTAAGAGTGCCCTTGCACCTTTATATAGTGCCTTTCCATGCCAACGTCTATATAAAGTAAGAACACAGGGTGGTGCCAGTGCCCACATTGTGAAGAAGCAGATTTTGGCATGGAAAGGGACTTCCTCAAATTACAGCCTACTTTTTCCCCATATCTTCACACTGTGGGTACTGGCACCACCGTGTGTTCTTCCTTTATATAGTGCCTTTCCATGCCAGAGTCTGTCAGGTATGGTTGACTTCTTTCCATATTCCATGGCACCATTTGGTGTTCTGGCCCGGTCCTTGGTTCTGCTTTTTATGTTGTGCTTTTCCATTCCAAATACAGTCTAATTCTCTCCAAATTTCTGCACTGTGGGGGCCGACACTGTCCTGAGTTCTGCCTTATATAGTGCCTTTCCATTACAAAACTCCTTTCATATCAATCAATCAATCAATCATATAGTGCCTTACATCTATCCATTATAAAATGTCCTTCATCTCTGTTATATAGGGGGCGCTATCACCAACACTCTCAAGTCCTTCTTTCTCCACAGTGCTGAGAAACTGCCTGGTGGAGGTGACTGACTCTGCCCCTTCCAGAGCAGCGGCTATAAAGCCCCGAGACCCCCAGAAGGAGGAGCTGATTTTTGGCTTGAGTGAACCGCAGGTCCGCTAAACAGACTTGCACCTCAGCTAACCAGCCCGACACATTGATCATTTGTGCTGAGGGAATTTTCACTCCAAAGAGCGTGGATTTTGTGTTGGTTACCATTTGTGTCCTCAAACATTAAACAGGACGATCCCGGTTGGCAGCTCCAATTTTCTTGCTGGGTGATGCCGTCATTCCTGCACCGAGCCACACTATCATATTGAACTCATCTATCACTTAAACAGTGCCGTATACCTATTGATCAATAAAAATCTATCAAATACAGATATGCAGTCTTATCTATCACTCTTCTTTATAGTGCCTTTCATATCTGCTATATAGTGCCTCGCACCTATGAGTCCATCGCTCACTACGCCCCACTTACTCCCACGTTCATGTTCATGTGGTGCCAGGCAGGGCACCGGTCCATCATTGGGCATGAGCCCACTTGCACCCAGTACTGCCAGCATGGACTTGACCCACCCTGCAAACCTATGAATAAAACTTTGTAAAAAGTGTGTGGAGAAGAGTTAGAATTCTCTCCGATTGTGTGTATTTATGAGCCAACTGTATGGTGCCACAACTACTGAATGTCACACTCCAGTCATACTTCACATCAGCGGCTCCCCTGCCCTGTCCAGACATCACCGACTGCCTTTTGTGGTCCATCAACACCACCTGCATAGTGAAAAAGGCTCGGCGAAGGCTTTGGGATGAGGACAAAAACACTTGACGAGGGTATCGGGACCACATGCATCACGTTGGTGCTTTAGTAATCTCACTTGCCAGGATCACAAACTCCTCCACAGGACTAAAAAAAAAATAAAATCAAATCACTGGGGCTAACCTTCCACAGCTTTATACCATCTACCCCACCAAAATGTCAGAGGAGAGCCGAAACCGTCATCCCAGACAATGGACATCCACCTTGATCCCCCACCCCCCGTTTTCACCGTCGTCTTCTTGGGAGTGCAACCAGAGCCTCACCACTCACTCCACCCACTTCAGGGACAGCTTCTTCTCCCAGACCATAAGATCCATGAACTCCTAGCTGTTGTGGACTAAGAGCCCCAAAATGCATCATCCCAAAATCACTTCCAGGAAATGCCTACTAGAGGGGAAAATCAATCATCAAACCCCAGCTAGAGATAAGGGCAAAGACAGAGTCTTTATACATAAAAAGATTAATTCTTCACATAAAAAAAAATCTCATCCACAAGAGTGAAGTTCTGCAGTAGAACAAAAAGGCAAAAAGGAGTCGCCTGTAACACCAAAGGCAATCCAAAGCAAACAAGTCTCAATGGTCAAAGACGGAGCAACAAAGTCCAAAGAACGACAAAACGATACAAAGAGAGACATACAATCGAAATGAAACGCTGGGAACTGTGGGAGGCCCCTTCAAGTTATATACACTGTGTGCACAATTATTAGGCAAGTGAGTATTTTGACCATATCATCATTTTTAATGCGTATATTCCAACTCCAAGCTGTATTAACTTGAATGCTTATTGGATTTCAGCACGTCAGGTGATGTGTATTTGTGTAATGAGGGAGGGTGTGGCCTAAGGAGATCAACACCCTATATCAAGGTGTGCAGAATTATTAGGCAGCTAGTTTTCCTCAGGCAAAATGGGCCAAAAAAGAGATTTAACTGACTCTGAAAAGTCAAAAATTGTAAAAAGTCTTTCAGAGGGATGCAGCACTTTTGGAATTGCTAAGATATTGGTGTGTGATCACAGAACCATCAAACATTTTGTTGCAAATAGTCAACAGGGTCGCAAGAAACGTGTTGAGAACAAAAGACGCAAATTAGCTGCCAAAGATTTGAGAAGAATCAAACGTGAAGCTACCAGGAACCCATTATCCTCCAGTACTTTCATATTCCAGAGCTGCAACCTACCTGGAGTGCCCAGAGGTACAAGGTGTTCAGTGCTCAAAGACATGGCCAAGGTAAGGAGGGCTGAAACCCAACCACCACTGAACAAGAAACATAAGTTGAAATGTCAAAACTGGGCCAAGAAATATCTGAAGACAGATTTTTTTCAAAGGTTTTATGGACCGATGAGATGAGAGTGACTCTTGATGGACCAGATGGATGGACCTGTGGATCAGTAATGGGCACAGAGCTCCACTCCAACGTGGAGGTGGGGTACTGGTATGAGCTGGTATTTTTAAAGATGAGCTAGTTGGACCTTTTTGCATTGAAGATGAACTCAAAATCAACTCCCAAACCTACTGCCAGTTTTTCGAAGACACTTTCTTCAAACAGTGATACAGGAAAAAGACCAGGATTTTATGCAGGCCAATGCTCCATCACTTGCATCGAAGTTCTCCACTGCGTGGCCAGCCAGTAAAGGCCTTAAAGATGAAGGAATAATGACATGGCCCCCCTTCCTCATCTGACCTAAACCCTATCGAGAACTTGTGGGCACTTCTTAAACGCTAGATTTACGGGGGAGAAAAACAATCCACCTCTCTGAAGAGTGTCTGGGAGGCTGTAGTCACTGCTCCACAAAAAGCTGATCGTCCGTCAACAGATCAAGAAACTGACAGACTCCATGAATGGAAAGAAAGGCTTATGACTGTTATTGGAAAGAAGGGTGGCTAAATTGGTCATTGATTGATTAGATTTATTTTTTTTTAAATGTCAGAGATGTTTATTTGTAAATTTTGAGGTGTTTCTTTATTATTCTCACTATAACAGATGAAAACAAACAAGCGAGATGGGAACATGTTCATTTTTCCTTTAGTTGCATAATAAATCTGCACACTAATAGTTGCCTAATAATTGTGCACACATATGTATTCCCCTGATGATGTTCACACTCACATTTCCGTTGTGAAACTTTCAGGTTTATTAACATTTTGGATTGACTGATAGCACTGTGTTTGTTTCATATTAAAATTAATCCTCAAAAATACAACTTGCCTAATAATTCTGCACTCCCTGTACAGCAGTGGGCAGCTCCTGGTGGTGACTGACAGGTGACCTTGCCTCTTGGGAGACCACCCACAAAACACATCTATCTATCTATAACTAGATATGTCTATATATTTATCTATATACAGTAGAGTCTCGCTTATCCAACCTTCTGTATTATCCGACGTCCCACTGCAAAAAAACAAACAAAAAAAAAAAAAAACGCATCAATCGGCAACAAGAACTGCAAGTTGCGAGCATGAGTGTAGTCTATTTTAGTTGCCAAGTTCATTTTTTCAGTTCAATTTTTCTGTTTTTTTGTAAAACATGATTACAGTGGATTATGTGGCCAGCCCTCTCTGGCGCGTGTGTGTGTGTGTGTGTGTGTGTGTGTGTGTGCGCCTCTCTCTCTCTCTCTCTCTCTCCTGCTGCACAGGAAGAGACTGACAACGTGTGGAAATCAAACCGAAAGGGAAACTGGCTCGTTCGTATACCTTGTGTGCGTTCGTGAACCGAGGCAAAAGTTTGGTGAACTTTTTGGTCATAACCCGATTTGTACGTGTTCAGAGACATTCGTGAACTGAGATCCCACGGTATTAGGTTCGTAATGTGTAAAATTATAATAGTTTGACATTTAATAGACTTTTTCGTAACACCTCCCATTATCCGACATTTTCGCTTATCCGATGTTCTGCCGGCCTGTTTGTTGGATAAGCGAGACTCTACTGTATCTATGTGTAAAATCCAACATCTGTCTGTCTGCTTTTCTCGAGAGAATTACTTCACAGATTTAGATCGATTTTTTTCTATAATTTGCTTGAACTTTCTGGTTGATATTGCGACTTCTCTCATCACGCTAAGAAGCATAGTTCACTTGCGGTACTGAGGTATTCACATGAATCCAAGAGAGGCTGTGGGCTGAGGGGAAAGAGTGGGGTCCTCCTCACTCGCCAGACTCTGTTCGAGTCGCTCTACCTCTCGCCACATGTTGGAGCGCACCTTGCCTCTGCATAGCTGGCAGTTCCTGTTTGTTCAGCAGACGTTATCATCTACAGATTGTTAAGGAGGAACGTTTGACATTTTTGAGATAGATCAGAGCCCAGTGTGTTTTAGAGGGTAGCTGCTGATTAGCAGAGATATCACGGCCATGTGCTTTTCTCCCCACGCGGTGGGCGCTCTCCCGTCAGAGCTGAACACTATCAGATACAGTGGCGACGTTGGAGCGCACCAACTTTGCGCTTGGCCAGAGTTACATTTTTATATTTATTTTACAGTCTGTCCTGCTTCACTACTACGTGGGCGGAGCCGCGAGGGACAGCCAGTTTATTCATATGTGGATCAAAGGAGAGTGTAGGATCAAGAAGAACACTAACATTTTTAACCTGTGTGACTCAAACCACCTACAACTGAACACCAGCAAAACCAAGGAGCTGGTGGGGGATTTTAGGAGAACCAGGCCCCTCAAGGACCCTGTGATCATCAGAGGTGACTGTGCAGAGGGTACAGACCTATACAGTAAATACCTGGGAGTGCAGCTGGATGATAAACTGGACTGGACTGCCAACACTGATGGTCTGTATAAGAGAGGACAGAGCCGACTATACTTCATTAGAAGACTGGCGTCCTGCAACATCTGCAATAAGATGCTGCAGATGTTCTATCAGACAGTTGTGGTGAGCGCCCTCTTCTACGTGGTGGTGTGCTGGGGAGGCAGCATAAAGAAGAAGGACAAACTGGTGAGGAAGGCAGGCTCTGTTGTAGGCACCGAGCTGGACAGTTTGACATCCGTGGCAGAGCGACGGGCGCTGAGCAGACTCCTGTCAGTCATGAAGAATCCACTGCATCAACTGAACAGGATCATCTCCAGACAGAGGAGCAGCTTCAGAGACAGACAGACTGCTGTTACCATCCTGCTCCACTGACAGACTGAGGAGACCCCACACTATGCGACTCGGGGGGGTAAACGTTAACATTATGCAAAGTCATTGTCTGTTATACCTGCATTGTTATCACTCTCATTTAATATTGTTCTTTATCAGTAAGCTGCTGCTGGAGTATGGGAATTTCCCTTGGGATTAATGAAGTATCTATCTATCTATCAAGGGTGTTATAAAGCTGGGGATTTTTACTCAGGAATTCTCTTTTCTTTAATGTGCCTGGAGATGCAATAATTAAAGCCTCTGTTTTTTTTTTTCACTATTTAGTCTGCGAAGGTTTTCAGACAGCCAGTGTTTAAATGTCAGCCAAACAGGCAACCAGTCCAGGAGGAGGTCACGTTTGTGTAATCCCCGTGTGTAGATACATCTGTGTATCATCTGAGTAACTGTGAAACTGTAGATTGTGACATCTAATAATGGCACCGAGAGGAAGCATATAAATGTTAAAAAGCAGAGGGCCAAGAACTGGTCCCCGAGGGGCACCCTGGAACAAATACGATGGGTCAGACCAAAACCTACCGACAGCAACAAACTGTCAACAGTCCTTAAGATACGATTTAAGCCATGCAAGAGCTTTCCCAGCAATCGTTAACTCATTCTCAAGTCGAAACAAAAGGACATGTCACAATGGAAACAAGCAGCAGTGAGGTCTACAAAGATCATGCATGTTAAAAAGACCACGATGTGGTGCCATTAGGAGATTAATAGTCACCCTGATGAGTGCCGTCTCCGTACTGTGATTGGCCCTAAAAAGCAGACTGAAGTTCCTCAAACAGGTCATTAGAGGTGAGATGGTCTTTGAAATGGCCTGCAGCACCACATACTAGGATTTTGCTAAGAAAAGGAAAGTTTCAAATACAGTAGGTGTATAGTTTTTAAAATCCTTGAAGGAGGAGGAGGAGAAGAAGAAGCTTTGTTGGGCTGAATGGCCTGTTCTCGTCTAGAGTGTTCTAACAACAAGAACAATAAGAAGAAACAATAAATAAATACTTTGCATTTATATAGCGTTTTCCTCACTACTCAAAGTGCTCAGCAATTGCAGGTCAAGGGCCTAACAGAGCAGAGTCCCTATTGGCATTTACGGGATTCGAACCGACAGCCTTCTGATTGCCAGTGCAGATCCCTAGCCTCAGACCCTCAGAAGTAGAACAACAAGAAGAAGAGCAGCCTTAACGAAAAGTGGAGGCAATGGGGTGAAGAATACAGCCAGTTGGCCTGGCGGTCACAACAAGCTGATGGACTGCAGGACCATCCAACAATGGGAGACAAGATAAAGACCTGCTAGATAGGATCGGGGATGGACAGAGTTTTGACTGAACAAGTGGATCTTTTTGAAAATCAGAATAAATCACATCAACCCTGTTATTAAAAAAAGCAAAAATCTTTCTGACAAATGTCAAGAGAGGCATCCAATAGAAAATGGCTTAAGTTGTTTATCCACAGGAGCAAATGGCTTGTGGGTGTTATGTGGACCCCACAGAATGCTATTAGTACAGCAAGCAGTCTTAGCTCTCTGTGGTGCCCGCTTACAGAGGGCGGCACGCTCCTCAATGGCAGTCGCATGGGCAGCTAAACTTGTTTTCCTACTAAGGTGCTGAAGCCTTCACTCACAAACTTTCAAGTGACGCAGCTCAGGAGACAACCAAGGAGCAGAGGGCTTAAATGTGACACTACGAGTATAGAGAGGAGCAAGACGACCCACACGAGTTCAAAGTATAGAGCCATAGTGATGAACTAAGGTAGCAGGCGATAAAGAGACACCAGCCGGAGGAGGAGGAGGAGGAGGACACGGCTTCAACGTACTCGTAAGATAAATTTCCGTCTTCCTAATTACAAGGTGATTGTTGCCCACGCGGCTGACCAGGGATAATAAGCAATTCAAACAAAAACAGCCTTATGATCAGAGACAGATGAATGAATACCATACAAATTAGCAGGAGAAATACCAAAGGTACACACAAGGTCAAGTGTGTGCCCTCGGGCAGGAGTAGGAAAATGAAACATGCGGAGTAAAATCAAAGCACGGAAGTACGTTAAGAAAATCAGCCACATGTAAGGAATTTACAGAGTCTACAGGTCAGGTCAGGTCGGGTAGCATACACTGGTACAGCCGCACCCACCAAATGATGAAACAGCTTGGGATCCTGGTTGGCAACCCCCCATCCCAGGCAAACACGTGGTCCAGTCCCACCCATCTATCTGCCGCAGCCAGGTGTTAGGTGGGCATCCCCTTGGCCTGATCCAGCCACTCAGATCCTGTGAGCCGGATCACCCTCGGGTAATGGTGGCACATGGCCGTAGCGCCATAACTGACGCTCCCTCACAATGTAGGTCATGTGCCTCATTCGGGACTCCGTGAGCAATACAAAGTCAAACCATCAGCCTTCAAGGAACCTCTGAAGAGACACAGAACTGAAGGAGTCCAAGTCTTCATCTCGGGTCACTGGATAGCGGCCATGTCTCACAAACAGGGGGCACCAGGACTCTAAAGACTTGGAACTTCATCCTTTTGCAGATATCAGGACCACCACACACCCCTTTCCAGCGACCCCATGACACCTCCCATCTCCCAATCCATCTACTGACATCATAGGAAGAGCCACAGGAGACATGAACATCACAATCTACATGCAAGTTAAAAATCACCAAGCAGTACCACGGCAGGACACAACACAGAGAGGTGAGCAACTCAACGAGTTCTACCAAGAAGCCAGGGGACGGTTTTGGAGGACGATGAACAAGTAACCAGTATGCCAGACACATCGTGAGCAGAAACTGGCTCGATTGTAAACTTCAAAGAATACACAACTGCAACACCACCCTCACGGTCAGTAGTATGGGGCTTTACGAGAGACCATCAGCATGGTGGGACAGCCATATTTAGTCCAAAATTGTCACGTGGTTCTGTCAAGCACAAAACATCAAATATTACTCTCCACAACCAAGTCTGAAATAAAAGCCGATTTGCTATTGAGAGAGTGAACATTGAAAAGGGGAAATTTTTGCATTTTGCATATAATCTGGAAGATTCTGGTATTCGACGTTTTAATAAAACGGACTGCACGTACTCAAAATTCCCAACAGTAAACTGGAAGACGAGACCACCCGGCCCCCATTAGGTATTCTACCTAACAGCAACCTAACATCAATCACTCAGTCCTCATGGTATTCAGGGTTCTTGTGGAAGGACTTGATGACGGTCATGTAGACTTCTGACCTTTAATCCATCAATGGAGGACATCACGGTGCTTTGATCAGGTGGTGGTGGCACAGGTCGCCACCACAGAAAACCGGGCAAAGAAACAGAAGAGAGATTAGGGGTCAGTACGGGTAGTACCCAGAAGTCCGTCCGCTCTACAGGAGGGTAGTGACACCAGCTATGTCATATGGGTTGGAGACGGTGACACAGGAGACAGAGCTGGAGGTGGCAGAGTTAAAGATGCCAAGACGAGGATGGATAGGATTAGAAATGAGGACATTAGAGGGTCAACTCAGTTTCGAGAGAAAGTCAGAGAGGCGAGATGGCGTTGGTTTGGACTTGTGCAGAGGAGACATGCTGGGTAGACTGGGAGAAGGGTGCGAAGGATAGAGCTGCCAGGGAAGAGGAGGAGAGGAAGGCCTAAGAGAAAGTTTATGGATTTGGTAAGAAACGACATGAAGATGGGTGTGACAGAACAAGGTGACGAGGATAAGAAGATGTGGAGATAGATGATCAGCTGTGGTGACCCCTAACGGGAGTAGCCAAAAAAAAAAAAAAGAAGAAAAAACTCAAAGTTCATTTAAAGTTACTACAAAGTACTGTACTCTTGAAGATCGAGTGAGGAAAAAAGTGGTGCTTCACAGCAGGGGAACCAAAGTCTGCAAAAGAACCGTCCACGTGAAAGTGTCAGAAAAGACGTTCATCTATTTGGACCTGTCACAGGCTCCATGAATTGAAGATGGATTTGTGAAGTTCCGCCGGACTCTTGCTCCTTCAATCCCACAGGTGCCATTCAGCTTTTCTTGATCTGCAGGTATCCTGCCTACTACACCTTCAACACTTCTGTTTCGTCAACATATTAGCGACTGCTTCAAAGCCCAAAGAACCAACTTTGTAGACAAAGAGCCCTTCCCAGACTGAAAGGGCTCTTTATCAAGCGAAGGCTCCATGAGGAACCCCACAAAAAACAGTAGAGGTTTCTAATTTGCCCGCTCAAAAACACGCCGTCCTCATTCTTGCTCAACAAAAGTGCAGCTGTACTCTCAGAAAAAGGAAAATAAAACGGCAGACAGTTCTGAGCCTCTTCCTTCTGTTTCTTCATGGCTGAGCTCTATCGCATAATCAGAGTTTAAAATTATTTCCTGTGTATTTTTCTTATCGTGTGCTCACACACCATACCAGGCCATGCGACCGACAGCCCCTGAAGCCAAGCGCTAGTTGAGGGTTGTGAATTAGTGACCACATGTTGGGGGCCGATGGTGTGGGCCCTTTCCAAAAATAATCTACAGTTTCGATTGGATGAAAATGACCACGCGGTGTAATCAGGTCAGACGTCAGTTTTCCGTACACGTGACGATACATTTGCATGCTTGACCGACATGTAAAGTGCGTCTCTTAAGATGTGCTCGGCTGACAGACGGGAGTTTCCGAGACGGCGATTTCACATGGACGACCTACAAAGTCAGACAATTCAGAGGAAACCAAGCTACCACAATTCTTGGAGTTGTGACAACACTCATCTTTAACCCCCATCATTGTGCAAAAAAAAAAAGTATAACCCAGTCTACAGTAGTAGAAATTAAATTTTATGGGGTCGTACCACAAGGTGGACCACCTGCTGGCTCAATTACAAAAACAGCCAAAAGGCCAAAGAAAGAAAGAGAGAAAGATACAGAGAGAGAGAGAGAGAGAGAGAGAGAGAGAGAGAGAGAGAGAGAGAAACAAAGAAAGAAAAATACAAAGAGAGAGAGAGAGAAAGGAAAATACAAAAAGAGAGAAAGAAAGATACGAAAAGAGAGAGAGTAAAAGAGAAAGAATACAAAAAGAGATAGAGGAGAAGAAATAAAGAAAGAAAGAGAAAGAAAGAAAGAGCCAAGCACCAGGTTTTCATGTGACTGGAAGTCCAGCTCCATAATAGCAAACCCCAGTCTCTCCCTCCTCACTGTCTCCTTAACACTTGAACCCGTGTCCCTACTGCCTCTTGCCTCAGTTAAGGTCTTATTATGGGGTTACTGCTTCCCCACTACTTTAGGGTTTTTCACCCAAGAGGGACAACCCTATGGGACTACGAATACAGGGCTGTGAAAAAGTATTTGCCCCCTTCCTAATCTCTTCTGCTTTTGCATATTTTCAGTAATGAATGGCCTCATTTTCGTGGTTGCACCCATAGCAATTTTTAATGCATAAAAAATAAATCTTTTAACTACTTTTTTTTTTTTTTGCTGACAAAGAAAACAAAATCATAATTGACCTCGCATTTCTCCCAAATATCTCACTAGAAATTCACAAGAACGTGCAGACATCACAACTGGGAACTCTGCAAAACCCAATAGCATGCAAACGCAAACCACATGACACCCTACTTATCAAAAACGATCAGCTTCCAATGTTTGTGCAGACCCCGCCCTACCATTATGACAGAAACAAATCATAATAAAAGTTCTTTATATTTATATATATATTTATTGTTTGTACTGTATTGTATATAAATGAAAAAGGACGGAGGAGAAAAATCAGACATCCAACATGGCTAAAAATGAATGTTATTTTTTTAACCTAAATCCTAAAAGACCTGGAAAGCACATCATGGAGTCAGCACTTGAAGACATTGTCTGGGTTGAGAGGCAACGATTTTCATGTTTAGCCAAAATTATTCTGAGGGAGGAGGTAGAAACAATGAAATAATATCAAGATTTAGGCTCGACCCCACAGTTAAAAATTACAGGTGCCAAAAGTGTTTTTTCAGAGCAATGCCATGAAAACGTTCCCAAAAAAGGCATCCACATGAATGTTCCAGAAAGAGCCTTCATTCCTTTAGATCTGTAACAGGCTCCGAAAGTAACCATGAAGAGAGAACAACTGTTTTGTCCTTTCTTTATAAAATTACTGGGTGGCTCCGCCCCCTGCTCGTTTCACTAGCCAATCCCCTGCGGCGGCTGAGCCACTCAAATGACGTCAGGGCGCCCCTCCGTTAGAGAAAGCGATTTAACTTAAAGAGTTGGTACATAGAGGAGTATTGGGGCGCAGGAGGAAGACGGTTTGGTGCTTAGTTATTACAGACAGGAAATCAGTTACTTGAGTATTTCACTAAAACTGTCTATTTTAAATACCAATGAATAACTAATAAAACATAGTAAAAAGTGAATAAAAATAATAAAAAGTAAATTAAAAAATTACATTAACGCCTCGTGAAAAACAAATGTTATAAATTACTTTATCCTCTAACTTGCATTCTATAAATGCTCCTTTTTCGCATTTCTGTTCGCGTATTGTTCGGGATAATTTTCCCTTTCTCGTTTTCTCTTTGTTCTTGATTTTTATTATACGAAGCTCTTTTGTGTTCATTTTCTTTTTTTTTTTTGCCGCTCTCTTTCTATCGCAATCTAAAAATTCGACGTTCATGAACAGATCATTTGCTTTTCTGCTTTGCCATTATAACCGACTGCCGTTGAAGGGCGAGTTAGCGGCACTGAGAGTGGCACGTGGTGGGACGGAGAGAGGACGTGCGCCACAGGAGTGATGATTGGACGAGCGGCGTGGAGGGGCGGGGTCAAGGACACAAGAAAAACTTTAATATAACAGAGATTTTCATTTTTAGTCGTTCTGGTGTGTGTTCGGACAACGTGTGCCTATCGATTATTTAGTGTCTTTCTTATAAAGCTTTTATTTTTTGCATCTGCCAAATGCCTCTCTCTCAGTCTAGTTATCTCTTTACTTAAAGAGCTTCTGTAAAAAGCCAAAATTTCCCCCTGAGAACAAATAAAGATCTCTCCATCTCGAATATGGTACCTTTCGCATCTATGTATCCATTATATAGTTAGTCAGTCTTATTCTAACCAGCTTATTCCTGAAGAGGGGGTCTGCTGGAGCCAATCCCAGCTAGCACTGAGTGTAAGGCAGGAACAAACCCTGGACTGGGCGCCAGTGCATCACAGGGTAAACACACACGCGGGCCAACTTAGTGTCTCCGATTCACCAAACCTGCATGTATTTGGACTATGGGAGGAAACCCACACAGACACAGGGAGAACATGCAAACTCCACATGGGGACTACCAGAGACGCAAACCCTGGTCACCTTACTGCAAGGCAGTCCTCTATTATATAGTGCCTTTCTTATATCTAACTTTTTTTGCTTCTGCCTGTTCAACAGTACCGGTCTATATAGTGACTTTCAGACATATTTAACAGCTTTTGCATCTATCTCTTAGATAAATGAATAGAAAGGTACTGTCTATCCATTATATAGTGCCTATAGAGCACATCAATCAATTACAGGGTGCCATGATTATCTACCTTATATTGCCTCTCTCTTTGTCCCTTCTATAGTACCTTTTATTTCTCTCCAACAGCTTTTGCCTCTTAGATAGAAAGGCACTATATAAATGACAGATACAAAAACTGTTAGAGATGGAAGGCACTATATAATAGACAAAAAGGCGCAAAGAGGCAAATGCAAACATTTTTAGATCTGAATTAAAGTCGCTATATAAAAGATAGAGGCACCACTGAATAGGTGGATGCAAAAAAATGACAGATATGGAAGAAAAGCACTATGACAGATCAATGAATGTGAAAGGCGCTATAAGATAGACAGCGCCTTTCACATCTCTCTATTTGTGAAATACAAACGATTTCCCAAAATTAAAAAGGACTCTTGCTGCATACAATCACACGGCTAAATTCAGGTCTCCATCACCCCCGAGTATTCTGCCATGGATTCTGACTTGTCACAAATATTAGGAATCTCATCAAAGTCCAAAGAACCAACTTCATATGCAAAGATACCAGAACCCCCCAACTTACCAAAGGCTCTTTGTCATGTAATGGTGCAACGAGGACCACATAAGCCAATCAGGAACCATCTACTTTTAAGAGTGGAAATAATAATCTGAATTGGAATATTAATACACAAATATTGACTCTTAAAAGGGAAGGATCCTTCGTAAACTCCGACTGTTTAAAGTGGTCGGAGACCTCCTGTGGTCCGTTTATCGCCGTCTGATCAAGTCGCATGTCCCTCATCTCTTTCAGATTCCATGTCTGGTTCGGTGGTCTGACAAGCCAACATTCAAAAGCACCAGCAGATGACCGGACCTGCAGCTGTAGCCATCGGGACAGACGTAAGAGATGCGGTAGTGCGAGTCCACAGAAAACTGGAAATCGGCACCCCGGATGATAGGCGCCCACCTATTCACCATACAGGACTTCGCTTCTGTAAAATCAGGGAAGGACCCTCACAAACCCCAGCAGAATTTCCTCTCTCCGTCTTTTTAAATAAGAGATATCGGAGATTAAAATCGACTCAAACCGCGACGTTTTTTACACATTCAACTCGTTTTAAACGCATAACGGGCTCAGTCAGGGCGGTGAGGAACCGCAGATGGACGCCCACCCTGGAGGCACCGGGGCGCAAGGCAGGATCCTACCCCGGCAGATGTCATTGCACACTCCTCACAGTCACTCGAAGGCATTCTGGACATGCCAGTCACACTAAGATCTCGGATGAAAACAGGAGCCCCCGATGATGCAGACGCCAGCAGAACAAGCAAAACTCCATACAGCGCGTGCAGTGCGAGCGCCGCATCAAATGAGCCACCGCGCAGGGTGCCCAAAACTCACTTTGGTGGGTAAATGTCACCCACAGAGATCCGTCCAGGAAGTTCACTGATAAAAACGACCTGTGTCGCTATTTGTGTAACGTACGGACGTCTAATCAATAATGCATTTCATCAAGCAGTACAGTGCAATAAAATGTACAGAAATACACAAACACAAAGAATAAAGCCCCCTGCACACCCGAACTGGATTACACTGGTTTGTAAAAGTTCTGGCTTCTTTTCCTTGCTACCCGTGCAAGATAACTTAAATATTTTTAAGAAAGCCGCCCCCGGTGGCACCAGGTGCTGCAATTGCCTTAAGGCAAATTCGGAAACTTACCTGCCGAGACACGATGCTGTCCTGTTCCGGCCACAGCGCCCACCTGTGTGCCGACTCCGGCGGCCCTATAAACTCAATTTGCGAGGCGAGTCGGCGAGGGGCTGAGTGGCTAATGAGGACGCAGACTCGCACGTGCCGGGGCTCTGAGCGTCCTTCTCCCGCCCTCCCTTCCTTCGGTCGCCTTTTCTGGCTCCTTTGACTCCTCCCCTAATTAAACACTTGTATTTCGGGTCCTCTGCAAAAGTAAATGAAATGTATGAATATCAATCGGAACAAATTATCAAAAGATCGGGTTATAACTGCGCAGCCTGAAAGTACAGCAATGAAGTCGGCGCTCCTTTCAATTAACTTTTAAGGGTTCACACTAAGAACGGGGCACATTTAACGGCGCCATCTTATAAATGAATTACACGTCCAGTACGCCAACGACGGCAATTGAGTTTAGTTACGAAACTGCGCCCGGACTTGGACACGAACTGCCTTTATACTCACATATTTAAAGCACTCCTCAATTACGCTGCTAGTTTCAGAATATGGGGTCCATTTCTACTCGTTTCAACAAAATGTGAGGTAATGATCGTCAAATTCAAAGTAAAAAGTTTGAATATCAAATCAGCTCAACTGCGGTGGGGTGTCTGGAGCTGCTTCGCTGTGCGGAGAAAATCACGTTCGGAGTTTATCACGGAAAGGCGCTATATACATTACACGTGCTATTTATTACATAAACGGCAAAGGCACCGGGACTAAAATGAACTGTTCTAGCGCTGAGGGACCCCGTCCGTGCGCTTTAAGGGCGCTTTTACCACAAGGAGAATTAACGTAAGGGCACTTTGGACGGGCACAATGATACAACCCCAAAGGGCTCACTGTCTATCTTTTATTCTTTCTTTCTTTAATTCTTTCATACAGTACTTTCACAGTGGACACAATTATGGACAATTTTCTTCCTTTATTTCTTAAAGTGCCTTTCATGTAATATCTTACACACTGGACACTGTTATAGAGCCATTATTTATTTATTACACATGAAAACTTTCGTAATGGACATGATTATAGAGAAACAAACCCCGGGCAGGGCGCCAGCCCACCGCAGGGCACACAAACACCCACACACCAAGCACACATTAGGGACAATTTACAATCGCCAATGCACCTAACCTGCATGTCTTTGGACTGTGGGAGGAAACCGGCGCAGACACGGAGAGAACATGCAAACTCCACGGAGGGAGGATTATTTATTTAACTGTTTCATATTGCATGCTGACATAATTATGGAACACTTTCTTTCTTTCTTTCTTTTTACAAAATGATCACAAATACGGATTCTTTTGCACAAAGGTGGTGTGTTCATGAAGCAACTTGAAGATAATGAGTTGATTTTTTTAATTTGAAATATGAATTAGTTTTAGTTTTTTTTGTTTGAGTTGTGATTTTCTTTGTTTTCTTAACTTATGACATTGTAAATGATTTGTTGTCTATTGATTAATAAAGTTTAATTCAAAACTCTTTCTTTCTTTCTTTCTTATAGTACCTTTTATATGATGTATTTCATAATGGAACTGTTATAGAGCTCTTTATTTATTTATTTATTTATTTAAGTGATTGATTGATTGATTGATTTAATTCTTAAATATAGTAACTTTCATAGTGGATTCCATCACAGAGAATGTTCTTTCTTTCTTTCTTTCTTTCTTTCTTTCTTTCTTTCTTTCATATGACATCATTCACACTTAATGCTATTATAAAGCTATTTATTTATTTATTTATTTATGTATTTATTATGTATATATTATGTAATATATTATTCATATGCACCTTTCATAATGGACACAATTACAGAGAGCATTCTTTCTTTCTTTCTTTCTCTTTTTCTTTATTATAGTGCCTTTCATATGGTATATTTCATAATAGAGCTGTTATAGTGCTCTTTATTTATTTATTTAATTAATTAATTAATTGGTTGATTTATTTCTTTCATATAGTACCTTTCATAGTGGATCCCATTACAGAGAATGTTCTTTCTTTCTTTCTTTCTTTCTTTCTTTCTTTCTTTCTTTCATATAGTGCCTTTCATATAACATCATTCACACTGACTACTATAGAGATAGCTATTTATTTATGTATTTATTTATTTATCTATTTATTATGTATATATTATGTATATGTATATATATTATTCATACAGCACCTTTCATAATGGACACAATTACAGGTAATGGTGCCACATGGCCTAGTGCTGTAACTGATGCTCCCTCACAATGCAGGTCTCATTCAGGACTCCGTGAGCAACACAAAGTCACACCAGCAGCACCCAATGATTCCCTAAAGTGACACACATGAAGGAGTCCAGTCTTCATCTCAGGTCACTGGATAGCGTCCATGTCTCACAAACACTGAGCACCAGGACTCTAAAGACTTGGACCTTCGTCCTTTTGCAGAGATATCGGGAGCGCCACACACCCCTCTACAGCGATCTCATGACCCCCCATGCTCACCCAATCCATCTACTGACTTCATAGGAAGAGTCACCAAGTCATGAATGTCACTGCCGGGGTCAGTAAAGCTCTCGATGACAAGGTTGACACTCTCTCTGCAGACAGACACACTGCTGTGCCCAAGAGGTCATTAAAGGCCTGGATGTTGGTTTTCATCAGGACATAAATCAGACAAATTTACAAATAGCCAACAGCTTTAAAATTTACTTCAAACTTTTTGTATTGTTCAACTACTTGTTTGTTCCCGATGAGCTGGCGAGCCGATGAGTAACGAGTGCCATTTCATATTCCAAGGAAGAGGGCCAGGCGCTGATATTGGGACACTCTGTCATTCCTGGACCCTTCAAATTAACTCAATCAGAGCAAAAACGCTGCTGTTTATTTAATATAAAGTGGATATATGGAAACATTCTGTGCGTATTTACACTCCAGAATGACTTTAAAAGTTCATCGTAACACCGGAAACTGCAGCCCTCTGCTTTTTTTTGAACCTGTTTGACTAGTCAGTCAGGAGCCCACCCAGGACGGGACCCTAGTCTATCATGATGTGCCCTCTTGAGGCTGTGGGTTATCTAAACCTGCGGGCTCTGCTGTTGGAATACTGGAGTACTCTAGTACTGTGGGCAGAGGATAAGTTATCTAAATTAAAAACAATGGAGCAGCGGTGTTTGGGCATTATGGGACAGTGAGGCACTGCCCACCAGATGCTGAGAAAATAAAAAAAATAATAAGCTGTCCTCAGCAACTTGACCTCTCGGTGACATTTTTGAAATGAAAATTCTGACGAGGCCACCCAGACCTGCAAAAGAGAGCGAGAGAGAGAGACAGACAGACAGACAGGCTGTCAGAAGGGGCGGGGCCTGGTTGAGGCAGACACAAAGTAGGGGTGGGGCCTGGTAGAGGCAGATGCTGTATGTAGGGGTGGGGCCTCATAGAGGCAAACTATGTCAGAAGGGGTGGGGCATGGAAGAGGCAGATGCTGTCAGAATGGGTGAGGCCTGATAGAGGCAGATGCTGTCAGAAGGGGCGGGGCCTAGTAGAAACAGAGGCTGTCAGAAGGGGCAGAGCCTGTGAGAGGCAGATGCTGTCAAAAGGGGTGGGGCCTAGTAGAGGCAGACACTGTCAGAAGGGGTGGGTCCTAGTAGAAACAGAGGCTGTCAGAAAGGGCAGAGCCTGGTAGAGACAGACACTGTCAGAATGGGTGGTGCCTGGAATAGGCAGACACAAAGTAGGGGTTGGGCCTGGTAGAGGCAGACTCTGTGAAAAGGGGTGTGGCCTGGTAGAGGCAGGTGCTGTCAGAAGGGGCAGAGCCTGTGAGAGGCAGACACTATCAGAAGGGGCGGGTCCTAGTAGAAACAGAGGCTGTCAGAAAGGGCAGAGCCTGGTAGAGACAGACACTGTCAGAATGGGTGGTGCCTGAAAGAGGCAGACACAAAGTAGGGGTTGGGCCTGATAAAGGCAGATGCTGTCAGAAGGGGCAGTTTCCTGATAGAGGCAGACACAAGGGGTGGGGCCTGGTTGAGGCAGACTCTGTCAAAAGGGGTGTGGCCTGGTAGAGGCAGATGCTGTCAGAAGGGGTGTGGCCTGGTAGAGGCAGACACTGTCAGAAGGGGCGGGTCCTAGTAGAAACAGAGGCTGTCAGAATGGGCAGAGCCTGGTAGAGACAGACACTGTCAGAATGGGTGGTGCCTGGAAGAGGCAGACACAAGATAGGGGTTGGGCCTGGTAAAGGCAGATGCTGTCAGAAGGGGTGGGGCCTGATAAAGGCAGATGCTGTCAGAAGGGGCAGGGCCTGATTGAGGCAGACTCTGTCAAAAGGGGTGTGGCCTGGTAGAGGCTGGTGCTGTCAGAAAGGGCAGAGCCTGTGAGAGAGGCAGGCGCTGTCAGAATGGGTGGGGCCTGGTAGAGGCAGATGATATCAGAAGGGGAGGAGCCCATCAGAGCAAACAGCCACAAAAGGAGCCAAGCTAAGGGAGTGTACAGTATGTGTTAGAGACAGGCAGAGGCAGACAGTTAAACGTTTAAAGAGCAGCACTTATCCTCTGCTTAAATCCCTGGGCCTGATTACGTGGTCACCAGCAAGTCTTCATTAGGATTCTGGCTTGGTTCATCTCTTGGAGCTGGTCAGTTGCCTCTGACCAGAAGTGAGTGGACTGAAGCAGAGCAGGCTGAAGACACAGGAGAGAAAAGATCATTGGGACCACCATGTCTGTCATGTCTGGGGCCATATGTCACCAGAGCAGGAACGGCAGTACAGTAGTGGAATAGGAAAAAAAACATTTGCAAATGGTGGAGGACATTATCATCCCGGGGTGTCACTAGTTTAGCACTTATTTAGAGCTTAGCCCCCATGTTGGCACTAGTCCTACAAGTATGGGCCTCAAATTCATAAAATTGCTCTGGGGCACTCGATGTACAATGGCTGACCCCCAAAGGTCATGCGACAAGACAGATTCCCCTCTGGGATTAGCAGAGTACTGTAAATCAAAGCTAAAATCAAATCAAAAAAGTCTGTTATATTGAAAAGCTGATGGGGATCCCCTGTGGAGTTTCATGCAAGTCACCCATGCATGTCAGAATGCATAATGAGAAGGAGGCAGTGCTGGGCTCTTGAAGATCAGGGACTGGATGTGTGGGATCAGTGAAAAAGCCCCCCCAAGACCACCCCTAGTGACATTATTGGTTCATCCCAAAATTAAAGATTAGTATGACATGAAGAAAACTCCGCAGTGGGTTAATAAGGAGATGAAGAAGAAGTTGTAAAGGAAATGGCATATAAAACTGATAATTCCACTGTGAGTCGTGGGGCATAGGAGAGCAGGAGGGCAACCATTACAAAGGATGTTAGAGAAGCTGAAAAGCAGTTAGGGAGGAACATAGAAGGTAAGGCGAAAGACCACCCTAAGAGATGTTTTCAATTTTGAGACCATCTAAAAGTGAACCATTGATAGTGATGACAATATGAGTGGGTCGTCAGACTAGTGAAACCGATGACCGCCGTGATACAATTTGTCTGGTGAATTCAGTCACTGTGGGGCAATGAAGCAGAATGATTGTGATCAAGCGGAGGAACAAGCAAGGACCTTCCACCTAATCAGGCAGTCAGAGAGACTCAGATGAGTAAAGTGAACTGAAACTCCCACCTGTGGACCAAGTTTGATTTGAACAATTCAACGATAAAAATTAGTGAGGCAGCTTTACTCCTTATTTGGATTTTACACAACAAGGCCATCTGCTGGGGCACTGGGACGCTGTGCCACCTGCCCTTCAAGGGTAAGGTGAAGTTATTTCTTCACAAACATGGCATGTATGCATGTGTCGTGCAAAACTGTGTTCTAGAGTTGAGCGTTTTCTATAAATTAAAAGTATATATCTAGTCCACACAATGGAGGCTACGGGGCATGGAGAGTGAAACTGATGCTGGATGCTGCTGAAGACACTGGAGAAATCAAAAAACATCATCCTCATGGGGCTGCCAGCTTTGACAGACAATTTCATCCTCCACTCCAATCTTTGTTAGCAAACTGCAGTGGGTCCAGGTGGTCTGCCACAAGAGGACCCATACAGTCCAGGGCCAGCCTCTCTAAGGTCTTCATGATGTGGGACGTAATGGCCATTGGTCTGTAGCCATTCTGTGGAAGAAGAAAACGGGAGTAAGACAGTCTTTGCCTTCTTTGGAACACGAAAAATGCAGGAGGTTTTTTCACAGCCGTGGCACTTTTTGCAGGTGACAGAGGACATCACAAAGATGGTCCCTTTGGCTTTTGTTCTGTGCAGTCTCCTCTGTTATGAACGCCCTGAATGGCCCATAGTGATGGTCAGAGGTGGAGACTGCAGTAGGGCTTGTTGAGGTAGTAGGGATGGTGTGGGCATTGGAAGAGGGTGACATGATTTAAAACACCAACTTGCTCTTCCATAGGGCGGAGTGGTGGCTCTGAGGTAGGGATCTGCACTGGCAATTGGAAGGCTGCCGGTTCGACTACCATAAAAACTGACTCTGCTCTGTTCAGCCCTTGAGCAAGGCCCTTAACCTGGGTATGATGCTAATCTGCATCCAGCCCTGCATGTATGCCCTCCAGCCTCCAGGGTTGGTGGCAGAATTGGCACTCCAGCCACCGTAGAAGAACACACACTGTTCCACTCTATCTGAACTAGTGTGGTGCTGGGGTGCCACCCATTGCAGGGTTGCACTCGGGTCCAAATCTGGGATCCTGTGGTGAGTACGGCAATGTGCTATATCAGCGCCTGCTCCGAACCTCTCTCTCTCTGTGCTTGTGTAGCAGTTGCTGTAAAAGCAGGCTGGCACGGGTACCCTCAGCCCCAAAGAAGGCACTCGGAGTCTCAGGACAGGCAGCAGAATCGAGATTTATTGTACGGCGCACATACAGACTCACTTCTGATTGAATGAGCGCCCAGCCATCTTATATTTATTACAATTCTTATCACACAAGTCATTATTCATCCTCATCTGACTCCTCACATTGCCCTGCTCTAGTTCTGCCCCTAATTGATTCCACCATTATTTCTCAGCTGACGGGATGTCAAACCCCACTCTGTCCATCATGTCTGTCTGACGAGGCCTCTCTTTACTCCTTACTAGCTCAGCAGTCACCAGTATTTATAGTTGAAAAGTTCACATTCCCTCTCTAAAAGGAGGAGGCCCACCCCTCCCAGTTCTGCTGCACGAAAAACCTTTGCCTTATGAAATATTGGCGGTTTCTAGCTGCTACAGAATCATAAAAATATGTAGGCATAAGCCTTTTTAATTCTAACTCTAATCTAACTAATATAATACTTACGTTCTCACGTGCTTATAATACTTTGGTAGTACGTGTCGATTACCAGTTTTCAGAATACACTTTTCTATTTTTATGTACTTTCTCCGGTCCTGTTCAGCCAACATACATCAGACTTCCAATGCAACTCGGAGTCCTGCCACGTGCAAAAGTTTACTGACGACACTGCTATGGTGGGCTGCATCAGGAGTGGGCAGGAGGAGGAGTACAGGAACCTAATCAAGGACTTTGTTAAATGGTGCGACTCAAACCACCTACAACTGAACACCAGCAAGACCAAGGAGCTGGTGGTGGATTTTAGGAGGACCAGGCCCCTCATGGACCCCTTGATCATCAGAGGTGACTGACTGTGTGCAGAGGGTACAGACCTATACATATCTGGGAGTGCAGCTGGATGAAAAACTGGACTGGACTGCCAATACTGATGATCTGTGCAAGAGAGGACAGAGCCGACTATACTTCATTAGAAGGCTGGCGTCCTTCAACATCTGTAATAAGAAGCTGCAGATGTTCTATCAGACGGTTGTGGCGAGCCTCTTCTACGCGGTGGAGTGCTGGGGAGGCAGCATAAAGATGAAAGACGCCTCACACCTGGACAAACTGGTGAGGAAGGCAGGCTCTGTTGTAGGCACGGAGCTGGACAGTTTGACATCTGTGGCAGAGCGACGGGCGCTGATCAGACTCCTGCCAATCATGGAGAATCCACTGGACAGGATTATCTCCAGACAGAGGAGCAGCTTCAGCGACAGACTGCTGTCACCGTCCTGCTCCACTGACAGACTGAGGAGACTCCACACTATGCGACTCTTCAATTCCACCCGGGGGGAGTAAACATTAACATTATACAAAGTTATTGTCTGTTATACCTGCATTGTTATCACTCTTTAATTTAATATTGTTTATTATCAGTATGCTGCTGCTGGAGTATGGGGATTTCCCCTTGGGATTAATAAAGTATCTATCTATCTATCTATCTATCTATCTATCTATCTATCTATCTATCTATCTATCTATCTATCTATCTATCTATCTATCTATCTATCTATCTATCTATTGTGATAAGAATGAGTCAGAGACATCATTAAGATTTGGGGCAGCCACCCGTATAATTGAATCGGCTGCAAAAGTAGTTGTAAATAGCACGATGTGCTTAGTTCGGAGTCCAGAACAGAACTGCCTGTACTGAGGCAAGATGGCAGTTTTAAAGGGCTGGAAGGGAAGTGACGTCATCTATGCCGGAACTGGGAGCGGTGTCCTTGTGCCTGGAAGTGACGTCATCCTTGGGGCCGGCAACAGGCGGGATTTCCTGGAAAAGGTCTGCAAGGGACTGAGAGAGATAGTCAGTACACTCCGCCACCCCCTGGCCTGGCGTAGAATTACTAGTGTTTAGGCCCTTCAGCTGGTTCCATGCGCACTATCTATCTATTATATAGTGCCTTTCATATCTATCTATCTATCTATCTATCTATCTATCTATCTATCTATCTATCTATCTATCTATCTATCTATCTATCTATCTATTTATCTATCTATCTATCTATATTGCCTTCAAGACTCCACAGTTTAGATGCGATATTTTCACTTTCACCTCAGGCATTAAACTGGCCAGCCTGGTAGTCAGTAGGGGTATGTGAGTGACCATCCCAGCCAGGCACTTGCCCAAATGGACGTTCACACCCCTGTTTTAAAAGCCCCCTGCAGAGCAGAAAAATCAATGGATTGCTGGACAAGTTGAAGTGACAGATGGCATGGCGATGTGGCACTGTTGACTCATAGCCTTCAGTTCAGTTTCGTTCTGGGTGCTGCCATTACTTGTTCTCCCAGTGTGCACATATTATCCCTTATTGTCCTCAGGTCCACGGTTAGGATGTTCTGAACTGGCCCGAGAGAGCCTCCTTCAGGACAGACTATTGTGAATTCTAGGGGGCATCACAAGCCCCACAAGTCCCGGGTTCAATCCAATGGGGTGTTTATTACAAAATTCCTTGTACAAACAGTTAAATGGGTATCTCGTCTTCTTATTCTCTTCTTCTTTCTCTCTGTTCACACTCCTAGTCCTCCACTCAAGTGTTGCCATCCTTCCTCCCAGCTCCGACTCACCTGGTCAGGGCAGTGTGATCCATTTTATTGAGGACCCAGGAGTACTTTCGGTGCCAGGGCTTTGCCCATTGGAAGTCACAAATAGTAAGGAGTGTGACTCCCCACAGCAACCTTTTGTGGCACCCACAGATCCCAGCATGGCTGGGCTTCTTCTTCTTCTTTCGGCTGCTCCTGTAAGGGGTCGCCACAGCAGATCATCTTCTTCCATATCTTCCTGTCCTTGTCATCTTGCTCTGTCACACCCGTCACCTGCATGTCCTCTCTCACCACATCCATAAACCTTCTCTTAGGTCTTCCTCTTCTCCTCTTGCCTGGCAGCTCTATCTTTAGCATCCTTCTCTCATTAGACTCAGCATCTCTCCTCTGCACATGTCCACACCATTGCAATATCGCCTCTATCAGACTACAATTCCCAGCATTCCCTGCTGGTGTCCCAATGGGTATTGATAACCAGGGCTGCTGCAATCTAGCGTACTGGGGGTAATAAAGAGCCCCTAGAGACAGTCCTTCCCTTTTATCTTGGCCAGGAATGGTATTGTAAGTACATCCAGTCAGGACTCCTGTCTATTCACCTGGGGCTTCCCATCTGGTCAAGGATCCTTCTTGTCCCTTGACTGGGATCCATCCATCCACCTGGGAACTGGTAGGGATGCCGTCCACCCCATATGGCACTTCCACTCTGCATTGCTGCCAGTGTAGACCCATCTGGAGGAGAGCGGACTTACTGAGCATGCAGCTGACTCACACAGTTTTGGGCAGCTGTTCCGTGTCATGTCATCCTAAAACCCCACCAGGAAACGGCCTTGTTTACAGCTCAGATGGATGCGCTGAAGCTGGCTGGGCTCCGTCTGTTATTCTTATTTCATAAAAGCATTTTAATCTCGTTGCGTCTCGCTACTGTTTACACGATGCACTTGTGGAATGGATGTACAAATTTGGTGACATTTTACTTGAGAGGCGGCACCGCCCTTGGTGTGTCGCCTGAAGGCCAAGTGTTATGTTTCATCCAGAGCTTAATCCTTGGCTGAAGTAGAGTATATTTCCTTTTGTTCTGTTATTTTTTATTCCTTGTTTGTCTTGTTATTATGTATATTTTTCTTAATATTGTTATGTTTATTTATGGTTTAATATGAACAGCATGTATTGTGTATTGAAGTTGTCTGAATATGACAGCAGGTTGGCTGAGCCGTCCCCGTATCTCGTCCAGAACCTTCTTAAACGTTGTCGAGATATCCATGTCCAGTTCCATGTCCGTTTGTCCAGACTAAACACAAGAGATGTTCTTCCTGGCTTCAGTCCTCGATGCACGTCCCCTCCATATCCATTGGTGTCCTCAACTATGTGTGTCACCGTTCATGTGTGTGACCTGTAGGGGGCGCATCTGCACCCCAATCACTCCGACACAACCAAACCACACAGTCACAGGTTCAAGGAAGGATCCTTTTATTTAAACAAAAGGTTGTTATCACCTGCTAAATCAATCAAAATTCCTTTTTTATTTTCCTTTCCCATCTCCAATTTCCTCCAAGCAGACCTTGTCCCCCTCCTGCCGACTCAGACCCCCGGATTGGGCAGAGCGGCCTCTTTTCAACCGGAACCCTGAAGTACTTCCGATGCAACAGGTGTAAGAGCCAATCTTAGAAAGTGAAAGTTTGGAGTTAAACTCACATTAATGTTTGCTTCATTTGAATAGAATATCAATTTCTTCCATAGTCATAACTTATGGTGTGATCGTTTCCCCCTATAAGTTAGTAAGAGATAGAACCTCCTTACTGTAACTGAGACACAGTGTGATAATAAGCTCAGTTGTGGTAAGAACTGGTCCCAGTAAAGAGGGACTTGAAAGCCCCATTGTCTACTCAGAGATGAGATAAGCGTACAGTTTTCCGAAATGTTAAGTAAATAGTAACGATCTGAGATGTGACAAGATTTAAGCCTTGAACTGAACTTTTCTTAACATTCATTTTTTGTCTTTTTTTTTTTTTTTTGCTGTTTTAATTTTCTTTTTTGTGTGAACTGTTTTACTATGAAACTTAACTAAACTTTTAAAAACAAAAATATTTTGTCTGTGGAATCATTTTTTGCGCGTCAAGCTTTTGTTGAATCCCATTTTTTGAGTTGAAGCTGCTGAACTTTGGGCATTTTGGGAAATCGCAGCTACGTTTTCGTCAGAAAACTAGCCATCTGAAGGCCTGGAACTAGAACTGGAATCTGCTATCCGAGCACGGAGGACACTTCTGCTCCAGAACTTGTCAACGAAGAAAAAGAACTGAGCCAGACATCCTACACATCAAAAGAGACGGTGGAGCAACACCTAAAGCTACAGCCAGTGTGGCAACACCAACTGAAAAGGAAACCGAGACTGGAACTTGGGTCTTTACTGGGGCCGGAGAAGAATGCGCACTGCAAGTAGTTCTGTTAAGGAAAAATCAGGAGTGGGCAGGAGGAGGAGTAGAGGAACCTAGTCAAGGACTTTGTTAAATGGTGCGACTCAAACCACCTACACCTGAACACCAGCAAAACCAAGGAGCTGGTGGTGGATTTTAGGAGGACCAGGCCCCTCATGGACCCCGTGATCATCAGAGGTGACTGTGCAGAGGGTGCAGACCTATAAATACCTGGGAGTGCAGCTGGATGATAAACTGGACTGGACTGTCAATACTGATGATCTGTGCAAGAGAGGACAGAGCTGACTATACTTCATTAGAAGACTGGCGTCCTTCAACATCTGCAATAAGATACTGCAGATGTTCTACCAGACGGTTATGGTGAGCGCCCTCTTCTACACGGTGGTGTGCTGGGGAGGCAGCATAAAGAAGAGGGACGACTCATGTCTGGACAAACTGGTGAGGAAGGCAGGCTCTATTGTAGGCACAGAGCTGGACAGTTTGACATCCGTGGCAGAACGACCGGCACTGAGCAGACTCCTGTCAATCATGGAGAATCCACTGAACAGGATCATCTCCAGACAGAGGAGCAGCTTCAACGACAGACTGCTGTCACCGTCCTGCTCCACTGACAGACTGAGGAGACCCCACACTCTGAGACTCTTCAATTCCAAACGGACCAGTGCCCATCATGCACAGTGTGACAACCCATGGGTGCTGTAAACGTTAACATTATACAAAGTTATTGTCTGTTATACGTGCATTGTTATCACTCTTTAATTTAATATTGTTTATTATCAGTATGCTGCTGCTGGAGTATGGGGATTTCCCCTTGGGATTAATAAAGTATCTATCTATCTATCTATCTATCTATCTATCTATCTATCTATCTATCTATCTATCTATCTATCTATCTATCTATCTATCTATCTATCTATCTATCTATCTATCAAATCCAAGAAGAGTTAAAGCTATGTAGAAACATACGCCTTTATAGACCTCAGCAGTACAGTAACAATTTCCACTGAAAGGCTCCAGAGACATTTAAGCTTTCAAGAGAGAAGGACACAAGTATTCCTCAAAACTATGAATAATTATGACGACGATTCAAAGATGCTAACCCAGTGTTCTGTCCTATCAGATTTACAAGTCTGTGGTCTCAGTGATGTTGAATAGATTGATTTGCCAAAGGTCTTCACGCAGGTCTCCATTCCAGTGAACAGAGACAGTATTCCACACAAGAAGATATCAATAAGTGGGCATATCTCATGTCTATCTCATATTGACTCTGAAGTTGATCTTCTAATAGGAATCAACTACCCAGAAATCTTCAAGCAGTCACGAATAATACCTAGCCAAGGTTTTGAGTCATTCCGAGGTACTGTGCTCTGATCTACTATCTCTGCATTATCATGAATGAAAGCAGGGTTGCCGTACCTTGAGAAGATTTGAGAGACTGTGATATTATAAAAAGACATTTTGGATGATCGGTTGTGCTTTTGCCGGAGTCACTGAAGCCTTGTTGCAAGGAAGTAATCTGCTTTGTTGGAACGTCCCGATTGTGACGAAATTGCTGTCAGGAAACGTCCTGTCATTTACTCGAAGTGCTGTCATGGCCACATCTAAGCACAGCTCAAGTGAGATCGGGAATGATTTGAGTACAGACTCGAAGTCAGAGAACGTAATTGGAGATCTTAAAGGCCACATAAGTCGGAGGAAAGATAAGCTTTCTGTGCTCATAACTGAAATCGAAAGTCTTAAAGACCATCCATCCATCCATTTTCTAACCCGCTGAATCCGAATACAGGGTCACGGGGGTCTGCTGGAGCCAATCCCAGCCAACACAGGGCACAAGGCAGGAACCAATCCAGGGCAGGGTGCCAACCCACCCCAGGACACACACAAACACACCCACACACCAAGCACACACTAGGGCCAATTTAGAATCGCCAAGCCACCTAACCTGCATGTCTTTGGATTGTGGGAGGAAACCGGAGCGCCCAGAGGAAACCCACGCAGACACGGGGAGAACATGCAAACTCCACGCAGGGAGGACCCGGGAAGCGAACCTGGGTCTCCTAACTGCGAGGCATCTTAAAGACCTTCCAGGAAATCATTTATTTATTTATACTTAGTAGCAGAAAGACTTGCAACATTTTGTGAGACGCACAGAGAGATAGAGGAGTTGCATAGAAGGCTACTATCTGCGTTAAGTAAGGAAGGAGCGATCAAGAAACAGAAAACGACATTCGCCGAAAGCTCTAAGAAATGGAATGAATTAATTGACGCTACAGCGGCATGGCTGAAAGACACACACACATCTGACGAACAGCTAGTTAATCAATTTGAAGAGATGCAATTACAAGAACAGGATCGCTCAGAGTCAAAAACACGAAAGACGTCTCCTCAGCACGCTCTTGATATTAAACTTGATTCTTTAGCCCAGAAAACCGCTGCTGCATCATCACCTCCTTCAGCAGTTATAGTTGAACAATCGGCACTTGATGGTATCCTACAAATGCTACATGAACTTAAAGTTAAAGTAAAAAAGCAGGAATAATCCACATCTGTCACAAAAACTGACATAGAGCTCCAAAAATGATATAATAGACATATTAGCGCCGAATCAAGCTGAATGTCAGAAAGCAATCACTGAAATGGCTAAATGGTTAACTGATCAAAAGATGACACCTGCTCCTGCACCTCCTGCACCTCCTGCACCTCCAGCGCCGCGTGGTGAAGTACCACACAGACAGGTCCTTTATTTTCAGGTGACCCGCTGGTTATGCAGACTTCATCAGAGCCTTTGATCACGCCGTATGTGATGTATTAACAGACTCACAAGATAAATGAGACAACCTGATCCAGTACACCAGAGGTTCTCCTCAAGAAATGATTAAAGGCCGTTCACGACTGTTACCAGATGCAGGCTACTTAGAAGCCAGAAGATTGCTTGAAAGATAATATGGCAATGAGTTATTCGTAGCAGACGCATATCTCAATAAAGTATTGAAATGGCCTCAAACAAAGCAAAACGATGGGGAGCCTCTGAGAGATCACGTGAACTTCCTCTCAATCTGCATGAACACTATGAATGACTCAGGGAATGGCGGAGAATTTAATAGCAGTAATAATGTTTGTGCTTAAGAAACTTCCATTTTCTTTGAGAAATGAATGGGTGAGGTACAGTTAGGTCCATAAATATTTGGACAGAGACAACTCTTTTCTCATTTTGGTTCTGTACATCACCACAATGAATTTGAAATGAATCAACTCAGACGCAGTTGAAGTGCAGACTTTCAGCTTTAATTCAGTGGGTTGAACAAAACGATTGCATAAAAATGTGAGGCAGTTAAAGTATTTTATTAACACAATCCCTTCATTTCAGGGGCTCAAAAGTAATTGGACAAATTAAATAACTGGAAATCAAATGTTCATTTCTAATCCTTGGTAGAAAACCCTTTGCTGGCAATGCCAGCCTGAAGTCTTGAACTCCTGGACATCACCAGATGCTGGGTTTCCTCCTTTTTAATGCTCTGCCAGGCCTTTACTTTCAGTTGCTGTTTGTTTGTGGGCCTTTCTGTCTGAAGTTTAGTCTTCAACAAGTGAAATGCCTGCTCAGTTGGGTTAAGATCAGGTGACTGACTTGGCCATTCCAGAATTGTCCACTTCTTTGCTTTAATAAACTCCTGGATTGCTTTGGCTGTATGTTTTGGGTCATTGTCCATCTGTATCATGAATCAATTTGACGTCACTGAGCTGGATTTGAGCAGACTGTATGTCTCTGAACACCTCAGAATTCACTCGGCTGCTTCTGTCCTGTGTCACCTCATCAATAAACACTCGTGTCCCAGTGCCACTGGCAGCCATCACACTGCCTGACTCCACCGTGTTTTACAGATGATGTGCTATGCTTTGGATAATGAGCTGTTCCACACCTTCTCCATACTTTTTTCTTGCCTTTATCATTCTGGTAGAGGTTCATCTTGGTTTCATCTGTCCAAAGAATGTTTTTCCAGAACTCTGCTGGCTTTTTTAGATGTTCTTTAGCAAAGTCCAATCTAGCCTTTCTATTCTTGAGGCCTATGAGTGGCTTACACCTTGCAGTGCACCCTCTGGATTTACTGTCATTCAGTCTTCTCTTTATGGTAGACTTGATATCGATACGCCGACCACTGGAGAGTGTCGTTCACTTGGTGGGCTGTTGTGAAGGGGTTTCTCTTCACCATGGGAATGATTCTGTGATCATCCACCACTGTTGTCTTCCGTGGACGTCCAGGTCTTGTTGCGTTGCTGAGTTCACCAGTGCTTGCTTTCTTTCTCAGGATGTACCAAACTGGAGATTTTGCCACTCGTACTATTGTAGCCATTTCTCAGATGGGTTTTTTCTGTTTTCGCAGCTTAAAGATGGCTTCTGTCACCTGCATGGAGAGCTCCTTTGACCGCATGTTGTCTGTTCACAGCAAAATCTTCCACATGTAAGCACCACACCTCAAATCAACTCCAGGCCTTTTCTCTGCTTCATTGATAAGACATCACGACGGACTTGAACACACCTGCCATGAAACAGCCTTTGAGTCAATCGTCCAATTACTTTTGAGCCCTGAAATGAAGGGATTGTGTTAATAAAATGCTTTAGTGTCCTCACATTTTTATGTAATCGTTTTGGTCAGCCGACTGAATTAAAGCTTAAAGTCTGCACTTCAACTGCACCTGAGTTGTTTCATTTCAAATTCATTGTAGTAACGTAAAAAAACCAAAATGAGAAAAACGTTGTCTCTGCCCAAATATTCCTGGACCTAACTGTATGCTTACGAGCTTCAAGAAAATAAGAAGAGATCAGGCCTACCCGAACTGATCAACCTTTTGCGTTGTGAACCTGAAATGCTGTTACGCCCTGTCCACAGTCCCGTTCCACAAGACTACACTTATATAGAGAAAAAAAGGAAAGATCGACAAGGGTGGGTTCCCCGCTAAAGAGTGGCCGGAGATCAGGAGGTATTTTCACCACCAATATTTCTGATACAGCCAAAAGAGAGACTCAAGAAATCTCTGTCAAAAACGACTGATAACGATTCCTGCGCATTTAAAACGCCTTGTGTATTCTGCAACGGCCAACACACTCTTGCTGAATGTAATAAAATCAAAGAACTGCCACATAAAGAAAGAATTGACTTTTTCAAATCTCAAGGTTTATGTTTTCGCTGTCTCAAACAGCGACACCTTGGTAAGAACTGTAAAGAAAGAATGAAGTGTCAGACATGTTCTTTTCAGCACCCAGACATCCTACACATCAAAAGAGAGAGTGGAGCAACGTCTAAAGCTACGGCCAGTGTGGAGACACCAACTGAAAGGGAAACCGAGACTGGAACGTGGGCCTTTACTGGGGCCGGAGAAGAATGCGCACTGCAAGTGGTTCCTGTTAAAAAGGTAAAATCCAAGAAGAGCGAGAGGTATGTAGAAACATACGCCTTTATAGACCTGCAATCTGCACTGAAAGGCTCCAGAGACAACTGAGCCTTCAAGGGAGAAGAACACAAGTATTCCTCAAAACTATGAGTAATTACGATGACGACGATTCAAAGATGCTAACCCAGTGTTGTGTCTTATCAGATTTACAAGTCTGTGGTCTCAGTGATGTTGAATAGATTGATTTGCCAAAGGTCTTCACGCAGGTCTCCATTCCAGTGAGCAGAGAAAGTATTCCACTACAAGACGATATCGATAAGTGGGCATATCTCATGTCTATCTCATATTGACTCTGAAGTTGAGCTTTTAATAGGAATCAAGTATCCAGAAATCTTCAAGCGGTCACAAATCATACCTAGCCAGGGAGGTGGACCTCACACCATGAAGACTGCACTTGGATGAGTAGTTGGTGGACCATACAAAGAGACAGATGACCTCGCAAAACAAAGTGGTAAGCTGCCCAAACATTCAATCAATCGTGTGTCAATAACAGAGATTGAAGATATGTTGCTGCGACAGCATAACGCAGATTTCCCAGAGCGCAGCTGTGAAGAAAAGGAGGAGATGTCACTGGAGGACATCAAGTTCATGCGCATAGCCTCAGAATCTGTGAGACTGGTAGGTGGCCACTATTGTTTAAATTTACCTTTGAAGGATGAAACACTTAAAAATGGCGAATAACCGCTGTATTGCTGAACAGCGTGCTATTGGACTCAAAAGAAAATTGAGCAAAAATTCAGGATTCCACGAAGACAATGAAGCCTTCATGAAAGACATTATTGACAAGGGTTACGCTGTCAAGGTACCCAAAGAAAGCCTGAATTGCAATGAAGGCAGAGTGTGGTACATCCCACATCACGGCGTGTATCATCCAAAGAAAAATAAGATTCGGGTGGTCTTGGCCTACACTGCCACCTACCAGGGGATTTCACTTAACAAACAAGGCCCTGACCTAACTAACACACTCATTGGCGTCCTTACAAGATTCAGAAAGGAGCCAGTAGCCTTAATGGCAGACATTAGTGTAAGTCAATGTTCTACCAAGTTAAGATACCAGATAAAGACACTGATCTTTTACGTTTTCTATGGTGGCCTGAAGGTAATCTAAGTGATAGGACATCTCTTTGGTGCTACTTCTTCACCCAGTTGTGCTTCTTATGCTTTGCGTAGAACAGCCGAAGATGCCAGAGATACATTTCCTGAGGAAGCTGTTAACACCTGTGGACCGAGTCCCAGACACAGACAGGAAGACACGTTAAATTCACCAGCACACATTTATTTACAAGTCCAACTATTTACAAAGTGCCACACAACCCCAGGACTTCCCCAAAGTCCAAACCTCTCACACACTTTGCCTTTCTCTTCAGGCCGCCTCCACTCTCTCCTCTCTTACTTGGTCCTCTCCTCACCCGACTCCAGCCATCGAATGAAGGGAGGCGGCCCCTTTTATAAGCACCCGGATGTGCTCCAGGTGTGTTCTGGCAACCTCCCACCGACACGCCCCAGTGTGGCGGAAGTGCATCCCCGGAAGCACTCCGGGTGTCTCCAAGGTCCAGGGTCTCCAAGGCACTGGGGCGCCCCCTGGCGGTGACCACGGGCCCCTACAGGGTTGAGCTTCAAAGCTCTGTACCCGTGGTGTCCATAGCAACCAGGGTGGCTGCCCCCACGTGGTCTGAGGTGGGTGTACACCCTCTAACGGTCCTCCAAGGCGTCCCGGCCGGGTCGCCACCCTAGCCATCTCCGACACACCGTTCTCAATAACTTCTATGTGGAGGATTGTCTAAGGTCAGTGACAACAGAAGAACAAGCAATAAAGCTGGCAGAGGACCTCCAAGCTCTATGCCTCAAATTGGGATTCCACTTGACTAAGTGGGTGAGTAACGACAGAGCAGTTTTATTGTCCATACCTGAAGAAGACAGCGCTCACGAACAAAAGGACTTAGACTTGCGCCGCAGTCTCCTTCCCACAGAGCGTGCCCTGGACATCCAGTGGTGCACAGAAACGGACAGTTTCAAATTTCAGATGAAGTTACAAAACAAGCCCGCTGCCTGTTGTTAGCTCAGTTTATGATCCATTTGGTCTTCTAGCACCCGCCTTACTGCCAGCAAAGCTTATTATCCTAAGAGACTTGTGCAAAGAGAAAATTGGGTGGGATGAAGAAGTAGAAGTCAAACACGTTCACAAATGGAAAAAATGGATGGATGATTTGCAGTTGCTTACAGACTATAACGTGAACCTACCGGGTTTGGAATCATCAAGTCAGCACAAACGCACCATTTTAAGATGCTAGTGAAGATGGATATGGCACCGTCACCTACCTTGTCTTAACCAATGAAGAAGGCATTGTTCATTCCTGATGGGCACGTCAAGAGTTGCACCATTGAAGCAGGTCACGATTCCAAGATTGGAGCTCACAGCGGCCGTTGTGGCAGTAAAAATGGACAAAGTGCTTAAAGGTGAGCTTCAAATGCCCTTACAAGGATCTACATTTTGGACTGACAGCACCAGGGTGCTAAAATACATTTCAAATGAAAGCACTCGATTCAAGACTTTTGTAGTCAACAGAATCTCCGCGATCAGAGATCATTCACAACCTTCACAGTGGAGGTACAGTATGTCACGTCCGCCCTTAACCCGGCTGATCAAGCATCTGGAGGGCTAAGCATAGAAAACGTTCTCAAAAGCACCACATGGTCCAAGTTTCTTATTGAAGTCAGAACGTGAGTGGCCAAAAAAGACCAGATCAACTGAACGATTCACTCTGTGAAGTTAAAACTTGTGCAGTTAACATGACAAGAATAGAGGAGGCAACTGAACCCATCAACAAATGAATCACTTACTTCTCAGACTGGCATCGCTTGAAGAAAGCAGTGGCTTGGCTCCTCAAGTTTAAAGACCTACTGCTGCACCCTTAACGCGCACACGTACCGGTCCCGGGACATAACAGCGTTTTAAAAACGTTACAGTAATGTGTGCATGCCCCTCTGCCATGCATCTCGACACCCTACCCATCAAATGAAACTTCAAAGTCTCGTCTTACCGATGATATAAACCATTTTGACACACAACAACCACAGCACTGACACTAAAGCCTTTTTTACAGAGAAGTACATACTTTTAAGAGTTGACTTTCCCTACCTTTGAAGACCCCCAGCAAGTCAAACATCAATATTTCCGAGCAGTATTGATCCCATTCTGTCCGTAAGGCTCCAGCGAATATAATCCAGTAAAACGATTTAGGTCCAAAACACACGATATATCCTCAAAGGGACAAAAACTCCAGAAAACGTTTCATAACTTGAGACCACCTAAGTAATTTTTTTTCACTTATATTGCTCATATTAGACGTAATTTGTTTCTGTCGGCGATAACCATGCTACCGCATGAAATACGGAAGTGTTAGCTTTCGAAAGACACCTAAGTTGGCCAATTACGACGGGTCTGGGGTTGACTGGCACCTCGTATAGCCAACGAGTGTCACAGACAGCTGAAGGATGACGTACAACTCCAAACCCTGGTAGAATCTACCAGTTTGATTGGACACTGTGAGTGACACTCAAAACTTACAGCCAATGAGCAGCCGAGCATTTTGATATGTAACTTGCCATACTAACTTGTAAACAAAACGATCGGAGCTGCGCGAAGTTGGCATTTGTGCCAGTCTGCCAAGTTGGTGTGTGGTTGTTTATTGTGATTTCGCCAAGTTTTTTTGCATTTTAAATATGAATAAACGTACCGATAAACGTAAATAAATGCTCGATTAAATAATAGAGGCATGTACGCGGCGTGAAAGTATTCAACCGGCCCAGGTGACGTCTAATGGCAGAGAGCGACGTGCCACGCCTTTGTGCTTTCTGCTTGCTAGTGATTGCTGCCATCAAGTGGCACATGGAAAAACGCTGAGCTGTGTTGTAACAGTTTGTAAAAGAAATGTATATAGTTTGTGTGCATTTTATAAAAAAAAAAATAAAAAATATAAATATATTTTTGGCCCATAAGACTTGTATTGACTATTTTTACATAGAAATGTGTATTTTTTTATTGTTTTTATTATTTTTATAACTAATAGAGTGACACTGTGTGTAGATATAGATTCCTTTAGGTGTGAGCTTTCAGTAGAGCCCTCATTGATATCTGTGGGTTGAAGCATTCAGAAGTTATTACACTTTTAACATACGTTACAAAATGTGGATAATGGTCCCTCTAAAAACCCCCTGGACATGCCCACATAAAAACTGGTGTCAAAAATGTCATTTTGACTGGTATTCTTTTCAAATTTCAAATGTGAGTAGTCGACAAGTTATTCTGTTGGTACATCGTGTGTTTCTGTCCCCACCTACCTACTGCAGCTTTATTTTCCTTTATTTTCATAAAAAAACTTAGGCGAGAACAAAAAAATCCATTTTTTTTGTGAGTTCTAATGTGCATAACTTTTGATCAGTCACACCTACAGTGATTCTGACTACTAAGGGTGAAACTAGAGAATGTGACCTTTACAAAGAGACCAAACGTGTGTTTATACTCCAGATAGTTCAATAACAGCAATGATTCTAATTTGGAGAGGTCGAATTACAAGCGATTTAGCAAAAATGACCCCGAATGATAAGGGGTTTTAAGAAATGGAAGAAAAACATTTCAACTAGAAGTCAGTCAATCTAAAAGTAATCCAGAAGAACAAAAATCACTCATCGCAAAGCACATGAAAAGGTATAAACGGACCTTAAAACCATTCCCAAGAAGACGCTGGAAACAAATTCACTACATGGCTGATTTGTTTTGGAAACGATGGACTAAAGAGTATTTGCCAATACTTCAAGAACGTCAAAAGTGGCTTGCACCAAGAAGAAATTTCGAACCAGGGGACGTTATTCTAATTGTAGACAAAGCTACACCTCGCAGTTCCTGGGTAATTAAGGGGTCGAGTCATTAAGACAATGCCAGACGGCAAAGGTGCAGTCAGAAGAGTTTGTGTGCAGACCGAAACCAGCACACTGGACAGACCCGTGACTTCAAGAAACAGCCAACGTTTGAAATAGGAAAGTTTTAGAATGCTTGCAGTGTTATTGCTAGTGATTAAAAAGAATAGTTAATATAAAAGTAATTGGCTCATATTGAAGTAAAGTATAGTAATTGTCTCCGCTCCTGCATAGCCAATTAGGGGCCGGAAATGTAAGAGCCAATCTTAGAAAGTGAAAGTTTGGAGTTAAGCTCACAGCGCCATGAAAGATCAATACTGCCACCTGGTGTAGTGGGGGGACACATAGCCCCGTGAGGCAGTCACCCTCTGTCCTCCACTCCTAAAGGCCTCCTAATTGGGAAAGATACCACTAACCAACCCGATTGGGATGCCTGCCTATCTACCACTAATAAACCCAATTGGGATGCCCATCTATCTACCACTAATCAGCCTAGTCGGGATACCCACCTATTTACCACTAATCAAACCCACTGCGATGCCCATCTATCTACCACTAATCAACCCAGTCAGGGTGCCCGTCTATCTACCACTAATCAACCCGATTAGGATGCCCACCTATCTACCACTAATCAACCTGGTCAGGATGCCCGCCCATCCATATCATTCCATTATAACAGCTCTCTGGCCAGGGTGGATGGTTCCTTAAAAACAGCAAAATATGCATAAATTAAGAAAACACATGAAAAATAACAAACCAAGATCAAGAGAAACAACAATCAGAAGGAACAAAGCCGGGCCAAAACATAAAAGCTTCCTTCTAGTAATAAACATGTGATGCTGGGGCTATAAATAAGTAGGCAGGAGTCAAACAAAGTGTTGGGGAACCACTAACCCCCCCACACACACACACTTATTGGCAGCAACTGGTAAATGGCAGGAGCGTTAAACACCAAAGAAAGTAAAACTCCTACGTAAAAACACCAACTCAGTCGCTGAGCAGTTCAAGACTGGCTGCCTCCTTCTGATGCCAGCTTAGAGGCTAAACGTGAGGTCATTTGACTTCCGGTCTCTGAACTGTGGAAATAAAGTAATGTTGCATCACAAAGAGCGCCCCCTCTGGCCCCAGCAGTGGTATTGCTTACCTCCTATTTGCCCACACGTGACAAAAGCAATCAGCATAAGGTGACAATGAGCTGTCTTGTCAACTTCAGTCAATAGGACAATAGCAGTTACACAGTGTGTGCCCATTCATCACAGGGCACACCCTTGACCAGTATACATTCGGTATATATGAGCTGGCCTGGCATCATAAGCGAGGCTGCCCCAAAGTGACGCTTCACTTTTTTTATTCTGCGATATCTTTACTGCCCCTTCTTCTTGTCATTGTCACTTTTTCCCAGCATACCTCATGTTCGGTAGAATCCTTAAGTTGTTCTAAAGGGAGAGAGAGGGACAGTGAAGGGACATCTGAAAGGCGCTTTAATACACTGGTCTTGAGACACACTCCTCTATGGACCCCCGGGCAGCGTTTACTCCTTTGTTTATGTCTGCACGTCTAGACGAGATGCGTCTGGGTGACCAAGGGAGGCTCACTCTGACTCTGACACACTGTCTAGTTAAGGGTGTCAGGTGAAGGCCCCCAACTGGATGTCACTGCAGCACTGGTCACTTGCACTGTCCTCCATCAGGCTGTGTTCAGTAATGGTGAGGAGACTGGGAGGAGTACAACATGGGAATGGGACCACCAGTGTCGAGAGCGCCCGCCTGTAAAGAGTCTCCTGTGTGTCTTAATCAAAAAAAGGGAAAACGCGGACATGTCTGAGTGTCACACACAAAGCACACACACTGTTCACTTCTAGTCCCGCCACGTCACGAATGTCACCTCCCAGGCCTTGGCTGACAGCCATCTTGTCTTTGATCTCTGTGAAGTTTTTTTTATCTGCAGACTGTTTGGTTTTCTTCTTCCTCCACTTTATGTCTTCTCGTTACTCAATCCAAAAATATTTTCCGAGACAGCAGAAAAAGATAAGCCTGCATTTCAAAAAGATTTAAAATAATGGAGGCAGGACAACCTCTGTAAGGGATGGAGCTTGCATGGTGTCCCCCTGGCTTGCTACAGTGCCGCGGAGCAGAGAAGCTCAACCCTGCTGGGCCCGTAGCCACCACCAGGGGGCGTGTGGAGAACGGCTGAGCCCTCCCGTGCATGGCTGCCAGGTGAATGTGAACAGCTAGATCACTATAAGAGGGGACGGCTGCCATAACTCAGGAGCCAGAGTCGGGAGGAAGGAAGACTGAGCTTGTTGGGAGAGGAGAAACAAAGAAAGAGGAAGAAGGGGCCCGAGTATCGTGTTCTGGGGCTTACGTACTGTGCTGTGGGGAGTCGGGTGAAACGCTCCCCAATTCTACTGTAAGTAAAAAGGTGTGTTGTGTGTGCCAGTCTCTGTCGGGGTAGGGTGGCCGTACGCGCCCCAGGGGATTCACAGTTTATTTGTTGTTAATGTTTTTGTTTCATTTCATATACCTTAAAGTTATTTATTTGATCTGTTGTTACTTCAGGTCTCATTGTGTAAGTGGTAAGAGTCGGGCCAAGGCTGGGTGCGACCCTGGGATCCCCACCAAAAAAAAAAAAAAACAAATCCCCATTCCTTTGACAGAGAGAATCTGAGTGGCACCGGACCGCTATACAGTAAACCTTATATGAGGGAGTGAGCAGAGATACCACATTTGACAATGTATCAGGTTACCAGAACCAGGTAGGCTAAAACATCAGCTGGAAAATGAGATAAAAAAATCTCACAAAATGAGAACATGTCGACAAGATGATACGCAGTGCAGCCACACGCCAATGGACTCAAGCGGAGGACTGGGTCTCGTAAGTGCTGATCGTTACACGCTAGTAATACCCAAAACAATCATGAGCTGGAACAAACTAGATGATGAATCACACAACACAGGAAAGGTGGTCTGCCACAAGACGAGGGTCTAAACCAGGAGGACAAAATGGTCACTCAAGACAAACAAGTGTCAGGAGAAATGACTAAATCACAGGGTGTCGTCATCATCATCATCTTTCTCCCTTACTCTGATTCTGCATGGGCTCCTTTTATAGCCAACTCCTCAGGATGGCTCCACCCCTTCTGACAGCATCTCTCTTTCAGGCTCCACCCCATATAACAGTGTGTCATTTTCCTAGATCCCACCCCTTCTGAGAGGTGTCGTTCTCTGTCTCTTTCTGAGGCACCACTGCTTCTGGATAGCATCTCTCTCTCTCTCTCTCCAAGGCCCCACCCCTTTTGACAATGTTTGACTCTTTCCCAGACTCCACCCCTTTTGGACGTTGCCTCTGTTCAATGCCTCCCATTCTTCTCTCTCTCTCTCTCTCTCTCTCTCTCTCTAACTCACGAACATGCACCCCACATGCCCCCCCTCCTGAGCTCCTTTTATGTCCACTTGCTCAGAATGGCTCCACCCCTTCTGAAAGCAACTCTTTCTTTCTCAGGCTCTGCCCCTTCTTAGTGTGTCTCTCTCCCAGACACCATCCCTTTTAGACATTGTCTCTCCCTCTCTCTCTCCCTCTCTTTCCCTGACTCCACCTATTTTGGACATTGTCTCTCTCTCTCTCTATCTCCCTCTCTCTCTCTCTCTCTTTCTTTCTAGCCCTGCCCCTTCTCTCTCTTCCTGGTCCATGTGGCTCCACAAGAATTTTGATGCCAAACATACCACACTGGTTCTGCTTGTATATATATGCTGTGATGTCCTCAGAAGATGCACGCTACCCAGGCTGGTAAGTTTCCTGAAGGCGACTAGTTAGTTTCCAGACCTCGAGCCACTATATTCAGTAGCACAAGCCCAACCCCATGAGCCCTGCAAGCCCCTACTGTCAAGCACCCTTTATCGATTACTCAGTGGGCAGCTTCAGTTTAGACCAGAGGCTTCATTAGCAGATGGCACGGTGGTTGTGGTGCTGCCTTACATGTCTGAGGATTTGGCTTCCACTCCTGGCCCGATCACTGGACTCAGCTCTCATTTTGTGTGGGTTTTCTCCACCTTCCTCCCACTCTGGGGCTCAGTGACCCTCCACTAGCGAAGTGTGAGTGAGTGGATCCCATAACAGACTGGCATCCCATCCAGGGTTTAGTCTGATCTTGAGCCCAATGTTGAAAAGAGGGAGATCTCTTGCACCCCAACTGATATGGGGTGAGCAGGTGACTGTGGCATTAAAGACTTGCTCCATGGACTCTCTAGAAGCTCATTCGTGAACTTTCATTGGCCTGGCTGGAGGTTCACACACGTGTCCCGCTTTAACAGCTGTGTGTTGTATCACGCTGGCACTTTGTCAAGATGGTTTCCTTTATGGCTGACAGCATAAGCTGTGGTGTCCTGTGGGAATAAACTGGGAAATGAGCTCCCGCTAAAGAGCTGCACAGGGGGTTCCTGCATCTGCACATGAGTGTCTAACTTAACCGTCCAGATGTACCACTACCTGCAAATCATCAGGGTGACAAAGGAAGGGAGAACACAGAGAGACGGGACACAGACTTTAATAATTCACCCTCCTGTCACACCTTTTCTTGTTCATTTAATAAGTTAAACAGAAAATCAAAATACTAAAACATGAAATGCAATGTGGGCAAAAAGAATTCTAAGGCAGGCCCATAGAGCAAACCATCTGGTCACTGGGCAGGTTATGTCACATCTTTGGAACGAGAAGATCTTTTAATAACCTTAATATGTCTCATAACAACACTAAGCTGAAACTGCAATGGCTACCCTTTGAATGAGGTCTTCTGATGTTGAATATTGCATAAGGCGCTATATAATGTATCATCTAACTGAACATGAATTGTCAGTATTTAGTGTGGAAACTGCCTTTTCAATGGATTTCTGTAAATGTCTGGCTAATCCAGTTTGATCAGCAGTTAACAACACCTTTTGATCTCAGACAATTTGCAAGGCACTATATAACATAAACTATCTATCCATCCATTAACCAACCCAATATATCCTAACGATAGGGTCATGGAGGTCTGCTGGAGCCAATCCCAGCCAAGACAGGGTGCAAGGCAGGAAACAAACCTCGGGCAGAGTGCCAGCCCACCGCAAGGCACACACCCACACCAAGGACACACTAGAGCCTATTTAGAATCGCCAATGTACTTAACCTAACCTAAACTATGGGAGGAAACCGGAGTACCTGGAGGAAACCCACACAGACACAGGGAGAACATGCAAACTCCACGCAGGGAGGACCCAGGAAGCGAACCTGGGTCTCCTAACTGAAAGGCAGCAGCGCCACCCACTGCGCCACCGTGCTGCCCCAACATAATATTATCTATTGTCACACACGTGTGCTTAGGGGACAATCAAAAGGCTCAATCACACATGAAAGATCGAAAGACAGGGGGATAAGATGAGGTACTTTTCTTTCCTTAACTCCACAAAAAGACCATACTGTCCATACCGGCCATCACGTCCCATTCCGATGAAAGACTCCTTGGCTGGCTCCGTGGGGTCGCCATGTTCCGGACGGCCCCGATAACTACAGTCCATCAACCTCACTCCTGACGTCACTTCCGGCCACTTTGCTTGATGTCAGCGTCAGCCTTCCATGTGCCTCCTTCCTGTTAATTGCAGTTCCTTTGTTTTTTATATAAAAGAACCAGAGTAAGACCTTTGTATCTATCTATCTATTATATAGTGCCTTTCATTATCTATCTATCTATCTATCTATTATAGTGCCTTTCATTATCTATCTATCTATTATAGTGCCTTTCTTATATATCTATCTATCATTTTATAGTGCTTTTCTTATCTATCTATCTATCTATCTATCTCCTTCCTGTTTCATTGTCGCAATGCATGTTGGGTGGTTGTTTTTGGCGCAAGTGCTGCTGGTGGGCTCTGTGTCTGGTGAGTGAAGTGTTTTGTTTAACTTTTTTTCCCCCTTTCCCATTTTCATTTTCTTGGTGAATTGTTTCAAAGTTTTTCCGTTTTCTTTTGTGTGAAGTGGCATCTGGCCACAGCAGCCATAATGGCTGCAAATTTAGAATGATAGCCCCAGCCATGAGATAAAACTTCTCTGTGATGTTTTTTCCCTTTAGAAAGTGCGGTATTGGCGGTAGGCACTGTGATCGGTTGTGAGAACATTAAGTCCGCCTCGCGAATGAACGGCGCAATCGTATTATTTTTGAGTTCTGTCGATCTGGTGCAGACAATTGTAGAGAAGGGTGTAGTGATTGATGGCTCATTCGTGCAGGGGTCTCCATTGGTGATGGTATCGAATGTCCCCCCATTTTTGAGAAATGAGACGATAGAAAAAGAATTAGTACGTCACGGTCGTTTAGTATCAAAAATCCGCTATATTCCTTTGGGGTGCAAGTCGCCGGAGTTAAAACATGTAATGTCTTTTAGGAGACAAGTTTACATGGTGCTCAACAAAATGGATGAAAGTTTAAATGTTGCTATGAGGTTTAAGATTGATGGTTTCGATTATGTGATTTTTCTGAGTTCGGATGAAATGAAATGTTTTGGGTGTGGAAGTGAGGGGCATTTAGTTAAAAATTGTCCAGTGAAAATGAACAGAGCAGTTGTTCGTGATAACCTGCATATCACTAATAATGACGATTTACAAGATCGGCCTTTACAGCTTAATGGTAATGAAAACACAAAGACACCAGAGGAAGCGCGGCCCGAGGAGAGTGTAAATGTTTCTGAACCTTTAAATAAAGGAGATGAGTTGCTTGATGTGGAAATGCACAGACCAGCATCGATGGGGGACATCGGGAATGAAAATGCAGCAGAAGATTCTGCTACAGCACAGGGAAGTGTGTGGGGAGAGATTGAAATGGAGGAAGGCGATGATAACGCACCTGAGCCATACGATGGGTTTAAACGGCCTGCTAAAAAAAGACAAGCTGGGGAGGAGGAAGGAACCGCGCGAAAACGCAGTAATGTTACGGCTTGTGCTGCTGAGGAAGGCGAGGGTCCCGCTGCAGCCCCACCGGTTACACAGGGCAGGTACGCGGCACTGGCTGAGTGAGGGAGACGAGGAGGCGGAGGGGGAAATGTCGGATAGTTCAACTGTGTCTGACCTACAAGAATGTAAAGGTAGAGGGGGTTACAGTGCTCAAAGTATCAGAACATTTGTGACGGAAACTGAGGGCAGAAGGGGTGTAGATGTGACCGATTACTTTCCTGATGTGCAACTTTTTATCTCTTCAATACAAAGCCTAAGAAAAGAAAAGTCCTCTTCTGTCTTGTTCTCTGATAAAGAGCTTCTTAGATTAAAGAATCTGTCAAGCAGACTGAAGAAACAGTTAAAAGAAAATAAGCAGTAATGGAGAGGGCAACTGCACCATTTCCAAGGTCCTGTGTATACTGGGATCTGTGGTTTATTTTGACTATTTTTATATTTTCATTTAACATGGCTTGCTTTAATGTAGGAAGCTTAAATATTAATGGTGGAAGAAATAATAATAAGAGGCTAGCTTTGTTTGAATTCATAAAGCAAAAAGACTTAAAAGTTACCTTTGTACAGGAAACCCATATAGACAGCAAATCAATGGGAGTGGAGTAGGGATTGGAAAGAGACATTTATTACAGTAACGGTACAAATATTAGTGCTGGAGTAGCCATTTTGTTTTCTAAGAATGTTCACGTAGTTCTTTGTGATGTTGAAGAAATAGTGAAGGGGAGGCTGCTCAAAGTGCGTGTCAAACTTCAAGGCAGTTCTTTTACTTTTATTAATGTATACCGAACGATGGGAATGAGAAAATCGCTTTTTTTAAGAAGTTGGAGGGTGTGCTGACACAATGTTGTACAAATGAAGTCCTAGTTCTAGGTGGGGATTTTAATTGCACCCTTGATACTCAAAAAGACAGAAATAACGGGCTGGAGCCGCACACACTCAGCCCAGGAATTAGAGAGAGTTGTGAGTGAGATGGGACTGGAAGATGTGTGGCGAAATAAAAATGGGGCACCAGACAATATACATGGGGGAGGATGAATGGGGGGATTATTTCAATGGCGAGGCTTGATCGTCTTTATTGTTTCAAGCACCATATTGGTTTATTTAAAAACGGTCACATTACCCCTGCAGGGTTCTCAGATCACAGTTTGGTGTCTTGTTCTGTGATCCTAACTGATTATAAGCCTCGTAGTGCCTACTGGCATTTTAATACGCTCCTCCTTCAAGACCAAAGTTTTAAAGACTTATTTAAATTTTTTTGGGCAAGTTGGAGACTCATGAAGAAGGAGTTCACCAGTTTACAACAGTGGTGGGAGGTTGGGAAGACCCACATTCGTTTATTATGTCAGGAATACACCAGAAATGTCACTAAGTCACTACAGGCTGACATGGCAATGTTAGAAACTGAAATCATTCAGATTCAGCAGCTTCTACAGCAGGGTCCAGATGTCAAATTGTTGGAAACTCTTGGGGTTAAAAAGAAGGGCCTTGCCCACTTATTGGAAACAAGGGCTCGGGGGGCTCTAGTGAGGGCGATTCCAACAGATAACTGACATGGATGCACCAACCCAGTATTTTTTTGGACTTGAGAAAAAGAACTCTCAACATAAGGTCTTACATTGCATAAGACAGGATAACGGTGAGGAGACTCAGGACCCGGGTGAGATAAGGCGGGCGGTCCGGAGGTTTTATGAGACTCTTTTTGCAACAGAGGAAGGTGAGGCTGAGGAACAGCAGACCTTCTTGAAGGATTTACCGCACCTTCGTGATGCAGACTCCGAAGAGCTGGAGAAGGAGTTGTGCTTAGGAGAGCTCACTGCTGCACTGAAAGAGTTGAATAATGGAAAAGTCCCAGGCATTGATGGCATTCCAGTGGAATTTTATAAAGACTTCTGGCATATCATTGGTCCTGATGTATTGGGGGTATTCCTCTACAGTATTAAAATGGCTGTGTTACCTCAGAGTTGCCGAGGGCGTAATAACACTACTGCCAAAAAAGGTGACCTACAAAATCTCAAAACTGGCGGCCTGTGTCCCTCCTTTGTGCTGATTACAAAATCCTGTCAAAGGCCAGCTAACAGATTGAACTGTTTTAGCTCAGGTGGTGCATCCTGATCAGAGCTATTGTGTCCCTCATAGAATGATTTTTAATAATATTTTCTTAATTCGAGATATTTTTGCAGTATCCAAACTCTTTAACTTTCCAATTGGTCTTATTTCTTTAGATCAAGAGAAGGCCTTTGACAGGGTCAGGCATTCATTTTTATGGGGAGTCATGCAGGCTTTTGGGTTTGGGGACCGTTTTGTTAAATATATTCAGCTATTGTATAGTGACATTTCTGGTGTAGTTAAGGTCAATGGTGGTTTGTGTGAACCTTTTGATGTCAGAAGAGGAGTCAGGCAGGGGTGCCCTTTGTCTGGAATGCTCTACGTGTTGGCCTTGGAACCTTTTTTAGTTAAACTGAGAGGAGTGTTGACTGGTCTATCAATTCCATGTTGCACTGCGGAGCCTGTTAAGGTTTCAGCATACGCTGATGACATCATCATCGTCATTAAAAATCAGGAGGACGTTGACATTTTGCTTCAATGCCAGAGATCTTTTGAAATTGTTTCATCAGCTAAAATAAACTGGGGAAAGAGCAGTGCTATCTTACTGGGCAACTGGACTGGTTTAAAACCACCACAACTGGTTGGTGACCTGCAGTGGTCCTCTGAAGGATTGTTATATTTAGGAGTGTTTCTTGGGGATGAACACTTCATACGAAAGAACTGGGATGGAGTACTGCAGAAGGTGAAGGATCGGCTTGCTCGGTGGAGGTGGATTCTACCTCAGTTATCCTACAGGGGCAGGATGCTCATCATTAACAACCTCATAGCCTCAGGACTGTGGCATAAATGCATTTGTTTAGAGCCTCCTGCACAGCTGCTTCAGAATATTCAGGAAGTTTTAATCAACTTTTTTTGGGATGGCCTGCATTGGCTTAGGAGAAGTGTCCTGTTTCAGCCACTGGATGAAGGTGGGCAAGGCATTATAGATGTGTTCGAGAGTTGCTGCATTCGCTACAGACTTTACAGAAATTGTTGTATCCTTCTGAGCACCAGCCGTGGATGGATTTGGCACAACGTTTTTTTGACCACATTGAAAACCTGAAATTTGGAAAAACTCTGCTGCTGTGCCAGGTGAATAAATTTGATATGTCGGACATACCGGACTTTTATAAGAGTCTTTTAGAGCCTGGCAGATGGTGACAATTAAAGGGGATGAGGACAGCCTGTCATTGTTCTGGGTTTTGGAAGAGCCCATTGTTAATAATGTGAAGTACAGTAGTTCAGTGGGACTGTCTCAAACTTTCATTAATCATCTTAAACATGGAGTGTGCACAAAACTAAAACATGTTATTGACTGTGAAAAGTTTTGTTGGAAGAACGCAAATGAAATTGCACACCAAATTGGAGTGCGGTCAGTGAGAGTGGTGCAGACCTTTTTAACACAAGTGAAGGCTTCACTGTCAGCTGAGAGCTCGGCACTCCTGAGAGACATGTTTAATGAACGGACTCATCCACCTGAGGATCCTGATTTTACATCACTTTTGGTATCTCCTGTGGGTGACTGGACAACGGCGGAGCAGAGCAAATTTCTTTCGTGGAGAGGCTGATGGACCTGCCTTTGCCAACGCTACAGGGAAACAAATGTACTGGCTGTGCGTAAAAGTGAGACATCGAGACTCCCTGAGGACGATAACAGACACTCCATGGAGGAGAAAGATGGACTGCACAGAATTCTCAGAGCCAGCCTGGAGGTCGCTATACAAGCCACCATTGACCAGTAGGGTGGGTGATTTACAGTGGAGGGTCTTACATGGGATCTTAGCTGTGAACTCCTTCTTGTCAATTATTATACCTGGGGTGTCTGACAGTTGTTGTTTCTGTGGGGAAAGAGAGACCGTGTTTCACTGTTTTATGTTTTGTGCAAGGCTTGAGCCTTTGTTTAATTTAATAGAGAGGCTTGTTGGGGGATTGGAAATGGTGTACACTAGGGTGGGCTTTCTGTTTGGTTTTAAAAAAACTAAAAGAAACACAGATAATGTGAATTTGGCAAACTTTATTATGGGGCAAAGTAAATTAGCTATTTGGAAAACGAGAAAGCATAAAATTGTATGGAATGGTTTACAAGATCCAATTGTGTTTTTTTAAATACTGTGCCTTAGTCGCATTTTAATAGATTTTAATTTTTACAAATCCACAAAGAATATGGACAAGTTAAAAACAATACGGTGTGTAAATAGTGTACTGTGTGACTGTGATAATTAAGAACTGCGGTTTGTTTTTTAGGGGTTTTGTTGGTTCAATTGTGTTTTTCAAAAAAAAAAAATTAACATGAAAATGTATTTATAATAATGTGTAAGTTGTATATTTGACTGATGTTTTTGTCAAAGTTTGTTTTTAAAAATAAAAAAAAAAATATTTCTATCTATCTATCTATCTATCTATCTATCTATCTATCTATCTATCTGTCTGTCTATCTATCATATAGTGCCTTTCACATCTATCTATCTATCTATTATATAGTGCCTTTCACATCTATCTATCTATCTATCTATCTATTATATAGTGCCTTTCACATCTATCTATCTATCTATCTATCTATCTATCTATCTATCTATCTATCTATCATATAGTGCCTTTCACATCTATCTATCTATCTATCTATCTATCTATCTATCTATCTATCTATCTATCTATCTATCTGTCTGTCTATTATATAGTGCCTTTCACATCTATCTATCTATCTATCTATCTATCTATCTATCTATCTATCTATCTATCTATTATATAGTGCCTTTCACATCTATCTATCTATCTATCTATCTATCTATCTATCTATCTATCTATCTATCTATCTATCTGTCTGTCTGTCTATTATATAGTGCCTTTCACATCTATCTATCTATCTATCTATCTATCTATCTATCTATCTATCTATTATATAGTGCCTTTCACATCTATCTATCTATCTATCTATCTATCTATCTATCTATCTATCTATCTATCTATCTGTCTGTCTGTCTATTATATAGTGCCTTTCACATCTATCTATCTATCTATCTATCTATCTATCTATCTATCTATCTATCTATCTATCTATCTATTATATAGTGCCTTTCACATCTATCTATCTATCTATCTATCTATCTATCTATCTATCTATCTATCTATCTATCTATCTAGGGAGGTAGAAGCTGGGAGTTGAAGCGGTCAGGGGGCCTTCATGGACGAAGCTCTACAAGCCGCCGAGCAACAAAAGAACTGCAGACTTGCAGTGGAGAATTGGGCTTTGGATCATTGCCACCAACTCCTTTTTAAAAATTATTAAAGAAGCAAAAGATGATTCTTATTTTTTCTCTGGACAAAAAGAAAGTTTTTTTTCATTTGTTTTGTATTGCAGTAGACTGAGGATACTTTTCAGATTCTTTGAAGTTTTGTGTACAAATTTGAATTGAATTTTTAATGAACTCCTGTTCATTTTTGGAATAAAATATAATAAGAAAACAAGATGCAGGATGCAACTGTTCAACTTTCTAGTAGGTGAAGCAAAGCTGGCCATTTTAAAAAGTCGAAATAATAAGCAACGTGGATCTGAACCTACAGATGTTTGTTTGATTTTTAAGTTGAATGTTTATTCAAGAATAAGACTGGAATTTGCTTTTTATAAACAGATGAATAGAATGCGGTGTTCAAAAATGTGTGTGTGTTGGCAAAGGAGTGCTGTGCTCTGTTGATGAATGGGAGCTGAAAATGAATTACTGATTCACTGTGGTGGTCAAGAAAAAGAGAAAGCATTGGCGGGTGTCCATAACATGAACTTATTAATGTAGGAGTAGGAGGAGGAGGAGTGTAATGGGGAGTGTTGTGTAGTGGTGGATGTATCATCTACCTATGCCTTCTCTCTCTGTTTCTCATTCTCTCTCTCTTATGTAGTGTACATCTGTCAGTTATATAGCGCCTTTCCTATCAGTCTATCTTTTATACACTCGATCACCCGGCTTTGCAGATCAAGTCCGTAGTAAATCACCTCGGCATTGAGTTGAACTCAGACCTGACCTTCACATTGCTCCTTAGCTGTTGACCTCGTCTAGCTTGTAAAGAAGCTGACCAATCAGCTGACGCTCTTCTCTGTAGTCGTCCAGATGACAACAGTGGACTCCTAACTGGACTGCCTAAGAAGGACATAAATCAGCTATCGTGAGTTTAGTTTGACACATCAGAAATCTTAACCAGCAAAAGACAATGTGAACTGTTCCCACCAGTCTTGTTATTGTGAAACTGGTTCCCAGTGCCCTTTAGAACTGATTTTAATACCCTCTTCATGGTGTGTAGTGCTCTTGATCTTCTCGCTCCTCCTGTCCCCTCTCGTTCCCAGTTGTGACCTCAGCTCCTCACACTCTGCAGTCCACTGATGAGCACAGGCCAGTTAGAACTTCACTGCAGACCCGTATGAAAGAGCTGGTTTTTGCAGCACAGCTTCACTGGTCAGAGATGCATTGTGGGAAATAAAAGTAAAGATTTCAAGATGGAAACCAAGGAGCACTGCAGCGACTTGTTGAGACCCTCTGTCTCAGACTAAAGACAGCAACTCTAGCTGGGCTTTGCTGAAGGGTGGAGGGGTGGGGCTTAAGGGAAGGTGGGTCATTTGGGTGTGGTCAGGTGACACTGGATAACCAATGAGACAGTGAGTGCCCAGAGGGAGGGAGAGGAAGAGCCAATGAAAGTCAAAGAGCCTGCAGACTGTGAGTGGTGCATCGCAGTAGTCAGTTAGAAAGAAAGAAGAGCTTGTGGGCGGAGGGGAGAGCAATGAAGACCCTCATTTGTCACAAGTCACATATCGTCCCACTTTATGGCGGTTCTTCATGCCTTTCTGTCTGCTTGGCTTTTTATGGCTTTGTCTGGAGATCATCAGCTGTGGCTTCTCTGTTCTCCCTAATTGCTTAAGAACAAAGCCGAGTGATAGCTTTGAAAACTCCGACTTGTGTGCCAGTCTGCTTTTGTCTGTGTGACACATTGAGAGGAGAAAGTGGGAACAGCTGTGACAGAAGGAGGGACACAGGCTGGGACAGTCACAAGTGGAGGGTGGGGTGGGCGACACGAGCAACATTATATAGCAAGACATTTGGAAAACGGTGGATGATAACATTATGTACTATCATGTGAAAAAGTAAGTGCACCCCATAACAATTATTGACTTTTTCAACATATTTGATCAGGCAAACAACACCTTCAGATAAAGGTGAGACACTCAAACAAATGACACATCAAAGTGTCACGCTGTACTCCTTCTCATCCTCTACGCCAGCGTTTCTCAACCTTTAAGTATTTGCGACCCGAGTTTTCATAACAGTTTTAATCGCGCCCCCCTAATGTTTTTTTGAAAGGAGCCCACTAATACCAATTTGTTCTTTTTTAATTAATGATATATCATAAATGCATATTTCATTATACCTACTTAACATTTATCGACATTTATCTAACTCTATATTTATTATTCTAGTATCAGAATGTAGTTTAAGTTAATTGGTTTTGGTTTCAATAGATGTATTCTTCATATTTTCGATTCTTGTTTTCTTTTTTTCACATCTTTGCGCCCCCCTTTTTGTTACTTTTCGCCCCCTTAGGGGGGTCTGCCCCACAGATTGAGAACCACTGGTCTAAGTGATCAAAACTATAAACCAGCCATCCATTTATTATTACTTCCCATCCATCAAGTTAGAATGAGGAGTCCCAGATGAGGTGCCAAGGATCTGGATCTCCTGAGGGAGTCTGCAGATGGACCTGACTGTCTGATTTATCAAAGGTCTGGTGTTCTCCTTGCTATTGACGTGTCTGGTGCCATCACGCCAATATCAAAAGGGCTCCCTAAAGCCCTCAGGAAGATGGATGTGGGTGCCTAGGAGTCTGGCGAGAGGTTTAAAAAGACCACCACCACATTGTCAGAAACCAATCATTCCATGTTAAGTGGTGTAGATTTCAAATGACTGCTAGTTTATACAGTGGGATGCAAAAGTTTGGGCAACCTTGTTAATAGTCCTTATTTTTCTGTATAAATCGTTGGTTGTTACGATAACAAATGTCAGTTAAATATATCGTATAGGAGACACACACAGTGAGATTTGAGAAGTGAAATGAAGTTTATTGGATTTACAGAACGTGTGCAATAATTGTTCAAACAAAATCAGGCAGGTGCAGAAATGTGGGCACCGTTGTCATTTTATTGACTTTTAGAACTAATTATTGGAACTCCAATTGGCTTGGTAAGCTCAGTGACCCCTGACCTACATACACAGGTGAATCCGAGTATTTCAGGGGGTCAATTGTAAGTTTCCCTCCTCCTTTAATGTTCTCTGAAGAGTAGCAACATGTGGGGTCACAAAACAACTCTCAAATGACCTGAAGACAAAGATTGTTCACCATCATGGTTTAGGGGAAGGATACAGAAAGCTGTCCCAGAGATTGAAGCTGTCTGTTTCCACAGTTAGGAACATATTGAGGAAATGGAAGACCACAGGCTCAGTTCAAGTTAAGGCTCGAAGTGGCAGACCAAGAAAGATTTCGGACAGACAGAAGTGATGAATGGTGAGAACAGTCAGAGTCAACCCACAGAGCAGCACCAAAGACCTACAACATCATCTTGCAGCAGATGGAGTCACTGGGCATCGTTCAACCATTGGGCGCACTTTACACAAGGAGATGCTGTATGCGAGAGTGATGAAGAGGAAGCACAAACAGAGCCGCTTGAGGTCTGCTCAAGCACATTTGGACAAGCCAGCTTCATTTTGGAATAAGGTGCTGTGGACTGATGAAACTAAAATGGAGTTATTTGGGCATAACAAGGGGCGTTATGCATGGAGGACAAAGAACACAGCATTCCAAGAAAAACACCTGCTACCTCCAGTCAAATATGGTGGTGGTCCCATCATGCTGTGGGGCTGTGTGGCCAGTGCAGGGACTGGGAATCTTGTCAAAGTTGAGGGACGCATGGATTCCACTCAGTATCAGCAGATTCTGGAGACCAATGTCCAGGAATCAGTGACAAAGCTGAAGCTGCGCCCACCGGGGCTGGATCTTTCAACAAGACAACGACCCGAGACGCTGCTCAAAATCCACTAAGGCATTCATGCAGAGGAACAAGTACAACGTTCTGGAATGGCCATCTCAGTCCCCAGACCTGAATAGAATTGAAAATCTGTGGTGTGAGTTAAAGAGAGCTGTCCATGCTCGGAGGCCATCAAACCTGAATGAACTCGAGATGTTTTGTAAAGAGGAATGGTCCAAAATACCTTCAACCACAATCCAGACTCTCATTGGAACCTACAGGAAGCGTTTAGAGGCTGGAATTTCTGCAAAAGGCGGATCTACTAAATATCGATTTCATTTCTTTTTTGTGGTGCCCACATTTATGCACCTGCCTGATTTTGTTTGAACAATTATTGCCCACTTTCTGTAAATCCAATAAACTTCATTTCACTTCTCAAATAAGTAAACTGACATTTTTGATCGTAACAACCAACGATTTATACAGGAAAATAACGACTATTAACAAGGTCGCCCAAACTTTTGCATCCCACTGTACAAGACTGACAAGCCCAGCAAACTCAGCCCAAGAGCTCGTCCTACAAGATTTCTCCAAAAACTCCAAAATCTCACAGTGGGATCTTTAGGCAACTCTTGTAAAAGCTGGGGTCAAAGTGCAGGTATCTACAATCAGAAAGAGATGGCACATGAGGTAAAAAGTCTTTGCTGTCGGTGCAACAGACCAGGGTGCCATTAAACATCTAGACGAGGAGCAGCGGGGTAAGGAAACTTTGAGTTGTTTGGCCAGAGTGAGAGTAGACATACTGTACATGTCTGGCGCAAACATTTCAGGAGAAGAACCCGTGAAGCAAAGGGATGGAAATGTTCTGGTTTGAGGTTGCATTGGGCAGCTTGCCATCATCTAATCAACAGCAACATTTATTTCTATTGTACGTTTTCATACAAACAGTGGATCTCAAAATGCTTTACAGGATGAAAAAAGAAAAGAAAGAAAAAACAAATAATAATAAAATTAGGCAATACTAATTAACAAAGAATAGAGTGAGGGCTGATGGCCAGGGAGGACAGAAAAAAAAAAAAAAAACTCTAGAGGGCTGGAGAAAAAAAAAATCTGCAGGGGTTCCAAGGCCACGAGACCACCCGGCCCCCCTAACATTAATGATCACAATCAGTCCTCAGGGTTTTCAGGCTTCACGTGGAAGAATTTGATGATGCTGGTCATGTGGACCTCTGGCCTTCAATCCATCAATGTAAGGACTGCACGGTGCCCTGATCAGGTGATAGGGGCGCAGATCAGCAACACCGAAAACGGAAAAAGAACAGCAGAGAAAGTAGAGGTTAGTATGGAGTGTGGAGCCATGAAAGAAATGAGAAATCAGTGCATATACAGAATATCAGGGTTACACTAAGATGATGCTCTGAGACAGCCATGTTACAATAATTGTTAGCAGTTTTTTAATGTGCTCCACTGTATCAGCCTGGTGAATTTCTATCAGTTAACCGTTTCATTGACTTAATGCTATACTCGGATTAAAAAGGGCTCTTTGAATTTTTTTGAACAGTGTATATATCTATTATATAAAAAAGCCTTGGGACGGGACAAGACTTTTTCAGAGAGATAATTTCAAGCCCCACGAGACGAGACTTTGTGCCAAGAGATACATTGAAAAACTAACCACTCTGAGCGGGGACGGAAATAAAAGACAAAGAGTAAAAAAAAAGGAGAACGTCGTAAAGAAATCCAAAAACGTTGGCGCCATACACATGCAGAGCAGGTTAGAGATGATGAAAGTACTAAAATCTCAAATAACTGATAGTAAAGATCACATTTGCGCTAACAAACAGAAAATATTACTCAGTGAAATAACGGAACAGCAAAAAGAGATGAAATATATGGACATAAGTGATATGGCAGAAGTATGTAGATATTATTTGGCTTTAAGTCAGAGACTTGTAGATCGTCTAATTCGTGTTGCCATCAGGGAAAAGTAGAGTTTCTTCCCAATGAAGAGGCGTATCCACGAGAATTAAAAGATTTGTTATTTGATGAAAGTGAAAATGAAATTCACAAACACTACAGGCAAAATATCCAACTCTACAATAATCTGTTCGCATCATTCAATGCTCAAAACATAGATTTACAAAATAATGGACCACACGCTATGAGAACCTGTGGTCCCGCAACAATTAAAACTATGACAAGTTTGATTTCAAAGAAACCAAAATTCGGTCAGGTTTATATTTATGATCACAGAGAAGCGATGCAACATAAAATCGAAAGAGTTAAACGATCAGACATATTAGAAATTCTACAGCCAATAATGGATACAAATCCATACGTCTAAAAGTATCACACTTTACACAAAATTTATCTGAAAAAAAAACAGACAAAGAAGTTTTCTTCTAATTGAATCCGAAAGATTACGGTCGCATATGTAATAAACTGACCTATTAGTTGTGAAAGATGGAGATATCAAAGACAAAGTTGATATTCGTGTTTATCCAAAAGCACAGCACGATTCGTCACAAGCGGCAGATCCGGGAAATGATGAGCGTTTAGGTGGTTGGCAAGCAAAGAGAGCAGGGGGCAGAGCCCTCTAGTATATATACATTAGACCATTAGAACAGTCTGGACGAGGACAGGCCATTCAGCCCAACAAAGCTCGCCAGTCCTCTCCACTTATTTCTTCCAAGAAAACATCGAGTTTTGAAAGTCCCTAACGTCTTACTGTCCACCACACTACTTGGTCTCTTATTCCAGGTGTCTGTCGTTCTTTGTGTAAAGAAAAACTTCCTAATGTTTGTGTGAAATTTCCCCTTCACAAGTTTCCAACTGTGTCTCCGTGTTCTTGATGAACTCATTTTAAAATACAAGTCTCGATCCACTGGACTAATTCCCTTCATAATCTTAAACACTTCAGTCAGGTCTCCTCTTCATCTTCTTTTGTTTAAACTGTAAAGGCTCAGCTCTTTTAATCTTTCCTCGTAACTCATCCCCTGTAGACCTGGAATCAGCCGAGTCGCTCTTCTCTGGACCTTCTTTTGTGCTGTTATGTCCTTTTTGTAGCCTGCAGACCAAAACTGCACTCATGACTCCAGATGAGGCCTCACCAGTGTGTTATAAAGGTTGAGCATAACCTCCTGTGACTTGTACTCCACACATCAAGGCGCTATATAACCTGACATTCTGTTAGTCTTCTTAAGGGCTTCTCAACACTGTTGGGAAGTCGATAGCTTAGAGTCCACTATGACTCCTAAATCCTTCTCATAAGGTGGACTCTTGATTTTCTGACTGCCCATTGTGTATTCAAACCTCACATTTTGACTTCCTATGTGTAATTCTTTACATTTACTGACATTAAATGTCATCTGCCACAAATCTGCCCCAGCCTATCTGCTATCCAAGTCCATCTGTGATGATTTAGTGGATTCCAAATTATCTGCTAATCCACCTATCTTGGTATCTTCTGCAAACTTAACCACCTTGTTACTAATATTCCTATCTAAATCATTTATATATATTAATAATAGCAGCGGCCCCTGCACTGCCCCCTGCTGGTCACCACTCTTAACATCGGCCAGTTCTGATGAGGTTCCTCACACCATCACCCTCTGATTCCTGTGTCTGAGCCAGTTCTACCTCCATCCACACACCACACCCTGAACTGCCACTTCTTTTAATTTGATGCCCAACCTCTCATGTGGTACCTCATCAAATGCTTTCTGAAAGTCCAGATAAATAATCTCATCTCCTCCACTCTGGTCGTATCCTTTTGTTGCCTCCTCATAGAATTCCAGCCTGTTAGTAAAACACGACCTCCTTCTTCTAACCTCATGCTGACTGTTCCTAATAACTCCTGTCCTTGCCATGTGTTGCTCAATCTTATCCTTAATAATTCCTTCCATTAATTTTCCTGTGATGCCCGTTATGCTTACTGGCCTATAGTTGCCTGGATCTGCCCTGTCATCCTTTTTATATAATGGGATGATATTTGCCATTTTCCAGTCCTTCGGAATCTCTCCATTGCGCAGTGACTTCCTAAAAATATATTGTCAGTGCCACATGGGTCGAACAGGAATCCCGCCCAGAAAAGGGGATGGTTCCTTACCAGGATGGGAGGCAGGCAGATGGGCAGCCCAACAAGGAGAGAGGAAGGAGCCAGACCCAGAAGAGATGCCCAGAAGGGATGGACGGACAGCCCATCAGTTGTAAAAGATGTTGCAGGGTATATGTTATTCCCCCAGGACATGAAACGGCAGCAGCCCTCTGTATCGTTGCCATTTTGAGACCAGCAGGGAATGCTGGGAGATGTAGTCCAGCGACACAACCCTGCTAGGGACCATGAGTGCCACAAGGGGGCACTGTCTGGAGACGCGCTCCCCAGTTTATTTTGACTTCTGTATGACCCAGAAGTACTTCCATCGGGCACTGACCCTGGCACTGGAAGTACTCCCGGGTCCTTAATAAAAGGAACCGCACTTCCTCATCCACACGATGCTGCTGACTTTAAACAGAACATTTTACATTGTTTTATTCTGAATTGTGTTGCAGATGTAGTGGATGTGGCACTAGTGATTGTGTGGACATTCAGATCTCCTTCTGCTGCGAATGTTTAATAAGAATTTGGTTGCCCACCATCCCTGAGAGGTGCTGCATTCCACATGCTCCTGGGTGACATGGGCTATAAGGGGCAGAGCACATAGTGCAGCCCTGACATAACTGCCATTTATTCTTTAAATGAGTCCTTCACTACAGTGTGGAGGAGAGAGTGAGATGGCAGTTCACATTTGGGTGGCCACATACAATACGTGTGAGTGTGAGCGTGTTATTCAGCACGTGAGTCAGCATTTCTGTTTATCAGTACTCATATTGTAACGACCTGTGAGATACGAGAGATGGAGTCATGGATTCAGCCAACTTACGCCAGACCAATGGAGCAGCCCTGAAAAGGTCCTTTGGTTTCTTTGATTTCTTCAGCGTGCCCCCACCATGCTGCTAGGCCCACCTGCTTCATTCCTTCTGCCCACACCAATGCACACTGGCCAGCCCCACCTCACTCTGCTTGTCCAGGGACAGAGTCAACCCGACTGCCTCACTATCAGAGAGCCGATCCAAGGCCAGGGTCCAAATGAGGCTCAGTGGTCTCGGGCAGCAGGGAGACCCTTAATAAAGTGCTTCTTACAACAATAGATCTGCGAAACAGCGTACTCTTCACAGGCCGCTTGTATTGGTGGCTTCTCTGGGCATCTGCACCCCGTCTGCAATCGGAGTCTTCCAGGAGAACACGTCTCTCTCATGTCCGGACCCAGGGTGCTGTTTTAAAGAGAGCCTCATTCGTGCCCAAGTGCCACACTCCACCAGTCCTTCCATTTTCACAAAGAAAGCCCACAGTTCAGTCTCATGTTTGTATGCCGTGTCTGTGGATGCAGTGTAAGAGGAGCTTCACCCTGCACTGTGCTCATCACTCATCCACGGTGCGCCATCTTGTGTGTTCAATTCCCATACATCTAATTGACGCAGGCGGAGTGCGTTCTGTTCACAAGGAAAGCCCGCTCTTCACCCTCTTGTTGGCATATCCACAGTTGCACTGCTGTAATAATGAAATATGAAAAATTCTCCCAGTTGACAGACTTCCACCAGCGTCTGTTTTTATTGGTGGACCACCAAGTAGGGAGCGCCAGTGGGCAGAGCAAAAAAGTGACAGGCGCATACTGAGGACCGTGGCACCTGAGGATGGCCAACCTGTGACTTGGCAGCGTGGTGGCCTTCCTATTGACCTTCTCTTTATGTTTCACAGATGGTTTCCTTCAAGTGAACTCAGACGTTTCTCTACAAACGTTTAGGGCATTTAAGAACCGACGCGAGTCTTTTTTTATGGATTTGTTATGAAATAAAAAGATACAGCTGAATAAACAGAGCTTGATAAAGAAGAACAAACGAGAGGGCAAAAGGAGAAATGAGGCAGCAAAGGAGAAAGTGAAAGATGGGAGGAGCAACGTGTCAGTAGAGAAAGAAAGAAAGAAAAGGAAAGAAAAGACGGTGAGGGGTGGGGGGGGTGACGGCAGCTGGGGTATCAGTGATGGTGCCTGACATAAGGCATCTGTCTGTCTGTCATAGAGTGACGTTTGTCTCCCCTTCTCTCTCTCTAAATATATATATATATATATATATATAGTGGACCACCAGGCACATACTGCCACCCTAACCACGACACAGACAGGCAGGACTCAAATTGCCACACAGCACACCTTTATTTATAGGCGGGAAATGCTTTCTTCACTTCACACAAGAGCACAATGTCCACAACACAAAAGCACAGTCCTTTTCCTTCTTTTCCTTTCTTCTTTCTTTCTTTCTTTTCTCCTGCCTCCACTCCTCTCTTGGCAAGAATCGTCCACTTCCTCCCATCTCCGGCTCGACAGATGGAGTAAGGTGGCTATTTTTATTCAGTTCATGGGAGTGCTCCAGGAGGCTTACCAGTATTACCTGGAATCTCTTACAGGTGTGGTGGAAGTCCACTACAGGGCTCTGCAGCTCCCCCTGGTGGCCCCCACGGAACCCAACAGGGCTGTATCAAACTCTAAGTCCCAGCATGCCCAGCGGGAAACCATGGTGCCATAGCTGCCCAGGACAGCTGCCCTCTATTGTCCCAGGGGAGGTAGTGCCTCACAGATGCTCTCTCCCCTGGAACTTGAATTTAGATGGCGTTCTGGCCTGGTAATGGTCAAGGCTGCCCATCACATGTATGTAAATATATACGTATCTATCCACTATATAGTGCCTTTCAAATCTATCTATCTATCTATCTATCTCTATCTATCTATCTATCTAACAGTGCCTTTCAGATTTATCTATCTATCTATCTATCTATATTATCTATCTATCTATCTATCTATCTATCATCTCTATCTATCTATCTATCTATCTATCTATCTATCTATCTATCCACTATATAGTGCCTTTCAAATCTATCTATCTATCTATCTATCTATCTATCTATCTATCTGTATTATATAGTGCCTTTCAATCTATCTATCTATCTATCTATCTGTATTGCCTTTTACACCTTTCTGTTATATCAGGTCTTTTATATCCATCTGTTCCCTTCTGTCCCTCTTCCTTAGGTTTATATATAGTGCCTGTCATTTTTGTCCTCCTTTCACTCCCTAACGTTTTCCTTCTTCTGGCCACCGCTGGCTCCATTCTGCCCCTTTGTTGCAGGACTGGCCTGTCGTCTCTCAGCTGTCCACCATTTCTCTCCCTTTTCCTCCTGACTGTCCACACAGCAAGTGCTTCAGCAGGACGGCCATTCAGAGGTGTGCAGCAGCCATGCAGTCCAGGTAGAGCGGTCAGCTCATTATTGTCCAGCCCAGACTTTCTTTCTTTCTTTCTGAACACTCAGACTCGCACTAAGGGAGCATTAGAGGGGACTCAACCAGCTGGGCTGAACCACAGAATGGAGTCAGCAGGGGGGCACTGAGAGTAGCCCCTGGGCGCCAACATTGTGTCCAGTTAAGGAATGGTTAGATACGAATGTTACTGCCGCTTAATAGCTGGATCATCTCACCTTGGACTTACAGCCATGTGATATTTAAAAGTGGATGGATGAATGGATGGAAGGAGGGATGGATGGATAATATTTCAGAAGTGAGGATTATCTGGGCGTATGTTGCCCAGTCTGATCAGTGGCTTTCCGGACCTTTCCAGAGCCCACTGGCCATGGTGCCCCGACCTTCACCTTCAGGTGTTTCTTTTGATTTTGTTTTTTCTCAAATCTCTACGTCTGTCACACTCTTCCCGTTAACTTTCAAAAGCTGCCTCTGCTTTAGGCTCACTGTGTGGCTCACTGGTCGCAATGCTGGACTAGGAGTCACAGAGAGATGCCACTTCAACATGAACTTCAATTGTGACCCACCTGGACATGCACACGGACAAGTGTAAAGCACCTTGTTCGCGGTGGCAAGGCGCTACATGAAGCAGACCTGAGTGTGTCTGTATTATCGAGGCCCTCTCTGGCCCAGACGGCTCTCAGCTGTCTGCTAGGACTTCGTAATCACAGCTGTGTCTGTGTAAACACACTTTGGGACGGAGGACATCCATCATGTCGAGACTCGGCCTCGGCTTTAACTCAGGCGAAGGAGAAAAATGAGAGACTAAGCAATTCCGAGGGGCAAAACATTTGTCTGAATCATCCAGTAGTTCAACAATCGTTGCCTTTAATGGGATAAGTTCGGAAAAAGAAGTAAACCAGAAATTTGGTGTGCGACCCAAAAGGTCAAAAGGAAATAAAATTCAGTGCAACGTCTGATCTTGTTTTGTTCAGCGGGTTCTTCACTTTCTGAATGCTTGGGCAGCATTAGGGCTCATTTAAATGCACATTTCACTCCTGACACCCAGTTAAAGGGTGCAGGGGCCACTGTGGGCCACTGTGGGGTGACGGGGCAAATAGTTTATATGGGGTTGTGCGGGCTGTTAGAGAGGGTTGAGGTGGGGCTCAGTGCTGCAGTAGCACCTCTGCTCACTAGGGGGCGCTCTAGGTGGGCAACTGCAGTGATTTGTGACCACAGAGGTGATCTGGATGGAGGAGGATTTTGTGTTGCCTCCACCAGAAGTAGACCTGCCTGGAAAGTTCATTTAAAACGTCTTAGTCTTTAAAAATGGAGTTGGGAGATGAGTTGGCCGAGGGTTCAACTGGCAGGAAGTTAAGAGATTTGAGAGCGAGGCGCATGAAGTGACATGGAAGCAACAGTCGTAGTCATAGGATTTGTACTAATATTGTTCTGTCGACACAATGAAATTTATATCTGCATGTCTGACCGCCATGCAGCTCATCACCAGCAGTATGAAGACCAAGAATGGTTTAAAATTAAATAATAAATTAAAAGACAAAACTTCATTTTAATGAATAGGAAACAAAAATCAGCACACGTGATTCTGTGCCTTCCCCAGAGTGTGGCAGCCCTTCTCATAACCAGTTAAGCCAAATCTGCTCTTACGAAAAAGACATTGAAGTTCTAATGAGCGTCTGGAAGGTGTATAGCATTGATTATGACGGCCAATAGGAAGCTGAGGTATATTACAATTACAATTACAATTACAATTAAAAACTACAGGTGAAGCTTGTGATTGTCGGCCTCTCAGGACTCGCTGCTGCCACCTACAGGGACACGTTGAACTGACACCCAGAAGGTCAAATGGAAACTGAATTCAGTGCCATATGAAATCTTGATCTGTTCAGTGTGTTCCTTGGATTCTAAATAAATGGGCAGCATTAGAGCTTCACATCACCCATTTAAAGGGGGGACCAATTGGGACAGGCATTGCATGATGAATGGGGTGATACAGGATAAGTGACAGGACTGGGGGCATCCAGGCACTTTTAGGGCAGTAAGTGGAACCTCTGCAGTAAACTGGAGAAGACAGTTGTGTGCTGCAGTGCCACTTCTGGATGGTTGCAGTGATTTACGACCCACTGTACTCATTGGTGGGTGGGAGGTCATCAGCAGAAGAAATCCCAGGGTGGTGAGTTAAAGCTTATTAGGCTTTAAAAATGGAGTTGGGAGATGAGTTGGGCGAGGATAAAAAAGATGAAAGATTTTGAGCACAAATTTCAGGAAATGACGTGGAAGCAGCAGCAGCAGTCATGTTCTCAGCAGGCTTCTTAATGTTGTGCTCTCTCCGGGGTACCTGCTCGTCTGACCACCACACAACTCATCGCCAGCACTATGAAACCAAGAACGGATTACAAGACAAAACTTCCTTTAAATGAATAGGAAACAAAAATTCTGCACTTCCTTGTTTCCCATAGTATGCCAGTCCTTCAATTAACCGGTCAGGGACATGTTGAGAAGCTCTTGGAGTTACGTGAACATCTACAGTGGAAAGAAATGCTGCTGTGCTTGTTGTCAGACATGAATCTGCTCTTATAAGAAAGACATGAGAGTTCTGGCGTGCATCTGCATGGCGTGCTGCGTAGATAGTGTGGCAAGCGTACCCCCAGACACAATCAATCAACATTTATTTATATAGCACATATTCATACAAAAAAATAGCTCAAAGTGCTTTACAAAATGAATAGAAAAATAGAAGACACAATAAAGTCAACATTAATTAACATAGAATAAGAGTAAGGTCCGATAGCCAGGGTGGACAGAAAAAACAAAAAAAAACTCCAAAGGCTGGAGAAAAAAAATAAAATCTGTAGGGGTTCCAGACCACGAGACCACCCAGTCCCCTCTGGGCAATCTACCTAACATAAGTCAAACAGTCCTCTTTGTATTTAGGGTTTTCATGGAAGGACCTGATGATGATGGTCACGTAGACTTCTGGCTTTCAGTCCATCAATTTTGAAGCATCAGGATGCTTTGAGTAGGTGGTGGTGGCGCAGGTCGCCACCAGAAAGAAACCGGAAAAAGAAACAGAAGAGAGAGTAGGAGTCAGTACGGATTTTAGAGCCACTATGAATAGTTATTATGAGGGAATTGAACATACAGAGTATCAGGATTAAGTTAAAGTGAAGTTATGAGAAGGCCATGTTACAGTAATGTGTTTGCAGCAGTGTTTTAAACTGCTCTACTGTATCAGCCTGGTGAATTCCTATTGACAGGCTATTCCAGATTTGAGGTGCATAGCAGCAGAAGGCCGCCTGCCCGCCTCACCACTTCTTTTAAGTTTTGTTCTTGGAATTCTAAGCAGACACTCATTTGAGGATCTGAGGTTACGATTTGGAATATAAAATGTCAGACATTCCGATATATAAGATGGAGCAGATTATTTAAGGCTTTATAAACCATAAGCAGAATTTTAAAGTCAATCCTGAATGACACAGGTGACCAGTGTAGTGACATCAAAACTGGAGAGATGCGCTCGGATTTTCTTTTCCTAGTTAGGATTCTAGCAGCTGCATTCTGCACTCGTTGCAAGTGATTTATGTCTATTTTGGGTGGTCCTGAGAGGAGTGCGTTACAGTAATCTAGTCGACTGAAAACAAAAGCGTGAATTAATTTCTCAGCACGGACACAGACAGACCGACACCAGAATGTCCAAAACACACTTCTTTATTTATATTTTACGCATCACAATGCCTTCAATCAACAACCCTCTTCCTTTCTCTTCTTCTTCTTCTTCTTCTCCTTCTCCTTCTTTCTCTTTCCTTGACCTCCTGTCCTCCTCACAAGCTTCGTCTCCTTCCTCCCAACTCTGGCTCGTCTACTGGAAGGAGGCGGCCCCTTTTATCATGACCCGGATGAGCCCCAGGCGCTCCCCTTGACGTCACTTCCTGGTGTGGCGGAAGTGTCAGGAAAGCAACTGGAAGCACTCCGGGTGTCCTCGGAATTACTTCCGGCAGCACTTCCATCCAGGCTTCTACAATTGTCCGGGCGCCCCCTGGCGGTGGCCACGTCCTCTCATACTGAGCGTCCCAGCTCCGTCTCTGTGGCCCCCAATTGGACCCGGGCGGCTGCCCTCTCGTGGCCGAGGAGAAATATTGTCCAACTCAGGGACTATCCAGGCATCCTGGCCAGCCAGTGTCCCCGCTCATCTGTGACAATAGATAGATAGATATGAAAGGCACTATATGATGGATGGATAGATAGATAGATAGATAGATAGATAGATATGAAAGGCACTATATGATGGATGGATAGATAGATAGATAGATAGATAGATAGATATGAAAGGCACTATATGATAGATAGATAGATGTGAAAGGCACTATATGATAGATAGATAGATAGATACTTTATTAATCCCCAATGGGAAATTCACATAATCCAGCAGCAGCATACTGATAAAAACAATATTAAATTAAAGAGTGAGAACAATGCAGGTATAACAGACAATAACTTTGTATAATATTAACGTTTACCCCCCGAGTGGAATTGAAGAGTCTCATAGTGTGGGGTCTCCTCAGTCTGTCACTGAAGCTGCTCCTCTGTCTGGAGATGATCCTGCTCAGTGGATTCTCCATGATTGACAGGAGTCTGCTCAGCGCCCGTCGCTCTGCCACGAATGTCAAACTGTCCAGCTCCGTGCCTACAATAGAGCCTGCCTTCCTCTCCAGTTTGTCCCTCTTCTTTCTGCTGCCTCCCCAGCACACCACCGTGTATACGAGGGCGCGCGCCCCAACTGTCTGGTAGAACATCTGCAGCATCTTATTGCAGATGTTGAAGGACGCCAGCCTTCTAATCAAGTATAGTCGGCTCTGTCCTCTCTTGCACAGATCATCAGTATTGGCAGTCCAGTCCAATTTATCATTCAGCTGCACTCCCAGGTATTTATAGGTCTGCACCCTCTGCACAGTCACCTCTGATGATCATGGGGTCCATGAGGGGCCGGGATTAAGGCGGCCAATAACATGCTGGGTTATATAGCGCCCACACAGCTGAGCACAAGTCATCCGAAGTGACATTAAATCTCGAGGGGACCCTTGTGATTGTCAGCCTCTTACCTGTGGACTCACTGCTGCCATCTACAGGAACCTGAGAGAGGTGGCTGCTGTCCAGCAAGCACGGCTCCTAACTTTAAGGTGGAAACAATGGCAGCCCAGGCCTAAAAGGCCTAAAGAGCCTAAAGAGCCTGCCCAGCTCAGGGGGTTAAAGCTCTTTAGACCTGATCAGAGAAGGCTGAAAGTTCATCTATTTGACGTCTTCAAAATGTCAGTCACCCACCCCCAATTCTGGCAGTAGCTGCCTAAAGTCATAGAGAGGCCCAGAGAGACTTGAATGTTATTGAGCTCTGTTTATTTCTGTAGTTCATTTTTGCTAATCCTGACCATCTGTTTTTTTTTATCATCAAAATAATAAAAGCATAAACAAACAATCTGTGCACTTTGGCATTCAAAAGTCATTCTGGATTCAAAGAGAGGTTGAGAGCGCCCCCTAGCTCCCAGAGCATGTAACAAAGCCACAAATAAACGATTATTTGTTCTATTGGAAGATGTTTTTGGGGTGGAACAATCCTGAACTAATTTTTAAAGTTTTTTATTTTGAAATGACTGCTTTGCATGATATGAAGACAGGAAGGACTTTTATTGTGAAGCAAACATGGATACCATCTTGTGGATGGTGAAAAAAACAAAACAAAACAAAGAAGCCACTGGGGAGAAGAAGGCAGACCCTCCATCTTTGTAGGCAAGCCTGGAATGCACTCCATTCAAGAATTCCTGGGAATGTGAACCTTTGTAGACGGATAGTGAGGATCATAACGTGCTTATGGGTTTTAATTGGGATGCAGAAGCTCCAGGATGATCCATCTAATGCAGCGATTTTCAACCAACGCGCTGTGGCACATCAGTCTACAGGTGGGCCAAAAGATTTTTTAAAACAATTAAAGACTTCTTTGAAGAAATACAATGCAACTTTTATACCATCTATATATATAATTCACTATGGCAAGACAACCATGGAAAGCACGCCGGAAGGGGCGTGGATTCACTAAGCCGCCGACAAGTGAGACACCTATGGCGCACACAGGAAGGAGCCACGCCCACCAACTCCAAGACCATTGGATACGATGACAACTCACAGAGCCACACCCACCAACTCGGACGCGACGACACAGAAAAACCGGCGTCATTTATATTCGTATGTCGTAGAGGTCACATGCAACTCCGACCCACGTTGACTGTTCATAGAGGCATGTTTCTCACGGAGGTGAATCGCCGTATGCGGCGTGTAAAACGGTTTGCGAGGGGTATCCCATGAGATCCTTAAAACGTTCCTTTACAACTGAGGTTAAAACACAATGAAGTGAGCAGTCTTTAAAAAACGAGTTTTCGGTTACGACGCATGACCGCGTGCACCACAGCAAACTGTTTTACACGCTACATACAGCAATTCGCATCCGCGACAAACATGCGTCTTCTTAGATACTCCTGCACTTTGTACACAGCGCCCTCCCACCTCGCTACCACCGTGGTCGGGTGTCTTGATGGATTATATATAGAAAGGCAGCCAAAACCGCACAGAGCAATGAAAAGTCTACGTGAGTCACAGGTGCATCTGGACTGTACAAAGACTTGAGTGACGAGTTGAAGGTGTGCACATGAGCAGGCAGTGCATACTGAACGAGAAATCAGCAGACTAGCATGACGGAGGGAGCGGAGTGGATGTCCTTCTCCTCGTTATACCCTGAGTGCCGCACGGACAATTGTGTGTTGGTTCGTTTAAAACCCAATGAAGGAAGCAGTCTTTAAAAACCAATAAGCCCTGTGCCTCTGTTTCATTACCGTCTCACCTGCTTCACCAATGCAGGCCCCGCAACAGGGCAGCCAACCGGGTAACCAAAGTCTTTGGGTTCAGGGGGGAGTATGGTTACAAAGCTGAAACTTAAAGGCATTGACGGAAGGGCACCACCAGGTATGGAGCCTTTCGCTTCATTTGACTCAACACAGGAAACCTCACCCGGCCCGGACACGCACAGGACTGACAGATTGACAGCTCTTTCTCGATTCTGTGGGTGGTGGTGCATGGCAGTCCTTAGTTGGTGGAGCCATTTGGCTGGTTATTTCCGAAAACGAACGAGACTCCCGCCTGCCAAATAGTTACACGACCCAACAGCGGTCGGCGTCCAAATTCTTAGAGGGACAAGTGGCTTTGAGCCACGTGAGATTGAGCATTAACAGGTCTGTGATGCACTTGTGTGTCTGGTTCTGCACGCGCGCTACACTGAATGGATCAACGTGTGTCTACCCGGCGCGGGTAAGCCGTTGAACCCCATTCGTGATGGAGACCGTGGCTTCCAATTGTTCCCCACGAACGAGAAATTCCCAGTACGTGCGGGTCATACGCTCGCACTGATTACGTCCCTGCCCTTTGTAAAGCCCCCCCTGGTCGGATGACTTGGTGGATTATATATAAAAATAAAACAGCCGGAACCGCAAAGAACAATGAAAAATCAACGTGGAAACCGACTGAGGCGGTGTTTGGAAAATTAACAGTCAACGTGACTCACAGGTGTGTGTGGACTGTACTCAGGTAGGGAGTTGGGAGCGGGCACATAAGCGGGCAGTGCGTACTGAACGAGCGCCGTTCAACCCCGTCCTTCACTTTGGAAGGAGAAGGCGCTCCTCCGGTTTTCAGTCACAGACAATTGTATGTTGGTTCATAGCGTGCATTGTTGCAATGTTACTTTTCTTGGTGGTTTATTAAATTACAGATTTTTCAAATGTTTATTTTTTCCTCTGTGCTTAAAAATCATTTAAAAAGCGGCCTGATTATGCGGTGTATGCTACGCCACGGGTTGGCTAGTTTTATATAATTTATTTATCACTTTAATAATATACAGTCGATGATGAGACAAGAATCATAAAAAGATATGGGTAAGTCATCTATATAATTATTCATGGCTGAAAATGGAAGAACTTTTAGTACAGATGTGAGTCCAAAGCCAAACTAACGGGTGAGGTTGAGATGGTGGTGGATTTTTAAAGTGCAGCAGAGGAAGTGAGCTGATTATGACCTGAACCGGAAGTGACGTCATCGGGCTCGTGACCGGAAGTGGTGTCTTCTGGGCCAGAAGTGACGTCATGGAGGTCCGGTGGGTCTGCATTGGAAAAAGAGAAAGGATCGGTGCACCTCGCCACCCCCTGGTCTGGTGTGGAATTACCTTCCTATAAGCCCTTTAGCTGCCTCCCATGGGCAGGTGTGGGACATAACCTTAGAACATTAGAACAATCTGGATGAGAACAGGCCATTCAGCCAGGAAAGCTTGTCAGTCCTCTCCACTTATTACTTCTAAAAAAAACATCAAGTTGAGTTCTGAAGGTCCATAAAGTCCTCCTGTCCACCACAATACTTGGTCGCTTATCCCAAGTGTCTGTGGTTCTGTGTGTGAAGGAAAACTTCCTCAAGTTTGTGAGAAATTTCCAACTGTGTCCCGATGTTCTAGATGAACTTAATTTAAAGTCACCATCTTGATCCACTGGACTAATTCACTTCATAATTTTGAACACTTTAGTCAGGTCTCCTCTTAATCTTCTGTAAAGGCTCAGCTCTTTTAATCTTTCTTCATAACTCATCCCCTGTAGCCCTGATTCAGCCGAGTCGCTCTTCTCTGGACCTTCTCTTGTGCTGTTATGTCCTTTTTGTAGCCTGGAGACCAAAACTGCACCCAGGACTCCAGATGAGGCCTCACCAGAGTGTTATAAAGTTTGAGCAGAACCTCCTGTGACTTGTACTCCACACATCAAGGCGCTATATAACCTGACAGTCTGTGAGCCTTCTTAATGGCTTCTGAACACTGTTGGGAAGTCAATAGCTTAGAGTCCACTATGACTCCTAAATCCTTCTCATAAAGTGGACTCTCGATTTTCTGACCACCCATTGTGTATTCAGACCTCACATTTTTACTTCCTATGTGTAATTCTTTACATTTCTGACATTAAATTTCATCTGCCACAAATCTGCCCAAGCCTGTCTGCTATCCTTCTGTGATTATATAATGGATTCTAAATTATCTGCTATTCCACCTATCTTGGTATCATCTGCAAATTTAACCAGCTTATTAATTATATTCCTATTTAAATCCACCCATCCATCCATTATCCAACCCGCTGAATCCGAACACAGGGTCACGGGGGTCTGCTGGAGCCAATCCCAGCCAACACAGGGCACAAGGCAGGAACTAATCCTGGGCAGGGTGCCAACCCACCGCAGGACACACACACACACACCCACACACCAAGCACACACCAGTGCCAATTTAGAGTCACCAATCCACCTAACCTGCATGTCTTTGGACTGTGGGAGGAAACCCACGCAGACACAGGGAGAACATGCAAACTCCACGCAGGGAGGACCCGGGAAGCGAACTCAGATGGGTCTCCTAACTGCGAGGCAGCAGCGCTACCACTGCACCACCATGCTGCCCTTCCTATTTAAATCATTTACATATATTAAAAATAACAGCGGCCTTAGCACTGCCCTCTGCTGGTCACCACTCTTAACATCGGCCTGTTCTGATGAGGTTCCTCACACACCTCACACCCTCTGCTTCCAATTCTGCGCCCACCTAAAAACACCACCCTGAACTCCCACTTCTTTTAGTTTGATTTCCAACCTCTCCTGTGCACTTAAGTACGGGACCCACTCTCGCCATGTTATCATGCCCCTGCCCCCCCATCCTTAAAACTGCAAGTGTGGTGATTACTTTTTTAACATGGCAATCAGCCATGGACCTCACTTTATCACACCAGGGCACTTGGGGGCAGCCCCACTGATTTGCTGTAGCACCATAGATTCCCACAGGGTATGCTGGGAGTTGGAGTTTTGTGCAGCCCTGTTGGGATCCGTGGGTGCCACCAGGGGGTGCTGCAGAAACCGCAGAGCCTTTTGTGGCAGCGTTTCCATCAGACCTGGACGAAGGTCAGTAAACACCTAGAGCAGTGGTTCTCAACCTGTGGGGCGGGCCCCCCTAGGGGGGGCGCGAAGTAACAAAAAGGGGGGCACAGAGATGTGAATAAAAGAAAACAAGAATCAAAAATATGAAAAAACCATCTGTTGAAACCAAAACAAATAAACTTAAACTACATTCTGATACTAGAACAATAAATATCCATCCATCCATCCATCCATCCATTTTCTAACCCGCTGAATCCGAGTTAGATAAATGGTGATAAAAGTTAAGTAGGTATAATAAAATCCGTGCCTACATTTCAAAAAAATGTTGGGGAGGGGAAGCAAATAAAACTATTATGGAAACTCTCAAATACTTAAAGGTTGAGAAACATGACCTAGAGCTCTTCCAGGTGTGCTATAAAAGAGGCCAGAGCCAAGATGTGCCCAAGTCGGGAGGAGGTGGACAAAGCTTGCCAGGAGGAGTGGAGACGGGAAAGAGAGAAAGAGAGAGAAGAGAAGAGAAGGCTGGTGTTGAATTGTGCTTGGTGCTTTGTACTGTGCTGCTGTGGGGGCCGCGTCCCCACTGAAATAAACGTATGTGGAGTGCTGGACTTCAGCTCTGTGTCTGTTGTGTGCAGGGTTTGGGCAGCTGTACACCCCTTGGTGGTCCACACTAGCCAGGGTTTTTTAATGCTGTTTCCCCCTCTAGTGTGCAATTTTTGAACTGCTCAGGACTTACATGCAGGGCAAAATGGGAATTGGTGAGAGAGATGACCAAGGAGGTCCCTCTGGGTGAGCTCTAAAGTCCCACTTCGGAGATGGGAGAAACTTCCAGAAAGACAAACATGACTGTAACGCTCCACTGGTCTGGGCTTTAAGGCAGAGTGGCCAAACGACACATTTGGAGTTTGCAGGAAGGCACGTAAAAAAACACTTTCAGACTGTGAGGAACAAGATTCTGCGTTCTGATGAAACCGAGATTGAACGGTGTGTCCTCAGTTCTTAGCGTCACGTCTCCAGGAAACAAGGCACCAGTCATCATCCGCGCAACTCCTTTCCCACGGTTAAGGAAGGAGATGACAGCATCAGGGAGACTAGAGAAGGTTGAGGGAAAGCTGAACAGAGCAAAGAGCAGAGATATCTGGAATGAAAATCTGCTTCAGAGCACTCCGGACCCCTGACTGGGCTGAAGGTTCAATTTCTAGCAAGACAAAACAAAAACCCCACAGAAGTGGCATTGGACAACTGTGATTATTCTTGAGTTGCCCCTGCCAGAACACTGTAATGGATGGCACGCATGCACTGGCCTCCCAATCAGGATGAGCTCCACTCCCTTATCTGTCCGGAAGGCCATGGCAGTGATGGGGCACAAGGAAGGGTAAGATGTTCCCTGCCCATCCCAGAAGACTGATAAAGAAGGCCAAAATACAGGTGGGTACATTGGCTTCTTGGCAGGTATGAACCGAAGACCCTTACCCGGTCTGAAGTCCAGTGTGATGCATGGACAGGGGGAGATAGCCTGTCAGGACTACATTCTCCCCCAGTAAGCTAATTGGCATCATCCCTGGGCAACACTACCTGTACGGATACTCACAAGGCATGCTGGGAGCTGTAGTCCCATAGGGCAGCCTTGTCAGGTTCTGTGGGTGCTGCAAGGATCCATAAACCCTATTTTGTGGGACTTCCAACCAACTATGCCCTTTTATCCCGGGTCCAGAATAAAAGAAGCTCCTCAAATCCATCCAGGTGAGTGGGAGTCGGGTGGGAGATGGACTGAGGTCAGCTGGAGGAGTGGAAGAAGAAGAAAGAAAAAGAGAGAAAGTGAGAGAAAAAGAATTGTGTTGTGACGCTATTTGTAGTTTATATGATAAAACGTGGATTTGAACCCGGGACTTGTGTCTGAGAGGCTGTGTCTGGGGTTTTGAAGAGCTGCAGTGTCTCCTGGTCTTCCACAACCTCTTTGGAGAGCCCTGAAAATAGATGTCCACTGGTGGTCTCCGCCCAACTTCAAAGACTTTGAGAGGACTTTGACCGAAAATCCACTAAATCCAAGTGTGTGAAGCTTGTGGCATCAAACCCGAAGAGACTCCCGGCTGTAGTGGCTGCCTAAAGGGGCTTCAACTTAATAATGAGATTCTGGTGTCAATGGGATATGTCAGTTTTTTTATATTTAACTAGGGGGCTTCACTTCGCTTGCCAACCTCCAGGCAGGTCCTACGCACTAGCCACTTAGAGGCTCTGCCACCCGCATATGCAGAAGTGGACGTACAATTTAAACAGATTGTTATTTTAATGGGAATTGTTACATGTCAGTCAGTCATTATCCAACCACAGACAATATCATAACACAGGGTCACGGGGGTCTGCTGGAGCTGGAACAAACATTGGGCGGGACGCCAGCCCACCGCAGGGCACCCACACACCAATCACACATTAGGGACATTTTAGAATCACCAATGCGCTTAACCTGCATGTCTTTGGACTGTGGGAGGAAACGCACGCAGACACGGGGAGAACATGCAAACTCCACACAGGGAGGACCCGGGAAGCGATCCACAGGTCTCCTTACTGTGAGGCAGCAGCGCTACCACTGCGCCACCGTGCCACCCGTTGTTACATATGCATAATAGAACTAACTATTTTACATTACAGTGGGTGACGGATTGCAGGTGCCCATACCTGGACGGGACGCCCCTTCACCACATCTGCCAGGGGGACGCTAGATGGCGGCCTCCCTGGGTTGCAGCTGTGCCTCGGACTCCCCCAGGGCTTCATGGGGGATGGAGTTCTGTGCAGCTCTGTGGGGTTCCGCAGGCGCCACCAGGGGGTGCTGCAGCAGGAGCTGCTGGCCCCTTTTGGGCCCTGGTTTCACCTTACCTGGAAGTGCAGCTGGATGGCGCCAATCAAGCACCTGGAGCACTTCTGGGTACCCAATAAAAGGGAGCGAGCGATCACCACTCGGCAGCCAGAATTGGGAGGAAGAGGACGAGGTTGCCAGGGATGAGTGGTGGAGGAAGAGAAAGTGCTTGGTGTTATTGTGGTACTGTGAATGGGACTCTGTTGTGGCTGGAGGGATTACAGGGAAGACGTGCCCTCCAGCTGAAGAATAATAAACAGTTTATTTATTTTACCCGTGCCTCCCGTGTGAATCTGTGTCGGGTCGGGCGCTATATAGCTCCTTATCTTACAAGTGATTAATTAACCATAGTAAAAAATAGTAAAACGTAATAATTAAGTACTAGGGGGATTTGCCCCCTGCTCCCTTTGCTCACCTACAACCTCCCCCACCTTTGAAGAGGGTGGCTGAATGCACCCCAAGGAGACCCTCTTAAACGGTGATACAATGGGAAACAAATATCAGTTGTTTTTTTACCTCCTCTTTGCTCGATCAGTTGCTGGCTTGCTGCTGCTGCTGCCATGCCACGTGATCTGCATCTGGTCTCTCTTCTCCCCCAGACATCCTCAAACACTATTCCATCATCTCTAACCTGCTCTGCATGTGAATCACGGGACTTGCTTCCAAAGGTTGTAAGTATGACGTGACGTGACCGTCTCGCGGGACGTGAAAGTGTCTCTCTGTCTCTTTTCAAAATATCACATCTCATAAAAGAGAGAAATTATGTTTCATGTTGCGTTCGAGTTTTTCATTGCGTAATACGATTTTGTTCTGTTTGGCTTTGAAATGAACACACAAATAATTTTTAAACTTACACTTTTATTGTAAAACTTCATTAAAAACAATTTTTTGAATTACATTTTCATCAACATCGCATTGAATTTTGATTCCGTGTTTGGACTTTCATTGTGACAACACAACGTACTGTATAACTCGTTCAATGAGAAAATTAAAAATATAAGATCCCAGATCTCAGCATCACAGTACAAACCAAATACTAGCTTAGCAGACCCTGCCGCACATTGCATTCAGCACTTTAGTAATTTTAATCCTGTAACTCACCAGGAAGTCTTAACTTTAATTACTAAAATGAAGCCCACTACTTGTTCCCTAGATCCAGTGCCAACAAAACTAGTAAAAAGTGCAATGGATGTTCTTGCAGCCTATTCTAACCGTTATCAATAGTTCATTACTGCATGGCACCGTACCTGATGCACTAAAAGTGTCAGTCATTAAACCTTTACTTAAAAAGTCAGACCTAGACCCACACATACTAAATAATTATAGGCCTATTTCAAATTTACCATTTCTCTCTAAAATACGAGAAAAAGTAGTCGCCAGTCAGCTTCAGTCACACCTTACACATTACAATTTATTTGAGAAATTCCAGTCTGGTTTTCACACTGGTCATAGTACAGAAACGGCACTAACACGGGTTGTAAATGACATTCTGATATCCTCTGATGAAGGAAACTCCACTGTAATTATGTTGTTGGACTTAAGTGCAGCATTTGACACCATTGACCATTCTATTTTACTGCACAGGCTAGAAAATGATGTTGGGCTTACAGGCCCCGTGCTCGCTTGGTTCAGTTCTTATTTATCAAATCGATTCCAGTATGTACAGAAATGTGCTGACAGTACTCCATCATTATACACAGAAGTTCAATATGGTGTCCGCAGGGCTCAGTACTGGGACCTTTACTGTTTTCACTTTACATGCTTCCACTGGGATCTCTCATTAGGAAACATAATGTTAATTTTCACTCGTATGCAGATGACACCCAGTTATACCTTTCATTTAAATCAAATGAAGTTTCTCCGATGTTGTCTTTAATTAGTTGTGTTAGTGAATTAAAGGAATGGATGAATGAGAACTACTTGTCTTTAAATACAGATAAAACAGAGATGTTAATTGTTGGAGGGAATGACGCTGATCACAGCAATATTTTGTCGTCATTTAACTCAGTTGGAATCCCAATTAATTTTACTGAATCAGCCCGCAATCTAGGAGTTATCTTTGACTCTAGCATGTCATTTAAAGCACATATTACAAAGTTGTCCAAAACATGTTTCTTCCATCTTAAAAATGTTAGGAAATTAAGGCGCTTTCTAAATAAACAGGATTCTGAGAAATTAATTCATGCATTTATCTCTAGTAGGATTGACTACTGCAATGCGGTGTTCACTGGCTGTTCAAACTGTTCTTATACAGCCTCCAGTTAATCCAAAATGCGCTGCAAGAATTATTACAAGAACAAGAAAATATGAACACATAACTCCAGTTCTTAAATCTTTACACTGGCTCCCAGTTAAGTTTAGGGCAGATTTCAAAATCCTCCTTTTAACATATAAAGCATTAAATGGCCAAGGTCCGCTTACTTGTCTGAACTTATCATGACTTACAAACCTGAGCGCACATTAAGATCTCAAGATGCCGGTCTGCTTAGGATTCCAAGGATTAATAAAATAACAGTGGGAGGTCGAGCTTTTAGTTACAGGGCCCCTAAACTGTGGAATGGTCTCCTGCTTCTATAAGAGATGCCCCTTCAGTCTCAGCCTTTAAATCCTCACTACTTCAGTTTAGCATATCCTGACTAGAGCTGCTGATTAACTGTACAGACTGCATCTCTGTTGTTAGTCATTAGCACTAAAACATAAGTAACATGATAGTTAATTTGTTACTAACCCTCACCTATTCTGTTTCTTTCTCGTACAAATGTGGCATTGGTGCCACGCCCACCTGCCAAGTTGTTTGCCTGCCTATGGTAAAGTCATCCCTGATGGAGGATCACAGGAATCATGGGAAAGAGGGTCCTTTCATCAGATTGCCTGGCCGAGCAACGTTTCAGCCATGGAATGGACAAATGGGGAGGCAGCTTGATGGATGAGGTCTCCAGGACTCTAAAAATATCCAAATCTTATTATGATATCATCTACTGTTAAATTCTGCTCCGTACTTCTAAAATCTTTATTATTATGCTGTATTAAGGATTTGTTCTGTTCTGTGTATTGTATTGTATTGACCCCCTACTTTTGACACCCACTGCACGCCCAACCTACCTGGAAAGGGGTCTCTCTTTGAACTGCCTTTCTCGACGTTTCTTCCATTTTTTCCCTACAAGGTTTCTATTGGGAATTTTTTCTTTGTCTTCTCAGAGAGTCAAGGCTGGGGGGCTGTCAAGAGGCGGGGCCTGTTAAAGCCCATTGCGGCACTTCCTGTGTGATTTTGGGCTATACAACAAATAAACTGTATTGTATTGTATTGTATTGTATTGTATAACTGCCCGTGAATACAATTGAATTTTGTTTCTTTCTTAAATAAAACAACTTTTTCGAATGTTTGGCTCTGTGATTTCTTAACTGTCTTTGCAAAAGCTTTTCTAATGGGAAACTGCAAACATTTTAATATGAATGGCATATCAGGATCTCCTGTGGTGTCTCATGTTATCCCCTGAAGTTGGACTACATTACCTTTCATGGATACGTCCTTCTTTCAACTGTAATTTGGCCGGTGGAAGACTAAACGGTGTTAACAGTTGTAGATATTCTTCTTGATATTGTAAGTCCAGCGGGTCTCAGACTGTGGGGCGCAGCCCCTAACAAAAAAGGGGGCGCAAATGTTGCCATATGTGACGTAATTTCGCTATTCGTTGAGACATTTTAAACTTGTAGCAGTGTATCGGCAGCAAAAAATATAGGAATACATTTTATTAGGGTTTCAAAAACACGTTAGGGGGGCGCGATTAAAACTGTTATGAAAACTCGGGTCGCAAATACTTAAAGGCTGAGAAACGCTGTTGTAAGTCGATGTTTTCATCTTCCGCACCATCACCACCAACTGTTTCACTCTATTGATACGCATTTAACTAATTTGCCGTGTTACCGATCGACATTTTTGACATTAATTCGTTTGACTGGTGCTAGGATTGCCCGTGTACTCATTTCTGCTGTTGATAACCCTTTGTGCTGAAATTCTTCAACAAGATTTGGACATAATACATCTTCTTTGATTGGGAACTTAAAGTGAGGGAAACATTAAAATGTGTAAGAGCTGAGAGCGCAGGAAGTGTGTCTGACAAAAGCATTCACACCAATGAGAGGTGAGAGGACCGCGAGAGGGCGTGGCTTAATATGGTTGAGAGGAGGGCGGGACTTGAAAAAATCTTCCAAAGAGTCTCGTCTCATCGCAGTATTTTTTTTATATAATAGAGAGATTAAGCTTTCAGAAATTTCTAAGCGCCTGTTTTCACTTTCTCATTCTGCGGGGCAGCGAGTGCTGCTTGACGAGAAAAAACTGAAGTGAAGGGACTTTAGCACACAACTTCAACATAACGAAATGTGAAAAAAGTGACCGGGTGTCCAAACACGTTCTGAAGGCGCTGTATCTAAGAAAATAAAAATGTGTACCGTGCCCTAGAAAACACTTAGCAGCACCTCGCCCTCCACGTCTCCAATGTTTGTGAAGGAAACGCGGTCCCCCCTGATCCCACCCTCAGCCGTGAATCAAAAGGTACTTTAACAGCCATTCGTCTCAAATGTTCCTCATAGAAACTGAGAATGCTCACGGAGCGTAGGCAGCATTCCTGTTCAAGGGAAGGACTGGCCCTCGAGGTGGGCTGCGGGTCCTTCAACCGGCAGCGGCTTGTCAAATTCCAGCTGGCAGCTTTGGCGTTCGGCCCTGTCACTCAATCCTCTGCAGGGTCGCCACTCCTCTGTTGGTCTGCGCCTGCAGTGATGCTGCTGATCCTGGGATTTGAGGTATTTATCTCCAAGTCAATTGCTTACATAAGGAAACATTTGTGGGGCTGAGGAGGTCCCTGCGTTTACAGGAAAAGTCTCTCTGATCAGCCAGGAAGCCAGCCAGTCATCAATTCATTAGCCAGGGAGCCCTGGGCACTCGTGTAGGTAACAGCCAGCTGTTGTTTAAAAAATAAAAACAAAGTCCGAAAGATCTGAAAAGACACAGAAGAGCCGATCAGCAGGGCTGGGAACATCTGTGCTGAAGAAAAATGGAAAACTGGAAACAGAATTAGAATTGAAAAATGCATCATGTAGTGGACATTTGACAAACAAGAGGAGACCATTCAGTCTGTCAAGCTTGTTTGTTTAGCAAACTGCTAAGCTGATCTCGTATGTCAGATCCTCCTCCAAGGTTGTCGAGCTTTCTGCTTCAACTCCATATCTTGGTAGTTTGTTTCAGGCTCCCACAATTCTTTACATAAAGAAGTGCGACATGGCTTCAGTCCTAAATGAGCTTCCACAAATGTCCTCGAGTATGTGGTCCTTTGTTAAGCTGAAAGAATTCTGCTGGATCAGCTATCAATAGTTAGACAGAATTGGGAATAGTCGGCAGGATTACATAGACAGATACCCTACATCGGATACAGAGTATTTTGTATAGTCAGCAGAATCTCAAAGATAGATAGATAGATAGATTTTGGAATAGTTGGCAGGATTACATAGACAGATACTCTACATCAGATACACAGTATTTAGTATAGTCGGCAGAATGACATGGATAAATAGATAGTGTCACACAAGTGCAAGTAGGAGTCAACTAAAGGGCCTGAATAATGCCAATTCCATGTCTGACCAGGGGGCGGCGGGGTGCGCTAACTGTCTTTCTCATACCTTTGCAGACCATTCTCGGGAAATCACGCAGGGTTCCGGCACCTGTGATGACATCACTTCCGGGGCATTTGATTATGTCTCTTCCTGTCCCACCTCTGAGGACGTCACTTCTGGCCCCTCCCCTAATGATGTCACTCCCGGCCCCGCCTCTGAGGATGTCATGTCCGGTCCAGCCTATGATGATGCCAATTCCTACACTGGCTTTTAAAGTGACCATCTTGTCTCTGTAACTGGCAGTTCAGTTGTGGACCCCAATCTGGAAAGATCTGTATATTAATTCTTAAATCCATTTTGCTGCCAGGACATATTGTATGGGTGGCTGCCCCAAACCTTTTTAATGTCTCATTCATGGTTTTTGTAGATAGATAGATAGATAGATAGATAGATAGATAGATAGATAGATAGATAGATAGATAGATAGATAGATAGATAGTGTGGGATGCAGTATGGCCGGCCGTTCATCCTGGCCAATACCCCCAGGCCGCTGGGTGAAGCCCTGCATGCAAAATAGAGGTGCCCCAAGTTCCAGCAGGGCATCATGGAGAGTGGAGTTTTTCATCACAGCCCTGCTGGATACCATGGGGACCTCCAGGGGACGCTGCAGGAAGACACAGAGACTGTGGATTCACCTATAACCCGGAAGTACGTCTTAGTCAAGGCGACAGAGGGAATGACGTACTTCCGGGATGAAGAAGAGGACTTTTTATCTGACCCGGAAGTGATAGGAAGTCACATGGACTGAAGGACGGGAAACACGTCCGGGTCAGGGAATATAAAGGATTTTGGGAAATTCCCAGACGGCGAGCTGAGCTGGGTGGAAGGGTGGCAACGCGTCTGGGAGTGGTGGAGTGTTTAATTATTGTGTATTTTGTTTTGGTTAATGAGTATTGGGGAGAGGAGGGTGCTTTCTGCACTTATTTGTCCGAATAAAAATAATTATTGGACTTTTACCTGGTGTCTGGCGTATAGTCTGAAGGTTCAAGAGGACGACAGCGCCCTCTATCTGTCACAATAGATAGATAGATAGATAGAACATTAGAACATCTTTAGAACATTCTAGGCGAGAACAGGCCATTCAGCCCAACAAAGCTCACTAGTCCTATCCACTTATTTCTTACAAATAAGTATCAAGTCAGGCTTTGAAAGTCCCTGAAGTCTTACTGTCTACCATCCTACAGACTGTGTTCCTGAAGAAGGTCAGTCGTGACTGCTGATTGGGCGACTCGGCCCGTCAGGGATAAGCAGAGGAGCTGCCAGGTAAAGAGAATGGAAAAAGGACTCATCCTGCCAGCAGTTTAACTTTGCCTTCAATGGAATCATTTTGTGGGTTTTTAACCTCCACGTTCACCCGTTTGAATGGATTATTTATTTGACAGTTGAAGCATTGCACTTTCTTTTGATCACTTTTGATTTGTTTTAATAAAAGCACTTGGACACTTTGCCTGGAGTGTTTTGTCTCCACCTGCCAGCTCATTCGGTTACATTATCGATGGTCGCGGGTTCCCAAAACCTGAAGAGGGAGCATGGAGCAGAACCCGCACCGTCACACCCTGGGAAGATTTTGCCCCAAATGTGCTCTCTCCCTCCAGCTGGCACCCTGGCTGGGTAATGGCCCTGGCCATCCATTACACTAGTAACACAGAAGGTGGCCACATAGAATCTTTGTAAATGTTAAAAAAAACGTATTAATACAAAAATTCTCTCTAACAAAAGAAAGCTCCGGAGAGCACAAACGGCAAAATGAGTCACTTGTAACAAAGGCAATCCAATCACGATTTGGTAGGATTTTGGGTCCTCAAAGGCCACCAGTGTTTATTTGCATCGTTAGGTCCACTTCCACCATTGTTAGGGGTGTGGCCTCTGAGGTCATGACCCCAGGTGTAATCAAAGTACTGGAATAAAAGGACTGCTATGAGTTCACATCTTCATCCAATCTGCATTGGAGGATCTCATTGCAGGCTCAGGACGAGAGGGGTCACTGCCGCAAATGATGTTGTCCCCCTCCTTTCCCCACAATGCCGTGAATCCACAAGAGGAAGACATTTAGCCCCACGGCTTATGGTTCAGCTGCCATAAAACCTTAGGCGTCCCGGAAGGAGACATCATTTACTGACCAGGGCGGCCCACCCAACGGTGCACTGCTCTGATGATCCCACTGAAGGGACAAATACTTGTAAGTGTCTTTTCTGTTTTCTTTCATTTATATTTCTGTCTCTGGACAATAAACAGGACAACCCGGTTGGCACCCTGAAATGTCCTCGCTCTTTCTGACGTTGTCATTTCCACACCCAACCCAGCCACACTGTGGATGCTAAAACTCTAAGGAGCTCCATGTTTATCACTGTGCTCTTTTCTCGCGTGTACCTTTGGTGTTGGCCCTCGTGTTCTCTTGACCACAATTATGGTCTCTCGCATTGGGCTTCACTTTCGATTCACTTTATATCATTTTTTTTTTTTGCTGTTTTGTTTTGTTTTTTAATCGCATCTCCCGATTTTCACTCAAAAGTTTATCTGCCAATTTGCCAACAGAACACAAAGTCCCAATCCAATGACAAAGGAACGACAAACAGAACAAAAGATGAAAAATGATGATAAGCACAAGATAAAAAAAAACACAACAAACACTCGCCTACTCCACTTGAGTCTCTCAAATGAGCAGCCGGGAACTGTGAGAGACCCCCTTTTATAGGGACGAGGAGGGTCCTTGGCAGTGATGGGCTCCTACAAAACCCCACAAGGCGCATCACAAAGGCTGAGAGACCAAATGAAAAACAAAAAGGTAATGCAGCCAATGAACAAAAGTAACATTCATAGACTTGTAGCGAGAAGAGCATTCGGGGTCCTCTCTGCGTGGAGTTCTCGCGTTCTCCCTGTGGGTTTCCTCCCACCGTCCAAAGACATGCAGGTTCAAAGAATTGGTGACATTAAATGGGCCATAATGTGTGGTGTGTGTGGTCAACCTGTGATGGACTGGCGTCCTCTCCAAGGTTTGTTCCTGCCTTGTGTCCTCTGCTAGCTGGGATAGGCTCCAGCACCCCCTGTGACCACTGGTCTAGTTAGAAAATGACTTTAATAGAAATCAATTCATCAAAAATGGACAAAACAGACATACAGTTGAAGTCAGACGTTTCCATACACTTTGTGTGAATTCCTCCTTTATAAGCCCCCCACAGATGTTATACTAACAGACTATACATTTGACATAAGACGTCGACTTTGTGCAGATCAGAAGTCATTTTTTCCACCAATGTTCACAGACCCTCTGAGTATTTCACTTTTTATTGACCATATCACAATTCCAGGGGGTGTCAAGTTTACAGACACTTTTGTTAACTGAGCCTTTCAACAGCTTGGAAAACTCCAGAAAATGACGTCAAGCCTTTGGGCAATTCGACAATGAGGTTCTGATGGGCTTCATTGGAGTCAATATGTGGATGGATGTTAAGGCCGACCATTAAACTCAAGGCCTTTTTGCTTGACATGATGGGAAAAATCAAATGAAATCAGCCTGAAGCTGATCTGTGGACCCCCACAAATCTGTTCATCCTTGTTAACAATTCCCAAAGGCCTCAAGGTTCCATGTTCATCTGTCCAAACAATTACACTCAAGTATAAACACCACAGGACCACCCACCAAAGTCAACAGACTTTGACATGAAAAGTGCAAATCAGTCCCAGAACAACAGCAAAGGACCTTGGGAAGATGGTGGAGGACACCGGTAGTCAAGTCTCAATATCCACAGTGAAACAAGTCTGACGTCTACATCACCTGAAAGGCACTGCTGCAAGGAAGAAGCCACCACTCCAAAGCCACCATCAAAAAGCCAGACAGCAGTTTACAATGGCATGGGGACAAAGAAATGTCCTCTGGCCTGATGAATCCAAGATCCAATTGTTTGGCCATAATGACCATTGTTACATTTACAGGAAAAAGGGTGAGGCCTGCAAGCCCACCGTCAACCATAGGGGTGGGAGCGTCACATTGTGGGGGGGCTGGCAGGCTTCACAAAACAGAAGGCGTCACGAGGAAGGACAATGACGGAGAGACACTGCAGCAACATCTCAAGAGCAGGTCACAAATGGGTCTTCCAAATGGACAAGGACCCCAAGCAGAACGCCAACACTGGGGCAAAATGGCGTGCGTGAGCAGAGGAGGCCTACTGACCTATCCCATTTACAACCAGTCCTGTCTGGAGGAGTGGGACAAAACATGTGCAAGAAGCCTGTGGTGGGCAACCAAAATGTTTGGCTCAAGTTAAACAATTTAATGGCAATGCCACCAACTATTAACAAAGTGGATGGAAACTTGTGACCCACTGGAATTGTGATCTGGTTGTTCTTTATACAGCCTCCAGTTAATCCAAAATGCTGCTGCAAGAATTATTACAAGAACAAGAAAATACGAACACATCACTCCAGTTCTTAAATCCTTACACTGGCACCGGTTAAGTTTAGGGCAGATTTCAAAATCCTCCTTTTGACATATAAAGCATTAAATGGCCGAGGTCTGGCTTACTAGTCTGAACTTGTCATGACTTACAAACCTGAGCGCACATTAAGATCTCAAGATGTCGGTCTTCTTAGGATTCCAAGGATTAATAAAATAACAGTGGGAGGTCGAGCTTTTAGTCACATGACCCCCCTAAACTGTGGACTGTTCTGCCTAATAATATAAGAGATGCCCCTTCAGTCTCAGCTTTCAAATCCTCACAACTTCAGTTTAGCACACCCTGACTAGAGCTGCTGATTAACTGTGCAGACTGCATCTCTGTTGGTAGTCATTAGCACTAAAACGGAAGTCACATGATAGTTAGAATTTGTTACTCACCCTCCTCACCTATTCTGTTTCTGTTCTCCGTACTTAAATGTGGCACTTGGTGCCCACTGCTTACCTGCCAAAGTTGTTTTGCCTGCCTAAGATAAAGTCATCCCTGATGGAGGATTGCAGGAATCATCGGGTAGAGGGGTCCTTTCATCAGATTGGCTCGCCCAAGGCTGACTCAGCTGTGGGATGGCCAAATGGGGGAGGCAGCTTGATGGCTGAGGTCTCCAGGACTCTAAACAAATCCAAATCATATTATGGGATATCATCTACTGTTAAATTCTGCTCCGTACTTCTAAAATTTTTATTATTATGCCGTATTAAGGATTTGTTCTGTTCTGTGTATTGTATTGTATTGTATTGTATTGACCCCCTTCTTTTTGACTCCCACTGAATGCCCACCCTACCTGTAAAGGGGTCTCTCTGTGAATTGCCTTTCCTGAGGTTTCTTCCATTTTTTCTCTACAAGGGTTTTTTTTGGGAGTTTTTCCTTGTCTTCTTAGAGAGTCAAGGCTGGGGGGCTGTCAAGAGGCAAGGCCTGTTAAAGCCCATTACGGCACTTCTTGTGTGATTTTGGGCTACTATATAAAAATAAATTGTATTGTATTGTATTATATATGGTCAAGAAAACGTGAAATACTCTGAGGTCTTTGACCCACACATAGTAGACGTCTTACACGATGTGTCAAATTTATAACTTGTTTGTGTAAAACCTGTGCAGGGGTTAGAATGTGAGTTTGAAAGAATTCACCACAAGTGGATGGAAACGCCTGAAACATCTAAACTGTACAATCTGACCTCCAACCTTGGGGTCCCAGCTGTAACATAAGACCCCAATTGCCAGTTGACCAGCTCCAGAAAGACTATTGGTTGTTGCATGCGTCTTCCATTACAGAATGATGGAGGCCACTCAGGGCCGTCTTAACGCATGGGCAGGCTGGGCAGTTGCCCGGGGGCCCCACGAGCATAGGGGCCCCATGCTAATCTTTGTATGTTGTGACTTGCTGAGTGGCCATGTAGGTAGGGGTCCCAGTGCACTGCTCTGCCCGGGGGTCTGTAATGCTGTTAAGACAGCCCTGAGGCCACTTTACACTTTGGAACCTTCAACACTGCTGCCTTCCCCAGATCTGAGCCTCGATGCAATCGCCTCCTCTCTAAGCTCTGCAGGTCATTCCCTTGGACCTCAAGGCTTGGGCATTGTCACCTGTGGCCTCAAACCTCAAGGCCTGGGCATTGTCACCTGTGGCCCTTCCATAGACAGGTGTGTGTGCCTTTACTAGTCGTGTCCAAACGGCTGAATTGACCACAGGTGGACCCCCAGTGCTGTCTGCCCTTGATGATCCACAGAACGGGACACATTTCAAGTGTCACAGCAAAGGCCCGGAGTGCTCACGTCAAGGAGACATTTCGGCATTTAAAGTCCTGTTTTCGCTTTGTCATTCTGGGTTATTGAGTGTTGCTTGATGTTGGGGAACAAAATGAGTTGAAATGATTTTGGCACAAGGCTGCAACACAACAAAATGCCACAAAAACTGAAAACTTTGTGAAGGCGCTATATGTGTGTTTCAGTATTTACAGTAGTTATGGGCATTTAGTTGAACTTTCTGGTCAGAAGTCCTCAGCCCAATGACATTCTACTTGCATGAATGCCTTCAGAGCAGTGACAATATGACAGAAGCAGCACAGACGCACTCATCTGTTTATGTATGCATGTACGTATGTAGCGACACGATAGGCTCCTTGATGGAGTAGGCCATTAGCCTTCATGAGCAGGTGTCCCTAATAAAGTGGACTCTCTGAGTATATATGGAGGTCTCCACCTTCTCCCCCTATGAAGAGCCCTGTCGATGGACTGTCCCGGCTGTTATCTTGTTATTCTCAGTGACTCAGGCTTTTTTTGAGATGGCAGGGCAGGAGGCCTGGTGGCTTTCTATTTGCAGCTTAACATAAAATCTAACATCATAAGAGCACAAGGTATGGGAGACATCGGCCTTCAGAACTGGCACTTGACTCTTTATTTACGTAGGGCATTTTTCTCTTCACTTTGTCTCTCAGCTTTTTGAAGATTGAAAACAAACTGACTTGGACTGGAATTCTGGAGTTATTTTTTGGAGCTCATTGCCACACTTGATACTCTTAACTGCTAAATATCTTGACATTTGGAGACTAAATGGAGGAAACCCAACTACACTTTGGTCGGTGAACTCCCTGCTCGCAACACAAAGAAAGCAAACGATCCTCTCCAGAAGGAGAAAAGAAGAAAGGACAGAAAGACAGAAGCGCTCCGTGCTGATAAGGTACAGTGCCATGTTTGCCTACCTGCTTGCTTTAGCTTCCTGTATGTAGATGAGTCGAACCGAGTCAAACTTGGGAGAGCATAGGAATTAACGTGATGATGCGACAGGCTAACATCCAAAAATTTTAAAAGTTTAGCTCTTCTTCTACCTCTTCTATATGGGGTTGATGGGCTTGATCGACCATCTCCATACAGCTCAGTCCTCCACCTCCTTGCCAGTCAAGCCATTTTTTTTCTTCTGATCCTCTTTTACCTCATCCATCCACCTTCACTTTGGCCTTCCTCGCATTCTCTTCCCCTGCACTTCCATTCTCACCACTTTTTTGCCCACATCTTCATTGATTCCTTGTTTCTCCTCATCACATGTCCATACCATTTCACCCTATGTTCCTGGACTTTCTTAGATTTCTCTCCCACTTCTGTTGTCCCACCGATTGTCTCATTTCTTATTTTACCCTTTTTTGTGACTCCACACATCCATCTCCTGCTGTGCCCCCTTTACTGCCCATGGCTCGGCTCCATCCATCATGGCTGCTCTGTCTTACCTTAAAAGATCTTGGCCTTAATTCTTTGATCACATGACACTCCTGATACCTTCTTCCAATTGTTACATCCCTACTCTACTCTGCATCTAATTCTCCATCTTGGGCTACCACTGATCCATCCATTATCCAACCCACGGGGCCCTGGGTCACGGGGGTCTGCTAGAGCCAATCCCAGCCAACACAGGGTGCAAGGCAGGAAACAAACCCTGAGCAGGGCGCCAGCTCACCGCAGGGCACACACACACCATGCACACACTAGGGACAATTTAGGATTGCCAATTCATCTAACCTGCATGTCTTTGGACTGTGGCAAGAAACCCGCGCAGACACGGGGAGAACATGCAAACTCCATGCAGGGAGGACCCGGGAAGCGAACCCAGATCTCATAACTGCGAGGCAGCAGTGCTACCCACTGCGCCACCGTGCCGCCGCTACCACTGACCCTCGATATCTAAATTTCTCTCTTTTCAATGGTTCCCCCGGAATCCTAACATCTGAATCCCAATTACCATTAAACCTCAGATATTCCTCCTCCTCCCCCGTCTTCTTCTTCTTCTTCTTTCTCCACTTCTATGTGGGGTTGATATGCTTGATCAGCCTTCTCCATACAGCTTGGACTTGAACCTCCTCACCAGTCAAGTCCTTTTCTTTCAGGTCTTCTTCAATTTTTATCCATCCACCTTCACTTTGGCCTTCCTCGCTTTCTCTCCCCCTGCACTTTCATTTCCACCTCTTTTCCGCCCACATTGTTTCTCCTCATCACATGTCCATACCACCTCCCGCTATGTTCCTGGACTTTCTGTGATGTCTCTCCCACTTATGTTGGCCCTCCAATTGTCTTATTTCTTGTTCTGTCTTTCTTTTGACTCCACACATCCATCTCCGACCTTCTCATTTCTGTCACATCCACCTTCTTCTCCTGCTGTGCCCCCTTTGCTGCCTGTGGCTCAGCTCCATCCATCATGGCTGCTCTGTCTCACCTTTAATCTTGGCAGTAATTCTTTGATCACATGACACTCCTGATACCTTCTTCCAATTGTTCCATCCCCACTCCACTCTGCATTCAATTCTCCATCTTGGGCTACCACTGATCCTCAATATTTAAAGTTCTCTCTTTTCAGTGGCACTCCCTACATCTAAATCCCAATCGCCATTAAACCTAAGATATTCAGTCTTCTTCTTCCTATTTATCATCAGTCCACTACCTTCCTCTTCATTCTTCCAACTTCCTCTCCACTTCCTCCTTTCTCATGTCATCAGTACAAATCCTGCACCGGGGGATTGGACTTTTATTCCAACACGCAACACATCCATAAGCAGATCAAAGAGGTATGGATTTCAAGAAGACCCCTGGTGCAGACCTCCTCTAACTGGGGTCTTGTCTGTGTCAATGAACGGATGCTTGAGGGCACTGTTGCCCAGTGAAACCCAACACACAGATGCAGACACTGGTTTAAAAGCACCCAGAAGTATTTTTTCTTCCTTGAAGTGCCCAACGCACCTCCACCACCATAAACACAGGTGGCGCTGTGGTAGTGCTGCTTTGCAGTAAAGAGACTGGAAGATTGTGGGTTCGCTTCCCAGTTCCTCCCTGTGTGGTTAGTGCTTTGAGTACTAAGAAAAGCCCTATATAAATATAATGAATTATTATTTATTTATTATTATTAATAAACAGAATACAGTAATCCCTTGCTATATCGCGCTTCGACTTTCGGCTTCACTCTATCGCGCATTTTATATGTCAGCATATCTAAATATATAACGCAGATTTGTCGCTGCTTCGCGGGTTCTGCGGACAATGGGTCTTTTTACTTCCTGTACGTGCTTCCTCAGTTGGTTTGCCCAGTTGATTTCATACAAGGGACGCTATTGGCGGATGGCTGAGAAGCTAACCAATCAGAGCACGCAGTTAAGTTCCTGTGTGCTGACTGGCTCAGCGATGGAGTGCCGAAAATCGATTCCGCTGCGTTAACCAGGAAGTCTCGTCTCGCTCATTCAGCATCAACGTGTTTCGCTGTGTAAAGAGTTCACTTTTGTGCTCTTTTGTGTTTATCTTTGTGCGTACTCAAGCTCTTCATTGTGGCTCCAAAATGATCTGCTCCTGCCACTGCTTCAGGGGCCGTGCCCAAGCGCCAATGGAAGATGTTAACGATTGCCGAAAAGGAAAAGCTTTGGATATGTTGAAGGAAGGGAAAAGCTACACCGCTGTAGGACGCCATTACGGCATCAATGAGGCTACGTTTCTTTTTATTTAAATAGTAGGAAAGGAATAAAAGATCTACGGCCGCAGTGTCCTTTTAGCCAGGGTGCAAAACGAGTTGTAAGTGGATGTAATAAGGCGGTAGTCTGAATGGAATCTGCTTTAGGGATTTGGATTGAAGAAGAATAACGGCGGTGCTACACAGTCGCCTGAAGAGCGCAAACACGAGTTTTTTTGCAGCCTTTGTCGATTTTCATAAAGTGTTTGACTCGGTTGATCGAGCTGACATCCTGAGGGTTCACGAGATCCCCTCGAGGTTGCTGGATATCATGGCCAGCCTGTCCACTGGTACTGTGAGTGCCGAGCAGAGTGAAGGGAGGACCTCTGCATTTTTCCCAGTTGATTCTGAGGTTCATCAGCGGTGTGTTCTGCTCCTACTCTGTTCAGTGCTTGTATGGACTGGGAGTTGGGCAGGGTTGTTGGGTCCAGCGGCTGTGGGGCATCTGTTGCTGAAGAGAGATTCACGGATCTTGACTTTGCTGATGATGCTGTGATCTTGATAGAGTCCATGGTGGCTCTGATTGGGGTCTCGAGAGACTAAGTGAGGAGTCTGAGTGTCTGGGCTTACGAGTGTCCTGATAAAAACCAAAGATCAGGCTTTTAATGACCTCTTAGGCACGGCCATCAGCAGTGTGTCTGTCTGTGGAGAGAGTGTAGACCTCGTCATTGAGAGGTTTACTTACATCGGCAGTGACATTTATGTGATGCTGGTGACTCTACTTATAAAGTCAGTAGACGGATTGGGAGAGCATGGGGGGTCATGAGGTCACTGCAAAGGAGTGTGTGGCGCTCCCAATATCTATGCAACAGGACGAAGGTCCAAGTCTTTAGAGTCCTGTCTTGCTATATGGTTGTGAGACATGGATGCTGTCCAGTGACCTGAGACGAAGACTGGACTCCTTCATGTGTGTCTCTCTGGAAAATCCTTGGGTACCGTTGGTTTGACTTTGTGTTGCTCGTGGAGTCCCGAATGAGGCACATGACCTGCATTGTGAGGGAGCATCAGTTACGGCACTACGGCCATGTGGCACATTTCCCCGAGGGCGACTCATTGTTGGGGACCCAAGTGGCTGGACCAGGCCAAGGGTTCGCCCATGTAACACCTGACTGCGGCAGATAGAGGGTCATTTCCGGGGGGTAGGACTGGACCACGTGTCTGCCTGGGGGGTTGCCAACCGGGATCCCGAGTTGTTTCGCCGTGTAGGGGGTGCAGAAACGCGCTGTACCAGTGCAAGCTCCCTAACTTGACTTGACTTGACTTGTCCGCTGCGGCTCTGCCCACGTAGTAGCGAAACAGGACAAACTTTAAAAACCTAATCTCTATTAAAATAAAAAAATCCTGGGATGAGAGACAAGACGTGATTTTCTCAGAGAGACATTTTCACATCCCGCGAGACGAGACTTTGTGCCAAGAGATTTAACCAATAAAAGACAAAGAGTAGATGACAAAGTAGTACATCCTAAAGAATTCAAAAACATTGGCACGATACACATGCAGAGCAGGCTAGAGATAATGGAAGTGAGCAAATTCGAATGGCTCAAAAATTTTATAGTAAAGATCGCATTAGCGCAAACAAAATGAAATAACGGAACAGCGGAAAGAGATTGAATATATTGTTTGGATTGAAACTTTAAGTCGGAGGCTCATCTAATTCGTGTTGCCATCCCAATGAAGAGGCGTATCTGTGAGAATTAAAAGATTTGATGTTTGGTGAAAGTGAAATCCACATATGCGAGTGGCAGAGATGCGAATTGGCTGGTGCGTAGCGCAGGCCGGGGGGTTGGCGAGTGAAGTGAGCAGGTAAAAAAAAAAATTCCATTCTGGTCAAGCAGAAAGTCTGTGCGCTCCAACGTCGCTGTATCTGATCGCGTTCAGCTCTTGATGGGAGAGCACGTGGCCTGATATCTCTGGCAATGAGCAGGTGCCCTCTAAAACACATGTAGCTGTGATCTCTCTCTCAAAAACAACAACAACAACAACAACATTTATTTCTATAGCACATTTTCATACAAACAGTAGCTCAAAGTGCTTTACATAATAAAGAATAGAAAAATAGAAGACACAGTAAGAAAATAAAATAAGACATTAGTTAACATAGAAAAGGAGTAAGGTCTGATGGCCAGGGTGGACAGAAAAAACAGAAAAAAAACTCCAGACAGCTGGAGAAAAAAATAAAATCTGCAGGGGGTCCGAGGCCACGGGACCGCCCAGTCCCCTCTGGGCATTCTACCTAACATAAATGAAATAGTCCTCTTTGTAGTTAGGCTTCTCACGGAGTCACTTGATGAGGAGTCAAACGTTACTCCTTGACAATCTGTAGATAATAACGTCTGCTGAACAAATGGGTATCGCTAGCTAAGCGGAGGCCAGGAGCACTCCAACACGTGGCGAGAGGTGGGGCAACTCGACTGGAGGCTGGCGCGTGAGTGAGGAGGACCCCACACAGCTCCCTACTTCTGAGGTCCCGCCTCCCCCTCTCCTCAGCCTCTATCTTGGATTTGCACAAATAAATCTCCTTACCTTCAATGTGACCACTTGCATGGAATTTGACTCCAGAGGGAATTCCAAAACAATGGAAGAAAATTGTAAGAACGACTCACAGAACCAAACATTTATTTATAATTGGGACACTGGACAGAATTCTGGTGTAATGCCAATGTGCCCAACTTCTCATTAGAGCATCTTTTATATGCTTTACCATCACACGATGCCACAGTGGCACGTCCATTACAGGTTGGAAGAGCAGGTTAGCAGGATCTGCTGAATTGCCCTCTCCTGTATTGCTGGTCTGTGCAGCTCTTTATTAACTGCCATCTCAAAGGACAATGCCTGTGCTGTGCTGTACCTGCTTCTACAGAATCGGCCAACAAGTAGAATTTAGAGTGGGTTAACAGTTACAACATTTTTACCAATTTACATTAACTAAGGTTAATGCTTCAATACTTTGTGACCACCAGGAGGGTTGTAGCCCCCCAAACCCACAGTACAACTTCACAGACACGAGTTCTGGCAAAATATGTCACAAAGGCTTTAAACAAGGCATCAACTAGCCACACCACAGCTCTTCTCTCTTCTTTGTCTCCTCCAAACCTCATCCCTCTGAGCTTTGTCCTCTTTCCTCCAGATTCCCAACTCCCCCTTTGATGTCAGACCCAGGAGTACTTCCACTGGAAGGGTGCAGCCTTGATGGGAGCATTTCCAGGAAGTCACAATAAGTAAGGATTGAGAATCCCTTCATCTCCCCTGGTGGCACCAATGGAACCCAAAGGGCTACCTCATGGGACTACAACTCCCAGCATGCTCTGTGTGCGTCTATGTGGGGATCCTAAGCTAGGGAGTCTGCCACCTAGTGTATTGAGGGAGACAATATTTATCAATGCTCATCCCACCGACCAATCCTTCTATTGGCTGAGTAAGGATCCTTGTTCAATCCCGGTTGGGATGCCAGTCCTTTACAGTTTTAGCTCTGCTGTAAAACCATAAGAGGTCATTATATAAAGTGTGGTTTTCTTATGAATGTAAATGTTTCAAACTTTTTAATGTGACCTATAGGGGGCACCAATGAGCTCCCAAACCCTCCAACAACAACAACAACAACATTTATTTCTAGAGCACATTTTCATACAAATAATGGCACTCAAACTGCTTTACATGATAAAAAAGAGAAAAAAAAACAAAATAAATAAAAAATTAAATAAGGGAACACTAATTAACATAGAAAAAAGTAAGGTCCAATGGCCAGGGTGGACAGAAAAAACAAAGAAACTCCAGATGACTGGAGAAAAAAAAAAATCTGCAGGGGGCCGCGAGACCACCTAACCAGCCCCCTCTAGACATTCTACCTCACATCAATGACCTCAATCAGTCCTCATGGTATTCAGGGTTCTCATGGAAGAACTTGATGATGACAGTCATGTGGACTTTTGGCCTTTAATCAATTAATGGAGGGACATCACGGTGCTTTGATCGGGTGGTGGTGGTGCAGATCGTCACACCACAGGAAACCGGAAAAGGAACAGAAGAGAGAGTACGGGTAAGTACGGATTGTGGAGCCACCATGAATAGTAATGATAATTAATTGAATATGCAGAGCATCAGGATTAAACTAAGATGAAGATATGAGAAAGCCATGTTACAGTAATGTGTTTATAGCAGTTTGTTAAAGTACTCCACCATATCAGCCTGGTGAATTTCTATCAGTAAACTCGTATTCCCGACTTGAGGTGCCTAACAGAAGAAGGCCGCCTGCCCGCCTCACCACTTCTTTTAAGTTTAGCTCTTGGAATTCTAAGCAGACCCTCATTTGAAGATCTAAGGTTACGATTTGAAGTGTAAAGTGACAGGCATTGTGAGATATAGGATGGAGTGAGATGACTGAAGGCTTTATAAACCATCAGCAGTATTTTAAAGTCAATTCTAAACGGCACAGGTAACCAGTGTAGTGACGCTAAGACTGGGGTGATGAGCTCCGATTTTCTTTTCCAAGTTAAGATTCTAGCAGCTCCATTCTGCACTCGGTGTAATTGATTGATGTCTTTTTTGGGTGGTCCTGAGAGGAGAGCGTTACAGTAATTTTTGGGTGGTCCTGAGAGGAGAGCGTTACAGTAATCTAGCCGAATGAAAACAAAAGCGTGGATTAATTTCTCAGCATCTTTAAATGATATGAGGTCTAACTTTTGTTATATTTCTTAAGTGAAAAAATACTGTCCTAGTAATCTGATTAATATGCGATTTCAAATTCAGGTCAAAGTCAATAGTTACCCCTCAATTCTTTACCTCCGTCTTGACTTTTAATCCTAATGCATCAAGTTTATTTCTAATAACCTCATTATATCCATTATTGCCAATCACTAAAATGTCTGTTTTCTCTTTATTTAGTTTGAGAAAATGACTACTCATCCATTCAGAAACACAAGTAAGACATTGGGGTCAGTGAATCAAGAGTGTCAGGGTCATCAGGCACTATTGATAAGTACAGTTGTGTGTCATCAGCATAGCTATGGTCGCTCACGTTAGGCCTCGAGATAATCGGACCTAATGGAAGCATGTAAATCGAAAAGAGCAGCGGACCCAGGATAGATAGAGCCTTGTGGACCACCATATAGAATATCATGTGTCTTTGAAGTATAATTACCACAACTAACAAAGAATTTTCTACCTGCCAGGTAGGATTCAAACCAATTTAAGACCCTGCCAGAGAGGCCCACCCATTGACTAAGGCGATTTCTAAGAATATTGTGATCAATGGTGTCAAATGCAGCACTCAGATCTAAGAGGAGGATGAGAACAGATAAATGGCCTCTGTCTGCATTTACCCGCAAATCATTGACTACTTTAACGAGTGCAGTTTCTGTGCTGTGATTTGTTCTGAAACCCGACTGAAATTTATCAAGAATAGCAGGTTTATTGAGGTGGTCATTTAACTGCATACTGACTGCCTTCTCCAGAACTTTACTTAAGAAAGGCAGGTTAGAGATGGGTCTAAAGTTATCAAGAGCAGATTATTTTTCTTGAGTAGGGGTTTAACTACAGCAGTCTTAAGACAGTCTGGGAAGACCCCCGTATTTAATGACAAATTTATTATGTTAAGAATATTATCAATTAGCACGCCCGATACTTCTTTGAAAAAACTTGTTGGTATTGGGTCAAGGATGGAGGTGGAGGGTCTCAGTTAAGAAATTATTTTATATAAATCAGGTAAATCTATCCTGGTGAAATTTATAATTTCTTTATAATGGAGTACCAGGGTGCAAGAGGATCACTATTGGTGAGATATACTATATTATTTCTAATATCAATGATTTTTGATTAAAAAATACAGCAAAAGCCTCAAAAGTTTCACTGGAAGTATTTTGGAGGCATTCCCTTGAGTGGCCTGGTTTAGCAGAGATGATCAATCGTAGAGAATAAGACTCTGGGATTACTAGCATTGTTATTTATAATTCTAGAGAAATAACAGCGCCTCTCAAGACGGACTGTGTGTTACTACCTCATAGTGGACAATCAGTTTAGTCTTCCTCCATTTACGCTCAGCTCTTCCGGCATGTTCTCTTTAGATCAGACACTCTTTGGGTCTTCCATGGTATAACAATGCTAGAAGATTTTTTAATTTTTCAGGTGCGACTATGTCAGCAACAGCTCTCACCTTTGTATTCAAATTCTCCACCTTACTATTTAGATTATCCTCGCTATTGTAGTAACACACCAATGTCGGTTCAAGCAGTGATTAATGTTCACTGCATAACGTGAGCTGCCACAGCTATGCTGACGACACACAACTGTACTTATCCATAGCACCTGATGACCCCGACTCTCTTGATTCACTGACCCCAATGTCTGACTTGTGTTTCTGAATGGATGAGAAGTCATTTTCTCAAACTAAATAAAGAGAAAACAAACATTTTAGTGATTGGCAGCAATGGATATAATGAGATTATCAGAAATAAACTTGATGCATTAGGATTAAAAGTCAAGATGGAGGTAAAGAATTTAGGGGTAACTGTTGACTGTAACCTGAATTTGAAATCACATATTCATCAGATCACTAGGACAGCATTTTTTCACTTAAGAAACATAACAAAAGTTAGACATCTTATATCATTGAAAGATGCTGAGAAAAATTAATCCCTGCTTTTGTTTTCAGTCGACTAGATTACTGTAACGCTCTCCTCTCAGGACCACCCAAAAAAGACATAAATCAGTTACAACGAGTGCAGAATGGAGCTGCTAGAATCTTAACTTGGAAAAGAAAATCTGAGCACATCACACCAGTCTGAGCGTCACTACACTGGTCACCTGTGTCATTCAGAATTGACTTTAAAATACAGCTTATGGTTTATAAAGCCTTAAATAATCTCCTCCATCTTATATATCGAAATGTCTGACACGTTATATTCCAAATCGTAACCTTAGATCCTCAAATGAGTGTCTCCTTAGAAGTCCAAGAGCTAAACTTAAATGAAGTGGTGAGGCTGATGGCCTTCTGCTGTTATGCACCTGAAATCTGGAATAGCCTGACAATAGGAATTCACCAGGCTGATACAGTAGAGAACTTTAAAACACTGCTGAAAACAAATTACTTTAACATGGCCTTCTCATAACTTCATCTTAGTTTAATCCTGATGCTCTGCGTATTCAATTAGTTAACATTACTATTCATGGTGGCTCCACAATCCGTACTCACCCCTACTCTCTCTTCTGTTCCTTTTCCGGTTTCCTGTGGTGTGACGATCTGTGCCACCACCACCACCTGATCAAAGCACCGTGATGTCCCTCCATTGATGGATTAAAGGCCAGAAGTCCACATGACCGTCATCATCATCAAGTTCTTCCATGTGAACCTTGAATGCCATGAGGACTGATTGAGGTCATTTATGTGAGGTAGAATGTCTAGAGAGGGCTGGGTGGTCTTGTGGACCTCCTGCAGATTTTATTTTTTTCTCCAGCCATCTGGAGTTTTTTTTTCATCAGACCTTACTTTTATTCGATGTTAATTAGTGTTCTCTTCTTTTAATTTTTATTCATTTTGTCTTTTTTCTCTTTCTTCATCATGTAAAGCACTTTGAGCTCATCATTTGTATGAAAATGTGCTACAGAAATAAATGTTGCTGTTCATTATGGAGACTGGCCTGGACACAGACAGGCAGACGTCGTTTGAATCGCCACACACGTTTTTTTACACCGTGTACAGTACAATAAGGTGAAGCACACACAACCCCAGTACTCCCCCAAAGTCCAGGCCTCACAGTGCCTCTCTTCTCTTCCTCCCCTCCTTGACTTCATCCTTTGCACTCCCGACTCCAGCCATCGAATGGAGGGAAGCAGCCCCTTTAATGCTCACCCGGACGAGCTCCAGGTGCCTCCCAAGTGTGGCGGAAGTACCACTCCGGGTGTCCCTGGTCTTCTTCCCCCCAGCACTTGCCAGGGCTCCTCAAGCACTGGGGTGCCCCCCTGGCGGTGACCACGAGCCCCTATAGGGTTCCCGTGGTCCCCAAAGCCACCAGGGCGGATGCCCCTTCGTGGTCTGGAGGAGGTGTAAACCCTCCTCCGGTCCTTCTGGGCATCCCGGCTGGGTGCCACCTCCAGCCACTCGCCACATCATAAATTCCTCACAGATGACGTACGAATATCACACAATTGCTCTCACATTCTCTGACTCTTCTCCTTTCTTCCTCTTTTTTTTTTACTCTTCCAGGCATGCTGTGTCCACCTCTGCCCAATGCTGGCTGACCTAAATGAGGTTGGGCAGCTTATTTTATGTCGTACCCAGCAGCAGTACTTCCTTTAAGGGGGGACGATTTGCCCCTGCGGCCGCCCCTGGTGGCACCAATGGAGCACTGCAGGGCTGTGGTACTGGACTACACTTCCCAGCCTGCCCAGCGGGTATCCATGCAGGCATCGTAGTCCTCTTGTGTCAGGGGAGGTAACGGTTTGTACAACTGGCCTCCAGCTGTGCCTCCGTTAAGATGGCCTCCCAGCCGGGTAGGGGTCCTTACGCTAAACCATGCCAGGTGACCATCACACTGTGTCACATTTATCCCGTTTGTCTCTTATTGTATTTTTCTCAGTTTTGTGTGCACCTAAAGAGGCACATTTTGGGTTTAAACTTCAATAAGTTCTGAGCTTTTTATTGTCAAATTCCGTTTGTGTCTTAAACAGGTTACGATTTGGAGTGGAACGTCCCAGGGTGCCACAATGAGAATTGAGCTTCGTTACGTCATGCCGGGCCCAACAGAAAGCCGCCCGCTGCTGTTGCTCGAGCTTCAAGACGCGGCTGGACAGAAGTGCGACCAGCTTCACGACGTTGTGAAGGAAATCGAAAGGCTCAAAGGGAATGAAGTGAACGGCAATAAAATAAGCAGCCTGATTGACACGAAGTTTCATAAACTCCAGCAGGACTATGAAAGCCTGAATAAGGAGATCTTACTGTTGCTGACCAAGGAGGAGGAGAAGAGGAAGCACCGCAAAGAGTTCTCGTCGAATGTAAAGATGTGCAACGAGTTCCTTGGAGCTACGATGAGTTGGCTTCAGAGGGTGCAGCAGCGACGGATCAAAAAAGAGGGCAAAGTGTCGACGGGCACAGCGATGGGACCGCTTGGGGACAAATTCAGGGGTCTGATGAGAGGAGATGACGTTCAACCAGACGACCGAGCTTCCCGGGTGCTGGTCAGGAAGACCACAGACGTCACAGCGTTTGGGGGGTCACCTGAAAGTAACGCCGACTTGGTGACATCGCGACACTCCACCCGCCCGTCCCCACACACAAAGTCCCCAACATGCAGGAGGAAAGCCGAGGAACGGGCAGCGGCTTTGAAATGGACGCCAGCTCTTGAGGTCCACGGGGTCCGGTCGGCTGGTCAGCAGAAAGCCCAGAAAGAGTCCAGTGCAAAATGGAAAGGCCTCGATGTGGAGGCGGACGGAATGAACAGTTACTACATGGCCAAGACGTGCGAGTGTAGAGGGAGCAGGGAGGAGAATGACAAGGGGGTCCGCTCGGGTCCAATGAGAGCTTCAGACGACTCGGAGGGGCCGGAGATGTCAGGTCAGCGGAGCACAATGGCGGAGCGCTCGACTAAACCACAGAGGGTGATGTCCCTGCCACCCCTGCACGTCCCAGTGTTTGACGGCGATCCTCTGGACTTCTTGCTGTTCTTTAGCTCTTTTGACCATTTGGTGGACAGTCGGTGTGAAAGCGATGAAGACAAATACTTCTACCTGCACCAGTTTACCAGCGGGACGCCACACGTCATTGTCCGGAGCTTCTTGCACAAGGCGTCAGATACGGGCTACAGAGAAGCCCGAAACAAGCTCTATAAATTTTATGGGCACAAGTACATGATATCGAAGGCGTTTCTGGACAAGGCGATGGAGTGGCCACCGATCATGGAGGACGACACCGAAGCATTGCACTCCTACTTGTTCTTTCTCCTCACGTGCAGAAACGCCATGAGTCAAGTGAACTGCATGGAAGAAATGAACTTCGTGGCAAGCATGAGAGCCTTTGTCTCAAAGCTTCCCCACAAGCTTCGGCAGAGTTGGCAGCGGACGGCCTTCAGGATCGAAGACGGGGGACGTGGGCGACGGGCAACGTTTCCCGACCTGGTGGAGTTCCTAAATCGTCAGGCTGAGAAGGACGTGCACCCCGCGTTTGGGAAGGACTCCGGGGGTCTCCCATCTCCAGAGAGCAAAGACAAGACCCCGGAAGATAAGCCCCTTCGCAGAGGCACCCAGGGGGAAAGCCGTCTCGCCACGGCCCCCGAAAAGGAGACCACCCAAGACGGGGCCGTCAAGAAGTCCAAGGCGGCCGTTTGCTCGTTCAAGAAGCCTTGTGCATTTTGTAGCGGTGGGCACGCTCTGGCAGAATGCAGGAGGATCAAGGAACTGACCAACAAGGTCAGGATCGAGTTTTTGAAGTCGAAAGGCTTGTGCTTCAAGTGTCTCAGACAGGGGCACCTTAGCAAGAACTGCGAAGACAAACTGAAATGTCGAATCTGTGCCCAGCTTCACCCGGACATCTTGCATTTCAACAAAGAAGAGAGAGTCGCTCCTGTCGCAGAAAAGGAGAATGGCACCGGGACCGAGAACGGAGGCATGGGGGCACTGGGAGCCGGAGGGGCCAGCGAAGGTCAAGTCAAAGCCAAGTCGAAGGGGGCTGGCGGGCATGGTGGTGGCACCAACTACCCCTGTATGGGTCCTGGCAGGGACAACGTGACCTTGTGCGCCAAAGATCCTCAAAAACGAGGAGGAGGAGAAGGAGGAAGAAGTCCAACTGCTACCGGCACGCAGCCAAGAGACGGCGGCGATACAAACGCAAATGCGGACGTGGAGAAACTGCAGCAGCAGCTGGAGGACATGAAGGAGAAGGCGCTGTGCCCAGTCTGCCTGGATCACGTCAAGAATACGGTGTTCATGTGCGGCCACAGCACCTGCCAGCCGTGTGGGGACCGCCTGAGTGACTGTCCCATTTGTCGCAAGGCAATTGAGCATAAAATTCACCTCTATTAAGGCGGTGTGGACGAGGTCCCCCCGGGGAGGAGGGTCTTCACGAAACGTCTTTGAAAATGAGAGGCCTGCATACATACTGTGTTTTAAATCTTGGGAACCCTGCCATGTTGTTTTAGCCTTAAGCGATGTGAAAGATAAGATGGTGGCACCTTTATATGTAACGTGAACGCACTTTTCTTTGTTCAGCTTGACTGCCTCAAAAACGGACTTTTTCTTGGATCTGGGGTCACAAACGAGTGCCATTCCCTGAGTGCGTTCAGAACTTGCAGCAAACCTGTCGGTAACTGAAAATTGGCACAAATACACCGTGCTTTATTATTTCGTGTACGCGAAAATGCTGCAGACGTACTTAACGCTGCTTCTCTACCACTTTTTTAAATGAAATATCAGCCACTTAAACCACACGGGTATGGCGACTTAAAGCCTTTGGGATACGGTTGGTTACGTTTCTTTTGCTTTCCTAATTGGAGCACAGGTGAGTGAAGTGACTCGCTCAGGGTCACACGGTGTCAGGATTTGAACCCACAACCCACCCTTACCTACTGCACCATACTGCCTGCCTGTGTGTCACTTTCTCCTTAAACACCCTACACCCTCCTTAAAACATCATGGAGGTGGAGATGCCGATTCTGTTTGTCTCGATAATATACACACAAATGAATAAGAAAGAGGGAGAGAGTAAAGGGTTAGGGGGGCAGCCGACACCCCACTCAGCACAAAAGGAGAAACCTGCTAAAATATTATTGATGACTATCTGCGCTACCCGTCCAAGACACGTTGAAATCTAAGTTATAGGCGTAGACCTCGGTGCTCACGTTTCAGTGCACCATCTGTTTGAATCTCTTTGTAGTGCATGTAGTGATAAAATGCATTGCATGTGTCCTTTCAACAGACGGCGCATCTCAAACGTGTAAAAATGAAATCTAACACACTTCTCATTCCAACAGATGGTGCCCCAAAAACATTAACATTGCCTTTACGATTCCCAATCCAAATGGCATATAACAGACATGTGCATTACATTTGTCATACCAACAGGTGCTGCTTCACAGACATTAACACTGCTTTCATTAATCCCATTCCAAATGGCATATAAGAGACATATGCAATGCATTTTTCATTCCAACAGCTGGCGCATCACAAACATGTAGTAAAGAAATCGGGCACATTTGTTATTTCAACAGATGGCACATCACAAACATTAACAATGCTCTTACAAATCCCATACCAAATGATAAATATAATAGACATATGTACTACATTTGTCATTCCAACAGATGGTGTTTCATAAACATTAACACTGCCTTCATGAACCCCATACAAAATAGCATATAACAGAGACATATAGTCAGGTCAGGTCAGGTTGGGGAGCACCACACAACATAACAGCGTAGGATGCCAGTTGGCAACCACCCAAAATCGACAAAAACTGACATGCGGACCAGACCCACCCTCCAGACATGACAATCTATCTGCTGCAGCCAGGTGTTAATGTGGACATCCCCTTGACCTGGTCCTGCTCCTCGGGTCCTCAGCAATGACAATCCTGAGAACCAGATCATCCTCAGGGAATCGTGCCACATGGCTGTAACTGACACTCATAATGCAGGTAATGTGCCTCATTCGGGACTCCGTGAGCAACCCACACAAAGTCAAACCAGCGCTACTCAAGCATTCTCCAAAGAGACACAGCACTGAAGGAGTCCAGACTTTGTCTCAGGTCACTGGAAAGTGTCCGTGTCCCACAACCATAGTGACCAGAGACTTGTGCAGTGCATACTTCATTCCAACAGATGGCACATCATAAACGTGTGTAGTAATAAAATCTAACACTTTTGTCATTCTAACAGATGGCATGTCACAAACATTAACACTGCTTTTACAAATCCCATACCAAATGTCATATAACAATGACATAAGCACCATGTTTGTATTTCCAACAGATGGTGCTTCACAAACATGAACTCTGATTTCATGAATCCCAAACCGAATGGCATATAACAGAGACATATGCAGTGCAATTTTCTTTCCAACAGAAGTCGCATCACAAACGTGTATTAATAAAGTCTAGCACATTTGTCATTCCAGCAAATGGCACATCACAAACATTAACACTGCTTTAATTAATCTCATAGCAAATGTCATATAACAGTGACATAAGCACTACGGGGAGGCACGGTGGCGCAGTGATAGTGCTGCTGCCTGGCAGTAAGGAGACCCGTCTGGGTTCGCTTCCCGGGTCCTCCCGGTGTGGAGTTTGCATGTTCTCCCCGTGTCTGCGTGGGTTTCCTCCCACAGTCCAAAGACATGCAGGTTTGGTGGATTGGTGATTCTAAATTGTCCCTGTGTGTGTGCCCTGCGGTGGGTTGGCACCCTGCTTGCGGTTTGTTTCCTGCCTTACGCCCTGTGTTGGCTGGGATTGGCTCCAGCAGACCTCTGTGACCCTGTAGTTAGGATATAGCGGGTTGGATAATCGATGGATAAGCACTACATTTGCATTTTCAACAGATGGTGCTTCACAAACATTAACACTGATTTCATGAATCCCATACCAAATTGCATATAACTGAGACATATGTAGTGCAATTTTCTTTCCAACAGAAGGCACATCACAAACATTTAATACATAAAGTCTAGCACATTTGTCATTCCAGCAGATGGCACATCACAAAACATTAACATTGCTTTTACAAGTCCCATACCAAATAGTACATAACAGAGACATATGCATTGCTTTCATCATTCCAACAGATGGCACATCACGAACTGTAGTAGCAATGCATTTTATTACTCAAAATGTTTGTGATGCACCATCTGTTGGAGTGACAAATGCAATGCATCTTATTGCTCCATGCATTACAAAAGACTTTCTAACAGATGGTGCACTGCAAATGTTTATACTGAGGACGGTGTGGATTTTCCAGATTTTACCGATTTAGGCAAATAGCACAACTTGTGCTTTTAATAAGTGTGTAAGTCAGTATGTAGGTTTAGTTTTTGTTTCTTACAATTTCATTTTAATGTTTGCCATTGTGTTATAATATTTTAAGGATATAAAATCTTTATGGCATAATTGCAATGAGTTTGTCGGTCTAATATGTCCTTTTCCATAAGTTAATAATCTAGCATTTCTGATAGCATGATTTTAATGAGCGTGTAGCTTGAGTGTTTTTTATTATCTAATGATTGTGTAGATGTTGTGCTTTTTATAATATAATTGAAATGGTTGTGGGGGTCTAATATTTTTATTACACTTATTACACAATTTTAATGGCCTGCTATTTTTTATCATATAATTTTAAGGAGTGTGTAGGTTAAATACTAATTTCTACTATAACCTCGGTGAGTGTGTTTTTTTTTTTTTGTGTATTTCCTTAAATAAGTGAAGCTTTAGATTAATCATTTTTTCTACAGAAAGACACTTTCCAGACATTTTTCTTTATTCTATTATTATTTCATGTAATAAAGTTGTTTCAAGAAATTGGGCACAAGTAATGGGGGCTCCAGACTCGGCCATCCCTCTTGGCATGGAGTGTGACAGGGAGCTGCGCGTTGGCACAGCTTGGCGGTTTCTGCTTGGACTTCATGAAAAGCGGCCTTCTTGTGTGACGCTGCTGACAAGTGCGACGTACTGCTGTGTGTCGTCACCCTCAAAGACTTGTGTTCTAGATACTGTAGCCAACTGCATAATACCAAGCAAGACCCCCAACAGACCCCCAGATTACCTCCAGTTTCTGTCCACTGCTGATGGGCCTTCAGCTTTTTTGTTTTGTTCTTCTGGAATCTCTGGGCGCCTTTTTACGTGACCCACAGGTCCTCCCTTTCTGCTGAGCCGTTTCACAGTCCCCTCCCGTGACGTCCTTTCAACTCCTCAGTGACATTTCTGGCTCGGATCTTTCTTCGTCTCACATTGGTGTGGATCCTTTATCACTCAGTCTTTGGAAATCCTCTCTCTTCAACCTCCCAGTTCCTTCAATCGCTTGCTGTAAGACCCCACAGTGCAGCCGGCCCCCCGGGTCTTCATATTGACAGGCCTGACCCGTGGATGAGGACCCCCAGACAAAGTGTTTACTTCAGCTGGTTGGTTTTTTTTTTTTCACATTTTTTTTGGGTGGGCGCCACAGGATGGGTGTTCTTCCTTTTTGGTGTGTTACTGGTTTGGTGTTGATTTGCACTACTCTACGGTGGCCCATATATTCATATAATAAAAATCTGATCACAAAATGAGACCTGGCTGATGTGTTTTGTAAGAAAAGTATTTGATACTTCAAGAATGGCAACGAAGGCCATGTGTCCCCAAATTAAGAGCCAGTGGCTGCAGGCATGTCAGACATTGTTACATAAGAGCAATCTTAACGAGTCCACACTTGACAAATATGTTGAGATTGTTCAGATTTTCTAAGGTCATCATGACGGCAGACAGTGGTGACGTATTGTATGTTGATTAAGAGTAAGCATGTCACTGGGCTCTGCACATGGGACAGTAATGACCCCATAAACCTGTAATGTTTAGCACTTGGAACGCACTGCCTGAAAGGGTTAAATCACAAAACTGTGAGAGGAGAAGAGCAGCCACCTCCACCAGTACCTTAATGAACGTCATCCACTAAGGGCTGCCAGTGCCAGCTGTCCTCATCAGCTCAGAAGGCGCCATACAAGTGCACAGGTAGAACCTCTGGGGGACCTGAGAGGAACTCCACATGCCACAAACATCATTCTACTTTCAATCAGAGGTAAGAACCAGAAATCCTCCGGTCCAAGAGCTGCTCAGTAAGGTCACTGGAAGCAACCTACAGGGAGTTTCACCCCATAAGGTCCATTCAGAGGTGGTGACCCTGCAGCAAGACTGCAGGAGGACAAGGGCAGAATGGAGGCACTTCACTGCTGACTCAAGACAAGGAAATGAATGGACGTTGCTTTAGCATCAACAGGCGTATAGGAGGAAGACTCTGACCCTGGACAATGGGAACAGAGTGCTCAGTCAGTGCCCAGAGGGGCTCATGAGCATTTAGCTGGCTTGGGGTTTGAGAGGCAAAAGCCTTATTGATAAGCCATGTCTCTTTTTGGACAATTCTGTACTTGTGATGTTATTAATGTGTGGTCTCGGCTTCTTACTGTCACTCCAATCACACAGCACTGAGAGCCTTAAGAGTCTGCTGTGTTGGGACAGACTGAGGAAGAGACGGAGAAGAAATGGAACGGAAGGCAAAACCCCGCCCCTTAACAGATGCAGGGAGAAGAGGGAGGGACCAAAATCCTTACCCTTTAGCTAATGAAATGAATGGAAGAGGGAGGAGTTACAAACCCCGCCCCTTACCTAATCTCAAGGTGAGGCACTAAGGAGGCAGAGATCTCCCTCTGGCACACCAGGCTAAAGAGGTAAGGCTTGTCTGACACACAGCAGCGGCGTCTCGTGTCTCCGTATTTTGTGTTCTTTAGTGTGTGTTGGAATCACCAGTAGCTACTATTAACGGTAGTATTTGTATCGTGTCTTATTTGTCATTGTTTGCTGTGTAGTAAGTGCAACAGCTGAAATGCACTTCATTTATGAACACTAGCATCAAATCAAAACGAGGAGTTTGATCATTTAGAAAAATCATGAAGTGCCTTTGGCTGATGAGGGCTTAGAGAGAGCAGTGAGAACAAAAAAATAAAACAGCCGAGCACCTGGAGAGCAGGGGAGAATGTGAAAGTAAAGACCGAGGACACGAGCGGGCAGGGCATCAGCTTGACGTGTGCCCTCTGTCATCACCTGGACTTGTCTTAGACTGAGAGTTCATTTTATGAAGTTTCTTGTGATCAGAAAGGTGCTGCATGATAGACAGAGAAAGATGTGAAAGGCACCATAAGATGGAGTAATCGGGCAGGCACTGTCTAGATAGACAGACAGCTGAAGCATACTGTATCATATAGAAATTGATTTAAAAAGTACTAATTAACTGAGAAATAGATACAGAAATCATCATATAATAGATCTATGAAATATATAGAAATAGATATTAAAGGCATTATATAATAGGTAGGGTGCCCTGCAGTGGGCTGGCACCCCGCCCAGGATTTGTTTCCAGCCTTGCACCCTGTGTTGGCTTGGATTGGCTCCTGCAGACCCCCGTGACCCTGTAGTTAGGATATAGCAGGTTGGATAATGGATGGATGGATAATAAATAGACAGATACATGTGAAGCAATATATATAACATTTAAATAGATTGGAAAAGCACTGTTTAATAGACAGATATGAATGGTTCTATATAAAGTATAAATGGATGTGAAAGGCACTATAAAATATATAACTAGACAGATATGAAAGGCACTATATAATAATGTGATGTGTAACCAGCCTTTATGTTGTATTGTGCCTTTCACAGAAAAGTGAACACATTGCAATTAAGAGCAAAATATGGCAGATTTGGAAAGTCTTCAGATCCCTTCACTTTCTGCACACTTTATTGTGTTGTACATTTAATGTTTAATGGATACATTTGCCATTCCTGCCCAGTTTTCTCTATGCTCAGTAATTCATAATGACAAATTGAAAATGTGTTTTCAGAGATATTTATAAATTTATTGAAAATCAGAAACTGAAATTTATTATTCATTTAGAAAGGATAGATAGATAGATAGATAGATAGATAGATAGATAGATAGATAGATAGATAGATAGATAGATATGAAAGGCACTATATAATAGATAGATAGATAGATAGATAGATAGATAGATAGATAGATAGATAGATAGATAGATAAGAAAGGCACTATATAATAGATAGATAGACAGATATGAAAGGCACTATATAATAGATAGATAGATAGATAGATAGATAGATAGATAGATAGATAGATAGATAGATAGATAAGAAAGGCACTATATAATAAGATAGATAGATAGATAGATAGATAGATAGATAGATAGATAGATAGATAGATAGATAGATAGATAGATAGATAGGAACCTGTATAATATAAAAATAGGTTTGAATAACATATTAAGGCACTATATAATATATAAATACATATGAAAGGCACTATATAAAACATACTGTAAACAGATAACAGATAACGTAATGTGTAAAGGCCCTATATAACAAATAGCAAGTAAAGGTGTGCTATAACAGACACATCACCTGGATATGCTTGTACTGTATGGCATGTTTTGTAGTTTATTCTATTGGCGCCAGTCTCTTGGGTCACAGCTCACGTGTTTTACATCACAAGACTGTAAATGTCTTATTTATTTTGTGTGTATTTTCTCCTTCAACACTAAACCATAAAGAATAGTGCATGTAGTTTGCAGCCCACCAAGCACCATATAAAATGAGAGCAGGGCCTGTTGTTGTTGTCAGGTTGATTTTTTTTTCACTAAATACGTGAGCAGTGAGACAGTGAAAGTTGCACAGATTTTCTTCAATGGAACTCATCTCTCTTTATTTACACTAGTGGGCCCTGGTGGTCTAACACTTAAATCAAAGTGCAGAAGCCTCCGTTCATTGAAATGAATTTAGCAGAGTAGAACTGCAGTCCCCCTACCAACAAAGTCACTTGTGACACTCTCACTAGAGGGCGCCATTCTTGACATGCCCATCACCTGCAATAGTCCAATGCATTGCATTTTTCATTCTAACAGATGGCACATTCAACCAACACAATAACCCATCCATCCATCCATTTTCTAACCCGCTGAATCCGAATACAGGGTCACGGGGGTCTGCTGGAGCCAATCCCAGCCAACACAGGGCACAAGGCAGGAACCAATCCTGGGCAGGGTGCCAGCCCACCGCAGGACACACACAAACACACACCCACACACCAAGCACACACTATAGGGCCAATTTAGAATCGCCAATCCACCTAACCTGCATGTCTTTGGATTGTGGGAGGAAACCGGAGCGCCCGGAGGAAACCCACGCAGACACGGGGAAAACAGAAAACATGCAAACTCCACACAGGAAGGACCCGGGAAGAGGACCCGGGAAGCGAACCCGGGTCTCCTAACTGCGAGGCAGCAGCGCTACCACTGCGCCACCGTGCCGCCCACACAATAACCCAATGCAAGAAATTCTAAATAGAAAAAAAAAATGACAGAATTTAACAAAGGCTGACAGCAGAAGTAGTAATGCCATTGGAGCCCCGTGACTGCCGCACTGATGGTTCCACTGTGGGTCTTGGTTGGCTAACGTCTCCTCTTTGTAGCAGTTGATGGAATTTTATTATTTATTTATGCAATTCCTTTCTGCTTTCATTTTGCTGCTTTAATGAGGGCACCCCCTCCATCATTCTTTTCATTTCCCCACAGTTTCTTATTTAAATTTCCTTTAGTAACTGTTCACGTTGGGTTTGTCTGTTGCTTCAGTTTTCTTGGTATTTGGTATCTGTGTCCTGTCCTAGCATGTCATATTCATTGCTCGTGTTGCCAGAGTTCTTACGTGAAATCCTTTTATTTTTTTCTCACTAGATGCCCTAAAGCGCCCAGCCTCTGACCGCAGACACCGCTGACCATCCATCATGTTCCGCTTCATAATTGTGTCACTTGTATTAACTGCAGTAAACGCCAGCTGCAAAAGGAAGAGCAACGGTAAGGTCTGACAAACTTGACGGGCTCCCCGTTTATATAGCGCCTCCATCTGTTTGTTTTTCAACCTGCTTATCCAGCCCAGGCTAAAAGTGTGTTGCTTTTTGTGCCGCCTGACTGAACACACGGGAAGTGACTTCCACATTGTGAGTCAATGCTAGGGACTGAATCGGTTGGTTGTCTGATTACATACAGTACAGTATAGTGCTTTTCATAACACCCTTGGAATTAAACTACAACAGTTTCCATACTTCTGCAGTGCAAGAAATGAGGCAAACTCACTTCAGTGGGTGCCCCTCTAGGTTTGGGCATTTTGATTCACTTTACTGGTATAATTTTTTCAGACTACCCTTTAAGTGAATCAATTCTTTTGATTCATTTGTTTTATTCGACTTATCAGTAGGACTCAGGGTTGGAGAAACCTAAGACAGTGTGAAGAATCTTATTTTCTGATTGCATTGCAAACATATTACTTAATAATTCATACATTATTACATATAATAAATGATACATTTGATGTGTTGATAAATTACAAGGAGGAAATGTCTTCCTTTAGCCGGACGTCTAGTAACCCTAAGGATGGCAAAATTGGATGTTATCACAAAAAAACCCTCCATCACCTCCAGGTGGCGCTCTCTTTTGGAACACTTTTAGCCACAGGCTCATTCCATGATGGTGTGCCAAGAAGCACCTCTGGGGGTCTTTGCTGCTCACTGCCATCAGGAAATTCAATGCTTCCTCTCGATGTGGTCATTAAGTTCATTTCGAAATATCTGTACAATATGTATTTATTTATCGATCGAGTCTGCATCCTTGTTTTTTATGTTTCTGCTGCTGTATGCATATGAATTTCCTCATAGGATTAATAAAGTTTATCTAATTTACTTTTGATTTTCACCACACGCTAATCCTGCATAATTTACCTGCGAACGTGCAGTTGCCGGTATATTTATTGGTCCGGAACGAGCATTGATTCGTGCGCATGTGCAAGTACAATTCGCGGCTAGCGTCTGAATCTGTCGATTTCATTGGTCTTTTCATCTATCAGTCAGCGCTCTCTTCTAAAACCGAGAGCGAATACCAAAGCCTCATCACGTGTCAGTGACTTATTCTGTGCATTCCATTGGTCAAAATTGAACGTCAGTCACAGAAGCCCCGCCAAGAGTGAATGGCAGGGAACGTCCACTAGACTTCAAGTAAAAAGGCGCTTAAGTTAAAACACACCACTCCTAGTTTTGGGAGATGCAGCGCAACAGTTTGAAAAACCTTTCTAAACTTACCACAGATATAACTCGTTTTGCTGACGACACCTCTGCAGTGACAAATTAAGCGGGTATATAGCGTGAAGTCAGAGTGTCATTAAACAACAGAGCCGGCATTACGCTTATACGTTGGTTCTAATTGTGTTATTAGTGCTGATGTTTTATTGATTTGCATTCCTGTCACGCTATCGGGATGGACTTCTGAACGTGAAAAGCTTCACTGATTACAAATGGACGGACTGCAGTAATCGTAAGATCGTTCGAATGACGAAAAGTGTTTAATGGCCTGGGGGTCTCCGCCTGAGTGTTTCCTTTGCCGCGTCGCGGAGGTCAAGCCAATAAACTGCCATTGAAGGGCCGAAGTCCGTCCAGCGTGGGCCTGAAAATGAAATCCACTGTTTGATTCCATTTATTGTTCTTACTTTATTGTCGTGGGTGATTGTGACTTCAACATTTATATTCTTAATAAACGTCCAGAAATTGTGTTATTTATTCACAGCTTTCTTCTGTCTTTTTTCTGCTTGCTTGCTTCTTAATCAAATTCAAAGCCTTGACTTTCAGATATGTATTCCTGTGTGATATTAGTTTGTATCCTGTGTTATTGATGTCATCCTTGCTTTTATTTCAGTTTTATTCCTTTCACTCTTTGGGAAGCACTTCGACCATTCACCAATTTTTCATTATTATTCTTGTTACCCAATGTCATGAGTTCAGGTTTGATTACAGCCTGGTCACGGTCTGTGTATGGAGTCTGCATGTCCTCCCCTTGTGCACGTGGACAGAGTGTGATTAACTCCAGATATTATTTTAATAGCCGGTGTAACAAAGGCGCTATATAGGCGCCTGACCCGACACAGAAAAACACGGAGGCACGTATAAAAACACAAAGACTTGATTTTTCTCTTTAACTGTGGGGCACGTCTTCCCCGTGCCACTCAGCCCCAAAGCACAAACACTATAGATCAACGCACTTTTCTTCCTCTACCACCACTCCTCCTCATCTACAAGCAGCGGCGGCGTCCCGACCCTGGCTCCTCGAGTGGTGGTGGCTGGCCCTTTTTATAACCCACCCGGAAGTGTTTGACCGCCTGGTCCTAATTGCACCTCCGGGTGGGGCTGAAGATTCGTCCAGCCAGGCTGCCGAGTCCATGCAGCTCCCCCTAGCGGCCATCCGAGCCCCCGACCAGGCTGTGGAGGACTCCATCTCCCATGGAGCCCTGCGGGTGGTTGGGAATCACCGTCAGCCATGGAAGCTGCCACCAAGCGTCCCTGGGGAGGTACTGGACTGCCCATGGTGGCTCCCCCGGAATATAAGCAGCAGGGGCGTCCCTGCCAGGCATGGGACCCGGCTGTCCTTCACACTGGATATTCAAAGCGTGTCATTAAGGTGTCTCACTTGCCAAAATCTGAATGGTAGTAAACGTTTCGAGTATTAACAATGCGCACAAGTAGCCTATAACACGTTAGGAGAGCAACGTGATTTACAGAAAGTTTTCTTAACATGTGTTACACTTGTCAAAGGGCAACCATTCACACATTTACACGCATTCAAACTGTTTGCACTCTAAAAATGGCCAGACTTAGTGTTAGTGAATGAAATCACCAAATGCTGGCTGTTTCACAGTAAGTAACAACAATAACGTTCATAAAAGATCTGCTACATCAATGAAGCAAAGTCTGCAAAGCTTGTATTTTTACCTGAAAGACGCAACTCAGTTTTTCTGCAGTCATGTCCTCGTCCCGGAGTGTCGCTCTTTTACGTGACGGTCCATCCTCTGCTGATGCCATGCGGTGTAACTTCAAGGCCGTCGGTCGGTGTGTTGTGAGGAGGGAGGGCTGTTCGCACGTGTCGTCAAAAATCACACAGAAGAAGAAGTACCTCCGGAAATGCGTCTGTTTTGTTATTTTTCAGCAATTACACTTTCATTATTTGAATCGCAAATAAATCCAGAAAAGTATGTGTCATTTTAAATTTATGACTGATGTTTGTTACCACAGAATTAAAAAAAAAATACCTTATTTTCCCTCAATTTATTATTTAATCTGAAAAAATTTAATCTGAAAATTCCTTTCATTTTCGTTTTTTCATTTTTGCTTCTTAAATGAATTCTTGAAAAACTAAAACTAAGTTTAAAAAAAAACACAACAAAAGCTAAAATTAGAAAATGGTGAAAAACTAAAACAAAAAGAACAAAAAACTAAATAAAACCTAAAATTACAAAATGGTGAAAAATTAAAAGAAAAAAAGAACAAAACACAAAAATTAGAAAATGGTGAAAAAGTAAAGCTAAAAAAAAGCAAAAAACTAAATAAAGTCTAAAATTACCATATGGCATTAAATTAAAAATAAAAAGTAAAATTAGAAAATGGCAAAAAAACTAAAGCTAAAAAACAGGAACAAAGCAGTAAATAAAACTAAAATTAGAAAATGTCCATCCATCCAACCCGCTATATCCTAACTACTGGGGTCTGCTGGAGCCAACACAGGGTGCAAGGCAGGAAACAAACCCCCTGGGCAGAGCGCCAGCTCACCGCATGGCACACAGACACCAAGGACAATTTAGGATCGCCAATGCACCCAACCTGCATGTCTTTGGACTGTGGGAGGAAACCCATGCCAACTCCACGCAGGGAGGACCTGGAAAGCGAACCCGGGTCTCCTAAGTGCAAGGCAGCAGTGCTACCCACTGCGCCACCGTGCTGCCCATTAGAAAATGTCAAAAAAAAAAAAAATTAAAAAGACAACACACTAAATAAAAGTAAAATTAGAAAATTATGAAAAACTAAATAAAAATCAGAAATAAAATCATAAGCTGGAACTAAAAAGCTAGAGAAACACTGGACACAACGTCAAGGGCCAGTTTGGTGTTGGGTTAACAGGTTGTCTCAACAGCCATTTTGTATCAAAGTTTGTGGAAAAATAAAAGAATCACGTGGGTTCATTTCGCTGATTCTTTAAGTAACGACTTATTTTTCCACTGCAGTGTTGTGGGCTTCAGTGACTTCGCCGGTGGAGTTCTTTGCTTGTTTCTCTAACTCTCGTCTCTTCTTCTGGTCTTTAATTTAAACATTTGTTGTCATCTTCTCCATGTCTGAAGAGAATGGAACTGGCAACAATATACCCATAAAAAGGCGGCTCCTGTAGAGTTGCAAGAAGGCGTGAAATATAAAAGCGGTCGATTGTCCTTCCGTCCCGTGAGTGCTACGCAGGCGCGGAGTTTCACACACGCCCCGTCCATTTTGCAATGCACGATGGGATGTGTAGTTTCGTTTTTCCAGGTAAAAGATGATTTTCTACTCCAGACTGTGCGATATCTTCTTCTTTCTTTCTTACTATATAAAAGCGGTCGGGATTGTCCGTCTGTCCCGTGAGTGGAAAGCGTAGCGGTATTGCGCTTATCACAGACTTACTACTTGCAGCTTGCGGTACGAAGCGACATGACGTGAGCAGAGTTCTGGTGCTCCCATCGTTCCCTTGCTTTTGTGTGCGATGCGCTGGAAAAATAGACACAATTATGTCTCTGGAAATAATTAATTTTGATGGAGTACAAATGCCTCACCGCGTAGTAAATATCAGGGGGGTTCAAAAGGGCGACCTCAATAGAGAAAAAAAGTTTCAATTTCATCACAAAAATAACAGAAACTACGAGTATTAAAGTAATAGCGCTCAAATGCAATATAACCAAATGAATGAGTTTGTATAAAATATCAAATTGATCTACGTGTACATATTGAAGTGCCTTAAGAAGTGGTCAACTTAAAAGTCGGTCGCCTTAAAGGGCGGGTCAGCCTAGTATTTTATCATTTTTAAAAAGAAGTCGCAACAAGAAACTATTGGAAAGCTTCAACACAACATCTCCAAAAAAACAGGAATCCAAAGGTCAATAATAGTCCATAATATGAGGACGATGTCTCACTAGTTCATTCTACAGCTTGGCACCAAATAGCCAACAAGATGAAGGCCTGCCAGTATCATGTCGTCCCTCTTGGAGCCAATGGTTTCTTTTTTATTTTGTAGAATGCCCTTTGGACGTCTTCATTGTTCTGGACACGTCAGAGAGTGTGGCACTCCGAGAAAAACCGTATGGCTTCTTTGTTGAAAAGATCAAGAGGTTTGCACTTGACCTAGTGGAGCAGATGAGCAGCAGGTAAGAGTGCTGTGTGTGCAGTCATCTGATACCAGGGGAGAGGGAGATGGTTCAGCAATGGTGGGCGTGTGCCCCTTAATTTAACTCTTTCAGGGCTGATGTTGACTTTTGTCAAAATTCAGGAGTAGAGGATGGTAATCAGCTGTAAACTGCAACAAAACTCACCCTTGCATTTTAGTCCGACTCTTTTTGCTAGAAATAAAGTTGATTTAACCTTGATTCCCTACATGTGCATGAGTAGCGAAGAGAACGAACAACCTCTAAAATGGCACCGACATCTGGTGAGAGACCAAAGCGTATGTGCCAAGTGGGGACGTTTTACTTAATTTCGCTGAATTGGACCCTGAGCTGTCAGACTCCGGAGTTTGATGCAAGCAATCTGGAGATGGATGTCAAAAACCAATGTGAGGTACCGGTATCATCTGATGGGTCCCCAGCTGATCGTGCTGCTGATGTGCCTACAGCAGCGTCTGCCCTGGAGGACCACCACTTATGATGACAAGAGGTACAAACAAACCGTAGTGCTTAACACAGCAACAGCCACCCACCTGCTGTGCGAAGACAGCCAGGCAGCTGGCCCACCGTGCATTCCTGCTGACCATCGAGGTGCCCCCATGCAGCCACTGCCACCAGAGACGCCGAACACGCGCCAACGGCAGCCACAGCATATAGCAACAGGTGTTTTATGTTGTCTTGTGTGTGAAACCGCTAAGTATTTTGGAAAAAATATTCAGCCCTCAAAGAGTTAAAGTACTCATGTGTTCCAAGTTACCAGGCAGAGAGCAGTGGGTATCCACTGTAGGGCCCTGTTCATTAATTGGGGGTACCATCTGCTGAGTAGGCTCTGTATCTGAAGCAGCAATAAGGTGGCACAAGGTAGGGGAGGAACACACGAGAGAAATGAGAACCTCTTGGAGATTCTCCATGGCACTGGGTTAAAAAGAGCGCCACCAGAGAGTTGGCAAAAGATCAGATCTCTACATATGGCAGAGTTGAGTGGAGCTCTCCAGCTTACAACAGGGCTTGGCTGACAAAAGATCTTATGGTGACCTCAACCTTTAAGTTAAAGACGGGTGTGTGATAGAAACAGGCCTACCAGTCGTCAACATGGAGCGACGTCAGACTTGAAATGATGAAAATACCCAAACACAGAAAGCAAGGGGAGGATTGTGAAGAGCTGGGGACCAATGTGGAACTAGCGAAACCAATCAGAGTAGTTACAGACTGAAGGGCATGAAAAGGGCGGGGCTAAGAGTGGGCAGCGGGTCATGGCTGGCGTTGTCCCCAGGTAGACTCTTCCATAATCCACTATCCCAGAAACGTTTTTGGCAGATTCATAGTAAAATGAAGGTGAGTGTTAGGAATTCTGGGGTTCTAATATATACGAAGCACATATCTGCACACTTCATTTTGTCGATTTTATATCTTCATTTTTCCATGCCGCCATTTTGTTTAATGAATGCTGCCAATTTGGAGCACTGTGGTTCACCGGCGTAAGTTCAGGATGGCAGAAAAATGCAACACGTGAAGGTTCTTTGATTTCAGCTACCTGCTTTACTCATAATTACAACTTTTTGGGGTTGCAGATTCCATTGCATTTACTTTAGTTTGGATTACATTTTAAAGTCACTCAAATTTGAAATTAAACAGTCTTTTCAGAGGATGTTTTATCTGTCTGTCTCTTATATAGTGCCTTCCACGTCTATATTATATCCAGTAATGTAAGAGCCATTCATAGGTACTTATCTATTACTGTATATAGTCCTTTCAGATCGATCCACCTATGTACTTTATAGTGCCTTTCACATCTGATTATCCATCTAGTTATCTATCTGTATTTCATACAGTGCCTTTCCTATCTATCTATTGTGGAGGAGCAAGTGACAAAGGCAGAATGAGTCTCAGAAAGTTGGGGTGCCAACTGGAAAACAGAGAAATAGGCGCTCAGACATAAAGAAAGCAGGCAATCGCCTCGCAATCGTCCTCTAGCTGCTTTAAACAAAAAGTCGTCAGGCTTTGGGGAGCTCTAATCTGTTGAGCGCGCAGGTCTAAAATGTGATGCCACCTTCTGGGGGAAATCGGCTTTTATTTTGTCTGGACTGGAATGTCCGGGCCTTCTTTGGCTCCATTGCCCTTCTCAGCACTGTGAGGGGGACAAGACCATTAGCAATAGCGCTCCCTCTTGATCCGAGGTGGCACTGCATACTTTGGATGAGCCTGGAGGGTGACCCTCTGGCATGGATGCCTGACACTATCTGTTATATGGTGCCTTTTCTATTTATTTATCTGTTTGTTGGTATTTGAAATTCATAAAGTCTACACTAAATTAAATAAAGTACTGTGTGTTTTATCAGTTTTCGCCTTGACTGTTTGGGTTACTGATTATAGCATATTTATTTATTTATTTTTCTCTATTATATAAAAAAATCCTTATTATATAACCCTAATTATATTAAAAAAATCCTTCAAAGCGACAAGACATTTTGTAAGAGAGATTTTTCAAGTCCTGCGAGACGAGACTTTGGCCTTGAGATTTTTTAAGTCCCGCCCTCCTCTCAACGATATTCAGCCACGCCCTCTCACGGTCCTCTCACCTCTCATTGGTGTGAATGCTTTTGTCAGACACACTCTCTGCGCTCTCAGCTCTTATACATTTTAATGTTTTCCTCACTTTAAGTTCCCAATCAAAGAAGACGTGTTATGTGTAAATCTTATTGAAGAATTTCATCACAAAGGGTTATCAACAGAAAAAATGAGGACACAGGCAATCCTACAACCGAGAAACGATGAAGTCAAACAAATGAATGCGAAAATTGTCGATCAGTTACACAGCAAATTGGTTAAATGCGTGTCAATAGACTCTGCTGAAACAGTTGGTGGTGAAGGTGTGGAAGATGAAAACATCAACTTACAATATCACAAAGAATAACTACAACTGTTAACATCTTCCAGTCTTCCTCCGCACGAATTACTGTAGAAAGAAGGATGTATCCAAAAAAAAGGTAATGCAGTCCATCTTCAGGGGATAACATGAGACACCAAAGGAGATCTTGATGTGCCGTTCGTATTAAAACGTTAACAGTTTCCAGTTAGAATAGCTTTTGTAAAGACAATTAACAAATCTCAGAGCCAAACATTCGAAAAAGTTGTTTTATTTAAGAAAGAAACAAAATTCAATCATGGGCAGTGATACGTTGCATTGATGCATGTATAACAACTCCCATGAAAATAAAATCTGTTTAAATTGTACATCTGCATCCCCATACAACAACAACATTTATTTCTATAGCACATTTTCATACAAACAGTAGCTCAAAGTGCTTTACATAATAAAGAATAGAAAAATTAAAGACACAATAAGAAAATAAAGTAAGTCAACATTAATTAACATCGAATAAGAGTAAAGTCCAATGGCCAGGGGGGACAGAAAAACAAAAAAAAAACTCCAGACGGCTGGAGAAAAAAATAAAATCTGTAGGAATTCCAGACCATGAGACCGCCTGACCAGTCCCCTCTGGGCATTCTACCTAACATAAATGAAACAGTCCTCTTTGGATTTAGGGTTCTCACGGAAGGGCTTGATGATGATGATGGTCACGTAGACTTCTGCCTTTTAATCCATCCATCATTGTTGGAGCATCATGAAGCTTTGAGTAGGTGGAGGTGGCGCAGGCCATCACCACAAAGAAACAGAAAAAGAGAGTAGGAGTCAGTACGGATTTTAGAGCCACCATGAATAGTTATTATGATGAATTGAACATACAGAGTATCAGGATTAAGTTAAAGTGAAGTTATGAGAAGGCCATGTTACAGTAATGTGTTTTCAGCAGTGTTTTAAAGTGCTCTACTGTATCAGCCTGGCGAATTCCTATTGGCAGGCTATTCCAGATTTTAGGTGCATAACAGCAGAAGGGCCTGCCTCACCACTTCTTTTAAGTTTTGCTTTTGGAATTCTAAGGAGACACTCATTTGAGGATCTAAGGTTACGATTTGGAATATAAGGTGTCAGACATTCCGATATATAAGATGGGGCGAGATTATTTAAGGCTTTATAAACCATAAGCAGAATTTTAAAGTCAATTCTGAATGACACAGGTAACCAGTGTAGTGACATCAAAACTGGAGAAATGTGTTGATTTTCTTTTCCTAGTTAGGATTCTAGCAGCTGCATTCTGCACTCATTGCAAACGATTTATATCTTTTTTGGGTAGTCCTGAGAGGAGTGCGTTACAGTAATCTAGTCGACTGAAAACAAACGTGAACTAATTTCTCAGCATCTTTCAGTGATATAAGAGGTCTAACTTTACTTATGTTTCTTAAGTGAAAAAATGCTGTCCTAGTGATCTGATTAATATGCGATTTAAAATTCAGATTACAGTCAACAGTTACCCCTAAGCTTTTTACCTCCATCTTGACTTTTAATCCTAATGTATCCAGTTTATTTCTAATAGCCTCATTGTATCCATTATTGCTAATCACTAAGATTTCAGTTTTCTCTTTATTTAACTTGAGAAAATTACTATTCATCCATTCTGAGATACAAGTCAGACATTGTGTTAGTGAATCAAGAGAGTCGGGGTCATCAGGTGCTATTGATAAGTACAGCTGTGTGTCATCAGCATAGCTGTGGTAGCTCACGTTGTGCCCTGAGATAATCTGACCTAACGGAAGCATGTAGATTGAGAAGAGCAGCGGACCCAGGATAGAGCCTTGTGGAACACCATATTGGATATCATGTGTCTTCGAGTTGTAATTCCCACAACTAACAAAGAATTTTCTCCCTGTCAGGTAGGATTCAAACCAATTTAAGACCCTGCCAGAGAGGCCCACCCATTGACTAAGGCGATTTCTAAGAATGTTGTGATCAATGGTGTCAAATGCAGCACTCAGATCTAAGAGGAGGATGAGAACAGATAAATGGCCTCTGTCTGCATTTATTCGCAAGTCATTTACTACTTTAACGAGTGCAGTTTCTGTGCTGTGATTTGTTCTAAAACCCGACTGAAATTTATCAAGAATAGCAGGTTTATTGAGGTGGTCATTTAACTGCATAATGGCTGCCTTCTCCAGAACTTTACTTAAGAAAGGCAGGTTAGAGATGGGTCTAAAATTTTCAAGAGTCGTTTCAGGAGTCAAGATTATGTTTCTTAAGTAGGGGTTTAACTACAGCAATCTTAAGACAGCCTGGGAAGACCCCAGTATCTAGTGACGAATTTACTATGTCAAGATACACGAGTGGAAGAACCACAAACAGGCTAGCGTGTAGCGCAGGCCTGGGGGTTGGCGAGCGAAGCAAGCAGGGGGCAAAGCTCTCTAGTATTTAGTTATTTTCTTCCAAGTGACTTTGAAACCCAATCTGCATGATGCCAAGAGCCCCTAAGCAAGGCTGCCAGTGCTTTGTAATCTCCGAGTGTCTGTCTGTTTCATTGCAGGTACTACCGGTGTGACCGACGGCTGACTTGGAACACCGGCCTCCTCCACTACAGCGATGAGGTGATTGTCATGAGTGAGCTCACCGGTGTGGAACACAACAAGTCACACATGAGTCGCGTCATTAACAGCGTGGCATACATCGGCAAAGGCACCTACACCGACTGTGCGATTGCAACGGCGGCAGAGCAGCTGACAATGGGGTGAGTGATTTGTCTGTTCTGATGTGTTTTCTTGAAGCCCCCAGAGTTGTGACAGCAATGACCGTACGTCAGGCCACACAAATCTCCTATTCCTGAGCTTCCTGTTTACAAAGCCCCTGCACAGCTGCTGACCCTCATAAATAACCCAGATGGCAGTGAGTTAGCACACCGGGAGAGACCACAAACACAAAACTGTCAGTGTTCTGCCTAATTACACAGAAAGAGGCCTGGCGACTACGGAACTCTCGAAAAGCCAAACGGGAACTGTGAAAACTCCTGACCTAAAGTTTCAGAAACCTGAAAGGAATAATTGTATGGAATTTATTTAAAACTAATTTCTAAAAAAAAAGTCAAAAATTGAAAATACAGTAATCCCTCCTCGATCGCAGAGGTTGCGTTCCAGAACCCCCCGCAATAGATGAAAATCCGCGAAGTAGAAACCATATGTTTGTGTAGTTATTTTTATATATTTTAAGCCCTTATAAACTCTCCCACACTGTTAACATTATTAGAGCCCTCTAGACTTGAAATAACACCCTTTAGTCAAAAGTTTAAACTGAGCTCCATGACAAGACAGAGATGACAGTTCTTTCTCACAATTAAAAGAATGCAAACATATCTTCCTCTTCAAAGGAGCGCCGTCAGGAGCAGAGAATGTCAGAGAGAGAGAGAGAAAAGCAAACAATCAAAAATCAATACGTGCCGTTGGGCTTTTAAGTATGCAAAGCACCGCGATAAAGCAGCCGCAAGAGAAGGGAGCAATGTGAAGGTAGTCTTTCAGCATTTTTTACAGGCACGTCTGTATCTTCTAAGCAAACGGCCCCTCTGCTCACACCCCCTCCGTCAGGCGCAGAGAGAGTGAGAGAGACAGAGAAAAGCAAACAATCAAGCACCGCTCGGGAAGCACATCGCATATCATTCAGGAGTTTTATTTAATATGTAATACATGCTCTGATTGGGTAGCTTCTAAGCCATCCACCAATAGCGTCCCTTGTATGAAATCAACTGGGCAATCAAACTGAGGAAGCATGTACCATAAATTAAAAGACCCATTGTCCGCAGAAATCCCCGAACCAGCGAAAAATCTGTGATATACATTTAGATATGCTTACATTTAAAATCCGCAATAGAGTGAAGCCGCGAAAGTCGAAGCGCGATATAGCGAGGGATTACTGTAATCCAAAATAATTAAAAAATAAATATCATAATAGAGGAGTACCACATGTGGAGATTTTGGACGTGGACATAGACAAGCAGACTCTTCTCTTCTGCATCAATCGCTAATAACACAGTTCTTTACACTTCCTTCTTATCTCTACCGTCTCCAACTCCTCACTCGCAAGCTCCATCCTCTTCCACCTGACTCCGGCTCCCGAATGGAGTGAGGCGGCCTCTTTTATACATCACCCGGATGTGCTCCAGGTGCTTCCTGAGCTTCTTCTGGCAGCACTTCCTGGTGTGGCAGAAGTGCTGCCTTCCAGGGCTCCATAATTGTTCGAGCGCCCCCTGGCGGTGACCACGGGCCCCAACAGGGATGAGCTTCCAAGGTCTGCTCCCGTGGTCCCCACGCCGACCAGGGAGGCTGCCCTCTCGTGGCCTGGGGAAGGTATTGCTCCTCTCCCTGTCCCTCCAGGCGTCCGCCACACAAAATAGAACAAGTCGAAAATGCCAAGATCCATACTACTAGTGATGAGATGAGCAGTCAGGCTTTGTTTTGTATTCAGTTTTGAGAAGTTGATGTTAGAATTCATTTCATGTTTGATTTTGCAATTGTGAAACTCCAAACTCACAAGAAAGATGTTTTTTTTTTGTTTTTGTTTTTAAAGTTGATTTTTTACCCTGAAAAACAAGAACTGCGACTCCTTTAGGCCTTGTTTTCACATGATGTTTACGCAGCCCCCCAGTCAAAACCTGTTTCTTGAAATGGTGAGCTAGCAACCCCAACCACTGTGCCATCGTGCCAGCCTTTCTATTAACACCACATGTCATAATATTGTCCAGCCTGTTTAATCCAGTTCTGAGTCATGGCCATCAGGTGCACCCTGGATAGGACGCCAGCATCATGTCTCAGCCAGGGTGAGGTACTGGTTGGGGTGACAATTCACGTTTTATGCCTCTTTGGTTCATTCCTGATTCTTTTGTTTATGCTGAGTATGTGCACCTTTATTTTTGGATTTATGTATATAAGCTGCCTTTATGTTCCACGTGTTTTATGGGTGGTCCCCCGAGAGGCGGGCCACCTGCCAATCACTCCACGGAAGTGCCCTCCTCCCTCTAAAACCACAGGGTCTCCCACAAATTCTGGCTGTTCATTGTGAATTTTGTGAGTTATTCGGATCTCTTTTGGAATCTGTATTGGGATTTGCTTGCTTTGGATTGCCTTTGTATTTCAGGTAATTCCATTTTGCTTTGTGCTCCATGGAACTTCATTGTGATTGCCGTACCTTTTGTGAAGAATAAATCTTTTATTTCATAAAGATTCGATGCTTGCCCGTATCACTTGTTGGGGTTTGACGTTAACATCCCCCTCTAGTAGGCATTATTGGAAGTGCTTTGGTACTCTTTAGTTTTTGGAATGACTAGTTGGCAACAGCCAGTTCGTCACTGGGCACATTTACTTAGAATTTAGAGTCCCCAGTTAGCCTAACATGCGTTATCATTAGGATGCAACTGGGTCAGTGAATGAGCCAACCTTATTAACCACGGTCAGGTCACATAGCCAATCACCATATTGCAGCATACAGTGGCACTAAATAACCATTGTAAAAAGGAAGAGACTCGACACACGTAAAAAGGTTTGAGGCAGCCACTCGTATAATATTCCTAGCTGCAAAGGTATTGAATTTTTAAGCAACAATGAAGTTGACTGTAGAGAGTCCAAGACAGAACTGTTGAAGGTTGGAAAAGATGGCGGTTTTAAATGGTCAGACAGGAAGTGATGTCTGTTGACCGGAAGTGATGTTTCTCTGACATCGGCCTGGGAGCCGGGACTGGAAGTGATGTTCTTGATTCAGATTCAGGTTTTCTCGTGGCTGGTCTGTAGAGGAGGAGGAGAAGGTTCAATGCACCCCGCCCTCCCCTGGCCTGCCGTGGAATTACCTTTACTTGGTCCACACAATGTCCCCCTATTTGCACGTGCGTGACACCATGTAACAGCCACTACACTACCAAGACTTATTTCTTGCATTACCGAGGTTTCTTGCCCTAATAACAAGCTGTACTCCTTACAAGTTGTCTTATTTTTTTTCCTGACATGACAAAATAATCAGAAAACAGTAAGCAGATATGTAAAATCAAACACACATATATTGTAAAATGAAAAGACAGACAAATATTCAATAATATATATATATATATATATATATATATATATATATATATATATATATATATATATATATATGCCAAACACCACTATCCCAAAAACACCAGTGCCTAATTACTATACAAGAACACGAATATACAAATATTTACACTAACCCGCCCTTATCCCTAAACAATAAACAAAAACACGTAACACAAATACAAACACGGATTAAGTAAACACAGCAGTTGAAAATGTGGTGAAAAATGTGTCCAAAATCAAGTCCGGCGGTACTGAAACTGGCTGTAGTGATATTGAGCTCCTTCCCGACAACAAGACAACCTCACCGTAAAAGTCCTGGCAATGGTTGGTATGAATTCGAACCCCAGGGTTTCCCGGCTCTGGCTGTCGTGATGTAGAATCGGATGTTGGAGTAATGCAATAAACGGCAGTGATGAGTTTGTAAATGGATATGTTATATTGTCTTTGTTTCGCTCCTTGATTTGTCTCCTCTCTCTCTGCTCGCCTTCGCTCCTCTTTTGTAAACCTAGAATGTCCCGGATGGATGGATCTGGTGAGTTAACTGGTGATTTCCGTCTCGGGGCTGCAGTCTCTCTCCATCATCCTTCCGCTCTGCACTAACGGGGACAACAGTTACTGACGCAGACATGACGGACAGTAAACGGGACGATGAAAACAAAACGCATTCAGCACAATCATAGAACATATAGGGTGGTCCAGATCTAATCATGCAATTGTCATTACGCTATAACTTATGAAGTTTATTACATAGCAAATCACCCGAAAAGTCCCAGACCAATGAGCAGTGTGTGAACTGACGACATGAAGAATCGTCTCCGCATAAATCAAAGTCATCCAGACGATCTGGAGCTGCATGATTAGATCTGGACCACCCTGTACTATTATTATGTAGCCCCGCTACAACCATCCTCAGGACCGTAGTCAACATATACGTAAGCAACAGACAAATGCAAAGGAAATTCCTATACTATACTATGATAGAGAAGTAAATAAATAATAGGTTTAAGGTTTAAGGTTTCTTTATTTAGTCAGGTTTACACAAGAAAACCTGAAATTTGCCTTCTCTGTTGCATCTAATAACAGACAGAATAAAATAAAACAGACAAACAGAAACAAGAAAGGTTAAGGTAAAGCAGTTAGATAATACATATTTACACCAAAAAAAAAAGGTTACAGGATATCTATCAAAACCTTAATCGTTATCTCCGATATTTCTTATTGAAAAGTTATATGGCACTAAGAAGAAAGGAGTTTGTGGAGCGATTTGTGTGGGTTTTCAAAGCGACTTTCCTTCCTGATTTACTGAACTTTAGTTTTCTATGTAATGGATGTCCGTCATCAGTTGAGATGATTTCCAGTTTCTTTAACATCGCCTGCCCTCTGACACACACACACGCTAGTCAAATCATCTCCATCAGCCCCAATAACTTTAGCTGAATCTGCTGGAGCTTTTTTGACTTTTGGTTTGTCAGACTATTAAACTGAAAGTGATCACAGACTGGATCATAAAATAATAATACATTTTACTTATATAGCGCCTTTCCCATGCTCAAGGCGCTTACAGAATATAAGAAAGAACATCAGGGTATACAGTATATAGCATTGTGCAAACCAAATAAATAAATAAACAAGATTACGACTGTGAATTCAGAGAAAAAAAGCCTAACAGACAACAGAACTGATGGTCTCACACACACACACTGTCAGAAAGTCCTTTGTCAGGTTGAATTGCGACCTTTAATGGCAGAATATTAGAAACACTTGTAGAACTTGTCCTACATATTTCCGGGTGAAAGTTCAGGCATCGCACGTCTTTTGTTCCTGTTTACTTGCTGCACGTTGTGAGAATAGTTTGTCCTTTTCTCCTATCACTTGAGCCATTAATGCTGTGCGTCCATGCGAAAAACCACAGCAACAGGAATTAAAGTACTTTCAGAGTTCAGATTGTGTACTGAGATTAATCGTTACCTCGATATTGGAAAGGGGAGTTTACAAACAAAGTTGTACCGCCGTGGAGTTAATAGCGGCACCTCCCGTGGCCAGACACCTGATCACGTCTACAGTCATTTAGACTTTATCTCACCCGCATTTCTTACACCAGCCTGTCGTACCGAGACCAGCTCTCATTTTTACACACACAGGTTACATGAGCTTCTTGACATGGAGGTAAACTGAGAGAAGGGTAACAAAGTCAGGTAGAGCTAAAAGCCTTCCTGAACAGATGAGTTTTAAGATGGAGTCAGCTGATCTGACTCATTTCGGTAGGTCATTTCAGAGTCTGGGCACTCGCTGTACAGCTGAAGGCCCTGCTGTCACCCATGGAGTGTAGATTTGTGTGGGGCACAGAATCAGAGGACCTTAATGGGCAGGCAGGCACATCGTGATGCAGAAGGTCACTGATGAAGTTTGGCGCAAGGTTATTTAAGGCTTTGTAGCTTTTTAATAGGATTTTATATTCGATTCTGTAAGACACGGGGAGCCAGTGAACATCAGAACATTAGAACATTAGAACACTCTAGACGAGAACAGGCCATTCAGCCCAACAAAGCTCACCAGTCCTCTCCACTTGTTTCCTCCAAGAAAACATCAAGTCGAGTTTTGAAAGTCCCTAACGTCTTACTGTCCACCACACTACTTGGTCGCTTATTCCAAGTGACTATCGTTCTTTGTGTAAAGAAAAACTTCCTAATGTTGGTGCGAAATTCACCCTTCACAAGTTTCCAACTGTGTCCCCGTGTTCTTGATGAACTCATTTTCTTGATCCACTGTACTAATTCCCTTCATAATTTTGAACACTTCAATCAGGTCTCCTCTTAATCTTCTTTTGCTTAAACTGTAAAGGCTCAGCTCTTTTCATCTTTCCTCATAATTCAACCCCTGTAGACCTGGAATCAGCCTAGTCGCTCTTCTCTGGACCTTTTCTAGTGCTGTTATGTTCTTTCTGTAGCCTGGAGACCAAAACTGCACACAGGACTCCAGATGAGGCCTCACCAGTGTGTTATAAAGCTTGAGCAGAACCTCCTGTGACTTGTACTCCACACATCAAGGCGCTATATAACCTGACATTCTGTTAGCCTTCTTAAGGGCTTCTGAACACTGTTGGGAAGTTGATAGCTTAGAGTCCACTATGACTCCTAAATCCTTCTCATAAGGTGGACTCTCGATTTTCCAACCGCCCATTGTGTATTCAAGCCTAATATTTTTACTTCCTATGTGTAATTCTTTACATTTACTGACATTAAATTTCATCTGCCACAAATCTGCCCAAGCCTGTCTGCTGTCCAAGTCCTTCTGTGATGATATAACGGATTCCAAATTATCTGCTAATCCACCTATCTTGGTATCATCTGCAAACTTAACCAGCTTGTTCCTTATATTCCTATCTAAATCATTTTTATATATTACAAATTGCAACAGCCCTAGCACTGCCCCCTGCTGGTCACCACTCTTAACATCGGCCAGTTCTGATGAGGTTCCTCGCACCATCACCCTCTGCTTCCTGTGTCTGAGCCAATTCTGCACCCATCTAAAAACATCACCCTGAACTGCCACTTCTTTTAACTTGATGCCCACCCTCTCATGTGGCACCTCATCAAATGCTTTCTGAAAGTCCAGATCAATAATCTCATCAGCTCCACTTTGATTGTATGATTTTGTTGCAGCCTCATAGAATTCCAACATGTTAGTAAAACAGTGAAGACGGAGCAGGATGGTGGGATGTGCTCGCTGCTGCTGGTCCGTGTCAGGACTCTTACAGCCGAGTTTTGAATAAGCTGGAGCTGTGATATAAGATTAGAAGGGGCTCCTGCCAGCAGCGAGTTACAATAATCAATGAGGGACGTGATAAAAGCAATACTGCGACAGAAGGACCACATGAGGTCCTTGTCTGCTTTAAATAGTTTGACTTTATGGAGGAGAAATAAGCGCTGGTTGCATTTAGAGAATCATTTTTTTTGTATTTGTATTCCAGTTAAGATTGTCATCTAGGTAAGTTCCTAAGTATTTATCTTCAGTCACTGTTTCTACCTCCTTTCCCAGAACTACAATAGGTGAACATACAGATTTCTGCCTCTTAAAATCAAATATCATTTCTTTGGTCTTTTTTTGCATTCAGAGTGAGAGAGTTTTTATTGCACCAGTTTACCATCCAGTCCACTTGATTTAGATGGTGACTTTCATCCTCCCCAGATATGCGTCCTATGAGCCTGGTGTCATCTGCATACTTGATAAGGGAGCAGCGGTCATTGTTCTGTCTCAAGTCAGTGTGTACAGAGTTAACAGTAATGGTGATAAGACGCCCCCCTTGCAGACTTCCTGTGTTTGAATGAATGACTATTGAAAAAGTGTCCTGAACTCTAACTGTCTGTGAAGAGTTTAAAAGAAAGTTCTGGAACCATAGTATAATAAATGGGTTTACATTCATACTGTTCAAGTTCCCAGTCAGTATATGAGGCTGTATGGTACTGAACGCTGAAGAAAAATCCAAAAATAGTGCTCTGACATATGAGCCAGGCTGATGAAGAAAGGTGTAGATTTGATGTAAGATCACAAGCAGAGCATCTTCCACACTTCTGTTTGCACAATAAGCAAATTGATTGTTGTCTTGAAAAGACTTTGTCACTGTCATTAAAATGTTCAAAGCATTTCATTGGAATAGCTGTAAGTGCCACCGCTCTGTAGTCATTTAAACAGCTTGGCCTACAGACCTAAGATACAGGCGTAATGATTGATTGCTTTTTACAGATTACGTACAACAGCACAGGTCTGAGACCAGTTAAAAAGCAAACGAAAAACTGGAGAGAGCTGCTTAGAGTGAGACTTTAAGAGCCGACCTGATATGCTGTAAATGAATAGATAGTAATAAAAATACACGACAACACCTAATAATAAAGCCAGCAGTATGCATGTAGATAAACTAGTACAAGGAGAAGATCTGAGGGCAGCACAGCGTTCAGAGGCCAGACAGCCAAGGGGGAGAGCCTGTTGCAGATCCTTAATAATAATAATGCATTTTATTTATATAGCGCCTTTCCCATGCCCAAGGCACTTAATAACCCAGTCGTAGAGTACTGTAAAATGAATTGGGAGCAGATCAGCACAGCGAATATAATCACAGAGACAGATCATCCCGAGTTCATAGGTACAAAGAAATGTTCGTAGGTCTCGTCCCGCGATCCACAGACTCAGCTGTTCCCAGTCAAATTACAGTCCATAAAATCTGTAAATATTAAGCCAAATCCATTCTTAATAAATTCCTTCCAGAACTGGTATGGATGCTACAGTACCCTCTGCCAGAAGGAAGTGGGACAAAGAGGTCGTGGAAGGAGTGGAAGTGGGCCTACGCAATGTAGCAGGCTTTGTAGATGCAACCCTTAATAAAGTGGGTAGGGTGGTCCCAATGATCTTTTCTGCTGTAAGGCCTTACAGTCAGAGAGACTGCAGTTCCCAAACCACGCGTTGGTGCAGCAGGTCTGAACACTCTCAGTGGTGTTGGATGTGGTAAGAATGGGAGTAGGTAGACGTGTCACCTTCGGCTGCCAAAGGATGTGGAGATGCTGCTGCACCTTCTTGGCTATGGAGGTGGTGTTAAGTGACCAAGTGAGGTCAACTGCCAGGTGTGCACCAAAAAGCCCAACTCCACCTCAGAGCCCTCGATGTGCACTGGGGGTGTGGACAGTGTGGTCGGCCAGTGGAAGGACAGACTGGAATCAGTCGAAAATTTGGGACGCCAACCGGGCCGTCCCTTTTATTCGTCGCGAGACAAAATAAACAAAATAAAAAAAGCAAAGAAAAAAAACGTGCCAATGCGCTGCTCCTCAGACAGGGATTCCTGCTTCTGTGGAGTTAAATATAATGTCGTGCTCCGCCGTGCAGCTTATTCAGGTGTTTTACTCTGCGCGTCTTTTATGGCCAAACTTCTGGAAGGGTTGAGGTTAAGTGCCCTTACTGGGTGGTTTCTGAGAGACAAGTCAGCGGTAGCCCCCCCTGCCCCCTTGTCTCGGCGGGTTATTACATACCTTTCCCCAACCCTTGGCGGAGTCCTCCAACACCCATGTGTGACAACAGCAGCTTGAGCCTTCCTAAAGTCAACAGTTATCTCTTTGTCTTGTCCATGATAATAGACAGGTTGTTGCACTTGCACCAGTTTGCCAGTTGCCGTTTATTCTGTAAGCTAATTTCTCCCCATTGCTGATGAGACCTTCTATCAGCAAACGTAATGATGATGTTAGAGCTGAACAAGGCTGTATAGTTGTGGGTCACCAGAGTGAACAGGAGTGGGCAGAGTACACAGCCCAGGATGGCACCAGTTCTTTGTGTGATGGCGCTGGAGATGGTGTTTCTGATGCAGACAGCCTGGTATCTTCCTGTCATGAAGTCCAGGATCCAGTTACACAGGGCGTCTCCACGCACCTTACCACTTGCTGTCTCTTTGGAAAGTGGTTAGTCCATCCAGCTGAAAGACCACGTCAGCGATATTATTCTGCGCCCCTTTCCATAAAGATAAAATGGAGAACTCCCTCACCTCTTGTTGTATGGTCTGTTGAAGTCTGAGGTGATCCCAGCTTGTGGTCCGGTGAGCAAACATTTGAAAGCAGGATAGAAGGGAGAGTCAGGCGGGTTAGATTTTTCTCCATCCTGATGTGGACTGCAGCTCGCTTGCCTCATTTCTGTTTCCGTTACGGCAGCAGCAGAAGATCTTTCTTCCGATAATCTATTCACATGAAGCTGTCATCTCACTGATTGATCTTCATGGCACATCACCATTCCACTCTTTCTATTAGCCTGTTTAAACAAATTCTTTGTTGGGGGGCCAGACTCTGTCCCACCAGCATCGGGTGTAAGAGAGGAACCAGTCCTGGATGGGATGCCAGTCCATCATAGGGCTCACTTACTTATAATACAGAGGTGCCCACTAACCTATAATATAGAGCAGGGGTGCCCAGACGTTTTCACCTTGCGAGCCACTTTTAAAATAACCAGGTCAAAATGCAAAATGATCTGCCTATTAATTAAAAATTATATATATTGTAAAAGATGCAACAGTAAGCAGCATAAAGGTTTGGGGTTTTCACAAACAAAAAACTCTGGTCAGATATAAATATAAACAAGTTCATATGCGCGACGCCATACTAGGTGTCGGCGGCCATTTTATAAGGGAGGAGCCGGAAGTGGAGGAATGCTGGGAAGGAGGCGTGAGGGATGATGGGACTGCTGACGTCAGGGAAGATGGCGGAGGAAGGGTGGAAGTGGACGTAGTGCGGGCAAGTTCCTATGGCGGAGCGTCTTTTGTCCTGAAAAACAAAGGAGAAAGGTTAGTACCCCGCCACTCCCTGCTGGCGAACGTCTTTCAATGTGGCTTAAGGTCCATCCGCGGCATCCTACTCGCGCATGCGTGACAATATATATATATATATTGTGACAGATTAAGGGTATGCTCGCACCCTTGCACCCTCAGACACCACGTCAGACACCAGGTAAAAGTCCAATAGTGATATTTATTATAACAATAATGTGCACAAAGCACCCTCCACTCCCAAATACTCCAATAACAATAAATAATAACAAATCCTCCAATCTCCCAGACGCTTAGCCACCCTGCCTCCCAACTCAGCTCGTCTGTCTGGGATCTCCCAGAGTCCTTTATACTCGTTGACCCGGAAGTGTTTGTCCCTCAGTCCGTGTGACTTTCTATCATTTCCGGGTCAGGTAAAAACTTCTCTTTTCTTCATCCTGGAAGCACGTCATTTCTTCTGTCCATGTGAGTGGGACGTACTTCCGGAGTGTAGGGAAAATAGTCCTTGGGCCTCCCTGCAGCGACTCCTGGCGGCCCCCATGGTATCCAGCAGGGCTGTGCATTTAAAGACCACTGTCCATAATTCCCTGCTGGCATTTGGGGCACCCCTACACTGCAAGGAGGGCTCCATGTGGCGGCCTGGAGGTATTGGCCGGGGTACATGGCCGGCCATATCTTACAATATATATATATACTGAGTATTAGAGGCGGGTAGTAACGAGTTACATTTAGTTGAGTAACTTTTTAAAACATTGTACTTCTAAGAGTAATTTTACTGCACCATACTTTTTACTTGAGTACATTTGTGAAGAAGAAACGCTACTCTTACTCCGCTACATTGGGCGACACTCGAATCGTTACTTTTTTTCCATTAGATGAAGTCTGACAGACAATTTTCAATCGGCTCTGTGTAGCGGATGCTGTCAAGTTGCACACACGCCTTCCATTGCGTCTCCAGCTCTGACGCGAGGTTTTGGATGTTCCCCAAATCAAGGCGCTGCAGCTTTGAGGACAGATGTTGCATTTTCCGTTTGAAAGCATTAACTGAGCTAATCATATTGTCCATGGAGTTCTCTTTTTCTTGCAGCTGTAAATTAAGCTCATTCAACATGTTGGTCAGATCGGAAAAAAATGCCTAGTCTAACGGTCATTGATCGTTATTAAGTTGCTTGTACTCGGCATGTTTAATGACAAGGAGAAACTCCTTTTTCTCTGGCCAGGGGTCTTGAAATCTCAGCAGGAATTTCTCCTTAGCCATCTGCCTCATCTCTCCATCTTGGAAGGACTTCTTATGCTTAATAATCGAGTGACTCTACCTGAACGATACTTCAGTGTGTCTGCTTTTGCGTCTGAATTCGGCCGAGTGACAAATGACGGCTCTCTGATTAACTGCAATTTTAGTTCCCTCTTCTTTCTCTTTCTCAGATCGCTTTTCGGAAGGAAGTCAGTTTCGTAGTTTTTATGAACAGTTCCAAAATGCCTTTCTACATTTTCCTTCTTTGGAATAGCAGTGATAGATTGACAGATCAGAGAAACGCACTTCGATTGTGACATTGTGAGAGAAAAAAATCCTCTTCCAACTCCACATCCAGCCCATGAACAACACATTTTTTTTAATCCCTTCTTTAGTCGATATAAATGGGAAGGCTAACTAGATCACTTAGATAGCCGGAGTTTCTCAGTAGCTCGTGCGCTTGATTGTGAGTGCGGGATGACCAGTGCGTTAGAAGAGAAGAGATCTCAGACTTGTCGCCCTGTATGTCAATCAAGTGGCAAATGCCACAGGGAGGATATATGATAGACGAACATTTAAAAAACTGCACTACCTACTATCTACCGGTCGATCGTGATCGATGTATTGGGCTCCCCGATATAGAGGATAGTTAATAAGGTTATTTATATGAGCTCTCCCTTTAACTTGAAATTCATGTCTTTAGAACATCTCTGAAATAGTGAATGAAGCAAAAATTGAACTGGGGTTCTCAGAGCTGTGAGGAAGTATTCCTTACCACCCTGCCACCTTAATTAACATAACCCAGCATTCATGACACACTACATCCAGCTCAGGGTTGCAGGAACTGGAGCCTCTCCAAACAGCATCAAGAGGAATGAGCCAGAGGACACGCTCATTTATAATATGCAGTCACCCATTAACCTAATAGACGTGTTTATGACACCACCTAGACAGTGAATGGACTGCATACTGAATTCTAGTCTGTAAGCCTATGAGACAGCAACCCCTAATTTGTGTGCCACCACATCGACCTTTCTCTTAGCCCAGTAGACTCTTAAGTCTCTTAATGTAATTTGGGACTGCAGGTGCCACAGTCTATCCTGACAGCATTAGGGGCAAGAGAAGAAACAACCCTGGACAGGTGGTGCCAGTCCATTAGAAGGCACACTTGTGATGCCCATTAACCTATAATATAGGGCAGGGGTGGGCAATTTTGGGCCACAGTAGCTGCAGGTTTTTGTTCCAACCCATTTTCTTAATGAGAAGTCAATTATTGCTGATGAAGCACTTATTGCTCAAGTGACATTTTGATGCTTCATTGTAGTGGTCTCGCTTGTTAAGGTTCCCTGCCCTTAATTCCTTATTTCTGTCTTAATCAGCTGCATTTACTGTTTTAATGGCTCCTTATTAGCAGTAAGATGTAAATGACAAAGCAGCCAGCAGTTCTCCATCTCGCTTGTTTCCATTTCCATCTGTGTGTGTTTGTCATGCACTGTTTGATTTAACAAAACACTTAATAGAAAAATGGGACAGACTGAAAATGATCCATTTTAGGCTTCAAATTATTTGGATGAGTTTCTTGGCAAGGAAAAAAAATCTACGATATAAGAACCTTACATGGGACAACGACAGTGTAACAGGCCATAAAATGAAATAAGGTCTGAGATTGGCAAGGATTGGTTACTAATTAAGCAATTGGGTTGGAATAAAATCCTGCAGCCACTGCGGATCTCCAGAACTGACATTGTCCACCCCTGAAATAGGGGATAAATAAGGTCACCTGACACGTCATTACAGAAGGTGTCAAGGAAGGTGGGGATTAACTGACTTCTTAGGATGAGACTACTAGGTGAAAGGACAGGGCTGTATTACTCCCCCAGTGCACTAGGTGGTGGCATCCTTAGACTGGATCACCCACGTGTACACCTGCAGGGTAACCTGGAAACTGTAGTGCTATGGGACAGTCCTGCTGGGTCCCATGGGTGCTGCTGAGAGTGGGTTTCTGTATTCCCAAGAGATTCCATCTGACCCAGAAGTGCTTCCCTTTGCACGTTGGAGGAGGATTGACAGATTTCCCCATGGGACCAAATAAAGATCTGTCTATCTTTTATATGGCACCTTTCATCTATCTATCTATCTATCTATCTATCTATCTATCTATCTATCTATCTATCTATCTATCTATCTATCTATCTATCTATCTATCTATCTATCTCTCTCTCTATTATTTAGTGCCTTTCATATCTATCTATCTATCTATCTATCTATCTATCTATCTATCTATCTATCTATCTATCTATCTATCTATCTATCTATCTATCTATCTATCTATCTATCTATCTATCTATCTATTATATAGTGCCTTTCATATCTATCTATCTCTCTCTATTATTTAGTGCCTTTCATATCTATCTATCTATCTATCTATCTATCTATCTATCTATCTATCTATCTATCTATCATATAGTGCCTTTCAAATCTATCTATCTATCTATCTATCTATCTATCTATCTATCTATCTATCTATCTATCTATCTATCTATCTATCTATCTATCTATCTATCTATCTATCTATCATATAGTGCCTTTCATATCTATCTATCTCTTTCTCTATTATTTAGTGCCTTTCATTATCTATCTATCTATCTATCTATCTATCTATCTATCTATCTATCTATCTATCTATCTATCTATCTATCTATCTATCTATCTATCTATCTATCTCTCTCTATTATTTAGTGCCTTTCATTATCTATCTATCTATCTATCTATCTATCATATAGTGCCTTTCATATCTATCTATCTATCTATCTATCTATCTATCTATCTATCTATCTATCTATCTATCTATCTATCTATCTATCTATCTATTATATAGTGCCTTTCATATCTATCTATCTCTCTCTCTATTATTTAGTGCCTTTCATATCTATCTATCTATCTATCTATCTATCTATCTATCTATCTATCTATCTATCTATCTATCTATCTATCTATCTATTATATAGTGCTTTTCATATCTATCTATCTCTTTCTCTATTATTTAGTGCCTTTCATATCTATCTATCTATCTATCTATCTATCTATCTATCTATCTATCTATCTATTATATAGTGCTTTTCATATCTATCTATCTCTTTCTCTATTATTTAGTGCCTTTCATTATCTATCTATCATATAGTGCCTTTCATATCTATCTATCTATCTATCTGTTGCATAGATCCAGGACTTGACTTGTGTTCAGTTGTATCTGGAGTGTAGGGCTCTGTGATGCCCCTCAGTGACCAGAAAGTCAATAAGGTGACCCATTAACTTAACAAGCCTACCTTTAGGATGTCACTGGAACAGTCAATGGGTCATACATTGAACTTGAGTCCTCTGACCTGCACTAACCTCCACATCAACCTCTCTCTTTACTTACAATCACATATTTTTCTCCAGCCCACCCAATCCATTTCAGGACAGCGGCCAACCGTCCCCCAGCCGAGCCTGGCAACATCGTCAAAATCAGGCAATTAAGAAAACAGCACAGTCTGCAATATATCAAAATAAATGATGGCAGCCTGACAATATTAGCAAAAGTAACAAAATGATGAACGGCCACTCTCGGTTTCACACGGCTTGACATTTACAGCCTTAGCAGTCGGACCCTTTAAACCCCCACAGGCATGGATCTCCTCTAGCTCAATGTATAAACAGCGCATTAAGATTATTTTGGCGGAACAGCTGCTTGGTGATAAACACAATGAATTCTAGGGAAATAAAACTAGGATTGTGGGATATTTGACAGGATGGATTGCCAGAAATGCCAGAAACCTCTAAGACAGAGCTTCTCAGACCAAGGACCGCTTTGTCAAAGTCAAAGAGATGGTGGACCACTTCTGGCCAGTGGTCATTTCTCACCATGAATTCCACATTAGCGTTAGTGTGGGCAAGGAACCACTAGAGGGCAGTGAGAAATCCATCATGGAGATTGGGGCAAATGGCCAGTGGATTCCGCTGAACTATTAAGTGGTAGCAGAGTGCTTCGACTGGCACAAGTAACCTCGTGGTCATAATAGATGTTGTGGTAAAAAATAATGAGCAGAGAAAGGTTTGGGGATGACCACCCTGTATACTGAAAAGTCAGCAAAAGTAAAAGAAACACGGTTAACATAAGTGGAGTTCACAGCAGAACTGACTAACAGGTTTATACTGGCCTTAAATATGGTGGAAAACAGGAAGAGGTGGAGTCAGGGCAGCCAGAACAGGAACTGATGTGGCAGTAAGATGGATTCTGGGTACCTGGATTCTTTTTTGCTGTAATAAACTCTAATTTTATAAGAATTCTTGTTCTGGACTTGGACAAGCCAGAAGTTAACAGTAATCCCCTCTCTTGATGAGCATGTCATATGTTTTTGAAACTATTGAAGTGGGTTTAGCATTTATAGCCAGCTTCACATTTCTGGGGCTGTTAGGTCAAAGACCTGCTAGTACTAGTTGGGGCTGCCTGGGGTAATGTCATGATTCTCAAGAGTTCCCAAAACCCACCAGAAGGGGAAACTCTCAAACCCGGCTAGTACTAAGGGCAAGCTCAGGATCTTTATTTATTTTTCAAAAAATGTTCTGTAGCAGGGCGGCACAGTGGCACAGTGGGTAGCGTTGCTGCCTTGCAGTTAGGAGACCCATGTTTGCTTCCCAGGTCCTCCCTGCGTGGAGTTTGCATGTTCTCCTCGTGTCTGCGTGGGTTTCCTCCCACAGTCCAAAGACATGCAGGATAGGTGCATTGGCGATCCTAAATTGTCCCTAGTGTGTGTGTGTGTGTGTGTGTGTACCCTGTGGTGGGTTGGCTCCCTGCCCCATGTTTGTTTCCTGCCTTTCACCCTGTGTTGGCTGGGATTGGCTCCAGCAGACCCCCATGACCCTGTAGTTAGGATATAGCAGGTTGGATAATGGATGGATATTCTGTAACAACTAGGGGGCTCTGCCCCCTGCTCACTTCGCTCGTCCACCCCCGGGTTTGGTTAACCGGATATACAATTTAAAGAGTTTGTTATTTTCATGGGAATTGTTACACATGCATTATTTTCACTTTTACTTTATAACTTTAGTTAAAACAATATTTGGAATTAACTTTTCATCAATATCGCATTGAATTTTGATTCCGTGTTTGTAGTTTCATCGTGACAATGCAACGTATAACTTCCCGTGAGTGAATATCGTTTGTTTCACTCTAATAAATTAAATGACTTTTTCGATTGTTTGTCCATAGTCTTTCTTCTTCACTTAGTCGTTGACGTGTCATCTATATCATATAAAATTATTGTCCTGATAAAAAATTTATAAGATCTGAGAGCACAAAAAGTGTGTCTGCCAAAAGCATTCACACGACTGAGAGGTTAGATGACGGTGGTCTTGTTTGAAAATAGTTGTAAGGAGGGTGTGACTTGAAAGAATCTCATGTTAAAAGTCTCCATCTCACGGGACTTCATACCACACCAATGTTTTTGAAATCTTTCAATTTTCACTGGCAACACGGATTAGATGATCTACAGGTCTCTTAAACTTAAAGTTTAAATCCAAACATTATATTCAATCTCTTTTCACTGTTCCGTCATTTCACCAAGTAATAATTTCTGTTTGCGTTCATGCGATCTTTCCTATTCTTTTTTTGAGACTTTGGAATTTTCATACTTCCATTATCTCTAACCTGCTCTGCATGTGTACCACGTCAACGTTTTTGAATTCTTTACGACGTTCTACTTTGTCATCTACTCTTTGTTCTATGTTTCCGGCCCCGGGCCTGGTTAAATCTCTTTCTTGCAGGATGTATAAGAGACATGAAACTCCATGGAGCACAAAAGGCAAAAAAGTGATTGCCTGGAAAGGCAAAGGCAGTCCCAGGTGACCAAGTCCAAATCACAAATCCAGAGAATAGTTGAAAATGCATAGTGTGTCAAAAATCCAGTAATGCAGAAGAAACAATCACAAATCCAAGAACTCAGCACTCCCTACTGCTTTAGAATGAACCGTAGGGGACTGTGTGTTGCAGTAATTAGCAAGTGGACCTGCATCTTGAGGGGGCACCCAAAAAACATGAGGCATATAACAAGGACATGAATGTGGGTACATAAGAAGCAAAGAATAGTGCAAAACATAAAAAAAAAACAATATAGAAATAAACAAAGAAAACACAAAGGTTAAACAGGAAATACAAAAAAAACAACAGCATTTGAACCCCACCTAGGCTGACAATCATCAGGTAAGTCCTTATCTGGGTGGGTCAGTGAAGGGGTCGTTTTGTAGGTGTGACAGTCTGGGTTGGCTGCAGCTGCCATACTCCCTTGAACCCGAGACCGTCAATGTCATGTCCGAGATGAGCCGGGCGATGAGGACACATAACAAGCAAGAGGTGGGTGAAAAGTGCACATGTGCGTTTATTTTCAAATTCAAACAAAGGGTTAAAATAAGAAAGTGTGGTGCAAGTTTTCCTCATAATAAAGAAAGCTGAAAATAGTTATTATTAAAAAAGTGGTTCCAAGGTTAAAGGTTACAAATGTCAAATATAACATCACAGACAGGATCCATTCATTAAACCCAAAAGCTTCTGTGCATCGTTTTCACGCCGGGTTCAGATGTCAGGTTTGTTACAATTCTTTATCTTAACAAAGTAATGAATGCACAATCCCAGTACCCTTCTCTTCAGTCTCTTCCTCTCTCTTTCTTCCTCCACTCTTCCCAGCCAATCTTCATTCTTCTTCCACCCGACTCCAGCTTGCCTGGCGACTCAGGAGTACTTCTGGGCCATTGGAAGTACTTCCAGATCATGGTGAAGTCCTCACAACAGCCCCTGGCAGCACCCACGAAACCAAAAACGGCTGCATCGCTGGACTCCAGTTCCCAGCATGCCCTGTGGTTATTCGAATGGGTTCACAAGTCTGGCGACACTGCCATCTAGTGTATCTGGGGAGAAAGTGTTCACAACTCGTAGTCTGCCCCCATCTTTCCATTCTACTGGCCTCCTGGATGAGTAAGGATTCCTGTTCCACCCATGCATGCCATCCGTTACATAGTTGATCGCTCCTGTTCCTCCGGTATGTTCAACGGGAGCGACACACCCCTGGATTGCAGTACCTCTTGCTCCACCGGAGTGCCACTGACCGCTCTGTCTTCCTTCCATCGCATTGTTTCATTTTCCCAATGCTTTCTCCAACCTCCTGATCTAACCTCACGGAAAGGCAATGGGGAATCTGCCCAAGCTAATCGTATCTGCATGTAAACACAGTTATCCAGTTTCACCATTGAACACCCCAGGGACACATGACTACACTACCATGCCACCCATACCCACTGAGCTTCATTTAAAAACAACATACTGGCACAGACCCCAATGAGTCTCATCATAGTATTCTCACACACTTCTCGCTCATGTTGAAGACTCCATCTCACAACAGGCACAAGACGGAGCTGCAGTAAGCAAGGAGCCTGGAGGGTTTATATTGTAAACAAGGAACTGAAAGAGACAAAGAAAAGGCTGATTGGCCAATAAGATGGAGAACCTCTCTTTGGGCTTCACTGGTTAAGACAAGTCTAAGGAGAACTGGCTTCTTCTGTCATGCAGAGCCCTTGAGTTTGAGTCCTGGTGCTGACTGCTGGATCATAAAAACTCAAAGCCAGACTTTTATGTACAAGCTAGACCCCACGGCTCCCAGTGCCACGTCTCAAAATTCGGGCAGCACTCCCCTTGACGAGTCCATCTTACTTCATCGACTGTCTGGCTGTCCTCTCAGTCAAGTCCAATCTCCATTTTCTCACACAGAAGCATTCCCTTCGATGGAAACAAGTACATGGTGGTTGTGACAGACGGGTATCCTATCGATGGCTACAAAGAGCCCTGCGGAGGAGTCAGCCACGCTGTAGCCGAAGCCAAGGGACTGGACATTAAAATATTTGCAGTGGCCATCACTCCAGATCACCTGGTATGGACTTTTTTCCTATTTACTTTAATTTTTTAATTTTTTTTCAAGCATTGTCATGAACCTTGTATTAAAAATGTCATTTTCTTTCAGGGGTGGCATGGTGGCACAGTGGGTAGCACTGCTGCCTCGCAGTAAGGAGACCTGGGTTCACTTCCCGGGTCCTCCCTGTGTGGAGTTTGCATGTTCTCCTCGTGTCTGTGAGGGTTTCCTCCCAAAGACATGCAGGTCAGGTGCATTGGCGATCCTAAATTGTCCTGTGTGTGCCCTGCGGTGTGCTGGCACCCTGCCTGGGGTTTGCTCCCTGTGTTGGCTCGGATTGGCTCCAGGTGACCCTGTAGCTTGGATATATAATTGGATGGATTTTCTTTCAGCACAAAACAATATAAATTTGTCCTTTTCTGTACTTACTCTGACGATTTGTCGGCCTAGCAAAGAGATGACAGGGACAAAAGGGGTATAGGATGGAGATGGCCTAGAGGAGCCCATACTGGTAACCAAAGAGCCTCTCTAAGCAACCACCAGGGGGCAGTGTGTTTGCAGACTTAAAGTGTTCCCTGGAAGTAACAATTCTGTGGTCACTAAAGTGAAAAAGAGACCAAAGGCCAGGAGAGTCCACCAGACTGCTCAGTGGCAGCAAAGTGGTCATCACGGGAGGCGTTATATATTTTTTCCACCAATGGTGTCAGGCCGTTTCAAGTTCAAGTTTGTTGCTATGTCCGAATCTACTCGGCAGATGACGCTGAAATTGGAGCAATGGCAGACATTGAGGAGGCAGCAAAAACAATCCAGAAAAGACCTGGAAATGCTTGAGACCTGGGCAAAGTATGGTGTAGCGGTTAAGTGTTTGGACGTCAAGCCAGGAGATTGTGGGTTCAAATCCTGCTTCTGACACTACGTGATCCTGAGCGAGTCACTTCACCTGCCTGTGCTCCAACTGGAAAAACAAAAGAAATGTCACCAATAGTGTGAGTAAAATGCAAGAACATCGACAACATTTATTTCTATAGCACTTTTTCATACAAAAAGTAGCTCAAAGTGCTTTACATAATGAAGAATAGAAAAATAAAAAGACCAGTAAGAAAATAAAATACTGTAAGTCAACATTAATTAACATAGAATAAGAGTAAGGTTCAATGGCCAGGGTGGACAGAAAAAACTCCAGACGGCTGGAGAAAAAAATAAAATCTGTTGGGATTCCAGACCATGAGACCGCCTGCCCAGTCCCCTCTGGGCATTCTACCTAACATAAGTGAAACAGTCCTCTTTGGATTTAGGGTTCTCACGGAAGGACTTGATGATATCTGATGATAATAGGGACAGCTAGATAATAAAAAAAAAAAAACAATTAAAGTGCACCACAAAGACAACATGAACGTCAGTTATAAACACAAGATGGGGGACACTGAGCTACAGGAAGCAACCTCTGGAAAGGATTTAGCAGTTTATGTTGACATGACGGTTTCATCATCTAAGCAATGCACAGAAGTGAATAAAAAGGCACATAAAATATCAGGTTGGTCCAACAATGGCTGTCCTTTGATTTCCTGCTCGAATGCCTTACTGACCTGTTAGCTGTTGGCTCTGACTGGACCTTGTTGTGGAGAATTGTTCTGTCAAGGCAGTCTCGGAGTCCAGATGGGAATGCAGAAACTAATCGTATTTTAAGAGTATTTAAACAAGGAAGTGCCTGGATTTATATTACATTCTTTATCATTTATGCAAAATACTCTCCACCTTCTAGCTCAGGGGTCCCCAACTCTGGTCCCGGTGGGCCACAGTGGCTGCAGCTTTTCATTCTAACCCTTTTCACTGCTAATTCACTCCTTTTCCCTTCAGTTTAATAGCTCTGTTTTAAAGGATTCAGTCCTCTGAATTGATTCGTTTCTTCATGAAATGGCAGCCAAACAGAAATGAGACGTGAAACGAGCCGAAAGATGACCAGCTAAACTGGAACGTCAAACTCTAGCCAATTTCATGCCAACTAGTTTCTTAATGAGAAGCCGATTCTTGCTGTTAATTAAAGCCGGTATTGAATATCAGGAGTTGTTGCTGCTCTCCTTCTCCCACAGCAGACTGTTGATTTCCTGTAAGACCACCGTCAAGATGTGTTGGTGACCTGAGCTGACCAACATGACCAAGACCGTCACCTTTCTTTATTTTCAGGTGATCTGGTCATGTGCTGACTTGTTTTGTGTCTCATTATTGTTTGGCTGCTCATTAAGGAAAAAGAAACAACACAGAGGTCTGAGTCACGTCAATTAAAACTAATGCAGAACAAGTTAATCAGCCGCAAAAAAGGCTCACTAGTTAAGAAGATGGTTAGAATGAAACCCTGCAGCCACTGCGGCCCACCAGGACCGGAACCTGGACACCCCTCTTCTGGCTCTTCTCACCATTTCCTAATGTCCATCACATGACCAAACTTGGCCATCATTAGTTCATACCTTGTCCAGGTATCTGAAATGTATTCATTGATCAGTTGTCACCATTTAAGCTGAAAAACAGGAGGGCCCACATATGAGATACTGGGCCGCTCAAACGAATGGTTACTTGGTGTATACGCGTCTCTCAAGGGTGACGTTTTAGCAGCTGCGCTTCTGAAACTATGGCCTGCTTAGTTTTCTCACAGTACAAACAATCCTTGACTTTTCATGACCTGTTTAATTTTAAGGAAGCAGGTAAAAACAAGGCCAGGCCACTGCATTTAAAAGCAAGCAGCCTTATGCTGACAGGCATTGGTGGTTTTTCAGTTACTTAAAGAAATAAAAAATGCAGTCATAAGCTTTTAATAATTAACTCTTACATGACCTCCAGCTACCCAATATAACACGTTTTGCTTTAACTTGAATGAGAATGCATTGATCCGTAAATTTAAATTTTCTATAATCTGCAAAGAACTTTTGTGATGATTATCGGCACGAACAACATACAATGTTTTAAATAGATCTCAGACCTAAATATTACTTTTGATCTCCAAGAAAATATTAAAACATACAAAGGCTCAGCATCCTCGACTACAGGCCATTTATCAGCCGCAGACTGTTCTGTATTGACGTCCTGTTCCCTACTATTGAGTGGAGCTCTCACTCTCAGCCCTAATAAACCTCGCAGCACAGAGCGTATGGCAACTCTCCGGCTACACCAGGTGCTCAAAGAAATCTACCTTATTATTTCAATCACTCTAGACATTAAGACAAGGCATAGAAAGATGAAAACAAGTTACTATTTATTAAATAACAAGACAAGATTTCATCAGACGAGGTTATACCCCTAAAACAACAGACACTCAAATAAGAAGAGCTACTGCCATACCCAGAGACCACCTTCTAGAATATAAAGGCAAAGACAACAAGAACCACATCCCCCTTGTTGTCACCCATAACCCACATCTTAAAACACTTCGAAAAAATTATAAAAGGACTTCAGCCAGTGCTACACAATGACCAAACACTGAAAAATGTATTTCCTGAATCGCCCCTCCTGGCATACAGACGACCACCAAACCTGCAGCAGCTAATTGTCCGAAGCTCCCTAATTGAACCAACAGAAAATGGCACACCTCCATACCTACAGAAAAGATGTAAAACGTGTGCCCACATTTACAATGCAGACCGTATAGTTATACCACACTGCCAACCAGAACATCACATAAAGGGATCATTCTCCTGCAGATCATCTAATGTGGTCTTCCTAATTCTCTGCATGAAATGTCCTGACACTGCACTCTACGTGGGAGAAACTGGACAAACACTCCACCAGAGAATGAATTTACACAGGTGACACATTAAACGTGGCAACACAGATGTTCCTGTAGCGGCCCACTTCAACAGCCATGGACACTGTGGGAGGGACTTTCAAGTCACAGGGCTTATGGGCAACTTCAGAACACAGCAAGAGAGAAAAGAATGGGAAGTTAAAGTGATGCTAAAATGTAATACATTACAACATGGCTTGAGTAGAGACATGGGTCTTATGGCCAGATATGAGGATTGTTTACATCTCTCGGATTGACAGACAACCTGTCTACAGATCCACATTGTATTGAAAAATTCATCACAAACTTCAAAAGACTTTGTTGGACAGTTATCTTATCCAAAGATCTTGACCATACATTGTTCTTCTCTCTCTTGTTAAATTAATCCTAGCCTGAATGAATCTATTATTTTTTACAATTAAGATTTCTCATTTAAAGTTTTGCCAATGTTGTTCCTTGTCCTAGTGTGTGTATAAACACAGCGAACTCCAGTTTCTGTATTACAATATGCCTGAAGAAGGGGTCTGAGTTGCCTCTGAAGCTGGCATATTGTAATCTTTTTAGTTTGCCAATAAAGGGGTCATTTTGCTTGGCTTTTCTCTCCATTCATAATGGCTAACATGGTACAACACCCTAATACTACTTACAGTAAATAACAATAATAAGCAATAGAAAATAAGATTGATAGAAAGTCTGGATAAAATAGTCTTTAAAAAAAGCTTACTGAAAGGAATCAGTGATGTCAAGGGTGAAAGTCCCAGGGCAGCGTTTGATTTAGCAATCGATGTTTATGACAATGCTGTTAACTGACGATCAGATGAAAACTGGTCACACGTGTCTTTGTTTTATTTTCTGATGTCGCTCTTCCGTCTTCGCTGTTTCTCTTCTTCTTCTGATGTTGCTTTCAAAGGAGACATATTTATTATAAAGATTCATGCCGTGGTTTCATAACACATGAATGTTGCATGCACCTGATTGGCTGGCTGTCAATATGATGGATGAATTTTGCTCAAACTCTTTAATCTATCTTTTCCCAGATAATAAAGTTTTTTGATGTTGCCTAAAACATTCCCATGTCCGTCTTTCCCAAGCTGTAAAACAGGTTTCTTCCATCTTAAAAATGTTAGGAAATTAAGACGCTTTCTAAATAAACAGGATTCTGGGAAATTAATTCATGCATTTATCTTTAGTAGGATTGACTACTGCAATGCGGTGTTCACTGGATGTTCAAACTGTTCTTTATTCAGCCTCCAGTTAATCCAAAATGCTGCTGCAAGAATTATTACAAGAACAACAAAATACGAACACATAACTCCAGTTCTTAAATCCTTACACTGGCACCGGTTAAGTTTAGGGCAGATTTCAAAATCCTCCTTTTAACATATAAAGCATTAAATGGCTGAGGTCTGGCTTACTTGTCTGAACTTATCATGACTTACAAACCTGAGCGCACATTAAGATCTCAAGATGTCGGTCTGCTTATGATTCCAAGGATTAATAAAATAACAGTGGGAGGTCAAGCTTTTAGTTACAGGGCCCCTAAACTGTGGGGTGGTCTGCCTGCTACTATAAGAGATGCCCCTTCGGTCTCAGCTTTTAAATCTCAGCTGAAGACTCACTACTTTAGTTTAGCACACCCTGACTAGAGCTGCTGCCTCTCTGTCGTTAGTCATTAGCACTAAAACAGAAGTAACATGATAGTTAGAATTGAATACTAACCCTCACCTATTCTGTTTCTGTTCTCGGTACTCAAATGTGACACTTGGTGCCACGGCCCACCTGCCAAGTTGTTTGTTTGCCTATGGTAAAGTCATCCCTGATGGAGGATCACAGGAATCATGGGAAAGAGGGGTCCTTTCATTGGATTGGCTGGCTGAGCACTGTTTCAGCCATGGAATGGCCAAATGGGGGAGGCAGCTTGATGGATGAGGTCTCCAGGACTCTAAAAATATCCAAATCTTATTATGGGATATCATCAACTGTTAAATTCTGCTCCGTACTTCTAAAATGTTTATTATTATGCTGGTGCCTTTCCCGAGGTTTCTTCCATTTTTCCCTACAAGGTTTTTATTGGGAGTTTTTCCTTGTCTTTTCAGAGAGTCAAGGCTGGGGGGCTGTCAAAAGGCAGGGTCTGTTAAAGCCCATTGAGGCACTTCCTGTGTGATTTTGGGCTATACAACAAATAAATTGTATTGTATTGTATTGTAAAACAAATTAGCGCTATGCTGTGAACAACTGTTGTAAAAGTGAGGTGTAAGGGAAGAGGATATGTCTTTTTTATTATAACTAGCGACTGGGAGCCGATCGAATCGGGCTACAAATTCTACGTTTGAGAAATCCATACTTTCTCTGCAAAGAATTATTTGTTTTTTTAAGTCCTTGAAATGATTTTGTTATCACGGCACTGATTTGTGCTCTAAACAGACCTTTTCGGCCGATGTAATGAAGAGCTTCCTGTTTAAACGGGGCTGCGAGACGTGAACTCAACTCTTTGGAGCACCTCATTTGATTTTTTCCGGCAAACAAATTTTCAAAACTAATCAGAGTCGGAGTAATAATTATGTTGGCGTGGTAATTTTAGATCTGAGATCGGCTAAAGTTTAAACAGTGACTGTTGTTAATACCCAGCCGTCATTACTCAGTTTATCAATAGATGTCAGAAGGATGGATGCAAAAACCGAACTGCCCAAAGATAGATTTCGACGTACCAAGCAAATGGCGATACGTTCTAAATTACTTACGGTTGATGAGCTGTCGAAGGGTTTAAGTCAGTCGACGATGTTAGTCCTGGAAAGTACGCCCCACCAAACCAACGTTCTAAAAACCAACCAAACTCACTGTTATCTGCTCGAATCAAAACTGACTTACTATACTCGGCCGTCCAGCGGCGTCACTGAAGCATTTGAACATTCTTAGCCAATCACGCAGTACTGCGTCCGCGTGTGCCACGTGATGTTCAAACTACAGAGGCAGAGTCCCATTGCATGGTTCTAACTTGTATTGAGTCGAGGTATTGACGCGAACACCATATATACAAATAGTCTCAAATTATATATAAGGATGCCTCCTACATCTGAATTCATCTTGTTGGTATTGAGCAAAATATAATAATAAAAATATACAGAATAATTTGTAGATTTTATACACCATAACAATGAGGGAGATCAATGAGCATGTCAACAGCCTGCATGAAACTGAGACCTCTCTACTATGACAGTGCCCCCCGCACTCTCTGGCTGCAGACATAGCAGCGTCAGAATATCGTCTGGCCAGAAAAGCAAGTGTTGTACATGTGGCTGGCTGCCTTCTTTCTTCGCTGTGCTGGAGGACTGAGAGCAGTGCATGGTCCACTGCCATTAGAGCTCCTCCTTGCTCTCATCTCGCCTGTTTCTGAATCCGTATAAGTGAAATGTCAACGTATTGACTTCTCGAGCACTCGTTCTCATGTCTGTGACTCGTGAGAGCGGCAGTAAGCACAGCTGGCTGGTCCCAGTCGAGTCTGAGGACATCATGAGGACTGTTCCAGTACGGTGATAAGTTTGTGCTTCACCAATTCCAACATAGTTCAAATTGAAAGCAAGCCTGTGGATGTCGTGGTGCATTCATTAAATGATGTTTTGCCGTACTCGTCTGAGGATGTGACTCACTCAATAAAGACCATATGTAGTACACTAATCCTACAGTCCAAGCGCACCTCCACGTCCATGGTGTGTGCTGACGATTTTCAACTTCACATCATTTTTGCAGGCCGCGGGTAGCGGTTCTCACAAATTGCACTCCATTTATGTCCTAGTCTTCCAATAAGATTTTGAAATCTGCTGTGACGTTTTCACTTTCCTTTGTGTTTCATTTCAGTCACTTGGTAGAATAAAACGTCAGATTACTGTAACGCACTCCTCTCAGGACCACCCAAAAAAGACATCAATCGTTTGCAACGAGTGCAGAATGAAGCTGCTAGAATCCTAACTAGGAAAAGAAAATCTGAGCACATCTCTCCAGTTTTGATGTCACTACACTGGTTACCTGTGTCATTCAGGATTGACTTTAAAATTCTGCTCATGGTTTATAAAGCCTTAAATAATCTGCTCCATCTTATATATCGGAATGTCTGACACCTTATATTCCAAATCGTAACCTCAGATCCTCAAATGAGTGTCTCCTTAGAATTCCAAGAACAAAACTTAAAACAAGTGGTGAGGCGGGCAGACGGCCTTCTGCTGTTATGCACCTCACATCTGGAATAGCCTGCCAATAGGAATTCACCAGGCTGATACAGTAGAGCAGTTTAAAACACTGCTGAAAACACATTACTGTAACATGGCCTTCTCATAACTTCACTTTAACTTAATCCTGATACTCTGTATGTTCAATTCATCATAATAATTACTCATGGTGGCTCTAAAATCCGTACTGACCCCTACTCTCTTTTTCTGGTTTCTTTGTGGTGGTGGCATCTACTCAAAGCTTCATGATGCTCCAACAATGATGGATGGATTAAAAGGCAGAAGTCTACGTGACCATCATCATCATCAAGTCCTCCTGTGAGAACCTTAAATCCAAAGAGGACTGTTTCATTTATGTTAGGTAGAATGTCCAGAGGGGACTGGGTGGTCTCATGGTCTGGAATCCCTGCAGATTTTATTTTTTTCTCCAACCGTCTGGAGTTTTTTTTTGTTTTTCTGTCCCCCCTGGCCATTGGACTTTACTCTTATTCGATGTTAATTAATGTTGACTTATTTTATTTTCTTATTGTGTCTTTTATTTTTCTATTCTTTATTTTGTAAAGCACTTTGAGCTACTGTTTGTATGAAGATGTGCTCTAGAAATAAATGTTGTTGTTATTTTGCACAAAATTCAATACAGCAGTATTTTGTCTCATGCCTAATATGCACTGAATATCCACCCTAATAAAAGGCTAAGTGTCTGTGTATCCGCGTGCCGGTCATGTCATTCCAACGGATGGTGCATCACAAACATTTGCAGTAATGAATTTTATTACTACAAATGTTTGCGATGTGCCATCTGTTGGAATGGCAAATACAATGGATTTTATTACTGCGTGCATTACAAAATACATTCCAATAGATGCAGCACTACAAACTTTAACAATGAGGTGTATGTTGATGACTTAGATTTCCAGTGCATGATCTCTATGTATATAAAATCCAACGTCTGTCTGTGCGTCTGTCCGCTTTTCATGAGACAACTACTTGACGGATTTAGATTGGGTTTTTTTTCAAAAATTTGCTTGAACATTTTTGATTTTGTGACTTTGCTCCTCGCACTAAGTATCATAGTTTGCTTGCCTGAGTGATATTTATAATCCCAGGCCGAGGCTGTTGGCCAAGGGGAGAGGGAGGCGTGACGTCAGGAGTGGTGAGCCGGCTGGGACCCTCCATACTGTTCTGTTTCACTACTACGCGGGCGGAGCCGCGGGGGACGGCTAGTTTCATATATTAATAAATGTATCACTTAGGAAATATTTACATTTATTTGCCCTAAAGTGCAACATGGCCTTGGCTTGCATAACTTAGTAGCCACATGTGTGAGACATTTATTCAGTGAGTTAGGAGGATTTTCTAAAATTGGAGGGGATGAGCTGTAGAAGAGGGCACTGTCATCCACTTGTGGCTCCAGGTTGTAACAATGAGGGGACTGTCAGAAGACACATGGAGTTAAAGCAGATGACGTTATGTAGCACCAGTGTCTTAAGGTTGAGAATGGTGACACCAGAGTCCTGGACTCAGACCCGTTTGTGTGAAGTCTGCATGTTCTCCCTGCGTTTCTGTGGGTTCATACTCCTGTTCATCTCCTGGCCATGAATATGACCTGTGACACAAAGGTGTCCCACCCAGGGTTGGTTCCTGCCCTCTGCCAGATGTCCCCATTTTCCAGAGCTGGAGGTGTAATGATGAATGGATGGCTTCCTGTGAGCACTCAGGAGGTTTGTAAATCCTGCTCACGCACACCACTCTATTTTACAGGAGGAGAGAATGGGCGTCATAGCCACAGACGCTCGCTACAGGTACAATCTGTCAGCAACGAGCGAAGACCAGGCGGTCATGAGGGCCACCATCAGCAGCATCCTTTCCACCATTGTAAGCCTTTGTATAATAAATGGCTGAAATTCACAGCCCAAAATTCCAGCCTTCTTCATGTATCTGAACCTGCTGTCTTCTTTTTATTTTCTCTCCTTCAAGTATAAAGACAGTGAGTCATCGGTAAGTTTTATTCTCATCTTTCTTGGACTTTAAAACAATGAACTTTAGCAGGATCATATTGTAATTACTTCCTAAATATACAAAGTAGCTTGCTAAACTGACCTAAATATATACAGTAAGTGGTCAAAATAATGATCATATCAGCTCAGGCTCTCTCAGTTATACTTGGTTCATATTTATCTCATTTAAGCTCCTTAAAGAACAATTGAATTTTATTCAAAAAGAAAAAGTGTTATTATGTCTAACATAAATACAGTAGTAAGGGTCCTCTTCTGTACTGATGCAGATTTAGGATGCGTCCTGGTGACATGTTTGGAAAGCTGTCACCAGCGCCCAGCCTGATGTCACAATCGGGACAGTAGACGTGTGTTTTTTTTGCGCACTTTTCTTCTATTTTTATTGTTGCTTCTACACGAGAGGGTACAATGTCAGTCCCTCATCTACATCATCGATGCACCCCATGTGACATTGTAGGCTAACGCAGTGCCAGGCGTAGTGACTTAGCGGCCACATTTCTCCTGACATGAACATTGACAACTTCTGCATTGTGAGCAGTGCTTAGAAAGCTTTCTGGTCCTTGCACTTCATCGTAACCGTCTTGCCATACAGCTACCTGCGGCACACTGAAGCATCGTCACGTGACTGAATTCACCAGGCATATCACAGCGGTTTAGTCGTATCTGATTGATGACCAACTGTGATAATCAATTCACATCGTCCACTAATGGCTCAGTTTCAGTTTGTTTTAAAGCTGCCGTTTGCAGCTCCTCGTTTACTCGCCATTGTGTTTGTCATTAAAGGCTCCACCCCAATCATGAATATTGATGAGTTATCTTAGTATTACCATAAATTGTCAGAAAGCGTAGAAATGTTCCTATTGTTTTACAGCATGATGTTACTTCATCCACTGGATGGTAGTAGAATGCTGTCCTCTTAACACAGTAAAGCGTATAATTACACGTTTTCGAAGAGTGTGACTCGGTTTTGACCGTAATTACATCGCATTCCTAGCCTGTTGACAGCAAGGCAGTTAAAGAGACCGTACATCCAAATATGCCAGCTCACGTAAAGTGTGTTGAAAAATAAAACAAACACAACACATATAAAAGCCATCACATCAATTATCATGCAAAATAATCTCGTTAAAGTTTAGAGGCCATTTGTCGATGCCCCTTTTGATCACATTCAGTTTTGGCCTGATCAATGTGTGGTCTTGAAACAAAGAGCAGCTGCTAAGTGAAAAGCAATACGTTTGCGTTGCTTTTAGGTATGACGCCTGATCTGTGGACATGACTTAAAATGCAAAACTCTCTTCTGTTTCATTTTAAACTGATACAAAAATTGTGTACTGCAGTGAAAAGCAATTGAACATTTGGTTGATGTGTGTTATAGTATGGCATGATAAAAATGTGACAAAAGTACGACGTGCACAGTATGTATTGCATTGCAATGTTGTTAATACTTTGGATTGTGTTTAATTTTGTCACAAATAATCGGCCATAGGAGGAGGAAGTGGAGCCATGCTGGGTTGTTGGTTGATTTGAAAGAAATTCATAATATAATGGATCAGCATCCTTGTCTTGTGTCTTTTTATGATTTACAGTGCTGCTCCGTCGAGTGTAAGGTAAGTCGACTTTGTAATGGACTCGATGTTGAGTATTTATTAGCCCAAAAATGTTAACATCAGTACATTTTCACGAGATGGGCCCTTTCTCTTCTCCTCATTACTTTTAACCTTTTCCATCCCTCTTGTCTGTTCATTTTCTACCGCCTGTTGAGATCGTCCTATGGACATGTGGTGTACGGTAGACTTCCTGTCCTGCTCCTCACCTTTTCCACCTTTTAGTTCCTCACCTACCTCCAAGAAACCAGTTACCACACTGTATCCTGTTCTTAAAAAAAACTTCCTGTTGTCCTTTCTCCATTTGTAAAAATATCTACCAAAATTATACCTATCAACATACTCGTCACTAAAGCATTGCACCATGGGGCTTTGCATGTCTGAAGAGGTTATGGAACTAAGTGCAAAGGGCAGGTAAGTCCTGAAGGACTTGGACGTCATACAGACTTGGGGCAGATTTCTGGATGGTGAAATTTAACGCAAGCAAATGTAAAATATTATATGTAAGACTAGGGGGCTCCGCTCGCCAATACCCGGGTTTGGTTAACCGGATATACATTTTAAAGAGATAATCTTTAAAGCGAAAGCGAACTGTCTCCTAACTGCGAGGCAGCAGCGCTACCCACTGTGCCATCGTGCCGCCCCACTTGTGGATATTCTATGGGATATTTTAAGCTGATGTTTTTATCTTTCGCACCATCACCACCAACTGTTTCAGCATAGTCAGTTGATACGCATGTAATCAATTTGCCATGTAACCGAACGACAATTTTCGTGTTAATTCGTTTGACTTTATTGTTTCTCGCTGTCATATTTAGATGAATGGGTGATTCTAAACTGGATCTTCGTAAGTGTGTGTGTGTGTGTGTGTTCATAAGTAAGCCCTTTAATGGATTGGTGTCTGTCCAGGTTAAGTGCTGGAATGCATCTGATGACCGTGGTCTTGCTTGAAAATAGTTGTAAGTACGGTGTGATTTGAAAGAATCTCATGGTAAAAGTCCCCATTTTTGCGGGACTTCCTTCCAAAAAGTCATGTCTCGTTGCAGGATTAGTCTCATCTTGTCCCAACATTTTTTTATTATATTAGAAAAAAGTGAACATGTTAGATCTGAATACACAGCAGGAGGTGAGAAACTGTTACGAGAAGGACCTACAAGCCATTATCTACAGTCAAATAATAGACAGAAGGAATCAAGAAGGCTATATGATGTTAGGTTATATATCACAATGTGTGGAGTACAAGTCAAGGGAGGTCATGCTTAAGTTATATAACACACAAGTGAGGTCTCCTCTGTGCTACTGTGCTCAATGTTGGTCTCTATATTGAAAAAAAAGACCAAGCAGCACCAGAGAAGAGCAACTGAGCTGATTTCAGGACTAAGAGGTCTGAGCAGAGAGGAGAGTTTGAAACGTTTCTGTTTAAGCAAACGAGGATTAAGAGGTGGCACGACTGAAGGGTTTAAAATTATGAAAGGAATTTGTACAGTGGATCGAGACTGTGACGTGTGTTCATCAAGGACCCTTTAACATAGATGGAAGCTGGAATTTTCACAAATGTTAGAAAGTTTTCCTTTACACAATGAACAGCAAAGGTAATGCAAATCGTAACAGTGCCAACTTCATCCACATGTACTTGGCACCCTTCTCATGTTTTCAATATTTCTGTCTCGGTATTTCCTCTTCTGTCTCATATTTTCCAGCCGAGGATTTGTCTGCACCATCTTGCTCACTTGTATGACATAACATTTTCTTTTTAGGCACCATAGCAGCAAAACTAGGTTAAACCTTTAGGTGGAAATCCTACTTTAATAATGTAATGCTCATGAAACTTTTAGTGTCCCAGATTATCAAGCTAGCGAGTGCCACCACCAAACTGTGGCTCAGTGTGCAGGGGACTTGATGGTTGTGGTCCGGTGAATCCTCTCTCTCGGTTTTTTTCTCCTCTTTTTTTTCTCTCTTGTCTCTGGGTGGGTTGAAGAGGTTGGGGGTTGTGTGGGTTCTTTATATGATTTTTTGATTTGTATCCCATTAATTATGTTTGGTATTCCATTGTCTAATTTAATCAAAAAATAAATCATCTGTAGATGGCCATGACTATGACTTGTATTTCTTTTATTTCAAAAGGCTGAGTCTGGAATTATGGGACAAACCGGAGAACCTGGTGGCCCGGTAAAGTATAAGCTCTGTTATATTTTCAGGCAGAGAAAAAAGTGAAAACAGTGAAAAAAGGCCTGGAAATGGAAATTCTTTTGTGTGGAGTCATCCTGTGACTCCTAATCTGATAATCTGACACTCTGTCGTGTTACGTTTTGTTGCGTTAAAATTGTTCTGATCTGAATAACTATTTCTGATTAATCTCCTTATGATGGATTTATGTTTTAAACATCAGGGATTTCAGGGGTAGCATTATTTTCTTGATGTAAACTTTAAGTTGAAAAAAAACATTGTACAAGGTCCCTTATTATCTAAATAGCATTTCCAGAAATAAATAATAAGAATGGCAAGTTTTGTTTTTTATTGTTTTTTGTAATTGATGCTAGCAAGACTGTGGAGACCCTTCAATAAATTGCAAGGTGAAATGTGGCTGAGCCTCACAGTTAGGTGGTTGAGTGTGAGACAGCGCTCAGCTGTTGTCACCAGGAGGAGCTGCGCTCACGGTGTCCTGAAACAGGTGAACACCGCTTGGTGAAGGTGGGAGTCCACCCTTAGCTCAGGTTGGTAGAAGGCTGCTTCTGATGATAGTTGTGATCCACACATTGTGGATCTGAGGCTGGTGACAGGCAGTTAACACCATGCAAAGCTCAGTTGGGTTACGTTAGCCCACAGCAATGCGTTTGGTGTAGTTGGCAGGACTTGCATTGTGGATGAAGTGAAGTGTGCTGTGGTGCAGTGCAGACTAGTGGGGTTGAGTGGATACCCTGGAGGCACCTCACTGTGCCAATATGCACCCGTTCCCCACAAAAACAGCTACGAAAGATGTTCATCAGATCAAGATGATTAAAGGCAAGCTGCTTTAGAGGCCGTTGTTATTCAGACATTGTGGATTGGCAGTTACCATGGCGCAAATCTATGAAATGAGATGGGTTGTGGTGTGAGTTTATGGAAATACACCAGGAGATGACATTATAAGCAGCACTGACATCAGCCATGATGTTGTTAAAGAAAAATTTACATTCATTCATATCTCTCTCTCTCTCTCTCTATATATATATATATATATATTTGTACCTGGAGATCCACAAAGGGAGAAAATGAATCACGTATCATAAAGTAGTTTTTATTCCTGAGCTTTCAGCCCCTGCCAGGTGCCTTCATCAGAGGATAATGATTAGACTTACAAGAATTCATGACAATATATAGTAAAAGATTACGGCGGGGAGAAGGTAAAGGGGGTTAAGTCAATGTGTTCAGGATGTAAAGTTTTATTTATTATGAACATGTTCTTCTTAAGTTTGCATATGCTGGATTTATGTCCAAATATCTGTTGATGGCGTTCTCATTTGATAGCCAAGATTCGGCCAGCTCTCTGGCTAAGAATCGCAACACGTATACATGAACATCGCAATGCCGTCAGAAGAAAGGACTCACGATTACTGATCTATACGCATACTAAATCAACAGGACATACATTTAACTGGGACAATGTACAAGTAAGATTTAAAGCCAATAATAAAAGTGCCAGAATCCTTGATATCAAATGAGAACGCCATCAACAGACACTTGGACATAAATCCATCAGATGCAAACTTAAGAAGAACATGTTCATAATAAATAAAATTTTACACCCAATACCCAAGATCACACTGACTTAGCTGCCCCCTTCCACCTCACCCCCCTCCATGTAATTTTTTGCTATATAGCGCCTTTGATTCTTGTAAGTCTAATCATTATCCTCTGATGAAGGCCCCTGACAGGAGCTGAAAGCTCAGGAATAAAACCTACTTTATGATTCGTGATTCATTTTCTCCCTTTGTGGATCTCCAGCTACAAATATGCAAACCGTATCACAGACCTTCTCTTCCAAATATATATGGAAAATATATATATACGCAAAATCAACTGGAATGGTCAAGCAAATTATATAAAATTTATATATATATTTATATTTATACCTGTGTAAATATATATATACTGTATATGAATTTTTCTATAATTTGCTTGACCATTCCAGTTGATTTTGCGTCTTCTCTCATCGTGCTAAGTATCATAGTTTGCTTGTGGTACCGATTTATTTGCATAAATCCGAGAGGCGCAGTGGGCCGGGGGGCGGCAGGTTGTGGCCCTCCTCACTCACGCGTCAGCCTCAGGGCGTATCTTGCCTTCTCTAAGCTAGCGAACTACAGAAATACTTAAAGGATTCAGATTGTTTTTTTTTCTATAATTTGAATGAACATTCCAGTTAATTTTGCGACTTCTCTCATTGTGCTAAGAATCATAGTTCATTTGCAGGAGCGATATACTCATGCTAATCCAAGGCAGAGGATGCGGGCCGAGTGGAGGGCTAGGCATGACATCAGGAGGGAGGAGCTGAGCAGGACCCTCCTTGTTGTCCAGTTTCATTACTATGAGGGCGGAACTGCGGGGGACGGCTAGTTCACTCATAAATACATTTTGTTTGCCAATGGAGCATAGAGCCTGGACTACATGTCTCCATCATTGTTTCTCTTGGGCTGACCATCTTGCCTCTCCCAGGTCATCCCAGTGGTCTTCAACTCTGACTCTAGAGTTCTTCTCCACGTAAGGAATGGTCTCACTCTCTTTCGTTTTCCTTGGGGGGGTTCCAATCCAAGGCATGACTTGTCATGCTGGCCTGCAACCAGTGAAGGGTGTACCCAGTCTATCTCCACTTTTTGCTCTAAACGACACTTATGATAGATTACTGTCCAGTTTGAAACCAATTCTGGCCACTGGATGTGTAGGATCTGGTGAAGACAGGTGTTGATAAAGGTCTGCAGCTTGTGTGCCACGTTCTTGGTCTATCTCCATAGCTTACTTTTACACAATAGCATGGACTTTATCTTGGTGCTGAACACCCACAGTTTAGTGTAGTAGCTCAGATTCTTGTTTGACTGTACTGATATCAGAGCAGTGAAGGTTTGTCACGTTTTGGTGATTCTGGACAGTACATCTTCGTTTGCCCCCCACTGTCTTGCACCCTATTCCATCAAGGTAGATGAAGTGTTTGACATCTTCTATAGCCTGTCTGTCAATGGTAATAGGAGCTGGTTGGGTGGTCTTGGCACTTAAGCTCTTTGTCTTCATGATGCTGAACTTCAGCCGCTGGCAATATTTCGTGTCTGTCTTCAGTTGGGTATGTTTGTAATGGTGTGACAACAGGCTGATGCTGTCCGCAAAGTCCAGATTTTCCAGTTTCTGTTTGAGGGTTCACTGTATACCTCTTGGTTGGCCAATTGCTGTCTTCATCTTCCAATCAATTACAAGCTAGAAGGTGATCTGCCACATTAGACATCCTTGTCTGACTCCAGTGTTAATAATGAATGTCGCTGACAGGTGTGTGTTGTGGATAACTCTGACAGTAAGATCCTCATTCAGGCTCTGGATTGCACTTGCAGTCTTCTGGGTTTGTCATAGTGTTTCAGAATTCTCCATATTACTGTTTTGTTCATCATGTCTAACGCCACTCTGACTGCTCAAAGATGATGCAGAGCGTCACTATCTGATCTGAGATAATCTTGCTCATCTCACAATCTGGATCTTCTCCAAAATCACCCAGGTCTAGACCATGCTTGATTTGGAAAGGAACGGGCTTTGGATTTGGACCAAAATACATCCCCTTACAATTCTTTTTTTATTTATTTCTGATTCCCTGATTTATTTCTGTTTTGTACAGTTTAACAGCTTGTTACATCCTGCATTCAGAAATACCAAACTTTGTGCCCGTGCACTAAACATTAAGATCTTTGCAAACTTTGTCTTTCCCCACCATTAGTATTTTGCACAATGTCATTTAAAGATTAAGTGATTATAAATTACTAGCCCACATAATCAGGCCGCTTTTTAAATGATTTTTAAGCACGGAGGAAAAAATAAACATTTGAAAAATCCGTAATTTAATAAACCACCAAGAAAAGTAACATTGCAACAATGCACGCTACGAACCAACATACAATTGTCCGTGACTGAAAACCGGAGGAGCGTCATAGCGCCTTCTCCTTCCAAAGTGAAGGACGGGGTTGAACGGCGCTCGCTCGGCACGCACTGCCCGCTTATGTGCCCGCCCCAACTCCCTACCTGTGTACAGTCCACACACACCTGTGAGTCACGTTGACTGTTAATTTTCCAAACACCGCCTCAGTCGGTTTCCACATTGATTTTTCAATGTTCTTTGCGGTTCCGGCTGCTTTTTTAAATATAATCCACCAAGTCACCCGACCATGGGGGGCTTTACAAAGGGTAGGGACGTAATTAGTGCGAGCGTATGACCCGCACGTACTGGGAATTTCTCGTTCGTGGGGAACAATTGGAAGCCACGGTCTCCATCACGAATGGGGTTCAACGGCTTACCCACGCCTCTCGGCGCCGGGTAGACACACGTTGATCCATTCAGTGTAGCGCGCGTGCAGAACCCGACATACAAGTGGATCACAGACCTGTTAATGCTCAATCTCACGTGGCTGAAAGCCACTTGTCCCTCTAAGAATTTGGACGCCGACCGCTGTTGGGTCGTGTAACTCTATAGCAGGCGGGAGTCTCGCTCGTTCTCGGAAATAAGCAGCCAAATCGCTCCACCAACTAAGAACTGCCATGCACCACCACCCACAGAATCGAGAAAGAGCTATCAGTCTGTCAATCCTGTCCGTGTCCGGGCCGGGTGAGGTTTCCTGTGTTGAGTCAAATGAAGCGAAAGGCTCCACACCTGGAGGTGCCCTTCCGTCAATTCCTTTAAGTTGCAGTTTTGTAACCATACTCCCCCCTGAACCCAAAGATTGTGTTACCCTGGTATTTCCCGCGGTCATGGGAATGACACCGCCGGATTGCCTGTTGCGGGGCCTGCATTGGTGAAGCAGGTGAGACGGTAATGAAACAGAGGCACAGGGCTTATTGGTTTTTAAAGACTGCTTCCTTCATTGTGTTCTAACCTCAGTTGTAAAGGAATGTTTTAAGGATCCCATGGGATACCCCTCGCAAACCGTTTTACACGCTGCATATGGCGATTAACCTCCGCAAGAAACATGCCTCTATGAACAGTCAGCGTGGGTCGGAGCTGCATGTTGCCTCTGCGACAGACGAATATAAATGACGCCATTTTTTCTGTGTCGTCGCGTCTGAGTTGGTGGGCGTGGCTCTGCAAGTTGTCGTCGTATCCAATGGTCTTGGAGTTGGTGGGCGTGGCTTCTTCCTGCGTGCCCCATAGGTGTCTCACTTGTCAGCGGCTTAGTGAATCCACGCCCCTTCCGGCGTGCTTTCCATGGTCATCTTGCCTTAGTGAATTATATATATAGATTAACTTGTAAAGAAACTCCTCAAAAAAAAATAAACACCCTCAGGGCCGTTTTTAGCAGTTTCGGGGCCCTACGTGGTTCAGAAATATGCAGGCCCTGGCAGCAGAGCCCCCCCAATGAGCTCAGGAAGGTGTTCTAATAAAACGTCCGGAAAAGGCCTTAGATGACCAGTAGGCCTGCATGTACGCTTGTGTGTATGCAGAGTGGTAAAATATTGATTTTGTTCTGGATCTGGTAAAGGCCGGTAATGTAGGGATATTTCATGACTTTATGGGGATCTCTCTGAATGAATCCGAAACGAATCTCTAAAATTAACGTTTGCTATAGTGCATTTGGCAAAGTTATGACAGCATGGAAATATTATTAGGGATTTAGGTGAAGATTGCAATTTGGATAATAAATTACCATTGTTAATATGACTAAGAGATGCACTGAACTGAATTTCCTGGGACTGGCACAGATGGCTGCAGTGCCATGGGCATGAAAAGGGGCCCCAGGTCCACAGCCCAACAACAAAAAAAATTGTAAGTCGGGGCCGGGTTGGGGCCCTAAGCGGATGCGTAGTTCACGTAAGCCTAAAAATGTCCCTGACACCCTTAACTGTTAAACTGCAATTGGTGAGTAGAATCAGCAAGCAAGATGTACTGTCAGATTCTGAATAACCAAACCCATGTCTTGCATTTTCCCCTAGGGAACTCCAGGAAGAGGAGGACCTGCAGGACACCCGGGTGGCATCGGTCCAATGGTAAGCGTGAAACATCTTCCTCTCTTTGTTCAAAATGACGCAGGTTTTTGAGTCCTGTGCCCCACCCTAAAATAGGGAAATTATAGAACCTCACCCACAATTTCATATTTAACACCCACTTTTAATTATTTGGCATCTGCAATTATCAGTAATCCTCAGATCTTCTCCTGAGGATGGCATTAGGACGAGTATTAGCTTAGAGTAGCGCACCCCATTGTAGTGGGGAGTGTAAACCACTCTAATGAGGAAGACTCAGAGTGCACTCCAGACTGGAGCTTCAAATAAAGATCTGAAAGAAAGACAATATAGAATGGAAGAACCAAATCATGAGTGAAGCTTTATTGGTCTACCACTTCATACGCTTCCATCTTATTTATAGAATTAACAAAACTCCTAAGAGGCGGTACCTTATGGCTCATCCATCCATCATCCAAGGATATATATGTATATATCCTAACTACAGGGTCACGGGGGTCTGCTGGAGCCAATCCCAGCCAGCACAGGGCACAAGGCAGGAAACAAACCCCGGGCAGAGCCCTTATGGGTCAATCAGTCATTATATAGTATCCTCCATGGGGTATAGCATGATCAGCTGCTTTGAGGTGGTGCTGCTTATTATGTTGTGTCTGTATGTTTAATGTCATTCAATAGTTTGGTCCTCATGAAACTGTGTTGGTGTATCTGGCAATCATTGTAAAATCATCAAAAGACGTATTAACTCTTTCAGGGCTGATGTTGACTTTTGTCAGAATGAGGAGTTGACGATAGCAATCAATTGTCAACTGTGACAAAACAAACCTTTATGTTTTATTTGGAGTCTTGTTGCTAGAAAGAATGTTAACTTTGTTGGTTTTGACCGAGATTTCCTGCACTCCCATGAGTAGCAAGGCACAAACAATGGCAAAAATGGCCGTGACACCTGGCCAGAGATCCAAGTGGATGTGTAAAGCAGAACACTCTGGGGACAACGTTTGGCCTGTTCTCTCTGAACTGGACTATGACTTGTCAGACTCTGATTTTGATACAAGCGATCGAAGATGATTGTGAGGTTCCGGCTTCAGCTGATTGGTCCCCAGGTATTTGTGGTGCTGAACATGTTTGAGTAGCTGACACACCTATGGCACTGTTCGCCTGGGAGGACTGCCACTTAACAATGACAAGAGGTAGAAACCAGAGCAATGCACTGCAACAGTGGCTACTGCTGCTGCCCCAGCCACGCAAAAACAGTCTGCCAGCCACAGCATGTAACAACAGACATTTCATGTTGATTTCTGTGTGACGCCATTGCTTTTCAGAAACCTTTGTTTGTTGGAAAAAATATTCAGCCCTCAAAGAGTTAAAGGCAGAAAGGAAAATTGTTAGGCGTGACCTTGAGCTCAGCTTTTAGCTTCTGACACTATTTGCATTGGGCTCCACCCTAAGCCATTTATTCTTCTTCACTGCACTTCTTCTTTCTTCTTCTTCCTGGTTGGTCTCATGGCCTTTGAACCCCTGCAGATTTTGTTTGTTTGTTTTTTTTTTTGTTCTCCATCCCTCTGGAGGTTCTTTTTTGTTTTTTCTGTCCTACTGGCCATCGGACCTTACTTTATTCTTTGTTACTTAGTATCGCCTAATGTTATGTTTATATTTTTCTTTTTAGTAAACTTTTCTTTCCTCATCTTGTAAAGCACTTTGAGCTAAATCATTTGTATGAAAACGTGCGACAGAAATAGAAGGTTGTTGTGGTTGTTGTTCCTTATCCCCTCCTTCTCTTGAATTGAGTCTTGCCTATAAAGCTCCACTTACCTGCATTGGGATTGGCCCTTAGCCCGCCCTTTTCCTGCATTGGACCTCATCCTTTATTCTTCCTTTTGTCAGCATTTGTTCCACCCTTAGCACTTTTACCTGCGTTGGATTCCACACTTTAGAGCCCCCCCCCCACCATGCCTGTGTTAGGTACCAGCCTAAGCCCCTCCTTCTTTTTCATTAGATGTCACCCTTAGCCTCTTTCTGCACTAGACCTGCCCAGAGTGTTTCTTTAGCCTGCACTGAGCTCTGGACTTTAGTCCCTCCCACTCCCTGTATTGAGCTCCAACCTTAGCCCCTCCTTTTCCTTCATTGGACATCTTTGTTAGCCCCTCCTTCTCTTGCATTGGACTGTGCCTGTAAAGCTCCTTTTTCCTCCATTGGATTCTTCCATTAGTCGCAGCCACTGTCTGTTTTGGGCTCTGCCCTTATCCCCCTTCTTTTCCTGCACCATGTAGCAGTGCTACGGACTAGGGAACTGCATATCCTAGCTGTCCCTTGAGTGTTACACTATTGGACAGTTTCAAGCGATGCAGGAAAGAAGGTGGGCTCTTTAAATGCAGGGACCGGCAAAATGCAAAAAAAAAGAAAAGAAAAAAAAGGAGCCCATTGTTTGTCTGTCAGAGCTGTCGTCATTTCACCCATACGTCGTTGTCCTGGATTACTGTCTTGATTGGATATAAATTCTGTCTTTGTGCTTCGTTGGAGGGAGCACTCATACGTACTTTATCCCAAACCGCTTCAGAAAGGGTAGGACAAACTTTATATTCACCTCTCCGAACAGTTCACAGGATCGGCCCCTCTCCCAACTTTAATTTATCCAATACATGGGATTGGTTTATGGACATTTATTGTTGTGTGTTGTATTTGTTATCACTGTAGGGGAAGGGCCAGGTTATCTTCTTATTTGTTGTTTATATTTCCTTTCGGATTTCCTTTTTCCTTCAGTTAGATGATGAGCTCCATGTTAGTGAGGACATCTGCCTGATCCTGGAAAACATTAGTGAAAGAGGCCTTATTTTAGCAGTGTGTTATAGACCACCCAATGTGGACAGTAATATCAACACACATCTTTTTAGTAATATTTAAAAGGTAAGTTTACAGGGAGATATTATAGTCATGGCGGACTTTAATTATCCAAATATTGACTGGGATAACCTTACAGATGGAGGAGTTTTTAGAAGTAATCAGCGACTGTTTGTTAACACAGCATGTTAAAGAGCCGACACGGGATGAAGCCTGTCTGGATTTAGGATTCTGTAATAATCAGGATAGAATTGAGGGTGTAGATGTGATTGGACCACTAGGGTCATGTGACCAGAATGGAATACAATTCTCAGTATTTAGTAAGAGTACAGATGTAAAGACTAAAATTGTTAAGTTGAACTTTGGTAGGCTAATTTTGAGCAGATGCGACAAAGTCTAAGTAGGATAGACTGGGATAAGACAGTCGAGGAGCAGTGCAGCAGGTTTAAAAATGTGTTACATGTAACAGACCTACATTTGGAATTAATAGGAAGCTAAAAAAAACTCCACGATGGATTAATAAAGATTTAAAAAAGAAGTTGCAAAGGAAAAACCTGCTGTATAAGGCATATAAGACTAATGACTGCAAAGTGAATCGTAGGGCGTATGAGAACATGAGGGCAACCATTAAGAAGGAGATCAGAGAGGCTAAAAGACAGTTGGAGAGGAAAATAGCAGATAAGGAGAAAGAAGACCCCAAGAGATTCTTAATAGTAAAAGAACAGACGAGGAGGAGGTGAAGTGCATCAGGAATAGTAAAGGAGAATTAAAAGATACAGACGATGAAATAGCAGATGCCCTAAACTTACATTTTTCTGAGGTGTTCACAAGTGAGCAAGTGGATAACCTCAGAGCAGTAACAGGGACTACTAAGGAGGGACTGAGGGATTTGGAAATTGTAAAAGGAGAAGAGCTGCTCAGATTAAATAAGATGAAATCAAACAAATCACCAGGACCAGATAATATTTATCCTCATGTTCTTAAGGAGGCTAGCGAGTTCAGATATAAACGCTTGACACAGATTTTTAGGAAGTCACTGCGCACTGGAGAGATTCCGAAGGACTGGAAAATGGCAAATATCATCCCATTATATAAAAAGGGTGATGGGGCAGAGCCAAGCAACTATAGGCCAGTAAGCTTAACATGAAACATCACAGGAAAATTAATGGAAGGAATTATTAAGGATAAGATTGAGCAACACATGACAAGGACAGGAGTTATTAGGAACAGTCAGCGTGGGCTCAGAAGAGGGAGGTCGTGTTTTACTAACAGGCTGGAATTCTATGAGGAGGCAACAAAAGGATACAATCAAAGTGGAGCAGATGAGATTATGTATCTGGACTTTTGGAAAACTTTTGATAAGGTGCCACATGAGAGGTTGGGCATCAAATTAAAGAAGTGGCAGTTCAGGGTGGTGATCCTCACAGAAGGGCTTGGGCAGATTTGTGGCAGATGAAATTTAATGTCAGTAAATGTAAAGTATTACATATAGGAAGTAAAAATATTAGGTTTGAATACACAATGGGTGGTCGGAAAATCGAGAGTCCACCTTATGAGAAGGATTTAGGAGTCATAGTGGACTCTAAGCTATCGACTTCCCGACAGTGTTCAGAAGCCATTAAGAAGGCTAACTGAATGTCAGGTTATATTGCGCCTACATTGATGGATTAAAAGCCAGAAGTCCACATGGCCGTCATCATCAAGTTCTTCCATGAGAACCCTGAATACCATGAGGACTGATTGAGGTCATTTATGTGAGGTAGAATGCCTAGAGGGGGTTGGTCAGGTGGTCTTATGGCCCCCTGCAGATTTTATTTTTTTCTGGAGTTTTTTTTGTTTGTTTTTTCTGTCCTCCCTGGCCATCAGACCTTACTTTTTTCTATGTTAATTGGTGTTCCCTTATTCTAGTTTTTATTTATTTTCTCTTTTTTCTCTTTCTTCATCATGTAAAGAACTTTGAGCTACATAATTTGTATGAAAATGTGCTCTAGAAATAAATGTTGTTGTTGTTGTTGATGTGTGGTGTTCAAGTCACAGGAGGTTCTGCTAAAGCTTTATAACACACTGGTGAGGCCTCATCTGGAGTCCTGTGTGCAGTTTTGGTCTCCAGGCTACAAAAAGGACATAACAGCACAAGAGAAGGTCCAGAGAAGAGCGACTCGGCTTAAATTCAGGGCTACAGGGGATGAGTTATGAGGAAAGATTAAAAGAGCTGAGCCTTTACAGTTTAAGCAAAAGGAGATTAAGAGGAGACCTGACTGAAGTGTTTAAGATTATGAAGGACATTAGTCCAGTGGATCGAGACGGTGACTTTAAAATAAGTTCATCAAGAACACAGGGACACAGTTGGAAACTTGTGAAGGGTGAATTTCACACAAACATTAGGACATTTTTCTTACACAAAGAACGATTGAAAAAGCTACCAAGTAGACAGTTAGACTTTAGGGACTTTCTAAACTCAAGAGGGTGTTTTTTTAGAAGAATTAGGTGAATAGAACTGGTGAGCCCAGCAGACCCCTGTGACCCTGTATTCGGGTTCAGCGGGTTAGAAAATGGATGGATGGATGGATGGATGGACTGGTGAGCCTTGTTGGGCAGAATGGCCTGTTCTCATTCACATTGTTCTAATGTTCATTAATATATCGCTCAGTTATTTATTTGATTTGCTGTATTCCGTGTCTCTGTGTGTGAGCGGTGCAAGTCATGCCAAGGCAGGGTGCGTTCCTGGGAGCCGCTCCAGACTGCTACAACTGCTACTGACTCCACCCTTAATTCTTCCTGTTGTCGGCATCTCTTCCACCCTTAGCCCTTCCTTTTACCTTCATTGGATTCCAAGCCTAAAGCCTGTGTTAAGCTCCACTCTTAGCCCCTCCTTCTCCTGAACTGGACTCTGCCCACAATGTTTCTTGGACTCTGACTTTGGCCCCTCCTACTCTCTTCATTAGGCTCCACCCTTATTTCTTCCTTTTCCTGCATTGGACCCTTCCATTAACTGTTCCTTTTGTCAGCATTCACTCCATCCTTAGCCTGTATTAGACTCCCCACTAGGCACCCACCTGCCTCCACCCTAAGACCCTCCTTCTTCATCCTTACCTCCAGTTTCTCTATCTTCGGATTCTGCCCATATTGTTTCTTTTGCCTGTACTGGACTCCACCTCAGCTCCTCCCACTGTCTGTATTAGGCTCCACCTTTAGCTCCTTCTCCTTCAATGTTCTTCCTGCTTAGCTTCTTCCACTACCTGCATCAGGTTCTTCCCGACTCCCTGCCTTATTCTGCATTGGACTCTTCCCACTGCTTATATTGAGCTCCACCCTTAGCCCCTTCCTTTTTCCCTGTCCATCTTGTCAGTGCCTGTAGTCACATGATGGGAGTGGGTACTGAAAATATAAGGAGGAATAAAAGACAGAGCCCAAGGCCACAAGGGAAAGAAATGAATGAAAGAATATCTCAGTGCAATCCAAAGTGACAACACAAAGCACCTGACGTGACAGCACCTGCAGTACATGGACAGGAGAGGTCTGCAGATCCTGAGAGCTCCTCATTATGATAATAATCATTCCCCACTTTTACTGTATGTAGAGTGTTTCTCACCTCTCAAAGCACTTTACATACTAAGTGAGGTGCCACTTCAGCACTCACCTGAATGTTGCAACGGCAGCCATTTTTGTGCCAGTACACTCACCACACATTAGCTATTAGGTGGTGAAGTGGTAAGAGGGAGACAATTAGAGACACAGGGTGATTAGGGGGGCACAATGACTAGGCAGTGGAGGGCAATTTAGCCCCGTGAAGGGTAGCAAATCATCTTCTTTTTCCTCTTTTATTTACAGGGAAAGAAAGGTGATCACGGCCCACCTGGACATCGAGGAGAAAAGGTAAGCCCTTCCACAACCCATACATCTTAATGTCCTATCCTCACTGCAGAGTCACCCACATATGTTTAAATACACAACATTAAAAATGTCACTGTCTAACACAAAATGACCAGCCTTCTTACAGAGAAACTCAGACTTTACTTGGAAACCAATCTGTTGCAAGATGTACTTGTTCAATCTTCGTAAGTAGATAATGTTCAAACAGGACCATCCCAGGATTGAACAGAATCAAAGAGAAGGAGATCCTGGATCATACGAGGGCGTAGTGACTGGCTGACTAACTCCGAGGACTATGAGCAACAGGACAAGCAAGGTGTACACTCAAAGTCGTGGCTGTGCTCGTCTGTGGTGGAAATGAGTTGCCCACAATTACTGCGCGAAGTGTCCGCTTCAGTTCAACAAGTTCAGAATTCATCATCTAATGTGTCTACTGTCACTCTACTGACAATTCACCAATCAAAATACAGTACTGGCTAGAGCCCGCCCTCTCAGCTTTAATGGGTGAAAATGAGCTCTGCATTTCCAGGCAGATTTCATGTTGCGTGCGACATGTGACTGAAATAAATAAAAAAGAAGCACAATACTCATTCATCCATCATCCAACCTGCTATATCCTAACTACAGGGTCATGGGGGTCTGTTGGAGCCAATCCCAGCCAGCACAGGGCGCAAGGCAGGAAACAAACCCCGGGCAGGAGGCCAGCCCACCGCAGCAATACATATACTGTTTATCATAATGCATTTAAGTATTTATCCATACGTGTCATTTTCTTCTTATTTATTTATCATCACATTTCACAATACATTTATTTATTTGCCTATTTGCTTCTTTAACTTTGTTCTAAATATTCCCCCAGTCGCCATACCTCATTGCACGTTCGCTGGTGCTGATATCGGTGAATTTTCTACAAACCGGATTCCAAAAAAGTTGGGACACTATACAAATCGTGAATAAAAACTGAATGCAATGATGTGGAGGTGCCAACTTCTAATATTTTATTCAGAATAGAACATCAATCACGGAACAAAAGTTTAAACTGAGAAAATGTATCATTTTAAGGGAAAAATATGTTGATTCAGAATTTCAACAAATCCCAAAAAGTTGGGACAAGGCCATTTTCACCACTGTGTGGCATCTCCCCTTCTTCTTACAACACTCAACAGACGTCTGGGGACCGAGGAGACCAGTTTCTCAAGTTTAGAAATAGGAATGCTCTCCCATTCTTGTCTAATACAGGCCTCTAACTGTTCAATCGTCTTGGGCCTTCTTTGTCGCACCTTCCTCTTTATGATGCGCCAAATGTTCTCTATAGGTGAAAGATCTGGACTGCAGACTGGCCATTTCAGTACCCGGATCCTTCTCCTACGCAGCCATGATGTTGTGATTGATGCAGAATGTGGTCTGGCATTATCTTGTTGAAAAATGCATGAAAGAGATGACGTCTGGATGGGAGCATATGTTGTTCTAGAACCTGAATATATTTTTCTGCATTGATGGTGCCTTTCCAGACATGCAAGCTGCCCATGCCACACGCACTCATGCAACCCCATACCATCAGAGATGCAGGCTTCTGAACTGAGCGTTGATAACAACTTGGGTTGTCCTTGTCCTCTTTGGTCCGGATGACATGGCGTCCCAGATTTCCAAAAAGAACTTGAATCGTGACTCGCCTGACCACAGAACAGTCTTCCATTTTGCCACACTCCATTTTAAATGATCCCTGGCCCAGTGACAACGCCTGAGCTTGTGGATCTTGCTTAGAAATGGCTTCTTCTTTGCACTGTAGAGTTTCAGCTGGCAACGGGATGGCACGGTGGATTGTGTTCACTGACAATGGTTTCTGGAAGTATTCCTGAGCCCATTCTGTGATTTCCTTTACAGTAGCATTCCTGTTTGTGGTGCAGTGTCGCTTAAGGGCCCGGAGATCACGGGCATCCAGTATGGTTTTACGGCCTTGACCCTTACGCACAGAGATTGTTCCAGATTCTCTGAATCTTCGGATGATGTTATGCACAGTTGATGATGATAGATGCAAAGTCTTTGCAATTTTTCGCTGGGTAACACCTTTCTGATATTGCTCCACTATCTTTCTGCGCAACATTGTGGGAATTGGTGATCTTCTACCCATCTTGGCTTCTGAGAGACACTGCCACTCTGAGAAGCTCTTTTTATACCCAATCATGTTGCCAATTGACCTAATAAGTGTTAATTGGTCTTCCAGCTCTTCGTTATGCTCAAATTTACTTTTTCCAGCCTCTTATTGCTACTTGTCCCAACTTTTTTGGGATTTGTTGACACCGTGAAATTTTGAATCAACATATTTTTCCTTTAAAATGATACATTTACTCGGATTAAACGTCTGATCTGTCATCTACGTTCTATTACAAATAAAATATTGACATTTGCCATCTCCACATCATTGCATTCAGTTTTTATTCACAATTTGTTTAGTGTCCCAACTTTTTTGGAATCCGGTTTGTATAATGCTGTTGAGGATTCAAGCATCTCATGATACATCTCCACTGACGTAAACCGACAGGGGGGCTTCATCTTGCGTTAACTCAAATTTCCTGCAAAGATCAATATTTCTTTGTATTTGGGTGGTCTTTCATCGCTTGTTCACCAGCCTCTGGAGGGGTGAGAAGATGGGACAGTGGAACAGCAGAGATTGTTTTATAGTCATTCTACATAATTGTGTGTTTCTGTTTTTCTTACAGGGTAACAAAGGGTCTCCTGGCATCCGGGTACGCATTTTTATTATTTGATGTATGATCTCCATTTGGTAAAATTTGAAACAGAATGTTTCCATACCACAAAATAAGAAGAAGGTCAGTTTGCAGAAGCTTCTTCAAAATCCACACCCAATGTCTACAGAAGTACTAACACTAAAGAGAAACGACTTCTTCTGCACTTTTGAGCTAATTAATTAGAAAAGGCATAAATCTTATGAAGCAAGAAAAAGAACAAAAATTCATGTCACACCTGAACACATTTTGTAATTTCTGGATTGACACAACAAAGGCAGAAACTAAGAAATAAGAGCTTGTGTATTAAAGCCAGGGGTCCAGCTAAAAGCAGAAGGTGGTCAGAATGAACATCTGCAGTTAAAGTGGTCCGCAAGACAGAACTTGGGGACCACTTAGTTAGGCCTTTTATTACTAATTAGCACACAAGCAAACAGAAAATTGAAGTGGCAGCTCTGCCTTAACATGCAGTGTCACTTGTACCCGTGTCTGCACTGCTCCTCACAGACTGAATTTAAGGAACAAAAACACATAAATAAGGTGAAATGCAGTAAAAATGGTAAAAGAAAGAAAACCAGACTTCTTCGAAATGCAAATAAGAAAAGAATAAAGGCATCTAAACAGTGAGATTGAGGGGACAGAAGAGTGACCCACTGATTTGTGAAACTGGCTGGAATGAAAGCCTGCAGCCAAGGTGGTACCCCAGGACTGGACTTGGGAACCCCTGACCTTGGAGAAAACAAATATGGGCATGTGGAGTGCATGAAACCTTCACACAGTGAAGTGACCAGACTGGACACTGAAGCCAGTGTCCCCTTGAGTTGCTGTATGAGGCAGCCACCATAACCTGTGCCACAGTACACAACTATGTGTAGTCTTTTAGCTTTGTTATTTGAAGATGTCCATATTAATCTCCCTTTTTTCCTCATAGGGTTCAAGGGGAGCACCTGGACAAAAGGTGAGTGCAGCAACAGACCCTCCAATGTTATTACACTTATTTTATTCCTTCTAGGTGGTGTGGAATTGTATTTCATGTGCCATATACTGTTAGTTTAGCTTAGAAGTAACTGCAAACAACTGCAAACAGAAAATGTTGGCTCACTAATGACATGCATTGTGGTGCAGTTTTCAATTTTAGAGTTCTTTCTGCTTTTGCCCACACACAAGGTCAGCCTGCACTTGTTTACCAGATGCTTTGCCATGAGAAGGTGTTGTGATGACCTCTCTTAAAACATAAAATCCATCAGCGTTAATTGCGCAGACTGTTTTCCTGTAGACCCACAGTTATAAGTTATCTTCTTGCCCCATACTGTCATGATCACGTTTTGTGTGAATTCATTTGGTATTTTCTACATTGTCAACCCCATTTCAAATGGCACATAACAGAGGCATACGCAGTGCATTAGTCATTTCAGCAGGAGTAGAACATCACTAACATTTAAAGTAATGCATTTTATTACTACAAATGTTTGTGAAGCACCCTCTGTTGGAATGACAAATGCAATGCATTTTATTAAAACACGCATTACAAAATACATTCTAATAGATGGTGCACTGCAATTGTTGAAGTCTACGTTGATTACTGACTTATTATCTTAGATGGGTATCACAACTAGTACAATAATATTTATGTATTTATTCATTTGTGAAGCTTCTGCTAAAAAGCCAAATCTATCTATCTATCTATCTATCTATCTATCTATCTATCTATCTATCTATCTATCTATCTATCTATCTATCTATCATAAAGTGCCTTTCATATCTATCTATCTATCTATCTATCTATCTATCTATCTATCTATCTATCTATCTATCTATCTATCATAAAGTGCCTTTCATATCTATCTATCTATCTATCTATCTATCTATCTATCTATCTATCTATCTCATAGTGCCTTTCATATCTATCTATCTATCTATCTATTTATTTATCTATTATATAGTACCTTTCATATCTATCTATTTATCTATCTATCTATCTATTATATAGTGCCTTTCATATCTATCTGTCTATCTATTTATCTATTATATAGTGCCTTTCATATCTATCTATCTATCTATCTATCTATCTTTGTCCTAAGTGCATAATGAGCTCTTCCATTGTTTATGTTGTCTGATGTAAAGAAGCACACAAGTTATTTGATTCCTATCTGAGTTTTTTCACTTTTTTTTTTTTTGTCTTTTTCAGGGAGATAAAGGAGTCGCTGGGATTGACGGCAGACCTGGAGCCATGGTATGTATAGCATTTCTGACACTCTGATTAACAAGAAGGCGAAGTTCTTTTTAAGCTTGGCATCAAAAATTTGATACCTTGATGATCCTGTCCCCTCTTTTTTTGGCCTTATATACATCCCTCCTTCCGACCACATTCCCAAACTCTGAAGCAGCCCCTTGGAAGGAAAAGACGTCATGTCTCCTCATTCAATGGGCAGGCTATCCCACTCTGCCAAGTAGGTGCCCACTGACCTGCACTATTCATCATGATTGGTTTGCTCTCATGCTCTGTACTGGGAAGGTCCAGAAAAAAGACCCTCAGATTACCTGCTAAGTTGTCTGCTAATAGAGTCGAGTGAATTTTATATTTATACTTTTGAGTTTGCGTAGGCCGTGGATGTAGTGATGTGGAATGAGAAGAGGTCATGCGGCCCAACACAAGCCTGTTCATTATCTAAAGTAACATTAAGTTGAGATCTGAAGGTCCTGCTGTCCACCACACTACTTATTCCATGTGTCTGGGGTTCTTTGCGTGAAGAGAAATTTTGTAACATTTGTCCAGAATCTGCCCTTAACAAGTTTGTATCAGTGTCCCAGTGACATTGGGGTTTGTTTTTACTCTTCACATGTATAAGTTGTACAGTACATGTTTTAACCTGACTTCAAATTCGAGCTAGAAACTTAAGTGTTACTTTAATCTCTGTGCTTTACAGAAACACTCTCTTGTTATTTTAGAAACTCCTCTTTAAACTCTCTTATTGTGTGTTTCATGTTTTTTTTTAGGGTGAACTAGGAGTGCGGGGCTTACCAGGCTGTAAAGGAGATGAAGGACCAGACGTAAGTTTACAGAAAGTAGTGGCTGCTAAAGTTCTCATGGACCCTAAATCTCTGCGTAAATTTCCCTTGGGCTTGGATTGCGTCTTGCTTAGCTTTCCTGACTTGTACAGTTGTTTGCCAGAACTGACCAAGGGATGGTCTCCAGGCCTCGATGAACTCCTCATGGAGGTTTTCTTTTGGCCTCCCAACTTCCACCTTTCTTTCTAGCCAGTATTTTCCTACAGTATATCTTTTGCTGCTTGCTGTATAAATAACACATCCCATATTGCTAGTGGCTTCCACGTTTCCCCGACACGAACAACAGTTGCTGCCTTGTGAACTGTGCTTAGGAGGCGAACAGCTTTCTTGACCTTCCACTTGATCACAGCCTTTTGGCCACACAACTACCTGCACCCTGCTGAAGCTTCACATGAACAAATTCAGCAAGCATATCTTAGCGGTCATACAGTACCATATATCAGCATCAATTTCATTATCCATGTCAACATCTGATGGCCAATTCATATTGTCATCACTATCTCTTGATTCAGCTCTTCTTCTTCTTTCCGCTCCTCCTGTTAGGGTTCGCCACAGCAGATCATCTTCTTCCATATCGTCCTGTCTTCTGCATCTTGTTCTGTGACCCCCATCACTTGCATGTCCTCTCTCACCACATCCATAAACCTTCTCTTAGGCCTTCCTTTGTTCCTCTCACCTGGCAGCTCTGTCTTTAAAATCCTTCTCCCAATATACCCAGCATCTCTCCAAACCAACGCCATCTCGTCTCTCTGACTTTGTCTCCCCACCGTCCCACCTGAGCTGACCCTCTAATGTCCTCATTTCTAATCCTGTCCATCCTCGTCACACCCAATGCAAATCTTATCATCTTTAACTCTGCCACCTCCAGCTCTGTCTCCTGTGCCACCGACTCCAGCCCATATAACACAGCTGGTCTCACTACCATCCTGTAGACCTTGCCATTCACTCTTGCTGATATCCGTCTGTCTCGATTCACTCCTGACACTCTTCACCACCCTGCCTGCACTCTCTTCTTCACTTCTCTTCCACAATCCTCATTACTCTGTACTGTTGATCCCAAGTATTAAAACTCATCCACCTTCACCAACTCCACTCCCTCATCCTCACCACTCCACTGACCTCCATCTCATTCACACACATGTATTCTGTTTTGGTGGTCCTACTGACCTTCATTCCTCTCCTCTCCTCTGATATCTCCACCTCTCCAGGGTCTCATCAACCTGCTCCCTACTATCTCTTTAGATCTCAATGTCATCAGCAGACATCACAGTCCACGGGGACTCCTGTCTAATCTCGTCTGTCTGCCTGTCCATCACCATTGGAGAGAAGGGCTCAGAGCCGATTCCTGATGTCATCCCACCTCCGTTACTCCACCTCACTACGATCACACTCCTCTCATACATATCCTGTACCACTCTCACGTACTTCTCTGCCATTCTCGACTTCACCATACAATACCACAGCTCCTCTCGAGGCCCCCTGTCATTTGCTTTCTTCAGGTCCACAAAGACACAATGCAACTCCTTCTGACCTTCTCTAAACTTCTCCACCAAAACCCTCAGAGCAAACATCACATCTGTGGTGTTCTTTCCTGGCATAAAACCATCCTGCTGATCATCACCTCCCTTCCTAACCGAACTTCCATTATCACTATCACTTGATTCAACTAATGGTTCTATTTTACTTTGTTCTAAAATTGTCTTTACAGCTTCTCATTTACGTGGCTTTGTATTTTTTGGTTGAATACTAATGAGTTACCTTAGAGCCGGGCTGTCGAACTCCATTCCTGGATGGCCACAGCGGCTGCAGGATTTCATTCTAACCATCTTCTTATTTAGTGACCTCTGTTTGCTGCTAATTAGCTTCATTTTAATGAACTTGACTCAGGCCCCTAAGTTCTCTCTTTTTCCTTAATTAGAAGCCAAACAATAATGAGATACACAACAAGCCTCCACATGACCAGCTCGCCTGTGCCCATCACACAATCTTCTGAAAATAAAGGAAGGGCTCAGTAAGGCTGACCTCTCAGGTCACCAAAACATTTTGACGGTGTTCTTAGAAAATACAGAAAAATCAACAGATTTGGAAATGTCTGCTATGGCAGAATGAGAGCAGCAACAAGCTGTGGAATTAATTAACGGGCTTAATTAACAGCAAGAACCAGCTTCTCATTAAGAAATTGGTTGGAGTAATACTGGTTGGAATTTGAAGCCCCAATGTAGATGGCCATCTGTTGGCTTGTTTCACGTCTCATTTCTCTTTGGCTGCAATTTAATGAAGAAAAGAACCGATTCAGAGGACTGGATAATTAAAAACGGGGCTATTAAGATGAAGGGGAAAATGGGTCACTGATTAGGGAAAGGGTTAGAATGAAAACCTCCAGCCACTGTGGCCCTCCAGGCATGGAGTTCAACACCCCTGCCTTAAAGTGTCAAAACGCATAGAAATATTCAGGATTATTTTTTGAAGCTAAGGAGGTTAATCTGATTTTGTTGTCTTTAGGGAGATCCTGGCACTGCGGGTCAAAAAGGAGACCAAGGCTCATTTGGACTGAAAGGACAGAAGGTAAGTGCTTCCTGTTCAAATCTGTTATCCTCTAACACACATCAGGCTATCATAATTAATAGACTTGTGGCAAAAAAGGGACAAAATAGGGGAGCGCATCTCAAAATATCCTTAGCCAAACCAGCACTCACTTGGGATGAAACCCAAAAGCAGGCTTCACCCCCCAGGCAGCCTGACCCCAAAGTCAGCACGCAGGTTTCAACACCTGTACTGGTCCTAATGGAAGTCAGCACTTCCAAGTTTAAAATATCGACTTTAAATGTCTCAAATCTACAAAAAAATATCCTTAAAGAAAAGCTTAAAAACAAGGTCAATAAAGAATCTTAATGCACGAAGAAGATTAAACAGGTAGAACAATGAGAAAAGACAAAATAAGGGCAAAAAGGATTAGCTCCATTAGCTAAGTTTAAAATGAAGAAATGGCGTTTTTGCCGGTGTAACAACAGTTGCTAGTGATTGTCAGTCAGTCAGTCATTACCCAACCTACTATATCCTAACACAGGGTCACGGGGGTCTGCTGGAGCCAATCCCAGCCAGCATAGGGAGCAAGGCAGGAACAAATCCCCGGGCAGGGCGCCAGCCCACCACAGGGCACACACACACACACACCAAGGACAATTTAGGACCACCAATGCACCTAACCTGCATGTCTTGGAATGTGGGAGGAAACCCACGCTGACATGGGGAGAACATGCAAACTCCACCCAGGGAGGACTCGAGAAGCGAACCCAGGTCTCCTTACTGCAAGGCAGCAGCGCTACCACTGCGCCACCTTGGCTTTTAGTGATTGGGCACAGCTCATTTGTGATTCTGAACAAACATGGCGGGCAGGCAGTTTTCTGCTTTGTGCTGTCCAACTGCAGAACAATTATTTGAAAGATTGTCAGCGATTCTGCCGTGAAGCAAATGCTGCTGGCAAGGACTTCATCTCCCTATACAGGGAAATGTACGTTAAGTAGATGGATGGATGGATGGATGGAGGAGTGGACAGTCACCAGCTTTTGAAATCTCATCTGTAATTTATTAAGAGAAGACATCTGGCTGGCTGGCGAGGGTGCAGCATTTCCTCTCATCTGGAGCATGCAGCCTGAAAGCTTCCAGTTCCCCCAGTTTGTTTTGGATTGCTACGCGCTGCTCGCAGCTCTGTAATTCAGTTATCCGCACTCCATTTGTCATTGACGTGTCCTCCGGTCAGTCTTTCAGCTTGTTTTAATCACTCAGAGCACATGAAGCAGCTGTCTTTAATAAGAAAGAAAACTTGGTTTTGTAGACGGTGGTTGCGGCGGTGCTGCTGCCTCACAGATGCAGCATTCTGGGTTTGAACCCTGTGCCCGCTTGTTGTCTGGCACTGCAGTTTTTGTGCCACACCCCCAGAGACGTGCAGGTCATGTGAATTGGTCATTCCAATTTATGTGGGGTTGGGGGGGACGGACCCATGAACTGGCTCTCCGTCCAGGGTTGGTGTCTAATGTGCAACCAGCAAAGGGTCCAGCTCCCTGTGACCCTGAACAGGACGTGATAGTAGCATATAATCAAATCTAATATATTAAGCTGTTTGTGTGCTTGTCTGGAGTGCAGATCCACAATGCTGGACGTCTCTCCACCAAATTGTTCGCCGCTTCCCCATTTCTGTATTGGGAAGTATTTTCATTCCAAAATGTAGTCAGTGCCACCACCGCGGGCAGCGCCAGTGTAGGCCAAACCACACTGTTGTCTCTGCCAAATTGTGCACAGATTCCCCATTTGCACCAGGGGACGGCCACAGGCTTTATTTCATTCCAAAATTTGATCGCGGCTGTGCTTTATTTTGAGAAGTGCCCCTAGGAGTCATTTTTGGGGACTTGATTTGGGACCAACATTTTTCCCCCTGATGAATTTAGTTAGTGACTGTATTTGTAGTTTGATCCCCCCTCCCAACACCTCTGCTAGTAGAAATCATAAAGATGTGCTGGTCTGGGAGTGGGCCTGGTGATGAACTGGTACTCTGCCCAGTGTTAAGATAGACTCAGGTCCTCAGTTACACTCAACTAAGTCCAAATGTGATGTTCTGTCACGTTTTAATGTAATTTACATTAGAATAGTTCAGGGTGGTGGTAGTGCTGGAGTCGATCCTGGCAGCACTGGATGCAAAGAAGGAAAGAACCGCAGTACTCAGCAGGGCCAAGGCACACAAACAGAGATCCAGTTAAGAGTGTCCAGCAAACCTAACAACCTGTCTTTAGGGATGAGTGACCACTGCATCACCAGAGCCCTCCCAGGAAATTGTTATTAGTATTATTATTATTACTACAATGGTGTGCCATGCTGGATTTCCACTGAGCATAAACTAGGTGTCCAGGTTTTCAACAGACAAGTGTTCACACCTCACCTTCACAACAAAGTTGTATCTCACGAAGTCACACCTTTGCCCTATCTTATCATATAAATGTGCCCCATTTGTCAGAAAATCAGTTTTTGTAATCAGGTCCCAATCTGAAGTTATCAAAGTCACGTACGGTCTTCATCTATCATAAAGTCATGTCCCATCTTCAGATATTCTCATTAAGTCACGCAGGACCATCCTCGTAAAGTCACAGCCCACCCCCTATTATTATCAAGTAATTTAACACCTGCAGTTTTCATAAGGTCACATCCCGTCCTCAGTTGTCATAAAGACGCATCCCCGTCCTCTCTTATCACAGATGTGCCTCTTTTATAATGATCAGAGAGTCTCATCCTACCTTCAATGATCATAGTCACGCCTCCATCTGCAATTATAATTAATTCACACCCGGTCTTCAGTTATCATAAAGTCATGTAATCATCTTTATCATGAAGTTACACTGCATCTGCATCAGTCACATTGTCACACTCCGTACCCAACTATGGTAAAGTTACAAATCATCCTCAATTATCGTAAGGCCCTGCACTTATCATTAAGCCATGCACCATCATCATCATCATCATCAAGTCACAGGCCATCTTCTCTTATTATAAACTTATATAACATGTCCAGTTATCATATAGTAACAAAGTTACACCATCTTTAATTACTATAATGTCACCCCCCATAATCATATATGACAGTTTTACCCCATTGTCAATTATTGTAAGGCCACACCCCATCTTTAATGACCATAATGTCACACTTCATCCTCAATTATCATAAAGTACAATGCCATTTTCTATATTATAGTGTCATGTAACATCTTTAATTATCATAAGACCACCTCTAACCCTTAGATGTCATTAAATCACGTCCCCATCTTCTCTGATCATAGAGTTGTGATCCATTCTCAGTTACCATAAAGTTACACTCCATCTTCAAATAGTGTTAAGACTCCCTCCATCCTTCATTACCATAAGGCCACATCATATCTGTAAGTACCATAAGGTCACACCCCATTTTTAATTTACAATAAATCACAACCCATCTTTAATTACTATAAAGTCATGCCCCATCTTCAATTACCATCAATTCATATCCCCCACATCATGTCCCATACTCAACTATGACAAAGTCACACCCCATTCTCAATTATTGTAAGGTCATGCCCCATCTTCAATTACCATACATTCATATGACAATCCTCTCTTATCATACCTCAGTTATAATAAAGTTATATTGCGTCTTCAAATATTGTAGCCCCACTCCCCATCAGTAATTACTGTAAGTCCACACCCACTCTGTTATTATCATAAGGTCACTCACCATACTCAGTTATGACAAAGTCACACCCCAGTCTTAATTACTGTAAGGCCACACACCATCTTTAATTACATTAATGTCACGTCCCCATTCTCTCTTTTCATAGAGTTGTGACCCATTCTCAATAATCATAAAGTTACACCCTTCTCTTAATTATTGTAAGGCCACTCCCCCTGTAATTACCTCAATGTCTCACCCCACCCACCATAAGACCCTGCCCCATCTGTTGTTATCATAAAGTCACGCCCTGTACTCAACTATGACAAAGTCACACCCCATTCTGAATCACTGTAAGACCACACCCCATCTGTAATTACCATAAGGTCACACCCCATCTTCCTTTATCATAAAGCCACACCCACTATGTCTTCTGCTCTGCTGATTCATGCACCTGGAAGTCATTATAAAGATGTCTTGTTGCTATCAATATCCCACCACATTTTGGTTTGGACTTTTAAAAAATGTGTTCATTTCAGCTACTGACTCAAATCTGTTTTTGTTAAAGAAAGAAAGAGGAGTATCTAACAGACATAACCAGAAAGAATGAATGATCAGCTTCTTGGCATGTGAAGCCCCTGAGTCATTCCAAGTCCCATCATCATTCCTGAGTCATGTAGTCAGCAATGCATTAAACCCACGGCCTGCCGCTGACCGGCTACTGTACTTACTCTTCGATGGGTAAGACATTTATGAGTGACAGGACGGCATCAGGTGTGTCTCTCTGACGTCACTGACTCTTTGACATGTGTGTGAATCTTATTGCGTGTGATCATCGAGAGTGACAGACAAAGCCCAGGTGTTAATCTCCTCCTGACAGCTGAGACAGCGAATGCCAAATCAAAACAGACGAGCTGTGTGTGAAATATGAAGAGACATGACTACTGGAAATGTTTGTGCACGCATTAAGGATTAATCTTTGTGTTGATGCCTTCAACAAGCTGTCTAAACTTGGCCAGACAGCACAGACATTTGCAGAGTTCTTGATCGTTTTGGTGCTTGATTATCTTGTTTGGTCTGTGTGTGCCTGTTAATGGCTGAGTGACTGCAGTGGCCCCTGACCTCGCTACAGTCACTTGATGAAGTGCATGGCTCAAGATGTCAATCAGCCACACTAAACCAACAGACAGGAGCGCCAACCTCAAGTGTCATTGCTGCTGCTGCGTGGCATTGGCCGAACTGGAGGAGCAAACCAGTGAGGGGCTGACAGGTCAGGTGTGAAAGTCCCATCCTAGAGAGCCTCCACAGCTGCTGCTTTTTGTTTAGCCGTTTTCTTAATTAGTGAAATTTTTTTTTTAAGACAACAGATGACTCAAGGCCATCTACATCACTGTGTCCATCAGGCTTCAACATCTGTATCAGTAAAACATGTAAAGAGAAAGAAAAGAGAGGAGGGTCCGCAAATAACAGTCTGCATTGGGCCACTCAGCCATGGGATGGGGATGTCGGAAATGATGAGCTGCAAGAAGTGGCTTTCAATTAAGAAATCGTTGGGCCTGCAGGGACCGAGTCAGGGACCTCGAGACAACTTGTTTAGAATGCATTGAAAGAGAAAGCTCAGCAGGAGAGGTCTAGATGTTTTATAGTCCAAAACATCAGTAAGTCACACTGTCTATGTATCTATTATATAGCGCCTTCTCAATTTATCGACTTGTCTATTAAATTGTGCCTTTCGCAACCATCTCTGTTAAGTTTTCTATAGCACCTTTCATATCTAGCTATCAAATAATCATAAAGCGTCTTTCTCATCTATCTATCTATCTATCTATCTATCTATCTATCTATCTATCTATCTATCTATCTATTATATAGTGCCTTACACTATCTATCTATCTATCTATCTACTGCCTTTTATGTATGTCTAGTAACCTAATTTACCTGTTATATAGTGCATTTTATATATATCTTAAAATATTAAGTTTTGTAAGTCACCTTTGTTATCTCTCTGTCTAGACAGCTGTTATATAGTGCCTTTCACATTTATTTTTCTTAAGTTCAATATTTATATGTATCTCCTATGTAATACCTTTCACATCTGTCTATCTGTTATACATTGCCTTTTATATCTATCTATATATCTTAAGTTTTATTTAGTGCCTTTTTGATCTTTCTATTATGTAGTGCCTTCCGCATTTCAAAGGATTCATCACATCCTGGTCATTGCCTCTTCCAGCTTTTGCCATCGGGGAAAACATACAGAGCAATGAAAACCAGGACAAACTGCCTTAAAAACATCTATCCAGCTTACATTTTATATAGCCCCTTTTATGTGTATATCTGTTATATAGTGCTTTTCACATTTATTTATTATACAGTGCCTTTTACATCTCTCTCTATCTGTTATATAGTTCCATTCATATCTATCTATATATATCTTAGGTGTTATATAGCACCTCTCTTATCTCCCTGGCTATATAGCTATTATACAGGGTCTTTCAGATTTATCTCTCCACCACACTCTATATAAGTGGGTTTGGAAGATGGATGGATTCATGGAAGTTTTATATAGCAGCATTTTTAGCTTTCTTCCTGTTATATAGTGCCTTTTATATGGTGACCTTCACATTTATCTATAGTCGTTTTTATACGGTACCTCTCATGTATATCTGTCTCTTATATAGCGTTTTTAACATCTGTCTGAAGTTTTATATAGCACTCTTCATGACTATCTATTTATTATATAATGCCTTAAACATTTCTCTATGATAAGTTTTATAAAGCACCTTTCACATCTATCTGTTACGAAGTGCTTTTCCTATCTATCTGTCATTTATATAGCGCATTTCACATCCATCCATCTATCTTTCTGTCTGTTATATAGTGCCTTTCACCTCTCTGAATCACTGTGGTGTTGTATGCTTATGTGTTGAATGTCAGCACTGCTGTCTCATTGTTCCACTGTCCAGAGTTCAGCTCCTGGCCTGGTCTGTGGCCTGTGCATGTCCTCCATTGGTCCATCTCTATTTTGTTAGGTGACTTCCTGTCCTTCATATGTCACAGACACACACTTGAGGTTGACTGGCGGGTCTAAATTGGCCCATTGTGACCCCATGCTGTGCAGAGATGGTTCTCCTATTGCATGTGGCTTCACACTTGTATCAACACATCCAGTTCTGAATGAAAGCATGAAGGCCAGCCTGTCACCTCCTGAAGGTCTGAAACAGCAGTTTGGGTACAGGCTGTCCACACATGACACAGTCCACACCACTTGGGCTTTACGTCCTACACCAGTGACATTGCTGGTCAGACCTTTCCCTAACGATTTGTACGATGTTTCAAACTGTAGTTTCCTCAAAGCACTCACATGAAGGTGGTTTTTCTTCTAAACTATCCCCTTTAAGGTATGTGTGGCCTTCTACATGGCTACTCCATGTCATATTCCATAGCATCACAGTAAGGACCCCCTGACTGCCAGACATTGACCCAGTGCTGAGTTCTGCTAAAATCTGCTTTATTGTGACCGTCCAGACTGGACGGTGACTGAATGTCAAGGAGTGTGTGTCACCATCAGCTGTACTAATTGTTCTCTTTTTAAGGGCGATGGAGGTCCGCCTGGCTCTGCAGGATGGCCTGGTGTATCAGGATCAGCTGGACCCAAGGTAAGAAAGGTTTAGGTTTAGGTTTAGTTTATTTATATAGCACATTTACAACAGCCACACGACTGACCAAAGTGCTGTACATTTAGAAACATCAACATAAAATAGAAATATACGATTTAGCCAAAAGAAGCACAGCAGAAACACATAAAAATAATTTGTATAAATATATCTACACATACACACATCTAGGTAGGCAAAATAAAGCGTAGTAAGCCAGAGAAAACAGATGTGTTTTTAAAATAGATTTAATAATACAGTAATCCCTCGCTATATCGCACTTCGACTTTCGCGGTTTCACTCTATCGCGGATTTTATATGAAAGCATAACTAAATATATAACGCTGATTTTTCGCTGCTGCGGGTTCTGCGGACAATGTGTCTTTTTACTTCCTGTACATGCTTCCTCAGTTGGTTTGCCCAGTTGATTTCATACAAGGGACGCTATTGGCGTATGACTGAGAAGCTAACCAATCAGAGCACGCAGTTAAGTTCCTGCCTGCTGAATGCAGTGTTAACCAGGAAGTCTCGTCTCGCTCATTCAGCATCAACGTGTTTCGCTGTGTAAAGAGTTGTGCTCTTTTGTGTTTATCTTTGTGTGTAGTCAAGCCCTTCATTATGGCTCCAAAACGATCTGCTACTGCTTCAGGGGCCGTGCCCAAGCGCCAATGGAAGGTGTTAATGATTGCCGAAAAGGTAAACGTTTTGGATTTGTTGAAGGCTACGATTCTTTTATTTAAAAAGTAGGAAAGGAATATAAGATCTACGGCGCAGTGTCCTTTTAACCAGGGTGCAAAATGAGTTGTAAGTGGATGTAATAAGGCAGTAGTCCGGATGGAATCTGCTTTAGGGATTTGGATTGAAGAAGAACAACGGTGGTGCTTCACAATCGCCTGAAGTGGCTCCTTTAGGGGCTGTAACGCTCTCCTTTGTTGTGCAGTAAAATAAAACTCATTGTTATCGGACAAGTCATCGTGTGAGTCATTGTTGGTGAGTAACCATAATTAATTTTCTACTTACAGTACTTAGTACATGTACGTATGTTTAGTGTCACTGTACACACACATTTACTGTATACTGTTTTTGTTGCATTGCACGTATTTATTGCTGGTGGCCTGTCTATCGTAATGGCTGTAAAATATGTGATATCGGAGACACTCAATATCTTTAAAATAATATTTAGGTTTTACTGTATATAAACAGTGTGCTTACATACATAATTTCAATGAATCTTACCTAATATCTAAGAGAATACAAAGGGTTTATGCTGTATAACTGTGCGGGGAATATTTATAAACAGTGTGGGAGAGTTTCTAAGGGCTTAAAATATATAAAAATAACCATAGAAACATATGGTTTTTACTTTGCGGATTTTCACCTATCGCGGGGGGGTCTGGAACGCAACCCCCGCAATCGAGAAGGGATTACTGTAGTCAGACTAGGAGCCATTCGGAATTCAATAGGCAGATCATTCCAAAGACGGGGCCCAATTACCGAGAAAGCACGGTCACCTCTACTAGAGCTTGAGTCTGGAGTGTGGAATTAAAAGAAGGTTCTGATCACCGGATCTCAAACTTCTCAGGGGGGTATATTGGTGAAGCAATTCAGATAAATAGATGGGTGCTTGTTGGTGTAGTGTTTTAAAAACAAATAATAAGATTTTAAAATGTATTCCAAATTGAACAGGCAACCAATGAAGGGACTTCAGAAGTGGAGTCAAATGATCCATTTTCTTCTTTTTTAAAAGAAATTTAGCAGCTGCGTTCTGGACCAATTGAAGACGGACAATTTGGGATTTGGAGATGCCATAATAAAGAGAGTTGCAATAGTCGAGGCAAGATGTAATAAAAGCATGTATGGCCATCTCCAGGGTCTTGTCAGTGAGATAAGGTTTAATTTTAATAGAGAAAATAAAGTGAGAGACAACACAGAGCCTTGAGGAAGACCACAGGAGAGAGAGGACGTCGAGGAGGAGAAGTCTCCTAGCCTAACCACGTATTTCCTGTCAGATAAAAATGACTGAAACCATTTTAAAACTGTGCCAGAAAGACCCACCCAGGACTCTAGTCTATTTAGTAATATCAAATGATTAATAGTGTCGAAAGCAGCTGATAAATCTAATAGAACAAGGACCACAGAATCCCCCATATCAGTGGCTAAAAAGATGTCATTTAACACTTAAGAAAGATGAAGCATCCCATAATGTGTGTATTTAGTAGTGAATGGTAGTCACACTTAATGTAGAGGTCAGTGTGGTGGGTCTTAGAGGGGCCGGTATGCTGCCCCTCAGTCAGATCACTTGTATAATCCCAGTGTTGGGTTGGAAAAGACATCTGACGGGCTGGGCAACGCCAGGTGTGCAGATGGCATGAAATGAAAAAAAAAACAAAGGGAATGATGGCAGTGCAGAAAATAGGGAACCCCAGTGTTATCAGGCCACTGACAGATGTGCATAAATACGCACCCACATTAAGAGGGCATCACGCCATGTTGAGTAGGCACATGACATCCCTGGCTTAAGTGTCATTTATTTTCTTTTGGTTTTTACACTGTTATTATGATAATATTGCTATATAAATGCCTGTGAAAAAGTATTTGCCCCCCTGTTTTTGTATATTTGTCACAATGAATGGCTTCAGATCTTTAGAAAGACAGTTATGTTACAACCCCAATTCCACAAACATTTGGGACAGGATAGAAAATGTGTCTAAAACCAAAAGGAGCGGTTTGTGAATCCTCTTCACTTTGTGAATTTCAGTGTCTTTATTTAAATATCCACTCCCATGCTAACTGACACATGTAACACACTCATGTAACAAAACTGATACAGTTGAATGTTTGTCACCGTGTCACATCAGTATTTCTTTTGCTAACACTTATTAAGCATTTGGGCACTCAAGACACACGTTAGTTTAGTTTAACAAGTGCAATTTTCACCCATTCATCCATTTTGCAGGTCTTCAGTGGTCTGTAGCCTTCATAACGCCCGAAACAGGTCAGGCCTGCCAATCTCTTGTAATATAGGCACAATGTGGTTTGGTGTTGTCCTGCTGGAAAATGCAAGGATGTCCTTGGAGAAAAGGCATCTGGAAGGGAGCATATGTACAGTATCTCCTAAAATGTATTCATATCTTTCCTCATTGATGGCACTGACACATGGCCCTACTGTGATGATGATAATGGCTTTTGGACCACTCTGGCATGGAGAACACGACACCTGTTTTTTTTTTTTTTTACAAATTGGCCTGCAGTTCTTTTCTGCTAAAGTCACAGGTTGAGTGAAGTGGAGATCATGGGCTGGACACATCCGATTTTTACTTTTCCTTTATATGCCTTAGGAGTTTGTCATCATAGCCATCCCAGAATATAATTTGGCGCTGTCAGCATCTCAGAGTGCAGGTTCTTGGATACAATAACTCAACAGTGAATCACTCGATCCAAATGAAACTTGGCACCAGCATTAGAACTAGAAACACAGATCAACTTCTTTTCATTCATTCCAAATATTATTTTACTAGGCTCCAATTGCAGCAACAGTTGCTGAAGAAGAATATCACATTTTTCTGCAAAATCGTCCCTCTTCATTCCACATAAAATATCGATCTTCAGATTTCTGGCCAAAATCACACACAGCCTTGCTGAAGGAGAGTCATATGGAGGATACAATGAATTTTTATTAAAAAACCAGTAACGATGCACTGCTGTAACGATAGATAGATAGATAGATAGATAGATAGATAGATAGATAGATAGATAGATAGATAGATAGATAGATAGATAGATAGATAGATAGATAGATAGATAGATAGATAGATATTTTATTAATCCCAAGGGGAAATTCACAATAACAATAACGTGCAGTGAATACGCTTGACTTGAGGAATCCTAGTTTTCATCCTCTTTCTTTCTCCATTCATTTATCATTCGTTTGCTCAGAGGTTGATGCGCTTGTTGCTGTCTGAGCAGCTCTTCCTTTCTCCACCCTAGCGCCCCACTTCTTTTTCTCTTCTTTTGTCGGCATCTTTTCACGTTAAAACTGATGAAGTCAGGGTTTGTGTTGCAGTTGCTTAGTACGTTTTACTTAATTTTTCACTTAAGCTGGCACTTAAGTCTTCAATCTGCCTCCAGAAAGATTTAAGAATTAATTTTACAATAAAATCAAATAAAAAAAGAGGAATAAAAATCATCACCCCCGAAAGCAGATAGTAGATGTCACATAGTATTTGTGTACTAAATTTCAGGTCAATAGGTGAAACGGTTTGCCAGCTACAGGTGATTTAAAATCCTGGACTGACAAACGAACAGTCACGCTAGCGTATTATATAAGATATTCAGACAATTGAGAGGTGCAGTACCTGTAGATTCCAGCTATATGTGGCATAGTCGGCAGGATTCCAGGTGGTTAAGAATACACCCCTTCAGGGAGTTGCTTGAAGGGAAGACGGAAATGGCAGCGTCCCCATGTGGCCAGAGGATGAAAGGTGGCAGCCAGTAGCTGGTGTTATGAAACGGCATCTCCGGGAATTATTGTCAGAGACGAGAAAATACCAGAAGATGAGAATTGTAGTTAGGGCCAGGACAGGTCAAAACCAGAAGATCTAAAAGAAACATGAGCGAGTGCAGAACAGGGGCAAAGTCAGAAAGGAGAACTGAGACAAAACGTAGCACTTGGCCTAAATGAACTGCAAACAAACTAAAGCTCAAGATTGTTGAAGTTTACCCAACCAAGGGATACCAAAACATGATGGATATTCATATTTAAAGTGTAACCAGCACTTAGGTCACAAATGTGCTAATCTTGGTCACGTGACTCACCTCTTATGTTGCATAAATCAGTTTCACCTGATTAAAAAAAAAACTAAAAAAGACCCAAAGCCCCCCTCTAAAATGTGTGATTACTTCAGCTGTGCAAGCAGCGGCCACCGTGCAGAAGCTCCAAGTTCTCCCTGTTTTTCTTTTTGTTTCTAAACCTGCTCTACTTGCATTAGAACTAGAAACGCAGATCAACTTCTTTTCATTCATTCCAAATATTATTTTACTAGGCTCCAATTGCAGCACATTTGCTGAAGAAGAATATCACATTTTTCTGCAAAATCGTCCCCCTTCATTCCACATAAAATATCGATCTTCATGATTTTTGGCCAAAATCACACACAGCCTTGCTGAGGGAGAGTCATATGGAGAATGCAGTGATGATTGACCTCCAAGGTTATTCCTCTTTTTATTTTATTTTATTGTAGGATCAACTCTTGGCAGCGGCCAGCAGGGAGGCCGTGTGGCGCATGCATACGGGCGCCGTTCTCATCCCTACCACCTTCGCCATCACTTCTCCTACCTCTTCATATCTTAAATCATTCTTGAGGCAGATTGAAGATTTAAGTGCCAGCTTAACTCTTTCAGGGCTGATGTTGACTTTTGTCAAAAAATAGGGGGTAGAGGACGGTAATGGGCTGTAAACTGTGACAAAACTTGCCCTTATGTTTTAGTTCGACTCTCTTTGGTTGAAGGAAAGTTATGTAGCTTTGCTAATTTGAGCTCAGTTCCCTGTGTGTGAATGAACAGTGAAGATCAAACAGCCTCTAAAATGGCATCAACATCTGGCGTGACTAAAACAAATGTGCAAAGCGAAATACTCCATGGACATTTTACATATTATCGCTGAATCGAACTCTGACTTTTCGGACTCTGAGTTTGATGCAAGTGTTCTGGAGATGTATAACGAAAACAAAAGTGAGGTACCGGCATCAGCCTATCGGTCCCCAGCAGATCGTGGCACTGAACACCTTCGAGTAGCTGCAGCAGTGTTCGCCTAGGAGGACCACCACTTATGATGACAATGGGTACAAACCATATTAGTTCACATTGCCATGAAGACGAAGAAGTAGCCGGCCCGCCGTGCATTTCTGCTGGCCATCGAGCCTTCCCTGCACAGCCACTGCTGCCAGAGATGCCAAACAGCTGCCAACAGACGTTATATGTCGATTTATGTGTGAAACCAGTGCACTGGGTGCCTTTCAGAAAACAGAGTTTTCAGAAAAAATATTCAGCCCTCAAAGAGTTCAGTGAAAAATGAAAGAAAACGTATTAAATAATCGTAACACAAACACAAACACTTTTTCTTTTTAAATTTTATTGATTTTATTGAAATCACACATACAGACAGATCAATTCGTACAAAAATAGGGTTGAAAACAAATCAACCCGCACCCCTGAGAAGGAGAGCATGGCCAGCAGAGTAAAACTTAAAGCTAGTAAAACTAAGTAAATAAAGATAAATGGAGAAGAAAAAGAAAAGGGGAGAGAATCTGCTTCCTCGGTGATTTAAGAGCTTAATGTTATTAATCAGATCCTGCCAGGTTTTGAAAAATTTCTGCACAGATCTTCTAAGGTACGAATTTGATTTTATTCCACTTTTAAACAGTATAAAACCTCAGTTGCCCAGTGACTTAGAATAGGAGAGCTGGGATTCTTCCAGTTGAGCAGACAAGTCTACTTGCCAATAGTGAAGTAAAGGCCATTACATTTTGTTTGTCCTTCTCTGCTTTAAGCCCCTCTGCGAGCCCACCAGACACAGCGGTTAGTGGGTTAGGAGGGATTGGGACACCAAGGCTGTCTGAAAGGCATTTCAAGATTTTAGTCCAGTGGTACACCCCACCCAGAACATGTGGCCCAGTGAGGCTGGAGCTCGATTGCAGCGTTCGCAGGTTGGATCTCGCCCTTGAAAACATTTTGAACAATTTTAAACGAGACAGATGTGCTCGATGTATAATTTTGAGTTGGATAATTGTATGCTTTACACATTTGGAGCTCGAGTGGATTCTCTGCATTGCTACTTTCCGCTCCTTTTCTGAGTTATTGATTAAGAGATCCTTTCCCATTGTCCTCTGGGATCTTCAAAAGGGAGGGACTATAAAATAGTCTTATATATTGCAGAGATGCTGTCTAAGTCCTTGAAACTGATGAATATTTTTTCCAGCATAGCGGGAGGAGGGAGGTGAGGAAAATCGGGCAGGTTCTGTTTAACAAAGTTTCTGATTTGAAAGTAATGAAAGAAATGTGTAGCTGGAAAGTTAAATTTAGAATGGAATTGTTCGTAGGATGCAAAGACGTTGTCTATGTGCAGATCTCTAAGTGATTTAATCCCAAATGTTTTCCAGATATTAAAAACTGTGTATGTTTGAGAGGGTGGAAAAAGGTGGTTCTCGTGCAGATGTGCCACAGATAAAAGCTTCTCTATCTTAAAATGCTTCCTAAATTGGTTCCATATTCTGAGTGAGTGAAGCACAATTGGGTTGTTAGTATATTGGCGATAACTTTAATGTATAGCGGCACAAAGCAGGGAATATAAAGTAATGCTGCAGGATTTTATTTCTATTGCTTACCAAGCCTGTGTATGTTCATCTATTTGTGTCCATGTCCAGGTTTTTTTTAGCTTGTGTGTTTGCTGCCCAGTAGTAAAACTGATAGGCAGTGCCATGACACCTTCTGCCTTAGGTCTTTGTAGGGTCGCCCTTTGGATATGTGGATGTGAATTCCAAATAAATGAGGTTAGGGTTGAGTCTAATTTCTTAAAAAACGATTTCTTGATGTGTATTGGAATGTTTTGAAACAGAAAAAGAAGCTTAGGAAGGATATTCATCTTAACAATGTTAGACCATCTGTAAACGTCTTGCTTCATTTTTTTCTATACAGATGGCAAAGTTTTGTTGATCAAGATCTTTATATTTACTTGTGATGTTCACCCCTTGGTATTTAAACTGATCTGCGATGGTAAAAGGCAAGGAGTCCAATCTGATATTGTGTGCTTGAGAGTTCACTGGGAAGAGAACGCTTTCAGTCAAATTATTTCTGAGACTGGAAATCTTTTGAAATTCTGTTAGTGCTGTTAGGACTGCTGGCCCAGTATTTTGTGGTCTGATGTATATAGTACCATGTCATCTGCGTAGAGAGAGAGATTTCCTGTTCAAGTCCTTCTCTGATAATTAGAATTAGAATTAGAATTAGAACAATCTAGACGAGAACAGGCCATTCAGCCCAACAAAGCTCGCCAGTCCTATCCACTTGCTTCCTCCAAGAAAACATCAAGTCGAGTTTTGAAATCAAGTCGAGTTTTGATAATCCTTTTTATCTCATAAGCATTTCGACAGTGAACTGCCAGTGGCTCAATGGTGATTGCAAAAAGCAGTGGAGACAAGGGGGCATCCTTGTCTGGTACCACACTGTAGTTTGAAGTAGTCGGAATTAATGTTGTAAATACAAACTGAAGCTTCTGGATTGGTATACAGTAGATTGATCCATGCACAAATGTTCGGGTCAAACTCAAATTTCTCCAATGTAGTGAACAGGTATTTCCATTCAATCATATCAAGTGCTTTTTCTGTACCCAACGATAATAATATCTCTGGGGTGACTTTCTGGGTGAATATATTATATTAAACAGGCGTCAAAGATTGGAAGCTAAGTGTCGGCCTTTAATGATCTTGTGATATTACCAAAGGCAGCACTTTCTCCATCCTTCTAGCTAGGACTTTGGAGAGTATCTTAACATCATTATTCAGAAGTAAAATTGGCCTGTATGATGCTCATTGTAATAAGTCCTTATTTTTTTTTTAGGAAAGACGGTGATTAATGCTTGGCGAAAAGTTCGAGGTAGAATTTTATTGTCTCTAGCTTCTGTAAATGTTGCTAATAAAAGGGGAGCTAGCTGAGTGGAGAATTTCTTGTAAAATTCAACAGGGTAGCCGTTGAGGCCTGCTGCTTTCCCACTCTGAAGTGAATTTATAGCATCTTACTTAATCAGTTTTAATGCAAAAAAATGCAGACGACAGAAGAGAAGCAGCAGGCCGCTAGGGTGGAAAAAACGAAGAGCTGCTTAGGAAGCAGCAAGCACATCAACTTCTGAGCAAATGAATGCTAAATGTACAGAGAAAGAGGATGAAAACTAGGAATGCTCAAGTTAAGTGTATTCACTGCACGTTATTGTGATGTGCGCCGTTACTGATATACATATAGTCTATATATATATATATGAGTCTAAAACAGAACTAACTGGTGAGATTGAGATGGTGGATTTTTAAAATATAACAGAGAAAGTTAGGTGATTATGACCGGAACCGGAAGTGACATCATCAGGGCTTGTGACTGGAAGTGATGTCATTGAAGCCAGGCAGAATTTCCCATAATGGATCTGCAGTGGAAAAAGAGAAAGGACATCGCCACCCCCTGGTCTGGTGTGGAATTACTTTCCTTCAAGCCTTTTAACTGCATCCCATGTGCATGTGTGTGACAGTTTATTTGTTTGTTTGTTTTTTTTTGTTTCTATCTATTAATTATATTGAGCTTCTCTAAAAAGCCAAATGTCCCCATGTAGGCAAAAAAGTTCAATCTAATCTGTTTGTCTATTATATAGCACCATTCACATCTATCTATCTATCTATCTATCTATCTATCTATCTATCTATCTATCTATCTATCTATTATATAGTGCTTATCTATCTATCTATCTATCTATCCTGATGATTGCCAGTTCGAATCCCCGCCACTGCCAAAAGAGATGCTACTCTGCTGAGCCCTTGCTAACCCTTAACCTTCAATTGCTCCAGCGGCGCTGTACAATGGCTGACCCTTTCACTATGTCTTGCCCTGTGTAATTATGTATGTGACAAATAAATAAAGAATATAATTATTATTAGAATTAACTATCTATCTATCTATCTATCTATCTATCTATCTATCTATCTATCTATCTATCTATCTATCTATCTAATCCTGCCAACTACGCTATCTATCTATCTATCTATCTATCTATCTATCTATCTATCTATCTATCTATCTATCTATCTATCTAATCCTGCCAACTACACTATCTATCTATCTATCTATCTATCTATCTATCTATCTATCTATCTACTGTATATTTTATAGTAACATTCATTCCTAGCCTTTCCCATCTGTCTATTTATTTTATAGAGTGTATAGCGTCTTTTTGTCTGTTTGGAGTTGCACAGTACCTGTTCATATCCGTTTGTATTTTATTTTATTTTTTACACTATTTATGTGTTTCTTTCCTGGTGCAGTTTGTATTAATGATTATTTTTCTTTACTACCTTATTCATTTGACAGGTTGTTTATTTTGTCATAGCTCCTTTTGGTACTCATTATATAGTGCCTTTCACTGCTGTCCCTCTTCTCTGAACTCTACAGTATTTCTGTGTGTATTTTGTATTTTATTTCTTGGTTTTCTTTTTTTCTATTTGCTGGTTCATTTCTTTTGATGCTGACTCGTATGATTTATTTCTACTGAATCGTTTCATTATTTCTCTGTGTGTGTGTGTGCGTGTGTACCTGCACATTGTCACATATGCCCATCTGAGGATCACCTTCTTCCTGGCTTATTACTTGGTAAGCCAAACCATCGCGGGACGAGAGGGGGCGCTGCCACTAAGGGCATCGTCTCTTTCTGTTCCTACAACACAGAGAAGACACCCAATGAGGGCATATCCAACTCTGCCCCGTCCGGTCAGGGGACTTTATACTTGAGGTGCTCCCAGAAGATGACGTCTCATTGTGGGCCAACACTTGGCAGAGACGGAGCTCTGGTCCCAAACTGAGGACTCCAAGAAGCGAATACCTTGCTGTATTTTTCTGTATATGCACCATCACGTGCCATTTTTGTAAAAAGTCTATTCAGTTAATTAAATGTGGCGACCCGTCTGGTACTCCAACATTTAATTTGGATCCCATGTCATACCCTGCATGAACACAACATATTTATTCAGTGTTTATTATGGTCTGTAAGTACTCATGCATTTATTTATTCTGTTCTGTAGCTAGCTGCTCATTTATTTCTCTACTTATCTCTCTGCTGTTTATTTGTGTTTTAATGCAGTGATTCATTTTTGATTTTCTTTAACCCTAATTTAATCCCTTTAACTTTTTCTTTCTTTTTTTCTGACAGGGAGATCCTGGGCTGAGAGGCGTCAAAGGAGCCCCCGGTGATCGCGGAGATGATGTAAGCCCGGTGGGCCGACATTTGAAGGGGGTGGTTTGACTGAAGCCGTCATGTTGTGTGTTTGTGTTGAGCAGCAGGTCCTCGCCTGGACTGTCAGGTTGTCCTCACTTGTCACTTTGGGGCTCACGCTATGCGGGTGCCCAGTGGGTTCCTTTTATTAATGAGACGCTCATCAAAATAACAGAAACTGGAGTAAACTGGAGCATCTCCTGTATGTGGCGCCTGTGGTTTGGCCTTCCTGAAACCAAAGCAGCCATCTGTGAAGGAGCAGATCTGGGATGTGAAGGTGGGAGTGGAGGATCACACAATGGACTGCAGGAAGACGATCAGATTAGAGAACAGAATGGCCTTTGTGCTTCACTCCTACAACAGCAGGAAGCTTGGACGAGCTTATGGCCGCTTCATCCTCTGCCAAGTAAAGCACCAGTTTGTGTCAGTTTGAGAAGTTCCCTCTGCCAAATTCACGTTACTTTAATGAGCTGAGGCTTCTGTCCAGAGTGACACACAAAGCTGCTCTGCGGTTTCCGACAACGTGGAGGCCGACTGGCGAGGTCACTTGGTCAGGGGCTGCTAGAAAGGACGTGCAGTCTGATCCTTCACCACTAGGGGGCCACAGGGGACGATGTGTTGCATTCAGCAAGCTGCCTGGGACACGAGAGAAATCGGCGAGTTCATCAAAAATGAACGTCAAAATGATACAAAGTTAGCAGAGTTCAGTTACAAAACGCTAATTAAGAAAACGGCATCAACATGGCGAGGGGCTTTGAGCCTCCACTGAGTTGTTAAGGGAGTCCCACAGAAACGGGAGGGAAGTGAGAAGAAAATTGACATGAGGCACAGAGCAGGGGACAGGGTGACAGGACGGGATGGGGACAAGACAGCAAGAGGGGGACACAGGAAACACAGGGGGGCAAAGGGGGATCTGATCAGATAAAAATAAAAAGGAGCAAAGGAAGGACACCAGCCTGGCAGCGAGCATGAAAAGGGGGCAAAAAGTGAAAAAGAATCCGTGGTGACCTGCCTGTACCTCTGTCACTTCACAGGGCGACTTGGGACCTGCGGGACCTGCTGGGGCAAAGGTCAGTTGGTGAAAAAACACTTCCTTTTACTAAAACAAGACCTATCTGTTATATAGTGCCTCTCACATTTATCTAAATCTTTGTTTTATAGTACCTTTCTATTTATATCTTTCTATTTTATTGTGTCTTTCACCTCTATATCTATCTATTATATTTTGTCTTTCCCATCTTTCTATCTTAATAATTTTCGCCCACTTATCTCTCACTTACCTTTTCTGTCAAGCGTTCTTGAGCGTTCTTGGCCGTATTATTCGTAGCTATGGACTGGCTTTTTTATGCAGATAATACTCAACTTTATTTCAGTGTTAAAAGTGAAACTTCATCAGAGTTTTCTCAGCTCACAACACTTGCCTCAGTGAAATTGAAACCTGGATGGAGCAGAATTCTTTAAAATTAAACTGCAACCAAACCGAACTCCTGCAAATCGGCACTAAAGGTCAACTTAAGAATATGAGCTCCTGCTCAGTCACTCTTGACGGTGATCTCGTCAGACCTCCTGATGCAAGGAATCCTGGTGTCATCTTTGATTCCTCCCTTTCTTATTCTGCCCACATAAACCACATTAAGAAACTTTCTTACTTCCCCCCCTTCGCCACATATCCCCGTGTTTGCTCATTGCTCTCCATTTCTAATGCAGAGAAGCTTATTTCTGCTTTTATCACATCCTGCATTGATTACTGTAACTCCCTACTGGCAGGTGTCCCTTCTAATCTTATTTCAGAGCTCCAGTTAATTCAAAACTCTGCTGCAAGAGTCCTGACACGGACCACCAGCAACGAGCACATCACAGCCATCCTGCTTGGCATCCACTGGCTCCCTGTGTCTGACAGGATTAGGGTATAAAATTCTATTAATGACCTACAAAGCTTTAAATGGCCTCACAGCAGACTATGCCAGTGAGCTTCTCCATTGCTCTGCTCCTGTTTGCCCACTAAGGTCCTCTGATTCTGTGGCTCACTCTATGGGTGACAGCAGGGCCTTCAGCTGTATTAGCGCCCAGAGTTTGGAACAACCTTCCAAAATGAGAGATCAGCCGACTCCATTCATTCTGTTAAAAAACAACGGAAAACTCGTCTGTTCAGGGAGGCGTCGAACTCACCCTGACATTCTGCCTCCCCTTTCAGTCTTCTCCTCAGGTGAATTTCTGTGTGTGTGTTTATCACAAATGATGAGATTTGTTTCAGGCTTTCTTTTAGTATTAAATTTAGTATTTTACTCTGCTTTATTAATGTTTTCCTTTTATTCCATTTAATGCATTGTATATCCTGTGTTTATGTGTTCAACTGTTCTATGCAGAAAGTATTTGTATCCAACGTGGCATATACCCTGCTGCTCTTTCTGTCACTCTGTGAAGCACCTTGAGCATTTGAAAGGCGCTATATAAATAAAATATCAATACAGGGCTTCTCAAAGTCAGTCCTGTGGGACCCCCTGTGGCTGCAGGTCTTTGTTTCAATCAGCTTCTGTTTTTAATTGGACTCCTGGGCTGATTAAGTGAACTGTTGTTGTTCACATTCTGTGTTTTGAGAATAATATAGAAATTTTCAAGTTTCATAAAAAAATATATATATTTAAATGTTCCAAGAAGTTATATGGGAATAATGCATTTTTTCTCTTTTTAACAACATTTTCATCTTGATTTTCATTCTACTTTTCCAAGTGTTCTAATTGTTTAATTAATCCATTATTTATTAATTTGTGGGTCTGACGCTAAAGGATATGCAGCCTTTCATGATGCAGTGTTGTTTGCCCAGGTGTCTTGCTCTGCTCATTTTTTAAATGTCATTATTAAGATACAATGAAGGGAGCAAACTGGAGAGGGAAAAGAGCAAAATAATAGAAAAAAAACTTAAAAAATAGAGTTAGGCATTTAAATCTATAGCAAAAATGAAAATATTTGTAAATGTCATATAAATGTAAAAATCATGCTGCTGTGCTTTTCTAAATGTAGAATAAGAGAAGAGAAAGAAAAAACAAAGATAATTAAATGAGGTCAGCGCCATCAGTTGTTAGCACTGATTAGGAATTTGGTTGGAACAAAAACCGGAAGCCACAGTGGAACCCAAGGAGCAGCTTTGAGAAGCCTTGTATTAATATCTATCTATCTATCTATCTTTTATACAGTATATTTTGTCTTTATATATATCTATCTATCTACATTTACATAAGACCTTGCAATGACCCCCTCAGGCCAGAGCTCATCCTACAGTCAGACGCCACTAAACATACCATCCTATTACACTTACAGTCATTTGCTTAGCAGACGCTTTTGACCAAAGTGACTTCTAAAAGAGTAAAAATCCATCTGGGTGACAGTTTGGGAACAAGTGTAATAAGACAATGTGACAACATTGTCACAAGTGAAGAGCTCAGAACAAAACACAAACGAGTTACAATCCATTGGTTATCTATCTATCTATCTATCTATTATATAGTGCTTATCTATCTATCTATCTATCTATCTATCTATCTATCTATCTATCTATTATATAGTGCTTATCTATCTATCTATCTATCTATCTATCTATCTATCTATCTATCTATCTATCTATCTATCTATCTATCTATCTATCTATCTATCTATCTATCTATCTATCTATCTATCTTTCTACCTATTTGTCTGTAGACCCTTTCATTTCTATTGATACATCATGAAGTGCTTTCTAAGTAAATGCTAAGTTTCAGTTTCTGATTTTTAATAAATTTGTAAATATCTCTGAAAACACATTTTCACTTTGTCATTATGAATTACTGATCATAGAGAAAACTGGGCAAGAATGGCAAATTTATCCATTAAAAATTAAATGTACAACACCATAAAGTGTGCAGTAATTGAAATGATCTGAAGTCTTTCCGAATCTACCATATTTTGCTCTTAGTTGCAATGTTTACACTTTTCTCTGAAAGGCACAATACAACATAAAGGCTGATTACACATCAAATTATTAATAATAATAATAATAATAACATATTGCATTTATATGGTGCCTTTCCCGTGCCCAGTTCTCAGTACTGATTCCTTGCAGTTTTACATTATGGGTTTCCCACTTTGGTGGAGCTCACACACCATAAAGAGATGCCCTGCCAACAGCCTGGTGCCCCCCTGAATTATGGAGGGTCATGGCAGTGGTGCACATCAGCAGATGGTGACCCCATGGTCTTAGGCAGTGACATGCACAGATCCTTTGGTGGGTCATGGCTCAAGAGGGAGCAGGGTCACTGTGTGTGACGGACTTTATTACATTTTAATCCTGAACACAACTCAGTGCCCACTAGTGATGAGTGAAAGCAGCCAAGTTTCAGTTTTCATACAGTTTAGCCAAACTGCGAAAACTTGCGAAATGCAAAATTCACTAAAGACTTTTTTGTCATTGTAGGTTATTGAGTGTCACACTGATGGGCAAGAATGGCAAATTCATCCATTCCAAATTAGACAGAAGGGCTCTGAATGCCTTGCGAATCCACTGTACACACATTTACATAGATGGCCATTTCAGCCAGTTTAATCTGCGCTGCACTTCTCTCTCTACAATTTCCAAATCACTCAGTGCCTCCTTTGTAGTTTTTATAAGAATAAAGCGATTTGAAGTGACTTGTAAAATGTGTAACATGAACTGTAAATGTGTCCTCCAAGGGCGAAAAAGGAGAGCCAGGACTGCAGGGGCGACCCGGACCTCGAGGGTCACAAGGCGACAAGGTAAAGGACGACGACGACGACGACAACGCTCTCTCCTGGTTTTCATTTTACAGCTCCATCCAGGACTCAAGCTGGTTATTCAAAGATCAAATTTCATAAAAAGGTCAACTTATTCGGGGATTTCAGTCGATCTGGCAGAGTAGTAAGAGAAGTGGCTTTGGTGGTCAGGTTTGGGGTGCAGTGCAGCGTTGGCCTTTGTCACTCTTCTCAGCCAGATGTCCTTTTTGTTTGGCCTGATGACCAAGATGTTGTTAGGCAGGGTAAACATGAAGTGTGGTGCATGAGGTCAGCCGGTCAAAGTTATAAAGGTCAGCATTTCACACCTGCTGATTGTCCGAGTTTACGGATGTTCTCTGGTGTTCATTGATTTGTCTTTCCTGATATCCTGGCTACGACTTCCCCTACTGTTTTCATCTTTGATTTATTCTCTCCTTCTGACGGCGCTTACTCGTGGTCTTTACTGGCTCCTCACCTTCCTCGTTGGTTGAACATTTGAAACTAATTTGAAGGATTTATCCAACTCCCTGGTACCAACCCTGACATGTTTCTGACTTTAATTAAATAATTAAATTAAATAATTAATTAGTCATTCATTGATCAAGCAGCCAGTCAGTTAAAGTGGGGTCATTAATTCATTCCCATATTTTGTTTATTGGTCCATTGAAGTGTTCAGTCCGGGGTTTCTGCTCAGCCAGCTGCTCCTTCTGACCGCCGAGTTCTGTGTTTTCTTGAATGTGTGACAATTCATGACCGGTGTGACACCTTCTGTTTCAGGGGACTGCTGGTCCTCCAGGGGCCCAAGGACATGAAGGGCTCACTGGCGATCCGGGATCTCCGGTATTTTGATCCTTTTTTTAATTGAAGCTCTGTGTGTCTAATGGCACGCCATGCATCTGTGGCCTAACATCTCTCTCTGTCCCCTTCTCCTCTTGTCAGGGTTCGGGAGGGACCAGCGGGTTAAAAGGATATAAAGGAGAGCCTGGAGTCCCGGGGCCTCAGGTCAGTATATTTAATATTCATAATAATAATCCACCATAGTTATATAGCACCTTTTCCATGTTAATGCTTAAACCTTCAGCTATTTAGATAATACTTCATAATTCCTTAACCCCTTAACATTCGGGGTCATTTTTGCTAAATCGCTTGTAATTCGACCTCTCCAAATTAGAATCATTGCTGTTATTGAACTATCTGGAGTATAAACACATGTTTGGTCTCTTTGTAAAGGTAACATTCTCTAGTTTCACCCTTAGTAGTCAGAATCACTGTAGGTGTGACTGATCAAAAGTTATGCACATTAGAACTCACAAAAAAAACGAATTTTTTTGTTCTCGCCTAAGTTTTTTTATGAAAATAAAGGAAAATAAAGCTGCAGTAGGTAGGTGGGGACAGAAACACACTATGTACCAACAGAATAACTTGTCGACTACTCACATTTCAAATTTGAAAAGAATACCAGTCAAAATGACATTTTTGACACCAGTTTTTATGTGGGCATGTCCAGGTGCTTTTTAGAGGGACCATTATCCACATTTTGGAACGTATGGAAAAGTGTAATAACTTTTGAATGCTTCAACCCACAGATATCAATGAGGGCTCTACTGAAAGCTCACACCTAAAGGAATCTATATCTACACACAGTGTCACTCTATTAGTTATAAAAATAATAAAAACAATAAAAAATACACATTTCTATGTAAAAATAGTCAATACAAGTTATGGGCCAAAAATATATTTATATTTTTATTTTTACTTTTTTTTTATAAAATGCACACAAACTATATACATTTCTTTTACAAACTGTTACAACACAGCTCAGCGTTTTTCCATGTGCCACTTGATGGCAGCAATCACTAGCAAGCAGAAAGCACAAGGGCGTGGCACGTCGCTCTCTGCCATTACACGTCCCCTGTGCCGGTTGAATACTTTCGCAATGCGTACATGCATCTATTATTTAATCAGCGTTTATTTACGTTTAAACTTCTACTTTTATTCATATTTAAACTGCGAAAAACTTGGCGAAATCACAATAAACAACCACGCACCAACTCTGCAGACTGGCACAAATGCCACCTTCACGAAGCTGCGATTGTTTTTTACAAGTTAGTATGGCAAGTCACATATCAAAATGCTCGTCTGCTCATTGGCTGTAAGTTTTGAGTGTCAGTCACAGTGTCCAATCAAACTGGTAGATTCTACCAGGGTTTGAAGCAGACGTCATCATCTAAAGCTTTCTGTGACACTGGTTGGCTATACGAGGTGCCAGTCAACCCCAGACCCATCGTAAATGGCCAACTTAGGTGTCTTTCGAAAGCTAACACTTCCGTGTTTCATGCGGTAGCATGGTTATCGCCGACAGAAACAAATTACGTCTAATATGAGCAATATAAGTGAAAAAAAATTAGTTAGGTGGTCTCAAGTTATGAAGCATTTTCTGGAGTTTTTGTCCCTTTGAGAATATATCGTGTGTTTTGGACCTAATCGTTTTACTGGATTATATTCGCTGGAGCCTTACGGACACAATGGGATCAATACTGCTCGGAAATATTGATGTTTGACTTGCAGGGGGTCTTCAAAGGTAGGCACAGTCAACTCTTAAAAGTATGTACTTCTCTGTAAAAAAGGCTTTAGTGTCAGTGCTGTGGTTGTTGTGTGTCAAAATGGTTTATATCATCGGTAAGACGAGACTTTGAAGTTTCATTTGATGGGTGGGGTGTCGAGATGCATGGCAGATGGGCATGCACACATTACTGTAACGTTTTTGAACCGCTGTTATGTCCCGGGACCGGTACGTGTGCGCGTTATGGCTGTTTTTCTTTTGGTGGCTTTTATAGTGCAATGAGCCCATCATCTTTATTAGAAATAAAGTATTGATGTTGAATAAAGATGGTAGCAGATTTCCGCCGCCATCAGCACTTCACTCATTGGACGTTGCATCTCAGCCTTATGGTGGACCCCAAATGGCTCTTCTGTCAGAAGCCATCAATCTTCTCACAAGGCAGACAAAAACTTAGCAAATAATCAAATGTCAATGTGCAGGGGCCCACCAACCCAAGAAGAGACCACTGAGGTCAAACAAACAGACCCCAATAGTCAAAAATAACTTGAAAAGGTGGGATTAAAAAGCACTGAGGATGTGGTGTTAAATATGGCAGCATGTGCCTGAAGAAGGGGCCTGAGCTGCCCGGATAGCCTGCATATTGTGATCTGTTCAGGTAGCCAATAAAAGGGGTCATTTTGCTTGACTTCTCATTACATCTAGAATGGCTAACATTGTGTAAGACCCTAGTACTGCAGCAAATTATAAAAATGAGAGGCACTGGATTATTCGCTGATGCATCTCTTGGCAAACTGGTGAGCGTCGAGCGATCCTTGCTCTTGAAGGACTAAGCCTTTTATATACGAGAACGTGCTCGCCTCACCCAGTCCACATCGCCTTCTTATTCAATTTATCACATCCTTATTAGTCCTAAACTTTGCCTGTCCCAGGCCCTTTGGGGCACCAGTTTCAGAATAAATGTATATTTTCTAAACACGATGCAAATGATGAGGTCACACGTAAAATGCTTTGTCTTCAGACTGTTTGTGTTTGAATGCAACAGCCACACTTATTTCTAGAGCACATTTTCATGCAACTGGTGAAGGTCAAAGTGCTTTACAAGATGAAGAAAGAAATGTTTATTAAAATAAAAATAAGATTTGGCAATACTAAATATCAAAGAATAAAGTAAGGACCAATGGCTGGGAGGATAGAAAAAACAGAAATAAAGACTCCAGAGGGCTGGAGGAATAAAATAAAATCTGCAGGGGTTCCAAGGCCACGAGACCACCCAGCCCCCCCTAACTTTAATGATCTCGATCAGTCTTGGATCAGTCATGGCTTTCAGGTGTCAGGTGGAAGAATTAGATGATGCTGGTCATATGGACCTCTGATGTAGGGACATCACGGTGCTTTGATCACGTGGTGGTGGCGCAGATCACCACCACAGAGAACCAGAAAAAGAACAGCAGAGAAAAGTAGTTAGGAGTTAGTATGGATTGTGGAGCCTTGATGAAAATGACAATTCAGTGCATTAGCTTAACAGGGATACGCTAAAATGAAGCTCTGAGAAAGCCATGTTACAATAACGGGTGTTTAGTAGCTTTATAAAGTGCTCCTCCATATTAGCCTGGTGAATTTCTCTCAGTAAACTCGTATTCCTGATTTGAGGTGTATAACAGCAGAAGGCCGCCTGCCCGCCCGCCCGCCTCACCACTTCTTTTACGTTTAGCTCTTGGAATTCTAAGCAGACCCTCATTTGAAGATGTAAGGTTACGATTTGGAGTGTAAGGTGACAGACCTTCTGAGATATAAGATGGAGCAGATTATTGAAGGCTTTGTAAACCATCAGCAGGATTTTTAAAGTCAGTTCTAAATGGCACAGGTAACCAGTGTAGTGACACTAAGACTGGGGTGGTGGGCTTGGATTTTCTTTTCCTAGCTAAGATTCTGGTAATTGCATTCTGCACTCGTTGTAACTGATTGACGTCTTTTTTTGGGTGGTCCTGAGAGGAGTGTGTGTGTTACACTAATCTAGTCGACTGAAAACCAAAGCGTAAACAACATCACTTTTACAAAATTTTAAGACATCTAACTTTTGTTATATTTCTTAAGTGAAAAATTGCTTTCCTGGTAATCTGATTAATATGTGTTTTAAAACTTAGGTCAGAGTCAATTATTATCCCTGAATTCTTTACCTCCGTCCTGACTTTAAAGATCAAGTTTATTTCTGATACCCTCACTGTATCCATTTTTGCCAATCACTAAGATTTCTGTTTTCTCCTTATTTAGTTTAAGAAAATGTCGACTCATCCGCTCCGAAACACAAGTGAGACATTGGGTCAGGGTCAGTTTACAAATCACTCTATTTTATCTTTATTAGCATTTTCCGCACATTCCATACATTTTCCATGGGGTTGTTATATCAGGTGCCTCCCTGGTATTCACAAGAAAGAAAAGATTTGCTTAATGTGAATTCAGAAAGTCAGCTTACACTCCCAAAAAGAATCAGCTGAAGTCACGGAGTCCCTGGTCACTGTCTTCATGCACGTCAGTGAAGCAGGAGGCATGGCCAGCTGGGCACATCTTCTATGCCATCTATAGTATTAGGTAAGGGGAACTTGAGTAAAGAAAGGAAACCATTTTTTTAAATTGGCTTTTAGAAAATTTTACTACTAAAGTTCTCCAGCAGCTGAATTGCGCATTATGAAAAGCTAATTGCCCCTCAGCTGACTAAAGTTCATTCGTAACTGGACCACAGCCAGCCATGTTCATGTAAACCTCCCCACATGCTGACCCTCAACAGTCAAGTGGTCATCACCAGAACATCATCCTCTAGTGAGAGCCGGTATCTCCACACTGTCATAAACTAGGAGTCACAAAGCAGACAAGTCTCAATAAGTTACAAAAGTGCCCGCTGGTGGGGGAAATTCCATCAAAAACCCCGGCTCGATACAAAAACAGTTACATAGTGTGAAATAAATGACTGGACACACGATGAAGGTTTGGGACAGCCACCCTTATACTGTAGTTTCCCTGGCTGCAAATGGGTTTAAGTTTTAGTACAATGTGTATAGATTTCAGTCCAAAGTAGAACTGCTCAAGTATGGAGGATGAGGGGTTTATATAGTCGGTGTCCAGGAAGTGGGCCGGAACTGGCAGGATTTCTCGTATTTGGTCTGTGGGGAGAAAAGAGAGAGGTTTGGCGCAACCTGCCGCCCCCTGGCCTGGAGTGGAATTGGTGTTTTCTGATCTCTTTGGTCGACTCCCAAGTGCACGTGTGTGACAGTAGAATCTTTATAAAATTAAAAAGATTTATTTCTACAAACTGTACGGAGGCACAAAAGAAAGCTCTGTGGAGTACAAAAGACAAAGTGGAATTGTCTGTGACGCAAAGACAATCCAAAGGAAACAAGTCCTGTTAGAGATACTGACACGCTTGGGTTACACAATTGCACAGATCCATTCAGGGATTTCTAGAAACATTTGATTTATTCATAAACAGCATAATAAAGCATAAAGCAGAGGATGTCTGGGTCTGGGGGAGAAGTGAGACAAGGCAATAAGCAAAAAGGACAGGCTTTTAAATATACGAAGTGCTGCGCGTGAAGCAGATCACGTGACACAGCAGCAGCAGCAGCAGTCCAGCATCTAATGGAGCAAAGGGGAGGCAAACTGTATTTGTTCCTAGTGCAACAGCATTCAAGAGGGGGCCTTGGAGGAGCGACCCCCATTCTCCAGGAGTGTGCAGAGCCCCCTTCTTCACAATACTTAGAGGTGAAGTCAAGAAAAGAGGGCAAAATGGTCAAAATCCAGAACAAATGGCCCAAGAACTCAACATCTCCAGAGTGCATTCATAGTGAATCAGCAGGAACTGTGTGTGTGTGGGTGACCCTCTGGATTTACAGGGTGGAGGGCAGCTCCTCTGGTGATTGGAAGGTGACCCCACACACTAAACACATGGGCAGATGCAGAAACATACAAGTGTAAAAAGTACTGCAAAAATAAGGGAAACAAATAATAACGCCATCAAAAAATGTACAACAGCAAGCAAGAATTCGAACCCCAGCCATGGCTGAGATGTGACACACATGGACGTTATGTGTCAGTGTGACTTTATGTGTATTTTTTGTGAGCTTAGAATGATTATTTTTCATATCGTTATGATATTTCTTTTGGTTTCAGTTGTAATTCTCTAATTGCGTTGAGTCCCTTTAAATGTGCTCATGTTTAGCCCAGAAAAGGGGAACCTCAGGCAGCATCTTCATTGCCGTCTCTTTGGAGTTGTCCTGTCAATATTGTCTTTGAACGGTGGCTGTGCCAGTGTGTCTGTCTGCGGAGAGAGTGTCGACCTCGTCGAGAACTTTACTGACCTTGGCAGTGACATTCACGTGACTCTGGTGACTCTTCCTATGAAGTCAGTAGGCGGATTGTGAGAAAATGGGGGGGTCACGAGGCTGCTGGAAAGGGCTGTGTGGTGGTCCTGATATCTCCTCAAAAGGACAACAGCAACACTACTTATTTCAATCACATGTTTTCATACACATGGCATGGCTTTACAAGATGAAAAAAGAAAAACATATAAATATTAGGCAATACTAATTATTAAAAAATAAATACAGTAAGGTCCGATGGCCAGGGAGGACAGAAACAAACAACAAAAAAACTCCAGAGGGCTGGAGAAAAAGCAAAACCTGCAGGGGGTCCAAGGCCATGAGACCAACCAACCCCCCAATATTAATAACCACAATCAGTGCTTCCTAAACTCAATCCTGGGGACCCCCTGTGGCTGCAGGTTTTTGTTCCAACTAACTGGACTCGTAGCCTAATTAAGTGAGCCCTTATTTCCACGTTTCTGTGTTTTGGAGTCAACGTACAAATTACAAACTAAGTTTGGTAGATTTGTATTCAAATGTAATAAGCAGTTATATGGGGAATATATCATTTTTATTAAGTCATAAACAGTCTTTTCAACCTACCGTATATACTCACGTTTAAGTCCTCCTGCAGAAAAGTCAGGGCTTGGTTTTCCCGTATAATTTATAATGTCGGTCGTATAAGTCGAATGCGGAAAGCTCACGCTATTGGCCCAAGAGATTTCGATATGCTACCGCCCACCTGATAGAGTCACCACGGCCTTTTTCTTTCTGTGTATTGTGCCTACGTGACCACACAGTAATACCCAAACTTTTCCGAAGCGATGTTTGCACCGTTTTGTGTTTTTAGTACCCTCACACCCTCATACACCTTTATCGTAAAAGCATCCCTTATCTACAATGGAGCGTTCAAGCAAAAGAAAATGTGAAGCTGGCTTAAAATGAAAGTGGAGAAAGAAATTGGTAACTGTGCTGCTGCAACAAAATTAGATAGATAGATAGATAAATAGATAAGAAAGGCACTATGATAGATAGATAGATAGATAGATAGATAGATAGATAGATAGATAGATAGATAGATAGATAGATAGATAGATAGATAGAAAGGTACTATATAAAAGATGATAGATAGATAGATAGATAGATAGATAGATAGATAGATAGATAGATAGATAGATAGATAGATAGATAGATAGATAGATAGATAGATAGATAGATACTTTATTAATGCCAAGGGGAAATTCACAAATTCAATGTGCCTGAGAAACTGATGTGAGATTGGAGGAGGCAAGAAGATACAGAAAAAAAAATGAAGTGTTGCATTTTTGAACGAGCGTATAAGTCGGGGTCTGACTTTATGATCGATTATACACAAGTATATACGGTAATTTTCATTCTGCTTTTCCAGGTGTTCTAGTTATTTAATTGATTTTTCACTAATTAGTGAGTCGTTGCAGCTTTCATCATCCTGGGTGTCTGCTCTGCTGGTTGTTAATTGTCACTATTGGGGTTTAATGAAGGGAGCAAACTGCACAGGAAAAGGGGACAATAATAGGAAAACAGCAAAAGAGAGTTAGGCATTTATAGCTTGTGAGAGGCAGCCGGGTCCCATGTCTGGCCGGGACACCCCTTCTGTATATGTTCTGGGGTAGTAACCATGGACAGCTCAATGCCTCTCCTGGGACACTTGGTGGCAGCCTCCCTGGCCGGTGGTGATTCCACAACCTCCTGCAGGGCTCCATGGGAGATGAAGTCCTCCACAGGCCGGTTGGGAGCTGGGGTGGCCGTCAGGGGGTGCTGCTTGGATTCCACAGCCCGACTGGACAAATCTTCAGCCCCACCCGGAAGTGCAATTGGAACCAAGTGTTCAAGCACCTGGAACACTTCTGGGTGGGCTATAAAAGGGCCGGGAGATGGAGGACGAAGCTAGACGGGAGGAGTGGTGGAGCCAGAAAAGTGCTTTGGTGTTGGCTTAAGGGCTTGTGGGACTGTGTATTGCCCGTGGGGTTCATGGAGAAGACGCGGCCCACAGGTGAAGAACGATAAAAGTTCTTAGTGTTTTTACACGTGTCGAGTCAGGCGCTATACAGCGTCCCTATTACAAGTTTTTGAAAAAAATAGAAATATTTCTAAATGTCTTATAAATGTAAAAACCATCCCGTTGTGTTTTTCTGAATGCAGAATAAGAGAAGAGTAAAAAAAGACCAGCTAATTAAATGAGATCAGTTGTTATCGATTATTATCACCGATTGTGAATCTCATTGAAACAAAAACCTGCAGCCACAGGGAGTCCCTAGGATCGAGTTTGGGGACCACTGATCTCAACCAGTCCTCGTGGCTTTCAGAATTGGACGATGCTGGTCATGTGGACCTCTGGCCTTCAATCCATCAATGTGGGGACTGCATGGTGCCCTGATCAGGTGGTGGTGGTGGTACAGATCCCCACCACAGAAAACCCAAAAAAGAACAGCAGAGAAAGTAGGGGTTAGTACGAATTGTGGACATATGATAAAAAAAATGATAATTCAATGCATATATAGAATATCAGGGTTACACTAAAATGAAGCAATGAGAACGCCATGTTAAAGTAATGAATTATTAGCCATTTGTTAAAGTGCTCCACTCTATTAGGCTGGCAAATTTCTATCAGTAAACTCGTATTCCAGATTGTAGGTGCATAACAGCAGAAGGCCGCCCGCCTTACCACTTCACCCCCTCTCCATGAAGGTCCAAGTCTTTAGAGTCCTGGTGCTCCCTGTTTGTGAGACATGGACACAATCCAGTGACCAGAGATGAAGACTGCACTCCTTCATGTGTGTCTCTTCAGAGGGTCCTTGGGTTCTGCTGGTTTGACTTTGTGTTGCTCACGGAGTCCCAAATGAAGCACATGACCTGTATTGCGAGGGAGCGTCAGTCACGGCACTACGCCCATGTGGTGCCATTCTCCAAGGGTGGGCCAGCTCACAGGATTCTCATTGTTGAGGACCCAAGTGGCTGGACCAGGCCAAAGGGACGCCCACTTAACACCTGGCTGTGGCAGATAGAGGGTGGGAGTGGACCACATGTCTGCCAGGAAGGGTGGGTTGCCAACCAGGATCCTGAACTGTACCAGTGCATGCCCCCCAACCTGACCTGACCTGACCTGTCTTTGAATTCTCTTTCTAGATTTGTGTATTGAGACTGTGCTGCTCTAGGATTGCCTCCTTTCTGCTCTTTTAAGCACTTTTTGTAATTCTCTTTTTATTTGACTAAATATTTTCAATTTATAAATGGTTTGTGTTGCCTTTTGGGTCACTAGCCATAGTTTTTTTTTCTACAGTTCCCCCTTTTGTTTTGGAACATTTAAGATTACTTTTGAACTTTAAACCAGTTTTTTTCATTTTAGGGCCTATTTTTTGGCCAAAGCCTGCAACTAGCAGTTGCAATAAGCTGGACTGGGTGAGCCTCATTTGGCCGGGCTAGTAAGAGTCCTGAATGCTGTAGAAGCTTATCTTCAGTGACTGGTCACTTTAAATGTAGTTATGTTCTGTGTTCTTTGTGGGACCCCTGGGGGGGGGGTCCGCCCTTACGCCATCAATCTTAAGCCCTCCCATATGGCTGTTTTTGGCATACGTATGTGAAACTCCATTTCATGACAATGAAGACATCTGGAACAATGGGTAATCTTCCCAGAAAGACCTGCCTACCAAAATGGCATTAAGGGCGCACAGCAGAAACTCATTCAGGAAGTCACAGAGGATCCCAGAAGAACATCCAAAATAGCACAGTGCTGGCCTCAGATAAGGCCAGTGTTCAGGGCTCCGTGATAAAAGAGAAACTGAGAAGAAATAGGATTCGTGAGGAGAGCAGCAAGAAGGAAACATCTGCTCTACAACAGGAACATCAATGGAAAGAAACCCCAAATCTTTTGGAGTGATGGCAAATGTTGAACTCTTTCAATGACCTAGGGGCCTACTGTGTCTGCCGTTGGACCAGAAGAACGTTGGGCCTGCAATTAAATGTGAAGGTGTTGGTGTGATGAAGGGGAGATGCTTTGGAAGCAGACATCACTAGGGCACTTACCAGAGTCTTCTAAAGGAGGATGTCTGCTCATCTGTCTGTGACCTGAAGCTGAAGTTTCACTTGGTTACACAGCGAGTCATTGAGCCAAAACTCAAAAGCCAGAAGACTGGAAGTCAAAGTGCCAACTTAAACCCAGCAGAGATGCTCTGGTAGGACCTGAGATGAGTAGTTGACAGCCTACTGGTGTGTCTGATGTGTCGAATGATTGAAAGTGTTTAGTTATGATTATTGCTGCTAAAGGTGCTGCAACCAGCTATTGAAACTGGGGGGCAATTACTTTTACACATGGCTGATGGGGTGTTATCTAAGTTGACTTACAAACCATCCAGTGTGTCTCCTCAGGCTCCGTTCTCTAATGTTGCATTTAAGCTAAAGGCCTCATGCTGTTTATTGTGTAAAATGTGGATAAACAGAGGAGATCAGCGAGGGGGCAGTGGGGCAACAGGGCAGAATCATAAACTTCTGTGCCTTTGTCCTCCTCCGTATTGCTTCTTCAGTATAGCATCTTTCACAGCGTGCGCCACTCTCCCTCTTTACACACCAACACAGGTTTGTTCAGCGCCTCGTGTGGAGCGAGGCGTGACATGTTGATTTATGAACTTCATTAGGTCCTCACATATCACACATAGCTGGCATTCCACAAGGCAGGCATGCCACGACTGGCACACATCATCCAATTTGTTTTAGATGCCACAAAGAGCCCAGCTGCCTAATTGAAAATGAAGTACGAAATTCAAATCGGCCTGTTTCTTCATTTTTTTTTTCTTCATCAAAACAGGGAGTTAAAGGCTTAAACGGAGCCCTCGGACCACCAGGAGAGGTGGGGCCAACTGGAGAAAGGGTAAGTGGAGAGCATCTCAAGAAGTCCTTTATATAGTGCCTTTCACAGCAAACACCCCAAAGCATACATCCATTATTACACCTGCTGAATCCAAATCTATAGTCAGTCATGAGCGTCAGAGCCAATCTCAGCAGCATTGGGCACAAGGCTGCAACCAACATTGGACGGGACACAGAAAGAGAGGCACTGTGCAAATGTGCCTAGCAAGTGAGCTGTTACATGTTTCTGTGAGAGGCGCCATATAAAGTCTGAGAGTACTGAGAGAACTGCTGACATACGTCCATTACTGGGGAGCTGCGGTCGAGAGCGGTCAACCTCAACGTGACACCCAATGGGCAAAGGCACTCAGGTGCTGTAGACAGATAGAGATGGAAAGGCACTATATAATAAAATGATAGAGAGAAAAAGAGCTATGTTATAGAAAGGGAGACATATAGGGGAGGTGCCATATAACAGACATATTTGATAGAGAGATAATGAAAGGCATTAGTAATAGTAAGTGGACAGATGGATAATGAAGGACATAAGATGGATACTGTGGATAAATAGATCATTAAAGGCACTATATGATAGAGAGATAGGAAAGGTGCAATATAACAGATAGAGAGCAATAGATAATGAAAGGGACTATAATAATAGTTAGGGAGGACACTGTACAAGAGGTAGATTTTAGATTATAAAAGTCCCTTTACTGTATAGATAGATGGAAAAAATAGACAAATAACGAAAGGCACCATATGATAGCTAGAAAGGAAAACTATTATATAAAAGATGGAGAGATAAGTAATGAAAGGCACTATATAAGAGATAGATTATGAAAGGCCTGATATAGTATAGATAGGTAAATAGACAGACAGAAAAATAGCTGGATAATAAAAGGCACAATACAATAGACAGACAAATAATTAAAAGCACCGTATAACAGATAGATAAGGAAGGTGCTATATAAAGGATGGGGAGAGAGAGATAAGGAAAGGCACTATATAAGAGATCGAATATGAAAGGCTTGATACAAGAAAGAAAGAAGGAAAGAAAGAAAGAAAGAAAACTAGCTAGATAAGGAAAGGCACCATGAGAGAGGCAGATGATGACAGGTCCTGTACAGAATGGATAAGCAGACAGAGATGTGAAAGGCACTATATGATACCGAGATGTGAAAGGCAGTACATAACAGATGGATCTTCTTTTAAAATGTATTCTTTTTTTCTGACCCATGCCCCGTATTTCTGAGGCTAAAACACATAAAATCCCTTCAGACTGAGCTCACCCCCTCCACAGCTGGGTGGGCGCCTGTTCAATTCTTAAGTTGAGTATTTTTTGGTGTCAGACTCCTCCTTCCGTCCTGTCTCTATTTCACATTTCTTTCATTTCTAAACCCATGCCGTATCTACCAGCTGAAAGACCCTCTTTTAGTCCTCCTCTTTATAATCGCCATGGTGGTACCCCATTGCTGGCCTGCCAGCGCTAGTTTGCTCACAGTACTAATGGCCGCTGACCTTATGGACTTCTTCATGAGCCAAACGTCCTGTTGCTAGTGCCATTTGGGAAATTCTGAAGGTTCAGATTTTCTGATCTTTCAATTTGTTTTCACCTCACTGCATGCTTTTTATGGTGGACCCCCAAATCCTCCTCCTCCTCATTGAATTCCCAGACCCGGCCAGGCTAGCAGAGATGACAATTCATCCGGCATGTCCATCCAAATAAACAGTGGTGTCCAATGGGAGTGTCGTATTTGAGACTCCTCATATGGGGACGTCCCAGGCAGTCCAGATCCAGTGTATCCTGATTGCACGAGACTCCACCCCCTTTGCTCTGGGCCAATAGCATCCTGATGACAAGGCAGGGTGATGAGAATTGCAAATGAAACCACGAGGTGGGCATATTGGTCAAACTACAGCACTGGTCACTGCTCTGTTTTGTGTCTTTTTCCTCTTCAGGGGGATGAGGGGTCACTTGGCCAAGGAGTAACCGGCTATCCTGGATTTCAGGTAAGAAGCCCCCTGCTTTTTGTTTGAATTTTTGTTGCTCCGTGAGGGGGTGGCGATATAATTTTCAGCCTACAGTTTGTTGATAAGTCTCTTTATATACTCGTACGTTCACTGTGTGTCTTTTTCAAATAATAAAGAACCAGGGCCTTGGCTCCTTGAAGTGGTCACCCACCCATGCTGCTTTTAACCACAATCAGATCCGCTGGCAGATGCATCGGGCATTAGGGGAACCAGGTGTGGACAGGGCCCACCAGTTACCTAAATGGGATGAAAGCTGGTCAACTGAGTGAAAACCAAGGTAGCTTAAAAGGGAAAAAACCAAGCTCCTGCCCACAGCAAGAAGTGCCAACCACTGCGCCAGGATACTAAATAAAAAATGTCAATATATATACAAACATAACAGATAGTGGGCAAGGCTATCAGAGTGTAGGCAGTGGAATACTGTAATGGACAACAGGTGGATATCTGGTGGTGAGGAGACATTTGGCACATCAGAACGCTGGCTTGTGGGAACATGAACATGGCAGCTCAGGATCAGGTCATTCTGGGTAATGGAGGGTGGAGGTTTACAAAGAGGGCACCCCTGGTGCTGCTAAAGACCTGCATGTGGCACCAAATGACTTTGTAGCTTCTCACCCGGTAACCCCATGATGTGCAGTGGTTCAATGGTTCTGCCTGGCAGCCCTTATGTTCTGATGAGGGGTCTCTGCTAAGGAATTTGCTCCCGTTATTGCCATCTTCCAGGCTGCATTTCTGACCTCGGGGACTTTAGGATTACAGAAGACCCTTTCAGCCATCAGGACCTCCTGTGAAGGACCCTCTGTCAGAGCAGCAGACTCTCTCAGAATCACCACACTCAGCCCACTTGTTACACTCGTCCCAGCGAATCCACCAAACACACGAGGCATCCCCAACTCTGGACCCCGACGTGGCCCCCAAAGGCAGGCCAGAGAGGCCTTCTAAAGGGACTTATCTGTTGGGTCAGGAGTCAGGAGGTGACATGGGGCAAAGAAAAGGAGAATGGGAGGGGGCAGGAGAAGATGGGGGTCTGGAAATGAGTAGAGTGGATACAGAGAGCCAATTAGAAAATAAGCGAACCATTTAAACGAGTAAAGACTCCAAAAAGTGTCTGTAATTAATGCTTACTTCCATTAGACACTTGTATGATTTTCTATTTGTTTTTATTGCTTTATAAGTGTTACTCTTTCTTCTGCTTCACGTTGTTGCTGTTGTCACATTGCTCAGCAGTGCAGACAGATCCACTGCCTGACTGCCATTTTATTGTCTTTTCTGCTGTTTGTCCTGCTGCAGGGATTCCCCGGACCCCGAGGCCAAGTTGGACTAAAGGTAAGGCGCTTTAGTATCTCTGAGCTTGTGGGTTCAAATCCCACTACTTACACCAGTGTGTGTGACCCTGAGCAAGTCACTTCACCTGCTGGTGTTCCAATTGGAAAAAGCGACGAAATGGAACCAGTCAGTCATTTTCTAACCCTTTTAATCCTAAACAGGGGGTCTGCTGGAGTCTATCCCAGCTAGCAAAGGGTGCAAGGAAGGGACAAACCCCGGACAGGGCGCCAGTCCATCGCAGTACTAACACACACACACCAGTCATACAACATCGCTGGTTCACCTAACCTGTCTTTGGACTGTGGGAGGAAACCCACTCAGATATGGGGTGGGGGGATTTGGATGGGGTGCTTTCCTCTCTCATGTCCAAAGACAAGCAGGTTAGGTGAATTGGTGATTCTGTTGTATCTCAAATGCCACCTTGGTTAAAGAAGCCAGACAAAAAAATGTTAGGGACTTGGAGTCCCAAAGCACGGAATTCCTGCCAGTTCCAAAAATTCCCAGTAGTGAGGGGCTTTGGCAAAAACCCTGGCCAGACACAAAAACGGCTTTGCAATCTGATGAGGGCCACTTTTTGGTGTTACTCTCATCTCCCGTACCCATGAGTGCATCCCAGTATTCAACAGGAGACGCAGTGCTAATGACATCTGATTGGCGATGGGTTTAAAGGTCATCCAAAACTATGCCAGGTTATCTAACTTTCCAATCTCCCAGATGTCATGATCAGGTTTTACGTATGCTATTGTTTAGTGTACTGTAATTTTGTACTTGTATTGGGCATCTGTTGGTGAAGAGAGACTCACTGACGTTGACTTTGCTGACGATGCTGTGATCTTCACAGAGTCAATGGAGGCTCTGATCGGGGCGCTTGAGAGACTGAGTGAGGAGTCTGAGTGTCTGGGCTTGCGAGGGTCCTGATAAAAACCAACATCCAGGCCTTTAATGACCTCTTGGGCACGGCCATCAGCAGTGTGTCTGTCTGTGGAGAGAGTGGCGACCTCATCGAGGGGTTTACTGACCTTGGCAGTGACATTCATGACTCTGGTGACTCTTCCTATGAAGTCAGTAGATGGACTGGGAGAGCACTGGGGGTCATGAGGTCATAAAGGGGTGTGTGGTGCTCCTGATATCATCAAAAGGATGAAAGTCCAAGTCTTTAGAGTCCTGGTGCTTCCTGTTTGTGAGACATGGATGCTATCCAATGACCTGAGATGAAGACTGGACTCCTTCATGTGTGTCACTTTAGGGAATCATTGGGTACTGCTGGTTTGACTTTGTGTTGCTCACGGAGTCCTGAATGAGACCTGCATTGTGAGGAAGCGTCAGTTACGGCACTACGGCCATGTGGCGTGATTACCCAAGGGTGATCCGGTTCGCAGGATCTGCAGTGTTGAGGACCCGAGTGGCTGGACCAGGCCAAAGGGACACCCACATAACACATGGCTGCAGCAGATAGATGGTCATTTCCAGAGGGTGGGACTGGACCGCGAGTCTGCCTAGGGAGGGTTGACATCAGGGACCCCGAGCTGTTTTTGTCATGCCTGTACCAGTGCAGGCTCCCCAACCTGACCTGACCTGATTGGGCGTAACTGAGGCTGAGAGTTCTGTTGCTTTTATTGTTTGCTTGAATTTTGTAATGATTCATATGTTGTGTTTTGGTTTACAATGACTTGGATGCCATTTTAGGCCCTCAACTGCCACCATTTTGTAATCCTGTCATTAGGTCCAACTCCCGCGTGTTTAGAGGCCCGGTCACTGAAGTCATGACCTGTGTTTTACTGACACAAGACTTCTGGGAAGTCATTTCCTTATCTGATCTGTGGATACGAGAGCTCTCAGGAAGCTCGTTCATCGCTCTTCTCGTGTGTTACTTTCAGTTTTGACCTCTTGCTTGTTTTCTCAGCTGTGAATCTTGTGTCTCATTTTGGCTTCAGTTTCCTTCCTTCTCAATCCCTTTTCTGTTTTCCTATGTGTGTCTTCCAGTTGTGCTCAGAAAGTTTATCTGCCAGTAAGTTGACTTTGTGTTTTCGGTTCCTGGTTTCTGATTCCCATCTTGTGCTCCTTATTTTGACGATTTTGGTTGGCTCAGACTCCCCGTTTTTGACCTCTGTCTGTTTCTGACTCTGCGTTTCTTCTGGTCACTTTCCTTCTCCATGACCTCTTCGACAAGACTGTTCCAATTTGCCCTTTAGTGCACAAGCCAGAGGTTTATGGTCATCCTTCTCCTTGTGGAGCTTTTTGCTTTATTTTGGGACTTTTCTAGTTATTTTGCCAGCTCTGCTTGGTTGTGGCCTACCAGACTAGAAGCCAGCAGTTAGCAGTGAGTAGTTGGTGCATTGGTGTGAGCCTCTTCAGGGCTAGCCAGTGAAGATCCTGCCCTGATGTGTCGCTATATCTCTGGAGGCTTCACACCCATGTTTATGACTACCAATTACAACAGATAAAGCCTCCTCTGAGCTGATTACACAACACTATAATAATAATTAGTAATTCTTTGCATTTATATATTGCTTTTCTCACTACTCAAAGCACTCAGCAATTGCAGGCCAAGGGCCTTGCTCAAGGGCCCAACGGAGCAGAGTCCCTTTTGGCATTTGCGGGATTCGAACCGGCAACCTTCCGATTGTCAGTGTAGATCTCTAGCCTCAGAGCCACCACTCTGCCTCACTACAGGTAAAGCTTCCAAACTCCCTGACTGAAGCATTGCGTCTTCTCTTTTGTGACACTAACTGTTGAATACTCTGTTTCCAAGTTGCACCACAGCAGCTTTCAGTTGTCCAAGTTTACGGATCTCTCTCAGAGTCTCGTGTGTGTGTTTCTTCTTTGAGCTTCATGTTGACGACTTTCTGGTGAGGTTCCACTGCGTGTTCTTTGATTTTGATTTCATCGTTGTTGCTGTTTATGCTGTTGCCTTTGTGCTGGTGATGACCTCTGGGAAGAACAAAATCTGCAGTGCATCCTTTGGGATATCGTCAAAGATGGAAAGTGTAAATTCAGTTTGAATGGTGTGTCACGAAAACCCCGATGAGACGTTAAGAAGGTTTGGGCCAGCCACCTGTATAATATGTCCTGGCTGCAAAAACGATTTAAGAAATGATATACAGATCTTTCCAGATCGGAGTCCACAACTGAACTGCAGGTACAGAGACAAGATGGCCATTTTAAAGGCCAGTGTAGGAAGTGACGTCCTCATAGGCTGGACCGGAAAGTTATGTTATCAGAGGCGTGACCAGAAGTGGCATCATCAATGGCGCCAGAACCGAAAGTGATGTCATCACAGAAACTGGAAATGTGCGGGATTTCCTAAGAATGGTCTGCAAGGGATGGAGAAAGACAGTTAGTGCACCCTGCCGCCCCCTGGTCGGATGTGGAATTGCCATTATTCAAGTCCTTTAGTTGATTCCTACTGGCGTGTGTGTGACAGGTGTTTAGAAAAGCTCTTCACAGCACCTTCCCAAACACAGAGCCCTGCCAAGAGGATGAGATCTGCCAAGAGGGAGCCTCCATGTCTAAACTGTTAAATTTGGTTCTGTCTTGTTAGACGCAGCCATAGTCTACCTCGATATCCAATGCATTTTAACATTATGGTTTGGTTGGACACTGAAACTGATTTTGAAGCTCAGTAATCTTGGGTTTTATTCTGCATTTTTAGGGTACTAAAGGTTTCACTGGACTGAAGGGTGAGCCAGGACCACCTGGAGACAGAGGAGAAGATGTAAGTTCTTTGTGTTGTTTATCATCATACAGTTTCTTAAATGCAATTAAATGAAAGGAGCAATTAATGTGAAAGAATAACCGAGTGACTACTGCAACCCACTGAATCACCCTGTGATCCTCCTTCCAGAGTGAGGCTGAGTGAAATTGAGAATCAATCGATAAAATACACTTAGCGACCGGCTGTCCAGGTGGTGAGGGTGCCTGGGGGGTGTTGGGGGGGCACAGGTATGAAACATGACAGCGGCTGAGTCCTGCAGGCTCAGTACTTTAACTGGGCACAGCAGATCCCATTCCAGTGCCAGTGTGGGGGCACCATGCCACCTCTACCTCTCTTTGAAGGCTGCCCCTCAAGTTTATCAAGTAAGGCAGGGAAAAGTCAAAGGGACGGATGGAATTTCAGGGAGCTGTTTGTAGTCAGGTGTTCCTCTGATGACAACTTAGAACTTTAGAGCTGTGATCTGTGAGATGTTCACATTTATTTCTTGTTGTTTTTGACGGTTGTTTTACAACACAGGGACATGTGATTCCTGATTTTCCCATGTCTGGACTATTTAACACAGTCATTTTTATTTTCAGCACATTTTGGTATTTACTTCAACTTCATTTTATTTTTCATTGGGTCAGTTCGTAGAGACAGGGCCTCAGAAACTGCACAACTCGTCACACCAAAGGTGTTGTAAAAGCCAGCTGTTATCCATGGCTCTGTATTTATCTGTATTTTAAGTTTTATTGTCAATTTTGACTTCTTATTTTTCATATCTTTATTTCTGATATTTTTCATTATACACTGCATTATGAGCTCAAGAGTTCCTAAGCACACAAGTCTGGAAAAATACTCAAAAACATCCACTAGAGGGGGAAAACGCCATCAAAACCCTAGATAGTTACTCAAATGGCAACATAGTATCTTTATTCTCAAAAGCTCCGTGAAACAAAAATAAGCATCAAAGGAGCACAAATTTACTGAAGGCAATGCTTTGGAAAAAGGAAATTCCAAAAGCAAACAAAGTCCCAATCACAAATCCAAAGAGTAGTCAAAATAGAGCACAGGGGTCAAAAAATCCAAAAAGAAATTCACAAAAAGCACAATAACCAAACTCACCAGAGAGACTCACCACACCACGAGCGCATTCACAATGAACCGCCAGGGACTTTATAGGGCTGAGGGCAGTCTCGTGACAGTGATGGGCAAGTGACCCCCCACAAAACACACAGAACACAGCAGAATACACGCGGACACAAACAAATGAAATAATCGATACAGTTAACATGGAATAAGAGCAAAGTAAGCTTAAAAAAGAGCTTTTGAACCCCAGCCAGAGGGGGAAGCCTGGCAAAAACATGACATCCTGTCTCTGTCCTGTCACTTTGTGGGTGGAGCCCCCAGGAGGCGGGGTCACCCTGACGTTACTGCTACTGGCCCCGCCCTCTCACTATAAAGGGCAGCGAATAGGAGGGATCCAGTGGGAGATTACCGAGTTGTATTTGTAGAGATGTTTACTGCTTTGTCTGACTTTCTGCTCTTCTTTTTATATTTTGTGGGTTTTTTTTTGACTGTTTGCTCTTTTGAGAATTTTGTTGAACTTTTTCCGTTTTGTTAAATAAATCCTCATTTAAACGTATTCTTTGTTTTTCCTTTTATGTACAAGCCAGGGGTTTACAGTCATTCTCTTCCTTGTAGAACTTTTTGCTTTATTTGGGGGATTATCTAATTAAATAGTAGAACATTTTACTTTACTTACTAGTTCTCCTTGTGTGTTTAATCTATTAAAATATGTGTGTGTGTGTGTGTGGTTTATTGTTATTTTTGTTGTTTTGAAGTACTGTCATTCCTTGTCATTTGTGGGGGTTAAGGGCGCAGGAGCCTCAGAAATGTGAAAATCTGCAGATACATTTTGGGGACCCCACCTCATCTCCTAATACTGTACAGTTAATATACAATAACATACAATTGATTATTTTACACATTCTAGGCAATACAGTATCAAACACACACACACACACACACATATATAGATCTTTCAGGGGGCGTTTTTGATTTTATTTTTTAATGCCTCACTTTCCAATCAGTCATTTTGAATCTGCAGTCCTTGCTGACTTCATTTTTATTATTTTTCAGAATTACCTTCCCGGAAAAGAAGGCCCAGCAGGACCAAAGGGATACCCAGGACATCAAGGTGAAAATGTACGTCTCCTCTGCTTGCTTGTTTAACGTTTGTTTTGTATTCACTGTAAAAAAAAAAAAAAATGAATGCATTTTAGAGCTTATCTTTTTACATTTTTAAAGGGGTTAACAGGAATGACCGGACCTTCAGGGCCAAATGTAAGTAAAATGAAAACCATGGACTCCTCGTTCTGTTCACCTGCAGAAAGAATAGAAGAGCGTGGGGTGGAGAACTTGACAAATGAAGGGCATTGTGGGGTTAGTTATGTTGTGACGCTAACATGGACTGCAGAGCTCAGATTCACGTAACGCCCTTTACTAAGGCAAGTGGTGGTTTATTTTATTTGATTCGGGTTTAGAAAGCCAATCTCAAGCCCTGCTATGAAACCTTTCTAATTCCACAAACAAACGCTCTTAGTCTCACTATAATGCATAAATCATAGAAATGTATTGATGATGAATGAAAGGAAGAAAAGACAAATATAAAGACGCACAGATTTACCCCTTTACGTGTTCCAACCTCCACTCCAAACTGTCACCCTGACCTAACCAGTCCACAAGTACACACACCTAAATATTCTGAAACACACGTAAAAAAGTCTGGGGCAGCCGCTCGTATCTCACCGTATCTCACGTGATTTTGTTTTTATTCAGTTTTATTGAGTGTTGCTGTTCACGCTGAATTAGTCCATTCAATTGGTCCACGATGTCAAAGCCACACTGACAAAAAAACAGAGACATAGGTACTGTATATATGATATTTGGAATAATTCATTTTATGACCTGTATAGTAGATTTCGGAAAACCTTGTGGCACTGATGCAACATTATTCATATTCATTCGCATAACATCGTGCGCTTGTAATCAGTGGCCGCGTTTTAAATTGTTTTCGATCTTGCCAGTGTCCCCTTTTGGGTGCTTGGGGTGTTTCTTTTGTACTCCAGGACATGCAGAGGACAGAACAGTACAGAGCGGTCAATCATCAGATTCAAATGTTAACAGATCCCACACACCCACGGACCGTCCTTTCTACATTTCCGACATGTGTAGCTGTTGAATTGCGCACACTTCTCTCTGTGCTGTGTTACTCTTACACTGAAGGGGCTGAGGGGAGCGGTGGTCTTGGAACAGAAGCGTGTCGATGTTGCATCCTGTTTTGTTTTATCCGTCGGCTTTTCTTGTAAGAAGCGACGACGAAGCTCCTCTGTAAGGTGAGCCATGAACACTCTTCTTTTCTCAGTGGCCCCCGTGCATGCCTTGCACAGTAAATGTGCGTTGATCGCCGCCAAGTCATGTGTGTTATAGCGCACATTTTGAAGAAATCATTTTATGACCTGAATTGTACCAATCAGAAAACATCATCACACTAATGCAATATTATTTGAAAACGAACAGCGTCAGATCGGGTGTAAATGTATGGCATTTCTCAAAGTTTGCTCTTTTTCAGTTTTATTCTCTCACTCACGTTCATGCACTCCCTTGCCTTTACCCACTCCTCCTTCTGATCTTACTGCAATTAACAGCGCCAGTATAAATTCACACGCTGTTCAATTTCATATAATATTGTATTGGTGCGACGATGTTTTCTGATTGGTACTATTCAGGTCATAAAAGGGTTTCTTCAAAATGTCCCATATATTTGTCGGTTTCTTTTTTGCCCTGGTGCTGCACCAGAAGGCGTGAGATTATTCAGTGCGGCAGGAGCACGCAGGTGGCCGGTTGCTTGCGCTATAACACGCTTGACTTGACGGCGACCAACGCACATTTACTGTTGTAATAAAGGCGCTATATAGCGCCAGACCCGGCACAGAATACGCAGAGGCACGTGTTCATACTCACAGGTATTCATTCTGTTGCTCTTCAGCCGTGGGCACACGTCTTCCCCGTGTCCCACCGGCCCAACACAGTCCCAAGCACCAAACCAACACAAACCCACACTTTCCTGCTCCACCACTCCTCCCAGGCAACCTCGTCCTCTTCCTCCCGATTCTGGCCTTGATTGCTGGGAGGCAGGCCCTTTTATGCCCCACCCGGGAGTGATCCAGGTGCCTGACCAGCTGGACTTAATTGCACCTCCGGGTGGGGCTGATAAACCGTCCAGTGTGGTGGCTGGATCTCTGCAGCACCCCCTAGCGGCCACCCCATCTCCCAACCGGGCTGCTGTGGTGGACTCCATGTCCCATGGAGCCACGGGGAAGATTGAGGAGGAATCCACTGCCAGGGAGACTGCCCCCAAGCGCCCCGGGGAAGGTATTGCAATGTCCATAATGGCTCCCCCGGGACGTATGCGGCAGAGGCGTCCCGGCCGGGCATGGGATCCGGCTGTCCGTCACACTGTATATTGCATGCACGGGGGCCACTAAGAAAAGAAGAGTGTTCATGGCTCACCTTGTAGAGGAGCTTCGTCGTCGCTTCTTACAAGAAAAGGCAATGGATAAAGCAAAAGAGGATGCAACATCGACAAGCTTCTGTTCCAAGACCGCCGCTCCCCTCAGCCCCTTCAGTGTAATAGTAACACAGCTCAGAGAGAAGTGTGCGCATTGCAACAGCTACACATGTCGGAAACGTAGAAAGGATGGTCCTTGGTTGTGTGGGATCTGTTAACATTTGAATCTGATGACTGCTTATTGCGCGGAACTGACCGCTCTGTACTATTCTGTCCTCTGCATGTCCTGGAGTACAAAAGAAACAGCAGCAAACAGCAACATGTGGGGACTGGCAAGATCAGAAAAAAAAAAAAAACACAGTCACTGATTACAAACGCAAGACGTTATGCGAATTAATATGAATAATATTGCATCAGTGCCACAATGTTTTCCGAAATGTACTATACAGGTCATAAAATGAATTATTCCAAATATCATATTTAATTACGCCTCTGAATTTTTTGTCAGTGCGGCTTTGACATCATGGACCATAAGGTGCTACTAATTCAGCGTGAGCAGGAACACTCAATAAAGTGACGGTGAGATACAAAGCAGGCAGATTCGCCAGCATTTGTGTGTCAGCTTTTATCCCACCAGATCAGAGAATTTCCAGTTCCATTGTCTCAAACCACCACTCACATCTACAGTTATTCCCAGTTTCAGATAAAATGTAACCGTGTCAGATCTTTGGGGGTTTGTTGTATCGTGATCATGACTGAGAGAGTAAAAGTGAAAAAAAAAATGCTATTTTTTACAAGTACTATAAATTTACACTGGCTCTTACAGACACAAATCAAATGAATGTTTTTAATGTAGAATATTAACAAAAAAATTCTCCTGGGAGCTGGTTTTGAACTCACAACCTCCAGATTATAAGTCAGCAGTTCTAACCACAGCACCATACTTACACCTTTTGTGAAAGTGTTTATTTGATATTTGTCCATCAGCCCTCACACATTATACAGTTCATGCCTACATTTTGTTATTTATTGCTAAAACATGAAAAACGTTTCTGTTTTAACGATGTGTTTACATAAATTGTTGTAGACACACAACACACATCTAATTATTTCCCCTTACGATTCTGGGTAGCTCACTCCCGGATAATCAATCAAGGCAGGAACTGGGAGAACTTCTTGCCCATTCTGAGGAGGTGGGTGGGATGGTATAGCAGGCTGCTTGCTGCTTGGGCTTATCAACACATTTAGAAGACAAAAGAGGCTGACGGAGAGGTGCAAGGGGATTTAAGGTGGGCCGGATCTCCAAGTTTTATTGTTGGCTCTGGTAATTCTAATGTTAAAGATATCTCAGACCTAAATTACTTTTGGTCTCCAAGAATACATTTAAACATACAAAGGCTCAGCACTCTTGACTATTGGCCATTTATCAGCCAAGAATGCCTTACTTGATGTCCTGTTCCCTACTATTGGGTGGAGCTCACACCCTCAGGCTTAATAAACCTCGCAGCACAGAGCGTATGGCAAACGTTTGGCTGCACCAGGTGCTCAAAGAAATCTACCTTATTACCATATATACTCACATATAAGTCGGGTCTTGAAACCCAAAAAATCAATCATAAAATCAGACACTGATTATGCACCTGTTCAAAAATGCAAATCTTAATTTTGAATTTTTTTTTTTTTACATCTTCTTGTCTCCTCCAGTCTCACATCAGTTCCTCAGGTGCATCAACGGTGCACCAATTTCTTTTGCTACTTCAATGATATTTCATTTAAAACCAGCTTCATATTTTCTTTTGATCAAACGCTCCATCGTAGAAAAGGGATGCTCTTACAATAAAGGTGTATGAGGGTGTGAAATACAAAAAAACACAAAACAGTGCAAACGTCACTTCGGAATAGTTTGGGTATCACCATGTGGTCACGTAGGCACAACAGAGAAAGAGAGTGAGTTTAGGAGCACACGCTGATACAGTGCATTGCCACACTCACATACAAAAAAAGGGCGTGTGCTTCATGGTTAATCTTTTAGGTGGCCGTTAGCAAATCAGAATCTCTAGGACCAATAACGTGAGTTTTCCGCATTCGACTTATACGACCAACATTATAAAATACCAGAAATAATACGTTAAAATCAACTCCCGACTTATCCTTGAGTATATACAGTACTTCAACCACTCTAGACATTAAGACAAAGGATTGAAAGTTAAAAGCATCAAGGAATTTATTACAGGAATACAGTAATCCCTCCTCGATCGCGGGGGTTGCGTTCCAGAACCCCCCGCGATAGATGAAAATCCGCGAGGTAGAAACCATATGTTTGTGTGGTTATTTTTATATATTTTAAGCCCTTGTAAACTCACCCACACTGTTAACATTATTAGATCCCTCTAGACATGAAATAACACCCTTTAGTCAAAAGTTTAAACTGTGCTCCATGACAAGACAGAGATGACAGTTCTTTCTCACAATTAAAAGAATGAAAACATATCTTCTCTTCAAACGAGCGCCGTCAGGAGCAGAGAATGTCAGAGAGAGAGAAAAGCAAACAATCAAAAAATCAATACGTGCTGTTGGGCTTTTAAGTATGCAAAGCACCGCGATAAAGCAGCCGCAAAGAAGGGAGCATTTTTTAGAGTAGCCTCCGTATCTTCTAAACAAACAGCCTCTGTGCAAACAGCCCCTCCGTCAGGCGCAGAGAACGTCAGAGAGAGAGAGCGCGAAATTAAAGCAAACAATCAAAAAATCAATACGTGCTTTCATTTCTTAGAGGAGCGTCCATATCCTCTAGGCAAACAGCCCCTCTGCTCACACCCCCTCCGTCAGGCGCAGAGAATGTCAGAGAAAGACCGAGAAAAGCAAACAATCCGCTCGGGGAAGCATATCGTATATCATTGAGGAGTTTTAGTTAATACATAATACATGCTCTGATTGGGTAGCTTCTCAGCCATCTGCCAATAGCGTCCCTTGTATGAAATCAACTGGGAAAACAAACTGAGGAAGCATGTGACATAAATTAAAAGACCCATTGTCCGCAGAAATCCATGAAACAGCGAAAAATCAGTGATATATATTTAGATATGCTTACATTTAAAATCCGCGATAGAGTGAATCCGCGAAAGTCGAAGCGCGATATAGCGAGGGATTACTGTAATAATACCAGTAGAACAAAGAATAATAGAAAATAGGACTGATAGTAAAGTCTGGATATATATAATCTTTAGAAAAAGCTTACGAAAAAGTAAAAAGATTACAAGGATGAATGTCGCAGGCGGCTTGTGATCTGACACTCGTAGTTGTTCATGAGATGCTTTTCTGATGATCAGATGGAAACAGCCGCACATTTGCTGGCGTCCTCTTCTGATGTCGCTCTGTTCCCTTCTCCTGTTGTTTTCATCCCTTCTTCTTCCTCCCTCCTATTTCCCTCCTCAGATGATGCATATCTTTTTATATAATACGCTACCGTGGCTGTCAATTTGTCTGTCCAGGATTTTAAATCACCTGTAGCTTTCAAACCGTTTGATTTATTGACCTGAAATTTGGTATACATAATCTATGTGATGTCTACTATTCGCTTTTGGGGTGATGATAGACCTCTAAGGTTACTCCTCTTTTTTTATTATTCTATTGTATTGTGCAGTGAGCCGTTACTGGTGTATTATAAAATTCTACCTGGAGGGTTTTGCAAGATGTGACTGTTAGATATTCTGATTGGCTGGCTGTTAATATGATGAATGATTTCACTGTCCATTTTCCCAGACAATAAAACCTTTTTGATCTTCCCTGAGGTATCGGCAGGTCTTCCTTACCCAGGCTGTGAAATAATTTAGCTATTTTTGCCCCAGATGCCCAGGTTATAAACTAATTGATAGCCTTAGGCACCAGCATGTCTTCCTTTCTTTATCTGAAGAGCTGTTTTAAAAGTGTGGTACAAATAGGAAGAGGATATGCTTTGATTTGTCCTGAATGTAGTTCATCTGTTGTTATATTGAGCAAAACATAATAAAAATACAGAACAAAATTTACAGATTTTGTACCCCACAACAACACTTTAACAAAAGGTATAGAAGTGTGCTTTTTTTCAAGAATATAACCGAAGAATAAGAAATTGTACAATTTATGTGATGCGATCAATGTGTAAAAACCGAAGCCCAAATATCAGTCAATAGGAAGCAGACATGTCCGCTTGGCTCGTGCAGAAGTAAGAACTGATGTCTCATAATCAGAGGTTGTAGGTTCAATCCCGGATCCTCCCTGCATTTATACTTTTGAGTAGTGAGCTGCTATTATAGGCTGGTCTAGATCTAATTATGCAATTTTCATTACACTATAAATTGAGTTTATTACATAGAAAATCACCCAAAAAATCCCAGACCATTAAGAAGTGTGTGAACTGACGACATGAAGAATCGTCTTCGCGCCGAACTGGAATCGTCCCCGCAAAAATTAAAGTCGATCTGGATCTGCAGAATTAGATCTGGACTACCCTGTATTATTATTATTATGACTATTATATAATAACTAGCTGTAAAAGCTTGTGCTGTAAAAAGCCCGGGCTCCTAGAAACCACTGGCACTTTAATCACTCAATCGTATCGGTTGTGTATTAGCGGCTCCTTGTCGGTTTCATTTTGCCAACATGCTCGCCTCCATTGTCTATCAGCGGCTAAGCGAGTTTTTCTCTCCTCTGATTTTTCGTTTTGCCGATGTGCTTGACTCGCATGTGTATCAGCGGCGGCGGTTTCGCATTGACGACAGGGTCACTTTCTTTGTGCTTCACGCTGTTGCCTCACACTTCCAGGCCAGACAGACAAACAGACACACTTCCATGCGTAGACGTTTATATATAAGAAAACAAAAATTTGACTTGAGTCTGTAACACCCGGTGTAAATTTATGGTGTTATGGAACAAGGGAACAAAATGGATTTTCATAAGTGAAGAGCTCAACACAAAATTTAAGCGAATTACAATTCTCAGATTTACAAAGACCTAACAACTGTCACTTAGACAGAAGATAAAATGCGAAACACCATTCAGGCTTGGGGTTAACACCAATGACGTTAATTCAAGATTTAAAAAATTCTAAACATTGTACTGCATTCTCTATTCAAGACATTTCAACAAATATTAAATTTTTTGGAGAAATTCCCTTAAAGAATAAGTATTTCAAATCTCCACAAAAATGGTGCGCTGGGAAATCAAGTTGTTTCATGTAGACAGACAAACAGACAGACAGACATGACGGTGACAGTAGGAGCTCCTAAAACCTAAAACCTTTTCCACTTCGGTTGCTGATGTAGAGTTCTCGAGGATTTCCATGTAGTCCATTTGATGACTCTTTGTAAATCCCCTGCTGGTAAATCGATGCCAGAACCATCCAGGTTGTCCTTCCAAAATGGCCTCCTGGCCGGGTAAGGGAGTACCCTCCATCCCTAGTTGGAATGCCAGTCCACTGATTATATTTATGACCGTGTGCAAAGTAAATAGATGTGAGTCAAAAAGGCCACAGTGGACAGCAGTGAGCCACATTGTGAGTTACAGAGGACTCCGACCTCCATGTCAAGATTGTCACACAGTGCCCAGCACAACAGGTTTAAAGAGCAGCAGTATGAGGGGCCATCCCACGTCCCACTTGGTGTCCACACATCAGGATTTTGACTTTTTCTTTATGGTTCGGTGGCCACCCTGATAGCATGAGAGCCACACCACAGCTACCAAGTCTGACCATGAGGGGTGCTAGTGTGTCAGACCACCTCTCAGTTTCTCCCTCCTTGTATTGCCTTTCTTGAGCTTAACGTTATGTGGCATTGGGGCAGATGGAATTCTGAAGAACAAGTCCTAATGACACTTCATGTTCTTTTTGTCAGGAATGTGAAATGCTGGAAATCATCAAGAATCTCTGCTGTAAGTAAAGCCCTCTTCTCTTTGCTGTTTAAGTCATACGTTGTAACAGTAGAGGGCGCCCTTGTGGCACCTCATCTCCTTCGTTTTCCTTTGCCGTTGTTTACTTGACACCACGTTGTTAACACCTTGTTGTGTTCCCTTTCATATTATCACCAGATCTTGAATTTGTGGCGTCACCGGTAGTTATGGTACCCAGTAAATTTATCAGCGCTTGGCATCTTCGGGATTCCTCATTGGTTATTCCTATCAACTTCGCTCATTTCTATTTCCAAGCAGGCCCTAGCTATCAGTTTCTATTTCAGTTTTTTGACTTCTCCTCTGTTTCCTAATCTTTTATTTTTGCATTGCCCATTGGTGACGTTTGCCCATTTCTGACCACATTATTTCTTTCCTGGATCATACCCTGGTTGTGCATTTGCTCACAATACACATTCTGAAAGTGACACCAGATTAGAATGAGCGCCCTCTAGTGGCTCCTGGTATCCCTGCGGTTTTATAGTCTCCATTGTAGCCGTTCAGCTGCTCATTCTATAAAGCACAGTGGGCAACATGGAGTCACTGCAGCCCATTTAAGAGCCAAGTGTGGGAGGACCATGTGCCCACCCTAATCCAATCAAACAAGTTGGTCCTCCCACAATCAATAAAAAAGAAAAATTGCAGATGCCCTGTAGATATTGTATATTGTGGTGTTTGAAGTGTGCCAGTGCCCATCAGCACCTTTTCCAGTTTTAACACAGGGTACCTCTTCATATATATAGCGTTGTATAGCGCCTTTCACAGAGAAGCATACCTGGCAATTAAAAACAATAACTAGAACAAAATAATACAGAAAATGAAAGAAGACGGGCAGCGTGTTGGACTGTCTAATGATTCTTCTTTCCCCTTTTCTCTTTTATGTGACCAGCCTGCTGCGGTGAGTGTCATTTCCCTAAATAGCCGCAGTGTGATCCCTTCAGTCGGTTAACGCCTGACACTTGTGCCGTTCCTCTGATTCCTGCAGAGTGTGACTGCGGCCCGGTGGACCTGCTGTTTGTGCTGGACAGCTCCGAGAGCATCGGCCTGCAGAACTTCACCTTGGAGAAGGAGTTTGTCATCCGGGTCATCAGTAAGATCACGCAGAACGGGAAGAGCAAGGTGGTTGCCGACATTTTGTGCCTTTGTCCATCATCTTGTAACTTTTATATGTTATTTTAGTAACCAAGCTGGCAAATAAGGAGAAAAATGACAAGCACCCAAAAGCCAAGTGGGTTTATGGGACCTGAAAACATGTGCAGTAGCTGGAGGCTCCATGGTCCTGCTGACTCACTGCCTTTTAACCAAATGCCATAACTTAATAAGGGCATCTGATGCCCACTTGTGACTACTTGATGTGCACTGGAGTGGGCAGGCAGCACAGCAGAGACAGGACCAGCGTAGGACATGGAGAAGAGTGCAGAGCAGTGCAGTACAGTGAGAAGATGTCTCACACTTCATACTGTATGGGATATGCAGCAATGGTGAAGATATGAGGGGATAGACAGTGAAATGGAGATGTGAAAGGCACTTCATGAATTAGCTAGACAGCTATGGCATATGCCTTATGAAATGGACAGAGAAAATGGATATGAAAGGCTCTATATGATAGACAGATATGAAAGGCACTATATAATGAATACCTAGATAGATAGAAAGCCATTATATGATAGATAGATAGATAGATAGATAGATAGATAGATAGATAGATAGATGATAGATAGATAGATTGATATGAAAGGCACTATATAAATTAGCTAGACAGGTATGGAATGTGCCATATGAAACAAAGAGAATAAAATGGATATGAAAGGCACTATATGATAGACAGACAGATATGAAAGGCACTATATAATGAATACCTAGATAGATAGAAAGCTACTATATGATATATAGATAGATGGATAGATAGAAGTGAAAGACACTATATAATAGATAGATAGATAGATAGATAGATAGATAGATAGATAGATATGAATGGCACTATATTTTGAATACCTAGAAATGTTTGATAGAAAATCACTATATGACAGATAAATAGACAGATATGAAAGGCACTATAGATAGATAGATAAATATGGAGGCACTATATCAATTAGCTAGACAGGTATGGAATTTGCCAAAAGAGAGTAAAATGGATATGAAATGCACTTTCTGATAGATAGCTATGAATATCAGTATATCATTAATAGATGTCACAAGTCACAAAATTCATATGGGATATACAGCAATGGTGGAGATATGAAGGGATAGGCAGTGAAATGGAGATGTGAGAGGCACTACGTGAATTAGCCAGACAGCTATGGAAGTGTCATATGAAACAGAGGAAGTGGGATGGATATGAAAGGCATTATAAGATACATAGAAAGATATGAAAGGCACTACATCAATTAACTTAACCACCTAATGTAAACTGAAGTGGGCAGGCAGCACAGCAGACACAGGACCAACACATGGCATGGAAGAGTGCAATACAACTTAATTAATGTAAGGCTGTACAAGGAAATGGGGGGTGGGTGGGGATGGCTTAAGCATCATAAACACAACCAGTAGGGGGAGGCAAAGAGCAGCAGAGCACACTACAAAGTGCAATAGAAGGAATGCAAAGAGTAATCTAGTTGACTAAAAATGCAAGAGAAAAGGAGAATGGTATCACGTCTAAAAATGGGAACTTGGCAGAGAGATACAGCTGCAGATAGGGGGCGCCACACGACATCATAGCAGAGTCACCCTTGATGCAGTGCTAACTCAGCTCTGTAATTAATATAAGGAATTCAAAGTGTGTCATAAATGAATGTTGGGTGGAGGACTTTAGTCTATGATGGCATGTGTTGTATATTGGTCAGACATCTATAGATGTAACTGGTAAGAATAATAAGGGCGAAGGATTCCATCACGTAAGCTGATTTGTGTTTAATTTTAATGATGGGGTTTATTATATTCTTGTTTATCAAGGTGCTAGAATCTGGTCACATGTGTGTTGTTTGAACAGACAAGGAAGAATTTTACTGTTTACTTGACAATACTGCTACAATGATACACAGAGCAAGAAAAAAATCTGCCAGTAGGAGGCACCAAAGAGCCAGACAGCAGAGTGCCCATCAGCACAGCATTTGGCAGATTCGAAAGCAAGATGATGAGAGCATCGACTCTGAGGATTGTTGAGAAGCCCAGAGGTTCAGGAGAGCCTCAGAGTAGAGTCCACTGGATCAAGAGGAGCCAGCTGAGGTGGATTGGGCGTGCGGCTCCTCCCAGGCACATCCCACTGGGCAGACCCCTCTTGCACCAGGCTTGGGACACGCTGGAGGGGGTTATATCTCTGTCCAGCTTGGGAATGCCTGGGATGTGAAGTCTGAGCTGACCCACCCACTTGGTCTGCTGCCACTGCAACCCTACCAGGCAAAAGTGGTTCCCAAAAAAGGGATGAGGTTAAGTAGATATTAATATTTAAAAACTGTGGCGCTCAACAAATCATTTTGGTTTTTCTTTCGAGATTTCACAAAAGTCCACTTTTCAAGTGATCCAGTACAGCCATCACGGCACTCGGCAACTCGTTGACCTGAGCGGCCCCCGGAAATCTGTGGCCGAATTGAAAAGGTGAGTCTCCTTCAGCCAAAGTGACATGTCGGAAGTAAGCAACTTTCAGTGGGGAATTGTTTTCTTGGCACATGTTGGCAGTGTGGCATAGTAAAGGCTTTGGACCTCAAACCCTGATGTTGTGGGTTCACATTCTGCTACTGACACTGTGTGACCCTGAGCAGGTCACTTCAGCTGCCTGCGCTCTAACCGGTAAAATGAAATGCAACTAACTGTATCTCAGAGGTTCTAAGGGGCCAAGTAAGTAAATGGAAATGTCGTGGCTGCAAATCACACACCTTGTCTGTGTGGCGTCTGCCTCTGATCCCATGGCTTTTCCTCTGGACACTCCGGTTTTCAGCCCAGGTTGGTTGCTCATTTTGAGTGGGCCCTGCTTTGGGTTTCTTCCTGCCTTGTGCTCAGTGCTGCCTGAACAGGCGTCAGCCTCCTGGGGCCCCAAACTCAGACACGTTGGCCTGAGAGTGTTATGTTTCAGTGATAACAGACTAACAGGAGGCTCTCTGGTTGGTCTGTGGTCCAGCATGGCTTTTGGATGGCATAGCAGTAGCAGACAGCATGGCCACCTGTGTAGGACAGCAGCAAGACAGACAGACAGACAGACAGAGAGATACCCTGTGCGTCTGCAGGCCTCATTTATATCCATTTCTAATGGGCCAGTTCACACCTCTTGCACCAGTGGGTGTGTAGTCCCCAATGCCTAATGATTTATCAATTGTAAAGTTAAAGAGTTGGGGAGCAGCACCCCGGGTGAACCCCTGTATATAACTGGACAGCACGCAACATGCACAGACGTCTTTTTAGACCCCAGTTCAAGTCAGAACTTGGTAGCCATCTTCATTATGTATGTCGATCTTGGACAGGAAGAGGAGGGTCCAGGTGGACGGACAACGGAAGTGACATCAGCATTGGAGTGACGGTTAGGCTAACATTCTGCAGCTGGAGGAAGAGAGAGGGCATTAAACCACAGTGCCAACCCCTGGGTCAGCAGGTTATTACCATCACCTGAGCCCCTAAGCTGCCCCCCATACAAGTGGACTGGGTGGTGCAGTGGTCCTGCTGCTGCCCCGTACTAAGGAGACCCGAGTCCTCCCTCTGTGGAGTTTGCATGTTCTCTCTGTGTCCTCAGAGTCGTTCCAGTTTCAAAGACATGCATGTTAAATGAACTGGTGATGCTGAATTGGTCCCTGTGTGCGTTTGGTGTGTGTGTGTGTGTGTGTGTGTGTGTGTTCACCCTGCAATGGTATTGCACCTTGTCCAGGGTTTGTCCCTGCCTTGTTCCCTATGCTACCTGGGATAGGCTCCAGCCCCCCCAAAGAGACCCAGGTCTGGATGAAGCAAGTTAGAAAATGACATGACTATACAGTATATGCTAGATATTACAACATTTAGCTCTCCATTACAATGACATGAAAATTAATTTTAGCATGGACTTAGTCCTCATAGTTAATTAGTTTGAAGCTCCCCCTGGTGGTAGAATTGAACTCTGGCAGGCTGTCCAGGGTTTATGGGTTTATTGGGTCCTTATTGTCAGGCGTGGACTCCACCAAAATTGTTACTTCATGTGCTAATCAACATGGGGTCAATTCCTGCCTTATGTCCAGTGCTGCAGGGAGAGGCTGCAGCCCCCTGCAACCCTCATCTGGATGAAGCGGATTTTGGTATGTTATGTTGTGCTCTGTCCATCTGCTACCCCTTCAGGGTCAGGGTGTCATAATCCAGATGAAAATAAAGTGGGTTTTGTGAGGTGGCAGCCCATCAGACGCTGGACATTTTAGACTTCGTGCCTGTAGACTGTGGCTACCCAGCTGGTAAAAATAACTAAATAATAATAATAATAATAATAATACAATGTATTTACATAGGAGAGCAGCTCCCAGCTCCTGTCTTGTTTCTCAGTGTAGCAGTGACGCCATTTTCTAATCCTAATTCTGAGACTGAACCCATAACCTAATACTGGGTGGGGGGTCTAGTCTGGTGAGGTCAGGACCAGCCCTGGATGTAACACACACCAGTCTCATCAGTGGTGACTCACACACCAACACTGGGATCGACTCACATTAAACCTAAGCACCCATCTTTATAATATGAGAAAACCCAAAGAGACATGGGGAGGTGGGGGGCATGAGAAAAGTCAAGGTGTACAGTCAGGTGTCGAGCCCAGGGCACTGGGGGTGTCAGGCAAGGGCACTCTGAAACCTGCAACAAGCATAGACAGTGACGCGTGACCTCATATCGGTCAGTACCTTTAATTGGGGGAGTCCTACCAAATAAACCATATGGATCTGCATATAGAGAAGGCAGTGCCACAACAGGTGAGCGGACCCTGCTTTGAGACCTCCGTCTGTAGGTGAGGTGCTCCGGATCTTCATTCTTTTTTGTTATCCCTACCCAATAATGCGCTACATATGGCAGAAGAGGGGAAAAGCACCATACTCTGTGTCCTTAGCAATAGCTACAGTGGCTCAGTGTCAGAGAGCGGGGTCTCGATGTCATAGTACGATAACAGGACGGGTTTGTACACTTTGTGTTAAGGTTTGAATGTTCTTTGACATAAATATGACAAGCAACTCCTGTGCTGGGCTGCTGTATAAAACAAGCGAATGGGTGCCCCCTGTCTTCAGGGGCCAGAGATGAGCAATTTAGAATGTGACAGAAGTCCGCAACGACTTGGCAAATTATGGCTTTCTTTATCCATTCCATTTAGAGCCATCAAGAACATGCCTTGGATTGCCGGAGGGACCTTCACCGGTGAAGCCCTGGATTTCGCAGCCCAATCCTTTGCCAAATCGTCCTCATCGAACAAAGTGGCTGTAATCCTCACTGACGGCAGGTCCGACTCTAGAGACCCAAAACCAATCTCAGCCCTCTGCAAGGTGTCCGGCATGAGAGTAAGTAAAGTATTCAGTTAGGAGTCCATGATCAACACTTACGACATTTTAGCCTGTGGCACAGCGTGCCTGCGGCACAGCGTGCCTGCCACTATCGGCCAAGTGTAACCCCAACATGGCCGAGGCAGACACATTAAAAAAAAGGAGGCTCAAATAATGTCACTTCACATGTACTTGATTGGGGGACAACTAAATGGCTCCTACCTCGGCCACAGCCTGTCTACTGAGTTGGCTTGACGTCTGCATTTTTCAGCTGAGGGTGCATTAAGACCACCAGAAATGGACACAGGGCAGGAGCCAAGCCTGAATGGGATGGCAGTCAATAGCTAGGCACTATCTATCTATCTATCTATCTATCATATAGTGCCTTTTATATTTATTTATTCATTATATAGTGCCTTTCATATCTAGCTATCATATAGTGATAGACATAAGACATAGTGTCTGTTTATTTATCGCTATCCCTCTTTCATGTCCCCCATCCTGCTTTCTCAGAGGCCTCATCAATGACAGATGGACTTTATTCGGTGTCCGATCGTTAAATGGCGCTGCTCTTTATTCACAATGTCCCCTCTACAAGGTGAGAGTGATCAAGTGTAACCGCAGCGCCCCCCATCTGTGACACACTGCCTAGGTCTGTTCATGAAGCTCCAGAGACTCTGGCTGTGGTCCTGAACGTTTGTTTCCTCCTTGTACCTGAGGTCTGCTATCCATGTGTGTTCTTCTCCCTGTTCTTTACTACATTGTGTCTGGAATTCCAGGATGTTCACAGGCTGAGCCCACCGTCCTACCAGTATTTCCACCGGATTTGTCCGTCAGTGTCATTATTTTAATTCATTTTTATCATCTTGATCTGCCTACCTTGTAAGTTGGCATGGTGGTCTTGCTTGTTGTGATGTTTACTATCGTGAAAGGCGAAATATGAAGCAAAGCAGTATTGAATGCTTGGCATGGGCAAGTCTAGCATTGCATCTTTTTGTTGTTCTGCCAGTTTAAGTGCTGTAAATGTTCATTTCCGCTGGCACAGTGGTTTCCTGTGCCTCCACCCAGTCCTGGTGGATTCGTTTTCAATTCCAGCCCAGGCATTGTCTGTGTGGAGTCCACATTTTCTTTCCATGTCTGCGTGTCCTTTTCTCCCATTAGGACATGCAGGTCACATTAACTGCTCATGCTAAACCAGCATTGTATGACTGAGAATTCCTATGCATGTCAATGTGCCCAGTAATGCACTGGCACACCATTCATGGTTGGTTTCTGTCTTGTATTCTTGTTCTGCTGGGATTGGCTGTGGGCCTCCCGTGACCCTGAAGTGGAGAAAATGGTCAGAGGAAATGGAAGGAAATATAAAACTTTTCATTTCACTTGCCCTGAAGGACAGATGGGCAGCCACTTGTAAAAGTTCATACTGACCCAGCTTGAGGTCTGCGCACCGCAAAGAGTTTTTTTGTGTTGCCCATCATGCCAATCTCAGCCTTCTTTTCTGGAAAGTGCCCAGCATGAGAACTTAAGAGCCAGAAATTCAAGTCTGTGGCACAGCACCCCCTGTCTGCTGGGACAGTCCATGAAACGCCAGCGTAGAGTGGTATGTCACCTAGTTGATGAAAGTGATCTGTGTCAGATCATCACATGAGCTCTCAAGCCTGGGGGCTGCCCATCATTCAGAATGTGCCCCCTGGGAAGAACTGCCACTGCATTGTTTTGAGGAGGGCTGTTATATGCAGTGAAGTCTCAAATACTTTTCAACCAGACTGAGTTGACGGCTCAATCTACCATAAAGTTCAACACTGCAGCTCCTCAAGCATGTCATGTGTTCACATAGCAGGAATGTCTAAACCTGCTGATTTGGTGCCTCCTTGTGGCCAGAAGGAGCCACTGCTTGTTCTGCATTCTCCATGGTTTCCTTAGTATGTCTTTGTGAACAAGTACTTCTTCTTCTTTATCTTTCAGCTGCTCCTGTTAGGTGTTGCCACAGCAGATCATCTTCTTCCATATCTTTCTGTCCTCATCATCTTGTTCTGTTGTACCCATCACCTGCATGTCCTCTCTCACCACATCCATAAACCTTCTCTTGGGCCTTCCTCTTCTCCTTTTACCTGAAAGCTCTATCATTAGCATCCTTCCCCCAATATACTCAGCATCTCTCCTCTGCATAAGTCCAAACCAACGCCATCTCTCCTCTCTGACTTTGTCTCCCAACCGTCCAACCTGAGCTGACCCTCTAATATTTCTAATCCTGTCCATCCTCATCACACCCAATGCAGATCTTAGCATCTTTAACTCTGCCACCTCCAGCTCTGTCTCCTGTGCCACCGTCTCCAGCCCATATAACATAGCTGGTCTCACTACCGTCCTGTAGACCTTCCTTTTCACACTTGCTGATACCCGTTTGTCACAAATCACTCCTGACACTCTTCTCCAGTCACTCCACCCTGCCTGCACTCTCTTCTTCACTTCTCTTCCACACTCCCCGTTACTCTGTACTGTTGATCAAAATTACTTAAACTCATCCACCTTCACCAACTCTACTCCTTCATCCTCACCATTCCTCTGACCTCCCTCTCATTTACACACATGTATTCTGTCTTGGTGGTCCTACTGACCTTCATTCCTCTCCTCTCCTCTCATAGCTCCACCTCTCAGATGTCTCCTCAACCTGCTCCCTACTCTCACCACAGATCACAATGTCATCAGCAGACATCACAGTCCACGTGGACTCCTGTCTAATCTCATCTGTCAGCCTGTCCATCACCATTGCAGATAAGAAAGGGCTCAGAGCCGATCCCTAATGTAATCTCACCTCTGTCACTCCTACCACAGACCTCACCACAGTCACACTGCCCTCGTTCATATCCTGTGCCACTCTCATGTACTTCTCTGCCACTTCTGACTTCCTCATATAATACCACAGCTCCTCTCAGTCACCCTGTCATATTCTTTCTCCAGGTCCACAAAGACGCAATGCAACTCCTTCTGGCCTTCTCTAAACTTCTCCATCAACATCCTCAGAGCAAACATCTCATCTGTGGTGCTCTTTCTTGGCATGAAACCATCCTGCTGCTCACTGATCATCACCTCACTTCTTAACTGGCTGTCCACTACTCTTTCCCATAACTTCATGCTGTGGCTCATCAATTTTATCCCCCTGTAGTTACTGCAGTCCTGCACACCCCCCTTATTCTTAAATATCGACACCAGTACACTTCTTCTCCAGTCCTCATCATCCTCTCACTTTACAAGATTCCATTAAACAATCTGGTTAAAAACTCCACTGCCATCTCTCCTAAACACCTCCATGTTTCCACAGGTATGTCATCTGGACCAACGGCCTTTCCATTCTTCATTCTCTTCATAGCTGTCCTTACTTCCTCCTTGCTAATCCATTGCTCTTCCTAATTCACTATCTCCACATCATCCAACCTCTTCTCTCTCTCATTCTCTTCATTCATCAGCCTCTCAAAGTACTCTTTCCATGGGCTCAACACACTCTCCTCTCTTGTGAGAACGTTTCCATCTTTATTATTTATTTATCACCCTAACCTGCTGCTCATCTGTCCCATCTCGGTCCCTCTCTGTAGCCCACCGGTCCTTTTCTCCCTCCTTAGTGTCCCACCTCTCATACAACTCATCATACGCCTTTTCTTTAGTCTTTTTCACCTCTCTCTTCACCTTACGTCTTATCTCCTTGTACTCTTGTCTACTTTCTGCATCTCTGACTATCCCACTTCTTCTTCACCATCCTCTTCCTCTGTATACTCTCCTGCATTCCCTCATTCCACCACCAGGTTTCCTTGTCCTCCTTCCTCTGTCCAGATGTCATGTCAAGTCCCCTTCTTGCTGTCACCGTTACTACATCAGCTGTAGTTGCCCAGCTGTCTGGTGACTCTTCACTGCCACCCAGTGCCAGTCTCACCTTCTCCCTAAACTCAACCTTGCAGTCTTCCTTTTTCAACTTCCACCATTTGATCCTTAGTTCTGCCCTCACTCTCTTCCTCTTCTTGATCTTCAACACCATCCTACAGACCCCCATCCTATGCTGCTTAACTACACTTTCCCCTGCCACCACTTTGCAGTCTTCAATCTCCTTCAGATCAACTCTTCTGCATAGGATGTCATCTACCTGTGTGCATCTTCCTCCACTCTTGTATGTCACCCTGTGTTCCTCCCTCTTCTTAAAATACGTATTCACCACAGCCATGTCCATCCTTTTGGCAAAATCCACTATCCTCTGACCTTCTTCATTCCTCTCCTTGACACCATACCTACCCATCACCTCCTCGTCTCCTCTGTTCCCTTCACCAACATGCCCACTGAAATCTGCTCCAATCACCACTTTCTGTTTATCACCTCACCCAACTCACTCCAGAAATCTTCTTTCTCATCCATTGCACACCCAACTTGTGGTGCATCTGCACTAACAACATTCATCATCACACCTCCAATTTCCAGCTTCATAATCATCACTCTGTCTGACACTCTTGACATGCTGTTCCTTCAGAATAACTCCTACTCCATTTCTCCTCCCATCCACACCATGATAGAACAGTTTGAATCCCCCTCTGATCCACCTGGCCTTTGTCTCTTCACACACAATCTATCAACCTTCCTTCTCTCCATCATATCTGCTAACTCTCTCCCTTTACCAGTCACACTGCCTACATTCAAAGTTCCTACCCTCAGTTCCACTCTCTTTACATTCCTCCTGTCCTCCTGCCTCCAGACACGTCTCCCCCCTCTTCATCTTCTTCTCCCTCTTCTGCCAACAGTAGCCCAATTTCCACCAGCACCCTTTCGCCTAACAGTACTGGTGGCGGTCTTTGTTAACCCGGGGCTCGACCAATCCGGTATGGAAATTTGTATTGTTGTCCGCATATTGATTTGGCCAGATTTTACACCGGATGCCCTTCCTGACGTAACCCTCCCCATTTATCTAGCGTTGGGACGGGCATAAAGAAACACACTGGCTTGTGCATCCCCTGTGACTGGGTTGTCTTTGTGAACAAGTTAATGTAATCAAATGTTCGAGACAGAGCCATCTGTAACAGGTGTAAGGCAGGGACTTACACTGCAGGGGGTGCTGGTTAGCACCGTCAGTCACTATGTGATACTAATTAATGACGACATCTGATGCTGGAGCCAGCAAACCGGTTAATGACTTTATGTAACTAAACCCATCATTCTCAAAGCCGACAAACCCAATTCAGAAGGCACAAGGTGGGTACCAACAGTCCATGGCAGGGCCGCTCACTCACAGTTTAACCCAATCTGCACACGCCCTGGGAGGAAACTGCAACACAAAACCAGTTCAATTCCTCCAATAAAGTCTGGGCCCATAAATAGGAATTCCCACATTCCAGTTTACGTAAATATCTGGAAAGTGAATTTTTGAAAAGACTTTCACTTTTGTGAGCCCCTGAGGTTCAAGACAAGGAAGTGTAAGATTGAGGAAGGCCTCCCAATAGCAGATAGCGGCTAATCTGAAAAACGTTTTGTAAAAATTTAGTAAAGTGACATTTTAATCATTTCGAGCACTTTCTTCCCTTTAGGTGTTTGCCATTGGAGTAGAGGACATATTTAGAAAAACGTCAGATCATCGTGCACTCCAGGAAATCAGCTGCAAAAACACTGCAAGTCCCGGGAGGTACCTGAACGTCGCCGACTACGCCGAACTTCTGGAGGAAGCCTTACTACAGAATGTCACGAGGTTTATCTGTCAGGGTAAGGAAAGCTCCCTTCGTCTTGTTTTGGCCCGCAATCGTGTGGCCCGCTAGTGCTAAGGTAACAAAGTCAGTGAATCTCTGGGTAATAAGGAGTGCGTCGCCTAAAAACAATACAATAAGTCAGACAATAAACAGACAATTCTTCCTCCTCCTCTCCTCCATTTGAGTGGTTTGCCTGCAGCTTCCCAACTCTGAGTCCTCTACATTAGGCAGCGGGCTCCTTTTTTTGTCAGACCCAGGAATGCTTCCAGTGCCATGCCATGTCTTCCGGGTAGCACCTCTGGGCCATAAGCAAAGTAGGAAGATCCTCCGCCAACAGCGCCCTCTCTCGATCCTCAGGGGCCCTGACAGACCAGACTGGGTTGCCATACGAGGAGCACTGCCACCTGGCATATGGGGGATGGAACCACTCCCAACTCTCAGCTTCTGCTGGTCCCTCCATTAAATTACACCTGCCGGGTAGAAAGTTATTTATTTGTTCTGCCAGCCAATCCATCTGCATCATCATACTGGCCTTCTGTCCGGGTAGTGGGTTCTTCCCTGTCTCATATGGGATGCCCATTCTCCTCCTACACTGCTTAGTTCCTGTGTCGTTCCTTGATCATTCCTCCTATTTTTCCTACTGCAAGAACTTGTAAGACTTTGACACGCAGTAAAATCTATGGCTGTTAAGTTCACACAATTTTCTGAGCCATGTTCTTCTTACTGTGTATATATATATATATATATATACACAGTATAATAATATAATATATATATAATATATATATATAATAATAATATATATATTGTGGCGAGCGGCTGGGGGTGGTACTCAGCCAGGACGCCCAGAAGGACCAGAGGAGGGCTTACGCCTCCTCCAGACCACAAGGGGGCGACCGCCCTGGTGGCTTTGTGGACCACAGGAACAAAGCTTAGAAGCTCAACCCTATAGGGGCTGTTGGTCACTGCCAGGATGTGCCCCGGTGCCAGTGGAGCCCTGGCCCTCAGCACTTCCACCACACCCGGAGATAGAGAGCACTCACAAGTAGGACCTCATTATGCTTAATTATTACTGTCCTGTCAATTGACTGTTCCTATTTGTGTCATTTGTGTAAACCTGGAGCTTCCAAAGCACTTTGGAGTTATTCCTCTTCAGTTAAATATCTATAGAAAATGGAAATGCATTGTTAGATAGATAGATAGATAGATAAGCACTATATAATAGATAAATAGATAGATAGATAGATAAGCACTATATAATAGATAAATAGATAGATAGATAGATAGATAGATAGATAGATAAGCACTAGATAGATAGATAGATAGATAGATAGATAGATAGATAGATAGATAAGCACTATATAATAGATAGATAGATAAGCACTATATAATAGATAGATAGATAGATAGATAGATAGACATGAAAGGCACTATATAATAGATAGATAGATAGATAGATAGATAGATAGATAGATAGATAGATAGATAGATACAGTAGATACTTTATTAATCCCAAGGGGAAATTCCCATACTCCAGCAGCAGCTTACTGATAAAGAACAATATTAAATGAAGGAGTGAAGTTACACACTCACATTCAAAATACTGAATGGATAGATATGTGTCCAAATATTTTGTCATGCAGAAAATTAGGATGACTTTCAAGATGATTCGATATGCCATTTAGATATGAATGATGTTACATACTGTAATACTTAAATAGGAAAGATGCAATATAACACGGAGGGATGTGAGATTCTTGCTCTCCTGTAATCTCCATTGTTACATCCTTTTTCTATTTCTTTGTGATTTAATTTCAGATCTGACGTGCCCAACATATTCCTGTCCAGGTAGGTACTGTAATTACTTGACATTAAAGCTCAGTTTTGCTTAAGCTGAACTCCCAGCTTGGCTTCCCTGGCATGTTTGGGCTGATGACGGGCACCAGGCTTCATTGTCGGGTTTATGTTTCTTTCTTTCTTTACACTAACTGCTATGTGAAGTTTTTCTGATTCTTCATTTTACAAATCTTCTGCTACTTTCCCTTTATTACTACACCTTCTCCAGGTAAGGATGCATTGTAATGAACAGAGCTGGGGCAGCAACTCGTTTTATTATACTTTTGTGTTTCTTGGTGGGCTGTTGTCACATGTCACAGTTGACAAGTATAATGACAAAAGAGGAGCAGGCCTGCAGCAAGCGATGAAACGACAGAGTCCACGGTCCATCACCGCTGTCAAAGTGCTGACCTGCTCACTTAGCGCCCTCGTTCAGGTTTAACGCTCAAGAAAGCAACTCCAGGGCGCTCACCTTAGGGTTGGAATAAATCATATTGATGATGTGCTGAATCCTTGGAATTGTGTGTGTTGTACGCTGGGATAGGGCGCTTGTTGTCCTGAACGCAAGCGTTAAAAGCCTCTTCTTTATTCTTATTTCAGCTCGATTTAAGGAGCCGACAGACATCATAATGGTGATGGATGGGTCAGCCAGTGTGGGAAAGAAGAACTTTGAAATGACAAGACACTTCGTGGAGAAGGTAGCAGAAAAAGTTCTTCCCGAGTACTCCGGCCAGGGTTGGTTCCTCAGACTATCTGTTGTCCAGTTCAGTGGCACACAACAGCAAAAGGTGGAAGTGCCGTTCACCAGCCAGCTCACCGACGTGCACCGTGGGGTAAAGGCAATGGGGTATCTTGACCAAGCCACCGATCTCCCTGCTGCCTTGACTTTCCTGCAGGAACTGATGAGAAGGGAGGGTCGGCCCAATGCGAGGAAGAAGGTGGTGTTCTTCTCGGATGGCCGGTCTGCTTCTGCAGTCCAAGCTCAGATCCCTGAGAGAGCAGCCGCTGCCTTAAAGGAGAACCTTGAACTGTTTGCCGTGACCTTTGGCAGCGATTTTGAAGAAAGGGGCATCAGCCAGCTGGTTACGGGACAAGCCGGTAACTTCAACTACACGAAAGTCGAGGAACGGGTGTTTCGAGTTTTGCAGTACCCTGATTTGACTAAAGCTGTAGTGATGGAGAACTTCATTAAAAGGCTGGCAGAGGCCTAACGTGTACCCACCTCTGTCCTGCCAGTCCTTCACTGTCACAGCCTTCTGTTTCGTGAGCTGTGGGATGGAAAAAAAGAAATGATTCCAAATTTCTTCTATAGTTCCCTTCTCCGTGTACACCAATATGAAGTACTTTACACAGGTGTACAGTTCAAGTTAATAAGATAAATTAGGGGATTGATCAATACTAGATTGATATGAAAGGCGCTATATAATAGCTAAATAGACAGGTAGAACCTAGAGTAACACTTTACCAGAAGCTTGAGAAAAACAGAAATATGATAACAAACCAAAACTCAATAAACGCACCCGAGAACGCCTGGCTTGGACAATAAGAGAGCTGCTGCCGTCTCCTACTAGGCCTGTAGGTGGCAGTAAGATGGGCTCAGCCCTGCCCACTTGTGACATTTGGACAGGGCAGAGCCACCTGGTTACGTCCACAAACAGAACTCGCTCACAGACGTTGGTTCCTGCTAACGTTCCCCTGGTTGGAGTCCCCCACACTCATCACTGAGTGAATCATTTCTGTTGTGGAGTTGATAAACGCGTCACCAGTGCGATGTCACTTATCTCCCGTGGCAGCAACGTGGATCAGTTCGTCAGTATTTCAGTGCCTGGATGACATATTTTAGTTGTAATTATCAAAAAGTAAAGGCGATTTGAAAATTTACGCGGCCACCTCAATACATAGGAACTGACACAATACAACACCTTTGCAATGCCTTATGGGTAGTCTGAACATGCACAGCATGCAGTGGTCTGCCGTTAGCGTAGTTGAAGGAAAGCTCAAATGAACACGGACGCTCCACTGCGGGACTGCACTATCGTTGAACAACATGCCGCTGTGAGATTCCCCTGTGCGGGATTGTCATGGTTTAGTTTGAACATTGAAGCTTTGTAGTTAGAGAAGCCATATTGTGTACTGTTGTCAGGGTCACGTTTCTAGGGGTGTGGTCTCCGGGGTCGTGATCTTGCAGACAGCATAAAAGGTCCGCCTTTTGCTCTGAGCTTTATGTGATCTGCAGATAGAATCCTGATTTTCCACAGCCACACAAAGCGTTCTGCTCACGTCTCCCCTCTTCTCTGCCAACTGCACTGGTTACCACTTCCATCCAAATTCAAGATTCTGCTTCTCCCTGTTCAGAGCCCCCCTCTACCTCACTCCGCTCCATACACTCCTCGTCGCTCTCTCAGGTCTCCTTACTGTCCCACACACCAGACTCTCCCCCTCTTCCTCAGCCTCTCCGAGTTTCTTTCTCCATCTTTAACTTTCCTCTTTGATTAACTTTTGTCTTCTGTGTGACCCCCCCCTCCCTAATTTATATGTAAAGTGACTTTGGGTTTGTGAAAGGCGCTCTATTAATGCAACTTATTATTATTATTATTATTGACTTTGACTTCTTTGTGGTGGGCTGGCGCCCTGCCCAGGGTTTGTTTCCTGCCTTGCGCCCTGTGTTGGCTCCAGCAGACCCCCGTGACCCTGTAGTTAGGATATAGCGGGTTGGACAATGGATGGATGGATTTTGACTTATTATGTGATTCCTCTTTTTGTCTTGCCTGGTTTTCGACCTTGACTTTTGCCCCTCGTCTGGGTTTCGGTTGCTTTGGTTTATTTTCATTTTCTTTTCTTTTCTTTTGCTCGCTTCTCCCAGTTTACTCCTGAAAGAAGTCGTCTGTTTTCCTGCCAAGTCTGGACAGGAGGGAGTGCACCCTGCTGAAATTCACCGAAGTGTGTTGGCTTGTGTGCAGATGAGTCCGCTGTTAGGGTACCCCCATCTTGTGCACCCCAAGTCATCATGCCCTGTAGCGCATGCAGATCCATAGCTGAAATCCAACTGTTGCTCTTCCCTGATGAAGGTGTTGGCCGTGGACTTGTGTACGTGATGTTGATGGTGGAGTTTCCTCAGTTGAAGTCTAAACCTTTGTACCCGCTCGTAAACGTTTCGTTAAGTCCTGCTGTCCTCACTTCTGCCCTGAGCCAACATCCTTTGGTGATTTTTGACAGGTTTCACTGCCTCTGCTCTTGAACTCTCACTACAGAACGTTGTCCCACATTTGGATATCAGCTGTGGATCTGCACATGATAAGAGTGCATGATGACTTGGGGTACACAAGATGGGATACCCTAACAGCGGACAAGCCAATGCCATTTGATGAAATTCAAATAAGATGAGATCTCACTACAGCGCGTTGTTCACCACCACTCCCCAGCACAGCGTCCATGTTCATCTGACCTTGGCTTCAACTAGACCAGCGGCAGACCGCTGCACACTGTGTGTCTTCAGACTACCCATAAGCCATTGCAAATGAGTACATCAGCCTCTGCCCGTTGTGGTTTCGTGTGTAATTTTCAAATTGCTGTTACTTTTTCTGATGTACTGTATCTTAGTGTAATGGGCGCCCTTTTGTTTTAAACCACTGCCCGTTCACACAGATGTTAATAGGCTACAGTGAAGAGTCTGCACAAGATGGGAGGTGAGTGACAGCATGGAATGACAATATAAAATATGTAAGTTTATATACATGATGATCATCATCAGTAGCAGCAGCACTGGTTTAATGGCCATCTTGCCAGGTTTGCCCGGGTAAGCCGACTGCCTCCCAAATCTTTTGTCTCTGCTCTCCACAGTTCAGGACGAGTCAACAACCCAAATGCTCGTTCACGTCTGAGCACAGTCCATTTTCATTCACCAGAGTATTCTCTGAAGACGGCTGTCACCAACTCGACAAAAGCCACAAAAAGGGTTGGGGCAGCCACCTGTATATACAGTATTGATTCCTGGCAGCAAAATTAAATGAATGAATAATTGCACAGCAGTTGGAGTCCAGAACAGAACTGATTTGCTGGCACAAAGATGGCAGCTTTAGGGGAGAGCAGAGGAAGTGATGTCGTCAGTAGGGCTGGAACTGGAAGTAGTGACATTGGGGGGCCAGAAGTGATGTCATCAGTAGGGCTGGGACCGGGAGTGACGTCACTGGGATTGGTGGTGATGTCGTAGGGGCCGGAAGTGACGTCATCGGGGCCAGGTGGAATTTCCTGTAACTGGTCTGCAGAGAAGTGAGAGAAAGAGTCGGTTCACTGCGCCACCCTCAGGTCTGGCGTAGAATTACTGTCCTTCAGGCCCTTTAGCTGCCTCCCATGCACATGTGTGTGACACAGGCTATTTAACAATATTTCTGTTTGGGATGTTAAGCATATGCTTGGATGGCTTGACACGACCATTATGTGACATTTTCTTTCACGGACGTTCTTTATGTTGTCTGCCATCGTCCGTCTGTTCTTTCAGAAACTTGCTTTGCGTGAGAACATGACATTACATATTGTTTTCTCACCCACCATTACAAACTACATGTGTTAAGTAATTAACATATAATAAAAATATTTTGGGGGTTGAGTATCCCATTAAATATTAAAAAATTGTGGTTAACTGAAACTGTTTGGATGTTGGCATAAGAAAGGTAACAAACCTGCCTTGGAAAGTATAAAGGAACTCATCCATGCAGACTGTTTAGCCGTTGTCCAGTTTTGGTGCTTTTGTTGTGTCGTGTTTTCAATAAAAAAACGATTAACAAAAATCAATTTTTCGGAAGTGATTAGAGAGCGGAGTGATAAACGCAGTCCATTTCTGGAAAGCGGAGCGATAAACGCAGTCCATTTCTGGCGTACCTGTCAGTTTTGTGGTGGTGGGGTCCTAGGGTGCCCCTTATACCCTTCATTATGTGGCCCCCCAGTCCCTGCTCTAGTCCTCATATGGTACGTGACCTTTTATATCAGCAACAGGGTCGAGCACCACAAGAGGCACGAGAGAAAACCACACATTTATTCATCATGTATTACAGATAACAGGCCCAAAAGACACGCACCGCACAAGGGGTGCTGATAAAATAATATAAGCTGATAATAAGCGAGCAGGTGGCTCTCGGCTTATGTTGGTTAGCCTCTGGTCCAGCATGGCCTCCGCGTGGATGAAACAGATAAACTGAGTGATGCGATTGTCTGGGCTTTGCCTCAGCAGATTTATCTTGTGGACGCTTCTACCTGAGGTGGCTGACAGCATGTGTGAAGCTAACTGCGTGTAACGGACCTGCGCAGACTACAGAATCCTTAAGTGTAACCCGGTTAAGGGTTTACATGGCCACATAACCGGGTAACTCGTGCAGAAATCAACGTCTGTTATTCCGGTTTCTCAGAGACCAGCAGCCCGGTTTTCTCTAATCAGAATACAGACGTACACAGCATTTTAGAAAGCAGGGCTCTGTGAACGACTGGGTTATTAAAACACAAATAAACACGCTGACTGTCGATACGTTACTTCTGAATTGTATCAAACGGGCTCATTATTGCTTACTTTATAATTAAAGAATAAGGGGATTTAATAGAATGGATCAATGGGAGGATGTGATGTTGATGGATTCCAAAGCTTAGGACTTCCTTAAACCAGCTGCAGTACCTCTGGTCAGCCACACGGGCGTACAGACGATGAAGTGGGCAACACCAAGTAGAAGGGACAAGTGACACTTTGGTGTCACGATGTCTGCGATTTAAGTGTAAACATTCAGAGATACAGGCACATACAAGATAGGAGGCATATAAGGAACTGGAGAGTTTTATTGTTATTCTTATGGGCTGCATTGTCATTTTTAAATGAAAATAAAGCAGAGTCTTCTCTCTAAACATTGCTTTGATTTTTCTTTTTTTTTTTTTAAAGAATGTCATCTACTTTTCTGTACGTAGGAGGCGCCAGACGCTGCTCTTTGATCCCAAGTTAAGATTCCTTCTCTTTCTGAATGTCTTCAAGTGTGTTCACTGTGGGGTCTCCCCTTTACTTTCTTTTGTTCATTCTTCTCCTGCACCTACGGATACACAATGGCAACACTTTCTGGGAGAAACGACCCACCAAAGGATGTGTTGGGTTACATGTGGCCTACTATTAGAAGAACGGTGGACTGGCTGATAATGGAGGATCAGCTCAACTGTTACTGAGGGGCCTGGACAGCCTACAGGCTTGGGCAGGTTTGTGGCAGATGGCATTTAATGTAAAGTATTATATGTTGTGGTCCCCTGCCGGGGCTGGAGCCCGGCCAGGACGCCCAGGAGGACCAGAGGAGGGCTTGTGCCTCCTCCAGACCGAGAGGGGGCGTCCGTCCTGGTTATGCTGGAGGCCTCGGGTAGAGGGCTTGGAAGCCCAGCTCTGTAGGGACCGCCAGGCGGCGCCCCAGTGCCTGATTATCCCGGGAGCCCGGCACTTCCGCCACACCAGGAAGTGCCAGGGGGAAGATGACAGGGGACACCAGGACGGCTTCCAGGTGCGCAGCCGGCACTTCTGCCACACGGGGGTGTGTCCGCAGGAGATTGCCGGGAAGCAGCTGGAGCCCATCCGGGTTCCTATAAAAGGGGCCGCATCCTCCAGTCATTGGCGGAAGTCGGGTGGAAGACGACGGAACTGGACTGAGGACTGGAGGCGGCCAGGAGAAAGAGAGGCACAGGACTGTGTGGCCTGGACATTGGGGGATTGGTGCTGGAGGCACTGGGGTTTGTGAGCACGGTAGACTTTGTAAATATTGTAAATAAACGGCGTGTTGGGTGAAACTATGCTGTCTGTCTGTGTGTGTCCGGGCCAGAGTTCACAATGTAGAATGTAAAAATGATATACATACAGTATATATGTCCATCCATCCATCCATTATCCAACCCACTATATCCTAACTACAGGGTCACGGGGGTCTGCTGGAGCCAATCCTAGCCAACACAGGGAGCAAGGCAGGAAACAAACTCCAGGCAAGATGCCAGCCCACCACAGCAGTATGTATATATATATATATATATATATAGTGGACTATGGCCAGCAGTTTATACCAGCCAAGACCTCCAAGCCGCCAGATGGAGCCCTCCCTGCAACGTGGAGATGCCCCGAATTCCAGCAGGGCATCTTGGACTTTGGAGTTTTAATACACAGCCCTGCTGGATAACGTTGGGGCCGCCAGGGGCCGCTGCAGGGAGGCACAGAGACGTTTATTTTCCATACAGCCTGGAAGTACATCCCAGTCACATGGTTGGAAGAAATAAAGTGCTTCTGGGCTGACGAAGAAAAGGAGTTTTCACCTGACCCGGAAGTGCTGGATAGTCACATGGACTGAAGGGTCAGAAGCACTTCCGGGTCAGACTGTGGGAGATCCCTGGGTTGAACTGAGCTGGGTGGCAGGGTAGCAACACGTCTGGGAGAGTGGAGGATTGTATTGTGGATTATTATTGATTATTATATGAGTATAGTGGAGTGGAGGGTGCTTTGTGCACTGGATTATTATAATAAATCCAAACTTTGGACTTTTATCTGGTGTCTGGAGTCTTGGACAGGGGTTCAAGGGAGCGATACATCCCCAATCTATCACAATATAAACTGCTCAAAAAAACTTAAATGAACACTTTTCTAGGTAGAATGCCTAGAGGGGGCTGGCTGGGTGGTCTCGTGGGCCCCTGCAGATTTTATTTTTATTCTCCAGCTGTCTGGAGTTTTTTTTTTCTGTCCTCCCTGGCCTTACTTTTTTTCTATGTTAATTAGTGTTTGTATGCATGCCTGACAACGTCCTAATGAGACAACGGATGGCATCCTGGTGGATCGCCTCCCAGATCTGGACGAGGGCATCACTGAGCTCCTGGACAGTCCAAGGCATCGGATGGACTGAAACATAATGTCCCACCCAGAGGTGTTCTACTGGATTGAGGTCAGGCGAGTGAGCGTTGGTGGGGGGCAATCAGTGGTATCAGTTTCTTCATCCTCTCGCCACATGAGGATGGGTATTGTCACACAAGGAGGAACCAGCATAAGGTCTGACAATGAGTCCATGGGTTTCATTCTGATACCTAATGGCAGTCCTGCGGTGCCGTTGTCTAGCCTGTAGAGGTCTGTGCGTCCCTCTATGGATATGCCTCCCCAGATACACCATCACTGACCCACCATCAAACTGGTCACACTGAACAATGTTACAGGCAGCATAACGTTCTCCACGGCTTCTCCAGACCTTTTCACGTCTGTCACGTGTGCTCATGGTGAACCTGCTCTCATCTGTGAAAAGCACAGGGCGCCAGTGGTGGACATGCCAATTCTGTTATTCTATGGCAAATGCCAATCGAGCTCCACGGTGCCCACTAGAGGATGTCGGGCCCTCAGGCCACCCTCATGAAGTCTGTTTCTGATTGTTTGCTCAGAGACATTCACACCAGTGGCCTGTCTGCCTGCTGGAGGTCATTTTGTAGGCTCAGGCAGTGCTTATCCTGTTACTCTTTGCCCAAAGGAGCAGATACCGGTGGGTCCTGCTGATGGGTTAAGGATCTTCTACGAGGGGTCCTGTCCAGCTCTCCTAGAGGAACTGCCTGCCTGTCTCCTGGAATCTCCTCCATGCCCCTGAGACTGTGCTGGGAGACACAGCAAACCTTCTGGCAATGGGAGGCACGTATTGATGGAGAAGTTGGACTACCTGCGCCACCTCTGTAGGGTCCAGGTATCGCCCACCTCATGCTACAAGTGACCGTAGACAAATGCAAAACGAGTGACAAAACAGATGAGGAGGGAAAAATGTCAGTGGCCTCCCTCCAACTGTTAAACCATTCACTCCTGTTTAGGGGTCGTCTCATTGTTGCCCGTCTAGTGCACCAAAGCAGCTGACACTGAAGAACAAGCCCCTCTGCTACTTAACTGACCAGATCAATAGCCCACAAGTGTCATTGACTTGATGCCATACTCTCATTAAAAAGGGTTCCTTTTATTTTTTGAGCAGTAAAGTATATATATATATATAACTTAAAAGCTGCCTGAAAAGTTTGCATATTAAAATCTGTTCAGTTATCCAATAAAAGGTGTCGTTTTGCTTGACTTCTCATTGCATCTCTTACGGCTCACACGGTGCAACACCCTACCACTGCAGGGCTCTGTAAATTAGTTCGTCAATAATGCAGAGCATCAACAGGGACTCGCCTCAGCGGTGCTCCTCTTGTAGAGTTAATGTTATACTTTAACACAAAATTTCTCAGAATTTCATGACAAACCAGCTTTCGTGTGACGGACCAAGTAAACTCACGCAGGCACATGCGCATTACGGGCGCCAGCGACGTCATCTGCTAATCACCATTCGCCACGCCTCTCACGACAGCCTTCTGAAGAGAGTTTTGTCAAACTCCGCCCCTGGAAAGCAACTCGGAAGTAAAATCCTCTCATTTGTTGACAGGAGAGATAAGGAAGCGGGTGGTCTGGGCGGCTGGAGCGGTGGGACGCTATCCATTCTAAGGGCTTCCCGTGACAGCCCACGGTGGTGATTTGTGCGGCTCTGAAAGCGCGACCGGAATCTTCAGCGAAAACCGGCTAACGGAGGACGAGAGTCCCTTCTCACAACAAGCGGGCGGAGTGCACTGGTGAATTTCAGCAGCCCTTTTCGTTCTCGCTCAGTGATGCCATCCGAGAGCTGACAGGGGGACTACTGGTGTGCGGGCGCGAGCGCGCGGGGGCACCTGGGACTGCGTGGCACCTTCGACGCGCACATGCCAACATGGATTCGTCAGCTTTGGAGTTGGATGCTGTCAAGTTTGCCAAATCGGCTGTTCAGCATGACCAGAGTGGGAAATACAAGGAAGCGGTGTTTTATTACAAGGTAAGGGGAGCTTTACGGGATGGGACTTGTGTGTTTGACACGACTCGGCGTCGAGATGTCCGCCCACCTGACCAGCGGGCGCCCGAGTGTGAAGTGACCGATGTGTTGTGACACACGCAGCACTTTTATGTTTGTAGTGTGAACTGTCGCTTTTAGTCTTCTTGACGCATTTCGCGACGTGAGTCTTTTCTGTTTTGGTGGTGGGACTGAAGGCGCGGGGAATTCCCGATTGCGTATCTTTGGGAGGCTGCGATTTTGAAACGCCATTTAAAGGGACATCGCGCACCTGTTTGTTTCTTTTATACACGGCATTCGTCACCAGAGCACATTTCTTGATTTTTTCATCAAATTCTCAAGTTTGTTTTTGTCAAATCCTGAGCCCCGCAGTCACACGCAGTGCAGATGTTCATTCCAGTGCACCTCTGGACCACTCACTGAAATTCCGCAAATGTTACGCCCGTTATTATTACTTTTTTGCTTAGGTTTGCATATTGCTTATTCATTACTTTTACATACTGGGTATATCTTGATGGCACTTTTGATCAAACTGTCGATAATGGTATCATTAAATGTGCTAAGAGAACTTTTTATTTGTCCCCAGAGGTAAATTTGGCTTTTTATAGAAGATAGTAATGAAGAGTCAAGCGAAATGGCTAATTAGAAAAATTACAATATGCCAGCTTTTGAGGCAACTCAGGCACCTTCTTCAGGTAAGATGTGATCAAAAGAATGCAATCGAAGAAGAGGGTCTGAGCTGCCCCTAAAGCCTGCCTGCCTATTGTAATCTGTTTAGTTAGCCAATAAAAGGGGTCGTTTGGTTTGACTTCTCACTACATTCAGAATGGCTAACACGGTAGGACACCCCAGTGTTATAGAAGTATAATTAAATAAATATACAAACACACACACTGCAGGCCGAACTTACGCCAGAATGACTAAAAAGAGTATTAAAAATCAGGAGTGGTCTCCCCTCGACTTTCTCGTGTACTCGGATATAGAGATGGATATTTGAGGAGTAAACCGCAAGACAAGGATTATATTTTTATAAAGACTAGGGGGCTCTACCCTCTGCTCGCTTCCCTCGCCAACCCCCAGGCGGGCGCTACCCACCAGCCACACCGGATATGGGGAAGCGGGCATACAATTTAAACCGATTATTATTTGCATGGGAATTGTTGCATATGCATAATAGAAGTAACTATTTCACATGACGAGTAATTAACCATAGTAAAAAAAATAGTAAAACGTAATAAATTGAAAGAAAATTATTTTTCATGTTACGTTAGACGTATTCGTTCTGTTTGGCTTTGACAACACGCAAATACTTTTTAAACTTTTACTGTGAAATGTCAGTAAAAACTATTTTTGGAGTTTAGTTTTTCGTCGACATTGCGTTGAATTTTGATTCTGTGTTTGGACTTTCATTGTGACAACTCCAGATATAAACTGCCTGTGAGTGAAGTTCATTTCCTTCTCTCTAATAAATAATGTTTGTCCCTGTGATTTGTTAATTGTCTTTACTAAAGCTCTTCTAACAGGAAACTGTAAACATTTTAATATGAACGGCATATCGAGATCTCCTTTGGTGTCCATGTTAGATGGACTACATCACCTTTCTTGTCGCCTGTTAAAATTTGACTTGTCAGAATTGTTCGCTCAATTGTCAATACAGCTAATCTTGTTCCATTGCACAGCGTATCACTCAGACATAAATTACGCAATAACATTACAATACGTCCTTCTTCCAACAGTAATTCGACCAAACATTGTTAACGGTTTTAGATATTCTTCGGGACATTGTAGGTTGATTTTTTTCATCTTCTGCACCATCACCACCAACTGTCTCAGCAAAGTCTATTGATACGCATTTAACCAATTTGCCATGTGAACGATCGACAATTTTTGCTTTAATTCGTTTGACTTCATCGTTTCTCGCTGCTAGGATTGCCTGTGTACTCATTTTTTCTGTTGACAACCCTTTCGGGATGAAATTTTTCAATAAGAATTGGACAAAATACATCTTCTTTTATTGGGAACTTAAAGTGAGGAAAACATAAAATGTATAAGAGCTGAGAGCGCAGGAAGTGTGTCTGACAAAAGCATTCACACCAATGAGAGGCGAGAGGACCGCGAGGGGGCGTGGGCCGTGAACCGCAAATGGTGGCGAGGAGGGCGGGACTCGAAAAAAATCTCTTGCCAACAGTCTCCTCTCAAGATTTTCTTTTCTAATAGAGAGATGTACATTAAAGAACTATAGACAACAAATCATTTGAACATTAGAACACTCGAGACGAGAACAGGCCATTCAGCCCAACAAAGCTCGCCAGTCCTCTCCACTTATTTCCTCCAAGAAAACATCAAGTCGAGTTTTGAAAGTCCCTAACGTCTTACTGTCCACCACACTACTTGGTCGCTTATTCCAAGTGTCTATCGTTCTTTGTGTAAAGAAAAACTTCTAATGTTTGTGTGAAATTTACAATTCACAAGTTTCTAACTGTGTCCCCGTGTTCTTGATGAACTCATTTTAAAGTCACCATCTTGATCCACTGGACTAATTCCCTTCATAATGTTAAACACTTCACTCAGGTCTCCTCTTCATCACTCTAAAGGCTCAGCTCTTTTCATCTTTTCTTATAACTCATCCCCTGATGCCCTGAATCAGCCCAGTCGCTCTTCTCTGGACCTTCTCTTGTGCTGCTATGTCTTTATGGAGACCAAAACTGCACCCAGGACTCCAGGTGAGGCCTCACCAGTGTGTTATAAAGCTGAGCAGAACCTCCTGTGACTTGTACTCCACACATCAAGGCGCTATATAACCTGACAGTCTGTTAGCCGTCTTAATGGCTTCTCAAAATCAAATTAATAAATAATATGTTGAACAATTATTATAAAAGTAAACTTGAATAAATCGGACTCTGCAGCTGCATGAAGAAAAGGTAAAGTACCACGGCCAGTTAACGGAAATAGCCCAAAAGTTGATAGAAATCTGCGTTTTGTACCTCATACTTGTATGCAAACTTTGGTTGACCGAAGTGAAAGCGAACTCAAGTTATCGTGTTTGCACACACAGACACAATTCGAAAATGGTGTTTTCGGACTCGGGGAGGTCTAAAACGTTGAGATTCATTAAAATCTCGACATTTTTGGACGATTCCCTACAATTTGTATACGAGAAAGTAAAAAGAAAGAAAAGGAAACGTCTCACTTGGCAATCGCAGTCCCAGTGGGGTATTGCTGTTGGTATTTAGGACCCCCCAGTCGCATTTCTTTACAAACTTGTGTTGGTGTGTCACAGAGAGAGGATGTGTAGCGTTGTTCATAACGGCCCTTGGTTTTCTCTCCATTCTCTCCTTTGCTGTTGCCTGCAGGGGGTCCGGAGTGTTCCCCATAGCTTGGCCTGCCCTTTTAATCAGCTTGTTGCTTTGGTGGGCTTTTCTCGAAGTGATGTTACCAGCCCAGCCCACCACACTGGCCAGCACAGAGCTGTAAACGATGTGAAGCAGTGACCCCAGTGCAGTGACGGCGACATAACGCCGGGGTCTCGACTGTCTGTAGTCATAAAAGACCTCTGGGCTTTCTTTTAAAAAGAGTAAGTCCCGCGTAAATTGCCCATCGTGAACTCCTGCACTGCGGCCCCCTAATCGTCCCTCGTCTTTAATCGGCTATGTCACTCTGCCCTTCTCCTCCCTATGCGTGATGGGCATACTGCCACAAGAGTGGCTTTCGTCGCATCATGCAGGTGGGTGCTGCACATTGGTGGCCCCCCATTGTCTATGTAAAGCGCTTTGAATAGTTCGAAAAGCACAATGTATGTGTAATTCATTAGTAGGATTGGCTCAGTAGAGTTCAGCGCTTTGTGGGGGCCACACCATCAGGCGTAGGATTCCCCATTCCTGTCTTTATGATTTTAGCCACACATCTGGGGTCTTTGTAATGCTGCAGCATTCATTTGGGACCAAGCAGATGGCATTATGTGACAGATGAGAATCTGCAGTGAGAGGGCACTCGGCTTGGTCAAATCGCCAACGCTGTTTGTAGAAACGGAGACTCCGCCGTGCTTCACCGTTGCCTGCCGACATTGACCCCTGGGCCATTCACCCACCCTTGACTGTCCTTTTTTTTTTTTTTTTAATCTTATCAGAGCACAATATGCTGCAGCTTTAGGAGAATTGAGTGGGCAGCATAGGGCAGTGGGTGCGCCGCCAACTGACGTCTGGTAATACAGAGATTCCCATTGTGACCGCCACAAAATGTAAAGCTGGACTGTGGTACCTTTGTGGGGGGGCCTCTTCTTCTTCTTCTTTTCATTCTCATTTTTCTGCTGAAATGACCTTCTCCTCATCATCAGCCCTGACGTATCCACGCCTGATGTTCCTGAACGTCATCCTCAGGCTTTGCTTCTTATCTTTTTATGTGTCCCTGATTTTGCTTTTCAGATTCGGGTTCAGAGGCAGTCAGTCCACCGTAAATATTTTAATGGCGTGACCATTCCGAGTGTCTTTAAGTTGGTGAATAGAAATTCACTAAACGTCTCAGGTCAGCCTCTTGAATGTCTGTACTGACTTGAGAGCCTCTTCTTAGCCTGCAGTTTAACCCTGGAGTTGAGATTCTTGTAAAGTGCCATTTAAAACGCAGGGCGTCACACGCTGGCACCTGAGCACAGCTTGGAGGGTCACAGCAGAGGGTCCGAGTCTTTCTAGGAAGGAGAGACGTCAGTTGAGGATCTTTAATGAGTCCGAGAGCCTCCTTGAAAACCTGCGTTCACTTTGTCATTCTGGGTTATTGTGTGTACATTCGGGGTCAAAAGTTCTGAGAAGGACCTGAGTGTTGGTTCTCACCAAGTCTGCTGCTTCACTGTTTTTAGATCTTTCTGTCAGATGTCTCTCTGGTGTAGTGAAGTAGAATTACAAGCAGGTAAGAAGTTTCAAAGGCTTTGATTGAGTGACATGATGTTTATGCAGAGTGTCCATATTTGCAAGATCTCTGAAATTTGCCATGGCGGGCTGGCAATCAACTTGTGAGCCAAATCCTGACTGATGGCAGCAGCCCATTCTTGCAGAATCAAGAAGTTTGTCAGAATTGGTGGGTTTTTGTTTGTGCACCCGCCTTCTCAATGGGATTAAGGGTTGAGGAGTTTCCTGGCCATGGATCCCAAAATGTTGATGTTTTGTTCCATGAGCCACTTAGTTCTCACTGTTGTCTTATGCCCCGGTGCTCCATCATGTGGGTCACCAAATTGTCCTTGGATGGTTGGCAGAAGTTGCTCTCTGAAGATGTTTTGGTGCCATTCTTTATTCAGGGCTGTGCTCTTAAGCCAAATTGTGAGTGAGAATGAATTAGGGTTAGGGTTAAATGGTTTCAGGATACTTTACTGGTGGCAGGACACAGGACAGATGGCAGCGCCGCTCACCTTTTCTTTTTTCCAGTCAGAAAGGGGATTCATCAGAGAAAATGACTTGACCCCAGCAGTTCAATCCCAGAATATCAGTCTGTCCCTGATGTTTTTCTTGGCTTCTTTGCTGCCCTTCTTGACGCCCACCAGGCCATCCTCCAAAAGTCTTCACCTCACTCACACCTGCCTGCTGCCATTCCTGAGCCAGCTCTGCCCTGGTGGTGCCTGAGAACACAGCCACTGAAGTCCTTAAGTGTAACGTCCCTGATGTTCTGACCCCACGACACGTCTGTCTGTCTGTCTGTCTGTCCACTTTTCACCACAGGACTACTCGCAGATTTAGATCTTTTTTTTTTTTCTCTATAATTTGCTTGAACATTCCGGTTGATTTTGTGACTGTCATCGCACTAAGTATCAGAGTTTGGTTGTGGCTAGTGCCGGGCAGTATACTGGTTCATGCCGAAAACCGTTTTTTATTTTGTTATGATATGGATTTTTCTTATACTGCAACACCAGTTTAAATTGCCTACACAACGTTCGGAACGTGGCGCAGTGGGAAACTGTTCAAGGGGGGACCTTTTTCACTGCTACACCGCTAAACACGCATGCAACGGAGTACATGTGGTAGCGGAGGTATTGCACGGTGAAAATGGAGAACATTTTGAAATTGAAGCTGTAGCAGACAATAAAGTTGAACATGAGGACACAGAAGAACTTTTACCGAACAAAAGGAGTCACGTCTGTTGACTGGAGATCGGATGTGGACCATTATGTTCAAATGTGTGAATACTGTTTCTATACTACTGGATAAAACTGCCAGCCAAGTTGTACTACCGCCTCAGTACCGTGCATGTTTAATACCTGCTTTAATGCATTTCATCCTGAAGATGATATCAAGTTTATATCTTAGCATTCTAAATGTTCAGAGAGCAGGAATATCATGAAGTTAATGGATTCTGTGCGGCGATCGCTGCCTGCGGCTCCTCTTAGTGCGGAGGAAGTCAATTTAAAAAGCACATAGCGATTAACAACTGGCTCGGAGAACATGTGCTACATGCGAGAATCTCGTAAATGAAACATTGATTTTAGGCTGAAGTTTAGTTTACGACATTCTACTTTATAAACTATGAGAGTAAAGTGGAAACGTCGAGAATAAAGTCAACATGTCAACTTTATTCTCGACATATAGTTTTTTTCTTCACTGTGGCCCTAATACGCTAGAGCTGTACCACAAATAGCATTAGAAATGCAAGTTGCAGTTTTAGTATTTATGTAAATAGCTTAGCGTGAAGCAGTTTGCCTTAATGAGGGTTCAGTTGGTAAAGATGTCTCACCAAGTTGCACTTGTTTTATTTTATTTTATTTGGTGAATACTGTGTAATGCACCAGGGCATGAAGTCCTGAAGTAATAGTATCATTACTGGAAGTTGCACTATTATTTATTTTATTGTTATTATTTATTAGTTTAAATATTATCCAGTTTAATGATGGTAAAGTTGTTTAAAAAGTCACTTTAACGTGTCAGTGGACAGAGATTAACATTAGCAGAAAGTGGAGTTGGTTTACATAAAATATTGACTATTTATTCCTTTTCTAAGACGTGTTCAGTGCAATACAGCTTTTGACAAACACCTCTGGATATTTTACTAAATCTAAACGTCTCTTTGAATGGTTGAAAATATGTTGTCAAAATTTTATCTTAAGTTGTTTGAAAAATGTGTTCAATAAAAAGGTTCTCTATTTTGACTACAACTGCCATGCGATGTGATTCATTCTCTTCATTAGTGCCACCCCCTTGAAGACGATCACTTTATGGGGCCGTGCTAACCTGCGTTAGTACTTGTGTGCACATTAAAATGTGCTTTTGTACAATTCTCATGACAGTGGAATAGGTTATTCTTAGCCAGTAATTGCAGTGGAAAATGTGGTTAACATCCACACATGCATGGGGAAAAAAAATACCGCAGAATACCGTGAAACTGGTGTAATTTTGAAAAATACAGTGATATAAAATATACCACGTCGAGTGCATGTCTTCTACGATCTATTATTTCCACTCTAAAACTCCAGCACTTCACTCCCAGATAATCAAGGCATGAGCTCGGAGAACTTTGTGCCCGTTCTGCGACAGTGGGGGGATGGAATAGCAGGCTGCTTGCTGCTTGTCTTGATCGGCACATTTACAGGACAAAAGACGCTGGCTTAGAGGTGCGAAGGGATTTAAGGTGGGCCGGATTTCTGAGTGTTTTCGTAGGTGTTGGTAATTCTAGTGTTAAAGAGTAACGTTTGACGTTTTTGAGAGAGAGATCAGAGCTGCGTGTGTTTTAGAGGGTTGCAGCTGATTGGCAGAGATATCACGGCCACGCGGGGGACACTGTCCCGTCAGAATAAAATTACAATGCAGGGTGAGCCGCAGGGGACAGCTAGTATAAGGACTTGGCTTTTTGATTAAATACATAAATTAATAAATGAATAATTTTAATAATAAATGAATACATCCAGGTTATGTAAGCTCATATTGTTTATTAATTTATTTTGTACTATTTATTCATTATTATTATTTCTAACTAGCAGGGATGCCCAGCTGTCGCTCAGGTTGAGAAGAAGTGAAGCATTTTCCATTTATTATTTGGCAATTAATTTATTATTTGAGTATTGTTCGAAAGTCAAAGTGCCATAATTAAAGAATCGCACATTTAGAGAACCTTATGATACTCAACATTTTTGATTTCGCCATTAGGAGCAAAAAACATATAAATTCTTTTGTGATTCCACTCTGGAAAAGGCGACGTCTCTCTGGCTGTGTGAACAGCGCGACTCTTTGAGGTAAACGGCAGTAACTTTTAGTGTTGGTCCTTGTGTTTTCTTTATGGGCATCGCAAATGCAAGGCGTACTGGAAATCGAAGTTGTTTGAACTGGAAAGGGAGTTCAGTTGGAATGGAATGAAAACGTCTAATAAATAATAAATAAGTGTGAACATAAGTAACTCTTTGCCGGTGCCCGCTGTTGTCAGGGTGGACCGGCCTGCCTGCCTGCCCGCCCCACCACGTCAAAGGGTGTAGATGGAAAATCAGAAGCGAGTCAACACACCTTGGGGTTTCATGATGTCACATTCGAGCTCCGTGTCACCAGGTCTCACCCGCAAGACAAGCAGTTCAGGTTTGTCCGGTTTGCAAAGTAAGACCTTCATCCATCCATCCATCCATCCGTTGACAAAGATAAGCAGCCTCTTAGTCTTAACCCTGGGCTCATCTTTCTGTGTGATATTTGATGTGTGCCGAACCCAGAAATGGCCGACCTGCCACTAGAGCCAGCTTGGCCGTGTGACCGAAGTGCAGTGCCTGCGTGTTTAGCTCTGACCCTCCAGCTGTGCTCTTTACAGTCCTCTTCATTTCAGAAAGACGATTCCTCTTCACGTTTCCTCTTCTTTTTCTCATTACAGGAGGCTGCTCAGGCCCTGATTTATGCTGGCATGGCGGGATCAAAACTGGAGAACATCCAAGAAAAAATCACGGAATATTTAGACAGAGTTGAAGCTCTGCATTCAGCAGGTACCGAGTCTGCCGTCTCCACCTCTGTAATGACGTCACGTTGGCATCGGTAGAACCCTCCTGGGGGCTTTTCTGAGGGTTTAGGGTGTAAAGTGAAACGTGGCAGAATCAGACAGCGTTTGAATTTGTAGAGCAGTAAAAAGGAAAGACGTTCTGTTCTCTTCAGCAAAGGTGGGGAGATGCGTGTGCTGCTGGCCGTGACCCCTCCGTGTCTGTGGCTGGAGTGTTGACAGTAAAATACAGTGCCCCCATAATGTTGTTTAGCCAACTGCTCCACAGTTTAAGATTACAAATCAAACACTTCAGATCTAACTTGATTAAAGTGCACATGGCAGACATTAACTTATGGGGATTTGCAGCCATTTCTGTCACTGCACACTTTCTCTACACGGTCCCCCCATTTTAGGGCAGCAATTGGCATCACAGGCGTTTGTGATTCCTCAGGTGGGTTTCATGGTTTCATAAGACCCCTCAGCTTGATTCTACCCTTTGGGGTCTGTAGTTGCCATTCTTCAACATGAGGACAAGAGCTGTGACAATGAAAGTCAAAGAAGCCACCATGAGGATGAAAAACAAGAAACCATTGGAGACATCAGTGAAACCAGAAGATGACTGAAATCAACTGTCTGGAATATCATGAAGAAGAAAGAACACACCGGTGGGCTCAGGAATCACACAGCGACTGGTAGGCCAAGGAAGACCACCACTGCTGACGACAGAAGAATCCTCACGATGGTCAAGAAAAAGACACAAAACGCCTGTCTGACAGATCAGAAGTAGTCTTCAGGGGGCCGATGTGGGTGTGTGTGTGTGTGTGTGTGAAGACTTCATGAACACAAACACAGCGGCCACACTGCAAGATGGAAACCACAAAAAAAGGAGGGCCAGTTTACAGTTTGCAAAAAAGGACGTCAAAGAGTCTGTAGAATTCTGGGAAAAGGTCTTGTGGACAAAGGTGACAAAGATGAACCTCATCAGAGTGACGGCGAGAGCAAGTGTGGACACGACAAGGAAGCGCAAAGCAGACCATCTCATCTGTTAAACATGGCGGTGCTGGGGGTGTTCTGGCTTAGGCATGTGTGGCTGGCACAGGTCCTGGCACACTTCTCTTCATTGGTGATGGAGCGACTGACAGCAGTGGCACAGTGAATCCTGAGATGTGTACAAACATCTGATCCGCTGAAGTCCGAGATAACGAGCCAGACATAGGGAGTGTAGGGAGAGGAAATGTCCGCCATAACGTGCAGTTATTAAAAAAGACCCCCTCTAGCTGCCTTGGGCATAAAGAATCTAAGACTATTGGGACCACCAAGATAAACTCTCCCATCATGCAGGCCTGCAATGGTAACAGCTGCTTAGTCAGCCTTAAAAAATGTTGTCATGTATTAATTCTGCGTGAGGTTACTTCACATAAAGTGAGGCCCAGTTACTAAAAAAGAAAATCAAACGTGAAACTTCGTAGTAGAATTCGGCAGTAAACTGTGTGCATTATGGAGTCCTTTGTTAAATGCGTTTATTCGTATATATTTTGCATATGTATTATCGTAGTATTTCTCTCTACTTACCCTTTACCTGTTTCCTCAAGGGTAAGTGTTCTCGTCAGGTTCGTTATCGGGTTGGTCTACTGTTGCACGTTAAGATGAACACACACACACACAGACCCTAACCACAACAGTGCCCCATGAATGACACACACACACACATACACAACCTGATTAACCCTTAGCACTTTAAACCACACAAGTGTTGTAGGAATAACAGCCTGTCATTCAGCACTTCAAGAGACTTCCTTATTTTCGGCACGAACAACAATACAATGTTTTAATGATATCTCAGACCTAAATATTACTTTTGGTCTACAAGAATACATTTAAACACACAAAGACTCAGCACTCTGAGCCATTTATCAGCCAAGAACACCTTCTTTATCGTATTGTCCCTAACTATTGAGTAGCGCTCTCACGCTCAGCCTTATAAACCCCGCAGCACAGAAATAATGGCAAAAATCCGGCTGTCACCAGTGGCTCAAAGAAATCTAACTTATTACTTCAATCACTCTAGACATTAAGACAAAGCATAGAAAGTTAAAATCAGCAGGGTATTTATTACAAGAAGAATAATAATACCACTGGAACAAAGAATAATAGAAAATAGGTACTGATAGGAAAGTCTGAATATATATAGTCTTTAGAAAAAGCTTACGAAAAAGTTACAGATGGCAAGGATGAATGTCCCAGGGAGGCGTTTGATTTAGCAATCGATGTTCATGATGCCTTTCTGACGACCAGGGCCGTCTTCGTCAGTTCCTCCTCTTCTTCTTCTTCTCATCTTCTCTCTTCTTCTCCCTTTGCTTCTCTCTTCTATCTCAAACCAAGGCATATTTATTATGAAATGTCATGCCTTGATTTCACAACACATTCACCTGATTGGTTGGCTGTCCAAATGATTGATGAATTAATTCACTGTCCATTTTCCCACACAACAAAACCTTTGATGTATTTTGAGGTATCAGTAGTTCTTCCTGTCCCAGGCTGTAAACCAAATTGTTGTTTCAGATGTCCATCCATAAAGTAATCAATAGCCTGAGGTATCTGCTCAGCATCCTTTCCCAGGCTGTACACCAAATTAGCACTTTTATGAACAAGTGTTATAAAAGTAAGGTGTAAGGGAAGAAAACCTGCTTTAATTTGTCTTAGTTCATCTGTTGTCTTGTCTCGAACAAAATATAATGGAAACCAAAATGTACAGATTTTATACACCATAACAGCATACACTAAGTTGCAGAGCACAAACCTTCATTTGGCCACCGGACCGTACTTTATTCTTTATTACTTTGTATTGTCTAATCTTATTTTATATTTTTCTTTTTCCTTTCTTCATCTTGTAAAGCACTTTGAGCTTCATCACTTGTATGAAAATGTGCGACAGAAATAAATGGTGGTGTTGTATTTACCACCAAAGCAAGAAGCTCGGAAGAGGGGCACATGTCTTCTTTACGTCATCTGAGTGCCCACCGAGGGTGGCGCCAACATAAAGATTTGTATGTTGAATTTGTGAGATGAACCAAAAAAAAAAAAAAGAATTTCTAAGAACTGCCCTTGTGGTGCCGATTAGGAGATAGAGTAGGCAGCCATGCCAGCCTTGTTGTCACTCTGCCTGTTTCACTGCACCTCTAAACCCTTTAAGTATTGTAAATGAAAACTTTCTGGGTATTGATTTGTTAGTTTTATATTGGATATTCCTGATCACTGGGAAACTGCCCGGCTATTTATGACTTGCAAAGTTTAGGTTCTTAAATCCAGAGAGTGCCTAGTGGAGGGCTTGAGTCCATTTGATCATAAAGCAAATCATGAAAGACGTTCTATTTGTTGACTTTTTCTGAATTTGTTGCTGAAGACAATTCTAATAACAAAGCCCCGGAAACAAAATGGGAGGAAAGGCCACCATCAGACCTTTAAGAGATGCCAGCCTGCGGGTTTTAATTTTGTTTTTCTTTTAGTTGAAGCCCAGGGAGCTGATCCTTTGAAGTCCAAACATCAGTTGGACATGGAGCGGGCCTACTTCCTGGTCACACAGGCCTTTGACGAAGATGAGAAGGGCAACAATGAAGAAGCCATTGAGCTGTACACACAAGCAGTGGAGCTGTGCATACAAACGGTAGGCGGCTGCATATCTTCTGTGTGTGTCTGTGTGTGTCTGTGTTTGTGTGTGTTCACTCAGTAATGGGATGCCATTCTGCACGGGGACTCTTCCTGCCTTGCACCCAGTGGTTTCTGGGATAGACCCCTGGGACTTGATTTAACGATACGTTTGTCTCCCACTTTTCTTTTAGTAACGTTCATGTGAGAAATATGCTTGAAGGGAAACAAAAGCGTTTACTTTTTTATTATATGTCCATTGCTATTTGTCTCTTTGTGCCTCCATTGTCACTATGATAATAATAATAAAAATCCTCTTCTTGGGTCCCAGTACAGTACCAGTTTTCAAATTGGATTATAACGTTTAAGGACCCCTGCCCAATATATACAGAAACTTACCCCAATGTAGATTAGATAAACATCATTAATCCCACGGAGAAATTCAAATGCATACAGAAGCGGAAACCTAAAAAACAAAGATACAGACTCACGGGACAAATAATACAATTAATAAATAAATAAATAAACGTAACAAGTACATTGGGTGGAAGCTTTGAATTACCTGAAAGCAGTAGACAGAAAAGACCCCCAGAGGTGCATTTTAGTGATTTCATCAATATCAGCAGGCTTACGTTCTGATTACCGAATCCAATTTAATGCACAGCCCTTATTAATGCACTTTATGAAAGTTACAGACGAACAGATCTTACACGAGTCACTGCTCCTTATTTTATACCAGCCGTCCCCCGCGGCTCTGCCCACTTAGTAGTGAAACAGGACGGTTAGGATGGCCCCGCCCGGCTCCCCACTCCTGAGGTCACGCTTCCCGCTCCCCTCTGTCTCGGATTAGCGCGAATACATCACTCCTGCAAGCGAACCATGATACTTAGTGTGAAATGTGTTGTTACGGTACGTTAAAAATACTGAATGGATAAACAGGTGGGCAAATCTTTTGTCATGCAGAGAATCAGGATGATTTTTCAAGGGGATTGAATTCTTTTGCATGCCACTGTAACCTTAGAGGCTTAGCGCCATTCATTAGCTTGTGAAGCCTCAGAGGCCAGGTGGCTTAACTGAACGTGTGTTACGTTTAATTCGGAACTGAGATGTAAGCAGAATGTTCACCGATTATGAATATTCAAACTGTGACCCTCTAAGACTGATTCTCCGGTGTGTGCTCACCATTACAGTGTTAATAGTCTCGATAAGCAGAATCAAAGATCAGACGTGGCATGCAGTAATTAACAATTTATTAACTAGCAAAGTCAAAGTTATGTACAGTGAAAGGAATAATATCATTGTAGAAATACAGCAAATGGTGAATAATGATGAAGAACACTGGGTGATTGTCCTAGGATCTTCCAGACTGGGTCCTTGGCCTTTTTGTATTCTGCCAGGCTCCCCACTCCTGATGTCACGCTTCCCCCTCTCCTTGGCCCACAGCCTCTGTCTCTTGGATTAGTGCGAATATATCGCTCATGCAAATGAACAATGATACTTGGCGCAACAAGAGAAGTCGCAAAATCGACTGAAATGTTCAAGCAAATTCTTGCAAAAAAAAAACCTGATATAAATCCGTTAAGTGGTTCTTTCGTTCGCTAGCTAAGCGGAGGTAAGCTATACACCCCGAGGCTGGCGTGTGAGTGAGTTGGGCTCCGCCCCGCTGCGTCTCTCAATTTCGTGCAAATAAATTGGTGCTGCAGGCAAACTACGACACTTAGCATGACGAGAGAAGTCACAAAATCAACTGGAATGTTCAAGCAAATTCTAGAAAAAAAAAAAACCTGATATAAATCCGTTAAGTGGTTCTCTCGTTCGCTAGATAAGTGGATGTCAGGTTTGCACTCCGAGGCTGGCGCGTGAGTGAGGACTCCCCACTCCTGACGTCACACTTCCAACTCCCATTGGCCTGTAGCCTCCAGCAAATGAATGATGAGCGCGATGAGAGAAGTCATAAAATCAAATTATAGAAAAAAAAAGTAATAATGTGTTAAGCAGTTCTCTCATGAAAAGCAGACAGACAGACAGACAGGATTTTTTATATATAGTGTGGTGGGTGGCCGGGACAGCCCTTCTACATATGTTCCGGGAGAGCAACCATAGACTCCTCAGTACCTCTCCTGGGATGCTTGGTGGCAGCCTCCCTGGCTGACGATGGTGCCTCAGTTTCCCGCAGGGCACCATGGGTCTGTTGGGATCTGGGGTTGCCGCCTGGGGGTGCTGCATGGGTCCCTGAGCCGACTTGGACAACTCTACAGCGGGTGGGCTATAAAAAGGGCCAGCAACCACCACTCGGGAGCCAGAATTGGGAGGAAGAGGGCGAGGTTGCCAAGGAGGAGTGGTGGTGCCAAATGGGAGTGTTGTGGTGATTTGATTAAAGTGCTCTGGGACCGTGCTGTGGCTGGATGGTTCACGGGGAAGACGTGCCCTCCAGCTGAAGAAAAATAAAGGCTTTTGTTGGATTTTACACATGCCTCCGTGTGAGTCTGTGCCGAGTCAGGTGCTATATAGCTCCTTTTATCACAGTCGAGATATTCAGTTCATTTCATTTCAGTTTATTTCTTATTTTTGTATAGCTCCCTTCACTGAGTGCTGTAACAAGTTTACAGGTAAACACAAAGTATGATAACATAGAGTAACACGCGCACCTCAGACAGGCACATATAAACACACAAGACGATGCGTTCTTATGGCTTTCAACGCCAGTTGGGAAAGGAGAATAAAAACCTCTGTTTGACGTTCATTTGGATAAAACAAGCATGTGGGCCGGTGCTGTCTGGCTGATCTCGGCCTTCAATGATGCAGGTTAGGGTTGGAGTTTTTTGTGTGTCTTTTGATACTGTAGTGTGTTGCTGCTTCGGCCATTTCTAACGCAGAAAGCCTGTGCTCTGCTCACACTACAGACGAGTACTGCTGCTTTAGCACAAACAGAACTCATTTCATCATTAATAAGCACCCAGTTCTTATAAAACCTCTGCTGGACACGAGTGTTAATAATGGGTCACAGCGCTCATCCTCTGCAGTGTTGTTTTATGGTGTGCTTTTGATGCTCATCAACGTGGGAGTTTTGTGAGGTTTTTTCTTTTTTTGCTGATCCCCTTTTCCAAAGGTGGTCACGTGGAACTTTCTTTAGGGAGTCAAGTGGCAAGAATTGTGGAAGAAGAAATGCGAGAAAAAGGCGAATACCAACTGCCTTTTACTTCCAGGCAGTGTGCTACCCTGGTGACACTTCACTTGCTACATCAGTTATTTGTGCAGCACATTTTCATTTGTGATTATGATGATCAGCATTCTACTCTGGTAGGCAGACCTAGTCAGGCATTTTGTTTTTTTTACTTAAAAGAAATATTTATATTCGCTAATTCTTACAAAGCTGTTGCGCTAATGTTTCCCCATTTCCCCTAAATGATGCACTGTGTTACAGGATAATTATTTGTTGATTATTTAATTATTTATTTATTTGTCGTCTTTTTTTTCTGTCCTCGCGGCCACCTAACCTCACCTTTTTACTTTCTTGTATATAAAGTATAGGGAAAGTATTGGAATCGTCCAAAAATTCAATGTCGTGATTTTGGAATTCTGTCTGCCTGTGTGTATAAACATGATAACCTGAGTTTGCTTTCACTGTGGTCAACCAAATTCTGGATGCATGTATGCGGTACAAAACGTACATCTCTATCAACTTCTGAGCGATTTTCGTTAACCGGCAGTGGTACTTTACCTTTTATTCATGCAGCTGCAGAGTTGGATTTCTTCAACTTTACTTTTATAATAATTGTTTAATACAGTCATCCCTCACCTATCGCAGGGGTTGCGTTCCAGAACTCCACCGGTAAAGGTGAAAATCCGCGAAGTAAAAACTGGTTATTTTTATATATTTTAAGCCCTTATAAACTCTTCCACACTCTTAGAAACTTTTCCCACACAGTGATACAGCATAAACCCTTTGTGTTCTCTTATTCGTCTGCAAGAAAATGCACAAAAGTTAACTCTTTACACAGCGAAACACGTTGAACTTAACTGCGTGCTCTGATTGGGTAGGTTCTCAGCCATCCGCCAATAGCGTCCCTTGTATGAAACCAACTGAGGAAGCATGTACCAGAAATAAAAAGACCCATCGTTCACAGAAACCCACGGAGCAGCAAAAAATCCTCATTATATATTTAGATATGCTTACATATAAAATCCGCGATAGAGTGAAGCCGCAAAAGTCGAAGCTCGTTATAGCGAGGGATTACTGTATATTATTAATATGATTTGATTTGTTGTTGATGGTTCTTTAATGTACATATAATACAGGGTGGCGCTCAAAAAGCCGAACCATCTCCGACTCTAACATCGATGTACGTTTCTTAGCCCGTACTCGAATCAAAAGATATCCAATACAAAAATCTGTACTTACTGGTTGGATGAGGTGTTGGAAATGAATTCCTTGTGCGTCAATACTCTTTTCTGCACGCCGCACCATATTGTCATAGATGCGATGCAGCTCAGCCGTTTCAGGTTTTCCAGTTTCACTCTGAATGTCGTCCTTCAGTTCCTCTAATGTCTTTTGGATTATTGACATACACTTTTCCCTTCAGATTGCCCCACAGGTAAAACTCGCAAGTGGAAAGGTCTGGTGATCTTGGTGGCGACAAACCTTTGCTGACAGTTCGTTCCTCTGTGAAGACGTTGTGATTTCAAGAAAGTGACTCGCGAGGTGTGTGACATGTTGCTCCATCCTGTTGAAAGACGGCATACCCACCGGCTTACAGCTCCCTTACTAATGCACAGTTGGGGCTGCTGACCCCATTGCGATCACGACGGCACCCGCCTTTATAATAGCTCGAGCCAGCCAGGCGGAGACAGTTCAGTTTTTCATGCGCCACCCTTTATAAAAATATAATCCTTGTCTTGCGGTTTACTCCTCAAATATCCGTCCCCATATTTGAGTTTACGAGAAAGTCACAGGGAGACCACTTCTAATTTTTCTTTGTTTCATTCTGTATAATTATTATTGCCTAATCTGGTTTGCTTGTGTTTTATATGACCTTCCTTTTTATTTCATCTAGTTAAGCACTTTCAGCTCATGTGCTACATAAATAAATAAAAGCTCTTGTTGTTGTTACTTTTCAGGCTAATGAAGCCACAGACTCAGCCTTCCAGATGAAGTTAAAGCAGTTGGCTCGTCAAGCTCTGGACAGGTTGGTTGTTCCCTGTGCATCGGTGAATATCCAGAATAAGCCAGGCAGCCTTGTCTGGAGTGTTTCTGCCATTGACAAATGTGGATTGTGTGTGTGGCCGGGCCGTAAATCAAGAATCTAAAATGACAATTGCATATACAAGGAGAAGTACGTACTACTTAGAAGGGGATAGTTAGCTGTGTGTGGCTCTTAATAGTTTTGAAACATCATGTAGCTCAGTTTCTTTCAGTTTTTGTCCCCTTCAATGATTCATTAATTTCCTGAATTCTGAATGACACGCATACAAAGGCCACAAAGCAAGAGCCATCTGTGCACAGGTCATCACCACACACAGTCACAGGTCCAGGCTAACGTTTACTCCTCTTAATACGATGGTCTGAAACCACAGCGTCGGGTTGTTTGGGTTTTTTCTTTTTACATTTTTTGGTCACTGCGGTGGGCTGGCGCCCTGCCCGGGGTTTGTTTCCTGCCTTGCATCCTGTGCTGGTTGGGATTGGCTCCAGCAGACCCCTGTGGCCCTGTAGTTAGGATATAGCGAGTTGGATGCTGGATGGATGGATTTTTTTGTCAATGTAGTTATTTAGCTCAGGTGAACAAGGCCAGACTGAAGCCATTTTGAGTTTTTATATCCATGGTATTTACGTGATCTTTTACAATTCCAGATCCAGTACAGCTGTGTCTTTAAAGCCACAGCCTTATTAGACTCCAATTTTAGTTACGCAGTGGAGAAGTAAAGCAGACAGGATACAGCGGACCACTAGTTGGAGTGCCACAGCAAAGGGTCTGAATACTTCAGTACGAGAGCGAGAGTTCACTTTTTATATTTTTAATACATTTGAAAACCTTTTTATAAGCATCATTGCACTTTGCCGTTCTGGGTTATTGAGTGTAGAGCAATGGGCAAAAGTGGCAAATCCATCGATCCATCCATCCATCCATTATCCAACCCGCTATATCCTAACTACAGGGTCATGGGGGTCTGCTGGAGCCAATAAAAATGGCAAATGAAATCTACAATAGAGTAAAGTATGAAAAAAGTCAAGGGGTTTGCAGACTTTCTGAATCCACAAAGTATGACTTAGATTTAGATTTTAGATATACTTTATTTGCCCCCAAGGGGAAACTAAAACTTTAGTGAAGCTCAAGAAGAAAACAAAATGTATTTTTAATATATACATATACGTATTGTGAAAGGCACTATATTGGCACCCGACCCGGCACAGAGAGACAGGGAGGTATGCGTAAAAATACAACAAATATTTATTTTTCTTCAGCTGGGGGGACACATCTTCCCCGTGCCCCTCAGCCACAACACAGTCCCTGTGTTCACAAGCATAATGGTCTTCATCACCACTCCTCTCGGGAAGCATTGTCCTCCTCCTTCCGACTCTGGCTGCTGATGGTGGCTGCTGGCTCCCTTTTATAGCCCACCTGGAAGTGCTTCAGGTGATTAGTGACCTAGATCCTGCTGCACTTCCGGGTGGGCTGCATTCCCGCCCACACAGGCTCAGGAAGCCATGCAGCTCCCCCTGGCGGTGGCCACAGTCCCCATCAGGGCTGAGCTCAGGAGTCCAATATCTGTGGCCCCGATGCAACATGGGGGGGTCGCCACCTTACGTTCCGGGGGATGTAGTGTGCCGCCCATGGCTGTTCCCCTGGACCAATTGTCGAAGGAGCGTCCCGGCTGGGCATGGAATCCGGCCGTCTGCCAGCCACAATATACAGTATCTCATAAAAGTGAGTACACCCCTCACTTTTTTGTAACTATTTTATTCTGTCTTTTCATGGGACAACACTGAAGATATGACACTTTGATCCAATGTCAAGTAGTCCGTGTACAGCTTGTATCACAATGCAAATCTGCTGTCCCCTCAAGATAACTCAACACACAGCCATTAACGTCTGAACTGCTGGCAGCAAAAGTGAGTCCACCCCAAGTGAAAAATGTCCAAATTGTGCCCGATTAGCCATTTTCACTCCCCGGTGTCATGTGACTCGTTAGTGTTACAAGGTCTCAGGTGTGTTAAGTTTGGTGTTATTGCTCTCACACTCTCTCATACTGGTCACTGGAAGTTCAACATGGCACCCCATGGCAAAGAACTCTCTGAGGATCTGAACAAAAGAATTGTTGCTCTCCATAAAGATGGCTGAGGCCATAAGAAGATTTCCAACACCCTGAAACTGAGCTGCAGCACGGTGGCCAAGACCACACAGCGACAGGTTTAACAGGACAGGTTCCACTCAGAACAGGCCTCGCTATGGTCGACCAAAGGAGATGAGTGCATGTGCTCAGCGTCATATCCATACTGTAGACGTATGAGTGCTGCCATCATTGCTGCAGAGGTTGAAGGGGTGGGGGGTCAGCCTGGCAGTGCTCAGACCATATGCCCGCCGCACACTGCATCAAATTGGTCTGCATGGCTGTCGTCCCAGAAGGAAGCACCTTCTAAAGATGATGCACAAGAAACCAAGCAAACAGACTAAGGACATGGATTACTGGAACCATGTCCTGTGGTCTGAGGAGACCAAGATCAACTTACTTGGTTCAGATGGTGTCAAGCGTGTGTGGCGCAACCAGGTTGAGGAGTACAAAGACAAGTGTGACTTGCCTACAGTCAAGTGTGGTGGTGGGAGTCTCATGGTTTGGAGCTGCGTGAGTGCTGCCAGCACTGGGGAGCTACAGTTCATTGAGGGAACCATGAATGCCAACATATACTGTGACATACTAAAGCAGAGCGTGATCGCCTCCCTTCAGAATCTGGGCCGCAGGGCAGTATGCCAACATGATAACGACCCAAACACACCTGAGAGTAAAGGTGCTGGACTGGCCAAGCAGGTCTCCAGAACTGAACCCTATCCTCAAATGGAAGGTGAAGGAGCGCAAGGTCTCTAACATCCACCAGCGGAAGAGGATTCCAGTGGCAACCTGTGAAGCTCGTGTGAACTCCATGCCCAAGAGAGTTATGGCAGTGCTGTGAAAATAATGGTGGGCGGCCACACAAAATATTGACACTTTGGGCACACTTTGGACATTTTTCACTTTGGGGTGGACTCACTTTTATTGCCAGCAGTTTAGACATTAATGGCTATGTGTTGAGTTATTTTGAGGGGACAGCAAATTTGCATTGTTATACAAGCTGTACACGGACTACTTGACATTGGATCAAAGTGTCATATCTTCAGTGTTGTCCCATGAAAAGATAGAATCAAATATTTACAAAAATGGGAGGGGTGGACTCACTTTTATGAGATACTGTATATACATACAAACACACACACACGCATATAGTGGAAACGAGACAAATCTGAGATCCTAAAGTGTTGATGCTGTAAGGCGTACCCGCATATTTAATTCTTAGTCATTTTCTAACCCACTTATTCCTGAACAGGGTCGTGGACTCGCCTGCCTGCCTGCCTGCCTGCCTGCCGCCTCATTTGTTGACTCTGATTTTCGAGGGTCCCTCTGTAGGTTGATCCTTTTCATTTCCATCCTTTCGTTCCTCACAATTTACCATATCAGTACAGACGGCCAGCAGGATGTTTATTCCTTTGAGATCTGATGAGTTTTCAAAGTGTTCCTTTCATTTTTTTGTTGTCTTTGAATACAGAGGGTCCAGCTTGCTGGGTCCACAAACGGAAGTCGCCGTTCAGAAGTCTGTTCCATCCAAGCAGTCTCTCAAAGATGAGGACTGGCCCTGCGGGTCTGTTTTTTACATTCACTTTCACTTCAGCTCGGAGTTCAGTCGACTTTGCAGTTTACCTGCTTGACCCCAAGTCCGATTGCTGTGGTAGCGTATTTTAAATCTGCTGAAAATCATCATTATTTTTATTTATTTATCTTTTTCTTTTTCCTTTTGTTCGTGTAAAATAATATTTGGTTTGTGTATTCAGTTGTCACATACTCACTTCCATTCTTTTTGTAACGTAAACTTGCCTGAGTACAGGTTTGGAGGGATTACACTTACTAATGTACTCTAATGTTAAATTATTGAAACCATTTCATATTTACACACAGAAACACGTAGTAAAAGTGAGCTATTTCAACAATTAACATGAAAAATCCCTGACCACGTAAAGTGCATTAAAATATAATTGGTGTGGCCATTTGACAGCAGAGGAGTGGAAAACAAAAATTCCAGTTAACTGCCTTCCAGTTCAGTAAAGTCACAAAGTCAAGCAAAGCTTCACTTGATTACTTATAAGCCAAGGAAGACTAGGAGTGGCTTCAGGACAACTCTGTGAATGTCCTCGAGTGGCCCAGACTTGAATCCGATTCAACATCTCTGGAGAGATCTTAAAATGGCTGTGCACCGACGCTTCCCATCCAACCTGATGGAGCTTGAGAGGTGCTGCAAAGAGGAATGGGCGACACTGGCCAAGGATAGGTGTGCCAAGCTTGTGGCATCATATTCAAAAAGACTTGAGGCTGGAATTGCTGCCAAAGGTGCATCGACAAAGTATTGAGCAAAGGCTGTGAATACTTATGGACATGGGATTTATCAGTTTTGTTATTTTTAATAAATTTGCAAAAACCTCAAGTAAACTTTTTTCACGTTGTCATTATGGGGTGTTGTGTGTAGAATTCTGAGGAAAAAAATGAATTGAATCCATTTTGGAATTAAGGCTGTAACATAACAAAATGTGGAAAAAGTGATGCGCTGTGAATACTTTCCGAATGCACTGTATATGATATTTAATGAGTATTTGCTTTGGAAATCCTGTTTTATAGATGATAATATCCTCTTGGGTTCATCAGACTCTTTATCTTTGATTCGAGCCAAAGTAGTTTTGCAGCTGAGAGGGTGCTGTGGTCAGAATCAGAGTAAGCCGCTCCCTCCAGACCTGGAACAGAACACTTTGTGCCCTTCAGTTAGGTAGTAGGGCTGTGCTGATGATCATATAATTACGTAATTGCTGATCATAGAAGATCGTTGTCCTTTTGAGATGTGTTCTGCCTCCATGTATTCAATTCAAACTCTTCTCCTGTCTGGCTGTCGCTGTCTTATCTGTGCATTACTGTCTTTGCCGCAAAAACTAATTAGACCAACTTCCAAAGTTCCTGCTCACTTAATGTTCATTTATCCAAATATGTAAAGCGTTCTGTGACCTCCGAGGTTGGGTTGGAAGCTTGTGCTGATGGCGCTTACAGAGGGGTGAACAAAAATATGGATTTTGTCACCAAACCCAATAAAACTTTACCCATATGGGCACATTGCAGCCTTTAACCTGTTGGTAAAGAAAATTTGAATAATTTGAACAAACTTATCAGCCCCGTATGCTTTAAAAAGGGTAGCCAGCAAAGCAACTAATACAACAAACCTGAAGAATAACCTGAGAAATGGTCATCCAGCTTAATTGTACTCAACATTGAGGCCTCGGCCACAGTGAGATCTTCAGGCAGGTCGGGCCCAGCAAGGCTGCTGGAAGTTTCAGATCCTTTTGCTCGAGTGTTGTAATGTGATTATGAAAACAAGAGATGGCGACAGCTTACTGAGAGGGTGGGTGGGTATTTAGCAGTGGAAATGCTCCCTTTACTCAAGATGGGAGAAAAATGCTTCATTTTATTTTTTGTTTGTTATTTCCACATTTCTTTTTTATCCGGGGGCATCAACCCCAGAATTAGAAGTGTCTAACCGTTATCATGTCCTGGCCGAGCTGGACGGTGACTCTGATAATTCTGAGGTGGTAGGCAGGGTTGAGGAGCCCCAACGGGCCACCTCAAAACCAGTTCCCAAAAAGAGAGAGGTAGTGATAGTTGGGGACTCAATCATTAGGGGGATTGAAGCGCAGGTGTGCTCCAGAGAGAGAGAGTCTCGTATGGTGTGTTGCCTTCCGGGAGCACAGGTGGGAGACCTCCCTGGAAGGGTGGATAGGCTCTTGGCCAGAGCGGGGGTGGATCCAGTTGTCATTGTCCACGTTGGAACAAATGACATACATAAGGGTAGTCTGTCAGTTCTGCGATCCAAATTCAAAGAGTTAGGTACCAAGCTGAGGAGCAGAACTGACAAGGTAGTCTTCTCCGAAGTTCTGCCTGTGCCACGCGCCAGTCCAGGTAAGATTGAGGAGATTAGAAGGCTTAACGCGTGGCTCAAATCTTGGTGCAGGGTAGAAGGGTATAGGTTTATGGGGCATTGGGACTCCTTTTGGAACAGATGGGACCTGTTCCGCCGCGACGGGTTACATCTGAACCGGAGGGGCACCAATGTATTGTGAAGGCGTATGTGTAGGCTAGCCGAGGATTGTTTAAACTAGGGAATGGGGGGCAGGGAGTTTAGGACAGGCCAGATTTAGATCTATACATGGAAGAACAAACAATGGTGTAGAAATAAAAATGCATAGTAATGTAAATTTTAAGCAAACACGTAAAGATAGAAGGATTAACACATTAAAAATAGCTTGCCTTAATGCTAGAAGTATCAAAAATAAGGTAAGTGAGTTGGAGTTGTATGTAGCAGAGCATAATTATGATATTATAGCAATAACGGAAACCTGGCTAAATAACAAAGATGGGGATGAGTGTAACATAGAGGGATACACATTTTTAGGAAGGATAGACAGAACAGAAAAGGAGGTGGGGTTGCTGTTTATGCCAAACAGGAATTAAATGTAAGTCATCTTCAGTTGGATGATGAGCCCCATCTTAGTGAGGACATGTGGCTTCGCCTGGAAAATATTAGGGAAAAGGTCTCATTTTAGGAGTGTGTTATAGACCACCCAATTCAGACAGTAATTTCAACACACATCTTTTAGTAATATCAAAAGGCAAGTTTACAGAGGGATATTATAGTCATGGGGGACTTTAATTATCCAAATATTAACTGGGATAACCTTACAGATGGAGGAGCACAAGAGCAGGAGTTTTAGAAGTAATCAGCGACTGTTTTTTAAAACAGCATGTTAAAGCACCAACAAGGGGTGAAGCCTGTCTGGATTTAGTATTCTGTAATAATCAGGATAGAATTGAGGGTGTAGAGGTGATTGAACCACTAGGGTCAAGTGACCATAATGTAATACAATTCTCAGTATTTTGTAAGAGTACAGATGCAAAGACTAAAATTGTTAAGTTGAACTTTAGTAGGGCTAATTTTGAGCAGATGCGACAAAGTCTAAGTAGGATAGACTGGGATAAGCTTTTAAATGTGGAGACAGTCGAGGAGCAGTGGAACAGGTTTAAAAACATGTAATGCAGGACAGATACATACCTAAATTTGGAAGTAATAGGAAACTAAAAAACTCCACGATGGATTAATAAAGATTTAAAAAAGAAGTTGCAAAGGAAAAATCTGCTGTATAAGGCATATAAGACTAATGACTGCAAAGAGAACCGTAGCGCGTATGAGAACATGAGGGCAACAATTAAGAAGGATATCAGAGAGGCTAAAAGACAGTTGGAGAGGAATATAGCAGATAAGGAAGAAGACCCCAAGAGATTCTTTCAGTATTTTAGTAGTAAAAGAACAGTTAAGGAGGAGGTCAAGTGCATCAGGAATAGTAAAGGGAATTAAAAGATACAGACAATGAAATAGCAGATGCCCTAAACTTACATTTTTCTGAGGTGTTTACAAGTGAGCAAGTGGATAACCTGCCAGAGGTAAACACAACTACTAAGGAGGTACTGAGGGATTTGGAAATTGTAGAGGGAGAAGTGCTGCTCAGATTAAATAAGATGAAATCAAACAAATCACCAGGCCCAGATAATATTTATCCTCGTGTTCTTAAGGAGGCTAGTGAGTACATATATAAACCCTTGACACATATTTTTAGGAAGTCACTGTGCACTGGAGAGATTCCAAAGGACTGGAAAATGGCAAATATCATCCCATTATATAAAAAGGGTGACAGGGCAGATCCAAGCAACTATAGGCCAGTAAGCTTAACAAGCATCACAGGAAAATTAATGGAAGGAATTATTAAGGATAAGATTGAGCAACACATGACAAGGACAGGAGTTATTCTGAACAGTCAGCATGGGTTCAGAAGGGGGAGGTCGTGTTTTACTAACATGTTGGAATTCTATGAGGAGGCAACAAAAGGATACGATCAAAGTGGAGCTTATGATATTATTTATCTGGACTTTCAGAAAGCATTTGATAAGGTGCCACATGAGAGGTTGGGCATCAAGTTAAAAGAAGTGGGAGTTCAGGGTGATGTTTTTAGATGGGTGCAGAATTGGCTCAGACACAGGAAGCAGAGGGTGATGGTGCGAGGAACCTCATCAGAACTGGCGATGTTAAGAGTGGTGTTCCACAGGGGTCAGTGCTAGGGCGCTGCTATTTTTAATATATATAAATGATTTAGATAGGAATATAAGTAACAAGCTGGTTAAGTTTGCAGATGATACCAAGATAGGTGGATTAGCAGATAATTTGGAATCCGTTATATCATTACAGAAGGACTTGGATAGCATACAGGCTTGGGCAGATTTGTGGCAGATGAAATTTAATGTCAGTAAATGTAAAACGTGTGGAATACAAGTCACAGGAGGTTATGCTCAACCTTTATAATGCACTGGTGAGGCCTCATCTTGAGTACTGTGTGCAGTTTTGGCCTCCAGGCTACAAAAAGGACATAGCAGCACTAGAAAAGGTCCAGAGAAGAGCGACTAGGCTGATTCAGGGCTACAGGGGTTGAATTATGAGGAAAGATTAATAGAGCTGAGCCTTTACAGTTTAATCAAAAGAAGATTAAGAGGTGACATGATTGAAGTGTTTAAAATTATGAAGGGAATTAGTACAGTGGATCGAGATGGTGACTTTAAAATGAGCTCATCAAGAACATGGGGACACAGTTGGAAACTTGTTAAGGGTAAATTTCGCACAAACATTAGGAAGTTTTTCTTTACACAAAGAACGATAGACACTTGGAATAAGCGACCAAGTAGTGTGGTAGACAGTAAGACGTTAGGGACTTTCAAAACTCAACTTGATGTTTTCTTGGAGGAAACAAGTGGAGAGGACTGGCGAGCTTTGTTGGGCTGAATGGCCTGTTCTCGTCTAGATTGTTCTAATTCTAATTCTAATTTATGATCTTTTATTGAATTTATTAAAGCTTATAACGTTCCATACAATCGAGTCAAACTAAACAAACCTCCACTCATGAGAAAGAGAGGAAGGCCAACAACCTGAGCAAAACTGTTAAGAGTTGTAAAGAGAGAAAGGAGTCTTGCTCCCCAAAATGAATGCTTATTGTAAAATGTTATTGATGAGGCCCTGCCAGGCTCTTAAAAACGTTCTACACAGATCCTCTACGTGAGAATTTGATTTTTTCCAATTTCAAATCGTATAGGACATCAGTTACCCACTGACTTAAGAGAGGTGAGTTAGAATTCTTCCAAATGAGTGAGACAAGTCTACATGCCAATAGTGAAGTAAAGGCCATGACCGTTTGTTTGTCCTTCTCCACTTGAAGCCCCTCTGGGAGCCCACCAAACACAGCTGTTAATGGATGAAGAGGGATTGGGACACCAAGGCCGTCTGTTAGGCATTTAAAGATTTTGGTCCAGAATGATGCTAATTTGGTACACGCCACCCAAAACATGTGGCCAAATGAGGCTGGAGCTCGATTGCAACGTTTGCAGTTTGGCTCTCACCGGAAACATTTTGGACAATTTTAAACAAGAGAGATGTGCTCGATAAAAGATTTTCAGTTGAATAATTAAATGTTTTGCACATATGGACCTCGAATGAATTCTGTGCATGGCTGCCTTCCACTCCTGTTCTGAGATGTTGAGTGAGAGATCCTTTTCCCACTGAACTCTGAGATCTTTAAAATGTTTTTATACTGTATATCATAGAAATGCTGCTTGAGTCCCCCAGACTGATCAATATCTCTTCTGGAATAGAAATAGGTGGGAGGTGAGGATAACTGGGCAGGTTTCGTTTAGCAAAGTTTCTAATTTGGAGATAATGGAAACATTAGGTTGATGGGAGATTAAATTTGGAGTGTAATTGTTCATAGGATGAGAAGACATTATTTATATACAATTCTCTTAATGTTTTAACCCCAGACGTTTTCCAAACATTAAAAACTGTTTAAGTCTGAGGGGTGGAAAAAGGTGGTTATCATGTAGAGGTGCCAGAGATAAAATATTCTCTAATGTGAAGTGGTTCCTACATTGGGTCCATATTCTGAGTGAGCGATGCACTGTTGGGTTGTTAGTATATTGATGATAACTTGTACTTCTTGGGGAACAAAGCAAGAAATATAAAGACGTGCTGCAGGATTTCATTTCTATTACGGACCAAGCCTGCATCTGTTCATCTATCTGTGTCCATGTCCAGGTTTTTATAGCTTGTGTGATTGCCGCCCAGTAATAAAATTGAAGTTATTTCCCAATTTCAATTGTGCAGTGAAAAGAACTGAATACATTTTATACTTTCTGTCAGTTTTCACTTTGATTGTTTCTGCTTTATTTCAGAGCAGAGATTCTTAAGGATTCCATGTCTAAACCAGTTCAGAAGGAAAAACCATCTTTGCAGAAAACTTCGAATCCAGGCCGAATCTTTCAGCCCTTGGGACCGGACTTCTCTTTGCAAGATAAAGCGCAGCCAGTGTTTCCCGTCCAGTCCAGCAAACCACAAGGGCAGAAGTACACATCTGAGGAGATTGAAGTTTTAAGGTACCATAAATGGCAGATCGGGTACAGAGCTCTCAAATCTACGATTGTGTCACAAGCAGCGCACTCATGTGTGTCACCTCTCCAGCCTCACGGGTTGGTTTTGGACCGCAGTGTTTTCTTATTGAAGGTAGTAAGTTCTCATGTGCCCTGTAAACCCTGATCGTATCCTTTTGGTGCCCCCTCATAGAATTGTAGCAATTCTCATCTGAATCCATGCTGACTGCTCACTAACACTCCTGTTCTTGTCATGTGATGCCCAATCGTTTTCTTCATAGTTACTTCATTTGTTTAATTGACGTCTGATGCACCTTAGGCGTACTGGCCTGTAGTTACTTAGATCTGCACGTTGACTCCTTTTAGATGACAGGATAAAATTTGATAACTTCCAGCCCTTTGGAATTTCCTCAGTGTGCTGTAAAGTTTGAAAAACAAATGTCATATGGGCTGGAGATGGTGGCACAGGAGACAGAGCTGGAGGTGGCAGAGTTAAAGATGTTAAGATTTGCATTGGGTGTGACGAGGATGGACAGGATTAGAAATGAGGACATTTGAGTGTCAGCTCAAGTGGGACGGTTGAGAGACAAAGTCAGAGAGGCGAGATTGCGTTGGTTTGGACATGTGCAGAGGAAAGATGGTGGGTAGACTTGGAGAAGGGTGCTAAGGATAGAGCTGCCCGGGAAGAGTAAAAGATGAAGGCCAAAGAGGAGGTTTATGGATGTGGTGACCGAGGACGTGCAGGTGATGGGGGTGACAGAACAAGATGAAGAAATCAGGACGATTTGTAAGAAGATGATCCACCATGACGACCCCTAACGGGAACAGCCGAGAGAAGAAGAAGGAGGAAACCAATTGGATCCTTCATTAGTGGGAACAGATTCTTATACTGTATTTATCACGGAGTAAAGACATCAACATGCAGTCAAACCCACCAGTTCACTTTCACAGGCCCTGTGGGCACAATAATAATTCTTTGCCTTTATATAACGCTCTTCTCTCTACTCAAAGCGCTCAGCAATTGCAGGTTAAGGACCTTGCTCAAGGGCCCAACAGAGCAGAGTCCCTTTTAGCATTTACGGGATTCGAACCGGCAACCTTCCGACTGCCAGTGCAGATCTAGCCTCAGAGCCACCACTCTGCCTACATCCCACCTCCAGGCCTAAACCACCTCATCTTCTTCCTCTTGATATCCCTCATGAAGCAGTGATTCTACTCACAGGCCTTCCCACAATGCCTTCCTCCTCAGAATGTCAATAACTGTTGGCCTGATAGATCAAATTGCTTCTGTGCACAAAGTCAGAGAGGTGAGACGGCGTTGGTTTGGACATGTGCAGAGGAAAGATGGTGGGTAGACTTGGAGAAGGGTGCTAAGGATAGAGCTGCCAGGGAAGAGTAAAAGATGAAGGCCAAAGAAGAGGTTAGTGGATGTGGTGACAGAGGACATGCAGGTGATGGGTGTGACAGAGCAAGATGACAAGGGCAGGAAGAGATGGAAGAAGATGATCTGCTGTAGCGACCCCTAACGAGAGCAGCCAAAAGAAGAAGAAAATGTGCCAAAGGTTTATATCTGCAGTCTTTTACATTCTTAAGCACTCGAGGTTAAATTTGGTCAGCCTCTGGGGATTTATTAGATTTTGACTTTTCTAATGTAAGCCGTATTTTTTCCTTTACAATTTCCAAATTACTCTTTTGGCAGACCCTGTTACAGCTGGGAGCCTGACCACTTCTTCACACGTGAAGAATTAAGTTTAGAGCATTCTCTCTTTCCGTGTTCTGCGTATTTTATTTTGCCCCTTACTGTTCCCGATACACTTTAGCTCCTTTTTTAACTGTTGTTCTGCTGCTAAAATACTGAAATTCAAGCACTTTGAAAAATCCCCTTTTTTGATGAGCCATTGTAGCATTTAAAGCTGTACCGACAGTGTCATTTACTGATAGTTTTATGTCACTGCTGTCTAAAGGTGACATGAACAAGTCAATCAGACTGAAGCAGAGCTCTTTTAACAGCACTCAACTTATACAGATGTCGGCACATTTGTTAATATCCATACAGCTCATTGAAAAAAAAAAGCCATCTGCCTCCTGAAAAGCGATTGTCCCCTGTACACCTGCATGCCTTTGAGACGTCATCGAGTAAAGCAGAGCTGGTGCGACAAGAGATCAAGTGTTGGTTATTCTACAAAGACAAAGGCCACATCAGTTGGTGTCCCTAGGAAAATAATTGGACTTGAGTGATGTTTCAGACTCGCTGTTTTCTTTATTTAGTGTCACACACGTCTCCAGTCGTGCAATCAGTCATTGAGCCGATTTAAATGGAGAGAAGTCGTCACTCTGCTGTGTGATGTCATCGTGTGTCCCCCACCGAACATGGACCAGAGAAAGCAAAGCAGAGAGTTGTCTGAGGAGATCAGAAAGAAACTGACTGACAGACCAGGCATAGTAAAGGCAAAGGCTAGAAGACCACCATCTCCAAGCAGCTTGACATTCCTGTGACAACAACTACAAATATTATGAAGATGTTGAAGGTCCCTGGGACTGCAGCCAACCTCCCAAGAGGAAAAAGGGATAGAAGGATATAGAGAATGGCAGACAAAACGCCAAGGAGAACCTCCAAAGAGACACAAGCTGACCTCCAAGGTCAGGGTCCATCAGTGTCTGATCACACCATCCATTGCTTTTGTGAGTTGCAGTGGGCTCCATGAAGTGGAAAGAAAACCATAAAAAATACTGACTGGAAGTTTCTAAAACGCTTATTTAACGCATATTGATGCCTCTGGGAGAATGTCCTCTGGACAGATAAGACAAACAAATGGAGCTTTTTGGCAGGTTACATCACCTCTAAGTATGGACGAAGAAATGAAGTTTTCAAAGAAAAGAACATCACTGTGAAACATGGAGGTTGCTTGTGTTATTTTGGGGCTGCTTTGCTGTGTTTGTTACGAGGTGCCTCGAGTCTGTGCGGGGAACAATGAAATCTCAAGACTATCGAGACATTCTGGAGCCAAATGTCCTGCCCAGTTTCTAGAAAGCTCAGCCTCAGTCACAGGTCACGGTCTCCCTATCAGGAAAAGGAGCTTAAAGTACCAGAGAATGGCTGAGAACAAAACATTGGATTATTTTGAAGTTGCCATAATTTCCATAAAAGATTCATATGAGTCATACAAGGAGTTTCTCTGTCTTGTTGTAACATCACCAGCTGAGTACAAACATTTCAGAAATGGTTAGGAGGGCTCAGGTCATCGATGGAATCTACAGTTGTGGCCCCAAGTGTTGGTTTGCACAAAGTCTGGTGCTTCAGTGTTTTTAGATCTTTGTGTCAGATGTTTCTCTGGTAGACTGAAGTAGAATGACAAGCAGTTCAGAAGTTTCAAAGGCTTTGATTGACAGTTCCATGGAGTTTTTGCACAGAGTCCATATTTGTAGTGTTGGCCCTTCTTTCATTTTCAAGACCTCTGCAATTCACCCTTGCATACTGTCTGTCCATCAACTTCTAGGCCAAATCCTGACTGATCTTTCATAATCAATGCTTGGAGTTTGTCCGACTTGGTGGGTTTTTGTTTGTCCCGGTGCTTGCTGGACTTTCTTGGAATCCCTGAAGCCTTGATCCTCTCTCCTGGAAGTTCTTGATGGTTTGATAAATGGTTGATTTAGGTGCCATCTTATTAGCAGCAATATCCTTGCCTGTGAATCCCTTTTTGCGCGAAGCATTGATGACTGCACGCGTTTCCTCGCAGGTAACCATAGTTAACGGAGGAAGAACAAAGATTTCAAGCACCGTCCTCCTTTAAAAGCATCCAGTCTGCTATGCAAACTCCATCAGCGTGACATTGTGATCTCAGGCCTTGTCCTCATTGACACTCTCACCTGAGTTAACGAGAGGACCTCTGAAATGGCATCAGCAGGTCCTTTTGTGGCAGGGCTGACAGGCAGTGGAAGTTTGTTTTTTGGGATGAAGTTAATTTTCATGGCAAAGAAGGGACTTAACAATTAATTGCAACTCATCTGATCCCTTACTTCAGAACATTCTGGAGTCGATGCAAATTGCCATCATAAAAATAGAGGCAGCCCCGTGACCCAATCTCAGATAAGTGGTAGACAATGGATGGATGGAAAATGGAGGCAGCAGACTTTGTGAGAATGAATATTTGTGTCCTTCTCAAAACTTTTGGCCACGGCTGTCAACATTCAAGTATTTTACCGGCAGTGGACGAGCTCCACCAACACAAGACTTTCCTCGGAGACTTCTAGAGCCTGTGCTCCTGACATTGAATTCCTGGGATCTGACAACTGGTCGTTAATCTGCTTCAGAGTCGATGAAAGAGTGGAAAATCTGAATTTATGTACCTTCATAAAACAGAACAACAGGTCAGCAAATTATTACCTGATGAGCTGTGAATACGAGTGTAGAACCGACCTTCTTAAGGCCAGATCTTCTATTGCGAATTCTCCGAGTATGTAGGTTATAAGGCCAATAAGTGACTGCAGCCACCTGTCATGTACACTTGTGAGTGGCTGTTGTACCTCTGCCTATATTGTTGGTTTTAAGAATGTCACTCAGTCAGTCAGTCATTATCCATCCTGCTATATCCTAACACAGGGTCACGGAGAGCCAATCCCAGCCAACACAGGGCACAAGACAGGAAACAAACCCTGAGCAGGGTGCCAGCCCACCGCAGGACACACACACTAAGCACACGCTAGGGACAATTTTGGATCACCAGTTTGACTGTGGGAGGAAACCCATGCAGACCCGGGGATACTCCATGCAGGGAGGACCCGGGAAGTGAACCCAGGTCTCCTTACTGCGAGGCGGCAGCGCTACCACTCCCGGCTACACCTCTGTGCCGCCCTGTTTTAAGAATGTAAAGTTTGATAATATCTGCTGAAAGTGGAAAATCACCCTTGTTCCAAAAATATGTGGTCCACTACTTCATGGACCCAATTCAATGATTATCCATCCATCCAATATCCAACCCGCTATATATCCTAACTACTGGGTCACGGGGGTCTGCTGGTGCCAATCCCAGCCAACACAGAGCGCAAGGCAGGAAACAAACCCCAGGCAGGGCACCAGCCCACCACAGTCAATGACTACCTCTCCTGACTAATCCTGTCCTTACCAAACACTTTGGTGCAGTCCAGCTCAGGTTGACAGAACGTTCTAAAAATGTTTGAACACCTTTATGGACATCTCTTCCTGTGTGGCTGAACCTCATGTCATCTTACTTACGCTCGAGAGAACTCAGAAGAAAATAAAAAGCTAGAAGGGCCGTGATCTTTAGAAAATGTAATCAAAATTCCAGCTGACGTAGAGTAAGCCGGGTGGCCACTCTGTAAGGCACAGATGCAGGTTGGTGTGCGTGACTGAGATGGAGTCATCTTGTGCAGAGTATGTCAGGTTTGATTTTGTTCCACTCAAAGGCCAAGCAGCCGTGTTGGCAGCTCACAATCCAAATTTCTAGACTTCACTCCAGCTTATTCCGTCACAAATAATACAAATTTGATTGAGTGTTTTACTGTTGATGTCGAACATCCAGCTTTCCGTTGACTGATTTGGTGCTGATTTCACATTTTGCCCGCCTGGTTAAGTTGATCCCAGTGATGGCTTTGCTGTTTATTTTGGAGCTCGGCAGATTCATTCACCAGATTAGTAGGAAAATGTGATGAGAGCTGTGTGGCTACAAAGTGCGACTTTCAAAGATAAAAATAACCAAATGTGAAAGCTAATTTGCAAGCTGTGCTTGACGGTCCATTCTTACAAACTACAATAAGTTAATACTTAACTTGAGTTATGTTATCACTGCTAAAATTTCATTACTCTTCAAATTTAACTGGTGTTTGCTTTATTTACAGGAAAACTTCAAAGATTAATGGAATAGAGTACGTTCCATTTATGAGTGTTGATCTGAAGGAGCGTTTTGCCTTTCCTGTACCGTTTTCGTAAGTTCTCTTAACAGTTTATGGACATTTGCATTTCAAATATTTTTTCTTTTAACGTACTCTTTATCTTTGCTTTCATACACATACAGTCATATAAAAAGTTTGGGAACCCCTCTCAGCCTGCATAATAATTGACTCTCCTTTTAACAAAAAAGATAACAGTGGTATGTCTTTCATTTCCTAGCTACATCTGAGCACTGCAGTGTTTTCCGAACAAAGATTTTTAGTGACGCAGTATTTTAGTTGTATACAATTAAATCAAAAAGTGGCTGTGCAAAAATGTGGGTCCCCTTGTCATTGTGCTGATTTGAATGCCTGTCGCTGCTCAATGCTGATTACTTGGTATGATGAGCTCGTTAAGCCTTGAACTTCATAGACAGGAGTGTCCAATCATGAGTGGTCAAAGGTATTTAAGGTGGTCAATCGCAAGTTGTGCTTCCTTCCCTCTGACTCTCCTCTGAAGAGTGGCAGACAGCATGGGATCCTCAAAGCAACTCTCCAAAGATCTGAAAACAAAGATTGTTGAGTCTCCTGGTTTAGGGGAAGGCTACAAAAAGAGATATCAGAGGTTTAAACTGTCAGTTCAACTGTAAGGAATGTGATCAGGAAATGGAAGGCCACAGGCACAGTTGCTGTTAAACCAACCCAGCAGGTCTGGCAGGCCAAGAAAAATACAGGAGCGGCATATGAAGAGGCAGGATTGTGAGAATGGTGACAGACAACCACAGATCACCTCCAAAGACCTGCAAAAACATCTCGCTGCAGATGGTGTATCTGTACATCGTTCTACAATTCAGCGCAATTTACACAAAGAACATCTGTATGGCAGGGTGATGAGAAAGAAGCCCTTTCTGCACTCGCACCACAAACAGATTTGCTTGTTGTATGCCAAAGCTCATTTAGACAAGCCAGATTAATTTGGGAACAAAGTGCTTTGGACTGATGAGACAAAAATGGAGTTATTTGGTCAGAACAAAAAGCGCTTTGCATGGCGGAAGAAGAACACCGCATTCCAAGAAAAACACCTGCTACCTCCTGTCAAATTTGGTGGAGGTCCCATCATGCTGTGGGGCTGTGTGTCTAGTTCAGGGACTGGGGTCCTTGTTAAAGTCGAGGGTCGGATGAATTCAACCCAATATCAACAAATTCTTCGGGATAATGTTCAAGCATCTGTCACAAAGTTGAAGTTACTCAGGGGTTGGATATTCCAACAAGACAATGACCCAAAACACAGTTGTGTTACAATGTTCTGGAATGGCCGTCACAGACTTGAATATCATTGAAAATCTATGGGATGGTCTGAAGCAGGCTGTCCATCAAATTGAACTGAACTGGAGAGATTTTGTATGAAGAATGGTCAGAAATACCTCCACCCAGAATCCAGACACTCATCAAAGGCTGTAGGAGGACAACGTCTAGAGCAGGGGTGTCGAACTCCAGGCCTGGAGGGCCGCAGTGGCTGCAGGTTTTCAATCTAACCCTTTTCCTAATCAGCGAGCAGTTTTCACTGCTAATTCACTCCTTAATTTTAATAGCCCTGTTTTGGAGGATTCAGTCCTCTGAATTGATTTCTTTCTTCATTAAATGACAGCCAAACAGAAATGATGATGTGAAATGAGCCAGCAGATGACCAGCTAAACTGGGATTTCAAACTCCAACCAATCTCTTAATGAGAAGCTGATTCTTGCTGTTAATTAAACCCATTATTTAATTCCCTGGCCTGTTGCTGCTCTCATTCTGCCACTACAGACATTTCCAAAACTGTTGATTTTTCTGTTTTTTCTAAGAACACCGTCCAAATGTTTTGGTGACCTGAGAGATCAACCTTACAGAGACCTTCACCTTTCTTAATTTTTAGATATTGTGTGATGGGCACAGTTGAGCTCGCTTTGTGTCTCATTTTTGTTTGGCTGCTAATTAAGGAAAAAAGAGACATCTAAAAGGGGCCTGATTCAAGTTAATTAAAACTAAGGCTAAAGAAGTTAATTAACTGCCAAAACTGGTCACTAATGAGGAAGATGGTTAGAATGAAATCCTGCAGCCACTGCGGCCCACCAGGACTGGAGTTCGACATCTGTGGTCTAGAGGCTCAAAGGAGCAAAAGGAGGCTCAACTAAATATTGACGTCATATCTCTGTTGGGTGCCGACATTTATGCACCTGTCTAATTTTGTTATGATGCATATCTTCTGTTAATCCACTAGACTTAATGTCACTGCTGAAATCCTACTGTGTCCATAAGGCAAGTCAGATATTAAAAGGAAGCTCAGCCAATGAGAAACAAAAATCCAAAGAATTCAGAGGGGTTCCCAAACTTTTTCATAAGACTTTAACTCTTATACAGAGCACCACTGCCCAGCTGAAAGACGTTTTGCTGTGTGAAGTCAGTCTGTATGATACACTTTTGTCATTTTTTTCTTTTATATTTTATTTTACACCTTCAGTATAATTGGATTTTAAAGGTTACAGGCCTGTGCTTTTAGTACGTGAAAGGCTCCTTTTGGTACCTAAAAAAATGTGCAAGCAGAAGAGTGCCAAGGGTGTGCTTGTTGGGTGTAGGGCCGCTGTGGGCTCATAAGAGCATTGCTGGCATTGCCTGCTGTTATGGAGGTCACTCGGCAGAGGGCTCAGAGTGCATACAAAAGTGTTAAACGGCTCTGGTAGTGAGCGACAGGTGAACACTCCATCCTGCTTCAGCCTCTCTAACTAGACAAAGACATTTCTAGGCTTATACAGAGCATGCAAAATGACAGTTTCCTCTCGGGGAGAAACAAAGTCTATCAAATCAAATCAAAATCAAATACAGACATCGATAATAAGTCATCCTACAGACTCTGAAGAGACACCAGGAAAGTAAGAAATTGAAGTGCACATCACATGATTCAAGCTCTTCCATGTTTTAGGTGAAGCTGAACAGAATGCTTTGTTCTATAATAGCAATATACAGGATGAGCCCTTTAAATGACATTTGGCAAATGCCAAGTGAGAGTTGGCCACTTGACCATAAGCAACTGATTGACAGAGGGCCCTCATCTCAATAGAGGATATCAGAAGTCCTTTAGAGTAATCTTTGGTCACCTCCCTTCCTGCACAGTTACTTAGTTTGGCAGGATGGCCAACCCTAGGAAGAGTCCTGGTGGTTCCAAACCTCTTTCATTTCTCAGTTCTTGAGGCCGCTGTGCCCTTAGGAACACTCAGTGCTTTAAGAAATGGTTCTGTCCCCTTACTTCATTCTGTGCCTCACCACAGTTTGATTGTGGACATCTACAGAGAATTCCATGGACTTCATGGAATTGTGCTTTGAATTGTGGGACTTTCTCTACACACGTCCACGCGTGGCTACTAAAATGATGTCCAGTCAATTCAGTTTGCCACAGGAAGACTCCAGTCAAATTCTGGACACATCTCAAAGAGGAGTAAAGCAAACGGGAGGCACCTGAGCACAATTTGGAGGGTCTGAATACTTTGGCAAAGGAGAAATTTCAGTTAATAAATTGGCATACCTTTCTGAACCCATGTTGTCACTTCGTCATTTTGGTGTATTGCGTGCAGATTAATAGGCAAAAATGGTGCATTTATTAATTTGAAGTTAAATCTACAGCACAATAAAGTGTGCAGAAAGAGAAGGGACCAGAAGCCTTTCAGAATTCACTGTACATTTTCATGTTTGTCATCATAATAATGCAAGTCATTTCCAGGCAGTCTGACCCTTGGGGTGGTCACAATGAGTCTGACCCCCCCCCTACACCTCCTTCTTGCATACAAATCTGTGAAACAAAGTAATGAATGGAGCATAGATGAGGATATATTGGCAGAATACAGTAGCTGCAGATAAACTCTTTGTTTTGAAAGAATTTAAGAATACAACATCCACCGGACACTGTATAGAAGTTATTAAATGACTGAGAACTTAACTTTAGTGGCAGCAGATTCCAAAATCAGTCAGGCAGACACTGATAAGATAATATTTCAAGTGCTTCCCTGAACACTAACAGCTTGTCTTTTGCATCTTCTTGTTTTATTAAAGAGACAAATGTGGAACGCTGGCATTGTCCCCCAAACAAAAAGCAATATTTTCAAGGTGGGTCCGGCCTGATGAGATATGCAACAACCCAACTATGATATTCACAGTTTCCAGCTTCAGCATCAAACAGGTTAAGTTTGAAATGTGCTTACTTTTGTGTATTTTTCTTTCTTTCATAAAGTGAGTTATATTTGTCTGAAAACTCCAAAACGTTGAGCTCTGTGCTTATTAACTGCCCAAATTAAGGATTAACTGTCTAGATTGTGTGGATAGGAGCCATGCTTTGGGGGGGGTTCTAGTGTTGAGACAGTGAATTCTTAACATTATTTGTGATTCACTGGCATATTCGTATTACAGTAATTCAGATGTGTCCCAGTAGATAATGATGCTGATGATTTTTCAAGATGCATGAGTTGAAGTAAGACCCCTATGAACTTGGCATTCAATCGGCCCAGACTCTCTGCTTTAAGCGTGTGTTTTAGTTTAGTTTAGTCTTGTGTGCCCAAACTTCTAAAATCACAGATCAGTCCCAGCAAAGACAGAATTCTGTAAAAACAAATATGTGGGTTATTTGTAGACCTGAGTCGGACTGGTTGGTTCCTTCCTTGTCCTGTCATGGCCTAGTTTAGAGAGATGGATATGAAAGGCACTATATCACAAATTGATAGATATATAGATAGATACTGTAGATATGAAAGGCACTATATCACAGATAGATGTTGCATGGCTGCACTCGGGTCCTAATCTGGGATCCTGAGTTGATTTGTCACAAGGTGGGTGCGGCAATGCGCTATATCGGCGTGTGCTCCTAAGCTCTCCATTTACCTCGGAGATCAGGTATTGGAGCTGGGAGTGTTGTCACACCCGAGTTGATTGCATTCCAGTAAAACATTTGGAAAATCAAATGTCAACGCATCCAGGAAAATCTCTGTTGTGCTTGCTCCATCGGAATAAATAGCCGCTGTCAACGGCACATTCTGCGGTACTTTGTAATTTCAGACACGGCAGCAGTAGGACTGCAGATAGGAGTTGGACAGCGCTGTGTGCGTACGGCTCATTTAATGAGACACAAATAGACCAAAGTGCTGACAATCAGCAGCATACCACAGCTCTGTCACTGCCTGCGCCATTTTGGATTGATATCATAATCTGAAGACAGACAAACTCCGACTTGAGTTGGAAATCTGACATAAGGGCCATTTCAGTAGAAACTTCTGACCAGGAACTCTGGAATTGCGACTTCCCACTTCAAATGAAATGCACAATTAGAGACCGGAATGTGCTGAGGCTCACATCTGGGGAAGGTGCATCATTGAAGGTTCCCAAGAACACAGTTGCCTTCATGATTCTAAAATGGAAGACATTTGGTACAAACACGACTCTTCCTAGAGCTGCCGACCTGTCTTAACTGAGAAATCGTGGGAGTAGGGCCACAGTAAGAATAGTGACCAACAACCTGATGGTCACCCTGGCTGAGCTACAGAGAACCTGAATGGAGATGGGAGAAACTTCCAAATGGACAACCATCACTGCAACACTCCAGTGATCTGAGCTTTGTGAAGAGTAGCCAGCCAGACAGACGCCTTTCCTCAGTAAAAGACGCATGTGAGCCCACCAGGAGTTTGCAAAAAGGCATCTAAAGGACACTGAGACTGTGATTAACAAGACTGTCTGGTCTGCTGAAACCATAATAAGCGTCACGTCTGGTGGAAACCATGTCCGTGGTAAAGCATGGTGATGGCAGTGTTATGCGGTGGGTCTGTTTTACTTTCAACAACAGGAACTAAGAAACGAGACATGGTTGAGGGACAACTGAATGGAGCAAAGTACAGAGATGTCTTTAATGAAGCACTGTGGACCTCCCTCCCTCCAACAGGAGCCTGACCCTAAGCACAAACCAAAGGTGACACAGAGGTGGCTTTGGGATAACTCTGTGAATGTCCTCGAGTTGCCCAGAATTGAACCCAACTGAACATCTCTGGAGAGATCTGAAAATAGCTGCCCACTGATGGTCTCCATCCAACTTGATGAAGCTTGAGAAGAATAGCAGAAAAATCATCAAATCCAGGTGTGCAAAGCTCATTGTGTCAGACCCAAGAAGATTCCATCTTGGAACAGCTTCAGCTAAAGTACTGAGTAAAGGGTCTGAATATCTGTGTCAGTTGGAGATTTCTTATTTTTAACAAATTTGAGAACATTTATAAAATCCTGTTTTTTGCTCGGGGAGTTCTAAAACACCAAGATTCATCAAAATCTCGAGGTCAAATTTTTTCATGATTACTTTCTTTATACTTCGTATGCTTTGTGTGCGAAGTCGCAGGTGAATTACTGTCAACAATAAGCAGGCACCTGAGAAGTAAACTGAAACGTTACTCACTCGCAGTTTTTCTGTCCATACGGTAAAGTTTTTGTTGACCAGCACATTCTGATTTCAGGCGTTTGAATTACATATTGATATACAACAAGTGCAAAGAAAGGCGGCACGTAAATCGTATTCTTTTTCCAAAATCTTTATGCGCATATTGAGCTTGTTCTGTCACCGCAAATGCTGTGTGAACAGCCACCCTCCGTCACATGCCGCCGTTCACTGGATGAATATGTGCGGGCGGCTGGTGGCGGATGACCTTCACTTTTAGAGTTAAAAGTTATAAGGGTTAAAAACTAACAGCAAGAATATTCATTCAAAAATGAAAACTACAGATATTTTAGTAAATTATTATTTTATTTCAGTTAGTCTTTACAGCTAGTTTAATAGTTTTGTTTAGTTTTAGTTTTTCATTTCGGTTTTGTTAATTATTTTATTTCAGTTTACAAAAATGTTTCTTTAGTAATAGTTTCAGTTTTGATTTTAGTTTTCGTTGACTATAATAACCTTGGTCCACAGGCACCTAATGTGTTCTCCCACTCTGACTTGCTACTTGTTTGACTGGTAATGGCGATATGAGCAGAGGGGACGGTGTTTGTATTTGGGTATTGATTTGGACAGACAGCATTTATTGCTGTGAGAATAGTCTGAGGTCTCAGCGTCACTGTCCTGGGAGTCACATCGACACACGTAACACAATGCACTGTGCTGGAAAGTTCAGGGTAAGCCAGCAATCAGATCACTCCTACACTTAATTAGAAATGAAATTGCACCCTTTGGTACAAATAAGATCTATTCATCTGCACAGTTTCCTTCCACATTCTGGTTTGTGTTCGAGTCAGGATTAACCAGGAACAAGTGCAGTCCATCTTAAACACATTCTTACCATTCCGTGCCACAGGGTGAATCCTTTGTGCAGTGCGTACCACTACTGTGCACTGCCATTGAGATTCTGTAGATGGCAGTGCGGTCAAAGGCTGGCATTTCAGCCCATAATGTGAACTGAATTTCAAAGTATGATGTCTGGATGTTAAAATGGAGCTTTTGAGTAGCTGTGTTCATCCGGGGTCTGTTATTGTTAATATCTCTGAGCGGTGGTTTTTCTTTCGGTTCATAGGGTCAGTGTTGTCACATGTACCAAGAAGAGTGACGTTCCAGATTGCATGTCTTACATCTGAATAAAGCAGTTTTAAATATCAAGTTAAAACAGTTTGATAAGCTGATTTTATACATTCTGCATCCATAACATAGCAAGGATAGAATCACACAAACTTGTGCCGTTCAGGAGCCCAACACATATAGGGGTACTTCCACTAATGTAATAAGGGGTCTCCCGAGTGACCAGGGGGTCTAGCAGGATGCCAATTTAATGTACAAGAGTTAAATGAAAAGTAATGCCTCCTTCCCAATTACCTGTGAAGGAATGAAACTATTTTAAAAAGTCTAAATTAGCCGTCCTAATGCAAAGTGTTGACAAGAAATGTGAGGATTTACTTCATGAGGTAGAAGTACATCATAAAGGAGAATAGCTGCATCAGATGTACTGTATGTCTATTATAAAAGGAAATCCTGGAACGAGACTTTCTCGGAGATGATTTCAACTCCCGTGAGAGATAATTTCAGGTCCCGAGAGACGAGACTTTTTGCCAAGAGATTTGGACAAGTCCCGCCCTCCTCTCAAACCACGCCCATGGTCCACTCACTTGTCAGACACAGTTCCTGCGCTCTCAGCTCCAAGCGGGGTCAGAAATAAAAGACAAAGAGTAGATGACAAAGTAGAACGTCGTAAAGAAGTCCAAAAACGATGGCACGGTACACATGTAGAGCAGGGTAGAGATTATGAAAGTACTAAAATTCGAAAGTCTCAGTGACAGTAAAGATCACATTAGCGATAACAAATGGAAATTATTACTCTGTGAAATATCGGAACAGATAAAAGAGATATATTGTTTGGATTTAAACTTTAAGTTGGAGACTTGTAGATCGTCTAATTCATGTTGCTATCAGGTAAAAGTAGTGTTTCAGCCCAATGAAGAGAGAGGCGTATCCACGAGAATTAAAAGATTTGTTGTTTGGTGAAAGTGAAATCCACAAACGTAAGTGGCGGAGATGCGAAGTGGCTGGCGCTTAGCGCAGGCTGGGGGGTTGGCGAGCAAAGCCCCCTTGTTTTGGATATTAAAGCATGTGCTCCAATTTAAATATTCTCTGTTGTAATAGAAGTTGGTCATTTTTCACCTTCTGATAGATGTCTCTAGAGTGAGAGATCTGGTTACGCACACATTGCATTGTTGTGGAGGCGAACACAGCACATCTGTAGACCAGTTACAGCAGGTCTGGATTGGTTTTGGCGGGTGGTATTGTTTCAATTACTACTGCAGAGCCGCTAGCATACGAGCCCCCAGTTTGCACATGAACTTGATGTTAGCACGTTGTTTGAACTGTGACACTGCGCCGATTGACTATGGACACGTCTAACTGAAACAGTACTTAAAACAGCACTACACACCAAAACCAGTTATTGACGGGGTCTACAGCACACATGCTGGCCCTTGTCGAGTTAATTCACAGAGCTGGGGCAGCATCTATGAGCTTCGTTTTGCTGCCATGAACAGTTTTTCTCAACAGTTCCCCTTTTATGCTGAAGATATTTATCCCATCATGACTGGCTGGTTTAGCATAATGACTGAGGCTGAGGTTCAATCAAAATCGAGTTTCATCCTGGGTTTTAAAGTTGTATAAAGCAATGGCTGACAGCAGAATTAATGTTAGTGTGGCATTCCTAGACTGGCGAAGGCAAATGCTAGTAAAGAAGTGACGTAATCTTCCCTCAGTAATGTAACATCTAGTTGTACCAGGGCGGCACGGTGACGCAGTGGGTAGCGCTGCTGCCTCGCAGTTAGGAGACCCGGGTTCGCTTCGTGTCTGCGTGGGCCTCCTCCGGGTACTCTGATTTCCTCCCACAGTCCAAAGACATGCAGGTTAGGTGCATTGGCGATCCTAAATTGTCCCTAGTGTGTGCTTGGTGTGTGTGTGTGTGTGCGTGTGCGTGCGTGCCCTGTGGTGGGCTAGTGCCCTGCCCGGGGTTTATTTCCTGCCTTGTGCCCTGTGTTGGCTGGGATTGGCTCCAGCAGACCCCCGTGACCCTGTAGTTAGGATATAGCGGGTTGGATGGATGGATAGTTGTACCAACCAAAACTCACTGTGTGATATCTTTAAGCTTCAGACTGTAGCTTTTGCGTTCACTAGGATTTCATTCTGTCAATTTCCGTCTGTTTTCATACACAGCTGATGAACATTTGTTCTGATGGGAAAACCGTTCCGTAATGAACTTAGCATGGATTGAGGCTCACATCGATTTGGCCACAATGTCATCCTTCTGCTTGAATTTTGTGGGAATGTTTACAGGCCTCCTGGCTAAATTAGAGAAAGCATTGATGCCAAGAACTGAGGAAAGGAAATGAGTTTCTGAGGTAACTCCTAAGAAAAATAATAACTAAATAAAACAAACCTAAGACGAAACTCAAAGGCTTTGTTTTTATGTTGGCTCGACACTCGTTCTCTCATTTACCGAAGGGAAGTCTAACGGCGTTCGTGTAGCAGATGGCCTGTCATTCTGTCAAAGCAATGGGACACCATTCTTCTATTAAATATAAAAGGAAAAAAAAAACAAATTGAAATACCAGTTATACATTTTTCAAGATTTTTTTTTTTTGTAATTCTGGGATCTTTAAAAGCTATTTTTAAATTCAAGTGAATATGGGATGACATTGTTACCTGCATGGTTCCCACAGTAGTGACAGTGATAACAGCGGCAGTAACATACAAAAAAGACAACGAGCACAACATCACACCTTCAATGCAACATACAGCACCGTGCGAAAATATTCACCCCCCCCCCACAGTGTTTGTCCTGCTTTGTCACGTTTTAATCTGGAAGTAAAATGGATTTTCATTTGGATTTCATGTAATGGACTTAACAATAAAGGCTAAATTGTTGCAGTAGAATAAAAATAAAATACCTTGTATATGTAACAATTCGGCCCGCCACCACGCTGACATGGGACGATCATTACCTACCGCTAACCTGTCCTATTTTGATGATAAAAAACATAGGCCAATATCACACCCTATAGAGCCCCCCGTATACTCCTTATTTTAAAATGTTCAGTCAAACCTGATGACTGAGCATTTATAGTCCGAGACAAAAAAAAGACTAGCGGTCAACCTCCATGAACACATGAGGAATATATTACATTCAAGAAAGGGCAGGAGGAAAAAAACGTAACAATGCCTTTCATCTGCCTAATAAAAAATCACCCTTATAAGTGCCGATACAAAACATATATCAATATACAGTACGAATATCACTCCTCTGTCCCCCTTCCAGAGCTCACATGCAAGTCCACAGTTCCAGCCCCAGTGGGCAGCAGGTGAGATGAAGAGTACAAACAGATGTTGACTCCTAGCAGTGAAAACTCTTCACGTTAAAAGCTGTACAGTCAGTCTGCGTCATGATAAAGAAGAGTAAGATCCTCGTGAAGCTCACCCGAGTCCGTGGGAAATAACAGAACACCCAGTTCACCAGTCAAAAAATAATTACTGCCTTCTACCTAACCGTCAGGACTTAAGAAGCTCCAGGACTTCGTCTCATAGCCCAGTCAGATGCTGATCTGCTTCGTTCGATTTTCCCCATCTTCTTCTTGGCTGTCCTCTCTCCTTTAAACGGTGCGCTTTATGCAAATTGCTCCCCGAAACAAAAAAAAAGGAAACCAGAAGTCCCACCTGTGGGGCACCGCTGTCAGTCTCAGTCTGTAAGTACATTCCCCCAAAACCCAAACGACAACAGAAAAACAAACTGAACATACTCGCAGATAAGTCGGGGTTTGAGTTTACAGGTTAAATTTCTGGTATATTATAATGTCGGTCATATAAGTCGAATGCTAACCCCCACCTGAGAGAGTGACCACGGAGCACACGGCCTTTCTCTTCTATCTGTTGTGCCTACGTGACCAGACGGTAATACCTGAACTATTTGTGTTTTTTGCATCACACACCCTCATACATCTTTATCGTAAGAGCATCCCTTATCTACGACGGAGCATTCGATCAGAAGAAAATCTGAAGCTGGTTTTAAATTAAAAGTCGTTGAAGTGGTGAAAGAAAATGGTAACTGCGCTGCTGCAACTAAATTCGATGTGTCTGAAAAAAACGATGAGCGAGATTAGAGGAGGCAAGAAGATGTAAAAAAAAAATGTAAGGGTCGCATTTTTGAACGGGTGTACAGGTCGGGGTCTGATTTTTTGATTGATTTTTCAGGTTTGAAGACCCGACATATACGCGAGTAGATACGGTATTACTTTTATTTATGTGGCAAAAAAAAAAACCCAAAATTAGTAACTGAAAAGTTGTGTGTGTATATGTATTGCTGTTCACTTCAGAAGTCACATGATTGGTTAATTAGGGTCTACCTGTGTACAATCAGAGAGTCCCGTGATTTGTCACATGATGTGTGAAAGGCCCCTGACTCTGCAACACCACTAAACAAGCACCATGAAGAACCAAAGAGCACACTAAACAGGTCAGCGAAAGAGTCCTGGAGATCAGGGGTGGGTTATCAAAACATATCCTAACCGTTAAATATCCTCCAGAGCACCGTTAAATCCGTTATAAGAAGATAGAAAGAATATGGCACCACTACAATTCTGACAAGAGAAGGTCACCCACCAAAACTCACAGACCAGGCAAGGAGAGCATTAATCACAGATGCAACAAGGAGAACACTGAAGGATCTGCAAAGATCCACAACGGAGATGGGAGTATCTGTCCTTAGGACCACCTTAAACTGTACACTCCAGAGAGTGGGACTTAATGGAAGAGTAGCCACAAAAAAGCTATTGGATAAAGAAAAAAATTAAAAAGCACGTCTGGAGTTCAGCCAACAGTATGTGGCGGACTTCCCAAACTCATGGAAGGAGGTTCTCTGGTCAGTTGAGATTAAAATTGAACTTTTTGGCCATCATGTGTGACACAGTCCTAACACTTCCTATCACCTCGAAGACCCCATTGCCATAGTAAAGCATGGTGGTGACAACATCACGCTGTAGGGACAGGGGAACTGGTCAGGATTGAAGAAAAGATGGATGGCACTAAATACAGGGCAGTTCTCAAAGAAAACCAAAGATTTGAGACTGGGATGGACAATGACAGGACAATGAATGACCTGAAATATACTGCTAAAGTGACACTGGAGGGGTTTAAGGGGAAACATGGAAATATCTTGCAATGGCCGAGTCAAAGCCCAGACCTCAATCCAGTGGAGAGTCTGCAGCACGACTTGAGGATCGACGGACACCAACACAGCCCATCGAACTTGAAGGCAGTGTTGCCTTGAGGAATGGATGAAAATCCCAGTGGTGAAATGTATAGCGAGAGAGACTTGCAGCTAGAATTGCACAATAAGGGGGGCTCTACAAAGTGTTGACATTGGTGGAGAGCTGGGGGTGAATACCTGTGCACACTTGAGGATTTTTTTTATCTCCTCCACCAAAAAATCCTTTTAACTTTAGAATTTAAACCTTTTTAGGGTGGATGTCGACAAAAGTCGACCGCATTCTCATTTTTCAAAGTGGAAACCCACAACAAAAGACAAGATGAAGGGCTTTGTGTCTTTACAAATAGAGATGGGACTGGACTGGTGATATAATTTCAGGGAGCATTGGTTCAAATGTCCTTTGTCTCCTGGTGGCTTTGGGCAGGTTATGCCAGTGATGATAGGTACGTGATAACCAGGAGCAAATCCCAAAGGGTGAGCCAGGCTATAACCCCATGTATAAAGTTCAGCCCCTGCTTGACACTGTGGAGCCAACATATAAACAATTTTTGAACAGCCTGGCCGTGATTTGTCTGTGCATGAATATACAAGGGACAATATATGCCAGACAAGCCCACAACGTATGGCATAAAGGATTTTGTACTGGCAGAAGCAAACACTGCTTTGTTCCTGAAAGTCATCACATATACTCAAAGTATTTCTTTCAAAGAGAGAACTGTCCCTTGACAAGTCAGGTTGTGCTGGAGCTGCTTCAGGGCTATGAACATTTGGGTCATGTTGTGTACATTTGGACAATTTTTATACATGCCCAGAATTGTTCATGGAGCTACAGAGCAGGGGGATTGGAGCTTGTGGCACAGTGAGGGTGAACAGGAGACAACAACAACAACAACATTTATTTCTATAGCACATTTTCATACAAACAGTAGCTCAAAGTGCTTTACATATTAAAGAATAGAAAAATGAAAGACATAATTATAAAAAATAAATCAACATTAACATCGAATAAGAGTAAGGTTCAATGGCCAGGGGACAGAAAAACAAAAACTCCAGACGGCTGGAGAAAAATAAAATCTGTAGGGATTCCAGACCATGATACCGCCCAGTCCCCTCTGGGCATTCTACCTAACATAAATGAAACAGTCCTCTTTGGATTTAGGATTCTCACGGAAGGGCTTGATGATGATGATGGTCACGTAGACTTCTTCCTTTTAATCCGTCCATCATTGTTGGAGCATCATGAAGCTTTGAGTAGGTGGAGGTGGCGCAGGCCACCACCACAAAGAAACCGGAAAAAGAAACAGAAAAGAGAGTAGGGGTCAGTATGGATTTTAGAGCCACCATGAATAGTTGTTATGATGAATTGAACATACAGAGTATCAGGATTAAGTTAAATTACGATTAAAATGAAGTTATAAAAAGGCCATGTTAAAGTAATGTGTTTTCAGCAGTGTTTTAAAGTGCTCTACTGTATCAGCCTGGCGAATTCCTATTGGCAGGCTATTCCAGATTTTAGGTGCATAACAGCAGAAGGCCGCCTCACCACTTCTTTTAAGTTTTGTTCTTGGAATTCTAAGGAGACACTCATTTGAGGATCTGAGGTTACGATTTGGAATATAAGGTGTCAGACATTCCGATATATAAGATGGGGCGAGATTATTTAAGGCTTTATAAACCATAAGCAGAATTTTAAAGTCAATTCTGAATGACACAGGTAACCAGTGTAGTGACATAAGACTGGGGTGATGTGTTCTGATTTTCTTTTCCTAGTTAGGATTCTAGCAGCTGCATTCTGCACTAGTTGCAAACGATTTATATCTTTTTTGGGTAGTCCTGAGAGGAGTGCGTTACAGTAATCTAGTCGACTGAAAACAAGCGCGTGAACTAATTTCTCAGCATCTTTCAGTGATATAAGAGGTCTAACTTTACTTATGTTTCTTAAGTGAAAAATGCTGTCCTAATGATCTGATTAATATGTGATTTAAAATTCAGATTACAGTCAACAATCACCCCTAAGCTTTTTACCTCCGTCTTGACTTTTAATCCTAATGTATCCAGTTTATTTCTAATAGCCTCATTGTATCCATTATTGCTGATCACTAAAATTTCAGTTTTCTCTTTATTTAACTTGAGAAAATTACTATTCATCCATTCTGAGATACTAGTCAGACATTGTGTTAGTGAATCAATAGAATCGGGTCATCAGGTGCTATTGATAAGTACAGCTGTGTGTCATCAGCATAGCTGTGGTAGCTCACGTTGTGCCCTGAGATAATCTGACCTAACGGAAGCATGTAGATTGAGAATAACAGCGGACCCAGGATAGAGCCTTGTGGAACACCATATTGGATATCATGTGTCTTGAGTTGTAATTCCCACAACTAACAAAATATTTTCTCCCTGTCAGGTAGGATTCAAACCAATTTAAGACACTGCCAGAGAGGCCCACCCATTGACTAAGGCGATTTCTAAGAATGTTGTGATCAATGGTGTCAAATGCAGCACTCAGATCTAAGAGGATGAGAACAGATAAATGGCCTCTGTCTGCATTTACCCAAGTCATTTACTACTTTAACGAGTGCAGTTTCTGTGCTGTGATTTGTTCTAAAACCTGACTGAAATTTATCAAGAATAGCATGTTTATTTAGGTGGTCATTTAACTGCATAATGACTGCCTTCTCTAGAACTTTACTTAAGAAGGGCAGGTTAGAGATGGGTCTAAAATTTTCAAGAGCGAGGGGTCAAGATTATGTTTCTTAAGTAGGGGTTTAACTACAGCAGTCTTAAGACAGTCTGGGAAGACCCCAGTATCTAGTGACGAATTTACTATGTCAGAACATTATCAATTAGCACGCCTGATACTTCTTTGAAAAACCTTGTTGGTATCGGGTCAAGGGCGAGGTGGAGGGTTTTAATTGAGAGATATTTTTTGTAAATCAGGTAAATCTATCCTAGTGAAAGAGTTTAATTTGTTTATAACAGGATGTTGGGGTTTAGGGGGATCCTTAGTGTTGGGGAGATATACTATGTTATTTCTAATATCATTAATTTTTTGATTGAAGAATACAGCGACAGCCTCACAGGTTTCACTGGAAGCACTTAGGAGGCATTCCTTTGAGCTACCTGGGTTTAGTAGGCGATCAATTGTTGAAAATAAGACTCTAGGATTACTAGCATTGTTATTTATAATCTTGGAGAAATAGCAGCGTCTCTCAAGACGGACAGTGTTATTGTATTCTGTTATTTTGACTTTTAATATTTCGTGGTGGATAGTAAGTTTAGTCTTCCTCCATTGACACTCAGCTCTACGACATGTTCTCTTTAAATCAGACACTCTTTGGGTCTTCCATGGTATACCAATGCTAGAAGATTTTTTCACTGTCTTTTCAGGTGCAACTATGTCAACAGCAGCTCTCACTTTAGAATTAAATCTTTCCACCTTACTATTTACATTGTCCTCGCTATTATAGCTGGCACTATAAACGGACTGATTGCTTAAAATGTTTGTAAGTTTTAAAGCTGCTGGCGAATCAAAGAAGCGTTTTTTAACAATATGCTTCTCATGAGTGTTTTTTATCATTATTTCTATATTAAAAAGTAGAAGAAAATGGTCTGATAGACCAATATCAATGATCTGTTTTATATCAACTTTCAGTCCTTTAGTAATCACTAAGTCTAATGTATGACCTGCTTTATGAGTTGTCTCAAATCAAAAGAATCCAGGAGGTTCATAAATTCTTTTACTTTTAGATCACACTGATTATCTATTGTAATAAGTAGAGACTTGAGGCGTGAAAAGGTTTGGGGCAGCCACCCGTTTAATTCGGTTTCCTGGCTGCAAACGATACTTGAGACATCATAGTCAAGTTTACACAACAGAGTCCAAAACAGAACTGCCTGCCTAAGCAAGGCAGTGAGCTTTATAGCTCAGAGGGCGGAAATGATGTCGTCCTCTGGGCGGAACTGGAAGTGACATCACCCTTGGGGCGGAACGGAAGTGACCTCATTCTTGGGGCGGAACCGAGGTGGTGTGTCCTTCCTGGAAATGGCGGCTCCTGGTGGGATTTCCCGGGTAAGACCTGCAGAGAACTCAGAAAGAGCGTCAGCGTACCCGCCCTGGGCAGATGTATAAACAGTATTGTCTAAGCCCTTCAGCTGCTTCCCATGCACACGTGTGTGACAAGACTCCCCCCTCAGCCCAGACCCGTCGGGTCGGGCGACCTGCACCGAGAGGTGGGGCCGGGAGAGGGCATCGGCGTTGGCATGAAGGGACCCCTGTCGATGAGCAGATATTTGTACTGCTGCAGGTCAAGAAACCACCTCGTGACCCGCGGATTGACTCCTGTGAAGGGCCCATCCACTTTAAAGGCGCATGATCCGTCACCAGAGTGAACACGCGACCCAAGAGGTAGTACCGCAGCTGCGTCACCGCCCATTTGATCGCCAGAGCCTCCTTCTCCACCGCCGCGTACCTGGTCTCCCGGTCCAACAGTTTCCGGCTCAGGTACATAGCGGGTGTTCAACACCGTCGGCGCTTTGCTCAACACGGCTCCCAAGCCTGTGTCCGAAGCGTCCGTCTGGAGGACAAAAGGGAGAGAGAAGTTAGGGGAGATTAAGATAGGTGCTGAAGTCAGAGCCCTTTTAAGTCACTGAATGCAGCCCCGCTTTATCAGACCATACCACCGTATTAGGAGCTCTTTTCTTTGTCAAGTCGGTCAAGGCGCGCTCTCGGAGAAGCGAGGCACAAACCGGCGGTAGTACCCGCCAAACCGAGAAAGGATTGGACTTGCCGCTTGGTTTCTGGACGGGCCAGGCCATTATGGCTTGCAACTTGGAACACTGTGGCCTCACAGTACCCGCCCACTAGGTAGCCCAAATATTTGGCTTCCTCAACCCAAGTAACATTTCTTGGGGTTGATCGAGCCCGCCTCTCCCAATGTCCGTAATACTGCTGTGACCTGCTGTATGTGCTCCTTCCAGGTGCTGGAATAGATGACAACGTCATCCAGATAGGCAGCACAGAGCGAGTTATGGGGCGGAGCACTTTGTCCACCAGGCGCTGAAAAGTCGCAGGCCCGTGTAACCCGAATGGAAGGACACGATACTGCCAGTGTCCGCTAGGAGTGCTAACGCGGTTTTTCCTTGCGGACTCCGTTAAAGGAACCTGCCAGTACCCCTTTGTCATGTCAAGTGTAGTCAAGAATTTGGCTGGTCCCAGTCTCGAGGAGGTCGCCCACGCGAGGCATGGGATAAGCATCAAATCGGAAACTTGGTTGAGCCGACGGAAGTCATTGCAAAACCTCCAACTGCCGTCAGGCTTAGCAATCAAGGCGATGGGGCTGGACCAGGGACTACTACTTTCCTCGATCACTCCTAGTGCCAGCATTCGCTTGATTTCCAGTTCCACTTCTACTTTCTTTGCCTCCGGGAGTCTGTAGGGTCGCTCACGGACGATCACCCCGGGTCAGTCACTATGTATGCGCAATCAGAGAGGTCCGACCTGGTTGTTCACTTACCACCTCTGGGACCCGGCGGATAGCTGCTTGAGCTCCTGTCTCTGTCTGGGAGATAGCTGTTCGCGAAATTAAGGGCACTTACTTCGCGAGAGAGAGCAGGGCTGTCGGAGGAGGGATCGGGATCCCTCTCCTTCCACGGTTTCAGCAGGTTTACATGATATATTCGCTCAGCTGGTGGCGATTGGGCTGTTTCACCAAATAGTCGACCAATCCCTTCCTCTCCTTAATTTCAGTAGGGGCCTAGCCAATGTGCGAGCAGTTTAGAGTGTGAAGTAGGAACCAATACCATGACGCGATCCCCCGGTTGGAACTCCGGAGAGTCGTGCCACGGTCATACAGGCGGGCCTGTGCTGATTGTGCCTCCTCGATATGACTTTTAGTATAGGTCTTATTACATCAAATCTATCGCGCAACTGGGCGATATACTCCAAAATGTTAGTGGAGGGCTGTGCCTCCCCTTCCCAGCCCTCTTTTAAAATATCTAATAAGCCCCGGGGCTGTCTTCCGTATAGTAATTCAAAGGGAGAGAACCCGTAGAGGCTTGAGGACTTCCGGTAGGCAAAGAGGACAAGGGGAGGAGTTGGTCCCAATTCCTCCCATCCTTGCTGACTACCTTACGTAGCATTTGCTTGAGAGTTTGATTGAATCTCTCCACTAGCCCATCGGTTTGAGGATGATACACGAGGTTTTAAATGCTTTATTTTCAGTAACTTGGCAGTCTCCTTGAGCGTTTCCGAGGTGAAAGGCGTTCCTTGGTCCGTCAGGACTTCTCTAGGAATGCCCACGTGAAAAGACTCCTACTAGTTCCGTGCAATATTTTTAGTGGTAGCGGCGCAATGGAGCGGCTTCAGGGAATCGGGTTGCATAATCCACGAGGACGAGTATATATTTATATCCTCGGGCTGAGGGCTCCAGGGTCCTACTATATCCACCCCAATCCTGTCAAAGGAGCGTCAATAAGGGGAAGGGGAATCAGAGGAGCACGGTCCTTCCTAGGAATTTGCCGCAGTTGACACTCCGGGCAGGAAATGCAAAAGCGCGAACCTCCTCATTAATCCCGGCCAAAAACGGAGCTTAATGCGCTCTAATGTTTTATCGGGCGAGATGGCCTCCAAGAAGGTGAGAGTGGGCTAACTTCGCAAACCTGCGCCGGTAGGTCAGCGGGACTAGCAACAACTTCGGACCTTCCCCTCATGTTCAGCAACCCGATACAATAATTCATTATCCATGACAAAGTGAGGTCCCTGTGGCATGGGCAAATCGCGCGTTGGCGTTAACGAGAACCACTGCATTCTTTATGTGCTTCAGAGAGTCGTCATTCCACTGTTCTCTCTTGAAAGAAGCCGGAGTCGCTCTAAACTGAAAGTGCAACTCAGAGAGCGGGTCGGTCTGACCTCAAGGGGCGGAGAATCCTCCTCGCTGCGGGCGCTAGTGGATGGCGTAGTAGCCCGCGACGGTCCGGGAGTATCTTCGTCACTCTCTTGGCCTACCGCCCACTCCCTGTCGGCTGATTACACGGTGTGGAAGCAGCTTGAGATGAGTCTTTATCATCTATAACGAGGCCAAAAGCTTTTCGGGAATGCTTTCTAAACTACCGTTACTGTCAGACCAGTCCGCCCGAGGATTACGGGAAGCGGAGGATCCGGGTGTACCGCACGTAAGCCGCGAAGGGTTCCTCCGAGACACACGTAACACCGGGCGGTATTGTACGGCGGATATCTCCGTGTATACATTTTAGACTGGTCTTTTCTTAATCCATTGTTGCGGTAGAACAAAACGGCGAGCAACGACAGACACGTTACTGCGGAATCAAACAGCGCTGTTACCTATGTCCATTAATAATAAGCTCTCCCGTATGTTTATCCGCCAGGGATTGCTAAGGGCACACAAACAACCCGCCATTGTCCCCTACGGTCCGCCTTGTTCCCGACAGGTCGCAAGCCAGGCGGCCCGGCGACTTCGAACAGGCTCTGGATTGCGTGGAAGGGACTGCTTTAGTGGGACATAACTCCCGGGTAGTCCACAAAGCAGCTGTTCTGCCCTCCCAGGTTTCACAGCCGGCCTCTGGGTTTAGGAGCTGTAGCAGCTCGTCCATTGAATGGAATTCGCCCCAGGCGGCTGGGCAAATTCCTGGGGTAGGTGTTGTAGCAGCAAAAACAGGCCACTTGCTGCACTATTTGTAAGGGCTTAATTCAAATGGCGTAGCCACTCCCCACCTGTTGCCAGAGAGCCATAGCCTGCTCTGACAGCCCTTTACTGGGTTAAACTCCCAGTTTATATTTCTTTACCTGCTGGCCTGGGGATAACCCATCATTAACAGGGACCTTGGTCCCGATGGGCTCGGCTTTCCTGCCCAGGAAAGCATACTGAGCCACTCGTGTGTGTTCCCCAGAAGCCAGCCCACGCCTGTGGGTCCCCTCTACCTTCTCCACGAGATGGGTTGGTAGCCCCGGTTATGCTCGTGGAGCAGAGCCTGCACCGCGTCCTTCCTGACCCTCCGGCGCACTCCCTGCCCCGAAACTCGGCCCCGGTACTCACCCACCTGGTTCCTTGAAGGTCCGTGTCCCGGGTTCTTCGGGGACACCATCCTGCCGACTACGCCACTGTAATAAGTAGAGACTTGAGGCGTGAAAAGGTTTGGGGCAGCCACCCGTTTAATTCGGTTTCCTGGCTGCAAAGTCTTGAGACATCATAGTCAAGTTTACACAACAGAGTCCAAAACAGAACTGCCTGCCTAAGCAAGGCAGTGAGCTTTATAGCTCAGAGGGCGGAAATGATGTCGTCCTCTGGGCCGGAACTGGAAGTGACATCACCCTTGGGGCGGAACCGAAGTGACCTCATTCTTGGGGCCGGAACCGGAGGTGGTGTGTCCTTCCTGGAAATGGCGGCTCCTGGTGGGATTTCCCGGGTAAGACCTGCAGAGAACTCAGAAAGAGCGTCAGCGTACCCGCCCCCCCCTGGGCAGATGTATAAACAGTATTGTCTAAGCCCTTCAGCTGCTTCCCATGCACACGTGTGTGACACTATATGAAAATTAAAGTCGCCAACTATTAGGAGTGTGTCATAGTTAGTAATTAAAATTGACATTAAGTCAGAGAATTCCTCAAAAACGCGATGCGTTATATTTAGGAGGTCTATACACGGATAGTACTAGAACTTGAGAATCTCCATGAATAACAACGGCGAGATACTCAAAGGACTTGAACTTACCAAAACTGACATCTTTACATTTTAATCGCTCGAGTAAATGTTAGCCAATCCGCCCCTTTTCCCTGGCGGTCTGCACGAGTAAAACTGTAATCCGGAGCAGCAGATTCGATTAAAACTGCCGCAGCATCTGAATTCAGCCATGTTTCATTTAGTGCAATAAAATCTATTTTTATATCACTAATAAGATCGTTGATAAAAAACGTTTTGTTAGTTAAAGCTCTGACATTTAATAGTGCCATATTTAATGTTTCGGAGGTGCAGAGATGAGTACTATGTGCGTTATTGTTATTTGGAATAGGAACTAAATTATTATTATTAGCGCCGCTCTGTGTATATTTTTTGTTTAATCTGTGATCTGTTTTTATAGTTTTAATACATTGTTCCTCTAAAATAGTGATTTTAATTAGATTATTGGAGTTTATGCCGTATTTCCTAGGTTTTCTACGTGCATTGAGATTGCTTATTACAGTATTAATGGTGTGAACTTTAACGGAAGACTCTATTAAACATTCATCATGTCCTGGCACAGCAGTATTATTTCGGAAGGGGTTAAGAGCAGAGATAGATAGTCAAGAAAAACGAATTACCTTCGATATGTTTTCAGAGAGGACCCGGGCGCCGAAACTGTTCGGATGCAGGCCATCACGCTTGAAGAGACGCGGCCTTTCCAAAAAGAGATTCCAATTGTTGATGAAGCCGACATCCTTCTTCTTGCAGAAACCCTGTAGCCAGTTGTTCAACCCTAGCAGACGACTGTAGTACTCGTAGACACAGGCCTTCACAGACTGAAGATGAAAAAAGGTGACAATGAGGCTGAAAACTTGGTGGCAGTGGCATGGCACGATGTCAAACGGGTGACTTGTCTCTCTACAGTACACACTAACAGTACTTGTGAGAAAGTGCAGCAACAGACAATTGAAAAGAAGGCACCAGTGCAACACGTATTGTAAGGAGCACAACGTGGCAATGCATGCAGTTGGGCTAATAAGGGTTCAGACCATTTCTTTTGCCTTTTTCATTATACTTCAATGTCTGTAACTGTATAGATATGATATATGAAGTGCATATTGTGACATTATTTAATATTCAAATGATTGATAGTTTATGAAGTTTCCATTTCCCAACTTTGCCTCCTCCAGTTGCTTTCCCATTCCTAAATAAATCTTTGCTGTTTACATTGAAAGTAGAGAAGTTAATCTGCAGGTTCAAAGCTTCTGAACTTCCATTTGTGTTTTTCAGACGGTGGTCTCGGATTGCTCTTTTGTGGCGTCTTTGGCTATAAGTGCGGCCTATGAGCGGCGATACAACAAGAAGCTGATTACGAGGTAACGGGCGCCAGCAATCACACCACCCCAGGCTGTGGTATCTTTGAATGAATTTCTTTCATTTCCTTCCTGCAAGTGTTCTGTCAACAGTGAACTATTTGGGCTTTCTAGCCTTACTGAAGTTTGTGAGATTAGCTGTGAATCAAGTGTTTGTTGTTTGGGAGGAATTATAGCAGACATGATGCGAGGCAGAGAAAGAATGTTTGAATGAGACCAGAATGTCTCTGAAAGACACTGGAGCTGCAGGTCAGGTCAGTTTCATTTCTAATGAAAGTAAATTAAAGGCGTTTTTACAGCTTAGTTCATTGTTTGAAACTCCAGAGCCTCTAGTCCTGTTCATTTAAGTAGATGTGAACACAACAATCTCACTTTGGTGCAGAGCAAAGCAACTGGGCTGAGTCCTGTTAGAAGCGCTGGTCACACTGCAGTACCAAGTGAGCCCCGGATCAACTCACATGATGTTATGCTGTGCGTTATGGAGAGAAACGTGTGTGTGAGGTGTGATCATTACACTGCAACATCAATCTCAGCATAAAAATAAAGACGGACAGACATACAGGTTTGTGTAAAACAGCTGAGCTCACACAAGTACCAACCAATCAGAGCAAGCCTGGCATCTGACACACTGACAAAGCCTCACAATAAAATCAGGTAGCAGCAGATTCACTGGTGAGCAGGTCGATCAAATAACATACCGCAATGGGGAGGACAAAATACCTGGCGTGACCGACAGTCCAGCCCCGTGATCTGCACCACGAGAGTCATGTGCAGGTGGGTGTCCTCTATAGTACGATCACTCTTCGGACACGATGTGGACACTAAATGTTAATCCAACATGACCGTTACTAACAGATCTAGACTGCTGCTTAGCCATTGTGCAGGGATGGTGTGGTAATCACAGTTGTCACCTGGGTATTTATTAGAACAATCTGAACGAGGACAGGCCATTCAGCCCAACAAAGCTTGCCGGTCCTATCCACTTAATTCTTCCAAAAAACATCAAGTCGAGTTTTGAAACTCCCTAAAGTCCTCCTGTCTAACACACTAATTTGCTTGAAAATTCCGGTTGATTTTTGCGACTTCACTCATTGCATTGTGTATCATAGTTTGCTTGCGGTACTGATTTATTTGCGCGAATCCGAGAGAGACGCAGTGGGCTGAGGGGAGGGGGAAGCATAATGTGGAAAAATAATAAATAGTTTGATCAGTTTGATCAATCTGGTATACATGATAGAGCCACGCAGAACCTGTCTTTATAGTGCAAGTGCAAACTTGTTTCTCCTAACGAACAAAAAACCACAAGTGACCAACTGATGAACTTAAAGGATGTGGTAAATGCTGATCCAAGCAAAATGTTGTAAGATGTAACGGTTTGAAATTCTTGTGCAACCAAAGTCATAAGACAAAGGCCCTATAAAAGATTTGGGATACCGACCCCTCGAGGCAGATGAAGGGCAGGTGTCCTAGGACTGTGCTTCTCTGTCATCTTACCCTTGCCTGGTGTGTATTAATAAAAGATTTTTTACTAACTTTAATTAATATCTCTCTGTCTTCAGTCACAAGAAACGACACTAGAGAAAAAGTGTCCACAATGACATCAGGAGTGGGGAGTCAGGGTATCTCTGTGTTTCGGAGTGTACCCTGCATCCTCTTAGCTAGCGATACCTTTTTGTTTATTGATTTTTAAAGTTTGTCGCTTATTCCAAGTGTTTTATCGTTCTTTTTACAAAGAAAATCTTCCTAAACTTTGTGCGAAATTTCCCTTCCACAAACAAGTTTCCAACTGTGTCCTCGTGTTCTTGATGGAACTCCCTTTAAAGTCACCGTCTCGACCCACTGGACTAATTCACTTCATAATCTTAAACACTTCAGTCAGGTCTCCTCTTAATCTTCTTTTGCTTAAACTGTAAAGGCTCAGCTCTTTTAATCTTTCCTCGTAACTCAACCCCTGTAGCCCTGAATCAGCCTAGTCGCTCTTCTCTGGACCTTCTTTAATAATAATAATAATAATAATACATTTTATTTATTTGTAGGCGCCTTTCTAAACACTCAAGGACACCGAACAATAGATAGATAGATAGATTTATTAATCCCAAGGGGAAATTCACATAATCCAACAGCACAATAGAGAAAACACAGATTATAAACAAAAGTTCAAATCAGACAGAGCAATTGTAATCAAAGAGAAAAAGTCGTCTTAAACAAATGAGTTTTAAGTTTAGATTTGAAAAGTGAGAATGAATCAATGATTATAAGCTCAGGTGGTAGTGAGTTCCAAACTGGGGAGCAGAGCAACTGAATGGTGGTAAGACGGACGAAGGGGACACTCAAGTGGATGGAGGAAGAGGATCTGAGGGTGCGGCAGGGAATGGCAACATGGAGGAGGTCAGACAGACATGGAGGGGCGAGGGTGTGGAGAGCCTTAAATGTTAACAGGAGAATTTTGAATTGAATGCGGAACTGAACTGGAAGCCAGTGAAGCTGCTGCAAGACGGGAGTGATGTGGTGAATAGAAGGGGTTCTAGTAATGATGAAAGGTGAGTTCTGGACCAGTTGAAGCTTAGAAAGGGATTTGCGAGAAAGACCAAAGAAAGGGAATTGCAATAATCCAGACGAGAAGTGACAAGGCTATGAACAAGGATAGCAGTGGTGTGAGGAGCGAGGGACGGGCGAATACGATTAACGTTATGCAAGTGGAAATATGAAGACCGGGAGATGTTACTGATGTGGGACTGAAAGGATAAAGTACTGTCAAGGATGACACCTGTGGGGAATTATCAATAACAAATGAAAAATGATCAGTTTTGGATAATGTGGATTGTGTACCAATGAGGAGAACCTCAGTTTTGTCACTTGTATTTAATTTAAGTAAATTTGAAGAAAACCAGGATTTGATTTCTGCTATGCAATCAGTAAGGAAGGAGGGTGGAAAGGAAGCAGTAGGTTTGCTAGTGAGGTAGAGCTGGGGGTCATCAGCATAACAGTGGAAGCTAATGTTATGTTTATGAAAGATATTGGCAAGGGGAAGGAGGTCAATAATGAAAGTTCTCTAGTGCTGTTATGTCTGGTGGGCCCAAAACTGCAACTGACTCCAGATGAGGCCTCACCAGTGTGATATAAAGCTTGAGCAGAACCTCCTGTGACTTGTACTCCACTCATCAAGGCGCTATATAACCTGACAGTCTGTGAGCCTTCTTAATGGCTTCTGAACACTGTCGGGAAGTCAATAGCTTAGAGTCCACTACGACTCCTAAATCCTTCTCAAAAGGTGGACTCTCGATTTTCCGACTGCCTATTGTGTCACATTTTTACATCTTGTGTAAGATGTATGCTCAGTAAGATGGCAGTAGATAAACTAGTCTCGTGCTAACATAAAATTACTGGTTCAGCTACTCTGATTCTGCATCTAACATGAAGTGTTTTAATATGGCACCATTATCTCTTCAGCCATCATCTTTTCAGCCATACTGACATTCACACTTACAGTATTACCCAATTGAAAGTTTAAGTGAATTATTCATATTTGTTAGCTTAAACTCCCAACTTGGGAATATACTCGATGCATAATTCAGTAAAACCTACAGCATGTCAAGACGTATTTCGAGATCAGCCACTGAAAACTCCTTTGGTGGCCTTAAACTGCTTCTGTCGCACGTAGGCCTTCCCATCTTCATGATCTTTCATTCTTTGCTTTGGTGAATTGATTGAGGTGGCTGGTCGGCCCTTTCAAGTTTTGGATTCCTGCCATGCTGTGCAGAATGTGGGCAGCGTGTTGGGTTTTTTTTCTTTGTATATACAGTATGTACTGCTGTCCTCTGCAGTGATATTAATGGGGGTCTTAGCATAAAGCCAATTCTACTGGTTTCTGGCTGATTCCCTGCAGTATGCAGGGGCTGAAATGCCACTTGGGACTTAATCTATGAAGATTCAGAACTAAAACCGGCTCAGGCCATCAGCAGCCACAGGTAACTTCTAATTCTTTTGAACCTCCATACTTATTTTCACTGTCTGTGGTTACCCCCCACCAAAAATATAATCTCAGAAATATACAAAAAAAAAATTGAATGTTGTGCCATGATGCTGCTCTCTCTCTGAATGCTTTGTGAAGTTAATCTTTCTTTAGATCATCGTAGGAAGCAAACCAGAGGGGCCATCAGAGTACAGGGGTGACCACCTTGGTACTGCGTGTTAATGCAATGCAGTTCCAGAAATTCGAAAAATCAGGAATAAAATGGATGGACCATTGGTCTGACAAACGTTAATCTTCTTTGCATTGATAGCATCAAATCGGACCTCAAAGGGTCCAGGGTCCGTAGTGAGTTGTCTGACTTGCTGGAAGGGACATGGCTTTGGGTGACATAGCAGAAGTGACCTTTCTCCATTGTAGGGGAAACAAGGTAGCGGAAGTTAAGAACCCTCATCCTTCCCCATCTGCCAGCAAGGCGCTCCGAGGCTTGTGTGTGTGACGTTGAGCATTTGTGTACAACTGATTGGGTATTCTGCACCCAAGATATATATGTATATTGTGACTATGTAATGAAACATCAGTAATCTCTCTTGCATTTTATCTCAACAGCATTATCTATCCTCAAAATAAAAAAGGAGAACCAGAGTATAATCCTTGTGGCAAGTACATGGTAAAGCTTCATATCAATGGAGTTCCCAGGAAGGTATGTGAGTTTGATTCAAATTGTACGTGAAAGTGTAAAAGACATTTCATATGGACCATTATTTCCAGAATTTTTTTTTAAGTAACTTAACTTAATAATAGAAGGAAGCGTTTTCTTTCTAGTCAATTTGGTTTTGATCTAACAATCAAGCAGTCTGCTGCCAGAAATGCCTTTGCATCCACAATAGAGCGTAATGTTCTCTAAAATAGCAGCAGTAGCTCCATTTACCCCTTCACTATTCAATAGTGCGCATCCTACATGATAAAGACACTGCTGCATAAATCAAATTGACAGTTTTGGGCCATTTTAATATTCCAGTCTGCAGTGGCGCTTTGGCTCTAACTGTGCCACTCTGTTGTTCAGAGCTGTTTTTAGCATTATGTTAGGGTTGCATCTTTTATGGAGTATTCTGTCAAATGGGCATCACGGTGGCACAGTGGGTTGTTCTTCCACCTCACAGATGCAGTGTCTTAAGATGCGAATGCCACATCAGATTCTTCTCTGTGTTGAGTTTGCTCATTCTCCACTGACTGTGTCAGGTTTTCCTTCATGTACTTTGGTTTTCCCTCCACATCCTGTAAGACGTGCTGGTTAGGTTAGTTGGTGACTTGTTAAGATGTTGTGAGTGTCTGTGATTGAGTGTGTGCTGGAGTGTTCTGAGACTGGCTGGGCACAACCCTTGTGCAGGGTTCAGTTAGTGTAGGCCTGGCCTGCCACAACCCCAGATTGATTTAAGTGAGCTTAAGGATGTGAGTGTGATCTTCAAATGTGTTATATTCTCCCACTTACTGTACAATAGAACAATCAAAAGCATATTTTTTACAGTACTACCCTCTTCTGTTGTTAGGGTTTTTGGGTAACTTCCACTAAAATCCATATGTTTGCATTACCACATATTTCACAAATTTACATTATTATCTTATATATCCTTGTGTCATGTTGTAAGTGATCATTGACGATTCACACAAGTTATACGTTATTTGTAATTCGTAAAAACATGAATGGAGTATAAGCTTCTATAGATCATCCTGTTTGAGTTTTTTGAAAACCTTCCAAAATTCGATTTTTTGTGTCTCATTCTCCTGTGTCGCCGTCTTCTGCAGGTGATCATTGATGACTTTCTGCCAGTGGACCGTGATGGAGAGCTGCTTTGTTCGTACTCCAGTAACAAGAATGAACTGTGGGTCTCTCTAATCGAGAAGGCGTACATGAAGGTCATGGGTGGTTATGACTTCCCAGGTTCAAACTCAGTGAGTTGTTTTAATCAAACATTTTCACGTTAAAAAATGACCTTTAACTTTTATAATAACAAGATTTATGTAACACGTTTTTTGTCCATAAATATTGAAAAAAAGTTGACCTAATATTAAAGAAAAAAGGTGTTAATGCATTGTGCTTCTTCTTCAATTCCAGTTTAAATAACAGTCTAAAATCTGAAAAGTAAATGCAAAACGGAAGAATCGGAGAATTCCATTCTGAGGATTGTGTTAAATCTGTCGTAGTTATTGATCGTAACCTCTGCTGTGATCTCTCTCTCTCTCTCTCTCTCTCTCTCTCTCTCTCTCTCTCTATATATATATATATATATATATATATATATATATATATATATATATATATATATATATATATATATATTTACAGTCAACCCTCGTTTATCGCGGTTAATCCGTTCCAGACTCTGCTACGATAAATGAATTTCCGTGAAGTAGGATTCTTTATTTATAAATTGAAAATTTTCGCAGTTAGAGCATAGAAAACCTGTTTACGACCTTCTAAATACATTTTCTAACATTATTAGATCCCTCTAGACATGAAATTACACCCTTTAGTCAAATGTTTAAACTGTGCTCCATGACAAGACAGAGATGACAGTTCTGTCTCACAATTAAAAGAATGCAAACATATCTTCTGTTCAAAGAATGCGTGTCTGGAGCAGAGAATGTCAGAGAGAGAGAAAAGCAAACAATCAAAAATCAATAGGGCTTTTTGGGCTTTTAAGAATGTGAGGCACCGCCGGACAAAGCAGCTACAAGGAAGGCAGCAATGTGAAGGTATTCTTTCAGCATTTTTCAGAGGAGCGCCCGTATCTTCTAAGCAAACAGCCTCTCTGCTCACACCCCCTCCGTCAGGAGCAGAGAATGCCAGAGAGAGAGAGAGAGAGAGACAAGCAAACAATCAAAATTCAATATGTGCTGTTTGGGCCTTCAAGTATGCGAAGTGCCACACGGGAAGCATATCGCATATCATTGAGGAGTTTTATTTCATGAGTTTTATTTAATATGTAATACGTGCTCTGATTGGGTAGCTTCTCAGCCATCTGTCAATAGCGTCCCTTGTATGAAATCAACTGGGCAAAGCAACTGAGGAATCATGTACCATAAATTAAAAGACCCATTGTCCGCAGAAATCCGCGAACCAGCAAAAAATCTGTGATATATATTTAGATATGCTTACATTTAAAATCCACTATAGAGTGAAGCCGCGAAAGTCGAAGCGCGATATAGCGAGGGATCACTGTATAGATAAATAAAATCAATAATCACCAATAATCACAATACTACAATTCTCCTCCCTGCAGCTCCGTCACACTCCCTCCCAGCTCCGGCTCTTGCTGGGTCTCAACCAGTCCTTTATACTGTATATATCTTGACCCGGAAATGCTCCTTCTCTTCTTCCAGGTCAAATGAAGAATATTCAGTTTTGGCAGCCCGGAAGTACTGTGAGCTTCCGTCCTCCTGACTCTGAAGCACTTCCAGGCTGTAGTGGAAGTATGAGTCCCCAGGTCCTTTATGAGCTCCCCCGGCAGCACCCACAGCACCCAACAGGGCTGAGAAAACGGACTCCATGTCCCAGGATGATTTGAGGGAATCTGGGGCACAGCTACTGTCCAGGGGAGCTGCCACCTAGCATTTTGGGGGAGGCAGTGTCCTGGAAAAGCTGCCTACCTCCATTCTTTCAGTTCAGGGACGATCCGGCCGGATTGAGCTGTCGTCCGTCTATCACTATATATATATATATAGTGGTGGATTGCCGGCATTTTACTCCGGCTCTCACCCCCAGGCCACCAGGAGGAGAACTCCCGACAGCATGATCATGCCCCGAGTTCCAGCAGGGCATCATGGACTATGTAGTGTTTGTACATAGCCCCTGCTGGATACCTTGGGGGCCACCAAGCGTCGCTGTATGGGGGCTCGTAGGCTCTTATGTGCCCTATGACCCGGGAGTGCGTCATGGTCACGTGACAGGAAGAAACGATGTGCTCCCAGGTTGAAGAAAAGGACTATTTACCCTGACCGGGAAGGAATAAGGACTTGTGGACTGTTGGATCGGGAACACTTCCGGGTCGGGGGATATAAAAGGACTGTGGGAGCTCCCAGACGGGGAGCTGAGTTGGGAGGCAGGGTGGCTAAGCATCTGGGAGATTGGAGGATTTGTTTATAGTGTGTTGGTTATTGGAGTATTTGGGAGTGGAGGGTGCTTTGTGCACTTATTATTATAATAAATATTCATCTTTTGGAATTTTACCTGGTGTCTGACGTGTGGTCTGAGGGTACAAGGGTGCGAGCAAACCCTAAATCTGTCACAATATATATATATATATATATATTGCTTATTGATTTTTAAAGTTTGTCCTGTTTCACTACTATGCGGGGGATGGCTAGTCTATATAAAATCCAATGTCTGTCTGTCTGTCTGTCCACTTTTCACAAGAGAAGAACTACTACTGGATTTAGATTGGGTTTTTTTCCCTAGAATTTGCTTAAACATTCTGGTTGATTTTGCAACTTCTCTCATCACGCTAATTATCATAGTTCACTTGCGGCACTGATTTATAAGCGCAAATCCGAGAGAGAGGCTGCGGGCCAAAGGGAGGGGGAGGCATAAAATTAATCAATTGGTGCTCAAATTATTTGACACGCTGTCTCAGACGTACACTTCAATAAATACCATTTTAGAACACAACGATTCAGTTACGTGTCCTACAGAATTCTTAAATTCCATTAATCCTCCTGGCTTGCCACACCGCATTGAAATTCGGAGCGCCGATTATCCTTTTGAGACACCTGAGCCCACCCAAACTCTGCAGTGGTACCCGTCTCCAGGTCTGTCAGCTTCAGAACAACATCACAGAGGCGAGGATCATCACAGGATGTGGCATTGGCGAGAGGGTTTGAATCCCTCGCATTCCTCTAATCGCAATGGAGTTCCCAGTGAAGCTTTTCTTTGCAATGTCAATTAATGAGGCCCAGGGACGGTCACTCAGGTTGGCAGGGCTTGATCGTAGCTCACTGGGCTTCTCACATGGTCAGCTTTACATCGCTTTCTCCCGGGTTAGTTCCCCAAGAAACTATCTATGTCCTCGCCTCGATAGCAAAACCAAAAATATTGTATATCAAGAGGCCCTCAGATAGGAAAGCTATCAATATAAATTGTACTTAATGTAAATTATATATATATTTTTTATTAATTCCTAAAGTTTCTCCTGTTTTACTACAACACGGGTGGAGCCACGGAGGATGGATAGTATTTAAATATACCAGCATATAAAATGCAGACTTTTCCTTGTTTTCTTTCAGAATATCGATCTCCATGCCCTCACTGGTTGGATTCCTGAGCGAATTGCAATGCATTCAGACAATCAGGCCTTTAGCAAGGACAACACGTTCAGAATGCTCTACCAAAGGTACGAATGTTCCTAGTTCCTAGTATTGTGGAGCTCAAGCTTCAGTTCTCAATGAATTGATCGGAATTTCACAACCCACCTGTATAATCCTATTGTGTCACTCATTATCCAAAAAGATGAATCCAGCAATGACGTGTGATGGTTTTTAATTGATAGGTTTCATAAGGGACACGTCCTCATCACTACAGCTACAGGGGTGATGACTGAAGAAGAAGGCGAGCGGTGGGGCCTGGTGCCGACTCATGCTTATGCTGTCTTGGACATCAGAGAATATAAGGTAGAAGTCAGCTTCTGATATGCTTTCCCCTAAATTTACTTTTATATACTTTAGACTCCTGGTAATTGTATGGTGGTGTCATTTTTGAGCACATTGTGAGGCAGGATTTACAATGAAGTATTAGAATGGTGGCTTTTCAAAGCAAGGCCTGATATGTTTCTGTCTCTGAACTGCAGAATTTACTTTGCATGGACAATATTGTATTAACTAGCTGAAAAACCTGGCATTGCCCAGGAGGAAAATAGTTTTATTTAATTGTTTGAGAAAAATATAATTTAAAAAAACACAGCTTATTTATCTTGACTTTCAGAAAGCATTTGATAAGGCGCCACCTGAGAGGCTGGGCATCAAACTAAAAGAAGTGGCAGTTCAGGGTGTGGTGTGTAGGTGGGTGCAGAATTGGCTCAGACACCGGAAACAGAGGGTGACCAGCAGGGGGCAGTGCAGGGGCTGCTGCTATTTTTAATAAATATAAATGATTTAGATAGGAATATAAGGAACAAGCTGGTTAAGTTTGCAAATGATACCAAGATACGTGGATTGGCAGATAATTTGGAATTCATTATATCATCACAGAAGGACCTGAACAGCATGCAGGCTTGGGCAGATTTGTGGCAGATGAAATTTAATGTCAGTAAATGTAAAGAGTTACACATAGGAAGTAAAAATTTGAGGTTTGAATACAAAATGGGCGGTCAGAAAATGGAGAGTCCACCTTATGAGAAGGATTTAGGAGTCATAGTGGACTCTAAGTTATCAACTTCCCGACAGTGTTCAAAGGCCATTAAGAAGACTAACAGAATGTCAGGTCATATAGCACCTTGATGTGTGCAGTACAAGTCACAGGAGGTTCTGCTCCAGCTTTATAACACACTGGTGAGGCCTCATCTGGAGTCCTGGGTTCAGTTTTGGTCCACAGGCTACAAAAAGGACAAATCAGCACTAGGAAAGGTCCAGAGAAGAGCGACTCAGCTGATTCAGGGCTAAAGGGGGTGAGTTATGAGGAAAAATTAAAAGAGCTGAACCTTTATAGTGATGAAGAGGGGACCTGACTGAAGTGTTTAAAATTATGAAGGGAATTAGTCCAGTGGATCGAGACGGTGACTTTAAAATGACTTCATCAGGAACCCGGGGACACAGTTGGAAACTTGTGAAGGGGAAATTTCGCACAAACATTAGGAAGTTTTTCTTTTCACAAAGAATGATAGACACTTGGAATAAATGACCAAGTAGGACTTGAGGGACTTTCAAAACTGGACTTAATGTTTTTTGGATGAAATAAGTGGAGAGGACTGGCGAGCTTTGTTGGGCTGAATGGCCTCTTCTCGTCCAGACTGTTCTAATGTAGACAGATTCGTTTTTCTTTTGTGGTGTAGTAATAAGTTTTTACATGTACAATTTTTGACTTCTTCTTCTTCTTTCGGCAGCTCCCATTAGGGGTCGCCACAGTGGATCATCTTTCCGCATATTGATTTGGCAAAATTTTACACCGGGTGCCCTTCCAATTTTTGACAATGGAAAAATATAAAAAAGTCAAATTAAGTTGATTTCATTCTGTTATTACCACTATGACATTGTTACAATAAGAATAATGTAAGATGAACATATAGTTAACAAAAGCAAATATTAAATGACAAACAAATAATACTACGGATTGATTTTTCATGATAAAACTGTTGGTTGCTTTTACGGAGCACACCAGAAACGTCAACTGGATGATAACATAAATACAAGACCGCAAGATTGTTCCGGTCTGCTTTATATATAAGATTGTGGCAAATTGTTGGAGACGTGTTCATTGGAAGGTGCTTTGTAGAATAAAAGCACTTTATTGTATTTGTATTCTCATAATGTGGACCGTATGGCTGAGTCTGGAGCTCTGTGGCGCCCCCTTGTGGTTACTAAGCATCAACAACTGGATGAAAACACACACACAACAACTCAAGATTGTTCCAGTCTGCTTTATATATATATATATATATAAGATTTGCACAGCCACATTTGGATACTTTGTATTATAATTGTGAATTAACACACAAAGGTAAAAGCAGTGCACATCAGTGCTGTTCTGATGAATTTCACTCACAGTTACAGAGGTCTCCTGAAGCAGAAATCTGTGGTGTTTAAAGCATTCAGAATCTTTCCACTTCTTGTAGTTTCCGATTTAGAGCCTGACTTTAGTATTAAGTCACAGTGCAGCACATACTGTACACGTGGAGTAGTGTGAGCTTGAAAGTGCGTTTTATTTTACGGACACCTCGTCGTTATTATTATTGTCTGAGGCCATTAATGAAGTGACTGCTCTCACCTACAGTTTGTCCAAGAGCCACCATCACTTGTGCACGGTGTGCTTTATTTAAGTTACCCAAATCTCTTTATCCCAAATCCATGCCCAGTACAACATCTCTTTGTATTTCTGAACTGTGAGCACTGGCAGGTAAAATGACGCAAATCTTGCCAAGTTGTCAGTGATGAGAACTGAAACAGCAGCCTCAAATTATTTTTATTAACTTCTGTGTGCTTAGAAAACAGGAGAGACGCGCCGCCTTTGGAATATTAGGTTATCTATCTTCTGTGGTCTTCACTAAATATTTCAAAATGAAAGCCACTGAAAAGAAGGACGTGCAGACTGTCCATAGGAGCCCTTTGACTTTGATTGCTGATTTCCAATTGTGTTTGTTCCCATATTCCCTGACAGGAACATAAAACAAATCATCTGCATCCAATTTTAACGTAGCAGTGGGGTGTTGAACTTGAGTATCAGTGAAGTTCCTTAGCGTAGTAGTTGTGCTCAAGGAGATCCAAAGACAGCCCCCATTGTTCTGCGTTACTCCTTAAACCTTTATTCAGTTTAAATGTCTTTTCTCCTTTCCTATCAGGCATATCGTTTTCTTCAACTCAAAAACCCCTGGAGTCATTTGCGATGGAAAGGCCGCTTTAGTGAGCGCGATGCGAAGAGTTGGACTCCAGAACTGCTCAAGTACCTCAATTTTGATCCAAAGACTGCACAGAAATTTGACAATGGTGAGTGGAGAGCGGCTGGTGAGTGAGCCGAGCGTAATAATCGCCGCTTTGGGACTCGCTTGTTTCGGTCAGGAGTTGAGAGCTTACATGTCTCCCACATTCGCTTGTATCGTAAGTTCATCCATCCTTTTGTCAGTATAAATGGTCACCCTCCTCATGGACATCGATGTAAATGTTCAAAGTGACCTGCAGATCGTACAGTAATGGTCAGAAGTTTTGGTCGTGACATAAATGTTGCATTTTGCAAACTTTGCTGCTTCCGTATTTTCAGATTATTTTTTGACGTTTCTGTGGTATGCTGAAGACCAATTATAAACACTTCGTAAGTTTCAAAGTCCTTTATTGGACAGTGCATATAGTACCAGGGTGTTGTACCGTGTTTGCCATTATGAATGGTGTGAAAAGTCAAGCAAAATGACCCTCTTTATTGGCTAACTAGAAAGATGACAATATGCCAGCTTTTGAGGCAACTCGGGCCTCTTCTTCAGGCGATGTGTCATACGGAGACTGGAGTTCCCTGAGTTTATATACACACTAGGACAAGAGACAACACTGGAAAACCTTTAAGTGAGAAATCTTAAATGTAAAAAATTAATAGACTCCATCAAGTGTATGTAAAGAGTCCATATTTACAGTGTTGACCATTCTTCTTCATAACTTCTGCAGTTCGCCCTGGCATGCTGGATATCCTCTTCTGGGCCCGATCCTGACTGATGGTGATCCATTCTTGCCTTTTTAGTGCTTGGAGTTCATCACAATTTGTGGGCTGCTGCTTGTCCACCTGCTTTATGGGAATTGACCACAGATTCTCAGTGGGATTGACATCTGAGGAGTTTCCTGGCCACAGGTCCAAAGTTTCAATGTTCTGATCTACAAGCCACTTTGTTATCACTTTTGCCTTGTGATCTGGTGGTCCATCATGCTGGAAGATGTAAAGATCATCACCATATTGCGCTTGAATTGTTGGGAGAAGTTGCTCTAGGAGGACGTTTAATTACCATTCTTTATGGCAGTGTTGGTGGGCCCACTCCCTTGGATGAGAAGCAACCCCACATATGGATTGCCTCAGGATGCTTGAGTGTCAGCACAGTGTCACCAGGCTCATGGTAGCGGCCACCTTTTCATTCTCTGGACAATTGATTTTACTTGATGTCCCAAGCAGTCGGAAGGAGGATTCATCAGAAAAAATAACTTTGCACCTGCAGCCATCTCCAGTCCAGTCCTTGTACTCCTGCAGAATTTCAGTCTGCCCTTGATGTTTTTCTTGGAAAGAAGTGGCGTCTGTGCTCCCTATCTTGACACGAGGCCGTTGTAGAAAAGTCTTCAGTTGCTCTCACTGTCACCCACCTGCTGCCAGTACTGATGAAGCTCTGCATGTGTGACAACACAAAGCTGTAGCAGACTCGTCAGGAGGAGACGGGCCTGGCACTTGCTGGACACTTTGTGCCTGGGCCAAAATAAGTGAAAATGGGTTTTAAATAGACAGATAAATAGATATGAAAGACACTATATAATAGATAGATAGATAGATATGAAAGACACTATATAATAGATAGATAGATAGATATGAAAGGCACTATATAATAGATAGATAGATAGATATGAAAGGCACTAAATAATAGATAGATAGATAGATAGATAGATACTTTATTAATCTCAAGGGGAAATTCACATACTTCAGCAGCAGCATACTGATAAAGAACAATATTAAATTAAAGAGTGATAACAATGCAGGTATAACAGACAATAACTTTGTATAATGTTAATGTTTACCCCCGGGTGGAATTAAAGAGTCACATAGTGTGGGGTCTCCTCAGTCTGTCAGTGGAGCAGGACGGTGACAGCAGTCTGTCTGTCGCTGAAGCTGCTCCTCTGTCTGGAGATGATCCTGTTCAGTGGATTCTCCATGATTGACAGGAGTCTGCTCAGCACCCGTCGCTCTGCCACGGATGTCAAACTGTCCAGCTCCATGCCTACAATAGAGCCTGCCTGCCTCACCAGTTTGTCCAGGCGTGAGGTGTCCTTCTTCTTTATGCTGCCACCCCAGCACACCACCGCGTAGAAGAGGGCACTCGCCACAACCGTCTGGTAGAACATCTGCAGCATCTTATTGCAGATGTTGAAGGATGCCAGCGTTCTAAGGAAGTATAGTCGGCTCTGTCCTTTCTTAAAGTGTCATTTTTATGCTAATCAAGCTCTTTGCAGTGAATTAATATCATCTGATCTCTCTGCACCCTTAATATAAAAGCAATGGGAATTGCCACCACAAAAACTGAAGCTGCAAAGTTTACACAACACAACATTTGTATCATCTGCCAAAACTTTTGTCCACTGCTGTGTCAGGTGAGTCGTATGAGCATCTATCTATCTATCTATCTATCTATCTATCTATCTATCTATCTATCTATCTATCTATCTATCTATCTATCTATCTATCTATCTATCTATCTATCATTATTATATAGTACCTTTCATATCTATCTATCTATCTATCTATCTATCTATCTATCTATCTATCTATCTATCTATCATATAGTGCCTCTCTCTCTCTCTCTCTCTCTCTCTCTCTCTCTGCTCATCAAGGTGGATCACAGTCAAGCCGTTTGTCAGCTAGTGCATTAAATAGAAAATTTACTCAAACATCCATTGGCACAAAATGCAACAAATAACCACCACACCCTTAAAAACAGTTGTTAATTCGGGGTTTATGACCACAGCTAAGCCGTATTGACCACTAAACGCACTTCTAATCGCCTGATCAGCAGTAGATTTTCAAGTTAAGTTTTTATCTATTTGATCTTCTTAAAAGGCCCAATTTTTTTTCTTCATATCTCAACATTTCTGTGACCCAGGAGTGTTCTGGATTACATGGGAAGACCTCTGCCAGTACTACGATGTTATCTACCTGAGCTGGAGTCCTGCGTTGTTCAAGGAATCTTCGTGCATTCACAGGTACAGTAAATGAGTGAAATGGCGTCCATGTGGTGGCGTCCTTTAGCTTTGTCTTCCCCAGATGGAATATTCCACATTAAGTTACCCACTGTAAGAATTCTATTTCAGGTACTCAATTCAGAGGAAATCGGTTTATGGTATACGATGTTTACTCTGATACGAGTGGACCGGTAGTATGATTTCATTTAGACGTGTCATGTGTAGACCACCAAGGGGTGCACCGCTGCCCAAACATGACACAGACAGACGTGGGACGCAAGTTCAGGGCACGTCTTTTTATTTTTTCCCTGTGGCAAACGCCTTCCCCTGTTTCCCACATGTACAGCTCAGTTCCAGCATGACCAAACGCTTTCTTTTCTTTCCTTCTCCGTTTGCCTCCACTCCTCCTGGTGAACTTCTTCCTGACTCTGCTTCCCAGAGTAGTGGCTGCTGGCTTCTTTTATAAGGCACCCAGAAGTGTCCAGGTGCTTGTTAACCAATTCCAGCAGCACTTCCAGGTGTTAAGGGCTCAGCAGCAGCTGCAGCACCCCCTGGTGGCACCCGTGGAACCCAACAGGGCTGCTCCAAACTCCAGCTCCCATGGAGCCCTGTGGGAGTCCGAGGCACCGCTGCCACCTAGTGCTCCGGGGGAGATAATGCTCTGGATACATTCCCTCCCCAGATCCTTCCAGCGTAGAGGCATCCCTGCCGGGCAAGGGCCCCCGCCACACACCACACATACAATGCTAAGAAAGCGGCAAGTCGGGTCCAGCATTCAGTATTTCAGTATGGATGAACACCAAGCACTGATGCTGTTCTGCCACAGATGTGAGCTGGCAGGTGACAAGGGCAAAGGTAGATAAAGGACCTGGAGGTGAAATCTTTATCTCTAGGCAAGCAAGGATCAAAGGCAATAATTAACACTATCTCTATATATAATCTTCATTTGGATCTTGATCTTTGCTTGTCCACAAATGAATTAGAAGAAGAAGCACTAGATGGCAGTAGAGAGACAGCTAAAACATAGGCATTGCATTAAGAATCTCCTCCCGGCTTATACTACTGAAGACTGCAGTACGCCAGTCATACCTCAAAACACAGACATTCAAACTAAATAAATTGTTGTGCTTTAAATTAACTAAAGAGATCTTCATTTAGATCTTGATCTTTGTTTGTCCACGAATTCCATGCATGCGTAGACCACCGTCCAGTTTAGTACGTTGTTGTTACTCAAGGATGTCAACAATGTGCTGGAATAACGAAAGGGGTGGTGGACAGTGTTACGCTGATTAGCTCCTAAGGCCTGGTTAGAGAATGAGATTGCCGAAGATAAAAGGTACGTGCCTACGTAACATACGAATGAAAGAAAGACAGTGGGTACAATGAATGACAACGTAACAGCATGTTCCGGAAATTATTATTGTTACATTGTAGCCGGCGAGTGCTGCGCGTCTCACAGTTGTACCGTGGCTTGCTCACATGTCAGTGAAGTGATCCCTATTTATGCTTTAAAGAGCCTGGATACCTACGTGTCCCCCTTTTATAACCATTGCTCCGTGTATATTGCCTTACTCTTTGGATTGCCACAAAGCAACCTGCGAGATTGGAGAAAGGTTGAGAAGAGATCGTGAGAGGAAACGACAGCATCCTGAAAACGAGACGGACTGTGAACGGACAGAAACAGAAATGCTGCTACACCACCACATAATTACGATTCGGACAGTGATTCTGAGTGGGCCGTTCCTATCGAATCAATGTCCAAGGGCTTTCTTTTGTAATATACAGTGGTGTGAAAAACTATTTGCCCCCTTCCCGATTTCTTATTCTTTTGCATGTTTGTCACACAAAATGTTTCTAATCATCAAACACATTTAACCATTAGTCAAATATAACACAAGTAAACACAAAATGCAGTTTTTAAATGATGGTTTTTATTATTTAGGGAGAAAAAAAATCCAAACCTACATTACATGGCCCTGTGTGAAAAAGTAATTGCCCCCTTGTTCAAAAATCACCTAACTGTGGTGTATCACACCTGAGTTCAATTTCCTGATTACTGCCACACCTGTTTCAATCAAGAAATCACTTCAATAGGAGCTGCCTGACACAGAGAAGTAGACCAAAAGCACCTCAAAAGCTAGACATCATGCCAAGATCCAAAGAAATTCAGGAACAAATGAGAACAGAAGTCATTGAGATCTATCAGTCTGGTAAAGGTTATAAAGCCATTTCTAAAGCTTTGGGACTCCAGCGAACCACAGTGAGAGCCATTATCCACAAATGGCAAAAACATGGAACAGTGGTGAACCTTCCCAGGAGTGGCCGGCCGGCCGACCAAAATTACCCCAAGAGCGCAGAGACGACTCATCCGAGAGGTCACAAAAGACCCCAGGACAACGTCTAAAGAACTGCAGGCCTCACTTGCCTCAATTAAGGTCAGTGTTCACGACTCCACCATAAGAAAGAGACTGGGCAAAACGGCCTGCATGGCAGATTTCCAAGACGCAAACCACTGTTAAGCAAAAAGAACATTAGGGCTTGTCTCAATTTTGCTAAGAAACATCTCAATGATTGCCAAGAGTTTTGGGAAAATACCTTGTGGACTGATGAGACAAAAGTTGAACTTTTTGGAAGGCAAATGTCCCGTTACATCTGGTGTAAAAGGAACACAGCATTTAAGAAAAAGAACATCATACCAACAGTAAAATATGGTGGTGGTAGTGTGATGGTCTGGGGTTGTTTTGCTGCTTCAGGACCTGGAAGGCTTGCTGTGATAGATGGAACCATGAATTCTACTGTCTACCAAAAATCGCCAACTCAAGCTGAAGCGATCTTGGGTGCTGCAACAGGACAATGACCCAAAACACAGCAGCAAATCCACCTCTGAATGGCTGAAGAAAAACAAAATGAAGACTTTGGAGTGGCCTAGTCAAAGTCCTGACCTGAATCCAATTGAGATGCTATGGCATGACCTTAAAAAGGCGGTTCATGCTAGAAAACCCTCAAATAAAGCTGAATTACAACAATTCTGCAAAGATGAGTGGGCCAAAATTCCTCCAGAGCCTGTAAAAGACTCATTGCAAGTTATCGCAAACACTTGATTGCAGTTATTGCTGCTAAGGGTGGCCCAACCAGTTATTAGGTTCAGGGGGCAATTACTTTTTCACACAGGGCCATGTAGGTTTGGATTTTTTTTTCTCCCTAAATAATAAAAACCATCATTTAAAAACTGCATTTTGTGTTTACTTGTGTTATATTTGACTAATGGTTAAATGTGTTTGATGATCAGAAACATTTTGTGGGACAAACATGCAAAAGAATAAGAAATCAGGAAGGGGGCAAATAGTTTTTCACACCACTGTAGTTTCCCTTATAAAAAAATCATAATGCTGTGGAACAAAGGGCCCAGTTCACGACTGGCAGCCACGTTTAAACAGGGAGCCCTTCACAGACAACTTTAACACGCGCAACGTAGTTGGCCGCACATGGCTAGTGGTGTAATAAACCCCAATGTGCAAACCAAAATCAAAAAGTAGTTAAGAATGTGTAAAACTAGAAAGAACAAAAGAGAAAGACAAAACTGAACACGGAGTCACATGCAGCACCGGCTTAAATAGTGTCACGTGATGCGACTCTCGGGGGGCGTGTCCTAACCAATCATATTAACAACTGAATGTCAGTCAGTCAGTCAGTCATTGTCCAACCCGCTATATCCTAACTACACGGTTACAGGGGTCTGCAGGAGCCAATCCCAGCCAACACAGGACGCAAGGCAGGAACAAAACCCCGGGCAGGGCGCCAGCCCACCACAGTAACAACTGAATACTTTGTAGTAAATTCAAAGTGTGAGTTTAAAATAAAATCACAAATCAAAAGAGAAGTCAGCAATGGAACTTAATTCTTCAGGCTCCAAAATCCCAAGTCCCAAAGAAAAAATGTCATAAATCTAAGATAAGTAAAAAGAAAACAGGTCAATGTCACAGAGGCCTGCCTGTAGACGTGTGCAGAAAATCATGTCTGACTCTTGGGTCTGCTAAGCTGACAAGCATAACTCAACATAAAATGATGGGGAATATCGAGTCTGACAGATCGGCGTCTCACACACGTTCAGACCATATTGTGTTACCACTGCCAGTTTGTGCTGCACGTTGGAGATCCTGCCTGACGTGGCTCTAATAGGAATTGTTCTAAAAATAGACATTAATAATTGGGTAAGACAGATGGCGAAACTGGCAGAGAAATGGCAAATGCATAGAGCTACAGTGTTAGGACAGGAACGGGTGGGTTTTAAGTAAAACTGAAAATTGGCAGATTTTATATGGCCACTGGTGATTTTGCTCAAAAATGATCTCCCCTTCAAAGCTATCGGTCATTCCACAATCCCCCACCATATTGAAGACTGCATGTTAATAAGGTCAGGTCTGTCTGTCTGTCGGTCTGTGTGCTGAGTAGACGGTCAGAAGTCGCCCACAGCACCCAGGTGGGACAGTACTGTATGTAGGATCGAGGGGTCGCAGACTGTACTGAATCCAGTGTTTTTGACAGAGAAAGGGATATACAAGTGGGGGGGAGATAAGGATTTGATCCTCTGCTGAATTTGTAAGGTTACGTACATAAAAGAAACAGAATATCAACCAAACATCCAGAAAAAACACAGGACATAAAAGTTATAAATTGATTTGTCATTGAGGGAAATAAGGATTTGATCGACGACAACCCAGCCAGAATTCTGGCTCCCACAGATTGGCTGTGTGCCCATGTGGCACACTAATTACAAACAATCGATCGATTGATCAATTTCAGATACTCCTGATCTCAACTTGTTATATGTATAAAGTCCACCTGCCCTCAGATTCAATGTCTTCCATTCCAACCTCTCCACCAAAGAACGCCGGGGACAAGACGGGAATGGGCTACAAGACCACCAGCAAGAAGCTTGGTGAGAAGATGACAACTGTTGGTGGGATTATTCAGAAATGGAAGAAATATAAAATGACCATCAATAGCCCTCAGTCTGGAGCTGCTTGTCTTAACTTTGCCTGTGAATATCCAGGCCTGTAGCTGTGCCTTCTTGAACAGGAGGACCTTGCGGGTGCTGCAAGATTTCAATCCATTACGGAGTAGTGCGTTACCAGTGGTGTTCTTGGTGACTGTGGTGGTCCCAGCTGCCTTCAGATCATTAACAAGCTCCTCCCATGTAGTTTTGGTGCTGATCCCTCACCTTTCTCATGATCATCCTCACCACCCCATGAGACAACATCTTGCCTGGAGCTCCAGACCGAGGGCGATTGATGGGCGTTTTATATTTCTTCCATTTCCAAATAGTCGCACCAACAGTTGTCACCTTCTCACCAAGCTTCTTGCTGGTGATCTTGTAGCCCACTCCAGCCTTGTCCCTGACGTCCTTTGACAGCTCTTTGGTGTTGCCCCTGGTGGTGGAGAGGTTGGAATGGAAGACATTGATTCTGTGGACAGGTGGCCTTCATACACATCATGAGTTGAGATCAGGAGTCTCTGTGATTGATCGATTGATTGATTGATTGTAATCACCAATCGGTGGGATCCAGACTTCTGGCTGGGTTGTAGGGGATCAAATCCTTCTTTCACTCAATGACATGCAAACCAATTTATAACTTTTCTGTCATGTGTGTTTTTTCTGGATTTTTGATTGATATTCTGTCTGTCTCTCCATTAAAATGAAACCACCATAAAAATGAGAGGCTGTTCATTTGTGTGTAAAGTGAGCAAACTTACAACTTCAGCAGGGGATCAAATCCTTCTTTCCCCCACTGTATCATTTCTGGCTAGTTGTACTTCATTGCTATAGTGCAGGTGAACGACGGTCAGTCACGTAGACTGGACTTGCTTTTTTTTTTTTTTTTGCTGCAGCAACAATGGTGGATCCTCTAAAACAGGGGTTCTTAACCTGGATGGGTTTCAGGGGGTCCGGCAGGGTCAGTTAAAAATGAACATTTATATTCACTATACAGCCCGGTACTGCTGGTTCATCTCGCGTGAACCTCCTAACCCCCACTCTCACGATCATGCTCAGTTCATCAAGGGGGTCAGTGCTGCCACGATTGTGCAAAATTCACTAGGGGGCAACAAACTCTTACGATTGCACTTGATTCACCAGTGGGGGGACCCCCTTGCAGGGGCAAGAAAGCGGGTCGTGTCACCAGAAAGGTTAAGAAACACTGGAATAGAATCTGCTTTTTATGTCGTTTGGTTTGTGACTTCTTTTTATTTTTTTATTTACGCAGTACTTGGGATGCAAAGCAGGGTCCCGTCAAAGACGCCTACAGCCTGGCAAACAATCCCCAGTATAGGCTGGAAGTTCAGTGCCCTCCAGGAGGGGCAGCAGTGTGGGTCCTGCTCACCAGGCACATCACAGACAAGGTACTATTTGCAGGTATATTTTACAATGGATAGCACTTTTTTCCGCACTTAATCTTAATAAACTAGATACTGAGTCCAGCAGGGGGCAGTAGCGCCTTTGGAATTCGGTTCTTTTAGGACTAACCTGACATTCTCAAGCCTACTTTATCCATTCCTGGCTCTTGTCTTTAATTTATTTCAGCCTTTTTATGGAACGATTCCTGGGCTTTGTGCGCCCGTTGAGGGTTTTTGAATTCATCTGTGATGTCATTTTCTGTTTAGGATTTTTCTATTTTTATTTTTACCATTTCACAGCCATTGTGTTTTGTTACGGTTGCAGCCATGTGTTTAAATGTTGCCAGAGTTTCCACTCAGATGTGCACCGACTTCATAATGGAGTGGGGATGAAACGTCTGTAATGACTCTTTGCTCTTCTTTTTGACTTTGATTTCTGCTTCATTTCTAATTCCAGTTTGCAGTCTTTGCGTGCCCCTCACGTTCCTTTCTGTTCTCCTTTTCCCTTTTTTCCATTTTTTTCCATCGGCCTCCCTGCACAAATTACCCAGAAGACACAGCACATTCAGAACTCGGCAGCCACACAAAGCGTTCTGCTCACGTCTCTCCTGTTCTCTCCCGACTGCACTGGTTATCACTTCCTTCAAAATTCAAGATTCTGCTCCTCACCTTCAAAGGCCTCCATGACGCTCCACTCACTCCTCGTCGCTCTCTCAGGTCTCCTTGCTGTCCCACACAGCAGACTGTCAGGCCCCTCTTCCTCAGTCTCTCCGAGTTTGCTCCTCTTTTTCTTCCTTTAAATCTCAACTCAAAACTTTCCTCTTTGAAGAACTTTTGTCTTCTGTGTGTTTTGTTATTTTTTTTACTCTAAATGTAAAGCGACCTTGGGTTTGTGAAAGGCGCTCTATAAATGCAACTTATTGTTGTTGTTATAACAAAAGAGAAGACATTTTTCCCACAATTATTTGCAGTATGTACAGTAGAGACCCCGCGTCACACCTCTGTCATCAAGAACGGTAAGGTGCACCGTCGTGCGTGTGCATTGGGCCTGCTGCCCTCAGACTTTATATTTCAATACCTGCATGGAGAATTAACAAAGCAAAAAGAAGAAACAGGACTGGTAGAAAAATATGTTGAAGATAAAATGTTCTTTCTGTGTTAGAACTAAAAATGCCTTTCTTTGTTTTCTAGGATGACTTTGCACAAAATCGAGAGTTTATCACCTTAGTTGTTTACAAAACTGATGGCAAGAAAGTTTACTACCCATGTAAGTACGCCGAGGCCGACAATAAATGTTACAAAGGGATCCGACATTTCAATTCAGTCCAGTAGACGGTTAAAAGCAGAGGTGCAGGGACTGAGAGACAAGGCCTCCCTGTGGTAGTGTCAAGGTGTCAAGTCTTTATTGATTTATAGGCAGCCATCATAAAAGCAGCAAAGTACGTACTCTGTGTAGCAACGTTCTGTACGCTCCACAGTTATTGAGACAGCAAAGTCCACATTGCTGTTTTTGTTGTCTTTTCATTAACTCAGATTTCACTTATAACAAGACGTTTAAGGTGTGTTTCGTTGTGTTTGTTTGGGCAGAGTGGCGGCTCTGAGGCTAGAGATCTGCACCAGCGATCAGACAGGTGCCAGTTCGAATCCCATAAATGCCAGAAGTGATTCCACTCCATTGGGCCCTTGAGTGAGGCCCTTAACCTGCAATCGCTCCGTTCTGAGTACGACATTAGACCATTAGAACAGTCTGGACGAGAACAGGCCATTCAGCCCAACAAAGCTCGCCAGTCCTCTCCACTTGTTTCTTCCAAAAAAACATCAAGTCGAGTTTTGAAAGTCCCTAACGTCTTCCTGTCCACCACACTACTTGGTTGCTTATTCCAAGTGTCTATCGTTCTTTGTGTAAAGAAAAACTTCCTAATATTTGTGTGAAATGTCCCTTTCCAGCTGTGTCCTCGTGTTCTTGATGAACTCATTTTAAAGTCATCATCTCGATCCACTGGACTAATTTACTTCATCATTTTAAACACTTCAGTCCGGTCTCCTCTTAATCTCCTGTAAAGGCTCAGCTCTTTTAATCTTCCCTCATAACTCATCCCCTGTAGCCCTGAATCAGCAGAGTTGCTCTTCTCTGGACCTTCTCTTATTCTGCTGTGTCTTTATGGAGACCCAAACTGCACCCAGTACTCCAGATGAGGCCTCACCAGTGTGTTATAAAGTTTGAGCAGAACCTCCTGTGACTTGAACTCCACACATCAAGGCGCTATATAACCTGACATCCTGTTAGCCTTCTTCATGGCTTCTCAACACTGCCTGGTACTTGATAGTCCACTACGACTCCTAAATCCTTCTCATAAGGTGGACTCTTGATTTTCCGACCGCCCATTGTGTATTCAAACCTCACATTTTTACTTCCTATGTGTATTTCTTTACATTTACTGACATTAAATTTCATCTGCCACTAATTAATCTGCGCCTGCTAAGTTTACATACTTGCAGGGCAAATATGGGGTTTGGTTGGCAGGATTGGCATTCCAGTCAGTGTAAAAAACCCTCACACCATTCACAATAGTGTTGTCCTGTAGTGTCACCCACTGCACGACTGCATTCAGGTCCTAATTTGGTATCCTGAGGTGGTTTGTCGTGTGCCGAGTGTGGAAAGGCGCTGTACAAGTGCAGGTTCTTCGTTTTGTTTACTGGTGTTTCTACTCTCACAGGTTTTCGTAGACCGTCTCTCTCTGTTTCAGGTGAACAGCATTAAAAACCGCAATGACGTCTGAGGCCCATTGTGTGTCGTGTATTGTCCTCAATTACTGTATCTTGAGGTCTGAACCACTGAATGGGCAGATTTGACAACAAGCAGACAGAACGGAATGATGCACAAAACCCAAGGGCAGGTTGGGATAATCGGGTCTTTGCCAAAGGTCAGCTTTACTACAGAAGGATCAAGAAGAAATCTCGGGAAAGGCAATTCAAAGAGAGACCCCTTTTCCAGGTTGGATGGGCTTGCAGTGGGTGTAAAAAAAAAAAAAAAAGTGGGGGGTCAATGCAACACAATACACAGAACAGAACACAAGTCATCCTCAATACAATAGAAATATTACAAATACAGAGCAGAATTCAACAGTAGATGACATCCCATAATACGATTTGGATTTGTTTAGAGTCCTGGATACCCTAGCCATCAAGCTTCCTCCCCCTATTGGCCATTCCACAGCTGAAACAGGCAATCCGATGAAAGGACTCCTCTACCCGATGATTCCTGTGATCCTCCATCAGGGATGACTTTACCTTAGGCAGGCAAAAACAGGTGGGCCGTGGCACCAAGTGCCACATTTGAGTACCGAGAAGAGAAACAGAATAGGTGAGGGTTGGTGACAAATTCTAACTCTCATGTTACTTCTGTTTTAGTGCTAATGACTGACAACAGAGATGCAGTCTGTACAGTTAATCAGCAGCTCTAGTCAGGGTGTGCTAAACTGAAGTCGTGAGTCTTTAGCCGAGATTTAAAGGCTGAGACCAAAGGGGCATCTCTTATAGTAGCAGGCAGACCACTCCACAGTTTAGGGGGTCCTGTAACTAAAAGTTCGACCTCCCACTGTTATTTTGTTAATCCTTGGAATCAGAAGCAGACCGGCACCTTGGTTTGTAAGTCGCGATAAGTTCAGACAAGTAAGCCGGACCGCGGCCATTTAAGGCTTTATATGTTTCAAGGGGGATTTTGATATCTGGATATATCTAGAAATATAGATATGCCACCGTGAATGAAAAGTGCCAGGGGATAGGAGGTGCGCTGTCCACACATAAATGGAGGCAGAGCCTTTTGGGGGTATTCCATACACCCGCTGCTAGGCGGGTTAGCATAGAGAGGGATTGCTGCACCCACCACATGACGAACCACCTCAAGATCCCAAATTAGGACCCGAGTGCAGTTGTGCAACTGATGACACCTCAGCGCCCCACTACTTCAGATGGGATGGAACAACAGGAGTTTTTTTTTATGATGGCTACAGTGCCAGTCCTGCCACCAATGCCCAGGATTTCCCTGCACGTTGGGGGACCTGCTTGCAGGACTGAATGCAGATTAACGCAATACCCAGGATGCAGCAGTTGCAGGTTAAGGGCCCTGCTCAAGGAATCACTTTGGCCGTTTCCGAGATTCAAACCTTCCCATTACAGGCGCAAAGCCCGAGCCTCAGTGCCACCACTCCATCTGGGTTAGCATACACAACACGAGAAACGAACGATTCATGCCATCTTCCTGAAGACTCTAAGAATATTATTTTTTTTGTTTATGAAGCAGTAAAAGTGAACAGCATGCTGTGTGTGGCTTTGGCCTGGCATCCTGTGCACAGTTGCTTCCTGGCTCCATGAATGAGTTCAGGCTGAAGGACTTGATCTGCGGCTGCCAAAAAATTAAAAAAAGCCAAGGGACGTCCTTCCTGTTTTGTAACTCGAGCCAAGTAGTTCTTGGGCTGCATCCTCCTCCTCCTCCTCCTCTCACTGTCTGCTCCTCACTACTAGTTAAAAAATAGATTGGGCCGGGCACCGCTTTTGATACCCTTCCACTGTTTAAAGCAGGACCACAGTTTTCTGTGCAGTAATTGGCATCTGCCTTTCTTTATTCCATAGAGCAGACACTTTGCTTTTGATTTAGAATTTAACATAACATTTATATATATATAAAAAAAAAAACAATGAAAACGACACGGACTGAATTATTGGGACCCTTCGAAGTTAATTCAATCCTGACTGGGTTGTAGTGACAGGTCAGGCAGACTAATTCCTCTCACTAGTGTCACAGTTGTCACTCAGCCTACGTGAATGGAGCAAAGTCCTCACTCAGCTGGGTTGTGTCCATGTGTGCTTCACACTGAGCATAGACCAGGGATGGAAGGGCAGAGAGTTGGCTAAGCAGGACAGGAAGAAGGATATAGTTAAGATAACGGCTACAAGACCCTCTCCAAAGAGCTGTGACCGTGATGGCTCATATTGTCAGAAGTGTTGGACCACAGGACCGTAGTCAACCTCTTAGACATGATGGCCACAACAGGAAATTTGACCCCAGATTGAACAGAAGGTTAGTTTGAATGGTAGGGAAAGAACCGAGGAAAACTTCCAACACAAACTCCAGCAGAACTGCAAGCCATCTGTCGCCGTCTGAGTGAAAGTGGGCTCCATGGCAGAAGAGCCCAATTCTGAAACACAAACAGAAAAAAAGCCAACCAGAGTTAGCTGAAATGGCATGTTGACAAGACAAAGCCCCCCTAGGAGAATGTCCTTTGGGCTGATGAAACTAAATGGCAGCAGTCTGTTCACAGAGGGACAGAACGACGCTTACAAAGATGAAACATGGAGGAGGCTCATTAATGTTACGGGTGGGCTGTCATGCTTTGGGCACCGGGCACCTCGAATCTGTGCAGGGCACAATGAAATCAGACAAGTATCAAAGCATTCTGAAGCAAAACGTAGTGTCCAGTGTCAGAAAGCTCAGGCAGCCATGAGTCGTCCAGCCGTGATACGTCATGGTGGAAATGGAAACACTGGAATGTTCCGAAGATCCTAATCAGAATCCAACTGAAATTTCACAGCTGGGAGTAGAAGCCCGTCAAACCTAAGAGAGCTCAGGTAGAGGGGGCCAGATTGCCAGTTTAGAAGTGTAGGAGACTCCCTCAGGGCTACAGAAAGGGTGCGTTACAACAGGAGAGTTGAGCGCTCCAATAATTTTATCCTTACCATTTTCATTTATTTTATTTTTCAAAATGATAAATTAAGTCCTACATCAAAATTAAAGAGTTTGCTCTCTGGAATCCAAAGAACGGTGGGTGTCAGTTTAAACTTATTTCAAGGAGAATTGTAATTCTTTTTGAATAGTTGTAGGGTACCAGAATTTCTGGCTGTGACTGTAAATATTTTTAATAGATTTGATAGACTTTGTTAATCCCATTTGTATGACCTTTGAGGGGTCCGATATCTTGGTCAGCCATTGTACAGCACCCTTGGAGTCATGTTCAGGTTAAGGGCCCAGCGGAGTAGGATCCCTTCTGGCATTAATGGGATTTGAACGGGCAGCCTTCTAGGTACAGCCACAGACACTCCACGACACTCCACCCTCTAATGTGCTCTTTGGGTTTTAAGAAGTGAGCCATTCCACGCCTAAAGGTGTCTCTCCGTCTCCAGTTACATTCTGACCCTGGCTGGCCTCCTGTGATTGCTTTTGTCCCACGTAGTTCACTGGATCAGTAACATCATTTTGTGTTTCCTGCGGACGCTCGCTACCTCAGTGCTCACCTGTGCTCCTCCACTCCGTCTCTCAAGATGGCCGACCTGTGGCCTTGTCTTTTTTTTTATCAGCCGTTTGGGTTTCCATTATGCTGACTTCACCTTCCGATGAGCTTCTCTTTGTCAAACCCTCCACACTCAGGACTGAATTCACAGGGGACTGAGATGTCGTCATCTTCTCTCTTTGTTCTTGACACCACCCCGCTCAGGCATGCGTTTGATCACAGGGGTGTTGATGTTCTTCTCCTACGCCACATTGAAGTAAACTGCAGCTGTGCATCTGTGCTCAGTCAACTATCTGCTGCCAGCACAAGGCCCATTGGCGGCGCTGCTTCAGTGTATTGCAGGCTGTAATCAGGATATGCTGACATACGGCACAGCCCTGATGATTTCACGTGTCGGAGTGAGGCGGCTCTGTGGGCTCAGCTCACACGCACTTGTTGGATCAGAGCAGAACTCCAAAGGAACAGCAAATGAGCGACACGCAGACTCGATGGCGTCTTCTGAATTGTGTAACGCGTCTCAGATCCTGAGGTAGGACAGGCTATTGATTTCCGCAAAATGTGCCATGCAGATATAGTCAGAAAAATAATAGGAAATGAGCTGTTGTCCTTTAATTTAATAATTTGGAGTGTTTTTTGGATAATATGGTTTGGATTTTTTCTTTTTTCTAAATTATGAAATACGCAATAATAGACAGTGTGCACAATTATTAGGCAAGTGAGTATTTTGACCATATCATCATTTTTAATGCGTATATTCCAACTCCAAGCTGTATTCACTTGAATGCTTATTGGATTTAAGCACGTCAGGTGATGTGTATTTGTGTAATGAGGGAGGGTGTGGCCTAAGGAGATCAACACCCTATATCAAGGTGTGCAGAATTATTAGGCAGCTAGTTTTCCGCAGGCAAAATGGGCCAAAAAAGAGATTTAACTGACTCTGAAAAGTCAAAAATTGTAAAAAGTCTTTCAGAGGGATGCAGCACTTTTGGAATTGCTAAGATATTGGTGTGTGATCACAGAACCATCAAACATTTTGTTGCAAATAGTCAACAGGGTCGCAAGAAACGTGTTGAGAACAAAAGACGCAAATTAGCTGCCAAAGATTTGAGAAGAATCAAACGTGAAGCTACCAGGAACCCATTATCCTCCAGTACTTTCATATTCCAGAGCTGCAACCTACCTGGAGTGCCCAGAAGTACAAGGTGTTCAGTGCTCAAAGACATGGCCAAGGTAAGGAGGGCTGAAACCCAACCACCACTGAACAAGAAACATAAGTTGAAACGTCAAAACTGGGCCAAGAAATATCTGAAGACAGATTTTTTTCAAAGGTTTTATGGACCGATGAGATGAGAGTGACTCTTGATGGACCAGATGGATGGACCTGTGGATCAGTAATGGGCACAGAGCTCCACTCCAACGTGGAGGTGGGGTACTGGTATGAGCTGGTATTTTTAAAGATGAGCTAGTTGGACCTTTTGCATTGAAGATGAACTCAAAATCAACTCCCAAACCTACTGCCAGTTTTTCGAAGACACTTTCTTCAAACAGTGATACAGGAAGAAGACCATGATTTTTATGCAGGCCAATGCTCCATCACTTGCATCGAAGTTCTCCACTGCGTGGCCAGCCAGTAAAGGCCTTAAAGATGAAGGAATAATGACATGGCCCCTTCCTCATCTGACCTAAACCCTATCGAGAACTTGTGGGCACTTCTTAAACGCTAGATTTACGGGGGAGAAAAACAATCCACCTCTCTGAAGAGTGTCTGGGAGGCTGTAGTCACTGCTCCACAAAAAGCTGATCATCAACAGATCAAGAAACTGACAGACTCCATGAATGGAAAGGCTTAGGACTGTTATTGGAAAGAAGGGTGGCTATATTGGTCATTGATTGATTGATTGATTTGTTTTGAAATGTCAGAGATGTTTATTTGTAAATTTTGAGGTGTTTGTTTATTATTCTCACTATAACAGATGAAAATAAACAAGTGAGATGGGAAAATTTTCATTTTTCCTTTAGTTGCATAATAAATCTGCACACTAATAGTTGCCTAATAATTGTGCGCACATATGTATTCCCCTGATGATGTTCACACTCACATTTCCGTTGTGAAACATTCAGGTTTCAGGTTTATTAACATTTTGGATTGACTGATAGCACTGTGTTTGTTCCATATTAAAATTAATCCTCAAAAATACAACTTGCCTAATAATTGTGCACACAGTGTAGACAGTAAGCAGTTCTTTTTTTTTACTTCTGCCATGCCGCATGCGTTTGTTTCCCACATTCAGTGCAGCAGTTTACATGGTAACCTCTGAACAGACGGTAAGGTGGGAGTGCAGTCTCGATCTAAAGATGTGGTGGGCTTGACCCGTGTTTGCACAGCATCTCAGTAGAAGAGGCTCCGCTCCGCTCCGCTTCGTTTAGGTGAATGAGAGCAGACGCTCCTCTCTCCGGTCAGGATATGCGACATGGCCTGTTTTTTCCTGTACTGAGAGGTTTCACAGGAAGCTCTTCCCAGTCTCTGCGACTGCTGAGCGCTCCAACACTGATTGTCTTTAAAGGTTGAAGCTTTGCTGTTATCACGTCTAACATCAGTTCTGCTTGCTTACAGCTGACCCTCCACCATTCATCGATGGCGTTCGCATAAACAGCCCTCACTATCTCACCAAAATGAAGCTGACGGCTGCGGGGACACAAACCTTCACTCTGGTGGTATCCCAGTATGAGAAACAGAATACCATCCATTACACCCTTAGGGTGAGTATGTGCAGCTGACGTGTTCTGCGTTAATTCTGTTTCATCATTGACACCAAATGTATTTATTCCAAAGAGGGTCGGCTCAAGTTGGACAGTTGGGAGACAAAGTCAGAGAGGCGAGATTGCGTTGGTTTGGTCATGTGCAGAGGAGAGATGCTGGGGATACTGGGAGAAGGGTGCTAAGGATGGAGCTGCCAGGTAAGAGGAGAAGAGGAAGATGTAAGAGAAGGTTTATGGATGTGGTGAGAGAGGACATGCAGGTGACGAGTGTGACAGAACAAGATGAAGAAGTCAGGACGATATGGAAGAAGATGATCTGCTGTTGTGACCCCTAACCGGAACAGCTGAAAGAAGAAGAAGAAGAAGGAAACCAATTGGATCCTTCATTAGTGATTCTTATATTTATCATGGAGTAGAGACATCAACATGCAGTCAGACCCACCAGTTCACTTTCACAGGCCCTGTGGGCATAAAAATAAGAATTTTTGGACTGCAAGGCCTCACCCTCCTTCCTGCATACATAGCAGTGATCGTCATGTCCAGACAGTCCCATTGTGAGGCCACAGAACAATCTCCCCAAAAGCCCAGTCTTTGTTCTGGTGATCACCTGCAAAATTCAGTCTGGTTTTTGTATTGTGGTCTTAGAGTAGGGGGGCAGCTGTAATGAGGGACCCCCTTGATGGTGGATGTTGATCCTTTGGCACCTGACGGCTCCAACTCCTTCTCCAGTTCCTTGTTGTCATCTTGGTGTTGAACCTTTCACAACAAATGTTTTTCCTCCCTGTTAGTTCATTTGTACCTCCTTCCTGAGCACTGTAGTATCTCCGTGACCCCCAGATATTTATATTTGCGCTCACTTGTTTGGACAGAAGCTCATGGTGCCTTTGGTGCTTTACAAGTTACATCTGAGGAGGAACAGGCTTGAGGAGGTCCACAGTTTGTTTTTTCCTGAGGTTTCGGCTGCGTCCCTTGGATTTTTTTTTAACGGCAACAAGGTGCTGGTCCTACAGGTTGACCCTTAAATAAGCCACAAGTGCCCTCCCAGTTATGTCAGTGACGACAACTGGCCAATCATAGGCTTCTAAAAGTCATGCCATCCATTTCTGAGATGTCCCAGGCTCTTTAAACACGCACTCAACTTGGTGTCTCAGACTCCAGTCCTGGAGGGCCGCAGTGGCTGCAGGTTTTCATTCTCACCCTTTTCTTAATCGGTGACCAGTTTTCACTGCTAATTAACATCTTTTGAAGGCTCAGACCCCCTCATTGTTTCTTTGCCCTTAGCTCTTTTAGGGCTGAATTTTTTTCTTTTTTGTTTCTTTTCTCCCAGGGCTGAATATTTTTCCAAAAAGTCGCTTTTAAAAAGAACTCAAAGCTCAGATCGATGTCTGGGTATTCCTCCCAGGTGAACCTCACCGTAAGTGCGTCAGATGTGTGAAGGCGCTCAGTTGGTGTCTGATCACCTGGGGTGGCATCAGCTGGGGTCCGATCACCTGACGCCGGCTCCTCACTCTCCTGTTCGACCTCCTGATCACTCTCAACGAAATCAGAGTCCGAAAAGTCAGAGTCTGACTCGGCGATAATGCAAGTATTTTGCTTTCTGCACTCGCTTCGCTCCCTCGAGAGACGGCAGTGCCATCTTGCCTTTGTTTACATTGCGTGACTCACACACACGCTGGGATTAGATGCCGAGTCAACGAGTCTAACATTTCTTCAAGCAAAGAGGGCCTGCTTTTAACGTAACGGTGAGTCTTCTTGCCATGAACTGCTGATTATCGCCCTCAACCCCTCCCGTCAACAAAAGTCACCATCCGCCCTAAAAGAGATAATTAGCAATAATGAGATACAATATGAGCCAAAACAGGACCAGCAGACAATATCTGAAAATAAAGAAAGGGGAAGGTCTCAGGAATGTCGATCTGCTCAGGTCCACAAAACATTTGAACAGAAAAGAGAAAACCAACAATTTCAGAAACGTCTGCTATGGCACAATGAGAGCAGCAACAAGCCGTGGAATTAAAGAACGCGTTTAATTAATGATAAGTCGCGGCGCCTGATTAAGCGACTGGTTGGAGTTTGAGACACAGACTTAGTTGGTCTTCTCTTGGCTCCCTCACTTCACATTTCATTTCTGTTTAGGTGCCATTTAAGGAAAGAAATGAAGAAATTCAGAGGAACAAACATAAAAAATTAGTCAATTAAAAGGAAATGAAAAGAAGTTAATTAGCAGCAAAAACAGGTCACTAATTAAGAACAAGATTAGAATGAAAACCTGCAACCACTGCGGCCCTCCAGGACCAAAGTTTGAGACCCACCCCTGCATTAGGTGAAGATGTTTATCCACAGCAGCAGCAACTGGTTGGAGTGAAATTGGTTGGACTTTGAGGCCCTGACTTAGGTGGTCTTCTGTTGGTCACTCACTTCTTATTGCATTTCTGTTTAAGGAAAGACACGAAGCAATTCAGAGGAACGATGAAGAAATTCCGGGGAACAAATCTTTAAAAACAAGTCAATTAAAATGAATTGTTAATTAGCAGCAAAAACAGGTCACTAATTAAGAACAAGATTAGAATGAAAACCTGCAGCCACTGCGGCCCTCCAGGACCAGAGTTTGGAAGCATTTGAGCCCCTCTGAGTCTGACCTTGTAAGTAAACGTGTCTCTTGGCTCTTATTGTGACCTGATGAGCTGACCCCCTAATTGACTCAACACTGGGAATCCCGGAGTTTGCAGATCTTTAGCTGCGCTGGATGGTAACGCTTGACCTCGACTCGGTGTGGTTTTTAGGGTCGTGAGTGTCCTGTGTTACCGAGTGCAGTGACATTCTTCTTGTCAACATGCCACATACTGTCACAATTGGTGAGTAGAAGAACTTCACTTCGAAACCCTCCTTGCCCTCCAGTTTGAAAACCTCAGAGCATCTCCTTCCACCACGTAAGCTCCTCGAGTTTTCACAGATTAGCAATGGTGAAAGAGTAGAAACTCGACCGTATTGAGTCCACACTGCTAACTTGCTGACATGCACACAACATTTTACGAGTATCTGACTTGTGGTCGTGATGTGCAGTGTGAGAAAGTAAACCCATCTGTGTTTTGTTAACAGGTCTACTCAGGATGCAAGTTCAGTTTTTCAAAGATTCCGACTCCCTACACTCAGTCCAAAAGGGTAAGTCAGCTCGGATATTTTTCATAAACCTTCAGCAGTTTTTGAATTGTGTTGATGTCCCAGAGTGCAGCTGCACAGGCCAGACGTGTCAAACTCCGATCTAAGAGGGCTCCCGTGATGGCAAACGTTCATTCCAGACGCTTTTCTCGTTAGTAAGCAGTCACTGCTGCTAATGCAACTCCCTTCTTCTTCCTTCATTTTAATTGTCCTGATTTTTAAAGATGTTTGTTTCTTTACAGAACTGAATTCATGCAATGGTTGTAATTAATCCCAGTTAAAGCTGATGCCAGCAGCTGGACTGGAGAGAACTCGAACCTCACTGACATATTTAAACTTGATCTTCTTTGGCTACTTGCAGCTTTGTCTTTTTATCCACAGTGGAGTTTGAAGATGAACAATCCAACTCCCAGAAATCCTGAAATCTAAGCTGGTATTGGGCGGCAGGGCAGACTTTTTAAAGACAAAGCTAAATGAGTGCACCTAATGTTATAATGTAATATGAGGGGCAAACCAGGAGGCCATCCTGGAGGAAGGTCAGCAAGGTGTGAGCTGTGATATTCCTCGTCCATCCACGCGAGACATGAAGGACATTGCTGTAGCTACAATGCCGGGACTAGAGTCCCAGCAGCCACGCAGAAACACAGCGCCAAGGCTGGCAGGACAGGACAGGACAGTGGGCACTAGGCAGCAGGGTGAGCCCCAGTATGGATACCCGCAGGGCAACATGGGAGTTGTAGTCCCCATGCAGTGTTGTGCAAGTTCACACCTCACAAGAACGCACTCAAAGTTCAGTTCACACAGATTAAAATAAATAAATTCACGTTCATAGTTCATGATTTCAATTTTAAATTAGGTCATGTTCAGTTCATTTTGTATTTTTGAAGGAGTGAGAATAAATGACCCGTGAGTTTCAATTTTGCACGCCTTATATTAGGCTATTACAGAGTTCTTGAATGAAATATAATAATTATGAAGACTTTTTTATTTAAACACTTTATTGAGTTACACCCAGCAACAAACACATATGACAATATATGCTAATATCCTCCCGGTCAAAAAAGAAATTAAACAGAAGCAAATATCCATATAAATGGCCGCTCTATTGCCAACCGTGTGACACAAATGGTGACTGTGGAGCCAGCATGCAGGTGAACTAACCGATTACAACTGCCGCCGGTCAAATTCGTGTCGCATGTTGCATGTCCAACTGGGAAAAATATAAAGTGGCCTCGCGAAGTCCAACAATTTCCTAAAAGTGTAGGCGGAGCTTCACCTCGTGCTCGTGTCAGCGGGGCTGCAGCTTAAGCACAGGAAGGCAGACTCAGGCAGAGCCGATTTCATTTGACGTTATTTTTTCCAAATACAAATAAGTGGCACCCCTACATTACAGGGTAAGGTAAAACGTTTAATCGGAACCTAAACCCAATCCAGAATGTCACCTAAAACTGAACGAGCTCACATTTAAGTTCTTCACTTGCAATTACGTGACGTTAAGTTCACCTTTCTTAGAAAAATGAACTTGTTCAGTGACCGCACTCTTTCATGCACGACACTGGTCCCATGGTGCTGCCCTGCCAGGCTCTGTTGGGGCCGCCATCAGATATCAAGTGCATCGTGACCAGTGTGGTGACTAATGACAACATCGAGCGCGCCCGTGAAATGATTCTGTGGAACAGGCGATTGACGGTAGACGATGTGGCAAATCACTTGCACATCAGCCGTGGCTCTGCCTACGCAATAATCCACGACAGACTTGGATTTCGAAACGTTGGTGCCAGATGGGTACCGAGAGAACTCCCAGAAGAGCAGAAACAGAAGCGCTTGGAGATCTGCAGACAGCATTTGGACCGATACTCTAAGGAAGGGGAACATTTCTTAAAAAGAATCATTACCGGTGATAAGACATGGATTCATCACTACGAGCCTGAGAGTAAACGGCAGTGTATGGAATGGACGCCTTCTCAACCGCCGACCAAGAAAAAGTTCAAAAGTCGGCCATCGGCTGCAAAATTGATGCTGACAATTTTCTGGGATTATCAGGGTCCAATATTGGAACATTATCAGGAAAAAGGTTTGACAGCCAACAGTGCTCGTTACAGTGAGATGCTCACCGAGGAGCTAGAGCCCGCACTTCGGACGAGACGGCGAGGACTGTCATCCGAGGGCATCGTGTTCTTGCCCGACAATGCGCGGGTAACGCTATTGACACTCTGCAGAAACTTCGTTTCGAGGTGTTAAAGAATCCTCCCCATAGTCCCGATCTCGCCCCATCGAACTATTACCTGTTCGGTCCCCTGAAAGAAGCCCTACGGGGACGAAGATTCACGCCTGATGAAGAGGTGAAGACAGCGTGCACTCGTGGCTCGCGGCTCAGCCTGAAACATTTTTTAATGAAGGAATACGACAGCTTGTTGACCGGTGGACAGAGTGTATTGAAAAGCAGGGAGATTATGTCGAAAAATGAAAAGTTGATTCAAGTAAATTCTACAGCCGGAGTGCGGATAACTTTTGACTCCCCCCTTGTATTTCCTGGAGGCAACACGTTGAGCACCCAGAAGTACTCCTGGGTCAGGAGTTCAAAGAGAGCCCCCCACTTGGCCCACGGAGTTGGAGTTGGGAGAGGAGAGATGGACTTTGCTCATCTGGGTTGACTGGAGGAGATCGGAGAGACCAGAGGACTGAAGTGCTGTGCGGTACTCTTGGCTGTTGAAACTCTTTATCACAATGTGAGGAAGAAACCTGTGCAAAGGACACTTTGGTTGTTAAATTAAAGAGCCGGGACGGTGTCTGTGGTAGTTGTGTCTGGAGTTGGGGGTGCCCTAGTGGCCACAGTAAATACCCAACGTGAAGGACCTTCAGGCGAATCTACCGGCATATGGATCTGCCAAAGAGGTGAATACAGAGCCGCACTGTCAGATTAAAACTGAGGCAGATACGTCAAACTGCGTGAGCACCCATTGGTGTTGGTAGCAATAAGACCGCTGGGGTTTGCGAATCACTCGTTAAAAGTGCAAACAGAGAGAACATTAAGTGGCCACTTGGACATTTAATTCTGTCCAAATGACCCATCTGTTGCACTAAAGTCGACGTCACATCATACAACGTCTACACGGCGGCGATGTCAGACTGGGTGACTGCAGTGGCTGGTCTCGTTGCCCGGATGTGCCCGTTTACACAATTGGGAGTCACAGGGTATGTCGACTTAGACATCTGTGGAGTGACTTTTCCAGCAGAGTTCCAAGTTTCCAAAGTATTGCAAACTTGACCCTCTTTCTGACAGTTAGTAGTGTACTGCGTGACGGAGTCGGTGCCCATGCAAAGTTTTTACAAAGTCCAGCAAGTTAAGCCACAACCTCTTCCCCTTTTTTACGCTTTTGTTTCATTCTGCGATGGTCTGTGAAACGGGTGACATCAGACAGACGAGCCTCTCTTCTGTTTGTGAGGTCCACGTATCTGAATTTACATGCATTGTCCTTCCAGGTGGGCCCTCATGGGTCGTCAGCCACCTCTATGACTTAAAACAATCAGACCTGCTTGATTTTGTCGGGGGGGAGTCACCGAGCGGTTCAACTGATTCCCTGGAAATGTCAGGCTATAGGGTGGTCCAGATCTAATTATGCAATTGTCATTACGCTATAACTTATTAAGTTTATTACATAGAGAATTCACAAAAAACTATTTTTGTTGCCGATAGATGGCAACACGATAGAATTTCATTTATTACAAGATATTTCAAACAATTCTTTTGTCTTGTATTGTTTTCCTGCATTGCATTAAAAGTTGCATAATTAAATCTGAACCACCCTGTTCATGCCTGCCTCTGATTCGCCGAGATTGTGTGAAAGACGCCTGTGACTGAAAATCGACAGAAAAGTCGTCATGTGATGTCCACAATACCAAATAAACTGACCTAAGTGTACAACTATTTGTACTCCGTGTCACAGTACGACTTGGACAGTCAAATGCGTCACGTGTAACACTAACACCTCTTGGTATGAGTTGTCCTAAGTGACCGCGCCAATCAAAGGTAAGCAGACCCATCACGGGGTACAAGTGCATAGTACAGGACCGCTGCCACCTGGACTTAGAACAGCCCCACCTTACGTGGGTCACCTGACGGGATCCGGCCGCCCAGGTGTAGACATATTTTATACAGTTGGCTCCTAGAAAAGCTGCGGGTCTTTTGGATAGATTTGGTGCCAGGGCCTTTAGTAATCCTTATTGGTGGTGATGGGCATATCGGGGTATATTGCCCTGGGGTGTTGGGTATGTTGGTGGTCCCAGCCCTGTCTTGTGTATTATAATGGTTGCACTGGGTGAGGCTGCCTTGTTTGTCATTACTGTTATTTAATGGTATACTGGGATTGGGAATAAAACGACTTGCGCACCTATTGGTTCATAAGAATGTTACACAGTGGCACTGCACAACTAGTTGTGTGTATCCATTATTGATGTAATATTTTCTGTACCACCTTTCTCCTTTGTTTATTGAGGAGTTATGATTATTACCTTTCTATTGTTTTATTGATTTCATGTTTCCTACCCTCTTGTGGGTCCTCATACCTTTGATTGGTGATGTCTCCATAGGTGGACCCTCCTCAGTTCATGCCAAGAGGTGTTAGTTCTGTACGCGATACGTTTACTGTCACCTGTGGTAATGTCGTGTGACGTGACATGGCCTTTAGCCATCAGGTTTGGGGTCAGCCCATGAGCCCACTCATATCTGACAAGTAAGGGGCATGGGAATATTCAAAGGAATTCTGTTTTTGTTCAGTTTCTTCATTTTTAATTCTATTTTTTTATTATAGATCAATGGCCAATGGAAGGGGCAGAGCGCCGGTGGTTGTGGGAATTATAGAGAGACTCACAAGAATAACCCGATCTATCAGATGCAGATAGAGAAGTCGGGTCCACTGCTGATTGAACTCCGAGGCTGCAGGTCGGTGATGTTTGATGTTCAAAAACTCCTAGAAAATGAAATCCCCTCTGAGGAGGTGTTAGACATGTTGAAGGATAGCGTGAGAGAATGCAGGCCTCTTTCGGGTCCCTCTTCTCCTTGCCCAAGGCCATGACGGTCCGTAGTCCTTCCTAGTGTTAAACTGACTTCTACGTCGGGCACTTCATTTCCCTTTTCCTGTCGTTTGGCTGTTTTCATGTGCTGTTGTTTCCTTTTGAGTTTTGTTTTATTATTCATATTTACATTTGGTTTCAATTTATAAGTTCATTTTTCACGTCTGGTTTGTGTTGTTATCGAGCCGAGCCACAGGGGAAGCACAAACCAGTGCGTTTCTTCATGAAGGTCCCAAGCCCAGATAAACAGGGTGGGGGAATTACATCAGGAAGGGCATCCGGTGTAAAATTTTGCCAGACATGTGGACAACAAGACAGATTTCTATACTGGATCAGTCAAGGCTGAGGTTGACAACGACCGTCACCAGTACTGTTAGCCAACAGGGTGCTGGCGGAAATCAGGCTACTGTTGGCTGAAGAAGAAGAGGAGGAGGAGGAGGAGGGAGACGTGTACGAAGGCAGGAGGAGAGAAGGAAGGTAAAGAGAGTGGAACTGAGGGTAGGAACTTTGAATGTTGGCAGTGTGACTGGTAAGGGGAGAGAGTTAGCAGATATGATGGAGAGAAGGAAGGTTGGTATATTGTGTGTGAAAGAGGGGAGTAAGGCCAGGGGGATCAGAGGGGGATTCAAACTGTTCTATCATGGTGTGGATGGGAGGAGAAACGGAGTAGGAGTTACTCTGAAGGGACAGCACGTCAAGAGTGTTTGGAGGTGAAAGGAGTGTCAGACACAGTGATGATGATGAAGCTGGACATTGGAGGTCTGATGATGAATGTTGTTAGTGCATATGCTCCACAAGTTGGGCGTGCAATGGGTGAGAAAGAAGATTTCTGGAGTGAGTTGGATGAGGTGATGAACAGAAAGTGGGGATTGGAGCGGATTTCAATGGGCATGTTGGTGAAGGGAACAGAGAAGACGAGGAGGTGATGGGTAGGTATGGTGTCAAGGAGAGGAATGAAGAAGGTCAGGGATAGTGGATTTTGCCAAAAGGATGGACATGGCTCTGAGGCTAGGGATCTGCACTGGCAATCAGAAAGTTGCTGGTTCAAATCCCAAAAATGCCAAAAGGGACTCTGCTCTGTTGGGCTCTTAACCTGCAATTGCTGAGCGCTTTGAGTCGAGAGAAAAGCGCTATATAAATGCAAAGAATTAATTAATTAATTAATTAATTAATTAATGGCTGTGGTGAATACGTATTTTAAGAAGAGGGAGGAACACAGGGTGACATACAAGAGTTGAGGAAGATGCACACAGGTAGATGGCATCCTATTGAGAAGAGTTGATCTGAAGGAGATTGAAGACTGCAAAGTGGTGGCAGGGGAAAGTGTAGTTAAGCAGCATAGGGTGGTGGTCTGTAGGATGACGCTGGAGATCAAGAAGAGGAAGAGAGTGAGGGCAGAACTAAGGATCAAATGGTGGAAGATGAAAAAGGAAGACTGCAAGGTTGAGTTTAGGGAGAAGGTGAGACTGGCACTGGGTGGCAGTGAAGAGTCACCAGACAGCTGGGCAACTACAGCAGAAGTAGTAAGGGTGACAGCAAGAAGGGGACTTGGCATGACATCTGGACAGAGGAAGGAGGACAAGGAAACCTGGTGGTGGAATGAGGGAATACAGCAGAGTATACAGAGGAAGAGGATGGTGAAGAAGAAGTGGGATAGTCAGAGAGATGCAGAAAGTAGACAAGAGTACATGGAGATAAGACGTAAGGTGAAGAGAGAGGTGAAAAAGACTAAAGAAAAGGCGTATGATGAGTTGTATGAGAGGTGGGACACTAAGAGGGAGAAAAGGACCGGTGGGCTACAGAGAGGGACCGAGATGGGACAGATGAGCAGCAGGTTAGGGTGATAAATAAATAATAAAGATGGAAACGTACTCACAAGAGAGGAGAGTTTGCTGAGCACATGGAAAGAGTACTTTGAGAGGCTGATGAATGAAGAGATCGAGAGAGAGAAGAGGTTGGATGATGTGGAGATAGTGAATCAAGAAGTGCAATGGATTAGCAAGGAGGAAGTAAGGACAGCGATGAAGAGGATGAAGAATGGAAAGGCCGCTGGTTCAGATGACATACCTGTGGAAACATGGAGGTGTTTAGGAGAGAAGGCAGTGGAGTTTGTAACCAGATTGTTTAATGGAATCTTGGAAAGTGAGAGGATACCTGAGGAGTGAAGAAGAAGTGTACTGGTGGGTCGATATTTAACAATAAGGGGGATGTGCAGGACTGCAGTAACTACAGGGGGATAAAATTGATGAGCCACAGCATGAAGTTATGGGAAAGAGTAGTGGAAGGTCAGTGAAGAAGTGAGGTGATGATTATTGAGCAGCAGGATGGTTTCATACCAAGAAAGAGCACCACAGATGAGATGTTTGCTCTGAGGGTGTTGATGGAGAAGTTCAGAGAAGGCCAGAAGGAATTGCATTGCGTCTTTGTGGACCTGAAGAAAGCAAATGACAGGGTGACTGAGAGGAGCTGTGGTATTGTATGAGGAAGTCAGAAGTGGCAGAGAAGTACATGAGAGCGGCACAGGATATGAACGAGGGCAGTGTGACCGTGGTGTGGTCTGCGGTGGGAGTCATGGAGGTGGGATTACATCAGGGATCGGCTCTGAGCCCTTTCTTATTTGCAATGGTGATGGACAGGCTGACAGACGAGATTAGACAGGACTCCCCGTGGAGTGTGATGTTTACTGATGACATTGTGATCTGTAGTGAGAGTAGGGAGCAGGTTGAGGAGACCCTGGAGAGGTGGAGATATGAGAGGAGAGGAGAGGAATGAAGGTCAGTAGGACCACCAAGACAGAATACATGTGTGTGAATGAGAGGGAGGTCAGAGAAATGGTGAGGATGAGGAAGTAGAGTTGGTGAAGGTGGATGGGTTGAAATACTGAGGATCAACAGTACAGTAACGGGGAGTGTGGAGGAGAAGTGAAGAAGAGAGTGCAGGCAGGGTGGAATGGGTGGAGAAGAGTGTCAGGAGTGATTTGTGACAAACGGGTATCAGTAAGAGTGAAAGGGAAGGTCTACAGGACGGTAGTGAGACCAGCGGTGTTATATGGGCTGGAGACGGTGGCACAGGAGATAGAGTTGGAGGTGGCAGAGTTAAAGAGTGCATTGGGTGTGATGAGGATGGACAGGATTACAAATGAGGACATTGGAGGATCAGCTCAGGTTGGACACTTGGGAGACAAACCCAGAGTGGCGAGATTGGGTTGGTTTGGACATGTGCAGAGGAGAGATGCATGCTGGGTATACTGGGAGAAGGATGTTAAAGATGGAGCTGTCAGGGAAGAGGAGAAGAGGAAGGCCTAAGAGAAGGTTAATGGATGTGGTGAGAGAGGACATGCAGGTGATGGGGGTGACAGAACAAGATGAAGAAGTCAGGACGATATGGAAGAAGAAGATCTGCTGTGGTGACCCCTAACAGGAGCAGCCGAAAGAGAAAGAAGAAGTATTTGTTGTTATGGGGTGCCATTTTGTGGTAGTTTCTTTATGCTGAGTCAAACAGAAGTGCACCATGCGACACCACAATGGTGTGAATGAAGACTGACGTTGTGCCTTTCCAGGCTGTCCAAGATTGTGGATGTTCTCAAATGCACTTTGCAGCAGTTCTGTTGAGATTCGACAGTTACTGGACCTCCACATCTTCTGACTCCCAGTTTGGGGTCTGACGCTCGGTGAAAGGACCACTCACTGACCACAGGTTTTATTTTATTTAATTTTTTTTGTTCTGTTCCTTCCAGTTTGAACTGTTCTTTGTCTTATTTAAGTCCTCAAATGCCAACTCAGATCGATTCTGCTGCATGGTGTCAGTGTGGTGTACAGGGTGGGTTGCGTGTTGTGGGGTTTCCTCTCCAGACTGGCGCGCTGTGTGTGTGCCAGTGGGACTTGTGATGTGGACTGCTGCCCGTGTCTCGCCGGCCTCCTCTTTTTGTTGAAGTGATGTGCCTGGTTAGCGACTCAGTTCAGTTTGTGTAATTTGCCCACCCTGCTTATGTTTCATTTCTGTGTTCAAGACCCCCGTTGTATTCAGTGTGCTTTTAATGCGTAAGGATGACAGGAAGACGATTCTCGAGAGCCGCTTTTGTGGATTTCATTCTAATGCGCTGAACTGAATTGGCTCCTCGCTGAAGGGAAGTGCGGCGAATGCCCAGGGGACGATTTAAAAGCCCACTACAGATGTTAAGTTTAAATGAGTGACGTCACCGAAGAGGCCGCTTCCTCTTTAATTCTGGAAATGTTTGTCCAGCAGCCTGCGTTTTCCCACAATTTGCCCGATTCCAGAAGATGTACATTGTGGCCCAGAATTCCCGCTGCGTCACCACAGAATAGACAACTGACCCATCATGCCGTGCCAAGCCCACCCAAATAGTTTCACGTCACGTTGCTCTGCTCATATTTTTGCAGCAATTTAACGTGTGACTGCATTCAGACATCCACTTATTAAAGAAGCGTCACGTCATCTTACAGTTGAGAGACGTTTCCCAATTGAAATATTCCGCACTCGTCAAGGAGGCAGATCTTTTAAAAGTGAGTGTGAAGGCTGTCATCGTACAAATCACTGGAGCTCACTGGCCACCACACTCAGGTGACAAAAAAGGACAAAGACGCAGCCCTCGAGTGCCCCAGCTGGACGCTTTCCAAATCCCAGCTGTGTCTTTATGTCCCGTTCTTGGAAATCAGGAAACCGGACAGGAGCCATGACACACCCGCGGCGGATTTCCGACACTTGGCCTGAAATTGAACGAGTGCAGACACGAGTCGCCCTCCGCCGATGGTGAGGACCTCCCAGGGGACGGCGCTGGCTGAGCGGCTCTTAGCATGGCGGAGTGGGAGCCGCCGGTGACGGCTGATCATCTGCACCTCATCGGAGTGTTAGTTTATCTACATGCAGAATTTGCATTTGTGTTTTGTTTAAATGATACAAAGTGGCCCGATGTTTGTCATGTTACGTCACCTTTGTCTAGAGATAGCGTTTAAATAAAGATCAAATAGTGATGATGTGTCTGTCAGAAGAGGAACACACTTTCCTGGGGTGCACTTACTTTTTCACACGGCTGGCTGTATGTGTACGATGGTGCTTGCACATTTGATATCATTGTGTGTGTGTGTGTGTGTGTCGCATGTTAAGTGTACACTTGGTGTTTGTTATAAGGAGACCCACAAGTGCCATCACTTGGCACTGGGGACACATGACAGTAAACGTGGACCTGAATGCCAAAGGGATGCCATGACTTTGCTGCCCACACACCCCCTCTGCCCCTTTATAAGTTACAGGCAGACCAGTGCTGTGACGCGGGCATCACGGCTCCTGTTTGGCGCTCGGTGTTGTTTGGACCCGCGTCTAATCAACACAATTATGGCAGACGTGGGCACACTAACAAGAAATGGCACTTCAGGGTGTGGCGAGAGTACGGTGAGTGCAGAACTTATCAGAATAAGAAAATCAAAAGGACGGCACAATGAGCTCAAACAAAGGAAGAACGACACTCTGCCATTGTCTGAAATTGACATCTGGAACACCTGGGAAGACATCAGTGGGCCTTGAGGGGTCCGTCCACATCCTGCCTCGTAGGCCTCGTCTGCCGTTCATTGGCGAATGACGAAATCGGACAACGTGGGCTCCCTGAATTGTCCGAGTGGTGACGTAACGCTGACCCTTCACCTTAGTCAGCTGTTTAAAATAAAGCGCACCATCTGGTCAGCCTGACTTGGCGTTTTGTCTTTGATTGTGTTTTTTACGCTCCTTACTTCAACAGAAATTCTTTGATTGCTTTTCTTGGGCAGACTGAGTAACAAATCGGCAGCGAATATCCCGACCAGCCACCCACGTGAGCGCACTGAAGTGGGAAGGTGAAATGTCACAACTTGGAGCTCCGAATGACCTGAGGTCACAGCAACTGTTAGCAGCGTAAAGGCACAGCAGACCCCCTGACCCGCTCATCGGGGGCTCAGCGAGCGTCACGGTGCAGGAACTCCAAAGGTGTAAAGCCAGTTACTCAGCTGTGTTTGCACAGGGCCTCCATTAGTAGAAGTGTAACTGCTGGTGTAAAGATGAAGCTCCAGACGTGGCGCCTCACTCACATACCAGGTGACAGTCAAGGGGCTGATGGCTGCGCCACTCGTGTCCTCCTCTGACACTTCTTTGTCTTCTTTCTGATGTTGACAGGCAGTACAGCGTGGGCTTTGAACTCCTCACTGTCTCCATGGTGACCGATCCCGGACCCTCCGGCTTTCAGAAGAAGAACAGCGGAGATTACAGGTGAGGCCCCCCACCATTTTACTGTATATGTGCGGTCGCTGGCTGCAGTCCCCCCCCCGAAGTTGTCCAGAAATGAAGAAAATCATTTAAATGAGCAGAAATGATCCTCGTCCCGTGTGTTTAGCAGTGATGACCAAGAAAAAAGTTTAATTTCATGAAGAACAAATATATAAAAAAAAAAAAAAGTTTATAATACAAGCCAGTGGTGGCCAATGCAATGAAAAACGTCCACAAAGAAAAAACCTCCCGCGTTACTCGAGTCACATGACCGTCAAGTCCAGGTAGTTCATGTGCATGTTGGTTAAGATATCGTTAAATAAAAGCATCCCAAAAAAATCAAGAAGGGTCCAACTGCAGACCTCCGGATCCTTGCTATTCAGCGACCAATTGGATCGCACGTTTATAGCACACCATGTGACGTCGTAAGCCCACTTCATCCTGAGCAGGCATTGGGTGCCAGGCGGGGTCAACTCTGGACAAGGATGGCAGCAGCAGCCCATTGCAGGGTGAACACACACACACACACGCACACGCACGCTAGGAGTCACGTGACGTACACAGTGGGCAGAGACTCAGAAGGGTCTCGCTTTGAGCCGCGGCCGTCAGCTGACCTCCCACAGCCCTAACCTGAGCCGTTAACGTAAGAACGACACGCGGGTACGCCTTGAATTCGGGTTAAGAGGAAGATGCGAGCGGCTGGGCGTATCGTGTAATGCAAAGACCACGAAACAATTTGATTGGCTCCTCAGTGGGATGGCGTTCACGAGGTCTGCAGCTGGACTGCTAATTGGAAGAATCGGCACACGCCACAGATAGGAAACGCAAGTCACATGGGACTGAATTGTTAAACTAAAGAGACCAATGAACAAGGGAGGGAGGCGGAGCTTCCCTTCAAAAACTCGGCCCCACGTGACTGGTCATCCTGCAGAGACCCCCACTTACCCCTCCCCCTATACGTTTCAAGATGTCTGTCTGGTCTGCGCAGATTTTTCCGGAAGCATCAGTTGCACGCTGTGCGTCCGCAGTGTGTTGTCACAGAACCCAGAAATTTAACAAAGTCCGGAGTTCTGACTCCCAGATTTTTGGTCCTTTACTGTACTCTCATTTTTCAGAAGTATTTTCCGTATATACTTGCATTTAAGTTCTCCCACGGGTAAGTCAGGGTTTGATTTTATCGTATAATTTCTGGTATTTTATAATGTCGGGCGTATAAGTCGAATGCGGAAAACTCCCGCTATTGGTCCAAGAGATTACGTTCTGATGAGAGTCACCATGGAGCACACGGCCTTTTGTTTCTATGTATTGTGCCTACGTGACCCCACAGTGATACCCGCGCTGTTCCGAAGCGTCGTTTGCACTGTTTTGTGTTTTTCGTATCTCACACCCTCACACACCTTTATCGTAAGAGCATCCTTTATCTACGATGGAGCGTTCGATCAGAAGGAAATATGAAGCTGGTTTTAAATTAAAAGTCGTTGAAGTGGCAAAAGAAATTGGCAACAAAATTCGATGTGTCTGAGAAACTGGCGTGAGATTGGAGGAGGCAAGAAGATGTAAAAAAAAAATAAAATAAAAATTAAGTGTTGTATTTTTGAATGGATGTATAAGTCAGGGTCTGACTTTATGATCGACTTATATGCGAGTATATATGGCATTTAATAATATTTTACCTTTAAATAAATTGCCTTTTGACGTAAGTTGTCTTATGGGTGGATCCCTGACTTCTTGATTACGCGACGCGAGTAATTTGCGAGTTTTTGTTCAGCGTTTGGCCCCTCTGGCACCCGTACTTTCTACTCTCTCCTCTCCATGATGTTAAATCTTTTTCTCTCGTCCATCACTGCAGATAACGCAGGGTAAGCATCAGATAAAAAGCGAATCCTTGTTGGGTGGCGCGCCCGATTCCTTGCTGCTCGAGTGCCCTGATTTTCTCACACCACCCACCATGTGTCATCTTTCTGGGCAGCCGCTTGACTTCAGGTGCCAAGGTTACCAGTCCAGCTCATGCCTGTTGCCCACTGTGTGACCCTGAGCTCCCCCTGCTGGTGCTCTGCTTGTACTTCATCTCTGTAGTCATAACGCACCTTGTGATGATGGCGTGTCACCGGTGAAAGACGCACTAGAAGACGTTTTCTTTGCCTGCTTTGCTGAGGCCTTACATTGTCTTGCAGTCGCATTATGGGTGCCCCACTGCTGGGCGGCCTCATATTTGATCCCCCGTTTTTAAAACCCCACCCTGAAGGACAAGGCCTGTCGCGGCTCTTTAACCGTAAGACGCTCTCTGCCTTCATGGCGGCCCGCGGTGCTTCTTGTTCATCCTTCTCCCTGCTTGTCTTTCCCGTCACAGGTGTGGATTTTGCTACTTGGAGTTGGAGGCGATTCCTGCCGGCGTTTACAACATCGTTCCCAGCACCTTTTTGCCCAATCAGGAGGGGCCTTTCTTCTTGGACTTCAACAGTGCAATGCCAATCAAGGTCTCTCAGCTCCAGTGACGGGTGGTCCCGCTGGTCGGATTGAAGGTCCACCCTGAATTCAAAAGCGCTGGAGTGTTGAGGGGCCCTCGAGGAGCCTGGCATGTGGATTGAGGGGGCACCGAGCGCCGTCTGTGTGGTCTTGGGGTCTGTCGTTTACTTTTAGGAAGATACGCAAGTTTAGTCTGAAACCCCTGAAATGGCCGTGCAATGGGAGACGATCCGTTAGACGAAAAAGAAACGACGGCCATCGAGCGAATCACGAGGCTCTGGCCACGAGGACTGCTTATGTGATTATGGAAGATAAATTCATTCTTGTCTAAAACGCATTTGACTTTTTCATTTCTTTGCACACCTCTGGAGCCTTTTGAGGTCTTTGGGTTGGGGGGCCGGGGGGGCTGACGGCCACTTTTCTGCACACCACAGATCATCCATCCTGGTGACCCTCATTTGAAAGTGGGGTCCTTGTGACACGCAGGACATGTCACACCCCCAGAGCCTTTGGGGTTCCAGACCGGACCCCTGTTATGCCTTTTGTTTTTTTTTCACATTGTATAATAATAGTGATACATTGTATTTGTATAGCGCCTTTCCCATGCTCAAAAGGAAGGGTGGACCCTGCCATAAATAGGAATACACAGAAAATGGCCGCCCGTCATACTCGTGGAGTCCATTCCATCCTGCAGAGACCCTGCTTACCCCACCTAGAATTGGCTTAGAAAGTCGATACGTTTCAAGAAGGGTCCAACTGCAGACCTCCGGAGCCTTGCTATTCAGCAACCAATTGGATCGCACGTTTATAGCACACCATGTGATGTCATAAGCCCACTTCATCCTGAGCAGGCATTGGGTGCCAGGTGGGGTCAACTCTGGACAAGGACGGCAGCAGCAGCCCATCGCAGGGTGAACACACACACACACACACACACACACACACGCGCGCTTGGAGTCGCGTGAAATACACGGTGGGCGGAGACTCAGACGGGTCTCACTTGGCCATCAGCGGACCTCCCACCGCCCTAACCTGAGCCGTTAACGTAAGGACGTCTCATCAGAACGACACGCGGGGTACGCCTTGAATTCGGGTTAAGAGGAAGATGCGAGCGGCTGGGCGTATCGTGTAATGCAAAGACCACGAAACAATTTGATTGGCTCCTCAGTGGGATGGCGTTCACGAGGTCTGCAGCTGGACTGCTAATTGGAAGAATCGGCCACAGATAGGAAACGCAAGTCACATGGGACTGAATTGTTAAACTGCAAAGACCAATGAACGAGGAGGGAGGCGGAGCTTCACTTCAAAAACTCGGTCCCACGTGACTGGTCATCCTGCAGAGACCCCCACTTACCTCACGTAGAATTGGCTTAGAAAGTCGATACGTCTCAAGATGTCTGTCACGGCCCCTGCAGGTGTTTGCCGTCAGATTTTATGATTTCTGCCGAGTTTCATTTTGTGAACTTCACATCGGGAATGTCACCGTCACTGAACTCTCCAACAGGAGGTGTGCTGAAGCTCCGTGCACCTTGTTGACTCTCCTGCCGAGGGGTCAGTTACCACCGCAGAGTAACACATGCCAACGGGCACCGCCATGCGCAGTACTGCGCGTGCTCCATGCAGAATTAGAGGAATATTCATTACACGGATCCTTAGCGGCTGCCCTTCTCCTCTATGCTGGCGAGGCCGAGGATGTCATGGAGGAAACTACCGAGAATGAGTCGAGTGTGTGACACACGTTCAGGATGGGCAAAGCGGGCATCGTACTACGAGACTAAACACGACACATAGCATTTCACTTAAGACGGGAACAACGTCCACATTTCCCCAACATGGACATTGCCATTTGTGGCCCATGCGTAGGGGGCTGACGTCTTATTATTATTTAGCCTCGTTTGTCACACCACTGTGAAGCTTCACGTGACCAAATTCTCCAGGCGTATCACGGCGATTCGGTCGTTGAGTGACATATCATGTCAACATTTGATGACCCGTTCACATCGTCGTCACTGCCGCTTGATTCAGGCGATCAGCGACGCTCAGTTGGGTCTCACGCGCTGGCTGGACGGCTCTTAGTTTGCCATTGTGTTCTTGTTGGAGGCCCCACCCCACTCATGAATATTAATGAGTTACCATGGAATGGTAGAATGCATAGAAATCTTTTGCAGCAGGATGTTGTTTTACACCCGTCCAGCAGCTCTCAGGTTTAACCGTAATTGTGTAGAATGCCAAGGCCAGGTTACCGAATGCCAAGCAGGTGACTGGTGGATGAGGACCCTTGTGTTCCTGAAGCCTCCTGAACTCCTTCACCAGTCCCTTTGTTGTCATCTTGGGCTTCTTTTGGAACAAACTTCACTTTGTGCCTCCTCCATTGGGATGATGCCAGGCTTTGTGTGGTTGCTCATGGCACGCTGACCCTTTTGGAGACGACTACTCACCCGACTTGTGAAGATCTCGACTTGTCTCAACGAGGAGGAGGCAGAGGTGGGTGACCCCACTCACCCCTCAATATGGCAGTCACACCTTTGGGGTTGGCCAGCCGGTGGGCTGCAGAACGCTTTGGCTAAAGGGTGCCACGGCTGGTGGTCCGGCTTGATGATTACACAGATGAGCCCCCGGCAGCCCCTTAAACCAGGAGACGTCTTCCCGATTTTCACTGCCGACCTTCCTGTGGAGATGAACGGAAGTTCACAACCAGTGAAAAGCGAACTGAAGTCACCTCTGGCACGGACAACAAAAAACAACATCATGGTGACGACACCTTCGTTAGATGACGATGACTTGGATGAAACAGACAGAAATGACGACAGACCCTCTAAAGCAGCTTTTCTCAGTCGGGGTTCTGTGAGAAACGGTAATGAACAGCCGTGGCAAATAAATAATGAAGAACAGCGGAAGAAAATAATGAACCTTCTCTAAAAGTGGAGGCGGCCTTACGGGTGGGCGGGGCCGCTTACGTCAAACGCTGTTACCCGAATAATAAAAATAAATCATGGTAACAGACAGCGGATTTTCTCATTACAGTATTCAGCCACATTTTTGCAAGATAACGCGCGGACTTTATCAAAATATAATGATATGATCTATTTAAAAAGTGCAACTCATAATTCATGGAAATGCGGAAATTAGCAGGAACTCTTCTAGAAAAGTCTCGCTATGGAGGATGGCGTAGCCTTAACTCACACACGGATGTCATGTCGGCCGGTTATCGTGGTTTTGTGCGTTCACATTCAGACGTGTTTATGGCCTACAAGTGAAATGTGACACAGGAAGTGTGATCGTAATCGTCATGAAATCTCTTACTGGTTTCCAGGTTCAGAGACGAAAATCCACTTTTCTTGCCTTCCAAATTGGAAAAGTCGTTGATGACATCTTCGCGGTCTAATCGGGATCTGCAGGGTCTCGCGACGCGGTTGAATTAGACTGGAGAATATAACTTGACACGCCGTCCTTGAAAATGGGGCCCCCCCTTAGGCAGTCACCCCCAAATGCCGCTCTCGTCTAAAAGGAATCAAATGGAGTTTGCGTTACTTGTATTAAGAGGCGCCAGGATGCGCGGCAGTGCCGTCTAGTGCTGCTGGCCGTGTCGCTTACGAACTAACGGGTGCTGGTTGGTGAAAGTCCGGCCAGCCTCCCGTTGATCCCACGTGTTTTCCAGAGTGCGGGTAGGTGGGCTTCATTTATTAATACGAAACGTTTGGATGTTTCCCCTCACTCCCCGTCCTCCAATGGATTTCTTTTATTTAGGCCGTGTTTTTAAATGACTCCAACAGTTTGAGTATTCGAACTTAAAAATTGGTGTTTTAAGTGCGGTTTGAGCGAATAGGCGGGCGTTTTAAAAGGACTCGATTCTCATGCACCAGATCGCGAGGTGCTGCTGATGAAGCACATCTGAAACTCGACCAAAAGTGGATAATCGCACCGCGGGGATTGCGTAGTGTTTCGGTATTGCTCTTGCTATTCTGTATTAATTAGCAGTCATTTGTATGTTGATGTACGATGAAACACTTTTAACGATAATCGTCGCCGGGTTATTCACGTGTTCCTCTGAGGTTACGCCGACCCAGCCAGACCCAGCCAGACGCGCGTCACGTTACGCGCACGCGCTCTTTACATTTCAGTGTTCGGGTTTACTGAGTTTCTGTTCCACTTTCACTTCATCGATCAGCTAGCGCACTTTGAAAACACGGCCTGTTTAGTTTTATTGATCATCTTCTAGTCCGTTTTTTTATTTTGTAGAAATGTTTCTATCCGTGATAACGTGGCACAGCTCTCTCACACTAGAAAAGTACATTTTAATAATCATGTAGCTTTCAAGAATAACATTTCTTTGCCACCTACATGTGTTTAGATGCCAGTTTACTTTGATTTACCTTCTTTTGAAAATTGCAAGCAGACGATCAGGTATGGCACTTATTATTATTATTGTTTTCCTTATGATCTTTAAATTTATAAATAACAAAAATACTAATAATGAGATCATTACGATGGAGGAGCTCCCAAGAACGTGAATATTAGTTCAGGGTATCTGCACGGGCAAAAAGGTTGAGAAACGCTGCGCTAAACAGACACAAACCCGGGCACCTCCCGCGTCGAAGATGGGCAGATTACAACTTCGTCTTCAATGTCACGTGGCTGCCAGTCCAGCCGTGTGGCACAAAAGGGCAAAGGGGAGAAGGGGCAGCACAGAGCAGGCTGACTTGGTCATCCGAGTCACCATACTGGAGGCAATTTGGAAACTTCTGTGTAGATTGAAACTTCAACTCCCAGCAGCCCCTGCAGTGGCTCTGATTGGTCATCTCGTGAGGGTGCAGGGGCTGTTGGGTACAAGGAGGCTGGCACAACATTTAAAAGGAGGACGACAAAGATTTTGTGGATTCTTTTTTTTTTTGGTCCTGGATGGTCTTGTTTTGGGTGTATGGACCGTCTGAGGGTTTGTTGAAGGTGCGCCCCTGATCCCATCACACGTCACCATCTCATCAGGAAATACCAGCAGGCCTGACCTCTACGTTCACATTCAGCGTGCTGATCACCCTCAGGATTGGGCCAAGTGGCTGGCTGCCTGCCAGAGCTCCGGTTCACATTGAGGGTTAGGGGTGAGACGGACCCTGCATTGTGAGCTTTAGACGGACAACTTGATGGCCCTCTGGAAAGAAGAATCAATCAGAATGGACCCAAAGCCCGTAATCATTCACTGAGAGAAAACCAAATCCCCTTTACGTACTCGACGTCCCCGAGTCGTGTGCACAGTGGGCTGACGGAACAGTTAAATAAATGTGAAAGGCACTATATACTGTAAGTGACAGATGGATGGATGTGAAAGGCATTAGCTAATTAGAAAGGCACTATATAATTGATGGACAGACAGACAGACAGATGACACGTTGAAAGTCTTTGGCACACGTAGAAACAACTTTACCTTCATTACCTGACAAACGTCACAATTCCAGTTTACAACAAAGCAGAGCCCCCCGGGGGTCTCCGAGCGCATTAGTTCAGATCAGATCTCAAGTCATGTGACGTCACTTCACTCATCACAACACTTTCTTTATACTCCCCTTTGCCAAGGTCTTCTCTACCATTCAGTTTCTACTGGCGGGCAGCGTGGTGGCACAGTGGGATTGTACCCCTGACTCATCCCAGGCTCTGAATTCATCCCCTTAGTTGTGTTGTGTTTCATGGCAGCACTAAAAAGTCCTCAAAAACCACAACAGCATTGAGCTCATTTTGAATGGTTGTTTACAAGCCACACCCACTGAGCCATTCATTGGCTCGTCTAGAACTCCGCCCCCTCCATCTACCCTTCTGTTTTCCATCAATGGGAGACCTCGGTTCATCAAACACATGACTTTTAATGTGCTGGAAAGTCCTTGAAGTGATACGTGGATATCCACAGCCTGAGGGGAAGGGCAGCAGGTGGGAGCCGCCTGGTGGGGTCTTGGGGGTCCGACTTACCCGGTATTTGCCTTGGTATTGTGTTGGGACTGAGGTGTAAAAGCTGGTATCGGTGCCAGCCCAACATCAACCTCACGATCGTGCAGGTTGGGTGAGCAGACCCCGGGTGTGATGAATGTGCCCCCTGTGACTGACTGGCTCTTTGTCACTCGGTCACACTTTGTTCCCAAATGTTGCCTGGGTAGACACTGGGACCCCCAGGACCCTAATGTGAAATGTGCAGTCATTCGTTTCTACCGATGGCTCCCTCCAGCGGGGCTTTGCAATTTGTTTCTTGTTTTTTTGTAGTAAACCCAAGGAGTGCCAAACAAAGAAGAGCGCGCTGCCCAGCAGTGAAAAGCCGTTTATTGTATTCTAGAAACACGGACGCAAGCAGCCAGGGTGAGAGTGACACCATACAAGACACTGAAGTTACACACACGTCGTTTAAAGGAGGCGTCTTGCTAATATTGCTATGACTGGGCACGACGACGGAAATGCAGTTGGGGTACCTTACAGTACAACGTGACATCACCTGAAACCTCCGCAGTGCAAAAGTCCCGCCGGCACACCAGAGGACCCAACGCGCCGTCACAGACACGACCGCTGGGGGGCTGAAATGCTAGAAAATCTGTGCAAAGAATCCTAAAATGGGCCGAAAATGTGCAAGTGTTGGTGACAAAAAAAAAAAAATCCCCAAATTGGGCAGATGCCCTCCTTCTGACCGTCTCACCGTCCCATCTTGAAGTACCCCTCAAAGTCTTCACTTCTAAAAGCAAATGGCCGGCCGGTGACCGTAGAGAGAAGCTTCGCCACACGCCGTCACCGGCTGCTTTATCGGTTCTGCAAGACAGGACGGTGGTGAAGCGAAAGCCTTGAAGCCCACCCTTTGCGCCACGCCTGTCATGCTCCGTACATAAGAGGGGAGAAAGAAAGGAAAAAAGAAATGAAGAGCCCACTGAACACTGAATTAGACCACCGGCTGCTGGAGGAGCGGCACAAAAAAAAAAAAAAATAATAAAAAATAACCCAGCGAGAGGAGGAGGAAGAGGAGGTCATCGAAAGGCCCGAATATGGCGGCCCCGCCAGTCTAAGGAAGGAAGCTGCAGGTAATGCCAACCAAGTGATGAGTGCATGTCTGAGGACACCTCGGGGCTCCAGCTGTGCACAGTCCACCTGCAGGGTGCCACATCAGACGTCACGTGAGCCGGGGGACGTGGAGGACGTCAAGCTTCTTGGCACTCGCCAGCCACGTGATGTCCGTTCATAAGCACCAGAACTAGAATCCTCGACGAAAGCTTCAAAGAGAACAGCATGGCGTTGTCATCCAAATAAATCGGCTGTTGGCACAAATTCTCAATGGCACACATCGGGGGGCTTGACGAAGCACTAGGAGATTTTTAAACTCGGTGGACTAACACGGGGGCAGCGGCCGGACGCGGAGCGAGACTGAAGTGCTCGCCGCTCTTCCGGGGTCCAAACTCGGTCTTGATGCGTTTCAGAGACAGGCGGCTCATCTTGGTTTCCAGGCCATTCTTTTTGTTGTTGTTGCTGCTGCTGCTGCTGCTGTTACTGTTGTTGTTCAGGACGTTCTCGTTTTCATCTTCGGCTCCTTCTGCTCTGTCACCTACACGAAAAAAAAATACACAAGATTTGGTTATGAAGCCCATCGTGCATGACAGCCAAAAAACATCCGAGTGCCTCGCCTGAACGAAAAACGACACTCGAGAAGTCGTCAAACGATGAGAACACCGAAGATGAAGTTGGCCGCTGTGCTGTAATTCAGTTTGTGTTTGATGAAAATGAATAACCAATCGGCTCCCATCATTCTGTTGACATCACTTCGGATTTCACAACTTTGAATCTCACGTGCTTAATCCAAAAATCTACAAGTCACTTGGAAACTAATGCAACGAACAGGCAGACAGTCGTGACGATTGTCGAAATTCGCCAAAGAGCTTTTCACAGTGAATATACCACATTCGCCGTTAACTTCATTCATCAAATTATTTTCCCCGAAAAATCGCTGTGTGGTCAGCTTAGGTGAATGTTATTTTCCCAGTGCCCCATAATGCTTTGCGAGCCAGCGTGACATCACAGAACCTTCCGCAGAACTCGTCACGTGACGTCGCGACCCATTCAGTACTGCAGCCTTCCACACAGCACGCGTTTAACAAAAACGAAAACTCACAAACGTGTGCAATTTCCCAACAGAGTCCAGCTGCGGACCCTGAGAGCTCCCCTCCACTGAGGCGGTTGTCACTTTGCATTACGTGTCAGTGATGTCACATGATACACCTGCTTAAACTACAGTTAAGATTACTGGGGGAGGAGTTATGTCATGCAAATCAAGGAAACCAGGTGACAAAAACGTGCAGTACGATGGGCTGCCCTGCGGAGGTCTGTTGCTGGACCCTTCTCGTATTTTCATTCGATGGGAGCATCAGCTGACCATAATGAGAATATCAGGATTGCAGGTAGCCATCGACTTGTGTACGGGTTACATTCAGGCACTGGGGACGCAAGTCAGTATGGACGTATCTCAGACATTACGGGCGAGAAGACAAGCGTAAGACACAATAACATCACTAGTGTATTTAAGTAAACCTCTGTGTTTTACGGTATTGTCGTTATCGTGGAGTGAGGTTAGCCAAAGTCGCATGCACTTTCATATCGTTTGACAGCAACTGGACCTGTGGGGTGTGAAAACTCGTCAGGACAGGGAAGCCCCCTTGAGGAGGACGAGCAGCGGTCTGACACACCGACCTAAGCAGCTGTCGGATGGCCCTTGATAGGACTGTAGTGTTGGGGATTTTATATTTTATTTTATTTTTTGCTCAAGCAAACAAAAATGAATGTAATCTCACAAGGACAGCTAACAAATTGTGTCACTTTAAAACAAACATTATGATCAGGAGAAATTAAACACTTAAGAAGGCAGAACATCCCAGCATCCTGTTCTCCTGAATTGTAGCAGTCAGTCACAGCAGCAGCCTCTGCTTAAATGGAGCAGAAGTCCAGGTGACGCCTCAAGGACTAAACTGTTTTATAGCCTGGGCAAGGAAGACCTGCCACGTGGAATCTCATGATAAATGTAACTCATCTGAAAGCAGCGTCAGGAGAAGAAGAAGAAACAGCGAAAAGAGCAACGTCAGGAGGAGAAGATGGAGAAACAGTGAAAAGAGACATTGGGAGGAGAAGACGGAGAGCGACGTCAGGAGAAGGAGAAACAGTGAAAACAGAGATGTCGGGAGAAGCAGATGGAGAAACAGTGAAAAGAAAGACAATCGGGAGGAGAAGAAGAAGCAGCGAAAAGAGCGACGTCAGGAGAGGGCACCAGCAATGTGCAACCGTTTTCATCTGTTCATCAGTTAAAGTATTCCATGAATATCAATTGCTAAATCAACAGCACCCTGTGGCGTTCATCTTTGACACTACACATGTACAGAATGTCCAGACTTTGCTATCCACATTTTCTTTTATGCTTTTCTCCACTGGTATTACTGCTTTTGTAACTTTCTATACTTTGTCTTCATACGTAGAGTGATTGAGGTAATAAAGTTTATTTCTTAGAGCACCTGGAGTAGTAAAGAAGGGCCATATGATCCGACCAACAAGCTTTATCAAGAGGAGGATGTAGAGCTGTGGTCCAGTAATGAAGAGTGCGAAAAGTAAAACTGCATAGCCAGAGATGCTGAGCCTTTGTATGTTTGAATGTATTCTTGGAGACCAAAGGTAACATTTATGTCTGAGATATTCTGTATCTAAGATATCGCACATTGCTTGTGCCTATGGTAAGTCTGTCTCTTGGAGTACTAGGTAAAGCGCACTGTGCGTGTGTTAGTCATACGGTACTCGTGTGGGGAATGACGTGCTGTGTGTACATCTTTCATACGGGACTTTTGTGGTGAGGGTCTGTGTGTCTGCGTATGTCTGTCTATGTGTGTGCGTGTTAATCTTAAAGTGCAACAGTAGACCAACCTGGTAACGAACTTAACATCGAGGGAAATACCCTGATAGTACAGGACGACCGTTTATCATCTCTTTTAAGACAAGACACTGATCAGCTGTTAATCTCAAGGACCGCAACTCATCCTCTTCTTCATCAAGGGGGATCGCTGTCCTCGCAAGTCTTCACACTGCACTGCCTTCTTCCCCTGTTCTCGATACACAGGTTAGAAGGATGGATGGATTTCTTGCCCAATTTTATAGAAGCTCACTGCGGTTCCACACAAGAAAAGATTTTTTTTTTTCGATTGTTAGATAAAGCAAAGTTTTGGGTTTATGGTGTCAACACACTCACAAGGTAAGGTCAGGATGTATAATGTATATTTTTTGATTTCTAGTTGTTCAATCTTCTCACATTTGTGCACAAACTAAAATTCTATTTATTACAAATAAAAAAAGGATTAAAGTTGTAATAGCAAAGTGTCACACACGTGTCACACAAGGGGAACAAAGTGATGGCACTCACCTCTCTCCAGGTCGCATTCTGGAGAGGACGCCCCACTGCACTCGCTGCGCGGCCCCAAGACCGGGGAGATTAGGCCGAAATCAGACAGAGACACCGGGCTGGGCAGGTCGAGGCTGCTGGGCCGCGATGAAGACGACGTGAAAGGGGCGGGCATCTCCAGCGGGCTCGTGGGCCCAGAGCTTAAACTGCACATCGACTGCGTCTCCGAGTCTTCCTCCGACACCACACTGCTGCAGTTGTCATCCTCAAACACCTCCGAGGTCACTAAGAATAAAGGAAAAAGGAAGACGTTACCGTCCCGTGAAAAACTGAGTACGCCCTCCACTTTTTCGTTTCTTTACGTCAAGTTACGTAGACTTTAATGTCCCAGAGGGAAGTTTAATTTGCACACCACAACACACTTAGCAATTACAGCGTCAGTCCTCACCAAGGCCTAAAAGCAGATAAACCGAACGTCAGAAATGTGCGACATGTCATCACGGTGTGTACTCCTCCAAAAAAGGAGCCAAGCTGCAGAAGCCATCGGTATAAACGTAATAAATAAAATCACGTCCATTTATGACGTTCCCTTTTCACTTTTTCTGATGAAAACGGCAAACGAAACACTCGAGAGATCCAATGTTGTAAATCAATAAAACATGAAAATGTCGCACCGGTAGATTCAGGGATTGTTTGTAACCCCACAACTCGTAAAGTTTGTGAAAATTCAAAGACAGTGACAGAGGGCGGGGCCTAAAGCACGGGAGTGGGGTGTCGTCGTTGGCTCCGCCTTTGTCTGCCGTGTGCCCACAGTTTCGTTAACGAGTCTACCGAGTTTCTGACATTTACTCCATAAATGTGCGTCTGACTTTTTCTGCAATTTATTTTTTTTCTCCGGGGCGGGTCATGTGGAACATTGAGACATCGTTTCTTTCGACACTGAAAGATTTGCTAATAAAGAGTCTGCACACGGACCCGTTAACCAACAACGTTACACTGAACTGCTGAAGCGTCTGTGGGGAATCATCAGGGAAATTAAAAAATAAAATGTAACACCTGGAGCCGCAGCGATTTGGCACCACGACGGCGCACCTGCACACACCGTGTGTTCGCTCAAAGAGTTTATGACCAAAATCAATGTGGTGCTTGCTTTGCACACCCTGACTGCCCAGAGCTCGCTCACGGAAGCTTTTTTTTTTTTTTCGCTTCTGAAATTAAACTGGAGACGTGGAAAGGAGGTACGATTTGCTACTGTGGAAGAAATTCGGGGCTGGGGTCTCTGCTAGGATGTGCTAGACACGGTCACAAACAACGAGAGTAGAAACGGACGAAGCGGTGGGCGTCTCAAAGGGAGGACGGCGACTATGAAGGAACTTCTCAAAGTTCTAGAGGAAAGTTATTGTTTATTTATTTATTTATTTTGAAATATTTCCTGGGATTTTTCAAGCCCCAAATATATAACACATATCAAATAGAATTGTTTCTCAGGGATTGCTGCAATGCAACTTTGACCTGAACTCAGCCCTTACTAACAGTGAAGATGGTGGTCTCATCTTGACATGCCGTTTGTCTGGCACCCTGCGATTGACCCACAATGACGCTTAAGCGTAACAGCCAATAAACTTTATACGTTATAAAACACTAGCAAAATACCAGCGCTTTGCAGGGGAGAAGTCGTGTGTTAAAGAAGTTATGAAAAAGAAATTTTAAAAATAACGTAGCGTGATTGTCGTTGGCTTATTTTAGTATTGAGAGTGAATCTGATGATTGTAAAGAGTTTCGTTTAGGATTGTGAATGTCGTGTATGAGAAATGCACATTTTTAGGATCTCTTTGTAAACGACATTTGCAGTTGTGCCCTCCGACTGTAAAATGACCAGGCTGTCTGCTGAGCTTACTCTTGAGCACGAGACGTACAGTTTGTAACGATTGTAACCGCTCCGCTTCACTAAGTTTATAGTGAAAATTGTGCTGATGATTGCAGGTCAACCCCAAACTGCCTTCAGCCTCGTCCTACAGCGCAGAAAGATGACTTACAATAATAAAAGTGACTTTTACAAAACCACACAGAGAAAATATGCAACCAACACAATGAAATTAATACATTTTCTACAATCCCCCAAAATTCGCCCCTTCCAATATATACAACTAGCAGAATACCCGCACTTCGCAGCGGAGAAGTAGTGTGTTAAAGAAGTTATGAAAAAGAAAAGGAAACATTTTAAAAATAATGTAACATGATTGTCAATGTAATTGTAATTTAAACTTAAGCTTCACACCGTGCTTTCCTATTGATATGTCCTCAAAGGCTTGTTCAGCGTCAGAGGGTTGTTCCTGTCCTACTGTATCAATAAGCAGCTCGTCTTCCTCTTTATCTGAGACATCACACACTCCATGCACGGATTTACCTGTCCCATTCCTGCCAACTTTAGCGAAGTGCTTCAATTTATCCCATTTTTTACACTGTCTTCCTTTAGCTGGACATTGACTTTTTCCACCGTGTGCTTTGTTTCCACAGTAGCTGCACTTATGAATATGATTGTATGTATGAGACGCTTCATATTCTTTTGCTGCCTTCTTAATTGTGTAATGCGTTTTTTGTTCAGAGCTCTTTGGAGCTCTTGCTTGTTGTCTGCGTACTGCGTTCACAGTCAGTTCACGTGAGCCACTCGGGGTACATGCATCGAAGGTTTGCTATCTCGTGCGATCTTGCGATGTCCACAGCTTTATTTAATGTTAGCTCAGACCTGGCACTTAAAAGCTTCAGTCACACTGTCGCGGAGTTTGTGCCAAACACTATTCTATCCCTGACCATTTCATCGTTTGCATAAGCACAGTCCTTCACCAGCAAATTTAACTCCGTTACAAAGTGATCAGAAGTCTCATTAATACCGTGCAGCTTCTCACTAAACTTGTATCTCGAGAAAATCGTATTCGTCTTAGGCATGACAAACACCACGTAGCGGTAGCATGTCTATTGGTTTGCTGGTGACGGATGGCCTTATATGGGCAGGCACTCAATTACATGGGAGGCGTGAGTAAGGGGGACGCAACTCCGCCTCACATGGCGACCGAGCTGCAGGCTATGGCCATATATATGTACGTAAGTAGGATTCAGTTATGACCATTACACGTAGAATTTCAAAATAAAACCTGCTTAACTGTTGTAAGTAAGTTGCAAGGAATGAGCCTGCCAAATTTCAGCCTTCTACCTACACGGGAAGTTGGAGAATTAGTGATGAGTGAGTCAGTGAGGGCTTTGCCTTTTAGACCATTAGAACACTCTGGACGAAGACAGGCCATTCAGCCCAACAAAGCTCTCCAAGAAAACATCAAGTCGAGTTTTGAAAGTCCCTAACGTCTTCCTGTCCACCACACTACTTGGTCGCTTATTCCAAGTGTCTATCGTTCTTTGTGTAAAGAAAAACTTCCTAATGTTTGTGTGAAATTTACCCTTAACAAGTTTCCAACTGTGTCCCCGTGTTCTTGATGAACTCATTTTAAAATGCAAGTCTCGATCCACTGGACTAATTCACTTCATAATTTTAAACACTTCAGTCATGTCACCTCTTAATCTTCTTTTGCTTAAACTGTAAAGGCTCAGCTCTTTTAATCTTTCCTCATAATTCAACCCCTGTAGACCTGGAATCAGCCTAGTCACTCTTCTCTGGACCTTTCTAGTGCTGCTATGTCCTGTAGTGAGACCAAAACTGCACACAGTACTCAAGATGAGGCCTCACCAGTGCATTATAAAGGTTGAGCAGAACCTCCTGTGACTTGTACTCCACACATCAAGGCTATATAATCTAACATTCTGTTAACCTTCTTAATGGGTTCTGAACGCTGTTGGGAAGTCCACTATGACTCCTAAATCCTTCTCATAAGGTGTACTCTCGATTTTCCGACCACCCATTGTGTATTCAAACCTAATATTTTTACTTCCTATGTGTAATACTTTACATTTACTGACATTAAATTTCATCTGCCACAAATCTGCCCAAGCCTGTATGCTATCCAAGTCCTTCTGTAATGATATAACGGATTCCAAATTATCTGCTAATCCACCTATCTTGGTATCATCTGCAAACTTAACCAGCTTGTTACTTATATTCCTATCTAAATCATTTCTCTATATTAAAAATAGCAGTTGCCCTAGCACTGCCCCTGTGGTCACCACTCTTAACATCGGCCAGTTCTGATGAGGTTCCTCACACCATCACCCTCTGCTTCCTGTGTCTGAGCCAATTCTGCACCCATCTAAAAACATCACCCTGAACTCCCACTTCTTTTAACTTGATGCCCAACCTCTCATGTGGCACCTTATCAAATGCTTTCTGAAAGTCCAGATAAATAATATCATAAGCTCCACTTTGATCGTATCCTTTTGTTGCCTCCTCATAGAATTCCAACATGTTAGTAAAACACGACCTCCCCCTTCTGAACCCATGCTGACTGTTCAGAATAACTCCTGTCCTTGCCATGTGTTGCTCAATCTTATCCTTAATAATTCCTTCCATTAATTTTCCTGTGATGTTTCATGTTAAGCTTACTGGCCTATAGTTGCTTGGATCTGCCCTGTCACCCTTTTTATATAATGGGATGATATTTGCCATTTTCCAGTCCTTTGGAATCTCTCCAGTGCACAGTGACTTCCTAAAAATATGTGTCAAGGGTTTATATCTGTACTCACTAGCCTCCTTAAGAACACGAGGATAAATATTATCTGGGCCTGGTGATTTGTTTGATTTCATCTTATTTAATCTGAGCAGCACTTCTCCCTCTACAATTTCCAAATCCCTCAGTACCTCCTTAGTAGTCCCTGTTACTGCTCTGAGGTTATCCACTTGCTCACTTGTAAACACCTCAGAAAATGTAAGTTTAGGGCATCTGCTATTTCATTGTCTGTATCTTTTAATTCCCCTTTACTATTCCTGATGAACTTGACCTCCTCCTTAACTGTTCTTTTTACTAAAATACTGAAAGAATCTCTTGGGGTCTTCTTTGCCTTATCTGCTATTCCTCTCCAACTGTCTTTTAGCCTCTCTGATATCCTTCTTAATGGTTGCCCTCATGTTCTCATACGCGCTACGATTCACTTTGCAGTCATTAGTCTTATATGCCTTATACAGCAGGTTTTTCCTTTGCAACGTCTTTTTTAAATCTTTATTAATCCATCGTGGAGTTTTTTAGCTTCCTATTAATTCCAAATGTAGGTCTGTTACATGTAACACATTTTTAAACCTGCTCCACTGCTCCTCGACTGTCTTATCCCAGTCTATCCTACTTAGACTTGGTAGCATCTGCTCAAAATTAGCCCTACCAAAGTTCAACTTAACAATTTTAGTCTTTGCATCTGTACTCTTACAAAATACTGAGAATTGTATTACATTCTGGTCACGTGACCCTAGTGGTCCAATCACCTCTACACCCTCAATTCTATCCTGATTATTACAGAATACTAAATCCAGACAGGCTTCACCCGTGTTGGCTCTTTAACATGCTGTGTTAACAAACAGTCGCTGATTACTTCTAAAAACTCCTGCTCTTGTGCTCCTCCATCTGCAAGGTTATCCCAGTCAATATTTGGATAATTAAAGTCCCCCATGACTATAATATCCCCCTGTAAACTTGCCTTTTTGATATTACTAAAAAGATGTGTAAAGATGTACTAATACTTTTATTAGTATAGATAAACAACAGGCATAAAATGATGTACTCAAGAATATTCCCCACTGTCCATTCGATTTAGTCTTTATAATTATCTGATTATCCTATTCCTCAGACACGCCAATCCCAGAATAAAAGATTTATGGCACACACTGCTTCCGATCCATTTCACGATAAGGTTCACTTCCCTCAGTGTATCTGGAATCTTCGAGGTGGCCACCCCAGACTGCGTTGAACTTGTGGTGCTCTCTGAAAACAATCTTTCTCCTGGACTCAGATGGGTCATGTCTTTTTCCTCCACCATAAAAACTCGGGCTCTTTTCTTCCTCGCCTTCCTGCCTTTCCGCGCCCCTATTTACATAATGTGTTCGTTTCCATGGCACTCCCGGAATTCACAATGCCAGCCCCTTACCTCCCAAAAGGTCCCCCCCTATCTAACACACCCATCTTATGCTACCGTATTCTCAAACAGCAACTGGATTTTACACAGAGAGACAAATAAAAAAACAACAAAACATATACAAATTTATATGACAACGTACAGTTGGCCATGTGAGGAGCAATCTTGTGTCAAGTTAATGGCGACCATTTTTAGAGTCTGGCCCCGTGACTTATTTATTGTCATAGCGCAGCAGACCCTTACTGTAAATTGGAATGGGAGGTCAGAGGGTATTGAGAGGGTCTCCCCTGAGCCAGTTTCAGTGAAGACAGTCGCCTCAATGAGGTTCTTGTGCAGAGATCTGATCTGAAGCCTGGTGCCATTACAGAGTTTTGGTGGTTGAAAGTTTCATAGTAACATCATTGGTGCGCCGACCTTCAAAAGTAGAGTATGCGGAGGCCTACCCGGAGGATTAAGAGTGTGAAGAAACTAAATGAAAAGGCAGGAGTCACCAGCAGGAAGACGTGAAGCAAGGCCAACAGTAACAGGCTTGATGTGGTGGAGTAAAGAAGAAGGGAGCAGTGAGCACAACGAACAGCTGAGGAAAGTAAGGAAGCGAGTGAAGAGGCACATGAGCGCGGGATGTCGTTGATGTATATAGGCAGGGAGCCAACCACGTGGTAGGTGTGCAGTCAGGAAAGGGGACCGGGGTCGGGCCTTGTGCATCTCTGCCGTGAAATAAATTGTCTGTTAACGGAAATAAGGAATTAAACCACCAAAAGGAGAGGTCAGTTCCGAAAGTTTCTTACGGCATAATGGTGAGAATCGCCAAAAAGAAGATGTTGTTTTCGAAAGTTTGTTACGGGGCTCAGTGCGAAATGAAACATACTGAACATCTGTAAGTACAGTGTAAAGCATGAGTATGGGAAATCTGGGCTTCCTACGTATATTGGAAGTCACAGAAATAGTGAGGAAGGGTTTCCCCTATCTATGTATACAGTTTAGGGGGTACACCCGTTTCCCTCCCCCCTTAGGTGTTGCAATAGGACATGAAACATACCGAACTTTTGTAAGTACACTATAAGGAATGTGCACGTGAAATTTCAGCTGTGGGAGAATTAGTGAGGAGTCAGTGAGGGCTTTGCCTTTTATACGTAGAGATAAATGAAAGCAAAAAATGTTTCATGCGTCTCTTCACATGTGAACCTGCTCGACACCATCTCCTGGTACCAAAGCAATAAAGATTCCTGTGCGCGTCTAAAGATTCACAAAGTTTGTTTTTATAAAAAGGCTTTACTGGCATTTCCATAAAAGAAGGTTGATCTGCTCGTCTGGCGTCCAATAGTGTCCTGACAATAAGACAGATATGAAAGGCGCTATAAAAATGAAAAACAGATAAACTGGTGCTATAGATTTAACTATTTAACTGATGTAAGCAGAGAAATTTATTGAAGACGAATCAAGTCCACAATCCGATGTGGAGCCACGGCTGTGGAGTCGAAGTAATTAAGTCCAGGACTGCGACTGGAACTAAATGTGAACTGCAATATAATGTGCTCAGATTTCCAGTTTCACATACACTGATTCGCTTGAACTCTTGTTCCTCTAGACTTGTGATAACAGTATGGCTTCCATTTATTTTAAGTTTAATCTTATAATGGCGGAGTGTGCCTCTGTGCCAGTAATTGGAATGTTTGCCAGTTCGACTCCCTGTAAATGCCAGAAGTGACTCTACTCCTTTGGGCCCTTGAGCAGGGCCCGTAACTTACAATGGCTCCATCCTGGGTATGACGTTGCTGTGCATCCAGCTCTGCAAGGAGCTCCTCCAACTTGGGTGTTGGTGGCAGGACCGTACCACTCTATTCAAACTAGTGTGGTGCTGAGGTGTCACCCACTGCACTGGGGTCTCAAGCCAGGTGGTTTGTCGTGTGGTGGGGTGCAGCAACAAGATGAAGCCTCACCAGTGTGTGATAAAGCTTGAGCAGAACCTCCTGTGACTTGTACTCCACACATCAAGGCGCTATATGACCTGACATTCTGTTAGCCTTCTTAATGGCCTCTGAACAGGTCTGGCAGTTGATAGTATCAAGTCCACCACAACTCTTAAATCCTTCTCATATGGTGGACTGTCAGTTCTCAGACCTCCCACTGCGTATTCAAACCTCACATTTTTACTATCTACCCATCATACTTTACATTAAATTTCATCGTCCACCAATCTGCCCAACCCTGTCTGCGGTCCAAGACCTTCTGTGGGGACTGAATGGATTCTCGATTATCTGCCAGTCCGCCTATCTTGGTATCATCTGCAGACTTAACCCGCTTGTTCTTTATATTTGTCAGACAGACAGTGTGGCGCAGCGGTTAAGGCTTCGGACTTCAAACCCTGAGGTTGTGGGTTCAGACCCGTTCAAGTCATGTGACCTGCCTGGCCCCAATTAGAAAAACAAAGGAAACAGAGCCAATTGTATCATAAATGTTGTAATTCGCCTTGGATAAAGACATCGGCCAAATAAGTCAATGGTGATGTTAAGTCAGTGTCTGTGAGACACGACAACATCACTACAGACTTTAAACCCCAACTTTAACAGGTTAGGGTGCTAAAATGATGATTCACACTGGCCGTAATGAAGGGTCCCGTGTGCCGATACGAGTTTAATTACAACTGGAGCCGAGCTCCACAGCCCTGCACAATAAAACTAGCCGTGTTTTTTGTTTCTTTTTCCCCGTTTCCATTACACGCCTCACCTTGGCTCATCCTCATCTGTTTTTTGTCTCTTTTCATTCAAACCGGGCATCTCTTCAGTGAGAACTTACTAGAAATTGCATCCGACTCCATTTTAAAACCAGACAGGTCCTCCAGAGAGTTGTTGTCCCCTTCAGCGCCTACGCCTCTTCCTCGTGGCCCCATCGCCGACGACCTCCTCCTCTCGTGAATCTCGTCGGAAATCATCTCCAGGTTTTTAAGGGCCATCTTGTATTCGCCTTTTGCCAAGCACAGCTTGGCCTGCAGGTCATCCACATTTTTCTTCAGTTGCTAAAAGAAATGTCGACAGGCACTTTTGTTAATTTTTGTCCACATAAAAACGACGGTGAAGGTTATCAGCAAATACTGCAGCCTCCAGTTTGGCCCAAAAAAAAATAGTAATATAACAGAATTTATTATGTCAAACTGCAACATTAATTATTACAAAGAATAATAATTCTTTACATTTATGTAGCACCTTTCTCACTACTCAAAGCGCTTCAATGAGTGCACCACTAATGTGCATCACCCACCTGGAGGATTCGACGGCAGCCATTTTTGCTCCAGTGCGTCCGCCACACATTAGCTATTAGGCGGTGAAGGGGGGCCACTATAACCAGGCCTTGGTGGGCAATTGAGCCGGACATTGGGGTACACTGTACTCTTTATGAAGGATGCCCAGGGACCATTAATGACCACAGAGAGTCAGGACCTCCGTTTCACTTCTAAGCCAAAGGACGGCGCCATTTTTACAGCACACTGTCCTCGTCACTGCACTGGGGGGCACTGGGATCCACACAGAGACCCACAGGGTAAGCACCCCCCAACACCTTCAATAGCAGCAAGCCAAGCTTCTCCTAGATCAGGGGTCTCAAACTCCGGTCCTGGAGGGCCACAGTGGCTGCAGGTTTTCATTCTAACCGTTTTCTTAATCAGTGTCCCGTTTTTGCTGCTAATTAACTTCTTTTGAATTCATTTTAATTGACTTGCTCTTGATGACTCAGACCCCTTATCCACCATAATGTTTGAATTGCTTATTTTTCCTTATTTAGCAGCCAAACAATAATGAGACACAAAATGAGCCAAAACATGGCCATCAAACTGTGACCATCACACAATATTTGAAAATAAAAAGGGTGGCGGTCTCAGGAATGTCAATCTGCTCAGGTCCACAAACAGAGCTCTTAGAAAAGAGAAAATCAACAATTTTGGAAATGTCTGCTAATGCACCACGAGAGCAGCAACAAGCCATAGAATTAAAGAACGAGTTTAATTAACGACAAGAATCGGCACCTCATATAGCAGCTGGTTGGAGTGAAATTTGTTGGAGTTTGAGGCCCTGACTGAGGTGGTCTTCTGTTGGACACTCACTTCATATTTCATTTCTGTTTGGGGGCCATTTAAGGAAAGAAATGAAGCAATTCAGAGGAACAATGAAGACATTCAGGGGCAGAAATCTTAAAAAAAAAAAAAACCAAGTCAAATAAAGTGAAAGGAAAAGAAGTTAATTAGCAGCAAAAAACTGGTCACTGATTAAGAAAAGGGTTAGGATGATAACCTACAGTCACTGCGGCTCTCCAGGACCGGAGGTGGAGACCCCTGTCCTAGATGGTCTCCCATCCCAGTACTGAGCAGACCTCAACACACTTAGCTTCAGGTGGGTGACCTCTTCTGAAGTGCAGGTGGGATGGCTGCTGTCTATACCAACACTGAAATAACTAAATATAAATAACAGGATATGGAAAGCACAAAATGGCGTATTCAGAAAGACAAAGGTGTGGTCTGTCATGATGCGATTTTGTTTTAGAATTCTTCAGACTAGCAAAGCCACCTTACCGTCATTTTGTTAGACACTTGCATTGCCAGAACACTGAAAATATTCTGCTTATTACTTCACTTGATTTTCTAAGTGGATGAATTTAACAAAAACCTCACCTCAAGTTGAAGGTAATACTTGGCCTTCATTTCAAAGTATGGCCTGTAAAAGAGAAAATGGAGAACAGCATTACAAACCTTTCGTGTTTGTTCTTTTGTTTGTCTTCATGGCAGATGATAAAACCACCGGGCTGGGTGAGGGTCTGTCTGAGTGCCCCTCATGCCCAGCTAAATGCCCCAATAAAAGGCACAGCGGCTCACAACTCAAGCGTTGCATCAAATCACCGTTCCGTTCCTGCCTGGTCTCGGTTATCCATCATAATGTTTTATTGGGCTTTAAAACAAATGCTTTCCCAACTTGAATGATCGCGATCAGAGATCAATTAAATGTTTGGTGAAATCAGATCATAGTAAAAACAGCAGCAGACCTCACGGCCATGTTTAATAGTGAAAAGTTAGAGCTTCGCCACACGCACAACGCGGGTGATGGGTGCACCCGGATGAAAGGTGCGGTGGACAAAGTGATGTGCCCATCCATCATGCCTACTGCCCACCATACAGGCCTGTTATGATCTGGAGTTGCTTCAGTTGGTCAGATCAAAATTACTGACCCCCAGAATGACCAGAATCTTCCAACAATGGATGTTTTTGTATTCTTCCCTGATGACACAGGCATATTCCAAGATGACAATGCCAGGATTCATCGGCTCAAATTGTGAAAGAGTGGTACACAGAGCATGAGGCACCATTTTCACCCATGGACTGGTCACCACCACAGAGTCCAGATGTTAACCCCAATGACAATCTTTAGGGTGTGCCGGAGAAGATTTGACGCAGCGGCCCGACTCTCCCATCATCATCATCAGTACAAGACCCTGGTGAAAAATGAATGCAACCCTAGACGGAAATAAATGTTGTGAGCTTATTGAATCGATGCCATGGAGAATGAGTGCTGTAATCAAAGCTAAGGGCCGTCCAATGAAATGCTAGCCTTTGTGACTTTGAATTTGGCCAGGCAGCGTAGAGCAGCGGTGCAGGAATCCATCGCCAGACCTCTTTCTGTTTTAGACGTATGCCGCCCAGGTGACCAAATTTTGATTGAATAATGTTATCCTGCAATCGACTCGCCAAGAGGTCTGCGCAGTCCTCCGCTTCAAGCCACAGTGTCTACTTACTTGGATTTATTGATGGCTCTTTTCAGTTTCTTCTCCAACTGCTTCATGCGATTCATGGCGGAGTTGTACTTGGCAGCCGTCTCTTTGTGCAGCAGCTCGCTTCGGGTCTTTGTCTGCTCTGCCTCCATAACCTACAAAAATAAAGAAATAAATAAAGAAATAATACACGTAAGGTATCCAAAATCACAACACAAAATACAAAGAAAAAACAAAAAACCAAAAGACAAAATAAGAGAAGAAATTCACACTTCAAATATACTGCAGATTAAAAAAAACACATCAGCAAAATGAATGAACGTTACCATAAACACAAAATGTAATTTTCCACATGCTAAACTAATTAACAACTTTATTTATAAATAACAACAACAACAACATTTATTTCTATAGCACATTTTTATACAAACAGTAGCTCAAAGTGCTTTACATAATAAAGAATAGAACAATAAAAGACACAATAAGAAAACAAAATAAGTCAACATTAATTAACATTGAATAAGAGTAACGTCCAATGGCCAGGGGGGACAGAAAAAACAAAAAAAAAATAACTAGCCACCCCCACAGCTTCATCCGCATAGTAGTGAAACAGGACAAACTTTAAAAATCAATAAACAAAAAGATATCGCTAGCTAAGCGGAGGCAAGTTACGCTCCAAAACGTGGCGAGAGGTAGAAAGACTCCCCACTCCTGACGTCATGCCTCCCCCTCCCCTCAGCCCACTGCTTGTCTCTCAGATTAGCGTGAATATATCGCTCCAGCAAGCGAACTATGATTCTTAGCTCGATGAGAGAGATCGTAAGCTCAACCGGAATATTCTAGCAAATTCTAGAAAAAAGCCCAATCTAAATCCATGAAGTAGTTCTCTCATTCGCTAGCTAAACGGATGTAAGGTGCACCCCAAGGCTGAAGTGTGAGTGAGGATGGCCCTGCCCCACTGTGTCTCTCTCAGATTCGTGCAAATAAAAATACATCAGTACCACAAGTGAACTATGATACTTAGCACGATGAGAGAAGTCACAAACTCAACTGGAATGTTTAAACAAATTCTAGAAAAAAATCCCGATCTAAATCCGTTAAGTAGTTCTCTCCTTTGCTAGCTGAGCAGATGTAAGATACGCCCGAGGCTGGCGTATGAGTAAAGAGAGCCACGCCCACCTCCCCTCGGCCTGCTATGTCTCTCTCGGATTCACATAAATAAATCGAAACCGCAAGAAAACTATGATACTTGGAGCAATGAGAAAGTCGCAAAATCAACTGGAATGTTCAAGCAAATTCTAGAAAAAATCCCCAATATAAATCTGTTAAGTAGTTCTCTTGTGTCAAGCGGACAGACAAACAGACTATATTATATATATATATATATATATATATATATATATATATATATATACATACATACATACACACACACTGTAGAGAGAGAAAGAGAGAGATAACAGCAGAGGTTGCCAGACGATCAGCAACTATGAGAGATTTAACCGGAATGTTCAAGCAAATTCTAGAAAACAACCAATCTTATCTGTTAAGTAGTTCTCTTGTGAAAAGCTGACAGACAGAAAGACAGATGTTGGATTATATAAAATATATTTATCTGTTCTCATCCTCTGAGATCTGAGTGCCGCATTTGACACCATTGATCACAATATTCTTAGAAATCGTCAATGGGTGGGCCTCTCTGGCAGGGTCTTAAATTGGTTTGAATCCTACCTGGCAGGGAGAAAATTCTTTGTTAGTTGTGGTAATTACAACTCAAAGTCACCTGATATCCGATATGGTGTTCCACAAGGCTCTATCCTGGTCCGCTGCTCTTCTCAATCTACATGCTTCCGTTAGGTCAGATTATCTCAGGGCACAACGTGAGTTACCACAGCTATGCAGATGACACACAGCTGTACTTATCAATAGCACCTGATGACCCCGACTCTCTTGATTCACTAACACAATGTCTTACTGGTCTGAATGGATGAATAGTAATTTTCTCAAACTAAATAAAGAGAAAACTGAAATTTTAGTAATTGGCAATAATGGATTCAATGAGGTTATCGGAAATAAACTTGATGCACTAGGATTAAAAGTCAAGACGGAGGTAAAAAAACTTAGGGGTAACTGTTGACTGTAACCTGAATTTGAAATCGCATATTAATCAGATCACTAGGACAGCATTTTTTCACTTAAGAAATATAAGTAAAGTTAGACCTCTTATATCACTGAAAGATGCTGAGAAATTAGTTCACGCGTTTGTTTTCAGTAGACTAGATTACTGTAATGCACTCCTCTCAGGACCACCCAAAAAAGACATCAATCAGTGACAACAAGTGCAGAATGCAGCTGCTAGAATCCTAACTAGGAAAAGAAAATCCGAACACATTTCTCCAGTTTTAATGTCACTACACTGGTCACCTGTGTCATTCAGGATTGACTTTAAAATTCTGCTTATACATATACATATATATATACACATATACACACATACATATATATATACATATATACACATATATATATATATATATATATATATATATATATATATATATATATATATATATATATATATATATATATATATATATATATATTGTCAGGGATGCCAGGGGCTATGACCGGCGGGGCCAGGAGGGACGGAAGAGGTCAGAGCCGGCCTGAATCACGTGGGGTGCGCCTTCCGGGTTGTTTTGGGAGCCACGGGTCAAGGGCTTGGAAGCTCTTCCCTGTAGGGGCCCGTGGCCACCGCCAGGAGGCGCCCAATGCCTTGGGATTTGTTTCCCCAGCACTCCTGCCACACCAGGAAGTGCTGGGGAAGACTGAGGCGGTGCCCGGGGCAGCCGGGAGGACAGCCGACACTTCCGCCAGCTGGGGCGTGGCAGAAGATTGCCGGGAACACCTGGGGCTCATCCGGGTCCTTCATAAAGGGCCGTCTCCGTCATTCAGTGCTGGAGTGGGTGGAGGTAGGGCCGAAGCTGTGAAGAGTGGCGGCCCGAAGAAAGGCATTGTGGCCAGGACATTGGGTATTTGGGGGTTTGTGCACGTGACTAGGTCTTTGTGACCATTGTTTGGGGTCTTGGTGACCTATTCTTGTAAATATTATTGTAAATAAGCGTGTGGTGGTGTCAAAACAACATGCCCCCCTGTCTGTGCCCGGGTCACGTTCACAATATATATATATATATACATATATATATATACACATATATATATATATATATATATATATATATATATATATATATATATATATATATATATATATCTATATCCAAACTGGATTCCAAAAAAGTTGGGACACTATACAAATTGTGAATAAAAACTGAATGCAATGATGTGGAGGTGCCAACTTCTAATATTTTATTCAGAATAGAACATAAATCACGGAACAAAAGTTTAAACTGAGAAAATGTATAATTTTAAGGGAAAAATATGTTGATTCAGAATTTCAAATCCCAAAAAAGTTGGGACAAGGCCATTTTCACCACTGTGTGGCATCTCCCCTTCTTCTTACAACACTCAACAGACGTCTGGGGACCGAGGAGACCAGTTTCTCAAGTTTAGAAATAGGAATGCTCTCCCATTCTTGTCTAATACAGGCCCTCTAACTGTTCAATCGTCTTGGGCCTTCTTTGTTGCACCTTCCTATTTATGATCGCCAAATGTTCTCTATAGGTGAAAGATCTGGACTGCAGACTGGCCATTTCAGTACCGGATCCTTCTCCTCGCAGCCATGATGTTGTGATTGATGCAGAATGTGGTCTGGCATTATCTTGTTGAAAAATGCAGGGTCTTTCCTGAAAGAGATGACGTCTGGATGGGAGCATATGTTGTTCTAGAACCTGAATATATTTTTCTGCATTGATGGTGCCTTTCCAGACATGCAAGCTGCCCATGCCACACGCACTCATGCAACCCCATACCATCAGAGATGCAGGCTTCTGAACTGAGCGTTGATAACAACTTGGGTTGTCCTTGTCATCTTTAGTCCGGATGACATGGCGTCCCAGATTTCCAAAAAGAACTTCGAATCGTGACTCGTCTGACCACAGAACAGTCTTCCATTTTGCCACACTCCATTTTAAATGATCCCTGGCCCTGTGACAACGCCTGAGCTTGTGGATCTTGCTTAGAAATGGCTTCTTCTTTGCACTGTAGAGTTTCAGCAGGCAACGGTGGATGGCACGTTGGATTGTGTTCACTGACAATGGTTTCTGGAGTATTCCTGAGCCCATTCTGTGATTTCCTTTACAGTAGCATTCCTGTTTGTGGTGCAGTGTCGTTTAAGGGCACGGAGATCACGGGCATCCAGTATGGTTTTACGGCCTTGACCCTTACGCACAGAGATTGTTCCAGATTCTCTGAATCTTCTGATGATGTTATGCACAGTTGATGATGATAGATGCAAAGTCTTTGCAATTTTTCGCTGGGTAACACCTTTCTGATATTGCTCCACTATCTTTCTGCAGAACATTGTGGGAATTGGTGATCTTCTACCCATCTTGGCTTCTGAGAGACACTGCCACTCTGAGAAGCTCTTTTTATACCCAATCATGTTGCCAATTGACCTAATTAGTGTTAATTGGTCTTCCAGCTCTTCGTTATGCTCAAATTTACTTTTTCCAGCCTCTTATTGCTACTTGTCCCAACTTTTTTGGGATTTCTTGACACCGTGAAATTTTGAATCAACATATTTTTCCTTTAAAATGACACATTTACTCGGATTAAACGTTTGATCTGTCATCTACGTTCTATTACAAAAAAATATTGACATTTGCCATCTCCACATCATTGCATTCAGTTTTTATTCACAATTTGTTTAGTGTCCCAACTTTTTTGGAATCCGTGTATATATATATATATATATATATATATATATATATATATATATATATATATATATATATATATATATATATATATATATATATATATACACACACATAGACACACACATAGACACACACACATATACTTACAGTGCATCCAGAAAGTATTCCCAGCGCTTCATCACTTTTTCCCCATTTTGTTATGTTACAGCCTTATTCCAAAATGTATTAAATTAATTTTATCCTCAGAATTCTACACACAACACCCTATAATGACACAGTGAAAAAAGTTTACTTGAGATTTTTGCAAATTTATTAAAAATAAAAATCTGAGAAATCACATGTACATAAGTATTCCCAGCCTTTGCCATGAAGCTCCAAATTGAGCTCAGGTTCCTCCTGTTTCCCCTGATCATCCTTGAGATGTTTCATTGGAGTCCACCTGTGGTCAATTCAGTTGACTGGACATGATGTGGAAAGGCACACACCTGTCTATAGAAGGTCCCACAGTTGACAGTTCATGTCAGAGAACAAACCAAGCATGAAGTCAAAGGAATTGTCTATAGACGTCCGAGACAGGATTGTCTCGTGGCACAAATCTGGGGAAGGTTACAGAAAAATGTCTCCTGCTTTGAAGGTCCCAATGAGCACAGTGGCCTCCATCATCCGTAAGTGGAAGAAGTTCGAAACCACCAGGACTCTTCCTAGAGCTGGCCGGCCATCTAAACTGAGCAATTGGGGGAGAAGGGCCTTAGTCAGGAAGGTGACCAAGAACCCGATGGTCACTCTGTTAGAGCTCCAGAGGTCCTCTGTGGAGAGAGGAGAACCTTCCAGAAGGACAACCATCTCTGCAGCAATCCACCAATCAGGCCTGTATGGTAGAGTGGCCAGATGGAAGCCACTCCTTAGTAAAAGGCACATGGCAGCCCGCCTGGAGTTTGACAAAAGGCACCTGAAGGACTCTCAGACCATGAGAAACAAAATTCTCTGGTCTGATGAGACAAAGATTGAACTCTTTGGTGTAAATGCCAGGCATCACATTTGGAGGAAACCAGGCACCGCTCATCACCAGGCCAATACCATCCCTACAGTGAAGCATGGTGGTGGCAGCATCAGGAACTGGGAGACTAGTCAGGATAAAGGGAAAGATGACTGCAGCAATGTACAGAGACATCCTGGATGAAAATCTGCTCCAGGTCGCTCTTGACCTCAGACCGGGGCGACGGTTCATCTTTCAGCAGGACAACGACCCTAAGCACACAGCCAAGATATCAAAGGGGTAGCTTCAGAACAACTCTGTGAATGTCCTTGAGTGGCCCAGACTTGAATCTGATTGAACATCTCTGGAGAGATCTTAAAATGGCTGTGCACCGACGCTTCCCATCCAACCTGATGGAGCTTGAGAGGTGCTGCAAAGAGAAATGGGCGACACTGGCCAAGGATAGGTGTGCCAAGCTTGTGGCATCATATTCAGAAAGACTTGAGGCTGGAATTGCTGCCAAAGGTGCATCGACAAAGTATTGAGCAAAGGCTGTGAATACTTATGGACATGGGATTTCTTAGTTTTATTATTTTTAATAAATTTGCAAAAATCTCAAGTAAACTTTTTTCATGTTGTCATTATGGGGTGTTGTGTTTAGAATTCTGATTAAAAAAATGAATTTAATCCATTTTGGAATAAGGCTGTGACATAACAAAATGTGGAAAAAGTGATGAAGCGCTGTGAATACTTTCTGGATGCACTGTATGTGTACAATATATATATATATATATATATATATATATATATATATATATATATATATATATATATATATATATATATATATATATATATATAAACAGAGAGAGAGAGAGAGAGAGATCAAAAATAAATAACAATACAAATCTCAAATACAAGAAGCCCTGTGGTGACAGCAGGTCTTGCTTGGTCCCCAGCAGCCATGTCAGTGGTCACCCTGCACGTGCAAAGGCAGCAATGGAAAAACTCAACTGTGCAAATTCGCGCCTCCCCCTTGGAATGTCCTCTGCCTGCAGGATAAGCTACTTTAAAGATGGCAGTGTTATTTCTAGGGCACATTGTCTTTATTTTCCAATGCCTTTTGTTTTCTGCCTGCTGGCTTATTGTGCTCTGCTGTGGCCTGTTTAATTTAGAACTGAAGCACTGATAAAAATAGCTGCCATTATAGAAAATTCTATTCTTAAAATTGGTTATTTGCACGTACTAGAAAAGTATTATAAGCATGTGAGAAAGTAAGCATTGTTTTTTTACTAAGCATTAAGATGCAAGAGTTAGAATTAAAAAGGCCTATGCCTACATATTCTTTATAATTTTGTATCATAAGCCAAAGGTCAGGCGTGCTAGAGAGCCGTAGGGTGGGCCCTCGTTTAGAGAAGGGAATGTGAACTCCATGGTAGCAAGCACTGAGGTAGTAGGGGGAGAGATAAGATGGACAGAGTGGGGTTTGATGCCCCTCAGCTAAGAATTATTGGTGGAATTAGAGGCAGAATTCGAGCAATGGAATACTAGAAGTCAAATGAGGAAGAACAATGGCTGAAATAAAAGGTGCCCATTGCTGGGGGGCTCATTGTTCCATCTGACTCGAGTCTGTATGTGTGCCATACAATAAAGCCTGATTCTGCTGCCTGTCCTGAGTGCCTTTATTGTGCCAGTCTGCTTCATCACCATTCTGGTTAAACTGTGAGCAGGAGCAGAGAGTTTTACCCGAGACATTCTGGGAAGACAGACAAATCTGTAGAAAAGACCGTTGATCCCACTCTGCTGTCATTAAATTTACTGTGCCTTCCATAACGTTTGGGACAAAGATACAGCACATTCTTCCTTGGTTTGCTCCACTCAAACAATTCAGACATTGGGATTAAAGCACACATTGCAGACTTTCATTTAAGGGGGTTTACACACAATTTCTTCACAACACACTTTCTCTACACGGTCTCCCCATTTCAGGACACCATCATGTTTGTGACAGTTGGTGTCACAGGTGTTTGTGATTCCTCAGGTGGGTTTCATGGCTTCATAAGACCCCTCGGCTTGATTCTACCCTTTGGAGTCTGTAGTTGCCATTCTTCAACATGAGGACAAGAGCTGTGCCCATGAAAGTCAAAGAAGCCATCATGAGGCTGAAAAATGAGAATCAAACCACTGGAGACATTGGGAAAACCTTAGGATGACTGAAATCAGCTGTCTGGACTATTATGAAGAAGAAAGAACACACTGGTGGGCTCAGGAATCACAAAGGGACTGGTAGGACAAGAATGACTTCCACTGCTGAAGACAGAAGAATTCTCACGATGGTCAAGAAAAAGCAACAAACGACAGATCAGAACCAGTCTTCAGGGGGCCGCAGTGTGTGTGTGTGTGTGTGTGTGTGTGGGGGTCTCAAGAGACGACTATCAGCAGAAGACTTCATGAACACAAACACAGAGGCCACACTGCCAGATGGAAATCACAAAAACAGGAGGGCCAGATTACAGTTTATAAAAAAGGACGTGAAAGAGCCTACAGAATTCTGGGAAAAGGTCTTGTGGACAAACGAGACAAAGATGAACCTCATCTGAGTGATGGCAAGAAAGTGTGGAGACGACAAGGGACTGCCCAAGATCCACGGCAGACCACCTCTGCTACAGGTGGGGTGTTCTGAATTGGGCATGTATGGCTGCCACCAGTCCTGGCACACTGCTCTTCAGCCACACGCATTGGCACCACATGTAAATTGTTGTTTACATTTTTCTTTTCTTTTTTTTACTCTGATTGGTGCCCACAGGACAATGTTGTGTGGGTCCCGTTTGTAGCACTCATCTGCTGTCCAGTGCTAGAAGTGTTTTGTGACGAGTGAGGGGACCGGGCAGTGACAGGGTGAGCTGGGCCAGACAGGCAGTCATCCTGGACTGAAAACACGACGGCAGGGCTTTGATGGCTCTCATATTTAATAACAGTTGTCCGAGTATTGATAGGATTTTCTTCCTCGGTTTTTATTTGTTCTTGCTGTGGACGTTACCATAATAATAATAAAAAAAAAAAACCCCACACAAACCTATACTGTATGCAAAGTTTAAAGACAGGCCTGTGCGACCCCCCAGCAGCGCCCAAAGACTCCAGCCTGAGGCTCTCCGAGAAGACATCAAGGACATCATCCCTGACAGTCTGGACCCCCTCCAGTTTGCCTACCGTTGCAACAGGTCCACTGAGGATGCCATCTCCATAACACTTCACACCACCCTGTCTCATCTGGAGAACAAGAACTATTATGCCAGGCTGCTGTTTGTGGACTACAGCTCTGCATTTAACACTGTCATGCCATCCCCGCTCATCGCTAAACTCCTGGATCTGCGGCTTAGCTCTTCACTGTGCAATTGGGTACTGGACTTCCTCACCGGCAGACCTCAGCAAGTGCATATTGGTGGGACAACCTCCTCCTCCATCATCACCATGATACAATACAATTTATTTTTGTATAGCCCAAAATCACACAGGAAGTGCCGCAATGGGCTTTAACAGGCCCCGCCTCTTGACAGCCCCCCAGCCTTGACTCTCTAAGACGACAAGGAAAAACTCCCAAAATAAATGGAAGAAACCTCAGGAAAGGCAGTTCAAAGAGAGACCCCTTTCCAGGTAGGTTGGGCGTGCAGTGGGTGTCAGAAAGAAGGGGGTCAATACAATACACAGAACAGAACAAATCCTCAGTACAGTATAAAAATAAAAGTTTTAGAAGTACGTAGCAGAATTTAACAGTAGATAATATCACATAATATGATTTGGATTTGTTCAGAGTCCTGGAGACCTCATCCATCACGCTGCCTCACCCATTTGGCCATTCCACGGCTGAAACCGCGCTGGGCCAGCCAATCCGATGAAAGGACCCCTCTTTCCCATGATTCCTGCAATCCTCCATCAATATCAACATTCAACACTGGCACCCCACAGGGCAGCGTGCTGCGCCCTCTGCTTTACTCTCTCTATACCCGTGACTGCGTAGCCAAGTACAGCTCAAACACCATCCTCAAGTTTGCTGACGATACCACTGTAATAGGTCCGATCAGCGAGGACGATGACACGGACTACAGGGAGGACGTCAGACTCCTGGCAGAATGGTGTCAGGACAACAACCTCACCCTCAACATTAGCAAAACTAAGGAGATGATTGTGGATTTCCGCAAACAGGCAACAGTGCACATCCCCATCTACATCGGAGGTGAGGCTGTGGAGCAGGTCAGCAGCTTTAGGTTCCTCGGAGTCACCCTCACTGATGACCTTAAATGGTCAAGTCACACTGCGGCAGAAGTCAAGACAGCCCAACAACGCCTCTACTTCCTCAGGAGACTGAGTATAGCCCGGATGTCCCCCACAACCCTTTGCAGATTCTACAGGTGTACTGTGGCATCACGTCCTGGTACAGCAACTGCTCAGTTCAGGACTGCCGAGCTCAGCAGCGTGTGGTGAACACAGCACAGCAGGTGACGGGCACACAGCTCCCTGCGAACCATGAGATCCACACTACACGCTGTCTCAGGAAAGTGAACCGTATCAGGCGGGACCCCAGCCACCCTGCACTGTCACTTGTCACCCTCCTCCCACCTAAAGTCCAATCAGATGCACACCTCCAGGTTCAGGAACAGTTTCTACCCAACCGCAATCAGACTCATGAACAATCGGTGACCTTGTGTCACCTCCACTGCTACCTGCACATGTACTTCTGCCACTGTCTCCGTTTACTCCTCGGATTCTGGTTTGATTTACTGTATTTACTTATTTATATTCATTTATTTATTGTGTGTGTTTTTTGTTTACTGTCAACATGCAAGCAAGCATTTCATTGTACATGGTACTTGTACACATGACAATATTGAATATATTTACTTATTTTAATTTGAATTTTCAAGCCTTTTTTTAATAATAGTTCTTTGTATTTATATTGCACTTTTCATAGTGAGAGTGGAGCCACTTCAACCAACATCAATGCGCAGCATCCACATGGCAGCCATTTTGCAGCAGTACACTCATCACATAATACTAATTATGGGGTCAGAATGACCAGGCTGTGGTGGGCAGTTTAGCCAGGACATTGTGGTGCACCCTACTCTTTATGAAGGATGCCCAGGGATCTTCACAGAGAGTCAGGACCTCAGTTTTACAGTATGGCGTCCCCGTCACTGCACTGAGGCATTGGGAGCCACCACACAGACCATAGGGTAAGTGGCTCCTGCTGGCCTCACCAGCAGCAACTCAAGTTTTTCCTAGATGATCTACCATCCAAGTACTGGCCGGACCTGAACAGGTTAGCTTCATGTGGATGACCTCTTCTGAAGCGCATGTGGTGTGTGTGGCTGCTGGCTTTTAGCTAATGTGACAGTCACAATCTGTGGCACACAAACTTGGAATATTATTAGTGGCTTTATCTGTAACGACATTGTGTTGAACACTAAACAGCTGGTACACGGCCAGCCAGACAGAGGTCTTGTGCATATTTTCCCTAACGTTTCACCGTTACCATCACCGATGACCTGAAGTGGGCCCATCTCTGCTGTCGTCAAGAAGCCTCACCAACACCTTCTATGGAAAGCCATGTACTGTATGGTCTCCATCGATGCTTACTGTCTTGCAAAGGTGCAGAGTGGTGTCCATTCTCACTGGCTTCATCACATCCTGACGTGGCACTCCAGAGGGTGGGTTGAAATCGGCTCCCTTCAGGTCCGAGACGCATAAAACACACACGGCCTTACAAAGATGCACTCGTCTGTCAGGTCACATCAGATTTTATCTGCGGGCCATAAGGCTAGTCAACGGGCACCAGCAGCTCAAGGGCTGCCTGTGAACATCACTTGATGCAGCGTTCAATGTGCTCACAATTTTTTTGTTTTCTTCAGCATGCAGATCCGGGTGGTCGTGTGGTGGGTACAGCAGTGTGCTGTAATCAGTGAATGCCCCCAACCTCCTCCTCCTCTTTATTTTGCCTTATTCAATTTCTTGTATTAAGAATTTGTTACTTTTCACATACCCTCGGGGTCAGAGTGCCAGGTCAGCCATTGCACAGCACAATTCCAGGTTAAGGGTCTTACTCAAGGGCCTGGCAGAGTAGGATCTCGAACCTGCAACCTTCTGGACAGTAGCACAGATCCTTAGCCTCAGAGCCACCGCTACTGCTCTTATCTTACTGTCACTTGACTGCTGAAAACACTAAAGTAAGAACTTCATTGAGCGACACACACACAGCAATTGCACTGACCTTGAGCCGGGTGCTGGGTGAAGTTCTTTAATTTTTAAATGGCATACATATAAACAAAGACACTGTGGGTCACAAAGCAGCACTTGGCCTTCCTCTTTTTACCCAAAGCAGTGCATTCAAACAAGATGGCGCCACTTGTCTGTGATGCCGTGTTTCAGATAGCACATTATCTGTAATCTCACCCTAAACTACAGAAAACATGTTGTAAGATAAAGTAGAGCGCAAACAACGCAGCTCTTCTAGGAAAACACAAAACTGACTTGGACTGTAGGCTACAGAAATGTGCTCGGTTATCTCTGTTTTTAATCAGCTGAAGTCTCATCTACAAAGAAAACGTAGCAAACAATAAGTCCAATGTGAAGCTCATCATCAATCATGGAGTCAAATGTATCCAATAAGGAAGGTTTTTGTGTTATTTCGAAAACCGGGCCTGGCAGTGGGATTTCGGTGCAGAAAGCCTCAGGGTCATCTGAAACTCTGTTGGCTTTTAGTGTAAGGAGCGTTACTTGACACAAGCGTTCATGATGACTTCTGCTGAAGACAATAAGGAGAGACGCACAATGGCCCAGCGTTACTCATTCTGTGCACATCCAAGATAAGGGGCTTGAAAATCTGGAACAAAACACTTTGTCGCGAAAGATTTCTGAAGAGCGTCAGACAACATGTATGTGCTGTAACTTTCAACCGTATGTATCATCTTAGTCAACAGTGTGGTTCACCGCTTCTGTTTTTACCCACAGTTATCTTACAACACGTGTGAACTTGTCCATCAAATCTTTTTGCCTTTGCTTACCTTCAGAATGATTATGGGTTAGACGACAGAGAAGCCATTTGTTTTTAGTACATTAGAACAACCTGGATGGGAAGACACCATTCAACCCAACAAAGCTTGCCAGTCCTAGTCACTCATTTCTTCTAATAATCTCTCTCTACATATATATATATATATATATATATATATATATATATATATATATATATATATATACATATACATATACATATACATATACATATATATATATACATATATACATATATATACATATATACATACATATATATATATATATACATATATATACATATATATATATATATATATATATATATATATATATATATACATATATATATATACATATATATATATACATATATATATATATATATATATACATATATATATATATATATATACATATATATACATATATATATATATATATATATATATATATATACATATATATACATACATATATATACATATACATATATATACATATATATATATATATATACATATATATATATATATATATATATATATATATATATATATATATATATATATATATATATATATATATATATATATATATATATATATATATATATAAAATCCAACATCTGTCTGTCTTTCCACTTTTCATGAGAGAACTACTTAATGGATTTAGATCGGGAATTTTTCTAGAATTTGCTTGAACATTTCAGTTGATTTTGCAACTTCTCTCATCTCGCTATGTATCAGAGTTTGCTTGCGGTACCGATTTATTTACGCAAATCCAAGAGACACACAGCGGGCCGAGGGGAGGGGGAAGCATGACGTCAGGAGTGGGGAGTTGGTCACCAGTCCTCTCCACTTATTTCTTCTAATAAAAATAATACATTTTATTTATATAGCACCATTCCTATGCTAAAAAACATCCTGTCCACCACACTACTTGGTCGCTTATTCCAAGTGTCTGTCGTTCTTTGTGTAAAGAAAAACTTCCGCATGTTTGTGGAAATTCACCCTTCACAAGTTTCCAACTGTGTCCCCGTGTTCTTGATGAACTCACTTTAAAGTCACAGTCTTGATCCACTGGACTAATTCACATCATAGTCTTAAACACTTCAGTCAGGTCTCCTCTTAATCTCTTTTTGCTTAAACTATAAAAGCTCAGCTCTTTTAATCTTTCCTCATAACTCATCCCCTGTAGCCCTGGACTCAGCCTTGTCGCTCTTCTCTGGACATTTTCTTGTGCTGCTATGTTTGGTGGGCCCATAATTGCACCCAGGACTCTAGATGAGGCCTCACTAGGGTGTTATAAAGGCTGAGCAGAACCTCCTGTGACTTGTACTCCACACATCAAGGCGCTATATAACCTGACAGTCTGTCAGCCTTCTTAACTCTTTTAGGGCGGATGTCGACAGGAGGGGTTGAGGGCACATGTCGACTAAAGTCGACATCCAGGGATAGAGGGCGATAATCAGCTGTTAATGGCGACAAATCTCCCTGTCACGTCACAGGCATTCCCTCTGTGCTTGTTGGAATGCTAGACTCGTTGACTCGGCAACTAATCCTAGCGTGTGCGTGAGTTGCGAAATGTAAACAATGGCAAGATGGCATCGACATGTGACAAGGGAGCGAAGTGAGAGCAGAAAAGAAAACACTCGGCAGACAATGTTTTGCACATTATAGCGGAGTCGGACTCTGATTTTTCAGAATCGGATTTTATTGACAGTGATCAGGAGATCAAGCAAGAGAGTGAGAAGCCGGCATCAGCTGATCAAACACCAGCCGATGCGCGCCAGCGATCTGCTGCCAGTTGAGCGCTTGCGCAAGCGATGCATCTACGCAAGGCACGCGTGGGATAAATACACAGACATTGATCCGTTGAGAGCCGATCTGGCTGCTGGACTTCACAAGACGGCATGGCTTGCTGTTGGACACGACAGATCATCAGCTGCTGTACTTCAGGCTGCTCTCTCCTGATGCTGCTTTTCAGCTACCGTCAGACGAGATAAACAGAAATTTTTTGAATTGCGGGCTGCGTTTGCATCGCATTCTCGTTTTTCAAAGTGTAAACCCACAACAAAAGACGAGATGAAGCGTGCTGTGGTATTACAAATAGAGATGGTGATATAACTTCAAGGAGCATTGGTCCAAACGTGCTTTGTCCCCTGGTGGCTTTGGACAGGTTATGCAGCATGGTGATAGGTACGTGCTGCTGCAAAGTTTTATTCACTTCTGTAATAAACAGAAGCAAATCCCGTAAGGGTGAGCCAGGCTATAATGCCATGCATAAAGTTCATAAAGTTTCAGAAGATGAAAAGAGGTGACAATACGGTTTTCATGCGGGCAGAAAACTTGGTGGCAGTGGAATGGCATGATGGCAAAAGGGTGACTTGTCTCTCTACAGTACACACTAACAGTATATGTGAGAAAGTGCAGCAACAGACAATTGAAAAGTAGGCACCAAAGCAACACGTATTGTAAGCAGTGCTATGTGGTAATGACTGAAATTGGCTGCTTTGAGCGAGATCAGACTTTATGTGTAAAATGTATGTGATATGTATGTGAAATCATAGAGTATGCAGGCTCATACAACATGCAAGACAGTAATATTTGTCAAAAGTAAATATTTTTGTTGATTTGATATGTTAAACAATTGCTTTGTGTTCTTTTTTAAAAAATGTTAGTTTTTGGAAAAATATTCAGCCCTGGGAGATAAGAAACAAAAAAAAAATTAGCCCTAAAAGAGTTAATGGCTTCTGAACACTGTCTGCCAGTCGATAGCTTAGAGTCCACTATGACTCCTAAATCCTTCTCATAAGGTGGACCTTCGATTTTCAGACCTCCCATTATGAATTAACAACTAACAAGACCTAAACCTGATGCGTTAGGCTCAGCTCTTTTAATCTTTCCTCATAACTCATCCCCTGTAGCCTTGAATCAGCCAAGTTGCTCTTCTCTGGACCTTCTCTAGTATTTCGTAATATGGAGACACAAAACAGCACCCAGGACTCCAGAAGAGGCCTCACCAGTGTGTTATAAAGCTTGAGCAGAACCTCCTGTGACTTGTACTCCACACATTTTGTCCGAGTGTAACCATTCGTTCCACACTGAAACAGGCCAACGGCCCGAGGACTAGGAGTGTAATGAAGCCACCTACTCTCTGTGTGGCGTGGTTGAGCATTTCCTGCCAGGCCGAGTCAAACTGCCGGTTGTCATCTTCTAACAGCTTTTGCTCTGCAAGGGCGATCGTTTCCTTAGCCGCACGCAGCACCTCTGTTGCCCTCTGGAAATCCTGGGTGGCCTTCTGAGCTTCGAGCTGTGCCTAAATGAGAGAAAGAAACCAACAGGACCATTACAGTACAGAGGTGGTGGACGCCATACAGAACGATGGATTGTTTAAATGGTGCACTGAATGAAAACACAAAATTAAGACAGCAGCATGAAACCACAGTGGGCACGTAATGAAACCGTTGATTAAACATTACAAATCCCACCTGAAGACCTGCATTAATGAAATGTTGACCACACCACTGAAGTGTTTGTGGTCCATCATCTTAAATCTGGCCTGGTAGTCACCCTGAATACATTTCACCTTCACTGCTGGAAGGCACCTCAGCTCAGATAAGGAAAGTTTTACACTACAGAAACTGCAGACCACCGTACTGCATCGAGGGGTGAAAGGTGATTGGCACACAAGCTGTTTTCTTCTAATGGAACTGAAGAGCAGGCCTGCGAAAATGGCTTGTGACAAAGAGACCAGCTATGTTATATAGGCAGGAGACGGTGGCACAGGAGACAGAGCTGGAGGTGGCAGAGTTAAAGATGTTAAGGTTTGCATTGGGTGAGACGGAGCCCTGAGTTGGTGTTCCCCGTCCTCCAGAAGCATCAGACAGCAGCAGTTTGAAACATGAGAATACAACCTGACCAGGGTCTCCAGAGAGCTCACCAGGACTTTACATTTGCAATATGATGGATAAAGTGAGATATCTGACTTAACACATTTTATCTTTTACCTAGTCAACAGTTTGGAGGATGTTTATGTTAAGAAAACCAGTTGATTTACTCAATAACGTAATTAATCAGTTAACACGTTTACACACACTTCAATAACCCCATTATTCACAGAAACATGATTTCCAACACGTCATGTAAACTCTTATTCAGATTAGAGAAAATCGGGTTATTAGGCGTTTGAGGAACAGGAGGTCAGTTTCTTCACAAGTAATCGGAATGTGCGGCCATGTAAACCCTTAACAAGTTACCGTCATGGATTTTATTCTCTGAGCGTGTTTACTGCACTCCATCAGCTTGTGTGTGTATTTGCTTCACATACACACTTTCAGCAGCCACAGGCAGAAGCGTCCACAAAATATACTTCTATTATATTATTCCTATTCCCAGCTGAAATAATCAGTCTCAATATTTGAGAAATCGTTAAATTTGCGTTGATGAGCCGAACGTACTGCGCTAAACTCAGCGGCACAATCTGGAGAGCAGCAGGGTAACATGCTAAAAGTGATGCGCGTTACGCAGTCTGATTAATTTTTAAGGTAACAGACAACCTAACACATATCTTACTGAAGTAAAAAATCCCTGAGTTATTGTCCTGAGCCCAGCAGCAACGGGTGTAAGACGAGAGGCACACGTATCGATTGGAACGTCAAGCAGAAAAAGAGCGTGCAGCATGCAACCCGGCGAGAGAACATAAAATAAAGTATTAGTTTGACTGAACATATTAATCAGACATAAGAAAATCACCCCAGGCATCACGCTCGTTTGTGCTGATGATGACATTTAACCTTTTTTTTTTGTGTAGTTTAATGGTGTTTATCCAAAGGAAGATTCCAGAAGATTAGTAAATGCCAATTATTAAGAGAACAGGACTAGGCCTGAACAGGGTGATTCACCTTCACCTGATGACGCGTGTGTGCATGTAAACCGTCAAACCTGCTAAGAAAAGCAAAACACTTCATATTGGAAACTATCCAAAGGGCAAAGGGGACGGAGAGTTTGAATAATTGTTAACTTTGTCCCTTAAAGAGGCTTGTATGAAAACTTTGACAGCAGAGGACGATATTAATATGTAAACCAAGTAAATGGATTTGAGAGGTTAAAGCTCATCAACCTAACCTGGTCATCGGTACTATAAACGGAGAGACTGGGCAGAGGGACACGCGTACCACACTAAAGAACGTGACAGAAACAGGGACACTGATGCTACCAGATGTCACCACTACTGTCATATCAAATAATAAAGCCAGGCCAGAACTTCACTCTAGAAAACACACAAAGGTCCACAAGACAGACAGACAGACAGATGTGAAAGGCACTATAAAAAAGACAGACAGACAGACAAACAGAAATGCACCATATAACTAATAGATAGTTTAGTTAGGAAAGGCACAGATTGATAGATAGACAGACAGATGTCTTGTGCTAGCCGGGAGATATATATATATCTATATATCTATATATATATACAGGTATATATTGTGAACAATAGGGGGCGCTATCGCTCCCTTGAACCCCTGTCCACGACTCCAGACACCAGGTAAAAGTCCAAATGTTGACTTTATTTTTCTTCCACAGTGCACAAAGCACACTCTCCACCACAATACTCATATAAATCACAATAATAATAAATAACCAATCCTCCAGCTTCCAGACGCGTTGCCACCCTTCCACCCAGCTCAGCTCATTGTCTGTGAGTTCCCACAGTCCTTTTATACTCCCTGACCCAGAGGTGTTTCTGCCCAACAGTCCACAAGTCCTTATTCCTTCCGGGTCAGGGTAAATAGTCCTTTTCTTCAACCCGGAAGTCCGTCGCTCTTCCTATGACGAACCTTCGGGTCACAGGGCGCGAAGAAGCCCTCAGTCCTCCCTGCAGCTCCCTCCTGTGGCCCCCACGGCATCCAGCAGGGCTTTGCATAAAAACTCCATTGTCCATGATGCCCTGCTGGTCTTCTGGGACCTCCATGCTGCAAGGAGGGCTCCACCTGGCGGCTTGGGGTATTGGCGGGATAAATGGCGGCCATCCATTACAATATATATATATATATATATATATATATATATATATATATATATATATATATATATATAAAAATTCAGTGAACCCTCGTTTATCACGGTTAATCCGTTCCAGACTCTACCGTGATAAATGAATTTTCGCGAAGTAGGATTCTTTATTTATAAATCAATATTTTCAAGCAGTTAGAGTATAGAAAACCTGTTTACGACCTTCTAAATACGTTTTTAACATTATTAGAGCCCTCTAGACATGAAATAACACCCTTTAGTCACCATTACACTCAGTATTACCCAATATATTAGACAAAATAAGACATATTAGACGTTACAAATATCATATTACTAGGCGCACTCACCTTTTAAGGCGACCGACTTTTTATCCTCAATTTTTTTCGCCCATGTGTACATCAGGCATGTAAGTGTAGGGAATGAGAACATCAAAGTGCCCATTCATAACATCTCCCGAAAACCTAAGTTTTTTTTTTTATCCCTTCAAGTGCCTGTCCAAAGTCGTACAATGTCAGCCCGAATCTGTACCGCTAAAGACGGAGTTTCATGCACTAAATAAGCTATAGATGAGAATAAGCGAGCACCATCTCCCCTGATATTTACTACGCGGTGAGGCACTTGTACTCCATCAACATTAATTATTTCCAGAGACATCATTTTGTCTAGTTTTACAGCGCATCGCACACAAAAGCAAGGGGATGATGGGAGCAGCAGAACTCTGCTCACATTGCGTCCCTTACCTCAAGCCGCAAGTAGTAAGTCTGTGATAAGCGGAATACCGCTACGCTTTGCACTCGCGGGACGGAAGGACAATCCCGAACGCTTTTATATAGTAGATTATTGTACTGTACATTTAATTGCATACAATCACTAACCTATGAAGGCACGACCTCAGTAGAAGAGTCTTCAGGTGGTGCGTCGTTGTCTTCAGTGAAGGAGTAGGCAGTGGGTGTCTGGGTGCGCGGCTGAAGAACATCTTGATAGGCAGTTGCTGGCGCGGTCTTTCCATATGCGTGAGGAGGCTTTTGTAGGGTATTGCCATCTTTAATCATATCCAAGAGTTTCACCTTCTCCTGGATAGTAAGCATCTTCCTCCGCGCTTAGTTTTATTGTCAGAAGGCTTAGAAAAAGCAGCACGTTTAGGAGCCATCATAGGGCTTAGATAAAAGTTCTCAGAAAGCGCATGCGTAATGACGTAAGCATTTATGAGAAAAAAAATCGCGATAGAGTGAAGCCGCGAAAGTCGAAGCGTGATATGGTGAGGGATCCCTGTATATATCTATATATATCTCTCTCTCTATATATATCTATATATCTATATCTATATATATCTATATATCTATATATATATCTATATATATATATATATATATATATACAACCGGATTCCAAAAAGTTGGGACACTAAACAAATTGTGAATAAAACTGAATGCAATGATGTGGAGATGGCAAATGTCAATATTTTATTTGTAATAGAACGTAGATGACAGATCAAACGTTTAATCCGAGTAAATGTATCATTTTAAAGGAAAAATATGTTGATTCAAAATTTCACGGTGTCAACAAATCCCAAAAAAGTTGGGACAAGTAGCAATAAGAGGCTGGAAAAGTAAATTTGAGCATAACGAAGAGCTGGAAGACCAATAAACACTAATTAGGTCAATTGGCAACATGATTGGGTATAAAAAGAGCTTCTCAGAGTGGCAGTGTCTCTCAGAAGCCAAGATGGGTAGAGGATCACCAATTCCCACAATGTTAGCAGAAAGATAGTGGAGCAATATCAGAAAGGTGTTACCCAGCAAAATTGCAAAGACTTTGCATCTATCATCATCAACTGTGCATAACATCATCAGAAGATTCAGAGAATCTGGAACAATCTCTGTGCGTAAGGGTCAAGGCCGTAAAACCATACTGGATGCCCGTGATCTCCGGCCCTTAAACGACACTGCACCACAAACAGGAATGCTACTGTAAAGGAAATCACAGAATGGGCTCAGGAATACTTCCAGAAACCATTGTCAGTGAACACAATCCACTGTGCCATCCGCCGTTGCCAGCTGAAACTCTACAGTGCAAAGAAGAAGCCATTTCTAAGTATTTCATATACAGCATTTCATATCTCTCTCTCTATATATATATATATATATATATATATATATATATATATATATATATATATATATCTCTATCTATATATATCTCTATCTCTCTATCTATCTATCTATCTATATCTCTATCTATCTATCTATATCTCTATCTCTATCTATCTATCTATATATATCTCTATCTCTATCTATCTATCTATATATCTCTATCTATATATATATATAGCACAGGACACAAGGCAGGAATAAACCCTGGACAGGACGCAAGGCCATCCAAGAATGTTCACATAATGAGCTCTCAAACTTAAGCTCAAAACAGATTTTAAAACTGTTACTGTGTTTAACAATCCCTCAGCCACCATAAGTTCCCAGGACAATGAGAGGAGGCCATTCAGTGAACTTCTCTCCCGTTCGTTTAGCTAATCGCTAGACTGTCCCAACACCTCATCCAGGTCCTTCTCAAAGGTTGTCGAGGTTTCTGCTTCGACTCCATGTCTCGGTAGTTTTTTTTCCTTCAGAGTCCCATAAGTCTTTGCGTTAAGAAGTGCATCCTGGCTTCAATCCTAAATGATGTTCTTCTCCTGCTGTCTTGGTGTATTTCATCCACCCTTAAGCTGCGGGATCTTCTCTATCAGTGCCTTGGAGGATTTGAAATACCTGGATAAAGGCAACTAGATAAAATTCAGCTTTCCATCACATTCAATCTAACAAAGCCATTAGTTGAGATAAGCACCGTGCAGTGAAGCAGGCCGTGAGTTACAGCTGAGACATGTGACTTTAGCCTCCGATTTCATTGGCTGGGAGTTTGTTTAGGCCTCTTCTGATTGCACGGCGCGTTCATTTCTGATCAGGCCTACGAGAATGAATCAGAGTAAGAAATGAGCTTCCTGTCAACATTTCAAAGTTGCTCACATCAGCTCTGACCGAATGTGACATTGTGACAAAAGGCATGTAGAAGCTTTTATCTGGATGGTTACCTCCACAGAGTCTTCAGCTACAGGAGGAGTTTCCTTCTTCTTGTGGCTGGTATCTGTGAAGTGTACCGTATTAAACAGACAAGCGATGGGTATAAGACACCAGGATGCAGGGACAAAACGATCGTGTCCAGCTTCGTAAAACTTCTCATTAACTGAATGACACCAGCTCACCTTCTTATCGCACCATTCTCTCTGCACACACTGGAGACCGCAGGATGTGAAACATCTCAGGTGGGCCACCATTTCTAAAATTGCCATTATGGTGGAAAGAGTGGATTTCTCCGTCTGTTGGCACAAGCTTCTCCAGGGTGGCCACATGATATGCTGGTTTGGCACTGGCTCATCTCAAGATCTTAAAAAGCAATAGAAAGGGTGGTGATGATGCCCACAACGTGACTGGCACACAGTGCAACATTCGCTGCCTTAGAAAGGGAAACAGGATTCTTAAAAACCTCAGCCTTCCTACGAAGCCACCTTTCCACATTTCACACAGATATCACCATCAGAGGATTGATAAAAACCCAGGGAGGATTTCAACATTAGATAAAAATACTTTCAAGAGTTTTGCCCGTCAAAGGTCCTAGGAAGTGGTGGGAAAGAGACCTTTGGATCGACATCTCAGAAAAGGAGTGGAACTCGGCCGTTCAGAGAATACCCACTTAGCTCAATCTGTGCCAAGCAGACCACAATCCAACTGAAGGCCTTTCATCGATCACGTTTCCCTTGTTTACAACTGCCCAAAACATACCCAGGGCAGGACATCACCTGTTAGCACTGCCACATAACTTCAGCGTCACTCGGAATGCACTGAATTAACATCATTTTGGACAAACGCCTCAGTGTTACGGTCACTCGTAACCCATTACCGGCGACATCCGGCAGACTCCAGGGCGGCATTAAAGAGCACAGACAGGAGCCGACTGTAACAGCCCACACAACGGCACTCACACGTCAACTCCGCGCGCTTCACTGGGAGAATCCCAATGCATTGTGGGTCAGCGGCACTCTGCGTTACCTCACCTTACAAAACAACGACATTCTGCCTAAAAGGAGATGGGCAAAACTTTTTAAAAGCAGGGCAAGATTTCATTAAGGTTATTTTAGAATCAAAAAACGCTGAGCTTGTGAACGATTCTCCGGTTATTATTTTATTTTGAAAAGTTAACATTTTTATTTTTTTTTTTGTCGCTCTTCTTTTTGTTTTTCCTCTTTCTTTTGGTTGGGAGATAAATTCTGTTTTGCTTCTTTCCCCCATTCTGTATTTCTTCCAAAGTAAACGTTTACATCTGTTAAGTTATTGATATTTGTATACCCGAGTAGCACACCTTTGTAATGTTCAGGATTTTGAAAAATAAAATGAAAACAAACAAACAAACACACACACCCCGGCCTTCATTTACTTCCTGGGCCTTTGGCACTCTCACCGCCAGAATCACAGATGGGTCGTAACAGCTGCTCGTGCTTTTCGATTTACTGTATTCATTGTGTATCCGCCACATGTCGTGTATGCGGGTTTTGCTTCCTTTTTGTAACGACATCACCGTGACATGCAGGTAAGAATTTCACCGGACCTACGGCATTAAACGTGAACTTCCCGAGTCTACAACCACGGATTACAGCATGGAGAAAGTGGCTTAGATCCCGGGCCACGGTCTGCATAATGTCTGGTAAAGTAAACGACAGTCCGATGGATCAGACCCAGTCCTCAGGGGGGCCGATGTGTGTGTGTGTGTCAGAGACGACTATCAGCAGAAGACTTCAAGAACAGAAACACAGAGGCCACACTGCAAGATGGAGACCACAAAACACAGGATGGCCAGATTACAGTGTGTGACAAAGGACATCAAAGAGCCTGCAGAACTCTGGGAAAAGGTCTTGTGGACAAACGAGACAAAGATGAACCTCATCAGAGTGACGGCAACAGCAAAGTGTGGAGAGGACAAGGAACTGCAAAGCAGACCACCTCATCTGTTAAACATGGCAGTGCTAGTGGTGTTCTGGCTTAGGCATGTATGGCTGGCACAGGTCCTGGCACACTTCTCTTCACTGATGATAGAGCGGCTGACAGCAGTGGCACAGTGAATTCTGTGGTGTGTACAAACATCTGATCTGCTCGAGTTCCAGTAAACGACTCCAAACTCAAGTGGACGGCGCTTCATCCTACACAAGATACTGAGCCAAACACACTGCTGAGGGCACACAGGAGTTTATCAAAGCTAAAAAATGGAAAATTCTTCAATGGCCAAGCCAGTCACCCAATTTCAATGCCATTGAGCAGGCTTTCCATATGCTGAAGAGAAAACTGAAGGTGGTAAGCCCCCCGAAACAAGCAGGAGCTGAAGATGGCTGCAATACAGGCTTGGCAGAGCATCACCAGAGAAGACCCTCAGCACCTGCTGATGTCCATGAATGGCAGACATGAAATGACAGTCACCGCACGCGATCAATCAATCAATCAATCAATAAATCAACATTTATTTATATAGCACATATTCATACAAAAAAATGTAGCTCAAAGTGCTTTACACGAGGGACATGCAACAAAGAGCTGAATATGACAATTGTTTTTTTTAGCATTTTATTAATTTTATTAAAATAAAATAACATTCCATACAAACAAGTCAAGTTTAACAAAAATAGGTTTGAAACAAATCGACCCCAACTCATATGAGTATGTGGGGCGTAGTGATTTAAGCTCCATGATCAGAGAGGCTGGTCGGAGATGACAATAGCATCGCAAGAAATTGTTATCAATAAAAAATAATCAGTTCATGAGTAGCAATGGTGCACTGGTGAGTAGAAGGAATCCGCTCCCGAGTTTGGGTTTACAAATCCCCAGGGGTCTGCTCAGTTACAAACTGTGTGATTGTCTTTGTAGTGTTAGACGTCATCGCCCCGTGTGGTAGGAGACCTACCATATATACTCACATGGGGTCTCCCACGGATAAGTCAGGACTTGACTTTACCGTATAATTTTGGTATTTTATAATGTCAGTCATATAATGTCTCAATACATGCTCAATAATCCAGGTGAGGAAATTCTAGCAAGTTGATTCTGCTCATCTGGACAGTTTCTCCCCATACCCCCGATACGTTTCATCACTCATCCAAGTGACTTCCTCAGTCTCGGTTGACTGCAGGTTTCTCCAACCCTATAAACAGTACCTTGGCCTAATGACAGAACTAGCACCATTAACAACCAACAGGCCATGTGATCAATGATATGCAAACTGTCGATGAGTACCATTCACAGAGAGTTGGGGAATGGCTGCAATCACCGCATTGCAAGATGGTGGAAGATGTACCCTTAGGCCCCCTCCTCGGTTCAGAGATGGTCGTTCCTTTTTCACATAAATGGCTTCTTTGACTCCTCGCTCAAACCAGCATTCCTCCCTGTCCAGGATGTGCACATCTTCATCACTGAAAGAGCGACCACTGTCCTGTAGAAGTAAATAGACCTGGCCTGACGAGGTAGCTCTTCTGTGTTGTGCCATCCGCTTTGCCACTACTGTAATTGTTTGGTTTCCCCGATGTATGCTTCACTGCAATCCTCTTGGCACTTAACTGCATAAACTATATTATTCTGTCTGTGCCGGGACACCCGATCCTTGGGGTGAACCGTATCGTGTTTTGGGGTCTGAAAGCCACTGAGACCTGGTGTTTTGGAAAACATGCATCTCAGCTGTTCCGATACTCCTGACACACAAGGGATCACCAAAGGTTTTCGCTTGGGCAGCAGTTGTCCTTCCTCTCTCCTGGATTGCTTAGAGGATTCTTTTGGAAGTCAGTCGTATAAGTCGAATGCGGAAAACTCGCACTGTTGGTCCAAGAGATTTTGATATGCTAACGCCCACCTGAGAGGGTCACCACGGAGCACACGGCCTTTTCTTTCTATGTATTGTGCCTACGTGACCACAAGGTAATACCTGAACTATTACAAAGCGATGTCTGCACTGTTTTGTGTTTTTTTGGATCTCACACCCTCATACACCTTTATCGTAAGAGCATCCCTTATCTATAAGTGGAGCGTTCGATCAGAAGAAAATATGAAGCTGGTTTTAAATTAAAGGTCATTGACGTGGCGAAAGAAATTGGTAACTGCGCTGCTGCAATACAATTTGATGTGCCTGAGAAACTGATGTGAGATTGGAGGAGGCAAGAAGATGTAAAAAAAAAAAAAAGTGTCATAATATTGAACACGCGTACAAGTCAGGGTCTGATTTTATGATCGATCGACTTATACGTGAGTACATACGGGATCTAGTTCTGGATTTAAAACATAATTGAAGTCCCCAGCCATTATACTTTGAGTGTTCACATTGGGAATGGATGCAAATACGTTTTCGATGAAGTCCCTATCCTCCACATTGGGTGCGTAGATATTTATCAAAATTATTTTACAGTCAAATAAATTACTGATGACGATCACATACAGTGGGTATAGAAAAGCATCCCCCCTTCGAAATATTCCCATTTTTTTCTTAAATGTAAACACACAAACTAATATTTTTTCCAGCTTTACTTACTCAATGTAATCTCTAACATCCACGTGGACGTTTTTGGTCTCGTCCGATGCGGGAGATGGACGTCTGAAGTGGAGCTCCGCTAGCAGTGGTGCTATTTTTCATATTATTTGCTCATTATTCTGAGATATCCTGTATTTATTCGACCCGAGAGGGACCGCTACAGTATATGTAAACACATATAAACATGGCCAACAAGAAGGAAAGAACGAAAGAATCGAAGACTAAAGCTACATCCAAGCTGCGATCAGCAAGCCCTAGCTCGAGATACGGCCTGTCAGAGACAGACCTGGATCAGATGGGCGAAAGTACAGACTCCTCGGGACCACGGTCCGCTACATCGTCGCCGGCTGAGAGCGAAAAGGGGAGCGAAGGTGCGATCGTGAGTGCAGATGTGGATAGCTCGCCGATTGGAGAGGATTACCTGAAACTGGAAAAGGCCGGGAGGTCCGCGGCTTCAGTTACGCAATTACGCGGGACTGGAGCAGCGGGACACCGCTTCAGCAGAGTCTGCTGCTTCATCTACGGCACAAGAAGGCACATTTGAGCTATCTGAACTGAAAGTGTTGCTCGCTGAGCTCACGCAAGATATAAAGGAAAGCGAGAAGGCTAATGAGAAAGCAACGGCAAAGGCACTTGAGAGACTGAAACAGGAATTAAAACAGGAGATGAAACAGGCCAATGAATGTCTGCGACAGGAAATCCAACAGGCAAATGAAAGGCTGCGACAGGAATTCCAACAGGCAAATGAAAGGCTGCGTCAAGAGGTCCAACTTGAACTTCGACAGGTGCTGGGCAAAATTGAAGAGCGCATTGAGAAAAACTCGCTAAACTGAGCACGCTTGCTGATCAATTGGAGCATCTTAGTGAGACATTCACGAATCGGATCGAAATAGCCGAACATCTAGCTTCCAGTGCCGAGGAAAGAGCAGTAAATGCCAGTTCGGAATGTAAAAAACTCGGAGAAAAACTTGGAGACAGACTGGCTGCTTTAGAAGATGGCAGTAGAAGGTATAATGTCAGAATTGAAGGCCTGCCGGAGAATCGAGAAGTTTAAACCCTGTGAAATTCGCAACTGAACTTTTTTCTAAAATAATCGGGGGCGACTTTAAAGCAGAATCTGAGATAGCAGCGGCTTACAGCGTCGCTGATCAAACACCGTCAGACCCGACCAAGATCTTTTATAGTTCGTTTTGAGCGATTATCATTTAAGTTAGAGGTGATGGAACTCCTCAGAAAAAAGGAAAATATTATATATGAAATTGCCACATTCGCGTCTTCCCTGACTTCTCTCCAGCAACAGCTATTAAACGCGCAGCCTTCTATAATATTAAACAGCGCTACGGCAAGCCAATGTCAAATCGGCCTCCTGTATCCGCAAAACTGAAAGTGGAATGGCAGGGTCATTTCTATGTTTTGCTAGCAAGGAGGAGGCAGAAAATGAGTTAAGAAAGCTGATCCGGGACTATTCTGATACATAATTGTGAGTCATGGCGGTAAATGATAAAGCTAGGATTAATAATCTACTGTCTGATCTATTTGTTTTAAAATACGGGTTTTTATCAGCATATATTCTCATATTCTTATTATTACTTACTTATTATTATTATTACTTACTTATTACTTATATTACTTAGTATTACTAGGGCTAAATGTTTATGTTTTATTGTGCTTAATTACGTTTTCCTCCTCTTTTTTCTTTTCTAATTATTTCATGTGTACCCTAAATGAGACTGTTCAATATCATACCCTTGGTTTACTGTTATTGCTATTACTGCATTAAGACTTGTTATGCTTGTTTTGGACACATCTTTAACACCATCACCTGGGTTTATTATCTGGGGATATCATCTTAATGCACTAAAATTGATGAAGATTATATGTATGTGTATGTGTATGTATGTATATATATATATGTATGTATATATATATATATATATATATATATATATATATATATATATATATATATATGTATATATTAAGTGCAAAATTCTTTTTTTTTTTTCTTTTTCCTCTTTTAAAGACTATATTGGTAACAGATATCTCTATCTTTTAACCTTAAAGCCACTGCATGGGGGCTTGATGTGCTTTGGACGTGCTCTGTCTCTGGGTATGTCAGAGGACTGGGACTGCATGAAGTGGGTTTTAGCCTCACCTGGGGAGGCAAAAAGGGAGGGTGGGGGTTAAGGGGAAGAGAAAGAGAGCAGGCTTGATCTATATCTAATCTATCATCTCAATCTTTATAATTATAACTATCAACGTAATAATAAGCTGCATGGCAACAACTCTTGGGGGAATAGGAAATTAAGACCTAAACTATTTCACTTCCAGTTAAGACTATAAATGACATCAAAAACTCAGAATCAGTGTCTCCATGATGGGACAGTTAACTTCGTAAGCTGGAATGTTAAAGGCCTGAATCACGAATTAAAGAGAAAGAAAGTACTTTCTCACCTAACAGGTCTAAATGCTAAAATAGTATTTTTACAGGAAACCCACTTACTAAGTAAGGATCAGTTCCGGCTGCAAAAGACTGGACTGGCCAAATGTTCCATTCTAGTTTTACAAAGAAAACTAGAGGGGTGGGAATTCTCATACATAGAACAGTACCATTTGTAGCATCAGATGTAGTATTGGATCCTGAAGGGAGATATGTGATGGTCATGGGAGACTTATCTAACTGTAAAATGATTTTGATAAATGTTTATGCACCTAATGTTGATGATAAGGAATTTATACAAAATTTATTTGCATCCATTCCCAATCTGAACACTCATAAACTTATAATGGCTGGGGACTTTAATTGTGTTCTAAATCCACTTTTAGATAAGACTTCCTCCACAGGGGGAACGGCAACTAACACCGCAAAGATAATTACAAAGTTTATAACTGATCACAACTTATCAGATCCCTGGAGGTTTTTAAACCCAAATTCAAGAACATATTCTTTCTACTCACCAGTACATCATTGCTACTCAAGGATTGATTACTTCTTTATAGATAATAACTTCTTGCCTAAGATTAAATCTTGTAAATACGATGCTATTGTTATTTCAGACCATGCTCCGATGATCTTGGAGCTGAAATTACTAAGCCCCATACACTCACCCCGCAGATGGCGCCTCAATCCGCTTCTATTAGCTGACGAGAATTGTACTGAATTTATATCCAAACAAATCGAATTCTTTCTAGAGACAAATACATCCCCTGAGATCTCTGCAGGAATACTCTGGGAAACTCTTAAGGCCTTCTTAAGAGGACAGATTATCTCATATCTTTCCCACAGAAATAAATCCGAAGCGAAGAAAGTAGCAGAGATAAAAAGCGAAATTACTAAAATAGATGAAGAACATGCCAGACTACCAAGCGAGACTCTACATAAGAGGAGGCAGGCTCTACATTCAGAATTAAACCTCTTGACAACTAAAGAAACCGAACAACTAATTTACAAATCCAGACATCATTATTATGAACATGGAGAGAAAGCTAATAAGCTTTTAGCAACAAATTCACAAGCAAGATGCAACGCAATCTCGTAATTACTAACACGAATGGAGATAAAATCATCGAACACAAAAATATAATGTACACTTTTAGAGACTACTATAAATCCCTATATACTACTGAGTTTAAAGAAGACAATATACAATCTAATGCATTTCTGGATAAATTACAGATACCACAAATTGACGCTTTTAGTGTGGAGGAACTCGATAAACCTCTGTCATTATCAGAATTACTGGATGCTATAAAGTCACTCCAAGGTGGAAAAGCAGCAGGCCCTGACGGCTACCCTGCAGAGTTTTACAAGAAATTCTCCGCTCAGCTAGCTCCCCTCCTATTAGCAACATTTACAGAAGCCAGAGATAACCAATCTCTTCCACAAACCTTTCGCCAAGCACTAATCACTGTCTTTCCAAAACAAAATAAGGACTTATTACAATGTGCATCATACAGACCAATTTCACTTCTGAATAACGACGTTAAAATACTCTCTAAAATCATAGCTAGAAGGATGGAGAAAGTGCTCCCTCGTAATATCACAAGACCAAACTGGATTTATTAGGGGCCGACACTTATCTTCAAATCTTCGACGCCTGTTTAATGTAATATACTCACCAACTAAATCAAACACCCCAGAAATATTATTATCATTGGATGCAGAAAAAGCATTCGACATGATTGAATGGAAATACCTTTTACTATTTTGGAGAAGTTTGGGTTTGGCCCAACATTTGTGCATGGATTAAATTACTGTATACTAACCCAGAAGCTTCAGTTTGCATCAATAACATTTGCTCAGACTACTTTAAACTAGAACGTGGCACAAGACAAGGATGCCCTTTGTCACCACTGCTGTTTGCAATTGCCATTGAACCACTGGCAATACATTGTCGAAATACTGATCAGATAAAGGGGATTAGCAGAGAAGGACTGGAACAGAAAATCTCATTATATGCAGATGACATGGTACTGTATATATCGGACCCAGAAAATTCTGTGCCTGCAGTCTTAGCAGCACTCACAGAATTTCAAAAGCTCTCTGGTCTCAGAATTAATCTGAATAAAAGTGTACTCTTTCCGTGAATTCGCAAGCATATAATATTAGATTAGACACCCTTCCTTTTATCATTGCAGAACAGTTTAAATACCTCGGGGTAAACATCACAAGTAAACATAAAGCTCTTTATCAACAAAATTTCGCAGTCTGCATGGAAAAAATTAAACAAGACTTGCATAGATGGTCAACCCTTCATCTCACACTAGCTGGAAGAATTAACACTGTTAAGATGAATATTCTTCCTAAGCTCCTTTTTTTATTTCAAAACATACCAATATACATTAATAAATCGTTCTTTAAGCAATTAGATTCAACAATAACCTCATTTATTTGGAATTCTAAACATCCACGCATCAAAAGAGCGACCCTACAAAGACAAAAGGCAGAAGGTGGCATGGCTCTACCTAACTTCCAGTTTTATTACTGGGGGCAAATATACAGCGATAAGAACCTGGACACAAATAGAAGAACATACACAGGCATGGACCGCAATAGAAGTAAAATCCTGCAGTACTTCTTTGTATTCCTTGCTTGTGCTCCAATAAACACACGTTATCGGCAATACACTAATAACCCAATTGTGCTCCACTCACTTAGAATCTGGAACCAATGTAGAAAGCATTTTAAGACGGAGAAGCTTCTTTCTGTGGCACCCTGCAAAAGAACCACCTCTTTCAACCCTCACAAACATATGCAGTTTTAATATCTGGAAAAATTTGGAATTAACTTGCTTAGAGATCTTTATATAGACAACGTCTTTGCATCCTATGAACAATTACATTCCAAATTTAACATTCCAGCTACAAATTTCTTTCACTATCTTCAAATCAGGAACTTTGTTAAACAGAACCTTCCAGATTTTCCTCATCTTGCACCCTCATCCACGCTGGAAAAATTATTGCTCAATTTCAAGGAGTTAGACTCCATCTCTACAATATATAAAATCCTTTTACAATCCCTTCCTTTCAAAGATCCAAGAGGACACTGGGAAAATGACCTCTCAATTAATATATCAGAAAAGGAGTGGAAAGTAGCAATGCAGAGAATTCACTCAAGCTCCATATGCAAAGCATACAATTATACAACTCAAAATTATATATCGAGCACATCTGTCTCGACTAAAACTCTCAAAATGTTTCCAGGGCATGATCCAACCTGCGAGCGTTGCAACCAAGCCCCAGCCTCACTAGGTCACATGTTCTGGGCCTGCTCCAAATTAACATTATTCTGGACAAAAATTTTTAATTACCTCTCAGACAGTCTTGGACTCACAATCCCTCCTAACCCATTAACAGCTGTGTTTGGGGTTCTTCCAGAGGGTCTTAAAGTGGAGAAAGACAAACAAATTGTGATTGCATTCACTACACTGTTGGCACGCAGACTTATTCTGATAAACTGGAAGAACCCAAACTCTCCTCTTTTAAGTCAGTGGGAAACTGATGTGTTATATTATTTAAAATTGGAAAAAATCAAATACTCAGTTAGAGGATCTGTGCAGACTTTCTTCAAAACATGGCAGGATCTAATCAGTAATATTTTGAAATGAGTTTATAAAGCACAGAGAATTTGTTGATTTAGGTATTTTTAAAGCCTTAAATTTTACACCATTTGGCTTGCTCTCTCTCTCAAGGGTGGGGATCGATCTGTTCTTAGCATAATTCTTTTTTTTGTAAAACTTGATTGCTATGTATTGATTGTAATAAAATTAATAAATAAAAAAAAAAAAAAAAAAAAATTATTTTACAGTCAAATAAATTACTGATGACGATCACATACAGTGGGTATAGAAAAGCATCCCCCCTTCGAAATATTTCCATTTTTTTCTTAAATGTAAACACACAAACTAATATTTTTTCCAGCTTTACTTACTCAATGTAATCTCTAACATCCACGTGGAATATATCACAGCGACAGTTCAGAAGAATTATAAAAAAATCAAAAACAAGAAATCCTGAGATAAATAAAGGATCACCGCCCTCCTAAACTCACTCAGGTGTCAGTGCCCACCATTCCCATTGCGTTTACTGGCTTCTTCCCACCTCTGATCAGTTGTAATTGGTGTGATTAGTGAAGCTGTTCCTGGTCCATTCATTCCCTTGCTTGGTAGAGCAACTGACAGCAAACAACGGACTATGGGTGACAGGTCACTTTCAGAAGATCTCAGGGACAGAGTTGTGGACAGGCAGGAGATGGAGACAAAAAACATCTGAAAGGCTTCATCAATCCCAAGGAGTTCAGTAAAGTCCATCATAAAGAAGTGTTTGGTACGACTAGGACCCTCCAAACTCGATAGAAGAGCAAGGAGGAAACTGGTAAGAGAAGCTACTGAGAGGACAATGGCCACTTTGAGGGAGTTACAGGATTTGATGGCAAAGAGTGGTCATTAATGGTGTGCAGGTGACAACAATTTCACAAGCGCTCCACAATTGTGGTTTGCTTAGGAGGGTCGCAAGGAAAAAGTCACTTCTCAAGAAAGGCCACATTAAGGCTCATTTGAGCTTTCCCAGAATGCACCTTGAAGATTCTGATGCCAAGTGGAAGAAGGTCTTATGGTCAGATGAGACCAAAATCAAACTATTTGGCCTCGATACCAAACGGTACACCAACATCCACAACACACCATACCTACAGTAAAGCATGGAGGGGGCAGCATCCTGTTGTGAGGGGCCTGGGGCTCTCGTTGGGGTAGAAGGAGAAATGGAGGGGGCAAAATACTAGAGGAAAACCTGCTACCCTCTGCCAGGAAGTTGAAGACGGGCAGAATGTTCACCTTTCAATACGACAAACGACCCGAAGCACACAGCGAAACTGAGCATACGGTGGCTAAAGGAGAAAAAAGTGAATGTCCTGGTGTGGCCAGTCAGAGAGCCCAGACCGAAATCACAGTGAAAATCTGTGGAAAGATCTGAAGATAGAAGACCACCAACACTCCGCATCCAATGAGACCGAACTTGAATAGTTAAGAACTGTAAAGAAGAGTGGGGGGCAAATATCACACAGTCTAGATGTGCAAAGCTGATAGTGAAGAATCAACAGACTCAAGGCTGTCATTAAAGCAAAAGGGGGGTCACCAAAATGACAATGACATGGGGGTGATCCTTAATTAATCTCAGTATGTTTTGTTTTTGATTTGTTATAATTCTTCTGAACTGTAGCTGTAATATCTTTCTCTTGGGTGTTAAAGGTTGCACTGAGTAAGTAAAGCTGGGAAGAAATATTTTCTGTATGCGTTTTCATTTAAGGCTGTAAAGCAATAAAACTGGGAATATTTCAAAGGGGGGGATTCTCTTCTATACCCACTATATCTCCCTTCAGGATCACATACTACAAATGAGGCTGATCCATGTATAAGAATTCCCACACCTCTTGTTTTCTTTGTAAAGCTGGAATGGAATATTTGGCCAGTCCAGTCTCTGTGCAGCCGAAACTGATCCTGGCTTAATAAGGGGGTCTCCTGTTAAAATACTATTTTAGCGTTTAGACCTGTTGGGTGAGAGAATACTTTCATTCGCTGTAATTCATGATTCAGACCTTTAACATTACAGCTTATAAAGTTAACTGTTAGGTCATAGAGGCATTGCTTCTGAACGTTTGTTGTCATTTTGTGGTATTGAGATAAGAAAGCTCTGACCTTAATTTCCAATTTTCCCAGGAGTTATTGCCATGAAGCCTATTGTTATGCTGGCACTTATATTTATGAGGATTAAAAGATCAGATTAGAGATACCTTGCTCTCTTTCTCTCCTCCCCTAGTGTCCTCACCCTGACAATGGCTCTAATAGACCTGCCACTGCTGTGCCCAGAAAGATAGATAGATAGATAGATAGATAGATAGATAGATAGATAGATAGATGGAAAGATAGATGGATAGATAGATGGATAGATAGATGGATAGATAGATGGATAGATAGATAGATTTTATTAATCCCAAGGGGGGACTGTCTAGTGTTGTGTGACCAAACTGTGCGCAAATCCCCTTAAATGAAAGTCTGCAACATGCATTTTAATCACAACGTCTGAATTGTGTGATTTGTAACTTAAACTATGGAGCAGTAGGGGGCATCAAGAAGAAGTGTGTCTTCGTGTCAAACATTACGGAGGGCTCAGTATACCGAGTGGCAGCCATGTAATTGGCTCTCTGCATTAAAGCCAAGCTGCACCTAACGGAGTCTAAGGGGTTATCCGTAAACAGACAAACAGAGAAGTTTCTCAAGCCTGATGACATCTCCTGCTTTGTTTCTGCCGACTGTGCTTGTTGACTGGCACTTGTTGTTATTTGCCTTGCAGTTTGACGCCCGTGTGCAGCCCACCTTAAGTGAACATGCTGTCACATCCCCCAAAACCTGTTTGATCCGGTTTACAGTCATGAAGGCCTGGAGTCTGGCCTGCCAGTATCAGGTGCAAAGTTGGAACGATTCCCTCCTTTTTTTCAAAAAATAAGCAACTACAATAAAAGAGTTGTAAACGAGCAATCAGACACGCAATGTTATAAAGGTCAAATTCCAATAAATAAAATCCAGTCTAATGGAAAAAAAAAACAACAAAAAACTGGCAAACATGGAGCATTTACATTCCAGACCGTGAGATGTCAGCATCGATGAAAGTCTCATAGCTTATAATGGCAGACTGTCATGGATACAGCACATCACATCAAAAAGAGCGAGACTTGGCACAAGGCTTTATGAGCTTTGTGAATCTAACACAGGATACATTTGGAATTCGGTTCTGTACACAGAGAAAGGGACAATGTTTGATTCAAAATATGATCAGTATGCCATTGCTACGTCATCGGTGCCGACTGATGGATGCTCTGCTGGTTCAACATGACTGTGTCGTGACGAGACCAGGGACAATTTTTGTTCTTCGCCAGAACTATTGGACATCTTACTGCATATGGAAGAGTGCGTCCCAACCTTCGTGGCATGCCTGAAGACTTTGGCAGAGCTAAATTACAGCGAGGATTGCTGGTAGCTTGGCAAAAGAGTAAAGTGCTGGCGCTGAAATGGAAGGACAAGAAAGACGTTTGTCTTCTTAGCATCGTACAGCTACAGTCACTGGACAGGCAAAAAGGCAACAAGCAGGTTACGAAGCCTTGTGCTGTGGTCGACTACAGTAGCACGATGGGCGTAGATTGTGCGGGTCAAGAATTGACCCGTTATGCGGAGGCAACAACAGAAATACTACAAAAAGATATGTCGGCATCTGGTGTGAAGACAACAATCTGTCTCTCAATGTTGACAAGACAAAAGAGATAATAGTGGACTTCAGAAAAATCACATCCTGCCCACATCCCACTCAGCATCAACGGTTTAGATGTGGAGACTGTTAGGAGTACCAAGTTCCTCGGTGTGCACATCACTAATCAAGAAAGCCCAGCAGAAACCAAGCAAGTCTCCTCCCTTCCATCCTCACCATGTTCTACAGAGGCACCATGGAGTGTGTTCTGACCAGCTGCATCACAGTCTGGTATGGCAACTGCAACACTGCAAAGGATAGTGAAGACAGCAGAGAACATTACTGGGGTGCCTCTCCCTTCACTACAGGACGTATTTTACAAACGCAGTGTCCGCAAGGCCTGCAGCATTTAGGCCTCCTAAAATCCACCACCAGCTCCTTGGTTTTGGTTTTGGTGAAGCCAAACTCCCCCCTGAGGACACATAGTGCTATCTGCTGTACGGACTTTAAATGTGCCGCACATATTTTGTGGTCACATTCATTAAGAGTGTTGGCTTAGAAAGTCACTCATCACGGACAGAGAGGATTACGTGAAAGGCCAGTCACTCCAGAGCCCAGTTAGGCCGCTCTGGGCTTCTTCAATGGAAACCAACATCACCGCACACTCCAATGAAAGCAACTTTCACAGCAAATTCCTGCACACTGATGAAGAGGCTGGAAAACAACGGCCTGAGTCAGTCACCAACTGCGGCCCACAAGCCAGTGCTCCGACATTTCAAAGGAATTTGTCTTCAACAAAAATGTCTTTCTTCTTTTTGGCTTCAATGTCCACACTTTTATAACCATCACTACAACCAGACAGCAGAAAAATAAGAACAAGAACAAGCAACATGGAGTTTGGCAGACGACACAGGGGGGGATTTTAAGGTCACACTTCTAACTTTGCAATTCAATCATTTTAACGTGTAGATGGACCGTTTCTGTTATGGTGGTCCTCAAATTTCAACATCACTTTTTGTATGATTGTGAAATTTAAATAAATCTCACCCCATTTTATTTTTTTTTTTATCTTTGCATTGAGACGACTGATAGAGACGAAGGGAGAGCAACAGAGAGGCCTGCATATGGAGTTACTGACTTGGAGAAGGTGCCACCTCAAGAGGTCCGGTGGTGCACGAGAGAGAAAGGAGGACCACAGGAGTGTGTGAGGACTGTCCAGGATACGCATGAGGGAATGAGGACTTGGGTTACAAGCAGTGTTGGGGTAACAGGAGGTCTGCACCAGGGGTCTTCTTGAAGTCCTCACCTCTTTGATATCATTATGGAGGTGTTTCACGGGAGATAAAAGACCAATCCACCGGTGCAGGCTCCGTGCTGATGACATTGTATTGTGTAGCAGCAGAAAGGTGGAAGTGAAGAGGAAGCTGGAAGAATGGAGAAAGACTTTGGAAGGACTGAAGATAAATAGAAAGAATTAGAAGACGACGACGGCAACAGAAAATCTGAGGTTTAATGGTGACCAGGATTCAGAAGTTAGCCTGCAGGGGGAGCTACTGAAAAGTGTGGGTACACTTAAATATCATGGTAGCCCAAGATGATGAATCAGACGCAGAGATAACCCACAGAGTGCAGTGTGGGCAGAACAATTGGAAGAAGGTATCAGGAGTGCTGTGTGATTGAAGAATTAAGGCAAAGGTTAAAGGAAATGAGTGGTAAGACCAGCCAAGATTGATGGAGCGGAGACATGGGCAGTCAAGGCAGGGCAAGAAGGTGTATGTGGCAGAATTGAGAAGGTGGAGATGGATGTGTGGAGTCACAAAAAAGGACAGAATAAGAAATAAGACAATTGGAGGGACAATATAAGTGGGAGAGACGTCTAAGAAGTTCAGGAACGTAGAATGAAGTGGTGTGGACGTGTGATGAGGAGAAACAATGAAGATGTGGGCAAAGGAGTGATGATGGGAATGAAAGTGCAGGGGAAGAGAAAGCGAGGGGTGGGGGGCAAAGAGAAGGTGGATGGGTAAAGTCAAAGAAGATCTGAAGGGAGAGGGTCTGACTGAGAAGGACGTGTAGGACCAGTAGAGCTGTATGGAGAAGGATGACCAGGCACATCGATGTCTAATAGAAGTGGGAAGTGATGAAGAAGATTAGGAGTTTATCTGTGGAGCACAGCACCATTTTGTTTTAGTGCAGAGTCCTTTATCAACTGCAAAACAAAAGAATAAAAGCCGTGCGGAAATGTCAAAGTGCTGTGACTGATAGACTGGCGACTGATGGTATTTTCTTTTTATTTTGATTTGAATGTGCTTTATTAATCCCCGAGGGGAAACAGTCTTTTGGACAAGTTTTATTTCCTTTTTTATTCATGTGTTTTGATTGCTCTAATATGAGGGACATTCAAAAAGTTTCCGCACTTTTATATTTTCGTTGCAAACGGTGAAGGTGGGAAGAGTAGCAATTGGTCGTGTCCGAGAGTGTCACGTGACTGGGAAAACTCCATCGCAAAGGAAGGCGACTACGCAAAAAAGCAATGGCTTTTGTTTTTGAAACTCCTAATAAACTGAGTTAAAAAAAATAAGTGCAGAAACTTATTGAGCGTCCCTCATACTTCTACATAAATGAGAATCATGAAATGTCCAAGCGTGTTTCCACTCCGGTTTGATTTACAGGGGCTCAGACCTCAGCTGCATGAGCGTGGCGCGTGTTCTCCACACATGGGGGGTTCTTTCGAAGTCTAAGACCGGACCCCGAGATCAAACTCAGATCTGCACAGATTTCCATCTACTTATTCAATTCATGATCCACCCCATGCCAGGACGTCAGATGAAGGTCGAGTGTACCCAGGAGAAAAAGATGGAGCCGATGGGTAAGCTGTGCACTGACCGCGCCAGGACGGAGACTTAATATAAAAAAAAACAGAAATCAATTACTGCAGTACGCCGTCCATTTAGTTAAACACAAACTGCAGCCAAGGCTGCGCCGTTTTCTACAGCAGTGATCCACAAACTCAGTCCCACCCAAGCCCCCCACTCCTGTCCCATGGCTACAAGAAGATTCACAATCAGTGAGAATAACGGACCTCATTTCGTGAGCTGCTCTCGTTTTCTCTTCTCTTATTCTGCATCCAGAGAATCACGTGGCTACCAGCTTGACACATTGTGCCTAAAACACTGAGGCGTAATTAAAAATATCAGGCCGCCTGTACTAAAATATCACTGCATCTGTACTGCTGACAGTCTGTGCGGACCCTGACTTGAAATTGTGAAGGTGAGTCCACTGGTGCCAACAGGCTTTTTATTCTGAATTCTGTGATATCAACTGTGCTCGGCCAAAATAATAAAACAAACCCGCCATTGACCTGCCCACCACTTTCATGCACTTTTACTTCGTTCGCTTTTCTCTCCCTGTGGTGGTCTTACTAACAGACCCGTACTCCTTGTAGATCGTTGGCAGGACAGCGAGACACGAAAGAAGCCACAAAAAGGAGCTTAAAGCCTTGCAGGCCACACGCGCTGGCATTTCACTCCGCTACATCATCATTATTATTTTTACATTTTTTCACTCACTCGCGTCTCTGCAAATGACAATGTGCTGATGACATCATTGTGTGGGTGTCGTGGCACTCAGCTGGTGTCCCTGTGACGTGTATTTAAGTAACAGTTGCCTGAGGACTGCTAGGGTTTTTTATTTATTATGGAGTAGGATCCCTTTGTGCAGTAATGGGATTTGAACCAGCAGCCTTCCAGATGCCAGCACAGAGTCACCAGAGTAGCCCAAATTTAGACATTCAGTCTCACTGATGATAACAGAAGCTGAACAACCAAAAAAAGTAAACATCATCTGAAAAATCCCTCAACAGTGCGTATCAGCACAAGCATTCAGACGGTGCCGACGGGACACATTTACTGTGTTTATCTCCACATCACTTTTGGTTCACTTATCCTGGTGATGGTAGCTGTGGAACACTCAGAATCACACAGATCAGCTCAACGTCCCCTCAGCAGTTTCTCCCAGCAACTCCTGGAATTCTCAGGCACTCCCAGGTAAGTCACGAGGCTCCTTGGTATCTACAGCAACACACCTTTATAGCGCCTCACTGTGAATTCTTATTATGACTTTTTATCTTAAGCCAAGTCCAAAGATTTCTTTCTTTTTGGTTAATTCTGGTTTGTATTTGAGGGGAATCCTGTATTATTATGTAACATTTACTTGTTTCTTTATTGAGCTTCTGCATAAAGATACATTTCTCCCTTGGGATAAATAAAGCAATATCTATCGATTATAGTGCCTTTCACATCTATTATATAGTGCCTTTCATTTCTATCTATTATATAGTGTCTTTCATTTCCATTTATTATGTAGTGCCTTTCATTTCCATTTATCAATTATATAGTGCCTTTCATTTCTATTTATCAATTATATAGTGCCTTTCATTTCTAATTATATAGTGCCTTTCATTTCTATCTATCAATTATATAGTGCCTTTCATTTCTATTTATTATATAGTGCCTTGCATTTCTATCTATCAATTATATAGTGCCTTTCATTTCTATCTATCTATTATATAGTGCCTTTCATTTCTATTATATAGTGCCTTTCATTTCTATTGATCAATTATATAGTGCCTTTCATTTCTATTTATTATATAGTGCCTTTCACATCTATTTATCAATTATATAGTGCCTTTCATTTCTATTATATAGTACCTTTCATTTCTATTTATTATATAGTGCCTTTCATTTCAATCTATCAATTATATAGTGCCTTTCATTTCTATTTATTATATAGTGCCTTTCACATCTATTTATCAATTATATAGTGCCTTTCATTTCTATTTATTATATAGTGCCTTTCATTTCTATTTATCAGTTATATAGTGCCTTGCACATCCATCTATCTCTCTCTCGCTCTCTCTCTCTCTCTAGTTGTATTTCGGAATGTGCTTAAATAAATGACGTGATACCGTTTCAGCATTCACTGGGGGGTCAAATTCAGATCCTGTATGGTGACAACAGCCATCAGCCATTTCATTAATTAGTAACCATTAACTGCCACTAAGAGCACAAAATGTCTTTGGAATGAAATCTCACTTGAGCAGTTTTTTCAGATTCAAAGGTCTTGTTTTTGCAAGGTGATAGCTGAGGGAGGTCGCTGGTGCAGCAGGGGCTCCTTGTAAAACTACACCCGGAACGTCGCCCACCCTATCATGGAGAAAGGGTCTCCTAGGTGTGGCTTTAGACACAAGACAGATCACATGGTATACATTTTGCTCAATCAATCATTCATCCCTACCTGTCGTGCTACTCTCCGGGCTTCCCAGTAAGGCTTGGAGTCTTCCACTGGTTTTCCAATCTTCTTAACCAGTTCATCGAGTTTGACTGTGGCTTCAACTAAAACAGAGCGGAATTTCTGCCGAGCTTCCTGCAAGATAAAGAAGTCTTTGTCAGTTACGTCTGGATCAGCAATCACAATTTCACTTTTTTGCCTTTTTTAAATTATCAACAGATAATGGCCCAGATATTTATTACGTAGGAGCCACCTCATGCACTACTTTAAAAGCTTTAATTAAACCAAAAAGAGTCACCTAGTGAGGCACAGCAGAGACGGCAGAATCTCGTGAGTTACAAAATCAGAACTGGAGGTAATTGGACTTCACTTTAAGTGACAATGACATCGTCATGACACAGCAACGACTACGGCGGTCTTCCCGGTGACACGGCGCGTAAACAAAGTTCAGTGAAATATCTGCGTCTCAATCCCCATACGGACTCTCAGGATGCACACCGGTGTGCCAGGCGTCCAACGCAGGCATCGCTATAAGCAAGACGGACATTTTGAGGTCAGGTAGCGCCATTCACTAATGGTGGCACTGCAGAGCTGTCAATTGTTGCCATGTTGGTAAGCACTTGCAAGTACGAATCTCCAGGTACTTTGTACGCATGACAAGACCGTCCCTACAAATTTATAAACCCATAAAATGAACTTTCTTAAACAAAATAACTGCACACGTTGGAAATTCCAAAGGAGTGGAAAATATCAACCTGCTGTATGAAAAGGAAGACCTGGCCGATCCAAGCAACTGTAGGCCAGAAAGCCTTACGTGAACCACAGATACATTTATGAAATGAATATGAATAATAACATCAATAACAACGTCACATTACACATTTACTTATATAGCACTTGTCTCACCAGTCAAACAGACAGTGGGGAGCCACTTTGACCAGCAGCACTGTGTAGGATCCACCAGGATGATGTGATGGCAGCCATTCTTGCGCCACTCATTGGCCATTAGATGGTGGCAGGTGAGACAGTGAGCCAATCAGTGACAGGGGATGTTAAGGGGGTTCAGAATGTCCAGGCTGTGGTGGGCATTTTAGCCAGGACTTTGAGGTACATCCTACTCTTTTTGATTTTTGGGGATCATTTATGACCACACAGAGTCAGGACCTTTGGTTTTGTGTCACCATTTTAACAGCACATTGTCCCCACCACTGCACTGGGGCACTGCCCCTCTGCTGGAGTCACCAACACCTCTTCCAACAGTAACCCAAGCCCTAACCTAGTTGGTCTCCTGGTCGGGCCCAACCTTGCTTAGATTCTGGTGGGTGACCTGTTCTAAAGTAGTTAAGGAGGACATCGAGCAGCACGGCTTCAGAAGAGCTGCCGTGGGTTCAGACGCGTTTTAATAACGTGCAGGAATTCTATGAGGAAGCAACAAACGGATACGACAAGAGCGGTGCATACGATATTATTAATCTCGATTTTCAGGAGCCATCTGATAAGAGAGGTTAGCAGTGTACCTAAAAGACGTGAGAGTTCAGGGCGGGGTGTGTAGGTGGGCACAAAAAGCAAAGGGGTATGGCACAAGGAACCTGATCTGAATTAGGGGGCGTCCAGCAGGGGGGCAGTGCTAGGAAGCCAGACGCAAATACACAATGGGGGGTCCGCAACTTGAAAGTCCACCTTATGAGAAGGAGTTAGGATTAGATTAGGGGATAGAAACCCAAAGGCGCATGGATTCCAAAAATAACAACATTTAAAGATCTACGCACCATCTACAGTAAAATCAATAAAACACTCAAACCCCATTTCTTTCTGTTTAAATGGTGTTTACCTACAAGTATTTATACAAACGTAACACATTCTAACTGTTCAATTGTCAAAGAGGGTTCAAACTGAATGACCCCTACTGGTCAAACTAAATACAACTTGGGGGCTCTCTTCGCCCGCCCGCCCCGTGTTTGGTTAACCGGATGAACAATTTAAAGAGATTGTTAGTTTCATGGCAATTGTTACATATGCATTATTTTCACTTTTACTTTAAAACTTTAGTAAAAACAAAATTTGGAATGAACTTTCCTTCAAGATTGCATTGAATTTTCATTCCAAGTTTGTTCATCTTAAAACTTTCACATCCTAACCCACCGCTGTCACTTCAGGTGGGCTCTGTCCTGGGGTCCCTCCTCTTCGTTATTATATATAACATTATCTTCCACGGTCACGCTGATGACCCCCAGCTCTACCTCACTAGCAAACCTACTGTTTCCTTTCCACCCTCCTCACTTACTGATTGCATAGCAGAAATCAAATCCTGGTTTTCTTCAAACTTTCTTAAATTAAATACAAGTGACAAGACGGAGGTTCTGCTCATTGGTACAAAATCCACATTATCCAAAACTGATCATTTTTCATTTGTTATTGATAATTCCCCACAGGTGTCATCCTTGACAGTACTTTACCCTTTCAGTCCCACATCAGTAACATCTCCCGGTCTTCATATTTCCACCTGCGTAACGTTAATCGTATTCGCCCCCCGTCCCTCGCTCTTCACACCACTGCTATCCTCGTTCACAGTCTCGTCTCGATTATTGCAATTCCTCGCAAATCTCTTTCTAAACTTCAACTGGTCCAGAATTCAGCTGCCCACCCACATCATTACTAGACCCCCTCTATTCACCACATCACTCCCGTCCTGCAGCAGCTTCATTGGCTTCCAGTTCAGGTCCAAATTCAATTCCCAGTTCTCCTACTAACGTTTAAGTCTCTCCACAGCCTCGCCCTCCATGTCTGTCTGACCTCCTCCATGTTGCCATTCCCTCTCGTACCCTCAGATCATCTTCCTCCATCCCCTTGAGTGTCCCCTTCGCCCGTCTTACCACCATAAGTGATCTGGAACTCACTACCATCTGAGCTTATAATCATTGATTCATTTTCACTTTTCCAATCTAAACTTAAAACTCTTTTTCTCTTTGTCTACCATTGCTCTGTCTGATTTTAATTTTCTATATTTTAGTTTTGTTAATAATGTGCGTCTTATCTATTGTTCGGTGTCCTTGAGTGTTTAGAAAGGCGCCTATGAATAAATAAAATGTATTATTATTACATCTCCACCTTTAAATCTCTGCTTAAGGCAAAGTAAATACAAGCTGTGAATCATCCGCGTGCTAATAAATATCTTTCGAGTCCCTCTGAAATTAGCTGAGGTGTGTTATACGGTGACACGCAGTGCTGTCTCATTATGCAGCGCTGAGCAATTCACTGGCAGACTTAGGCAAATGGATTTAAAAATCAGTCTGAATTACGCCATACGAGCACAGTGATTTGGTTTAGTTTTGTTCTTTATTTGGCCTTCTACAGTTTCTTGTATTAGGCCCGTGGGGCCGGAGTGCAGGGTCAGCCATTGCACAGCACTCTTGGAGCGATTGCAGGTTAAGGGTCTTGCTCAAGGGCCCAGCAGTTTAGGATCTCTTTTAGCAGTAATGGAGATTCGAACCTGCAACCTTCCGGACAACCAGGCGTCAGCCTGCCCAAACCCCGACACGATCAGAGAAGCACAGTTCCAAACCCAAATAAATGAAGGTTTTATTTCAAATACCTCTGAAAGTATCACAAAAGGCACAGAACACTGGTCCCTATCTCTCTCCTTTCCTCTCACCACCGCACTGCCCTCCTCCAGTCAAGCGCTGCCTCTCTACCTCCCAGCTCCGACTTGCATGGATAAGGGAGTGCGGCCCCTTTTATTACAGACTCGGGAGTACTTCCGGTGTCAGGGCGATTGTCTGATGGAAGTACTTCCGGGGCACACGGCGGTCCATTATCAGAGTAGGGAGCTTGTTTCCCCTGCAACGCCCTCTTGGCGGCACCCCGTGACCCCAGCAGGGCTGCCCTGCCAGACTACATTTCCCGGCATGTCCTGCTGGCTTCCCACTGGGTATGGATATCCAGGACTGCTGCCATCTAGTGTGCTGGGGGAGTAGCAATTCCCTAGTAATCGCTCTACTTTTATAGGGGCCTTCCTTCCGGGTCTGCTTCCTTTCCTGGCTGGGATGTCCGTCCAGGCCGTGTGGCACCTACACAGTGCCGATCCTTAGCCTCAGAGCACACACAGCACGCTTCACATATGGACCAGCAGACCTTCCAGATTGAACTTCAGTTTTGTGAAAGGAAGTAACAAAAGAAGAAATATTATAAAAGTGTAAAGCCTTTGTTGTTGGGCAGCTTCAGGACAAAAATCTTTTTTTACAACGTGCAATAAATCGGCACATGGAGCATTCCTGCAGGCATTGTGGTCGGGCAGTGAAGGAGCCGGCCGGGCTGTAAAGTGTAAGATTACCTCTGACCTTGGGATTGATTTAATTGTGGTAAAAAAAAGTCAATTGCCTTTCCTTGGACAGCCATGTATGGCAAAGTGCAAACTTCAATTCAGGGTCTAAAAAAAATAAAAAAGGGCAAAACAAAAAGAGCTTTCTCAAGAAACATGTCAGCCTATGGCTGTTTTGTGAAATGATGACAACTCCATGTCACAGATGGCCAAGAAATGTAAGATTTCATACAAAGATGCCTACTTCAGTCTTGAAAGAAGACGACAAGCGCAATTGAACCAGGAAACGAGAAGAAGCAGAAGGCCCAGACGCTCGACTGCACAAGAGGACGGGTGCTGGCTCCATGGCTAAGGGTCTGCGCTGCTCTCTGGAAGGTCGTCGGTTCAAATCTCGTTATTGCCAGAAGGGATCCTACTCTGTTGGGCCGCCCTTGAGCCAGACCCTTAACCTGAAAATTGCCGTACAATGGCTGACCCTGCACTCTGACTCCCAAAGGTCATGTGAAAAGACAATAAAATAGATCAAGTCCAAAAAAAGAAGAGGATAAGTACGTCCAAGTGTGTAGTTTGAGAAAGGAATGCCTTACAGGTCCTTAAATGGTACACACTAAACACCTGTGTGATCTGCAAGAAATAAAATAAAAGAGGGTCAGAGGACACGGATATTGAAGGGTGGATTTCTGGGAGACCACAGGCCTTTGACCATTTTAAGCCTTTTCTTCTTATTTGCCAGTTTCAAGTACTTGGTGGTCCACATCAGCGACATGCCGGACTGGTCTCGTAACAGAGAGGAACTGGAAGGTGAAAGGGCACGTCCTTCACATCATCTACACCTTTGTGACGGCCAGTGTGGTGGGCTGGGCTGGTCACACCACATCGAGAAAAGCCCACTGAATCAACAAGCTAATTAAAAAGGACAGGCTCAGTTATGAGACACACTCTGGTCCCCCTGAAGGTCGTAGCAAAGGAGGGAATGGACACCAAACTGAGCACCATTATGAGTAACGCTGCACATCCTCTCTGTGACACATCAACACTGAGGACTTCAAGCCAACAAATTATTCAGCAGAAGTGAGTCAGGAAACACAACTGGGGCTCCTCTAACAGGGACTGGGACAGTCAAGTCAGAAGCTTTTTAATTTTCTTGCTTTTTAGTCATTCTGGTGTGTGTTCAGACCATAGTGTGTATAACATTATTTATCTATTTACTACACAGTAACGGCACAGAATACACTTGACTTGACCAGACTCCATTGACCTTATATGTGCACAATGATTTAAGATATGAAGATGTAGGGGAAGTGATCGTGAAGGTGGTAGGGATGAGAACGGCACCCGTATGCATGCTCCGCTCTGCTGCCCGCTGCCAACAATGGATTCTACAATAAAATAAAATGAGTAATAATTCTAAAACTGTCGGCTTTTAATATAAAGCTGTAGTGCAGAGTTTCAGTGTAGCTAATGTGTATCAAATTTCAGGCTACAGGTTATGTGATTTTTGACCTTCCTGGGTTGACCTTTGACCTTGGAGGTCAATCATCACCCCGATAGCGGATAGTAGACGTCACGTAGTATATGTGGACCAAATTTCAGGTCAAACGGTCAAACGGTGTGTGGACTACAGGTGATTTAAAATCCTGGACAGACAAGGTAGCGTATTTTATATAAGACGACAGTTAGGAGACCTGGGTTCGCTTCCCGGGTCCTCCCTGCGTTGAGTTTGCATGTTCTCCCCGTGTCTGCGTGGGTTTCCTCCGGGCGCTCGGTTTCCTCCCACAATCCAAAGACATGCAGGTTAGGTGGATTGGCGATTCTAAATTGGCGCTCGTGTGTGTGTGTGTGTGTGTGTCCTGCGGTGGGTTGGCACCCTGCCCGGGATTGGTTCCTGCCTTGTGCCCTGTGTTGGCTGGGATTGGCTCATGCAGACCCCCGTGACCCTGTGTTTGGATTCAGCGGGTTAGAAAATGGATGGATGGATTTACTTACCTTTGGACAAATAAAAAGTTCTGTCTGTCCGTCTTTATCCATCTTTACATCATACGGCAGCCTACGCAGATTCTTTCCAAGAACCACAACCCTCACAAACCAGCAATTCTCTTTCTCGGTGTGGCTTCTTCGTGCGTTTTTTCATATATGAAGGCGTTCGTTGGTGTGCGTGTGTGTATATTCACATGTACATACACTTACACACACAAACACACACGCTTTTATTTGCATATTTCCTTTAGAACTGACGCGTACCCAATCAAGGACCACATACTATATGAAAGGGACTCAAATCTCATTTGAAAAGATCGGATTTCTGTGTCGCACAGCCCTGGAAACGTCGAATTTGTGTCACATTAAGGCAAAAAAATCCTATTTGAGTCACTTCAGCCTGGTAATGTGAATACAGCCTAATATAAACCTTTGTGATACATGAAATACTTCATACAGGTCAGCTTTTGGGATTTGCACACCAGGTTTATCTTTGGTAATTCCATCCATCCATCCATTTTCCAACCCGCTGAATCCGAACACAGGGTCACGGGTGTCTGCTGGAGCCAATCCCAGCCAACACAGGGCACAAGGCAGGAACCAATCCCGGGCAGGGTGCCAACCCACCGCAGGACACACACACACACCAACCACACACACGAGGGCCAATTTAGAATCGCCAATCCACCTAACCTGCATGTCTTTGGACTGTGGGAGGAAACCCACACAGACACGGGGAGAACATGCGAACCCGGGCCACCTAACTGCGAGGCAGCCTCGCTACCACTGCACCAACGTGCCGCCCATCTTCGGTCATTCCCTCAAAATTATTTTTGCGAGTTTTGCGAATTATTACAGAAAACCGCAGATGACGCTGTAGTAGCTCTATTTAAATGAACTGCAAATCTCAGCAGCACATAAGTAGTCTGCCATTGGGCTGTGTTGGCGGTTCCTGCAAGGGCTGCTGGGTAAAAGATGAGAGCGCTTGTTGTAAAAGTGAGTCTTAAGAAGCCGACGTTATGGGCAATCAGTGGTGTCTTTAGGTTTCAACACTTCACTGCATGACAGCATCGGATTGCAGTTTTCTCTGAATTTACGATCTCGTCCTGTGCCTGCTTGTTTGTGCGATTTCATCTGGGTCGCGCTCCCAACTTCTACTCTACAAATCTTCACATACGTCGGCATCATGATAGGACAAACCTTTACGTAACTTTTAGGAGGCTCGTCATCAGGGGTTTCATTTTTTTTTTTTTCTTTTAAGAACAGATGAGAACAGGCCATTCAGCCCAACTAAGCTCGTCAGTTCTGTTCACTTACAGTACGTCCTCCAAAATAACATCATCATCACGACGACATTATAATATTATTAAGAACAATAATAATCATCATTATCATGATCAAGTTCTGAAAGTCCCTAAAGTCCTCCTGTCCAACACACTACTCGGTCGCTTATTCCAAGTGTCTGTAGTTCTCACTGTAAAGAAAAACGTCCTAATGTTTCTGCTTTATTTCATAACTACAGCACCGCCACAAAACTGGACTGCATCGTGAGCGTTTATCATTTTGTGTTTAGTGTTTCGCTGTAGTTCTCTTATATTTGTATTATTAATCATGTTTGTTGTTTATTACCATAGATATACGCACAACCTTATTATAATAAAATTGCATGTTGTAAAAAGTTTCAGTTTATTGGCACAATTTGTCCAGGAGACTCCACACGTTTGTCTCGGCAGCCAGCCTCACGTCATTTGCCCCGTGTACTGATTGTTCCCTCTTGCGTTTTTCTCAACTTTTTGCATCTTATTTAGTGCAATAAACTAATAATATACGGTAATCATGGGCCCAAAACGTGTTCACAGACTTTCACAGCTCTCGTAACCCGCACACGACTCGCAAATCACAGCTGTGGTTTAATTCAGAAAGTAAATTGCAGATGGCATTTTTAATGACTGATCGACTTTGCTCCCCTTCTTCTCTGGCTCTGCCCCCTGCTCACTTCGCTCACCAATCCCCAGGCGGGCACTACACACTAGCCACTTCGCAGCTCTGCCACTCGCGTATGGGAATGTGGATGTACAATTTAAACAGATTGTTATTTTCATGGCAATTGTTACATGTGCATAAAAGACCTAACTCTCTTACATTACAGCGAGTAATTAACCATCGTAAAAAATAGTAAAACGTAATAAATTGAAAGAAAATTATGTTTCACGTTGCGTTAGAGGTATTCATTGCATTATATGTTTTTGTTCTGTTTGGCTTTGAAATTAACACGCAAATACTTTTTAAACTTACACTTTTACTTTAAAACTTCAGTAAATACAATTTTTGGAATTAACTTTTCGTCATATCGCATTGAATTTTGATTCTGCGTTTGGACTTTCATCGTGACAACGCAACATATAACTGCCCATGTGTGAATATCGTTTCTATCTCTCTAATAAATAAAATGACTTTTTCAAATGTTTGTCCCTATGATTTGTTAATTTTCATTGCAAAAGCTCTTCTAACGGGAAACTGTAAAAGTTTTAATACAAATGGCATATCAAGTTCTCCTTTGGTGTCTCTTGTTAGATGGACTACATTACCTTTCTTGCCGCCTGTTAAAATTTTACATGTTAGAATTGTTCGACCAATTGTCCATACAACTAATCTTATTCAATTGCATAGACAATCACTCACACATAAATTATGCAATAACATTACGATACGTCCTTCTTTCAACAGTAATTCACCCGGTGGAAGACCGGACAGTGATTACGGTTGTAGATATTCAACGGGAAACTAATCAATAATATTTTAGAATAAGCTCTTAAAGCACTGAGGAAGCAGATTTTCTTCCATTTCTTTTTCTTCTCCATTTACCTTTATCCACTTATTAAACTCAACTTATTTTTTTTTTTACTAGGGCGGCACAGTGGCGCAGTGGTAGCACTGCTGCCTCACAGTTAGGAGACCCGTCTGGGTTTGCTTCCCGGGTCCTCCCTGCGTGGAGTCTGCATGTTCTCCCCATGTCTGCGTGGGTTTCTTCCCACAGTCCAAAGACATGCAGGTTAGGTGCATTGGCGATCCTAAGTTGTCCCTAGTGTGTGTGTGTGTGTGCCCTACGCTGTGCCCAGGGTTTGTTTCCTGCCTTGCTCCCTGTGTTGGCTGGGATTGGCTCCAGCAGACCCCCATGACCCTGTAGTTAGGATATAGCGGGTTGGATAATGGATGGATGGATTTATTTTTACTAGGTTTAAGTTTTACTCTGTTGGCCATGCTTTCTTTCTCAGAGGTGGAGGTTGATTTATTTTCAATCCTAGTTTTTGTAAAAATTGATCTATTTGTATGGAATGATTACAATAAAATAAAAATTATTAAAAAAAAAGATATTCTTCGTGATATTGTAAGTTGATGTTTTCATCTTCCGCACCATCACCACCAACTGGTTCAGCAGAGTCTATTGATACGCATTTAACAAATTGCTAATGCAATCAATCCAAAATTTTCATATTAACTCGTTTGACTTCATCGTTTCTTAATGCTAGGATTGGCTGTGTACTCATTTCAGAATTAAATTCTTCAATAAGATTTGGACAGAATATGTCCTCTTTTATTGGGAATATTGGGAACTTAAAGTGAGCAAAATGTAAAAATTTATAAGAGCTGAGAGTGCAAGAACTGTGTCTGGCAAACGCATTCACACCAAAGAGAGGCGAGAGGACCGCAGGCGTGGGCTGTAAATGGGAAAGGATTACCAACTTGAAAAAATCTCTTGTCAATAGTCTCGTCTCAAGATTTTCTTATATAATAGAGAGATTTGTTTAAACAAATGCTGATGTTCTTACCAGGTACACATATACTAACATCTAGTGGTCTACTCCAGGAGCACATGAGGTCTTCTTATCGTGTGGCCCACTTAACTTGTTGACAGCTAGAACTGCGGTCCCCTCTGGTGTGGATGGTACTGCGCCTCTGCTAGACGCATGTGCAGCTACTTGTTAATCCTCCATAAGGAGCGCCCATTCCTAGACTCTCAAGCAAAACATTCCAAAATAAACTGACAACTGTGACATATATATATATATATATAATTTTTTCCCCTTTTCTGAAAAACAAGTTTACAGTGAAACGGAATTGTTACCTTCTTCACCGCACAGCTATTAATTAGTCCTCCTCGGCAGCACCCTTTAAGTTTGGTTTAGTAATCGTCAACTTCCAAAAATGAAGTCTCCTACCTAAAGGGAGAACACAGTCTGCGTCTTCACCATAATTTCAGTGTACTGCGTCGTCCGTCCACAAACTCGAGAACACAAAAGTGTTTATAAAGCGCTGCTGTGTCTTCCTCTGTAAACAGCATCCAACCTCAGCTCCTCTCCAGATACTCTGAGAAGTCAAAAGAATTTGGCAGTTTCTTAGCTCAGCACTGTCCTGGAAGCAGTCTGAACGCGGGCCAGCCAAGTACGACACGAGTCAAAGGCACCACGCCTTACCGAGCAAAGCAAAAGCCAAACAGATGGATGATACTTTAGTGGGCATCACCAATTAAATGTTTCACTTTTGCTTTGCATGGACATCAGAAAACAAGTCAAACTGAGCATCCAACCCCATTTTGGTCACACGGACTAGCCAATTTTTATTTATTTAGTGACTAATTTTACATGCTGTTCAGAATAAGGGGGTATTTTTCGTACGTGGCCTGATCCTGGATCTGTCAGTTTTTCGAAACTCTTGCTGAATGTGTTGTCATAGCAGCACATCCAAATCCTCAAACCTGCACGGAGCAGGTTTGTTCTATGTAAACAAGGATTAGCTCACACACTTAATCATTTTCTGTGCATGGAATTCATTCAGTCATGGCTTCACCGTTCATGAACATGCAACCAATTGAGATCGGTGTGCAAATTATAAGAAGAGAATTTCATATAGAGAGGGTATTGCGTGATCGGCAAAATCCTTTATTGCTCCCGGAGGAAATTCTTTTCGAAAGATACCGCTTTAGCTGAGGGGGAATATTGTACCTCAAAGATTTATTAGCACCTTATATTCGAAGTCAAACTCGGCAAAGTTGGGCTCTCACAACCACACAGACAGTATTGCATTACTTTGAGGTTTTTTGCAAGCGGCACTTTTTTTAGATAGATAGATACTTTATTAATCCCAAGGGGAAATTCAATATACAGTAGGCGATGCGGTAAATCTATCTAAAAGTGCATTTTGCCAGGCAATTCGTAAAGTCTGTTTGGCTCTGAAATATTTTCTTCGGGTTTTCATTGTGTTTCCTGGACACCTGCATGTGCAGACAATAAAAGAGGTGTTTCATGCCATTGCAGGTAGGTAATACACAGGCAGAAACACCCAGAGTTCCATAAAGATTCTCACAATCAGCCTAACATTCTCATTACCCAGGATTTCCAAACGTGATTGGGGCACATGGGACTGATCAGAGTGGAGTTTGATCAAACATTATTTGGAAAATGTACCTCTCCTCCTGAAGAATAATCAGACACAGTGTCTTCATCAAATACTCGTTGGTCAGACACAAGTTCTAGGGATATGACATTCCCTGCAACTGACCCAACAAAAAAGAGGGCTAAATGGAACATACCTATGGCACACATTGAGGACAAATACATGCAATGACCATCTTTACCTGAAATGAAGTGACCATTACATCCTGCCACTGGTTCGGAGGAGGAGCTTCCCCCTGGAATGCCCTCAGAAACAAGGCGATGGGCATTTTGCTGGAGAGCCAACTCTTCTGTAGAGGTTAGGTCTGGACCGTGTGGACCTCCACCTGTTTTTTGCTTGTCTGCCTTCTTATTAGCTTTAAAAATTAATGTTTATTTATATTATATATGATTCTTTGTCAACAATTCTTTAAATAGTTATATGCCAATATTTACCATTTTGAAGTATATTCTTGTACTTCACTTTAACCTGTTCCCATGTTCTCCTTGTGCTCACGTTTGATCTGGAATTATGACATATTAAATAATAATTAATCTGACACATAGGAAATGAAACGCTGCATTCAGTAAGTACAATGCACACTACTTAGCGTTTAATTTGTCGGCCACTTTTTGCCAGCCGTCTTTTCTGGTTTGGGCTGCTTTTGCAGTATTACCCCTTGTGCATATTAAATCTTGAAATTCTTCATATGCTTCGAGTAAAAGGTCCTGCTCCACTTGTGTGAAAAAAAAGAAATGCACCCGTTCTTTCGTCATTTTGTCACAGCCTATCAAAGACTTGCTGATCATGTTTTCTAGACTCAATATATATGGCCTTTTCAATCAGCACGGACGCGCGCAATCATCGCGGATGATTAGATCCAGCTAGACTAATCTACTACACGGCTGCATTTGAAAAACCGACTTATCACGGATGAGTTTCACCGGCATTAACTCATCCAAGATGAGGCATCCGATCTCGGATGATTTAAGTGACGTACGGAAAATACCCCCCATGGTCATCCACATGAAGCCAAGCATGTTGAGGCCTAACTAGCACATTCGAACATGAGAACAATATGGTCAAGAACAGGCCGCTCAGCCCAACAAGGAGCACCAGGCCTATCCACTTACTTCTTCTAAAATAACCGAGTATTGAAGGTCCCTAAAGTCCTCCTGTCCACCACACCACTTGGTCACTTATTCCATGTGTCTGTGGTTCTCTGTGTAAAGAAAAACATCCTAATGTTCATAATTTGTAATGTTGAGGGTAAATTTTGTAAGACTAACATCTGATGGTCAACTCCAGGAAATTGTGTGAAATTTACCTTCAACAACTTTCCAACGATGCCCTCATGTTCTCGATCGACTCATTTTAAAGTCACAGTCTTGTTCCTTGGATACTTGGATGGGAGACCATCTAGGAAAAGCTTGGGTTAATCCTGGAGAGGTGTTGTTGAGGTCAGTAGGGGGTGCTTATGCTGCAGTTGGTGTGTGGACCCCGATGCCCCAGGGGCATTGAGAGGGACACTGTGCTGTAAAATGACATCTTTCAGATTAGACATAAAATGGAGGTCCTGACTCTCTGTGGTCATAAAAGATTCCCTGGCCATCCTTCGTAAAGACTTAGATGTTTTCCGATGTCCTCGCTAAATTGTCCACCATATATATATATATATATATATATATATATATATATATGGGTGACGATTTGACTAACTCGCAAAAGACAGAATTGTTACGTTTGATTGAGCGGAACACTGATGTTTTTTTCGGACACTCCAGGCGTGACTAACCTTGCAGAACACAAAATCACTACTGAACCCACTGTTCGGGTGCAGATGCGGTCGTTTCTGATTCCGGAAGCGAGACAGAATATTGTGCGCGAGGAAGTCAAGAAAATGCTGGCATTAGGTGTAATTCGTGAAAGTAAAAGTGATTGGTGCAGTCCAGTCGTATTAGTCCCAAAACAAGACGGTATGGTTCACTTCTGTATTGATTTCAGGCGCTTGAATAATGTCTCTAAATTTGATGCTTATCCATTGCCACGTGCTGACGAGCTGTTGAAAAAATTGGATCTGGCGACCTCTCTGTCCTGTCAAGTAGCACGTTTAAACTTTTGAAAGAGACATGTTTGTTTGCAGTGTTTGAATAAAGTTCCTGTCTCTACAACCTCCTCTGTTTCTGTACAAATCTGTGACCCAAGCGTGACTATATCTATATACAGTATATATATATGTGTGTGTGTGTGTGTGTGTGTGTGTGTGTGTGTGTGTTTGCTTGTAAGGTTGTGTCAGGGGATTGGAGGCTCTGAGACATACCTATAGGGCAATTTATAAAAACTATTACAATTTTCTTTTACAATTAGCATAGCATACTACATGAATTCTACTCTTACTTAAATCATAATTCAGCATTGTATGCAGTGGTATGTCCGAAACTGGAGCTTTGGGTTCTCAATTTCCTTCTGACCTTTAGAAAAAGGCTCAATTCAGCCATTAAGCCATCTTCATCTTGATGAAGATTACTGAAAGCTCGGCTGGGACTGCCCTTGGCATGTGCTGCAGATGGCCCTCCGACTGTGGATCAGCTTCATCCTGCACACATGCCGGTCTACCATGGGATGGGCACCACAATACCATATTATTAAAAACAAAATAATATATTTGGGAATTTATTATCTTCATATATAAAATGCCATCAATTAGTTCCATGTTCAGTTTAAGTTTAAGCAGATTTTCAAAAATATGTCAAGCTTCTATTTGGAAAAGAAAAAAATCATCCAACTTTTTTTCTTTTTTTTTAAATAATGGATGGTAATAATGGTGTATGTTTGTTTTTTAAATGAATGTCAATGAAAGGGTGTCAGATGAATTACCAGTAAGGCAGGACTGCTCAGCTACGTCACACGTAAGGCCGCAGATCTCGGCGACGTCTCATCAAGCGAGCTCTTTGTCTGTGGAAATGGAGCCAATTAAATAAATTATTTAAGGCTGGAATGCTTCATTTTTAAAACATGTCCTACTTTGGATCTACTCAAATGTGTGTTTAAAATTGTGGGGTACACTCCAGAGTCAGGTATACGACACCAGGAGAACATTCACTTGCTGTCTTTCATACATTTGTCAGAATGACGACATGTTGGAATGTTCATTTCTCAAACAGCAATCATGGTTTTTAACCGTTAATAAAATCACATGAACCACCTTTTATTTTTGCTCTTCAAAAGTGATGTGTTTTTTTAATGCTTTATGACAGCTCCAGCCACGTCCTTGCGTCACACTAGCAGTAAAAGGACAGTTTTTGCCCTCAATGCAGTCCTGTAGATTCATCTGCACAACTTTATTTGTATTATATAAACATTAGGAAGGTGAGCCAACTGCCCACTACAACTCCTGCTGTTGGCATATGGTGGGCTTCAGGAGTAGGGAGGGACCTTTATTGGCAATAGGCGAACTTTTAGTTTGTACAGAGGGCACGGCTTTGGACAAACAGCCTGCGTCAAGCCTGAAGCTGACAAAGATTCTAAAGTAACAGGGGAGAAAAAAAAAAGGATTTTGTCGTTCTCAGTCGGTTAAGTTTGATTACAAAACAAGTTTGTGTTACAGGTAGGATATTAGTGACCGACATTTGTGACATCTTCCAAGGCCATCTGTAATGTCATTTGAACTATCAGGCGAGTAAAGAGTCTGCTCCGCTGATCTCTTAAATAAATGAGCAGCTTCCTTAGCATTCCTTCATAGTGGGGGAAAGTTGGCAGTCGGCTCTCATCATAAAATGAAGTTTTATTTAGCGTTTCATAGGCTGGTAACCACTTAACTACTATGGGCCGCTGCCACCTGGCCAAAGTACACCTGCAATTTCCACAAAATGGAAGAAAGATCTGCCAGAGTGGCACATGTCTGAGGAAAGCGAAAGGGGCCTGGACAGTCCCCCTGGCATCAGATTCAGCCAGCTGGAGCTTTTGTTTCACTCTCCTCCCTGTCCGTCTGACCACAGCATGTGTTACTATGGAAGGTTTTCCATTTCTCATTCCTTCTGTTTTATAGAAACCTTTTATAAATAATTGTTTGGCTCTGTACTTTCTTTACTACTTTCTTTTTGTAACTCTGCTAGCTGTAAACAACTCAAAAATACTTTTTTGTATGAAAATTGGCTCCCTAAAGTAGAGGCAAGTTGTTGTTGTTATTATTGCCAGTGTGTAATCCGTGTCATTAAGGTCGCGCAACGCTGTCATCAACTTTCCTCCAGCAAAACAGACAAAATAATTTAGTTATCCAGGATTACTAAATCCAGGATTCATGGACAGAATTTCTAGGCGCAGCCAGGGTGTTGAAGGGGTCCGGTTTGGTGGACTCAGGATTAGGTCACTGCTTTTTGCAGATGATGTTGTCCTGTTTGCTTCATCAGGCCGTGATCTTCAGCTCTCTCTGGATTGGTTCGCAGCTGAGTGTGAAGCGGCTGGGATGAGAATCAGCACCTCCAAATCCGAGAGCATGGTCCTCAGCCGGAAAAGGGTGGAGTGCCCTCTCAGGGTTGGGGGAGAGATCCTGCCCCAAGTGGAGGAGTTCAAGTATCTCGGGGTCTTGTTCACGAGTGAGGGAAGAATGGAGCGTGAGATCGACAGGCGGATCGGTGCGGCATCCACAGTGATGTGGGCTCTACATCGGTCTGTCGTAGTGAAAAAGGAGCTGAGCCGTAAGGCAAAGCTCTCAATTTACCAGTCGATCTACGCTCCTACCTTCACCTATGGTCATGAGCTATGGGTAGTGACCGAAAGAACGAGATCACAAATACAAGCGGCTGAAATGAGTTTCCTCCGCAGGGTGTCTGGGCTTTCCCTTAAAAATAGGGTGAGAAGCTCAGTCATCCGAGGAGGGGCTCAGAGTAGAGCCGCTGCTCCTCCGTATCGAGAGGAGTCAGATGAGGTGGCTCGGGCATCTGATCAGGATGCCTCCTGGATGCCTCCCTGGTGAGGTGTTCCGGGCACGTCCAACTGGGAGGAGGCCCCGGGGAAGACCCAGGACACGCTGGAGGGACTGTGTCTCCCGGCTGGCCTGGGAACGCCTTGGGATTCTCCCAGAAGAGCTGGAAGAAGTGGCCGGGGAGAGGGAAGTCTGGGCCTCTCTGCTTAAGATGCTGCCCCCGCGACCCAACCTCGGATAAGCGGAAGAGGATGGATGGATGGATGGATATCCAGGATTACAGGGTCCTGATCGTCCGGTGAAAGTCTCAACTGCAGGTGCTATTAAACTTGCTACAACAAGTCGCCACTCACCATTAGAACAATCTGGATGAGAACAGGCCATGCAGCCCACCAAAGCTCGCCAGTCCTGTCCACTTAAAGTTTTGAAGGTCCCTAAAGTCTGACTGTCCACCATCATTATCCTCTACATACCTAACCACAGACTGGAATGGTGTGGTCATCTCCATCAAGCCCAATAACAGGACGTTACAAGCGCGCGCAGCGCAGCACAGCACAGCAGGTTGATATGTCCACATCCTGCCAGATTATAAAAGTCCGGGGGGCCGCCTGAGCCAGCTAATTGGGTGAAACCAAAAACAAAGACCACAGGGCCAGCTGCTTTCTGGTGGGGGTTTCCATTTGAATCAAACTGTAGTGCGAAAGCTTATGCTGAGTGAGTTTAAAAAAAAAAAAAAACAAAACCAAAAAAAAAATGAACAGGAACAGCTGACGCCTTTTTACTCACGCCAACACCATAAAATATTACATTGCACTGTGCTACAGTTTTACTAAAATGCTCTTCTGGAATTGCCTTGTGTATCCCGAAGATGAAAAGGTCAACGTTTAAGTGAGCTCATCATGGGTGGACATCAAGAGCTCTTTTCACCACGGAGATTCAGATTTTACTGTTATAGACACACTTGAACATTTTGCCGGCTAAAATAAATTCCTAACGACAGAAACAGCAAGAAAGAGAAGAGGCACGGAGGAGAGCGAACAACAGCTGCCAGATGCCCTTCTGAAAAATATCCAAGACCAGTAATTGAAATGTGCCTCCCTGAACATACAGTAAGAAAAAAATACAAATAGACAAACACTTAAGACAAAAGGAAGAAGAGACGCCAAACTCGATGGAAGACGTTAAACTGTGAATGGATTTTCCATTAGAAATGTTTATCTAAAGGAGTGAGTAACAGTTCTGGAATATCCAAATGGTTTTTGCTCTAACTAGCACATAAAGCAGCAGGAATTTTAAAAATCCCAAAGCCTTAAATGATTCAAGTTACATCACTTAACAACCGCTCAAAGCTTTTAGATTTCATTTTAAATGGGTGGCACACATGCGAGCACATACCTCCAGTTCCGTCTCCCATCTATTAATGTCGTCTGTAGACTGGTTCAGTTTTTCCAATTCGCCCTGAAAAAAGACAAAATGAAAACATTCAACGACGTGAAGCAACATCTGGACGGAGTTAAGACATCTGGCGCTGCTACACAACGCATTCAACGGCCTTCAGAGAACACGGCGGCCAAAGAGAGCTTTAAAAACGGAAAACTCTTTGAACAAGCGGACGGTGAGAAGATCATCCTAACTGCTCAGGAGATCATCTACCAATTTACAGGACCCCGTTTTGTTTCACACCCCTCAAGTTCAGGCCTCGCTTGGAAACTTTGTAAATTTCACCAAAACATTAGGAGGTTTATCTTTACAGAGAGAACCAGACATGTGGAATAAGTGAACAGTTAGTGTGGTGGACAGGAGGACTTGAGGGACCTTCAAAACTCAACCTGCTGTTATTTTAGAAGAAATACGTGGGTGGGACTGGCGAGCTTTATTGGGCTGAGTGGTCTCGTCTCGTCCAGATTGTTCTAATTCTAATGTTCTCAGAGGTTGACGCTACCCTGGTAATGCTAGGAGGGGGCAAGTCTGTTACCAGTCCACCAAGGTAGAGGTGCCAGTCCAGCAAAGGACACGCTCAAAGTCACGGACATCAAGCCAGTTTAGAGACCAATCAACTTACACACACGCACACACAGAGGCAGGCACACCTTAAATATTTCTTTTAGAAAAACCCATAGAGACCAAAATAAAATAGATCAAGGCTAGGACAATGTCACATCAGACTGTTGTAGTGATTTTCATCATGTACACGGGGTCTATAACTGTCACTTTACATGACATACCCCACAATTCTGTCCAACTAACCTGCGACTTGCTCTGATTAAACCAAACAGGTTTAACTTTTGTCTTAGCGGCAGACTTGCGTTCATGAGAGCCGACAACCAATGAATGCTCATCCAGAAGTGCAGAGCGTAGCATAGCGGCGATGATGAATACGGAGCACATGAGTCGAGGTATTGACACGAACACCATACATACAGATAGTATCAAATTACATATAAGGATCTCTGACCCTCTGTGCACCTCTAGCACCTTTCCTTGGTAGCCGAGAATGAGGTATTGAAGGCTGCCGTTAGATATGACGTAGTTAAAAAAAAATCTCCACGGTGGATTAATAAAGATTTAAAAAAGAAGCTGCAAAGGAAAAAACTGCTTTGTAAGGCATATAAGACTAATGACTGCAAAGTGAATGGTAGAGCGTATGAGAACATGAGGGCAACCATTAAGAAGGATATCAGGGAGGCTAAAAGACAGTTGGAGAGGAATAGAGCAGATAAGGCGAAAGAAGACCCCAATAGATTCTTAATAGTAAAAGAACAGACGAGGAGGAGGAGGTGAAGTGTATTAGAAATAGTAAAGGGGAATTAAAAAGATACAGACAGTAAAATAGCAGATGCCCTAAACTTACATGAGGTCTTCACAAGTGAGGAAGTGGATATCCTCCCAGTGATAACAGGGACTACTAAGGAGGTACTGAGGGATTTGGAAATTATAGAGGGAGAAGAGCTACTGAGATTAAATAAGCTGGAATCAAACAAATCACCAGTTCTTAAGGAGGCTAGTGAGTACAGATATAAACCCTTGACACATATTTTTAGGAAGTCAATGCACACTGGAGAGATTCCGAAGGACAGGAAAATGGCAAATATCATCCCATTATATAAAAAGGGTGACAGGGCAGATCAGAGCAACTGTAGGCCAGTACGCTTAACATGAAACATCACAGGAAAATTAATGGAAGGAATTATTATGGACAAGAATGAACACCACCTGGCAAGGACAGGACAGTCAGCATGAGGTCAGAAGAGGGAGGTCGTGTTTAACTAAAATGTTGGAATTCTATGAGGAGGCAACAAAAGGATCTGATCAAAGTGGAGCTGATGATATTATTTATCTGGACTTTAGAAAGCATTTGATGAGGTGCCACCTGAGAGGTTGGGCATCAAACTAAAAGAAGTGGGAGTTCAGGGTGATGTGTGTCGATGCGTGCAGAATTGGTTCAGACACAGGAAGCAGTGGGTGATGGTGTGAGGAACCTCATCAGAATTGGGCCGATGTTAAGAGTGGTGACCAGCAGGGGTCAGTGCGGGGGCCGCTGATATTTGTAATATATATATATATATAAGTGATTTAGATAGGAATATACGTATTGAGGAATTACTGAGGATTTGTTCTGTTCTGTGTATTGTATTGACCCCCACTGTACGCCCAACCTACCTGGAAAGGGGTCTCTCTCTGAACTGCCTCTCCCAAGGTTACTTCCATTTTTTTCCCTTCTAGGGTTTTTTTGGGAGATTTTTCTTGTCTTCTTAGGGAGTCAAGGCTGGGGGGCTGTCAGGAGGCAGGGCCTGTTAAAGCCCATTGCTTCACTTCTTGTGTGATTTTGGGCTATACAAAAGTTGTATACAGTACAGTATACAGTATAATAAATACACTATACAAAATAAAAAATTTACAAGTATGGAGCAGAATTTAACAGTAGATGATATCCCATAATATGATTTGGATTTGTTCAGAGTCCTGAAGACCTCAGCCATCAAGCTGCTTCCCCCATTTGGCCAGTGCTGGGCCAGCCAATTCGTTGAAAGGACCCCTCTACCTAATGATTCCTGTGATCCTCCATCAGGGATAACATTACCTTAGGCAGGCAAAACAACTTGGCAGTGGCACCAAGTGCCACATTTGAGTACCAAGAAGAGAAACAGAATAGGTGAGGGTTAGTAACAAATTCTAACTATCATGTTACTTATGTTTTAGTGCTAATGACTGACAACAGAGATGCAGTCTGTACAGTTAATCAGCAGCTCTAGTCAGGGTGTGCTAAACTGAAGTTGTGAGTCTTCAGCCGGGATTTAAAGGCTGAGACCAAAAGGGGCATCTCTTAATCTTAACCACAAAGTAACGGAACCCTAATGTTAACTACAGTCTAACGCAATGGGTTTTTCATGACTGACGTTGAAGGAGTTTCGTGATGTTGGGGTATTACATGACTGATCTCAAGCGGTCTGCAATGACACTCTGCTGCGGTAGCCTCTCTCGGGCATTTGCCCGTTAATCCCGCTTCTCCGACTCTCTCATCTCAAAGCGTCTAATTCTCACTTTCTGTCCGCTCAAATAATCCAAACCGTTAAAGGCGACTCGGTTTGCCTCCTACACCTTTTCTCCTCCTCGTTGCATCTCAGCCTCTTTTTTCTGGCACTTCTTTGTTCGATCGCATCACCAAAGCCAAGCTGGCCAGTCAGATTGCTCTGAGGCACCGGATACTCACACAGACCATAGAGTTTTATTACAATGGTGGGCATAAGCATTCAATTCCCTTGAAAGTCATCCTCATTTACTGCACGACATAAGATTTGGACACCTAAGTATCCATTACGTATCTTGAATGTGAACTCTTATGATATAACAATACATTTACATTTTCTGTAGATATTTAACTGAAGAAGAAAAACTCTGAAGTTTGTATTTGCCTAAGTATTTAAAGCTCTGTGCTTTGGAAGTTCCAGCTTTACACAATTGAGTCACAAACAACACAAAGGCGACAGTCATCTGACACTCATAATTAAATGAGGTCCTACTTGTGAGTCCTTTCTGTCTCTCTGGATATAAGAGGCCCCTTTGTAAGGCCAAAGTCTCCGTTGAATAGTCACCATAAAACTGAAGACAAAGGAGCATCTGCTGATGTGAGAAACAAAGCTGTTGAAAAGCACAAGGTAGGAAATGATGGCAGAAAATATTGAAGAGTTTGAATGTCCCACTAAGAACTTCTGGATCCATCATCAGAAAGTGGAGGTTCATCACTGCCCCCCCCGACTCTTACCAGAACAGACCGTCCACCAAAATTAAACATCAGAGCAGGACGTCAAGTAAAAATCCCATCGTCACTCTCTGAAGTCTGCAGTGCTCTTTGGCTGACACTGGGGTGAAGGTGCCAGGGGTCCACAATCTCGGGAGCTCTCCATAAAACAGGCCTCTATGGAATGGCAGCAAGAAAGAAGCCATTCCTTAAGAAGGTCCACATAAAAGCATTAATGGCACTTTCTACAAAGCATGAGATGGACCCAGTTAAGATGTGGGAGAAGGTTTTATGGTCAGATGAGACCAAAACAGAACTTTAAAGAGGTGTGTGTGACGTAAAACTACCACTGGCCAGGCCTCAAGAAACACCAGACCTACGGTGACATATGGTGGTGGTGGCATCGGCCTATGGGGACGCTTGTCATGTGCTGGGACTGGGAATCTTGTCAAAGATGAAGGAACAATGGATAGACACAAACACCATACGATATTGCAGGTGAACTTGTTCCAGTCGGCTCAGGAGAAGATTCATCTGTCAACATGACAATGACACAAAGCAGAAGGCCAGAGTGACACAGGAGTGGCTCAAACACTGAAAGGTGAGTGTTTTGGAATGGCCGAGTCAAAGCCCTGATCTCCACCCTACTGAGAATCTGTGGCACTCTTTGAAAACTGCTTTTCAGCAGCGCCAGCCCACCAACCTGGAGGGTCTTGAGAAGTTTCTGACAAGAAGAAGGGGGAAGAATCACAACGTGCAGAACTGGGACAAACTTACATACCCAACAGAATGAAGGCTGTCACTACAGAATAGAATAAGGGGGTCTCGACAAAGTAGGAATGTGGAGGGCTTGAACACTTACGCCAATACTCACTTTTGTGATTTTCTTCTTCAGTTAAATATCAACAGAAAATGGTTGATTTGGGACTTTGGAAATGTGTTGTTACAGTACATTAAAAATACTGAATAGATAAACAGGTGGACAAATCTTTTGTCATGCAGAGAATCAGGATGACTTTCAAGGGGATTGAATATTTTTGCACGCCACTGTATACAGCAGATAGATAGAAGTAAACACTTACAAGTGCATGTCGCAGGCTATTTGTACTCTCTGTGCGTCTTTTTGTTGTATTTTATTATCATTCACTGTTCCAAGGAGACATACACGTAAGAATTTCATTGTACTAAGTCCACATGACAATAAACCTGAACTCAAATCATGTGAAGACCACATGCCAAGGTAGCCTTTGAACCCAGGACTCTGAAGCGATGATGAAGAAGCACTAACTACTGTGCCAGCATCTATTAAACGTACCTGACAGTTTTACTCAACAATGTAAAACTCCAAATTTCATGCAGTTCAGAATACTAATTAATTACTCACCACTCCTGCATTTAGAATACTGGCAAACAAATGAAACGCCTAACTAAGCCACCTAACCACCGTGATGAGCTACAAAAAGAGGCCCAGATGTTCACAGGCGACCACCGCCTGCAGCCTTCACAGCACTCTGAACGCAAAGGGGCCTCTTTAGATGAAACCAGCCAACGTATTTGTCACCCCGTGACGTCCTTAGCAGTCTGTCTTAACACTTCTTGTCTCGCCTCAGAATAACTCTGGAAGTCTGAAGGCCGCTCTTACTGAAGGTTTTGCTGTTACAGTCTAATGATTTATCGTGTTAAGCACAGCTGCGCCAGGCTGTTGACGTCTTTCTCGCCGGCTGCCAGGCCAGTTCCCTCTTGGCCACTGTGATTTGTGAAATGCCTGTAAGGTGAGCAGTCATCAAATCGGATGTGTGTAACTTTTAGGCATGATGGGTATGCCGACGACACACAACTGTATTTATTAACAGAGCCTGATGACCCTGACTCTCTTGGCTCACTGACCCCAATGTCTTACTTGTGTTTGAGTGGATGAGTTGTAATTTTCTCAAAATAAATGAAGAGAAATCAGAAATCTTAGTGATTGGATAGAGATATAATGAGCGTATTAGAAATAAACTTGATCCACTAGGCTAAAAAGACAGAGGTAAAGAATTGAGGGGGAAATCACATATTAATCAGATTACTAGGACAGCATTTTTTCACTTAAGAAATATAACAAAAAGTGATCATTTTGCAAGATGCTGAACAATAAGTTCACGCTTTTGTTTTTAGTCGACCTGATTACTGTAACACTCTCCTCTCTGGACCACCCAAAAAAAGACATCAATCGACTACAACGAGTGCAGAGTGGAGCTGCCAGAAATGTGAACACATCACGCCAGTCTTAGCGTCGTTACATTGGTTACCCGTGCCATTTAGAATTGACTTTAAAATACTGCTGATGGTTTACAAAGCCTTAAATCATCTACTGGGTACTACATCTCAGAAGGCCTCTCACCTTACACTCCAAATCGTAACCTTAGATCATCAAATGAGGGTCTATTTATCATTCCAAGAGCTAAACTTAAAAGAAGTGGCGAGACGGGCGGCCTTCTGCTGTTATGCACCTCAAATCTGGAATACCAGTTTACTGACAGAAATCCACTGTGCTAATATGGTGGAGCACTTTAAAAAACTGCTAAAAAACACATTCTTGTAACATGGCTTTCTCATAACTTTATTTTAGAGTAACTTTCATATTCTGTATATGCATTGAATTCTTTTTTTTTTTTCCATGGCTCCACACGCCATACTAACTCCTACTTTCTCTGCTGTTCTTTTTTCGGTTCTCTGTGGTGGCGATCTGAGCCCCCCCAAACCTGATCAGGGCACCATGCAGTCCTTACATTGATGGATTGAAGGCCAGACATCCACATGACCAGCATCATCTAATTCTCCCACGTGATGCCTGAAAATCATGAGGACTGACTGAGATCACTAATGTTAGGGGGGCTGGGTGGTCTCGTGGCCTTGGAACTCCTGCAGATTTTGGTTTTTTTTGTTTGTTTTTATCTGTCCTCCTGGCCATCGGCCCTTACTTTATTCTTTGTTAAATAGTATTGTCTAACTTTTTTTTTTTTTCTTTCTTCATCTTGTAAAGCACTTTGAGCTCCATCATTTGTATGAAAATGTGCGACAGAAATAAATGGTGTTGTTGTTGCTGTCAACTGTGCCATAAACACTCGTGTTAACCCCCTCCTTCAATATCGTTTGTATGCTTTATTAAATTGTGGAGCTGTAAATTACTACAAACAGCTTTCCAAACCTGCACCGGGTGGCTGTCGCTGTGTAATTGGAATGCTCTCCTTGTGGGGTTTTCCTCTAGGGACTCAGATTTTCCTTCTCCACCTCCACAAGTTCTGCTCGTCAGGTTGACTGGCAATTCTGAAACCGACCATTTGACAGCGAGTGCGGGCATGAGCAGGGTCCGCTGTTATGAACTGGCACTGTTTCCGCCTCTGTGCCCAGTGTGGACACGACATGACCCTGCAACGCTGAACTGAGTTAACAGACGGACGCTGGACTAGCAGACAAAAGGACCAGATCTTGAAAGGCCTCGTCCAGGCAACAGCAGGGGCTGCTGGTAAGTCTGAACAACAGAAAGCAGCCTGGAAAAAGAGGGGCACCCAGTTTCATTATGAACACCGGAAAGTCCGGCTTATCATCGGGATTCACCATTCATGGTCGGGACTTTGTGTGCTGTGTAAATGATGGCTGGCAGGGGGATTCATGGCTGCAGAACTTATTAGTGAGCAGTTGTGGAAATTGTGGAACTGTGTAAAATAAACCATTTACTAAAAAATTAATCAATGGACATTTATGTTAATCAGTTTCAAACTACTTTGTTTTCCTGTCAAGTTAACCAAATCTGTGGCTTTATGTGCCCTTATTGTGTAATTAATAATTTGTAAAGTTTGTATTTGCATTTAGATTTAAGTCTGAAGAGTGAATACAAAACAGAGGGATATATATATTTTTTTGTTCTTTATTTCGCCTTATACAATTTCTTGTATTAAGAATTTGTTACTTATCGCATACACCTTGGGGTCAGAGTGCAGGGTCAGCCATTGTACAGCACGCCTGGTGCAAGTGCAGGTTAAGGGCCTCCTCAAGGGCCCAGCAGAGTAGGATCTCTTTTGGCAGTGACGGGGATTCAAACCTTCAGGATGCCAGCGCAGATCCTTAGCCTCAGAGCCACCACTCCGCCCTAATATATATATATATATATATATATATATACTGTAATATAGTGAGCACCGCACACTTTGTAGGGTCTTTTATTTAATGTAAGCAACAGTGGAAACAACAAATTCATATTCAAACCTCAGGACACAGACGGCTTGTCTTCAGGTTCGGGTCGAAAGCCAAGACACTAAATGACGACCCACCCGACTCTCTGCCAGCTCCTCGTCACTCTTCTGATTTGCAACGCATTCCGTGAGCCATGCCTGCTCTTGCTGAAGCCCCCGATGTCTAATGTGCCAACCTGAGCAGGTCAGATGTTTCTACACACCTCAGAATTCACTGTGCCACTGCTGTCAGCAGTTCCATCACCAATGAAGAGAAGTGTGCCAGGACCTGTGGCAGCCCAAGTCATAACACCCCCAGTGTCACCATGTTAAACAGATGAGGTGGTCTGCTTTGCAGTTCTTTGTCATCTCCACACTTTGCTCTCGCCATCACTCTGATGAGGTTCATCTTTGTCTCGTTTGTCCACAAGACGTTTTCCCAGAATTCTGCAGGCTCTTTGACGCCCTTTTTCACAAACTGTAATCTGGCCCTCCTGTGTTCGTGGTCTCCATCTTGCAGTGTGTCTTCTGTGTTTGTGTTCATGAAGTCTTCTGCTGATAGTCGTCTCTTGACACACACACACACATCGGCCCTCTGAAGACTGTTTATGATCTGTCACACAGGCGTTTGAGGCTTTTTCTTGACCATCGTGAGGATTCTTCGGTCATCAGAAGTGCAGGTCTTCCTTGGCCTACCAGCCCCTTTGTGATACCTGAGCCCACCAGTGTGTTCTTTCTCCTTCATGATCGTCCAGGACAGTCGATTTCAGTCATCCATAAGGTTTCACTGGTGTCTCCAATGGTTTGATTCTTGTTTTTAAGCCTCATGATGGCTTATTTGACTTTCACTGGCACAGCTCTTGTCTTCATGTTGAAGAATGGCAACTACAGACCCCAAAGGGTAGAAGCAGGCCAAGGTAACTTATGAAGCCATGAAACCCACCTGAGGAATCACAAACACTTTTGATACCAACTATCACAAACATTATGGTGCCCTGAAATCGGGGCAACATAAAAAAAAAAAAAAAGTGTTGTGTGTAGGTCCGTCTTAATAGCATCACAGGCCCCCCAGGAAAAAGTAGAGCACTGGGGTTCCTGTTTTGATAGCAAAACTGAAACAAACAAAGGCATCAGGAAAAACCTGGGCACCTAGGCAACTGCCCAGCATGCCCATGTGTTAAGATGGCTCTAGTTATGCAGATCCCTTTAAATGAAAGTCTATAATGTGCACTTTAATCACATCTGAATGTGACTGGCTTGGGCATGTATGGCTGGCACAGGTCCTGGCACACTTCTCCTCACTGATGATGGACCTGCTGACAGCAGTGGCACAGTGAATTCTGAGGTGTGTACAGTAGAAACGTCTGACCTGCTCAAATTCCAGTCCGTGCCTCCAAACCCACTTCATCCTGCAACAAGAGGACGATCCAAACACACCGCTGAAGCAACACCAAGCTAAAAATGGAAAATTCTGGAACGGCCAAGCCAGTCACCCAATTTCAATCCAACTGAGCAGGCCTTCCATATGCTGAAGAGAAGACGTAAGGAGACAAGCAGGAGAGGCTTAGAGTATCAGCAGAGAAGACCCTCAGTACCTCCTGATGTCTATTGATGGCAGACGTCTTTGCATGCTGGGATATGTGACAACGGCTTTAATAGACCTGCCATTGCTGTGCGCCAAACATTATGGTGCCCTGAAATGGGGGAGGATTGTGTAGAAAGTGTGCAGACCCCTTTCAATGAAAGTGTGCCGTGTGCTCACGACGTCTGAATTGTGTGTTTTGTAATTTGAAACCGTGGAGCAGAGGGGCAAACCGAGGAATAATGCGCCCAGACATTACGGAGGGCACTGCCATTAACTGAACATATTGTGCGAGTCCTAGTTTTAAGTACAAACAACACATTTATATTCAACCTCAGCACACAAGAGGCTCCGTTTTCAAATTCGGGCCAAAGGCTAAGCCACTAAAACACCACAACGATGACCCTACTTCCTGCCTGCGCCTCGTGTCACTGCTGACTTGCAGCTCGTCCTCGGAGCTACGCTTGCTTTTGGCCGAGGCCCCTGGTGTCCAATGCACTAAGGATGGCACGTCCTGCAGCTCACACACTCGGTAATATTACAGCACTGACCGGACTTTCTTGCGCCATTAAATCAGCAATTCGCTGCCTGCTCTGTCTGCACAGTCAACGTAACGCCTGAAGTGTTCAACGTGCTGCAGTTGCTCTCAATCCATCCATCCATTATCCAACCCGCTATATCCTAACTACAGGGTCACGGGGGTCTCCTGGAGTCAACACAGGGCGCAAGGCAGGAAACAAACCCTGGGCAGGGCGCCAGCCCACTGCAGGGCGCACACACCAGGGACAATTTAGAATCGCCAATGCACCTAACCTGCATGTCTTTGGTTACCGCTAATGTGTGGCAGCTTATCAAGATTCTTCTAGGATCCGACGAGGTCCAAAGGTTGATTTTTCTTTTTATTTCTAGTAAATCCCCATTTCAAGTTAACAATGTGACGGGGAGGACGACACTCACAGGATCACCCACCGCTCACGTCAAGCCCAATATCCTGCTGAAAACAGACAGGATGCTCCTGTGGTTAAACTGCAGCAAATGATTTCTCTTCCAGCCAATTTCATATTCACAGGCAGCTGCAGCCTTTAATTAACATGTCGATTTAATTAGACTTCGCGCTTCTTCCGCTCTCATTTCTGCGCCGTCAGCTACAGCCCGGCCTTCAAGTGAGAACAACATCTGGAAGAAATTTACAGGAATGAGGGAGTCGTCCCTCCTCCAGATACAGAAAATCCTGGAATCTCTGGTTTGGATTTGGAAAGGCAGCACTCTGTGGGCCCTCTTAATTCTTTGTTCGTGCCATTTCAATACGGATTGTTCTTTTTACAAATTATTACCGAGTTCATAATGGTTTTCTTTGAAAATAACTCTCTTCGATTTCAAGCTCAAATGGAGGAGGAGCTGCCAGAGGAGCTCAGTCTGTGCCAGCGGCAGTGTGGTGTAATGGCGGAGGTGCTGAACTCTTAAATTCTCACCTCGTACATTTCCAGATGTTTCCTGGGCATTTCTCAGGTGCTTCTCAGGCCCAGTTCAAACATTTTTAAAGAAGCGTTTTGCAGGGGAGAATGTGATCGCGTGACATTCTGTCATCATTTCGTAGGTTGTGAGGGGATTCTTGAGTCTCCACAATGTCTTCTGTTGGTGCTTTCCCTTCACAGGAACTTTGGTAGCATTCCCACTGGTAGGCAGGAACTCAGGCCATTTGCTTTGAGCTCCTCCTCCAGGGAATGTACATACTTTTCACTCAACCAGGAACTATCGTGGGTGGGGCTTAAGTGCTGAACTGTGCTAATTGGCCGACCACAAGCACTGGCACCATCTTAATTTGAGTAAATGTAAAAATGTGAGGGTGGAATACACAATGGCAGGTCTGAAAATCGAAAGGAAGCTTACAAGAAGGATTGAGGAGTCGTGGCGGACTCGTCACTGTGAACTGCCAGACGGTGTTCAGAAGTCATTAAGAAGGCTAACAGAATGTCCGGTTATATAGCGCCTTGAAGTCACAGCTTTATAACACACTGGTGACGCCTCATCTGGAGTCCTGAGGGCAGTTATGGGCCCAACAGACATAGCAGCACTAGAGAAAGTCCAGAGAAGAGCGACTGGGCCGATTCAGGCCAACAGTGGACGAGTTATGAGGAAAGATAAAGGAGCTGAGCCTTTACAGGAGATGAAGAGGTGACATGATTGAAGCGTTTAAAGTTGTGAAGGGAATTAGTCGAGTGTATCGAGACGGTGACTTTAAAATGAGGTCATCAAGAACACGGGGACACAGTAGGAAACTTGTAACGGGGAAATTTCACACAAACACAGTAGGACTTTATGGACTAGTAAAACTCGACTTGATATTACTTTGGAATAATTAAGTGGACAGGACTGGCAAGCTTTGTTGGCCCGAGTGGTCTCTTCAGATGTTCTTACAAATTTGCTGGTACTTTGGACTAGACGGGGCAGTGAAGATGGGATGACGTACTTCGCACCTCATCACTCTTCATTGTCATCTCCCTGGTGCGCCACACCATGCACCAAAGTGAAGTCCAAAGTGCGTCAAATCAATATGGTGGGGTGGGGGTCCCCCCATGAGTTCTCAAACACACCACACTCAGAGGCGGCAATCGCCCCAGGCCCCGCGATCGGAGATTCTTTTGTCACCGTCAGCTCATCATACAAATATGTGGGGCCTCTGCAAGACATTCAAATCCGTTATAGACTGAAATACGGTACGTGGTGGATTTCTTCAGAATAAGGCACCATGTTTTTTTAACAATAATAAGGCGTACAGCATTAGAGGCGGCCAAGCCCGTGAGCGTGGCGGGACGGTATATAGCCTACACTTATGGCGCTCGGCCCCGCATACGACACTCACCCGAGGCCCCACGTACTCCTAAGGCCGCCTCTGCCACACTGCACTACTCCTCTTTGCAGGTCACATATTTTACATAAAGGTTACAGTTCTTGACATGCGGATTTAGCACAACACAGAAAAGTGGCCAGAGGCCCCCCAAGCGGTCCATGGCCTACACCGTGCAGGAGCAGATTGGTTCCAGAAAACAAAGTCTCTGCGGTGCAAACGCGCCTAATGACATTAGTGCTTTAAATCTTGGCGATCATGACAGTGCTGAGCAGTAGGTGTCGTCAGCGCCGCGTGTGCACACACGTTGGCTTCACCCTGCTCTGCAGCAATGGGAGTCAGGAGGACAATTCTGGACTCCCTGTGAAGACCTCAAACGGCCTCCTGAATGACTGCAGGATTACACACCGATGTATAGAAGCGCACGAGTCCAGCCATACGTGACGGCAGCTTATTCTCGACGTTATTTCACAAAGATACGGCCTGCTACAGTTGGTACAACATCGTGTTGCGGTTGTCTAGTGTCGGCTGATGAGGAAGAACGTTAAGCAGTTTCGGGCGCTACAGGTGTACGGTGCCGTGAAAAACAATTTGCAACCATCCCGATTTCCTCTGCTTTTGCCGATTCATAGCACCGAATTGTTTCTAATCTCCAACTTAATTTAGTAAAAGACAACCTGAGTAAACACAACACACCTTTTTAATAAATCATCTGACAGAAGAAAATTCACCCACACCCCCTGGGATACTGCGACTGCCAAGGTCACCCAACTCACAGGCCCACGAGAGTTACGGGTCACCAGAGTGGTCACGTCATCCAAGTGTGCTCTGACATCCTTTTCTCGTTCTTTTCCCCCACCGTACCGTGGCCACCGTTGGAGGGTAAGACGGCGTATTCTTTTTCCAGTCCTAGACAAGGCCCGCTCTGCTCTTTTCATAATCGCGTCGTCTAATGGGTTAAATAAACGGGGAGCGCGTCATGTGCAGGGCGAAAAATACAGCAAAGCTGTCGGTGGGGAGGCAGACTGTATTCTCGTCCTGCGCTCTCTCACACGGGTTCCATTCTGCCGTTTTTGGTTCAGGGGCTGAAATAACCTGGAAGTGCTGCCACAGTCGACTGCATTTCGTCTTTTTACAAAGTTTGCATTTTTCATTTGGTTTGTTCGACATCCTGAGCAGAGCAGCGTAGCGAGTCGTCCGTGCCCCGCTGTTGAATTTAGCTTTTTAAAGTGCGTGTGTTCACTCTGCAGCCATCGTTGACTCTCTCTGAGCTCAAAGGGGTCTTTTGTTACTGAGAGGATCAGCTAGCAGCTGTAAAGAGACAATTAAGTCTTCCTTTTTTTAGTATGTTGATCATTTTTTGTGGATTAAAGCGTTAACAGTTGCAGCCTTTGCCATATTTTAGCCTACACTCCCCGGCCACTTTATTAGGTACACCCGTTCAACTGCTCGTTGACATAAATTTCTAAATCGGCCAATCACACGGCAGCAACTGAATGCATTTCGGCCTGTAGACAACCTGCTGAAGTTCAAACGTAGCATCAGAATGGGAAAGAAAGGGGACTGAAGTGACTTTGAAATTGGCACGATGGCTGTTGGTGTCAGATGGTCTGCTCTGAGTATTTCAGCAACTGCTGATCAGCTGGGATTTTCACATACAACCATCTTTAGGGTTAAAGAGAATGGTCAGAAAAATGGAAAATATCAGTGAGCGGCAGTTCTCTGCTGATGCCAGTGGTCAACGGAGAATGGCCAGACTGGTTTGAGCCGATAGAAAGGCACCACTAACTCAAATAAGCACTCGTGACAACTGAGGAGTGCAGAAGAGCAACTCTGAGCACACAACACATGTCGAAACCTTCAGGCAGTTGGGCCATAGCAGCAGGAGACCACACCGGGCGACACTCCTGTCAGCTAAGAACAGGCAACTGAGGCTACAAGTCACACAGGCTCACCAAAATCACATAACAGAAGATTGGAAAGACGTCACCTGGTCTGACGAGTCTCGCTTTCTGCTGCGACATTCACACAGTAGGTTCAACAACATGCAACCAAGGATCCATCACGCTGTGTATCAATGGTTCAGGCTGGTGGTGGTGGAGTAAAGGTGTGGGGGATATTTTCATGGCACACTTTGGGCCCCTTGGTACCAATTAAGCATTGTTTAAATGCCACAGCCTGCCCGAGTGCTGTTGATGACCATGTCCATCCCTGTATGACCGCCATCTTCTGACGGTTCCTTCCAGCAGGATAACGCGCCAGGTCACAAAGCTCAGATCATCTCCCAACTGGTTTCTTGAACGTGACGATGAGTTCAATGCACTCAAATGGCCTCCACAGAAATAACATTGCAGTCCTATAGAGCACTGATGTGAAATGGGAGATTCGCGTCATGGATGTGCAGCCAACAAATCTGCAGCAACTGTTGTCATGTCAGTATGGAGCAAAATCACCGAGGAACGTTCCCAGCACCATCTTGAATCTGTGACCGCAAAGAATTAGGGCAGTAATGAAGGCAAAAGGGGGTCCAACCGGGTACTAGCAGGGTGTACCTAATAAAGTGGCCAATTACTGCATGTTTGATTAGTATTAGTTTTGATTTATTTATTTTTTTATTTTTTTAATATAGACTTTGCTAGATTATTTTTGCATTTCACATGTTGGATTAGATTGATATAGATGGATAGTTTTTTATCTGTGTCGAGAATTTTGTTTCTCCAGATTTGTTTTGTTGGGACGGTAACCTCAATAAACTTCTGTATTTTCACTTCTACGTGTCTTGGCGTCTCAGGTTTCTTTAATCCATGAGAACTGCTAGCAGGACATAAGGCAGTGATAACGGACTCAGCCCTGTGCTCGGTGACAATCAATGCAGAAAACAGACGGCGATACGCTCAGCCAGCCGGAGTTCCACTTTACAGGCAGAAACGAAACCCCCAGCTCAAGTTTTTAAAAGGAAACAAAGCAGGGACAGCGGGGCCCACCAGGCCTCGTTTACAGACTCTTATCCAATAACTTTGACATTTTTTAGATTAGAAAGTACGCAAGTCAATCTTTACCTCAGATATCCCCTTTCACAGCCAACTTTATCACAAACTAAGACGTATTAAAGAACAAAAAGTGCTTACAGCGAGAAGGGGGTCTCGATTATACTGGCACCGACAGAGCAGGACAAAAAAAAAAAAACAACAACATTTGAAAGACTCGGCTGTGAAGAATGCAAACTTCACCAGCAGCCCGCGGTTTCACATCATTTTTGGGCATCACAGGTTTAAAAAAAAAAAGAAGTGAAAAAAGGAGAAATGGTGACTGCAATCGGCCTTCAGCACAGTCGAGAGTCAAAGGCAGTAAAGCGTTCAGCTGTGCGAGATAACGCATTAATGATGGAGACGAGGAATGGCGTGGAGGACTCTGCTACTTACAGTCTTAATCTCAATATAAGGCCCCCTAACCCCCTGGAAGTTAACATGAAATTGAACTTTCTTTGCTTTGTCCGTATAGCCGAGTGTTAGTTAAGCCAGTTAGATAATCGTCACACTACTAGAAGAACGGCCTGTCAGATATGTTTGCAAACAGGAGACTGGCATACGTTTTTCTGAATGTGCTTAACGTGCCTGAAGTACGACTGTAAGACCAAACTTAGAGAAATGAAACAAGATAAATAAGCCGTAAACAGAACTCTCTTTAAGCCAGAACTTCTCTTTTCTTTAACATCACATTTATTATTATTATTTTTTTTTTTAACTGTTTTGCTTTGAAATTTTACTAAAACTTTTAAAAATGAAGATATTTGGTGAGCGGAATCATTTGAACACGCGTCGCACTATTGCCAGGACTGTCCTATGAAGCAAACCTCAAGATGCAGAACTTTGGTGACTTGGTATAAACGCAGCTACACTTGGTCTGGTGGTGCAGGGACAACAACCTGCAAGTGAACGAGAGAACTGGAGGGGGACCTCCAAAGTGCCAAGAAGCCTCCATGACCAGTCACCATCCAGGGGGAGGACGTGGATGTGGAGCAAAGTTACAAGGACCAGGGGCCTCGTGTATAACGGCGCGTGTAGAATTCACACTAAAACTGGGCGTATGGATAAGAGCAGAAATGTGCGTACGCACAGAAAGATTCAGATGCACTAAATCATGTGAACGTCAACTGCCATGCACTTCTGCTCCATAAATCCCAGTCAGCGTGAAATGTAACGCATGTGCCTGCCATCCCGTCCCACCCCAAGTAAATTTTCAAATCAATATACCATATCTACTCACAGATAAGTTGGGACTTGATTTTACTGTATAATTTCTGATGTTTGATAATGTCGGTCGTATCAGTCGAATGATGAAACTCACACTATTGATCCAAGAGATTACGATATTTGGTGAGTGGAATCATCTGAAAACATGTCACACTACTGCCAGGACTGTCCTATGAAGCAAACCTCAAGATGCAGAACTTTGGTGACTTGGTATAAATGCAGCTACACTTGGTCTGGTGGTGCAGGGACGACAACCTGCAAGTGAACGAGAGAGCTGGAGGGGGACCTCCAAAGTGCCAAGAAGCCTCCATGACCAGTCACCATCCGGGGGAGGACATGGACGTGACGCAGAGTTACAAGGACCAGGGGCCTCGTGTATAACGGCGCGTGTAGAATTTACACTAAAACAGGGCATATAGACAAAAGCGGAAATGTGCGTACGCACAGAAAAATTCTGATGCACAAAACCATGCGAACGTCAACTTCCATGCACTTCCGCTCCATAAATCCCAGCCAGCGTGAAATGTAACACATGTGCCTGCAGCTCCGTCCCACCCCAACTAAATTTGCAAATCAATATACCGTATCTACTCGCGGATAAGTTGGGACTTGATTTTACTGTATAATTTCTGAAGTTTGATAATGTCGGTCGTATCAGTCGAATGCTGAAACTCATGCTATTGATCCAAGAGATTACGATAGGCCAATGTCCACCTGAGAGAGTAACCACGCTGAATTTTTTTTCCTGTGTATTGTGCCTAGTGACCACACAGTAATACCCAAACTATTCCGAAGCGACGTTTGCACTGTTTTGTGTATCTTACACCCTCAAACACCTTTATCGTAAGAGCACCCCTTATCTACGATGGAGCATTCGATCAGAAGAAAATATGAAGCTGGTTTGAAATTAAAAGTCGTTGAAGGGGCAAAAGAAATTGGTAAGTGCGTTGCTGCAACAAAATTCAATGTTTCTGAGAAACTGGTGTGAGATTAGAGGATGAAAGAAGATGTAAAAAAAATAAAATAAATTCAAGGGTCGCATTTTTCAATGGGTGTATAAGTTGGGGTGTGATTTTATGATCGATTTTTTGGTTTCAAGACCTGACTTATACGCGAGTATATACGGTAAATAGCTCCTTCTGTTCAGTGTTAGGTTAAAAGACAATGGCAAAAGAGAGAGAGGTTAGGAGCCTGCGCTGAAAAATGACCAACCACCTCAGGATCCCAGATTAGGACCCGAGTGCAGCCATGTGACGGGTGACACCTCAACACCACACGAGTTCAGATGGAATGGAATCAATGCGAGTTTTTTATGGTGGCTGGAGTGCCAGTTCTGCCACCAACCCCCAGGTTTTTCGCTGTATGGTGGACGGCCTACTTGCAGGGTGGATGCAGATTAACGTCACACCCAGGATGGAGCAATTGTAGGTTAAGGGTCTTGCTTAAGGACCCAATGAAGCAGAGTCACGTTTGGGGTTTAGGGGATCTGAACCAGGAACCTTGTGATTACCAGTGCAGATCCCTACCTCAGAGCCACCACTCCGTGGTAAAGGCAAAAAGCATGTGGGGGAAAACAAAAAGAATTTCAGTGAATACAAAGAGGAGGCAAGAAAAAAACTTACTGTTTGTTGGCTTAAGCAGTGGTATGAGCAACGAAAGTATGGCGGAGACACTCGAAAATCCAAGTCCAGAAATAACAAAAAGAAGAGGTTAGATATCACAGTCGACGTGAAAAGGCGAGTTGCTGCCCCCCCCCCCATCTGTTCATTTTGTTTCAGACAATATCATAAAAGCTGACCCACAGTGCGACAGTCAGTTGGTGATGACGCTGTGCTGAGGAGGTCTTCGGCCGCTGGCTTCACGCACATCTCTGACTCGGAAATCGCTGGGACGCCATCTGGCTGTGTGCTGACAGACACAAAATGTAATTAAATTTGTAAACGATATGCGATTAATTTCAGTGTATTTGATAAATCCCACGTCATTGATGCGAATATGAAAAAGGTAAATGGCACAGAAACAGTAGCACTGCTTTGATACTGGGTGCTCCCAGTTTGCAAAACCAAGCAGAAACGAGCGTATGAAAGATAGGGGGCTACCGTGAAAATGTACGTGGCTTTACGCCAAGTTTAGTTTTTATGCACCTCAAAGTGTGCGTGAAAACGGGCGTACGCACCGTTCACACATGAGACCCCAGCACACTGGACTGGTCTGACAACACAAGAAGGGCCTTGAGAAGACTGGACTTGCTAAGGAGACTCCATCCGGTCTTCTGTGCGGCAAACTACTGGAGATGGTCTACCAGTCCATAGTAGCCAGTGTGGTGGTCCATGCTGCGGTCTCCTGGAGAAGCGGCCTGAGCTCAAAAGCTGCACAAACTAAGGAGGAGAGCCTGCACCTTCAGAGAGTGAACTCTGGACACACTGGAAAGCTGTTGTGGAAAAGGAGGACGGATGTCATCATGGAAAATGCTCTCCATCCCTTTCAGAAGGCGCTCTCTCCCTCTTAGAGAACTGTGAACCTCAACAGGCGGGCTACGCCACCCCAACCCAGCACAGACAGACGCAGAGGCACAACTCCAGGCGCACAGGACTCTCTTTTCTTTTCCCTTGTAGTGAACGGGGAAGCCGTTGTATAACACAGTCCCAAAAGCACAAGCACAATACAATTCTTTCCTTCTCTCTTTTCTCTCCTTTACTCCTCCCGTCTTTGGCTCCTTTTATAAACGCACCCAGAAGTGCTCCAGGTGCTTGATGACCTATTTCCAGGTGTGGCGGAAGAGCTGCCCTCCAGGGCTCAGCAGTAATTGTAACACCAACCTGGCAGTGCCAACAGATCCCAACAGGGCTGCTGCACCAAACTCCAACTCCCATGAAGCCCTACCTGAGTCCCAGGCACCACTTCAACCCGGGGGCTGCCATCTAACACTCTGGATAGGCCGACTCCCCTGGTCCTCCCAGTGTGAAGGGGTCCCAGCCGTCCGCCACAATCACAGCGTGCTAAGAAGCGGCTCCGGGGGTCTTTTTTACCTGCTGCGTTCAGGCAACTCAAATCTACCCGATGCACTTATTTTAATTTATTTACTGATTTAATCGACTGACTAGCTGGCTGGATTATCCCGTTTGTGAGTTTGTATCTTTGTTTTTTATGTTTCTGCTGCTGTACGCATTTGAATTTCCCCCTATGGGATTAATAAAGTATTTTCCAATCTAATAGGATTTTTTAAAATAGACAAGTTGGTCATTTTGTAGCCGGATTGTCTTTGGAAAGCTTTGCCATCAGCTACACAGTTCTGGTGCTTTCTGTCTGAGCTGTAAACTTTGACCCAACGTGTGTCTAATTGATTCAGAGTGTAACTCGTTTCATAACCCAGAGGACATTAGAAACGGGCGCATAACGCACTACGATATGAGACAAAATGTCACAAGAAAGGTCAAAGTCATTAGAAAGAAAGCTCCCAGGAGGCCGTGCTCTCCAAGCAGGGCTATAAGAAAGAGAAGTGACTTCAGAGGTTATCACGTTGGGGCGTTGTGTGCCAAGCCGATAGTCTGTACTTGAAATAAAAAAATAAATAAATAAAAACTTACGTTAACACGAGAGCTTATCACCTTGATATGATCAGAATAAAAAAAAAACAAATGAAACTTCAAATTGTTTTACTCTTCATAAAGATGAAAAAGAAAACTAAACTCTGCATGAATTAAGCCAGAGAAAAATAACCAAAATTGGTTTTGGATGCATCAACATCAAGTTCTAGCCGAGCCCGTCCAGCAATGCCTATCCCCACTGGGGTGTGCTGGGATTGAATCAGTACGACATTATGGTTTTTACGTATTCCTCTACATCTGGAAAGGTGAATCTGCTGAAGAGATTTTGTCCCTGGCATTTCCCACGGCCACGTTTAATTCAAATGCACTGATCAGCCTCCGAGTTATCGTATTCACCGTGTTGTATGGGTTCTGGAAAAGGGAAACATTTGGGGAAGCAGAACGAGGGGACACAGGCCCTAAGGCAGCTGCCATTTAACTTCTTCCCTTCCCTTCGGGCAGCACGGTGGCACAGTGGTAGCGCTAATGCCTCGCAGTTAGGAGACCAGGGTTCGCTTCCCAGGTCCTCCCTGCATGGAGAGCACTTTAAGTAGTAAGAAAAGAGCTATAATAAATGTAAAAAATTATTATTATTATCATTATTGGGCCACATTCCCACTACTGTGTTTCTTTGTTTTTGTGATTAACTTTTTCTTTTTATTAAACAAAAGACAAAATGATAGGATCTAAGCAACGGACAATCATGCATTACAAAAGAGGGTGGCACAGTGGGAGCAGTAAGGAGACCAGAGGTCCTCCCTTTGTGGAATCTGCAGGTTCTCCTTGGGTTTTCCTCCCACTGTCCAAAGACATTCAGGTTTGGTGAACTGGTCACCCTAAACTGGCCCAAGTGTGTGTTTGGTATGTGTGTGTTCACCCTGCCAATCACTAGTCTGGATTAAGTAGCCCGGGTAAAAACAATTCTGAGAATCAGGCCACCAAAGTAGAGAAGAGGAGAGTTAAGGAGTCACACCAGTGGCAGCACCAGCTGACAGAAAAACAAAGTCAGGGAGCGTCACACATGAGTGTCAGTGGCTCACTCTCCGGATTCATCGGAGAAACGCACTACCACCCCAGGTCAAGAGGGGGCACTGGTGCTAATTATCTGTTCCCTCCACAGTACTGAGAAGATGCCCATTGAGGTCATTTAACTCCACCATTTCCAGTCCCCTCCCAGCTATAAACCACAAGACCACTGGAAGGAGGCATCACTCTGTGGTAAGAGCCCACCACAGGACGGTGATCCTACCTGGCAGCCGACACACAAAAAAAGTCAGGAGTGGTCTCCCCTCGACTCTCTCATATACGGGGATGGATATTTCACAAACTCCCACCGACACGGAAAAGAAGTGTGGATGCTGTCGTGGGGGGCAAACTCCATATTAATGCCCATACGTTTGGAGTGGGATGTCCTGCAAGCTCAGTTAGGTTTATGGTCAAGTGTTGCTGACAAGCCTGTGGCTGCGTGGTGCACAGTGGCGTTCATGCGCTTTGTCAACGGAAAAAAATCGCAAGTGCTCTCCCCGTGACTTTCTCATATACTCAGATATGGGTATAGACGGATATTTGAGGATTATATTTTAATATCACATACATTAAGAACCATCAACAACAAATCAATAATCTATTGAACAATTATTATAAAAGTAAAGTTCAATAAATTGGACTCTGCAGCTGCATGAAGAAAAGGTAAAGTACCACTGCCGGTTAGTGGAAATAAACCCAAAGTTGATAGAAATCAACGTTTTGTACCTAAAACTTGTGTGCAAAATTTGGTTGACCGAAGTGAAAGCGCACTCAAGTTATCGTGTTTATACAGAGACACACGAACAATTCCAAAAATGGTATTTTCGGACTCGGGGAGGTCTAAAACGTCGAGATTCATCAAAATGTTGGACGATTACAATACTTTCCTACAATAAAGTAAAAAACAAACCTTCTAGAAAGTCCAACAGTACTGGCCGGGCTGAATATGCTTAGCTTCAGGCGGATGACCCGTTCTGAAGTGCAGGTGGGATGACTGATGACGGATTCGCCACTGCACCCGCCCATTGTGAACGTATCTGTGGTGGGTCACAACACTCAATGGCTGCTTTGAGGGGTCTGTGATCGGGGAAATGCAACATCGGAGAGAAGAGGAAAGCTAAACTGAATGAAGTATGGCGAGGAACATCGAGGCAGTCGAACTTGTAATCGTGCATCTTGAGATCTTAATGTGCGCTCAGGTTTGTAAGTCATGATAAGTTCAGACAATTAAGCCGGACCTCTGCCATTTAATGCTTTATATGTTAAAAGGAGGATTTTGAAATCTGCCCTAAACTTAACCGGGAGCCAGTGTAAAGATTTAAAAACTGGAGTTATGTGTTCGTATTTTCTGGTTCTTCTAATAATTCTTGCAGCAGCATTTTGGATTAACTGGAGGCTGAATAAAGAACAGTTTGAACATCCAGTGAACACCGACCGCATTGCAGTAGTCAATCCTACTAGAGATAAATGCAGGAATTAATTTCCCAGAATCCTGTTTATTTAGAAAGTGCCTTAATTTCCCAAAATCTTTAATAAAATAAAAAGACAAAGAGTAGAAGACAAAGTAGAACGTCGTAAAGAGGTTCAGAACATTGGCTCGGTACACATACAGAGCAGGTTAGTGATGATGAAAGTAGTAAAATTCGAAAGTCTCACAAAAATGATAGTAAAGATCACATTAGTGCTAACGAACGGAAATAACAGAACAGCGAAAAGAGATCGAATATATGGACACAGGTGATATGACAGAAATATGTAGATATTGTTTGGATTTAAACTTTAAGTTGGAGACTTGTAGATCGTCTAATTCGTGTTGCCATCAGGGAATAGTAGAGTTTCTTCCCAATGGAGAGGCGTATCCACGAGAATTAAAAGATTTGTTATTTGGTGAAAGTGAAATCCATAAACACTACAGGCAAAATATCCGAATGTACAATAATCTGTTCGCGTTCGCATCAGTCAATGGTCAAAACGGAGATTTACACAATTCATGACCACACGCTATGAGAATCTGCGGCCCCGTGATAATTAAAGCTACAACAAGTTTAACTTTAAAGAAACCACAATTCGGTCAGGTGTGTATGTATGATCATGGAGAAGCGATGCAACATACAATCGAAACAGTTAAACGATCGGACGTATTAGAAATTCTACAGACACTAATGGATACAAAAATCATATGTCTAAAAGTATCGCACTTTACACAAAATGTATATTTAGTTCTGTTATGCATGCGTAACAATTGCCATGAAAATAACAATCGGTTTAAATTGTACATCTACATCCCCATACGCAAGCAGCAGATCCGCGAAGCGACTATCGCGTTGGACCCGTCCGGGGGTTGGCGAGTAAAGCGAGCAGAGGCAGAGCCCCCTAGTCTTATATATAAACGTCTACGCGTGAAAGTGTGCATCTGTCTGTCTGTCTGTCTTCAAGTGTGAGGCTACAGCATGAGACTCAAAGGAAGCGACTGTCGCCAAAATGAAACCTCCGAGGAGACGGAAACTCCTTTAGCCGCCGATACACAATCAATGCGATTGATTGATGTTTTGTTTTTTTTTCCCAGCACGGGCTTACACAACTAGTATAAAATAAAAAGGCCACTACAGCGGACTGAACACCATAAAGACGAAGTGCGACACCATAAAGGTTCCTAAAAACATCTTTGTTATCCAGTGGGAGACTGGGAGTGCGAGAATGAGAATGAGAAACAGACATGGAGCAACGGCAGAAGCAGCGGCGGTGGCCAAAAGTGCAATTGGAGCCTCGGATTCTGTTGGCTGCAGTGCAGCTCCTTCAGCGCCTCCTCCATGATCTGCGCACGTACGAGTCCGGCGTGAAACTTCCGTCGTGTTTACACGTAACGCAGCCTGGAAAACAAGATCCTGGCCATTCCTGACTGAACTTTGTGGTGCCGAGATGACCGTGGGTTTCCCAAACTGTCCTTAATGAGCAGGTCACTGGACAACATCTGTGTCACGAGTCCCAAGTAATCAAATCAGGTCAAAGTTTCTTGCAGTCAACTTACAATGTGAAAGGGGCAGAGGGGCGCATTATGACAAGGGGGTCTGTTAATGGCAAATCCGTGCGATTAACTTTCCTCTTCAGGGATTACTCATTAGAGCTTCTTCTTCTTTACATACAGCAAAGTGACAACCAGTGACATCAGACTGGGGGCTTTGACACACATTTAAGGAACTTTTAAACCCCTACAGGGGAGAAAAAAAAAGTAAACAAATCAAAACAGAGGTGTCCTCAGAGTCCGTGTGCATTACCAGTTACGATGACAGTGACGGTTTGCTAAGCTCCAGCACACAGTGAGTGGCAGGTAAACGTTTGGGCCCCCTTCCTTAAAATGTCTGTTAAGTGAGCAGAAGATGAACTGAAGTTCAAGATGAGCCATTTCTTGTCAGCATTTTATACAAGATTAGTGCACTGGCTTTGTTTGGTATAATTGTACAGTGAAAAAAGGAAAGGAGCACCGTGCAAAAGTTTGGGCACCCCAAGATATCGGAGGTCCCAGATCACGTTTCCCGAGGTGGTCTCAGACCTTCATTAGCTCGTTCACAGTCATCGTTAGGTGATGCAAAATGCCAAAAGCTGTAGAAACTCTCAGACTCCTCAAACCTCGTCTGAACAATCGGCAGCTGCCTGGCACTCTGAAGAATCAAAGAGTTGATGGCCACAAAGCAGGAGAAGGTGACAAAACGACAGTGAAGGCTTTTCAGGTCCCCGTTACCTCAGTTTGTAATGTTATCAAGAAATGGCAGTTAACAGGAATGGTGGTGGTCTGGAAGACCAAGAAAACTTTCTGAAAGACCCGCTTGTTGGATTGCTAGAAAGGTAAATAAAAACCTCCGTTTGACTGCAAAAGAAGATTTAGCTGACTCTGGAGAGGTGGGGTGGTGGTCCACTGTTCTCAACAAATGTGACCTTCATGGTAGAGTCAGAGGACGGCACGGTGGCGCAGTGGTAGTGCTGCTGCCTTACAGTTAGGAGACCCGTCTGGGTTCGCTTCACGGGTCCTCCCTGTGTGGAATTCGCATGTTCTTCCCCATGTCTGCGTGGGTTTCCTCCAAGGAAAGGTGCATTGGCGATTCTAAATTGTCCCTAGTGTGTGTGTGTGTGTGTGTGTGTGTGTGTGTGTGTGTGTGTGTGTGCTGGCGCCCTGCCCGGGGTTTGTTTCCTGCCTTGCGCCCTGTGTTGGCTGGGATTGGCTCCAGCAGACCCCCCCATGACCCTGTAATTAAGATATAAGAAAACCTGTCCCACATCCTCTCCACAAAATTCAGTGCCTGAAGTGAGCAAATGAACATCTAAACAAGCCTGAGGCATTGTGGGAAAAAGTCCTGTGGACTGAGGAGGTCAAAACAGAACGTTTTGGCCACAATGTGCAAAAGTTTGTTTGGAGAAAAACGGGGATGAATTCTAAATTTTAATTGAATTTTAAATCGCATATTAATCAGATTACTAGAACACTTAAGAAATATAGCAAGAGAATGCGGAGAAATGAGTTCACGCTTTCGTTTTCAGTCGACTAGATTAGTGTCTCAGGACCACCCAAAAAAGACATAAATCAGTTAGAATGAGTGCAGAATGGAGCGGCCAGAATCCTAACTAGGAAAAGAAAATCCGAGCAGATCACGCCAGTCTGAGCGTCACTACACTGGTTACCTGTGCTATTTAGAATTGACTTTAAAATACTGCTGATGGTTTACAAAGCCTTCAATAATCTCGCTCCTTCTCATATCTCACAATGTCTGTCACCTTACACTCCTAATCGTAACCTTAGATCTTCAAATGAGGGTCTGCTTAGAACTCCAAGAGCGAAACTTAAAGAAGTGGTGAGGCGGGCGAGTGGCCTTCTGCTGTTAGGCGCCTCACATCTGGAACACGAGTTTAACGATATGGTGGAGCACTTTAAAAAAAATTCTAAAAACCCGTCATTGTAACATGTCCCCTGTGAAGCTTAAAGTCTCAATTCACGATCCAGGACTTGGGCTATCCTGCAAAGCAGAGAGAGGAAATAACACACCGTCAGCGATCCAGCGCTTTGGGGGATTGAAGACCCCCATAAACCAATGGATACTGGTGCAACACGGTCAATGAGATTTGTACCCCCAAAGAACATCAGCATGGCAGTTCAAAAACAGATGAGCCACACAGTTTCCAATGCCAGGACTGCCAGCAGGAGAGATGGGCCAAGGAAGTCACTGTGCACTGGAGAGAATCCGAAGGACTGGAAAATGGCAAATATCATCCCGTTATATAAAAAGGGTGACCGGGCAGAGCCAAACAACTACAGGCCAGTAAGCTTAACATGAAACATCACAGGAAAATTAATGGAAGGAATTATTAAGGAGAAGATTGAGCAACACCTGGCAAGGACAGGACAGTCAACGTGGGGTCAGAAGAGGGAGGTCGTGTTTTACTAACAGGCTGGAATTCTATGAGGAGGCAACAAAAGGATACGACCAGAGTGGAGCAGATGAGATTATTGATCTGCACTTTCAGAAAGCATTTGATGAGGTGCCACATGAGAGGTTGGGCATCAAACTAAAAGAAGTGGGAGTTCAGGGTGGTGTTTTTAGATGGGTGCAGAATTGGCTCAGACACACAAAGCAGAGGGTGATGGTGTGAGGAACCTCATCAGAACTGGCCGATGTTAAGAGTGGTGACCAGCAGGGGGCAGTGTGGGGGGCGCTGCTATTTATTTTTATATGCATTATATTTAATATCGATGCCTTCAAACGAAACCTAAAAACTTATCTTTTTAGAAAGGCTTTTTGCTAAATTATTTCTATAGATTTTTTTGTTTGTTAATTTTATTCTTATTTTGTAGCACTTTGAGATTGTTAAATATAAAGCACGATATAAATAAAATCTATTATTATTATTTATTATTAAATGATTTAGATAGAAGGGCGGCACGGTGGCGCAGTGGTAGCGCTGCTGCCTCACAGTTAGGAGACCCGGGTTCGCTTCCCGGGTCCTCCCTGTGTGGAGTCTGCATGTTCTCCCCGTGTCCGCGTGGGTTTCCTCCCACAGTCCAAAGACACGCAGGTTAGGTGGATTGGCGATTCTAAATTGTCCCTAGTGTGTGCTGTTTGTGTGTGTCCTGCGGTGGGTTGGCACCCAGGATAGGTTCCTGCCTTGTGCCCTGTGCTGGCTGGGATTGGCTCCAGCAGACCCCCGTGACCCTGTATTCGGATTCAGCGGGTTAGACAATGGATGGATGGATGGATGATTTAGATAGGAATATAAGTAACAAGCTGGTTCAGTTTGCAGTTGATACCAAGATAGGTGGATCAGCAGATAATTTGGAATCCGTTATATCATCACAGAAGCACTTGGACAGCAGACAGGCTTGGGCAGATTTGTGAACAATGAGATTTAATGTCAGTAAATGTAAAGAATTACACATAGGAAGTAAAAATATGAGGTTTGAATACACAATGGGCGGTCGGAAAATCAAGAGTCCACCTTATGAGAAGGATTTAGGAGTCACAGTGGACTCTAAGCTATCGACTTCCAGACAGTGTTCAGAAGCCATTAAGAAGGCAAACAGACTGTCAGGTTATATAGCGCCTTGACGTGTGGAGTACAAGTCACAGGAGGGTCTGTTCAAGCTTTATAACACACTGGTGAGGCCTCATGTGGAGTACTGGGTGCAGTTTTGGTCTCCATGCTACAAAAAGGACATAGCAGCACAAGAGAAGGTCCAGAGAAGAGCGACCAGGCTGATTCAGGGCTACAGGGGATGAATTAGGAGGAAAGATTAAATGAGCTGAGCCTTTAGAGTTTAAGCAAAAGAAGATTAAGAGGAGACCTGACTGAAGTGTTTAAAATTATGAAGGGAATTAGTGCAGCGGATCAATACGGTGACTTTAAAATGAGTTCATCAAGAACACGGGGACACAGTTGGAAACTTGTGAAGGGTGAATTTCGCACAAACATTAGGAAGATTTTTTTTTTTTTTACACAAAGAGCGATAGACACTTGGAATAAGCGACCAAGTAGTGTGGTGGACAGGAAGACGTTAGGGACTTTCAAAACTCGACTTGATGTTTTCTTGGAAGAGGACTGGCGAGCTTTTCTGGGCTGAATGGCCCGTTCTCGTCCAGATTGTTCTAATGTTAGCAGCAAGTTGTTTCATCCAATTTGGTTCCCCCCCCCCGTTCCCCACTGGCAAAAACATCAATCAAACCACAACATTAGTGATGTTTCACAATCAGGGCGTGGACAGAAATCAATACTAGACCTTGGACTTCTCTACGGACCATCGCAAGGTCCAAATTCCATTCTCTTTAAAAAAAAAAACAAAAGTCATCCACCTTTATGAACGCCACACCTGCAGTGAGGGACCCCCGAGAAGCTGCAATTGTGTCTATATCACAGGTGACAATCACGTACTCAATTAATTTCATATCACAAAACAGGGGCACAGAGTAATAAATGACCAGAAAATGACGACACACTGCCAGACTCCCACTGCACCGCGATGAAGTCGGACAACACAACTCAGTCGGTTTGGGCGAAGCACAATGCAGCCGTCCTCTCTGCTGCACTGCAGGTTCTAGCTTGTCTGTAGTCCATCATGCACAATACGATTTAATAAAATACTTTGAAGGAAAAGTGAAGAGAAAAAACTGAAGGGAGGAGTAACTCTCAATCCTTTTAGGCTCCAAATCATTTGGATGACGTACTGTGGAGTTGCTCCTTTCTGTGAGAGGACATCGACCTGACATGGCGGAGTCAAAACACTAATGAGACGTGAAATTAAAGAAGACCTCCTAGTGACAAGGACTGGTTTCTGATTAGGCAACTGGTTTGAAATAAAAACCTGTAGCTACCCCGGCCCACCAGGACCACCGCCATTGCTCACACCAGCCTTATACCATCATATTATTGGGCAGCACACTGATGTGCCCTGTAGCTCCACACATCCTCGGCAACAGAGGAGATCAAGAGAAAGGAGGAGGAAGAAAAGAACCGTGTTATGTATATTTGGAGCAAAAGAAAAACGGTGTGTTGTCTGGCAAGCTTGGTACCCCTCGAGACGGGGTTGGCGGGTGAGCCGTATGCCTCCTGGTGGTCCACAATAGACAGATATGAAAGGTGCTATATGACAGGGAGAAGACGGGAATTTGATGTCAGGCTGAGAGTTTATGCCGGAACTTCAATCACTGCTGATGAATAATTACAAAGATGTGCTTGTTTTGTATTTTTTTTCTGCCATGAAGTGCCAACTACCCAACCTCATCCCCCCCCACCCCACGTGCCAATCACACTTTCAATTGTGGCGATGTCCCAATTTTCAAACCGTCCTCCTTAATAGAATTTACACGTCAGGTTGGGCCTAAGAAGACACAAACACCAAAGCCGATCCGTTTGACCCCCCGACTGAACTACAGAGCATCCAGAAAGTATTCCCAGCGCTTCATCACTTTCTCCACATTTTCTTATGTTACAGCCTTATTCCAAAATGGATTCAATTCATTTTTTTCCTCAGAATTCTACACACAACACCCCATAATGACAACATGAAAAAAGTTTACTTGAGGTTTTTGCAAATTTATTAAAAATAAAAAAACTGAGAAATCCCATGTCCATAAGTATTCACAGCCTTTGCCATGAAGCTCCAAATTGAGCTTGGGTCCATCCTGTTTCCCCTGATCATCCTTGAGATGTTTCTGCAGCTTCATTGGAGTCCACCTGTGGTCAATTCAGTTGATGTGACATGATTTGGAAAGGCACACACCTGTCTATAGAAGGTCCCACAGTTGACAGTTCATGTCAGAGCACAAACCAAGCATGAAGTCAAAGGAATTGTCTGTAGACCTCCGACACAGGATTGTCTCGAGGCACAAATCTGGGGAAGGTTACAGAAAAATGTCTGCTGCTTTGAAGGTCCCAATGAGCACAGTGGCCTCCATCATCAGTAAGTGGAAGAAGTTCGAAACCACCAGGACTCTTCCTAGAGCTGGCCGGCCATCTAAACTGAGCGATCGGGGAGAAGGGCCTTAGTCAGGGAGGTGACCAAGAACCCGATGGTCACTCTGTCAGAGCTCCAGAGGTCCTCTGTGGAGAGAGGAGAACCTTCCAGAAGGACAACCATCTCTGCAGCAATCCACCAATCAGGCCTGTATGGTAGAGTGGCCAGACTGAAGCCACTCCTTAGTAAAAGGCACATGGCAGCCCGCCTGGAGTTTGCCAAAAGGCACCTGAAGGACTCTCAGACCATGAGAAACAAAATTCTCTGGTCTGATGAGACAAAGATTGAACTCTTTGGTGTGAATGCCAGGTGTCACGTTTGGAGGAAACCAGGCACCGCTCATCACCAGGCCAATACCATCCCTACAGTGAAGCATGGTGGTGGCAGCATCAGGAACTGGGAGACTAGTCAGGATAAAGGGAAAGATGACTGCAGCAATGTACAGAGACATCCTGGATGAAAACCTGCTCCAGAGCGCTCTTGACCTCAGACTGGGGCGACGGTTCATCTTTCAGCAGGACAACGACCCTCAGCACACAGCCAATATATCAAAGGAGTGGCTTCAGGACAACTCTGTGAATGTCCTTGAGTGGCCCAGACTTGAATCTGATTGAACATCTCTGGAGAGATCTTAAATGGCTGTGCACCGACGCTTCCCATCCAACCTGATGGAGCTTGAGAGGTGCTGCAAAGAGGAATGGGCGACACTGGCCAAGGATAGGTGTGCCAAGCTTGTGGCATCATATTCAGAAAGACTTGAGGCTGGAATTGCTGCCAAAGGTGCATCGACAAAGTATTGAGCAAAGGCTGTGAATACTTATGGACATGGGATTTCTCAGTTTTTTATTTTTAATAAATTTACAAAAACCTCAAGTAAACTTTTTTCATGTTGTCATTATGGGGTGTTGTGTGAAGAATTCTGAGGAAAAAAATGAATTGAATCCATTGTGGAATAAGGCTGTAACATAACAAAATGTGGAACAAGTGATGAAGCACTGGGAATACTTTCTGAATGCTCTGTACTAAGGGGGTGCGGTGGGGCTGCCTGTCCTGAAAGCGTTCACCACTGGACACCGCAGCCGAGTTACTAAACACGAGGGACTCGTTCATTAAGTCCTTGCCATTTATCGTTTGGCAGATGCCCTCATCTAAGGGGCCTCATGACATCCAAAACACAGTCAGCTCCGTTACTTTTGTTTTTCCACTTGGAGCACCGGCGGCAAGTGAAGTGACCTGTGCAGGGTCGCAGGGTCACAGGGTGCCAGGGGTGGGATTTGAATGAACCACCTCATGATGTGAAGTCTAAAGCCTTAACCAGCACGCCACACTGCCTGCCTCTCTTATGAATTACAACCATTCATCCATTTTCTCCACTTATTTATTCCATTACAGGGTGCCCACCAAACGGGCAAGGCTTCCAGATGCACTTTTTTTTTTTTTTTTTAAAAAGTATTTTGAGGGGAAAACCACTGACTTGGTGGAGTGCATTGGGTTGTCTATTTTTAAAGTGTACCAAATTACTCATCACCGTTCTTAAAACTGGAAGGGGCAAACATCCCTCCACCCCACTTCTCTCCATGCTTTACACTCCAAGGTGGACCCCCACCCCAATTTAATACTGTTTTAGATATTAGTCCACTGACAGCCTTCGTAATTTACTGCGATGATCAACTTTTGATGAAGCAAAGACAATAAACAGACACAGCATACAAAGTAACCCGATCCACCCTCTCCCACCCAGTCTGAGAAAAGGGATAAAGAAAAAAATTCAGACGTGAGTGTCGGTGGGCTCTGCGCCTTAGGAACCAAGTGACCCAAACTCTTCTCTAACATTTCGGTAATCGTTTACCGCTCTGAAGCTGACCTTTCTGGTCATAAAACAGGTCATTACGATAGAGAATTCCTAATTAATTGCAGAATTCCGGTATTTGAGGGCTCCTCCCGAGTGCCTCTTTCTCTTTGCACGATTTGGCTCAAAAACTAATCAGCACATCGTCATCACATAACAGACTGAAGTTTCAACTTTGGGATTTTTTTCCATCCTGCCATTTTAGCTGTAAACCATCCTCAAGAGACTGAGACACACAGACACCCATCATCAAGATAATCGATGTTTTCGGTATCAGGGGACCATAAAACGTCAAAAACTGGAGCTCAAAATTTTTGACGACTCTAATGCTTTCACTCGTCCCCTATAGACGATAGGTTACGTTGGGGGAGAATCAAGCTGGGATTTACACAGTTGAACCCAGGGACTCAATGACACCAATAGAAGCACCGCTGCTCCAAAAGTATTATGTTGTAGGAGGAAGATTGGCATTTGTCAATTTACCAGGACAATAATTATACATTTATATAGCGCCTTTCCCACGCTCACAGCGGGTTTTCAGCTGTCATTGGGCTTGAAATGTTTGCAGGACCAGGCAACCACTCAAAACCTCTAGAATGTCCGTCCCCAGTTAGCCTCAAACTCCCATTTCTGGGATGCGAGTTAAAGGCGGGCTGAGCCAACTTGTGTGCAACTCCGATCACGTGCGCCAAGACCGCCAAGCACTGCGCCACCGTGCCGCACTGCACTGGAATTTAAAATTTCTGAAATCTGAATGAAGAGATCGGCTCGGGTCACCAGCGCCTCATTCAATTGACGTTTGACCAACACCGGCGTGCGATTTCGCGTTTCAGAAGAAGGGAAAACGGACACTCTGTCGGGGTGAAGTCTTGTGAATGTGCACCGTTCTGAACGCGGCTTCATCAGGTCGGCCTGCGCGCCTACCGGCCCGTTTGTGTGCAGCCTCTTTCGAAGGGACAAGCCGTCGTGACCGCCGCAGCGTTTTGCGGACCCAAATACGGCCGAGGAACTCCGATGACGCGGGGCGGCTGAAACCATGAAAGCCAGCACGGGGAGGACCCCTCGGACCGGGCAGTACTGACAAGCGGCTACCGAGCTCGGCGCTCAAACGGATTTCGGGACGGAATGACAGACAGACAGACACGCGGCCGGGCGGGCGAGCTAGCAAGCGGACGGTTGTTGTTGTCGAAGGAGCTGCAAACAAAACGGCGTCTTAGTATTTGTTGTTACCTGAATCCTGGGGTCCACTTCTTCCTCCTCGGGTGAATCAAACTCTTCTTCTAGTGGTGGTCCCTTCTCGCAAGTATCCATTTTAAAAGATGAAAATCCTTTCGGTGCAGTCAGTTCTCCTCCCCCCGGGCTTGTCAAACGCTTGCCAGCCTCCGCAAAGCCGATTCTCCCCCCCACACCGTCTGCGTCGAGTCCGCTCGTTGCGTGGCTCAGGGGGCTTCCTTCTTGTCGCCCTGTCTCGGTGTCTGTCTCTGTCCACGCCACCTTTTCTGCTGTCACTTCACCATCCGCGCTCGGCGACGACGGGCTGACACCCAATAACCGCAGGCTGCCGCTGTTGACGACGACGGGATGGCTCCATTGGCGGCGACCCTGGAACAGAGCAGCAGACGCGCCGAGCGCTACGGACTGGAGTGAAGGGAACGCGCTTTTGCGGCCACGCGCTCTCGTGCGCGCATGTGCCCGCCCCCTTTTTAGTTTTCCCGAACGCGCCTCTCTTGCCCTTTCATCTTTTTTTGTTTTATTTTTTTTAAGCAGAGGTGGTCCTTCTGAGCCCTCGCCTTGCAAAATCAGGCTGTTAGGTAAATGAACCTGGCGAAAAAACCACAGCAATGTACTGGCATCCCGTCTAGGGCTGGGCCTTGACCCCTCGGGATTTCACACAGTCTTCTTATGACATGACATGATGTGATGTGATGCAGGAGACTGAGGCCACCTGCGATGCCAAAGCGGCCTATGCAATCTCGAACGTCTGAAGACAATTGGACTGTGCGGTGCTAAAGTTCCAGAGTCCTGGGTTCAAATTCCAGCTGCTGTGTGGAGTCTGCACATTCACCCCATCCCTCTAACATCTCAAGAACATAGTGGAGCTACAGTAGCGGCATTTCAGGTTCAGTTTGAGCAGCTTCATCTGTGAATGTTGGACCTCAAATGCTCAGCCAAGTCTGGAAGCCTCGCTCATCCTGCCCACACTGCTGGTGGTCTGTTTAAGAAAAAGAAAGGTGAGCGTCCACACGGGGGCCAAGACGGCCATCATCCACAGACAGGCCTCTCGTGATGTGTAAAGGCTGCCATCGTTACTGTTTGTGATGACAAACTGGCACACGTGAAGAGTCCAGCGCCACTTGAAGGACATGGGCATCCTCTGGCAAGAAACGGTGACTTGTAGATGGAAAGAAAAGGCGCTATATAAAGTAGAGCAATGTTAAAGGGGCTATGTAATTAATTGATAGATAGATAGGGAAGGCACTATATAAAATAGAAACCTGTTAAATGGTCTATTTATATACTTAATAGGTAGGGAAGGCACTATATAAAATAAAGAGAGTTGTTAAAGGGGATATATAATTAATAAAGAGATAGGAAAGGCTTTATAAAAACAGTTGTTACAGGGGATGTATAACTAAAAGGCACAGAGATGTTAAATGGCTATATAATTAATACATAGAGAAATACAATATAAAATAAGATATTAAAGGGGCTATATAATTAATAGATAGAAAGGTAAGGCACTATATTAAACAACAAGAGTTGTTAAAGGGAGTAAATAATAAACAGATATGAAGGGCACTATAAAAACAGACATTAAAGGGCTTATATAATTAATAGATACTCAGGTATGAAAGGCACTATAAAGATGAATTAAAGAGGCTATATAATAGATAGATGAGAAAGGCACTATATTATACAGATGGCTAGAAGTGAAGTGCACTGTCCAGGTAGGCAAGTGTGCTACATAACAGATAGGAAAGGCACTATATAATGAATTAAGACCGATTCACTGTATTACAGATGTGAAGTCTGCTCTCTGCTATATATCAGTTGGGCTCTTATAAGAGATACTGTACATAGTTCAATGTGAAATGCACTAGAAGGTTCGGTAGAAAGGCGCTATATAACCGATAGATGTGAAGGGTCTTGTGGTCGGCCCATGGCTTGTTTACCCCTCTCGTCTAATGCCCACGTCCCAGGCAGATGTTGTCCCCTGTAGTTTTGGGGGTCTGCTGATGTGCTGCCACACTTTCTGGATTCTCCTGGAGTTTCTCCTCAAGTCCTGTTCAGGACTCTGCTAATTTCTTAGTTCGGTGAGGTTGTCACCTAAGTGTGCTGAGTGACACGTAACGCGTCCCCACTCTCCGCGGCCATCATGAGTTGTAGATGTGCGTGATGAAGGTCCACTCCTATGCGAATGAACCAAAGTGATCTTCTGAGCCTCGCCATTGACTTTATGTTAAGTGGGGTGTGCAGGCCAGTATGGTGGCTTCGTTTTCTCTCAGTCCTGGGGGTCTGTCGGTGTCGCCCTTATTTTGATTTCTGAGGATTTCCTTGTCTGCTTGTTTCCGTTTTGTTTCCTCCTTTAAAACGCCGCTCACCTGATTCAGTCCCCGTGTGATTTGCAATGCAGCAGATGCTCCCTGTGATCCTCCCTCATCCAGCTGTCGTGCAGTCCTGCAGGTTGGCCAGGCAGCTCCTTTCAGGCTTGGACCGCCGATGTCCTTTTGATTTATGGTGACCGGCAGACGTCCATCCCCCTGAGCTCAGGCTCAATCAAAACTGCAGAACTGACTTATTCTTTGACCCTGAGTGAGCGACTCCATCTGCCAACACTTCACACACTGGTTTGGTAAAGGACCCCATGGCAGTGTGTTTACTGTGAAAGGTGCCATATTGTACCACAGGAGTGCCTCAGTAATGAATCGCTGTCTGTCCCCGAGTGTGTCACTTCACCTGTCAGCGCTCACATTTCATATAAACAAAAGTGACAGTATGTTAGTTAAACCTCCTTGGGACAGTGTTCATGATGAAAGGCACTATATAATACCACAGGATTGCTTATTCAAACCCCAGGACCGAGGCTGGTGTAAATGACCTTGTGATTGTGTTTACTATAAAAGGCGCTATATAATACCACACACGCCAGTACTGAATCCTTGTGTGTCCCTGAGCGAGCCGCTTCATCTGTTGGTGCTCACAGCTCATTTAATGACCTTGGGACAGCATTCACCATGAAAGGCGCTGTATAATATCACAGTAATGCCCTGTTCAAACCCAGACCGACTGCCTCCACCTGCCAGTGCTCCTGTAAAGTATACAGTAGCAAAGGCACCATATAACCTAACACACAAGAGGCGCTATAAATAATAATGATAGGACCGACTGACTTCAGCACTCACCTGGGTGAAACTCAACACAGATTAGGTCAACAGTGGCAAGGTGGCAGCACGGGTGAAAACATGAGAATAAAGAAATGGCAAGTTTTATAAATGGTGCCATCGGATTAGCGATGCCCACCTGTGCCCAGATTGCTCGGAGGATTTCATTTAAATGCACACTGGCTGATGACCCACTAAGGCTTCGCCTTTCCCAAGTAATGAAATGTGCAGGAAGTCCTGTAATCTGGCGCCCCCTAGTGCCACACTGCAGTAACTAACACAATGTATTCATCATCAAATTTGGGGTCGGCCACTCCAGCGACACTAGATAGATAGATAGATACTTTATTAATCCCAAGCAGAGAAGGAACCAACCCTGATCAGTCAGACCCCCAGTTTTGGAAGTGCCAGTGAACCTGCCGCCCAATCACAATCCAGCATTGTGTACCCCAGGATGTAGTCTGAGTGTAACGGGAGAGAAGAGACCACTCACATGTGACGTGACGTGACGTGATGTGGGCAGCCTGGGTTGTTTGTCTAATTTGCATCAGCAATGATAACCTCATTCACCTTGATAGAGCCCGTGTATCAGTACCCTCCCATAGCTCAGTGCGAGTTTCAACTCCTTCCGTTAACTACGTGATTTTCGTGACTGCTATTTGCGAAGTTGTGTTTTTGGTTGTGCGTCACGCAAAATGGAACAGCGGAATTTGGAGCAACGTTGTGCCATTAAACGGCAAGTGTGACGTTTGAAAAGTTAAAACAGGCCTATGGGGAACATTCTTTATCCCGAGCTCAAGTTTTTCGCTGGCACAAATCATTTTTGGAAGGCAGAAAACACGTTGAAGATGAACACCGTTCAGGGAGGACTTCAACGAAAACCAATGAAAACATCGAACGTGTGAACACTCTTGTGAGATCAGACCGTCGTTTAACATTAAGAATGTTGAGTGGACAATTAAATTTGAACAGATTTACCGTTCATCAAATTTTGACTGAACATTTGCACATGCGAAAGGTCTGTGCCAAAATGGTGCCGAAAAACCTCACAATTGAGCAGAAGGACAATCGAAAAAACAGCATTCCTGTGGTTCCCCAGCCCCCTTATTCACCTGACTTCAGTCCGTGTGACTTTTTCTTTTTTCCTAAACTGAAAAATGTCCTTAAAGGACGTCATTTCGGGACTTTAGAAAACATCCAAAAGAGTGTAACGGACATGCTGAAGACCATACCGGTTGAAGACTTCCAGCGCCGCTACCAACAGTGGGAACAACGTCTCCATCGGTGTGTAGCTGCTCAAGGGAACTACTTTGAAGGGGATAACATTGATGTTTGAAAAAAAGAAAAACTTTGGTAAATAAAAAATCAGTCTCATTACTTTTCTCCCACGTGTAAATTATTCTTTATAGTGCCTTTCATACCTGTTTATCTATTAAAGAGGTTATATAATAGAGAGATGAGAAAGGCACTATTCAGGGGTGCCCAACACCAGTCCTGGAGGGCCGCAGTGGCTGCAGGATTTCATTGAGTGCCCTGTTTGTGCTGCTAATTAACTTCTTGTGAATTCACTTAAATTGAATTGCACTTTTAAGATTTCTTCATCGTTTCTCTGAGTTGCTTCATTTCTTTCATTAAACGGCACCCAAACAGAAGTGAAATGTGAAGTGAGGGAGCCAACAGAAGACCACCTAAGTCAGGGCCTCAAACTCCAACCAGCTCGTCGTTCATTAAACTCTTTAGTTCTTTAATTCCACGGCCTGTTGCTGCTCTTATTGTACCATAGCAGACATCTCTGAAACTGTTGATTTTTCTCTTTTCTGTTCAAATGTTTTGAGGACCTGAGCAGATCGACATTCCTGGGCTCTTCATCTTTCTTTATTTTCAGATATTGTATGATGGACACCAGTTGTTTTGGCTCATTTTGTATCTCATGATTGTCTGGCAGCTAATTAAGGAAAAAGAAACAATGAAGGGGTCTGAGTCTTCAAGAGCAAATCAATGAAGATGAATGGAAAAGAAGTTAAATGGCAGCAAAGGCAGGTCACTAATTAAGAAAAGGGTTTGAATGAAAACCTGCAGCCCTCCGGGACTGGAGTTTGAGACCCCTGCTATATCATGCCTTTCCTTAGTGAACCCCCATCCCAAGATGCTTTGCAGTTGCAGTCACTCCCATTTTGTCAAGTGAAAGGGGACACATAAGGGGTCAGTGCTGAGGTTGGAACAGGCAAGTACGATATAGCGCCTTTCAATGCAAACGCTATCCTAAGGTACAGTGGTTTAACCTCCAGTCATTGTGTTTATATGAAATGTCAGGGCGGGCAAAGAATCCCAATAAGCAATCCTGTAGTATTTTATAGTGCCTTTCGTAGCAGTCATTATCCCCAAGCGGTCCCCTAGGAATGTGAAGTGACTCACTCAGGGTCACATAAGGATTTGGGGTTTAAACAGGCAATCCTCTGGTATTATATAGCGCCTTTCACAGTAAACACAAGGTCATTCACACTGGTGTCACTCCTGTGTATATGAAGTGGCTCACTCAGACTCCCACAAAAGCAGAGTAAAGACTTTAGAATTTCTTGACTGCTAACCTTCAAAAGGAGCTCGGACTGGTGAGCACTGGTTTGAATCTCAATACGTTTAATAAAACAAATGGAGGAATTGGACGCTTCAGTAAGAAATTAAAAAAGATAAACGACTCCCCGACAGCAGCCAGTTCAAACGGTCCGCCGGACGCTACGTCCCCGTCGTCACCTTCTTAAATTTGCTTTGCAGGAACACCCTGGGGACGCTCAGACCCTCCTTTTTATTGACCGTTTCGCGCAGGACGTATTCATTCACCAGGACCTCGTAGCCGGCTTGTGTGAAAAGCTGGGCTAAATAATCTGAAAAGAGAAAAAGAGAGAAGCGATCAGCTCTGTCAGGGGTCAAATCTCGTCACAGCACACCACTGGCGCCCAACTCAAAAGGCAGGCCCAAAGAAATGGGACACGGGCTTGTTACGCCCCAGAAAAAAAAAATGAGCCAAAATTTACAAGACAAAATATTATTATTATATGTAACAGAAACACGTCAGTACCAAAGCATCAACCCAATTACTCAGCCGAGTGTGCCGTACTGACGCAGATTTAGGGGTCGTCCTTCGAGTGACGCGTTTTGAAGGCGTCACCAACACACAGCCCAACGTCACAATTGGGACAATTGCTACATGTTTCCTTGTACACTTCTCGTATCTTTTATTCTGTCGCTTGCACATGGCAGGATGAGAACAGCAGTGCCTGATCTGCACGACCGCCGCACCCCTTGTGTTATTGTAGGCTTCCACGTTTCCGCCGTCAGCTACCACAGTGTGAACAGTGCTTAGGTGGCTAATGTCCGGATTGTAATCAATTTGCCACAAAGCTGCTTGCACCACAATAAAGTTTTGAGGTGACCGAATTCACCAGGCATATCACAGTGGTTCGCTCACACGGTGCCGTATGCATGTTTGTCTGACAGTGTCGATGTCTGATGTGCGACTCACGTTGTCACCATCAGTGTCTGATTCAACTAACGGTGCAGTTTCAGTTTTGTTCTAAAACTGGCTTTACAGGCCACGGGGGTTTCGGTTGAAGGTCCACCCACTAATGAATATTGATGAGTTACCAGAGAGCAGGGGTGGCTGCAGGTTTTTGTTCCAATCCAGTTGCTTCATTTGGTGCTGGGCGATATGACGATATATATCGTGGGGACGATAGAAAAGTGTCTATCGTCCTATTTCTCTTCTATCGTTTCTATCGTTTCTAACCTAATTTTATCAATTACTAAAGAAAATATTGCATTAAATAGGCTATGACAAATGTATGATAATGTCTTGTCGCTATGCAATGCATACTCTACCCTTTATATAAGTGATAATCAAGAATAAAAATGAACTTTTGAATGTCACTTCAAAATAAAGTTGCAAAAAAAGTATGCAATGATATTTTTGTCAAACTTTTGAGAGAATAACTGAAAACGTACTTTATTGTGGGTGGTATATCGTGATATATATCGTTATTGTGATATAAAATAATCCATATTGTGATATATGATTTTTCCATATCGCCCAGCACTAGCTTCATTACAAACCAATGATCGCCAGTCTCAGACCTTATTTAGATTTGATGGCTTGTTAGTCTACAATGGGTTCTTATTTTGTAGATTTTTTCCTTTCCAAGGGTCTCATCCAAATGATCTGAAGCCTAAAACTCATTTTCAGTCTGTCACATTTTTCTGTTAAGTGTTTTATTAAGTGCTTGATGAACACACACGGAAACAAGCGAGATGGAGAACTGCTGGCTGCTTTGTCATTTACATCTGATGGCTAATAAGGAGGCATTAAAATGGCAAATGCAGCTGTTTAAGATTTAAATAAGCAATTACGGGAGGGGAAACTTAACAAGCAAGACCACTAAACTCAAGCATCAAACTACCACTTTAGCAATAAGTGCTTCTTCATCAGCAATAATTGACTGCTCATTAAGAAACAGCACCCTGCAGCCACCGCGGCCCTCCAGGACTGACATTGCCCACCCCTGCCAGAGAGTATCAGAATGCATAGAAATATTCCTGACTTTTTTGCAGCAGGATGTCATTTTATCCACGAGATGGCAACAGAATACGTTGCTGAGTGTTATTTGGGTTAAACACAGCATATCAGATCATGCATTCGGGGTTAACCGTTTTTACACAGAACTCCAGCCCCGAAACTGGAGGTTTATTAAGAGGTTTATAAATCCTTTATTTATACAGATTTCCATACACACCAGAGCTTTTCACAGCTTTCCTTCTTGTGAGGGATTTTTTGAGATCTTTAAACTCTTAAAGCCTGTAAGTAATTGCTAGTGTGTTATTACACACTATAAAACATATCATTACTCACTATCCGGAGGATGACTCGAGTTCAACCGTATTTGCATAGGATTCCGAGCCTGAGAGACAAAACGTGAAACCTCTGATCCAAAACAAGACAACGTCAGTGACGTATATTGGAAGATTTATTAAGGACGATTCCACAGGAAAGGCCAGACAAAGAGGAGCAGAAACAGACAAAACTAAAGGCTCCGTCACATTACACAACGTTTCCAGCGATTTTCATTTACAGACTTCGTTGACACAATCTTAGCGATTCAGAGGCGGGAGCAGCACATGCCTATGACCCCCGAATGTGTAATATGATATCCCAAGTGACTCAGTCCCACCAGTGTGTGACACGCCCCACACAATCAAATAGTCGTAGGGGCGGGCTCTGTGTATGTAAGAGTTGACAACCAATCAGTGTTCAGCCAGAAGTACAATGCACACAAGGCAGCCAATAGCGACTAGCTACAGAAACCTGCGACTTGATTGGCTGTTGAATGGAGCTCCTTAATCACAGAGCTCCAGATGTATGCAGCTGGATCTTTCCCAAAGAAACAGGGAAACGTGTGCGCGGACCTCACAAACACAGCAGGGCCCCGTCTGCTCGATGTCTCTCGGTTTTTTGTAGTAAGATAGAATGGAAAAAAAGATTTTAAAAAAAGGGCCAAGATTGCTGCCAAACTTACAGTACCTGAAAAGCACGTGTACAGCGCCGGGGTTTCAAAAAAATGGACAAGCTTACAATAATTTGGAAATATGAATGGAGAGTTGTCACAGAGTCATGTAATTTGTCCTACCCAGCAAGTTCTAGTTTTATAATTTGACAGCCTCGGGTGACGAGATCTGCAACTGCAGTCGGCACGTTTGACGTCCCCTCCAACTCCAAGTCACGTAATGTGACGCTGACCTGTGATGATCACGCTGGGTTGCTAACATCACCTGGGATTGCTCTTCTCCTAGCAAAGGACTTAATGTGGCTAAGCTCCACTGAGCTGATTTTTCACTCCTTGCTACCATTTCCTTCTTTTCTTCTAAATCCACCCATTTCAGCAAGTCTCCCACTACGGCGTGTTGTCCGACGATGGTGTGATCCCATAACAGAGCATCCACGTTCATTTCACCTTGGCTTCAACTGCACTAACAGCAGGGCATTGCTCTGTGCGTATCTGAACTACCCATAAGCCACCACAAACATGGTGTATCACGTCAGCTTCCACCCGTTGCAGTTGCCGCGTCATATTCAATTTGCCTTTACTTTTTGATGTACCCTCGTATTTTGTGTCCAATCCCAATTCTAAAAAAAGGTTGGGACAGCTTGGAAAAGGCTAATAAAATCAAAAATGAGTGTGTTGTGAGACACAGGCTTGGGTGGGGGTCCTGTTTAAATTTCTTAATAATTTGAGTGGATTTCAGCTCAACCCGTCCATGAAGCTTGTTCTGCTGATGCTAACGTGAGGGCGTGCAGTCATTGAAATCCATCGACAAGCGGGGCGGTAATTAGCAGGCTCCAGCTGCAGGGTGAGTAAGATGAAAGGCAGCAGGGTCAGCGCAGAGACAAAAGAAAAGCTGCAACGCCTCGGCATACTTAGCCAACCTGGAAAGAGTCACTGATTCACATAAAGGGCAGTCAACTTCGATATACAGGGCCCTCCATAACGTTTGAGATAAAGACTCATTTTTACTTTATTACCCCTGCTGCTCCACAGTTTAAGTTACAAATCAAACAACTCTGACCCGTTATTAAAGTGCACATTGCAGACTTTCATTTAAAGGGGGATTTGCAGACATTTCAGTCACCTAACATGCTTTCTACACGGTTACCTGATTTCAGGGCACCATACTGTTCAGGACACAGCAATGGCGGGCCTGTTAAAGCCATCATATTTAGTACTCTGCCAAGCCCCTCGTGCAGCCATCTTCAGCTCCCGCTTGTTTCGGGGGGCTTGTCTCCTTAAGTTTTCTCATCAGCATATGGAAGGCCTGCTCAATGGGATTGAAATCGGGTGACCATTTTGGCCGTTCAAGAAATTTCCAATTTTTTTTTTAGCTGTGAAAAACTCCTGTGTTGCCTTACAGGCCTTACGGGCATCTACAGGAACCTGGGCAGATGAGATATTTCTACACACCTCAGAATTCATTGTGCCATGCCGTTAGCAGTTACAACATCAAAGAAGTGTGCCAGTCCCTGTGGCAGCCATACAAGTACCAACATCCACATCACCATGTTATACACATAGTAATGTGTGTTATATGCCATTTGTATGGGATTCGTAAAAGCAGTGTTGGAATGACAAATGCAATACATTTTATAAATACAAAAGTTTGCCTTGCACCATCTGTTGGAATGTAATGCATTTTATAAAAATGTTTGTGGTGCATATCTTTTGTAATGACAGAGACGTAGCAGCAGGGCAGACACACAGATGCGTATGCTGTTATTAGAGTGGATGATGAGGGTAACAGTAAAATAAATAAATAAATGTAGTCTGATGATGATACCAAACAAAGTGGAATGGCAGATAATGTAGCATCACTTAAACCATTACAGAGGGACCTGGACAGAACACACAAACCTTGAATTTCAGTATCGTGACTCCCCCCAATTGGACTCACCATCAGAAAAGAAGAACGACCTTGTTCCATCTTGTCGGACGTAAAAATTGTCTCCCAGCTTGTTTCCACTTTTAAACCTCATCATTGCATGATCATAAAGACCATAGTCTCGGAATAAAACGCACCCACCCGGCTTCAGGACCTGCAATCAAACAAAGGTGACAATTAGAACTTTATTTATCCCTAGAGGGAAATTTATCTTTTTACAAGTTTGGTGTGTTGCCTCAGTCACGTGTATAGATTTTCAGGGTAAAGGAAGAAAACGGAGCAAATCTGATCAGAATTTATTTAACATTTTTTTGCGACTTACTCCAGGGTCTTTGGGGCTTTCAAGCTCCTAATACAGGGGTCCTCAATCCCAGTTACTGGAGGGCCACAGTGGCTGCAGGTTTTTATTCTAACCCAGTTGCTTAATTAGAAAGCAATTCTTGCCAATAATTTAATTTCATGGCTTGTTGGTGCTTTAACTCTGCTATGTCAGCTCATTCTCATATCCTAGATTTTCTTCCCCTTTCTAAGGATATCATCCAAATGCTTTGAAGGCTAAAATGGAGGAGTACTTCTCAGTCCTTTACTTTTTTCTCTTCACTTTCCTTCCAAGTATTTAATTAAACCCAACAGAGAACAATAAATACACTCAGGTGTAAATGGTAACAAGCTGAATGGAGAACTGCTGCTCTCTTTTGTCATTTGCCTGTTATTGCTAATTACTAGCAATTAAAAACCAAGATTACAGCTGTTTAACAGTAAAATAAGCAATCAGGGGTTCAATATCTTAACGAACGAGACAACTAAAGTGAAGCAGAAGTGTTACTTGAGCAATAAGAGCTTCTTATTAAGCAATTGGGTTGGAGCAAAAACCTGCAGCCACTGCGGCCCTCCAGGACCGTGATTGAGGACCCCTGTCCAAATAGCTTATTTATAGGTAGTACATGCATCATAACTGTGCTTGTTTTACTTTATTAGTTGTTGTTATGATGTATTTTGATTTATTACTATTTATTCACTTACGTTGTACAGTAATCCCTCCTCGATCATGGGGGTTGCCCTCTAGAAAGCGATAGATGAAAATCCGTGAAGTAGAAAACCATATGTTTGTGTGGTTATTTTTATATATTTTAAGCCCTTATAAACTCTCCCACACTGTTAACATTATTAGAGCCCTCTAGACATGAAATAACACCCTTTAGTCAAAAGTTTAAACTGTGCTCCATGACAAGACAGAGATGGCAGTTCTTTCTCACAATTAAAAGAATGCAAACATATCTTATCTTCAAAAGAGCGCCGTCAGGAGCAGAGAATGTCAGAGAGAGAGAAAAGCAAACAATCAAAAAATCAATACGTGCTTTAAAGTATGCCGAAGCACCGCGATAAAGCTGCATTTTTTAGAGGAGCGTCCGTATCTTCTGTGCAAACAGCCCCTCCGTCAGGCAGAGAGAGTGAGAGAGAGTGAGAGAGAAAGAGAAAAGCAAAAAAATCAAGCACCGCGCGGGAAGCACATCGCATATCACTGAGGAGTTTTGTTTAATATGTAATACATGCTCTGATTGGGTAGCTTCTAAGCCATCCGCCAATAGCGTCCCTTGTATGAAATCAAGTGAGCAAACAAACTGAGGAAGCATGTACCATAAATTAAAAGACCCATTGTCCTGGAAATCCGAACCAGCGAAAAATCTGTGATATATATTTAGATATGCTTACATTTAAAATCCGCAACAGAGTGAAGCCGCGGAAGTCGAAACGCGATATAGCGAGGGATCACTGTATTTATTTTTGTACCGTGTCCTGTTTTATTGCCTTACAACTTAGAATTAAAGTGGGTTTTTAGTGGGTTAGCACCTTTTGATTTACACAACATGCCTGTCACTTTGAAGGTGCAAAATATTATTTATTGTGGCACAACAAATAATTAAGACAAAAAACATAACTTTTCAGTTTGTACTTGTTATACATATATATATATATAAACACATATACATACATATATATATATATATATATATATATATATATATACATACATATATATATACATACATATATATATATATATATATACATACATATATATATACATACACATATATATATATATATACATATATATATATATATATATACATACATATATATATATATATATACACATACATATATATATATACATATATATATATATATATATATATATATATATATATATACATACATACATATATATATATATATATATATATATACATACACACACACACACACACACACTACTGGTCCCAAGTTTGAGAACAGCTGAAATTGAATGAATGACCTAAAATGGTAAAAAGGTAAGCAGTAAACTGGCAGAGATTTAAGGTTAGCAAAAAGTGAAAAAAGGAAATTTCAGAATATTACAAAATAAGCCTTTTAGAGCAAAGAGCTAATAGGTTACAATCTACAGATGTTCTGCAGCAATTAAAGTAAATGAAGCCTTGCAAGGTGAACCAAAAAATTTGCACAGGTGTCCCAACTTCTGTCGATTACTTAAAAACCCCCTGAGTGTGTCTTAAAGAAGAGCTGGAGCGGACTGTGCTACTACACCCTCTGAGGTTTTGCTTGGACAATATTACACTGTAGAATGGCAAGAACACGGCAATGAACAAATGAAATGAGACAGTCCTGAGACGTGTAAGCCTTTCATTTAGAGAAATTACAAAAAAAGTGTCAGTGAGTCCAGTGGTGTCCTACAGAATCCATAGGCAACTGGAAAAAACTCTGATAGGAAAAGACCTGGCAAAACCAAAGTCACAGGACAATCTGAAGACACATTTCTGGGGGGTCACCAGCTTACACGATCATAGGAGCCTCACAGCACAAGAGCTTCAAGCACAGCTTAACAGTGCAGGTTGACAAAAGCGAGTGTCAGTATCTACTGTGAAGAGGAGACTTTGTGCTACAGGTTTGACAGTGGCAGTAAGTAAGCCATTCCCTCAATGACAAAATAGGGCCCTGAAATAACAGATGTGGACTACTGCACACTGGAAGGAAGTCTTATAAACCAATGAATCCAAATTTGAAATCTTTGGTTCATCACGCAGGGTGTTTGCGCGCTGTCGAGTTGGTGATGGTCATAGTTCCTCAGTGTGTGACACCAACTGTCAGACATGGTGGAGGAAGTGCGACGGTCTGGGGCTCTTTTGCTGGAGGCAGAGGTGGTGACTTGCAAAGAGGGACTGAAATTCTGAATCAAAAGGGTTACCACAGTTTGGATATTAGATCAGCAAAAAGTGACGGCTACTTTGATGAAGCTAAAATTTGAATAAAACTACGGACACTTAATGATTCTTTGACTTGTGTTTTTTTATTTGCCATTATTTATTTGTTCTATGCCTTGAATACATGAAACATTAAGAAAATAAACTGCATGTACATCCATAAACACTGAAGTGTTCTAAAACTTTTGACCAGTAGTGTGTAAATTATATATACCTGTATACTAGCCATGTGCGCCCAACTATGTTGCGCATGTTAAAGTTGTCTGTGAAGGGCTACCTGTTTAAACGCGGCTGCCAGTCATGAACTGGGCCCTTCGTCGCACAGCATTATGATTTTTTATAAGGGAAACAAAATTACAAAAGAAAACCCTTGGACATTGATTCGATAGGAACGGCCTACTCAGAATCACAGTCCGAATCTTAATTATGTGTTGGTGTGGGAACATTTCTGCTTCTGTCCGTTCACAGTTCATCTCGTTTTCACAACGCTGTCGTTTCCTCTCACAATCTCTTCTTAACCTTTCTCCAATCTCGCAGGTTGCTTTGTGGCAATCCAAAGAGTAAGGCAATATAGACGGAGCAATGGTTATAAAAGGGGGACACATAGGTATCCAGGCTCTTTAAAGCATAAATAGGGATCACTTCACTGACATGTGAGCAAGCCACGGTACAACTGTGAGACGCGCAGCACTCGCCGGCTAAAATGTAACAATAATAACTTCCGGAACGTGCTGTTACGTTGTCATTCATTTAACCCACTGTCTTTCTTTCATTCATATGTTACGTAGGCACGTACCTTTTATCTTCGGCAATCTCATTATCTAACCAGGCCTCAGGAGCTAACCAGCGTAACACTGTCCACCACCCCTTTCGTTATTCCGTGAGTAACAACAACGTACTAAACTGGAAGGTTGTCTACGCATGCGTGGAATTCGTGGACAAACAAAGATCAAGATCTAAATGAAGATCTCTTTAGTTAATTTAAAGCACAACAATTTGTTTAGTTTGAATGTCTGTGTTTTGAGGTGTGACTGGCGTACTACAGTCTTCAGTAGTATAAGCCGGGAGGAGATTCTTAATGCAATGCCTATGTTTTAGCTGTCTCTCTACTGCCATCTAGTGCTTCTTCTTCTAATTCATTCGCGGACAAACAAAGATCAAGATCCAAATGAAGATTATTATTTATATATATATATATATATATATATATATATATATATATATATATATATAATACATACACACACAGTATATTTATACTGTTGCAGACTGTTGCCTGGACGCCAGCTAGATGTAAGGACCAGTGGACAGAGTGGACTCGAGGCATTATCTCCCCCCAGGACACTATAGGGCAGCCCCCTTGGGTTGCTGTGCCACCACGTATTCTTGTAGGGCATACTTGGAGTTGGGAGTTCGCTGCAGCCCTGTTGGGTTCCATGGTAGCCTCCAGGGGGAGCTGCAGAGCCCTACTTTGTGCTTCCGCCATACCTGGGAGTAATTACAGACCACCCTAACGAGCCGCTTGGGATACTCCCAGGTGAGACTTAAATGTGGTGAACTTGTATGTGGTGTCTGTGTGTGTCAGGTTTGGGTGGCTGGTGCGCCTCCTGCAGGCTACAATACATTCACACAAGGAAGTTTATTTTCATTCCACTTCGACAATTTGGACTAAATTGTTAAGTTCATGACATAAAATCGAAATGAAAATCCATTGTAATTCCAGGTGGTAATAAGACAAAACAGGACAAACACCAAAGGGGGTGAATACTTTTGCAAGGCACTGTATGGATAGTACAGTATTGTTCATTACCTGTCCTGAACTTGTCTTAAGTGTGTGCTGCACCGGAGTCCTGGGGCCTCATGTATAAACGGTGCGTACGCACAGAAATGTTGCGCAAGAATGTTTCCACGTTCTAAACGCGATGTATAAAACCCAAACTTGGCATAAAGCCACGCACATTTCCACAGTACCTCATACCCTGTCGTACGCAAGTTCTCTGCTCGGTTTTGCAGACTGGCGGCACCCAGCGTCAAAGCAGTGCTTTTGTTCAAGTGTGGTTTCCCTTTCTTTTTTAGATGCACATCCCTAACGTGGCTTTATAAATACATTGAAATTTGCATATTGTTTATTAGTTTAATGTATCTGATTGTAATTAACCAGTCACAATATAATGGTCCACAGAATGGTCAAACTATTCCAAATACCATAACTGCTTTAGCATTGTTACTCTCACTGCACCTTCTTCTTTCAGCTGCTCCCATTAGGAGTTGCCACAGCGGATCATCTTTTTCCATATTACTCTCGCTGCACCACTTGGAGCAGCTGATCAGAAAGAGAATTATCGGTAAACAGCATCAAGCACATGCTGCCTCAGCCATGCTTCCTATTTGAACTGCTTCTCACATAGCAAACGCTTCAAAACCTTTCCTGTACAGACCTCGCAGTTCAGAAAGAGTTTCATCCCAAGAGCTCTAAACGCACTCAATCAAGTGCTCCTTGTAGAAGTGTCTGTACTTATAAGTCCAATCACCTCACTGTAAACTTGCACTTCAGTTATAATATTACACAACCTGCGCCACTTTATAAAGCGCGTATTTACATATGATGACGATATAATTTTTAAGATGAAATGCAGCAAAATATGTTTATTACATTATACAGATAAAACTTTAACTTTATTTAAATAGTCTATATTGTTAATAATTAAAGGACACGGTGTCACTACGCTAGCAAGGATCTGCCACTCCATTCATGGAAGCTTTCATGTGGCACTCAGACGGTGGGCTACGACTCGCCTTCTCATGGTGACTTTGATATGTGACTTCTTTTTTTATTTCAGGCACTGTGCAACTTTGTGAACTTAAGCTTTCGAGTTTCTCTGACACGCTATGTCACTCGATCAGCTTCCTTTTCTTGTTTATACCACTGTCTAAACCAACAAATAGTACGTGTTTCCTTGCCTCCACTTGGTATTCACTGAAATTGTTACATTTTTCCTCGTGGTTTTGCCATTGTCTTTCCACAGAAGGCTGATCTTAAGGGCTATTTATATTGATTTGCATATTCAAAGAGGTGTAATTCTGACAGGAGATGGGGTAGGGCAGCAGGCGCGTGCACGTGCGATACTTTTCACGTTGATCGGGATTTATGTAGCGGAAGAACGTGGGAAAGTTAGCGTACGCACAAATTCCTGCATCTGGATTTTTCTGTGCGTACGCACATTCCTGCGTTTGTGCTTACGCCATGTTATAGTGTGAGTTCTACGCACGCCGTTACACAGGAGGCCCCTGGTGTTATGTTATCTCATGCCACTGTATGCTGCAATCTGGTGCATGGAAGGTATGATAATAAAGTCAGCTGACTTGGCACTTGACTTGAATGCCAGGAACTGCAGAAAAAACAGACTCATTAGGAAAAATAAAGATTGCACAATTAGGGACTGTCTTTGTTCATGGACTGAAAATCATTCAGCTCGTTGTTACAGCATGAAGCTCACATTCAGCCGCTGGCAGGGCCCACACCTTCTCACCACAAACAAGCAGGGACTTGCTTGTGTACAGCTGAAGTTTTATTTTAAGTCTGTCTTTAGGCTGCTAGCATAGCTTCTGAAACGCAGGGAAATTACATCAGGCATAAGAATGTACAGTATTCAAACCTGGCCGCACATATTGCACTAAAAACAAACATAACAGTACAACTTACCTTATAAATATTTTCCAGCAAAAGGTGCATTTTGTCTGGGTGGACAGCTGATAGCACAAATATGAGTGTCACCACATCCACGGACTCAGAAGGAATATTTTCCAACAGATCGTCTTTAGTGAGGTCGCACTGAAAAGCCTTGCACTGCTTAGCATTATACAAAGGATTTTGCTAAATAACAATGAAAAGAAAAGAAATGTTAAGTCACTTAACAGTGCACACCATGTGATTTCTCTAGCTGGTCTAACTGCTATAAGCCACAAGAAGACAATTCAAGATGGCCACTTGTTCACAATACAGGTGCATTTTAGTAAATTAGAAAATCATCGAAAAGTTCATTTATTTCAATGATTTAATTCAAAATGTGAAACTCATATATTATAAAGATTCATTACACACAGACTGATATGTTTCAAGCGTTTATTTATTTTTATTTTGCTGATTATGACTTACAGGTAATGGAAACCCAAAATTCAGTATCTCAGAAAATTAGAATATTACAAAAGACCAATAAAAAAAAATGATTTTTAATACAGAAATGTTGGCCTTCTGAACAGTCTGGCCATGTGCGCTCTCAATACTTGGTCAGAGCTCCTTTTGCATGAATGACTGCATCAATGTGGCGTGGCATGGAAGTGATCAGCCTGTGGCACTGCTGAGGTGTTATGGAAGCCCAAGACGCTTTGATCGCGGCCTTCAGCTCGTCTGCATTGTTGGCTCTGCTGTCTCTCATCTTCCTCTTGACAATTCCCTATGAGGTTTAGGTCAGGCGAGTTTGCTGGCCAATCAAGCACAGCGATACACACCATGGTCATTAAAGCAGGTGTTGGTACTTTTGGCAGTGTGGGCAGAAAAATGAAATCAGCATCTCCATAAAGCTCGTCAGCAGAGGGAAGTCATGAAGTGCTGTCAACTGTCCTGGTAGTTGTCTGGCTGCACTGACTTTGGACTTGATAAAACACAGTGGACCAACACCAGCAGATGACATGGCTCCCCAAATCATCACTGACTGTGGAAACTCCACACTGGACCTCAAGCAACATGGACTCTGGGCCTCTCCACTCTTCCTCCAAACTCTGGGACCTTGATTTCCAAATGGATCTGAAAAGAGGACTTTGGACCACTGAGATATTAACAGTCCAGTCTGTTTTCTCCTTAGCCCAGGTAAGATGCTTCTGACGTTGTCTCTGGTTCAGGAGTGGCTTGACACAAGCAATGTGACAGTTGTAGCCCACGTCCCCGATACGTCTGTGTGTGGTGGCTCTTGAAGCACTGACTCCAGCACAGTCCACTCCTTGGGAATCTCCCCCAATTCTTCACAATCCTCTCAAGGCTGCACTTATCCTTGTTAATTGGGCCCCTTTTTCTGCTGTCACATTTTTTCCTTCAACTCAACTCTCCATTATTATATTGGATACAACACTCTGTGAACAGCCAGCTTCATTAGCAATGACCTTTTGTGGTCGAGGGTCTCAATGACTGTCATCTGGACGACTGTCAATGATTTGTGTGGCCTACTGGACCAGACTGAGAGACCATGTCAAGGCTCAGGACACTTTTCCATTGTTTTGGGTTAATTAGCTGAGTGGAGTGGGACACCAGGAGTCTACAATATGGAACTTTTTCACAATCTTCTAATTTTCTGAGATACTGAATTTTGAGTTTTCATTACCTGAAGGCCGTAATCAGCAAAATGAAAAGAAATAAACGCTAAAAATATATCACTCTGTGTGTAATGAATGTATAGGGTGGTCCAGATCTAATTACGCAATTTTCATTACGCTATAACTTATTAAGTTTATTACATAGAAAATCACCCGAAAAATCCTGGACCATCGAGAAGTGTGTGAACTGACGACATGAAGAATTGTTTTTGCGACCGAACTGGAATCGTCACCGCATAAATCAAAGTCATCCAGACGATCTGCATCTGCATCATTAGATCTGGACCACCCTGTAAATAATATAGGAGTTTCACTTTTTGAGCTGAATTTCTGAAATAAATTAACTTTTCGATGATATTGTAATTTATTGAGATGCAACCATAGCAATACCTCAGGAGGTGTCTTTTACAAGCCACACTTACTTTTACAAAATCGACCGCTCGTGGTGAAAAGTCACAGGCATACACAAACAGATTCAGGTCTTCTTCTAAAAGAGGGAACAAGCAGTTGCCTACTCCACAACCGGCTTCAAGAAGAACCAACTTCTGGGCTTCAAACTACAAAAAGAAACCAAAAAGAAGAGGAATCCCAGTGAACCTGGAAATGAACAGCACATGTGACACCCATGGAAACTCCCAGGCAGCCACCACGCCACTCACTAGTGATAAGTGCTAGTCAGGGTGGGTGCCCTGGCCTCTGTAAATGGAAGTTTGGTGATGGGTTTAGAAATTTGCTATCGAGATATGTTCAGATATTCTGATTTCTACGATGTTCAAAATGAGAAAAGGTGATTTCAGCACAGTGTGTGTATGTGAGTGTGTGTCCCTGTGAAAAATCAATAATGATTTTCACGTCTTAAAATTCATGTCCAAAAATGATGTGTCTTGTAGATCTCCTGGGTGACTGCAGTTTCTGAGATATTAGCCCTGAATCCTGAGATCGATGTACAAAGAGAACTTCTGAAGAAATTCTTCAAACAAGTTGCATCGTGTTTGTCTTGTCCCACCCTCAGGCCTACTGTTTTTGGTCCAATTCTCATCTCCATATCCTACAAAACCAGTCTGATCGGCGTCCAATAATAACTGCTGCAGGAATTGTTTCATTCAGCCGGGATGTTTGCAGTCTGCTCTGCTTACCCGTAGGACCAGGCATATGGATTCGCACATTAGTGAGATGCATAAACTGCCCCCCATTTAACCAAGTTTCCGCATTATGAGAGGCGAACCTGAAGTGTAATATACTGCTTTTCTTATAATTCATAAGAGCTTGGCTGTGAATACTGCACTGGGCGTGTAAATACTGTCTTTTTCACCTCAACTGTACTGAGTGAGCAGTCGAAGAGCTGGGGGCTGTGGGAATGTTGGCATGACTCACTCACCCCTCGGCCACCGTCAGTGTGTCACACGCGATGCTGTCTCGCCCACTTGGGAGTTTTGTGTTCACACAATGAGGAGGACTGCACAGAAAATCCATACCAGATTCCTCATACAGGCGGTCTAAATGCCATGAAAACTAGAGCTATGGAATCCGAGTCAAAGACAATTTTGGGTTCCTGGAGTCGGGGTCTGCAAAAATGTACCGACTCTGACTCCTAAATAAATTTAAATTGTAATGAAAAAAAATACAGCAAGTTCAAATGTCCCATTTCACAAACAATAGTCCTAATTAAGTACTTCTCTGATGTAAGAATAAAGCCGAGTGCACAGTTGTGTTACTACTAGTGTGAAGTTCAGCTGAGCGATTATACAACCTGACATTCACAAATTGTATTGTAATCTGGATTATGGTACATTACAAAAAGTGTTTTCATTTTATTTCAGATCAAATGTGTTTAACAAGTTCATTTGAGTGTAAACAAGTGTAATGGTGGAGGTGGGTGCTATGGCCTGAGGCGTGTGTGTTCAGGAGTTCTTGTCTTTTGTTTAAACTGGCCAATACTGTAGACAGTCAGCTTCCTAGCCAGTAGTTAAATGACGACGTGCATGTTGCCTTCCTTCAATCAACATGGAAAATACTTTAGCTTATTAAATACAGAGGAGTCGGAAGTAACGGAAACTAAGAAGTCAGAGTTGGAGTCGAAGGATTTATCTACCGACTCCACAGCCCTGATCAAAACAGCACGTTTGTATCTTAAACAGTAGACCTGTTGACATTTTGATGCTGAGGTGAGTGAAGTGAAGAAGCAAAGAGCATTAAACTCAGTAAGGTATGAAAACAGGCTTAAAAGTGATACTGTATGTACCACATACAGTGCATCCGGAAAGTATTCACAGCGCTTCATCACTTTTCCACATTTTCTTATGTTACAGCCTTATTCCAAAATGGATTCAATTCATTTTTTTCCTCAGAATTCTACACACAACACCCCATAATGACAATGTGAAAAAAGTTTACTTGAGGTTTTTGCAAATTTATTAAAAATAAAAATCTGAGAAATCCCATGTACATAAGTATTCACAGCCTTTGCCATGAAGCTCCAAATTGAGCTCAGGTTCCTCCTGTTTCCCCTGATCATCCTTGAGATGTTTCATTGGAGTCCACCTGTGGTCAATTCAGTTGATTGGACCTGATTTGGAAAGGCACACACCTGTCTATAGAAGGTCCCACAGCTGACAGTTCATGTCAGAGCACAAACCAAGCATGAAGTCAAAGGAATTGTCTGTAGACCTCCGAGACAGGATTGTCTCGAGGCACAAATCTGGGGAAGGTTACAGAAAAATGTCTCCTGCTTTGAAGGTCCCAATGAGCACAGTGGCCTCCATCATCCGTAAGTGGAAGAAGTTCAGAACCACCAGGACTCTTCCTAGAGCTGGCCGGCCATCTAAACTGAGCGATCGGGAGAGAAGGGCCTTAGTCAGGGAGGTGACCAAGAACCCGATGGTCACTCTGTCAGAGCTCCAGAGGTCCTCTGTGGAGAGAGGAGAACCTTCCAGAAGGACAACCATCTCTGCAGCAATCCACCAATCAGGCCTGTATGGTAGAGTGGCCAGACGGAAGCCACTCCTTAGTAAAAGGCACATGGCAGCCCGCCTGGAGTTTGACAAAAGGCACCTGAAGGACTCTCAGACCATGAGAAACAAAATTCTTTGGTCTGATGAGACAAAGATTGAACTCTTTGGTGTGAGTGCCAGGCGTCACGTTTGGAGGAAACCAGGCACCGCTCATCACCAGGCCAATACCATCCCTACAGTGAAGCATGGTGGTGGCAGCATCAGGAACTGGGAGACTAGTCAGGATAAAGGGAAAGATGACTGCAGCAATGTACAGAGACATCCTGGATGAAAACCTGCTCCAGAGCGCTCTTGACCTCAGACTGGGGCGACGATTCATCTTTAGGCAAGACAACGACCCTAAGGACACAGCCAAGATATCAAAGGAGTGGCTTCAGGACAACTCTGTGAATGTCCTTGAGTGGCCAAGCCAGAGCAGAGCCAGACTTGAACATCTCTGGAGATCTTAAAATGGCTGTGCACCGACGCTTCCCATCCAACCTGATGGAGCTTGAGAAGTGCTGCAAAGAGGAATGGGCGAAACTGGCCAAGGATAGGTGTGCCAAGCTTGTGGCATCATATTCAAAAAGACTTGAGGCTGGAATTGCTGCCAAAGGTGCATTGACAAAGTATTGAGCAAAGGCTGTGAATACTTATGGACATGGGATTTCTCAGTTTTTTTATTTTTAATAAATTTGCAAAAACCTCAAGTAAATTTTTTTCACGTTGTCATTATGGGGTGTTGTGCGTAGAATTCTGAGGAAAAAAATTAATTTAATCCATTTTGGAATAAGGCTGTAACATAACAATGTGGAAAAAGTGATGCGCTGTGAATACTTTCCGGATGCACTGTAAATTGGAAAAATCTTTCAAATCAGGAATGTTTAATCCAAAACAGCCGTGGCCATTTGTGTTATCCAAGTTTTCAGCTACCCGAGGCAGTATGAGTGCACACTACCTCAGATAATCAGGGTTCTACTGTATTTAAATATACTTGTACACACACACTTACACTCAACAAACTATACAAGTGAAGATAACTGACAGCTTGTTCGTCCTACCAAAAGATATGCTGGATAATGAAAAGAAAGAAATTACAACATTAGAAAAACACTTTGACGAGAACAAGCCATTCAGCCCAACAAAGCTTGTCAGTCCTGCCCACCTAATACCCCCAAATTAACATCAACACACAAAGACAGACAGACAGACACACATACACCACAGATCTGTAAAGGAGGACGTGGACATTACGCCAGCCCTCTACCAAGCTCTCCATCTAGCTTCTTTTACTTCATTTGATCGGATGCGTTTAATTTCATCATAAATATGACTGAAGATGTTCATTTGATTCCATTTGCTGTTTATTTAGTCCACATTTACTTGTCATCTCATGTCATTTTCTAACCTGTTTAATCCAGAGCAGGGGCACAGGGGAGCCAATCCCAGTAAGCAGAGCGCACAAGGCAGGAACAAACCCCAGGCTGGGTACAACCAACCACACACTAGTGCCAATTTAGCATCGCCAGTTCACCTAACCTGCATGTCTTTGGACTGGGGATGATTGGGGAAACCCACATGCAAACTCCACGCAGGAAGGACCAGGGACACAAACCATTGTCTCAATGCTACCAATGTGCCGCCATACCGCCCACTGCATTTATTTCAGCTCGTAGCTATTATTATATAAGTTTTCTATTATTGTTTAGTAGTGTAAAAATCCTCCGCTAAGTGAGGTCCTTTGTAATCACTAAAGTGTAATTTACATGGATGGATTGTTTTTTTATGTCTTCTTAGTTTACCTTCAAGTGTCTGTCATATGTTTAATTGTGATCATATACCATATTTGAAGTTAAATGTATTTATTACTTGATTTCTACGTCTACATCTATGTGGTGTCCTCTTATGATCCTTGTATTCTGTAGATGGTAGTGCACAAGACAGGCCCACCTTGACCCTGCCACTACTCAGAGGTCTCTCTGGTTATTTCAGGGCAGAAAGAAGGGCGCTCAGGGGTGGTGCACTGTATTTCGAAGGGGTCTTCCCACGGGTTGTTTTTTGCTTGGATTTGGAAGCTTTTCAGACTATCTTGTGCTCTGTTTATTGGATTGTGTTAATGGACTCCTTTTTGCTCTTTTAAGCATTTCTAGTTGCTTTTTCTACTTTTTTTACCCTCCTCAGCATTATGTTTACCCCTGGAAAAATGAGCCAAAAAACTTTTGTTTCCCCCAATAAGAAAATGTCATTACATGTAACGGCACCACCAAAACGTCAACACAAATACACTAGAAAAGGTCTGTCAAGTGTCCACTGCTGTACCGGTGCAGATTTAGTGCATGTTTTAAAACAGACAGCCAAACATCATAATCGGGACAGTAGATGTGTTTTTCTTTTTGCACTTTCTTATATTTTTTCTGCTGCTTGCCCACGAGAAGGTAGAATGTCAGCACTCTATCCACATAATTAACGCGTGCCATGTGTTACTGTGAGCTACCGCTGTGTAAGGCTTAGTGACTTCCACATTTCCAGACACAAACGACAACTGCTGCATTGTGAACGGTGTTTAGGTGCCTAACGTCTTTCTTGTCCTTTCACTTGATCACAATCATTTTGCCTTTCTGCCACAAAGCTACTTGCACCACAGTGAAGCTTCAGTAGTAACCGAATTCACCAGGCATATCATGGCAGTGCGGTCACACAATACCGTATGCACCGGTTTCACTGTCAGCGTCAATGTCTGATGACCAATTTATGAATGGTTCAGTTTAACCTAAAAGTGGCTTTACAGCTTTTAGTGTCCACTCCATTGAGTGGTTTGGTTTAAGACTCCACCCCACTCATGAATATTGATGAGTTACTACAGAGTTAGAATACATAGAAATCTTTATTACTTTTTTGAAGCATGCTGTTATGTCCTCCACGAGAAATATAGTCCTAAGAGTTATCTGGGCTTAACACGGTACATCAGATCATACATTTGGGGTTCACTATTTTTACACAGAATTCCAAGCCCAAGACAGGCTTTGGGTTAAAGCTAAGGAGATTAATAAATCCTTTATTTCTAAAGACTAGAGGGCTCTGCCCTCTACACGCATCGCTCGCCAATCCTCGGGCGGACCACTTCATGGCTCTGCCGCTCACGTATGGGAAAGTGAATGTACAATTTAAACAGATTGTTATTTTCATGGGAATTGTTACTTATGCATAATAGAACTAACTATTTTACATTACAGCGAGTAATTCACCATAGTAAAAAAAATAATAAAACGTAACAAACTGAAAGAAAATTATATTTCATGTTGCGTTAGAAGTATCCGTTGTGTAATACGTTTTCATTTCGTTTGGCTTTGAAATTAACACGCAAATACAGTACTTTTTAAATTTACACTTTTATTGTAAAACTTCAGTAAAAACTATTTTTTGAACTAACTTTTCATCAACATCACTTTGAATTTTGATTCTGTGTTTGGACTTACATCGTGACAATGCAACGTATAACTGCCTGTGAGTGAATTTAGTTTCACTCCCTTTAATAAATAAACTGACTTTTTCAAATATTTGTCCCTGTGATTTAATTGTCATAGCAAAAGCTATTCTAACGGGAAACTGTTAACGTTTTAATACGAATGGCACATCAAGATCTCCTTTGGTGTCTTGTGTTATCCCCTGAAGATGTACTACATTATACCTTCCTTGTCGCCTGTTAAATTTTACATGTTACTGCCGTGTAACCGATCGACAGTTTTTGCATTAATTCGTTTGACTTCATTGTTTCTCGGTGCTGGGATTGCCTGTTTACTCATTTCTTCTGTTGATAACCCTTTGGGATAAAATTCTTCAATAAGATTTGGACATAATACGTCTTTTTTTATTGGGAACTTAAAGTGAGGAAAACATAAAAATTAGAGAGCGCAGGAACTGTGTGTGTCTGTCAAAAGCATTCACACCAATAAGAGGCGAGAGGTTCTGGTTGAAAATGGTTGAGAAGAGGGCGGGGCTTGAAAAAATCTCTTAACAAAAGTCTTGTCTCAAGATTTTCTTTTCTAATAGAGAGATTTGGGTGTCACTAGTCTCCATATAGACCAGAGTTATTCACAGTTCTTGTACCGGTGAGGGATTTTTTGAGATCTTTGAACTCTAAAGGCGGCAAGTACCTGCTGGGGCAAGCTGGATTATGGAGGAGTCACTTTTGGGCAGGTCAGAGAAGGTCCTGGCCTGTGCTTTGTGGTGCTCTCGGAGGCCTCACATTGTTTTTGTCATGTTGGAGACTCATTAATACAACATAATGCATTAACTGTCAACCAAAAACACAATCCGAAGGTGGAATCCAATAAACAAGGCAAAAAAATAGTCAGGAAATTTAAATAAAACAACACTTAGAAAGACTCCTTCCAACTTCAATGCACTGCCCTTAGCCCCCTTCTTTCTAGGCTCAAATAGCCAAAGAGACGTTTCAGGGTGATGATGTCAGGGTGGTCCCACCTCTTAGGGCACCGCCTACGGAATACAAGGAACATAAGAAAATGGCACATTACACACAGAAATTAAATCATAAATAAAAAGAACACTAGTGACATAAAATAGTTAATAAACATGTGAAAGACACTTGAGAAGAAACCAAGAAGACATAAATAAGGAACAGAAACACAGGCAAGGGAGCACATAACAATCATCAGAAATGACCTAATGGTGTCAATTATAAAAAGATCACAGCTTACCTGTTAGAAGACCAATACACATCAATCAGCACACAATCCAATCCACTGTATAGACAAATCTTGGCATGTGCCATGGGGTAAGGCCAATACCCAAACAGAAGCTTCCAAACCTTTACAGGTTAGTCACAGAACCTCTCAGACACAGCCAAGATTTTTAAAGCTGTCATGTCAAATGCCTGTACGTCATAATGAGTCTTCAAACAGGGGTCAAAAATGGACACGAAGTTCACAGACGCTTGCCAGTGTTATGGGATGGAGTCTCGAATATGACAAAATGGATGTGAGGGCTCCTAAAAGGACCATGAAAGCAGGTCATGTACCTCACCCCAAATCCTGTCACTCCTCACTACTAATTTGCTGGCTTCCAGCCTAGAAGGCCCCAAACAAGGAGAGCCGGCAAAATAACTAGAAAACTCCCAAAATAAAGCAAAATGCCTCATAAGGAAGGGGATAACCTGGCTTATACCAATAAGGGCAAACAAAAAATCTTGAAAAATTAGGATCTACTTAACAAAAATAGAAAACTACAGCAAAATGCTCACAAGAGAGACTGACAGGCGATCCCGAGTAAACAAGCCCTCATAAAATAAGAGCTGAAAGAAAAATGCAGGAATAAGCGCAGAAAGTCAGAAAAAGCAGCAAATCCACAAGAATCACAAGCGAGCCTTAACACTGCAATTATAACCCAGTAATCTGCTTGTGGGTCTCGCCTTTGCTCAGTGACAGGGAGGAGCCAGTAGCTGTGACATCAAGATGGCCTGCCTCCTGGGGCTCCACCCACAAAGCACATGGAACATCTGAACATTTAAAGAGACGGGACATAAACACAAACATAATGGAAGATATATAAAAAGTAACACTGCAAAATTGACCATAAAACATAAAATACACAAATACAGACCCCCTACATGACACCTCCCAGCCAGCATCCAATGCCACCCAACAGTAAAAAGTTCACCACGGGCAACACTGCCCTCAAATTGGGACGGCAATATGACGACATGCCAGGTGTGCACTTTACCTGTCTGCATGCCTTGAGCTCCTCAAACTCCCTCGTCGTCCAGTGTCTGTCTTTAAAAAAATTGGTGCTGTTTCTTTTATAGAACAAATCCCAGTTCTTCTGCGCTTCTTTCTCAAGCTTTAACTGCTTGAAATCGGAGACCAAAATTGCATCGTTGTGAAGCTTCTCCAGCTGCTCGGGCGTCAGGACTCTTGGACACAAGGACGCCGATTTGGAAGTTGCTGGGGTCGCTGTGCTCGTTACTTTGGAGGAGTTGTGGGATTCATGAGATTGCGGATTGTCTTCATATGGAGGAGCTTCTTTGGATGTCTCCTTCGTGTCAGTCATTGGGCCAAATGAAAAGGAGATTCAAAGAGCCTGCAAAGGAGACATTGAAAGACAAAGAAACTTGACGATTAATTTAAACTCAGAGGGGTTTGTACTTCATGTGTTTAATGAGCAACGAGGGCACCGGCAGGGCACACAAGGACTCAAGAGCAGGTTGACCCTGTGCACCTTAGTCCAGTGCTTTTCAAACGTTTCCCATGGTACCAATCTGCAAACCTAACTGGCTTGTTATTTCTGTTCTTACTTAAGATTGTTTATAAGAGGGAGAATCAAAAAGTAAAGACAACGTACCCTTTAATAACAGTAACTGTGCGGAGATGAGCACGACAGCTCTACCACATCTCTCCACGTGGTCTCCAGGCTGGTCGATGTTCCACTAACTTTCTGTGGGAGATTTCAGCTGCTCCCCAATCCAGGTCTGCACCTGCACTTCATCATCAGAGAACAACCTGCAACCACATAGACCAGGGGTCTCAATCTCCAGTCCTGGAGGGCCGCGGTGGCTGCAGGCTTTCATTCTAACTCTTTGTGGGACTCTGAGTGAGCCACTTCATATACACAGGAGTGACACCAGTGTGAATGACCTTGTGTTTACTGTGAAAGGCGCTATATAATACCAGAGGATTGCCTGTTCAAACCCCAAATCCTTATGTGACCCTGAGTGAGTCACTTCACATTCCTATAAACAGAGTAGGGGACCACTTGGGGATAATGACTGCTATGAAAGGCACTCTAAAGTACTACAGGATTGCTTATTCGGATTCTTTGCCCGTCCTGACATTTCATATAAACACAATGACTGGAGGTTAAACCACTGTACCTTAGGATACAGTTTGCATTGAAAGGAGCTATATCGTACTTGTCTGTTCCAACCTCAGCACTGACCCATTGTGTCTCCCCTTTCACTTGACAAAATGGGTGACTGCAACTGCAAAGCACCCTGGGATGGGGGTTCACTAGGAAAGGCACTACGTAGTAGAACCTCGGTTCACGAACGTCTCGGAACACGTACAAATCGGGTTACGACCAAAAAGTTCGCCAAACTTTTGCATCTGTTCACGACCACACATTTGGTAGACGAACGAGCCAGTTTCCCTTCCGGTTCGTATGCGCCGATGATTTCCGCACGTGTTCAGTCTCTCCCTGTACTGTACATTGTTCTTGGTGCATCACGTAGAGGGACTCTCCCTCAAAACTGCAACCTCCTCTTAACCCAGCATCCCCCTGTGGTATAGTGGGTCCACAGCTCCCGTCAAAAAGGCCAGTTTTAATAAATAACCAAATAAATAAAGCCGGTGCAGGAGAGAGAGAGAGAAAGAAAGAAAGAGAGAGAGCGAGCGAGAGTGCACAGGCTCGGGTGGAGCGAGAGAGAGAGAGAGAGAGAGAGTGCAGCTGAGCAGGGAGCCTGGGTGTTTGTCTCAGTGTTATTCAATGTTTTTACATTAGTTTTATATTAGTTTACTATTATACTATGCATTCTATGGTATAATTAACTATTTTTGTGCTTAAAAATCTTTAAAGAAAATATATTTACATACTATCTTACAGTCTGGAACAGATTAATTGTATTTACATACAATCCTATGTGGGAAATTACTTCGGGTCACCACCAAATTGGGTTACGACCAGAGTTTTGGAACAAATTATGGTCGTGAACCAAGGATCCCTGTATATAGCAGGGGTCTCAAACTCCAGTCCCGGAGGGTTGCAGGTTTTCATTCTACCCCTTTTCTTAAGCAGTGACCTGTTTTTGCTGCTAATTAACTTCTTTTGAATTCATTTTTATTGACTTGCTCTTTAAGACTCAGACCTCTTGTTTCATTTTCCTTAATTAGCAGCCAAACAACAATGAGATATAAAAAGCTGAAAATAAAGAAAGGTGAAGGTCTCAGGAAATTTGACCTCCTCAGGTCCCCAGTGCTCTTAGAAAAGAGAAAATCCACAATATAGGACATGTCTGCTATGGCACAATGAGAGCAGCAGCAAGCCATGGAATTAAAGAACGGGTTTAATGAACGACAAGATTCGGCACCTAATTAAGCAACTGGTTGGAGTGAAACTGGTTGGATTTTGAGGCCCTGACTTAGTTGGTCTTCTCTTGGCTCACTCACTTCACATTTCATTCCTGTTTGGGTGCCATTTAAGGAAAGAAATGAAGCAATTCAGAGGAACGATGAAGACATTCAGGGGAACAAATCTTAAAAAACAAGTCAATTAAAATGAATTCAAAACAAGTTAATTAGCAGCAAAAACAGGTCGCTGATTAGGAAAAGAGTTAAAATGAAAACCAGCAGCCACTGCGGCCCTCCAGGACCAGAGCTGGGGACCCCTGGCATAGAGCCTCTTTAAGAGGCCCAGTGATGTGAGAGCGATGAAGCGGCATGACTGCTTTTGACAGAAATCCTCTCCTTGTGCTGTGAATTGCAGGTTTCAGTTTCTCTGTATGCATAACACAGTATGTCGCTCTGCTCACGGATCATCTGTATTCCTGAAAATGAACCATAACAGCAACCTTCATGTCCCACAAGAACGTCATTATGAGTTTCTTCATATGAATTTCTTCTTTCCACTGTATGCTTTGTCTCTTGCTTTCTGTCTCAGAGCGACGGACCCGTGTCTCATCTCTGGAGACGACCTGGCCCAAAACATTTGGTTCTTCTTCAGAAGAAGCTTTTGTCTTGCGTTAGCTGCTGTCCATTGTAGTTACTGTGTAATTTTCAAGCTGCCTTTTCTTTTTTAATTCACACTCGGATATCTTAACAAGAGCAGCGGCCCCAGCACTGACCCCTGGTGGACACCACATTTAACATCAGCCAATTCTGAAAAGGATCCATTGGTGCTTAAGCCAGTTTTCCACTAGATTTTGGGCCTCTAAATATTATTTGTGTATGATTTTTTTAAAATTTTGCAGGCCCACCAAATCTAGTGTTGATATATAGTAAATATTTTTGTCTCTGTTTTTTACTATTATTAAAAATGAATCTGCTCCAGCAATGCAATCATGTTTTTCGCATAGATGTCAACCATGTTAGAAACAGCAGCGCCCCTTTAATCTTCCCCAGTCTCCTTCTTGCTGCTTCAAAACCTAACAGCTAATGTGTGGCGAGTGGACTGGCAAAAGAACAGTTGCTGTCACCCCATCCAAGTGGATGCTGCCCATTGGTGGCGTTTGAAAGAAAGATCTGTAAAGTTTTAAATGGAAACAGGCAGTAGATGAGGGCCAGATGGGTGAACATCAAGGACGGCAATGGGATTAGCAGATTAGCAGGTCAGAGTGTCGCAAACACCAAGGATGGAGCAGAAATCCAAATGATGCCGTGTTATTAGGGTAACATTCGAAAAAGATTTGGGCACTACAGCAGAGCCAGTGAGTACATTAGGTGACAACTGAGGTCGCCGTTAATGAAAGTTAAGGGGCAAATGCTCACAGACACCAGGGAGGTAAATGCCCCTCAAGTCATGGAACTCTGATGGTGCGCCATTAATGAATGTAAAAGTGTGCACACTCCATACAACAAGAGGCTCGTTTTTCTAATCTTCAGCTCTCCAGTAAAAGGTGAGTCTGTGCCCACTGCAGCCTCAACTTTCTCTTCTTGGCTGACAGGAGTGGAACCCAACGTGGTGGTCTGCTGTTGTTGCCCATCTGCCTCAAGGTTCAAAGTTTGTACATTTGTGGTTCTTTTCTGCTCACCACAGTCGTACAGAGTGGTCATCTGAGGTGCCATAGTCCTTCCGTCAGCTCTAACCTTCCCTTCTGACCTCTCTCATCCACAAGGCACTTCCATGCACAGTACTGCTTCTCTCGCACCATCCTCAGTAAATTCTAAAGACTGTTGGGTGTGAAAATCCCTCAAGATCAGCAGCTACAGAAATACTGCCTGGCACCAATGGTCCAAATCACTGAGATCCACCCCCTTAAAACCAAACCTGGTGTTTGATGTGATCATTAACTGAAGCTCCTGACCTGTACAGCCAGAATTTTATAAATTCTGCTGCTGCCACGTGATTGGCTGATGAGATACGATCATGGATATGCAGGTGTACAAGTATTCCTAATAATCTGCACAGCAAGTCTGTATCATTTTCTAAAGGGTTAAAAAAACTACACAAAAGGTTCATCGTCACTGCCTTTACACAACTTCACCGTCTTAATTACTTTTTACTGAATGTATTCATTCATTTATTAGCACCGTGACGTTCACAATGACGGCAAGAGCCAAAAAAACAAGTCCAAGTAAGCGTTGTATTAATTTAAAGTTTCGCTACCTGACATTGATTCGAATTTCAAAAGTTCAAAGTCAGCATCACCCCGTTATTCCAATAAACATACAAAATGACTGCATATTCTCACCCAGTTCCTTCTGTTCTTTTCAGTTTGCTTCATCTGCCAAAGTTACGAACACTCCGACCATCTGCAGCGGCGCGCGTCCCGTCAGACCGGAAAAATACAAATGACGTCAGCGGAAGTGCGCGCGTCGGACTGCTGCGTTGCCTTGCGCGGCCCCGATTTACACGCGTACGGCGGTGGCTGTCGCTTTAATCGAAGGCGATTTACAACATTCCAGATATAATCGGTGGCAGTTGTTTTGGTTTCCGGTTGATGAACACGCAGATGAAGTGACGGGGGACACGCAGTGCTATTACTGTAGTAGGACTTAAAGCCACAGCCTCAGACACTGAAGTCCAAAGCCTTAGGGCTCATTTATACTTCACGCGACGCGACGCATGCTGCAGCGGACGCTCCTTCTACGCAAGCGTTGTTGTGTTTATACTTGCGCGCGTACTTTACGTAAAGCTGGAGGAGTCCACCAGGTGGCAGTGTGAGATAGTATCGCGGTGAGAACATGTTTGGCTTCTCTGTGTTGTGAATTGCCTAAAACACCTATTAAATTCCGATAACACCTTACCGCAATATCTGTGAAAAGGATGTTTATTGATTAAATCCATCAATCCAGGGATGTGCCCATTCCAACAAGCATTGGGCACGACTGAGAAACAGTCCCTGGACGAGGTCTCTGCTCATCGCAAGGTGAATACAAGCACTCACATACACTAGCGTCATTTTAGCGGCGCCAAATCCCCAAATCTGCTTATCTTTGGAAGGAAACCGAAGCACAGTGTGGAATACAAGCAGGAAATACCAGCAACGTAACTCTCTGCGAGACAGCAGTGCTATTGCTCTGCCACCGTGTCACCCCCATGTGTGTAATTATTAACAGTATTCATTATTTAAATGAAATTATACGTAAAATGTAACATACACACTTTAATGCATTTCATCATGAAAGTGATATCAAGTATGAATCTAAAGATTCTAAATGTGCAGAGAGTTGGAATATCATACATTTAATTTGTTCTGTGTGGTGATCTTTTGCTGCTTGCCGCAGCTGTCAGGTCCAAGAAGCTCGTAGCGATTAAAAACTGGGATGACGTTTACGACGGTCTGCTTTAATGATAAAGTAAACTACGAGGTTAAAGTGGACTTAAAGCCGAAATTTCCACTTTAATCACAAAATACACGTTTTCACCGCGTCAAATATAACGCTATACATTATGTTGCTGTTGTTAAGTTGCAAAAATAAAAAAATTAAAAAAGACGACACAAAAGATGGTATGTGAGACTTTTAAAATGTGTTGTGTCATTACATTCGGGAACTATCTACATGTGACAGAAAGCCTCTATGCCGATCCTACGGGATGGATGCTTCGATGTTGTGAAACAAAATGCCGACATACAAATGCATTCGTGGTGCTTTTATACTCAAGCGTCGCATATTCCCGATCGTAATGACACGATACATTTTAAAAGTGTCAGTGCCGTCTATTTTTTTTTTTTTTGCAACTTCACATCGGCAACATAATGTATAGCGCTGTATTTGAGCCACTGAGAAAAAAATAAAAGACACGGTGAAAACGTGTATTTTGTGATTAAAGTGGAAATTTCGGCTTTAATCTCGAAATGTCCACTTTAACCTCGTAGTTTATATTATTAATAAAGCAGACCGTCGTAAACGTCATCCCAGTTTTCATCGCTACGAGCTTCTTGTACCTGACAGCAGGTAAAGTACAAAAATAAAAAATAGACGGCACAAAAGATGGTATGTGAGACTTTTAAAATGTATCGTGTCATTACGATCGGGAATATGCGACGCTTGAATATAAAAGCACCACGAATGCATCTGTATGTCGGCATTTTGCTTCGACACTTTGAACCATTCATCAAACAGCAAAGCGCGCACATCGATCCCCGTAGGATCTCCATAGAGGTTTGCTGTCACATGTAGATAGTAAACAGAGACTCTGACGTCACGTTCCGACTTTTAGCACACTGCGCCCCCCGACTTTTTGCTGGTACTGCAACTCGCGCACGCGTCGCGTTAATTTCTGAGGACCTGCTCAGAGGACGCGTGAAATGAACGCTGGGAACGCGTGGCAGCCATGATGCGGACGCGTACGCGTTCTGAGCGTGAAGTATAAATGAGCCCTTAACCTCAACGCTACACTCGCTATCTGTTTTACAGGGCCCTTCATATATATATATATATATATATAGAGAGAGAGAGTGAGCCTTATCTATCTGTCTATCATATCGATGTTATATAGTGCCTGTCTCTATCAATCTGCCACACGGTGCCTTTTCTATCAATCAATATATATATCTATCTTGCGCCTTTCACTCTACCTATGTAGTGCTTTTCTTATCTATCTTTTAAATAATATCTTTCCTGTCAATCAGTCAATCTGCTATATAGCACCTTACACATCTATCTGTCTCTCAGTTATATAAATATATTTCTGTCTATGATAAATTGCCTTTATTATCTATCTATCTTCAACAATCGCTTTACGATGAGTGCTACGATGAACAGAAAGAACAACAGTATAAGACACAAGAAGGAAGTATTCGTGACTTTCAACGTAACAACGAAAATACAAATTCTTAGCTTCTTCTTCTGTATGCTCTAAGCATACATCCCAGCACATGAATTAAGTGCTATTTTCTTACATATTTATTTCACACACTCAGAAGGCCCGTAAGCCGATTGGCACATAGACGTGTGCCCAGGCACGGTTTAAAACCATATGCCTTCCATTCCTTATTCAAGGCAAAGCTGTCACTAACTGGAGAACATTGTTTTAGTCCAAACTGTTAGCGCCTTACACATCTGTATGTCTGTAATATACATATCTCTTTGAGCTCTATCATTTATATAGTGCCTTTATATAGATATCTCTCTACCTTTCTATAATATAGTGCCTTCCCTATCAATCTATATTTATCTATTATACAGTGGTTTTCTTGTCAAGGTTTATTTACCTATCATATAGTGCCTTATCTATCTATTCTATAGTGCCTTTCCTATTTACAAATCTGTCTTTTATTATTATTATTATTTCTTTTTTGGCTGACATTGTTATCCAAGGAAACACAGGACATTTCAGGGGTACAATTAGCTACTTCAATCCCCATAGTGTGGAGCACACGCAGGTGAAGTCACTGTCTCGGGGTCACACAGGTGTCAGCAGTGGGATCTGAATGACATTTCAAAACATGATGGCTAAGGACGTGTAGAGCCTTTCTAAACAAGTATGCAAATTCTCATCTGGCCTCTTTTTTAATAGGTTTAGGATTGGTTATTCAAACTGGAAAAATGAAGTTGGGCCGTGTGACACTGTGGACTTCAAACCCTGAGTTTGTGGGTTCCAATCCCACTTCTCACACCTGTGTGACCCTGAGCATGTCACTTCACCTGTCTGTGCTCCAACTGGAAACGCAAAAGAAATTGAACTGATTGTATCTCAGATATTGTAAGCTGCTTTAGATAAAAGTGTCAGTCAAATTAGTAAATGGTAGTCATTTATAATCATCATAGGTGACTGAAGATGGTGAGACTGTTTAGCATTTTTCTTGATATTGAATTATTTAATTACAGATATTTAGCTTCAGGTGTCCACTGGTGCGATGTGAGAACCTACCAGAAGGACGACCATCTCAGCAGCACCCCAACCATCAGGCCTTTATGGTTGAGTTGGAGGGATGGCAGCCACTCTTGAGTAAAAGACAAGACATCTGAGAGCCCGAGGAAAAACAGCCTGTGGTCTAATGAGACAAAACTGAACGCTTTGTGCAGAACTCCCAATGTCTGCTGGAGACCAGGAACTTCTCATCACTTGCCTAAAAATGTCCCTATGGTTAAGTGTGGTGGTGGTGAAGAAGAATGGAGCCAAACCTAGAGAGATCCTTGAAGAAGGCCTGCTGCTCCAGCATGCACATCACCTCCGACTGGGCTGCAGTTCAAAGGATTAAGTATACAAATAAGACAATGCCGGAGTGGCTTTGGTACTGTTTCTGAGCGTCCTTAAATGGCCCAGCCAATGCCCAGAGCCGCCCCCACAGAACATGTATGGGGACACCTGAAGATGGCCATTTGTTGACGCTTCCCATCCAATCTAGCAGAGCTTGAGAGGATCTTTCAAGAAGAATGGGATAAACCACCAAAATCCAGGTGTGCAAAGCTTGTAGAGACATAAGAAGAAATTGCTGCTATAGGGGCTTCTACAAAGAATCAAACTTTATGAAAAACAGATATTCTGAGAGCAGCAAATTTATATACTAATCGTGTGGAGCGCAGAGATGTTCTTTTTGCTATGGAGGACACTGAGCTATTACTCCGCATATCAATGCCAAAAAAACATAAACAGAATGTAGGTACACCTTCACCCCCGCCCAACGAGGATATGTACATATAGGTTTTAATACTCACCGCACGTTAAATGTGTAGATGTATATTTTGTGAGTGAAGATCCACAGGAGAATCGACTTCTTCCACTGCAGAGAGCGGAACCATTAGATGACACTGTTGTTTCCTCGCCGCGAGCCCGGACCGTTTTCTTGACTGGACACTAACAGGAAGGCAACTTTTCCGTCAGGCTGCGGAGTCCACCTTCGTATTTTTAAATGTCAGCGCAGTGCAGATAACTACGCTGATTAATGTTACGAGTTTTTCTTTTCTTTTCTAAAACTCTTTTAATCTGTGTGTAATTTATTTGTTTTATAGTCCATGTAAATTGTTACAGATCTTGTCGTGATGAACGGGAGTTCAAACCCGCTGCTGGATAAAGAAGAGCATGTGTTAAAGTTGGGCGAGAGCTTTGAAAAGCGGCCCAAGTCTTCTTTTCATACCATCAGGTGTAAGTAACAGTTCCGTTTTGGTATTTTTGGGGAGCGCGTGCACACCTTGCGGCAGCGGCTGGATCTTAAAAAAGCCAGAAAATTTCAAATGCATGTCGGCTAAAACGGTCGTAAACGAGTCCGGTTGGCACCAACTGCTCGAACCCCAATGCTCGGGCTGTCTGCTCCCCGAGGCCGGAGAACACACGTGAGCGTAACGAGTTGATGTTATTGTCGCCAGGTGGCGCAGTTGCTGCTGTCTAACGGGCCATGGCACTGCCTTCCCGTTGATCAAAATAACGGGAAAAAATGACACAAGTGACAGTCACGAGATCGGGCCGGCCAAGTGTGGCGTTGGCATGTCCTTCCCATGTCAGTGGAGGTTCATTTTGGGTGCTCCGCTATCCTCCCGTAGTTCAAAGGCCGGCAGGCAAAGTGGACTGGCAACTCTAAACTAGCCTCTGTGTGTGTGTGTGTGTGTGTGTGTGTGTGTGTGTGTGTGTGTGTGATGGCACCCCACAGGGATTGTTCCTGCTTTGTGCCCGATATTTGCCGGGTCAGGCTACAGCTTCCCCAATCCAGACCCGGCAGCAGTTCAAAGACACAGTGCCGTGAATAAGTATTTGCCCCCCTTCCCAGTTTCCCCTGAATGCTTTGAAATCACTTGTTTTTTTTCTGCAGTCTACCATCTCCTGACTCCCCAGTATGAGAAAACCCCCAGATATGACACGACTAGTTTTGATATCCAGTCATGTAAGATATTAAGCTTTTGTTGGGTTCTCTGCTAATTTTGTTTTGTTGCCCTCTAGACCTGAAAAAAAAGCCCTTGTTTTTAGCCCATCATATTGTGTGCAGGAACCTACACCCTTAAGATAAAAACCAAACCAGCAGGTGTCTTCAGAAAATAAAATGAACTGAAGGACTTGAAGTTTTGCTGGCCACAACAACTGACCCCAGGGACTCCACTCCTAATGGAATATGAGAGGTCAAAGTTACTCCTTTTCAAAAACGCTTTGAAGGAAATGGGGATTGGTAAAATAAGCATGTGGGGTGTCCTTTAATGCGATTTCGACGTTGCTGACCATGAATGTAATCATATTTTTAATATGTGATTCTTTGCCGGTGGTCCTTGCCTTTCAAGAGCCAACCCAAGAAGGTTCAGAATAACTAATTGTGGTGTATTGTTTTCAACTATTTCAAGGTCGACTATTAGTGGGGATCTAACCGTCTATGAGAGGATGAAAAATAACAAACATTTATTACAACTGAGAATATTTACACTTTTAAACAAACTGAAGCGAACATTTTAGTATTTCAGATATTTGATGCAACTGTTGCTGTTTATGATGTACTGCAGCATCATGAAGTAAATCACTGCGTGTCTCATGAATACAGAGAATTAGGACAGTCTACGCTAATTCAGACTTTTGATATTTGCATTCATTTAATTTTGTTTTCCTTCCTCCCCACAGATGATTTTAAACCGGCATCAATTGACACATCCTGTGAAGGAGAGCTGCAAGTAGGCAAAGGCGATGAAGTGACGATCACGTTACCACACATTCCGGTAGGAGTTCATATTCAAGTCAAGTTCAAGTGGCATCCATTCACCATATTGCAGCATACAGTGCTATGAAATGGCATTGCCCAGGGCCTCGGGGCAACATGTACATACACACAGGAGAGAATTTACAGCACTCTGCAGAGACCTGTCTTCACTTGGACTTTAAATGAGTCCTTTTTACCATCAATCAGTGTCAAAACAGCCGAAGCAAATCCTCTGTGGTTCAGTGCTGTAAAACAATAAAATGTGGAAACACCCAAGGGATGTTGGGGGATTGTTAACAGAGGAGGAGAATTTGTTTAAGCACTGTAGCACCTCGCCACTTTCCAGCAATATCATTAGTGAGTTAACTCTTTTAGGGTTAATTATTTTTACTTCCTTTTGCCCCAGTTTTCTTAAAAGCCCACAAAGCAATGGTTTTCACACATAAATGAACATAAAATACTTACTATGTTTATGACAAATGTCACTCTGTTTTATTTTTCAGGAGCCCCTACAGTAGGCATATTCACATTCTTATTACATACAGTGCATCTGGAAAGTATTCCCAGCGCCTCATCACTTTCTCCACATTGTGTTATGTTACAGCCTTATTCCAAAATGGATTAAATTCATTTTTTTCCTCAGAATTCTACACACAACACCCCATAATGACAACGTGAAAAAAGTTTACTTGAGGTTTTTGCAAATTTATTAAAAATAAAAAAACTGAGAAATCACATGTACATAAGTATTCACAGCCTTTGCCATGAAGCTCCAAATTGAGCTCAGGTCCATCTTGTGTCTCCTGATCATCCTTGAGATGTTTAATTGGAGTCCACGTATGGTCAATTCAGTTGATGTGACATGATGTGGAAAGGCACACACCTGTCTATAGAAGGTCCCACAGTTGACAGTTCATGTCAGAGCACAAACCAAGCATGAAGTCAAAGGAATTGTCTGTAGACCTCCGAGACAGGATTGTCTCAAGGCACAAATCTGGGGAAGGTTACAGAACATTTCTGCTGCTTTGAAGGTCCCAACGAGCACAGTGGCCTCCATCATCCGTAAGTGGAAGAAGTTCAGAACCACCAGGACTCTTCCTAGAGCTGGCCGGCCATCTAAACTGAGCGATCGGGAGAGAAGGGCCTTAGTCAGGGAGGTGACCAAGAACCCGATGGTCACTCTGTCAGAGCTCCAGAGGTCCTCTGTGGAGAGAGGAGAACCTTCCAGAAGGACAACCATCTCTGCAGCAATCCACCAATCAGGCCTGTATGGTAGAGTGGCCAGACGGAAGCCACTCCTTAGTAAAAGGCACATGGCAGCCCACCTGGAGTTTGCCAAAAGGCACCTGAAGGACTCTCAGACCATGAGAAACAAAATTCTCTGGTCTGATGAGACAAAGATTGAACTCTTTGGTGTGAATGCCAGGCGTCACGTTTGGAGGAAACCAGGCACCGCTCGTCACCAGGCCAATACCATCCCTACAGTGAAGCCTGGTGGTGGCAGCATCAGGAACTGGGAGACTAGTCAGGATAAAGGGAAAGATGACTGCAGCAATGTACAGAGACATCCTGGATGAAAACCTGCTCCAGAGCGCTCTTGACCTCAGACTGGGGCACGGTTCATCTTTCAGCAGGACAACGACCCTAAGCACACAGCCAAGATATCAAAGGAGTGGCTTCAGGACAACTCTGTGAATGTCCTTGAGTGGCCCAGACTTGAATCTGATTGAACATCTCTGGAGAGATCTTAAAATGGCTGTGCACCGACGCTTCCCATCCAACCTGATGGAGCTTGAGAGGTGCTGCCAAGAGGAATGGGCGACACTGGCCAAGGATAGGTGTGCCAAGCTTGTGGCATCATATATTCAAAAAGACTTGAGGCTTGAATTGCTGCCAAAGGTGCATCGACAAAGTATTGAACAAAGGCTGTGAATACTTATGGACATGGGATTTCTCAGTTTTTTTATTTTTAATAAATTTGCAAAAACCTCAAGTAAACTTTTTTCATGTTGTCATTATGGGGTGTTGTGTGTAGAATTCTGAGGAAAAAATGAATTGAATCCATTTTTGAATAAGGCTGTAACATAACAAAATGTGGAAAAAGTGATGATGCGCTGTGAATACTTTCCGGATGCACTGTACGTGTTTGTCCCACCACTCACGAGTCAAAAGGCACTTTCTGGTAAAAAGAAACGTCTTGAAGGAGTCGAGTGGCTGCTAATCCATCGTTTGGTGAAGTCCAGTTGCCAGCTTGTCTCCCACAGATCGATGTCTGTGTAGCCCTCCCAGGGAGAACGTTTTCATGGGCGTGTCAGCTGCACAAGCCTGCCCAGCACTACGATCAGATGGGGACCGGTCAGCTGATGCAGGCACCTGTCTTTCATTTTCGATTTCCAGATCTCTTGTATCATAATCGGAGTTTCGAAAAGTCAGAGTCCGAGAGTATTTCGCTTTATGCATTTGCTTCGCTCTCTTGCCCGATGACGATGCCATTTTAGATATTACTTACTCTACGCTTATGTGCACACGCAGGGTTTCAACGTCAAGTCAACGAGTCTAACAGTCCTCTGAGCAAAGAGGGTCTATCTGTAACGTAACAGTGAGTTTTATCAACATTTGCAGCTTTCTTTTATCATTGGACCTTGATATCCATTCTTTTGTTGACAAAAGTCAACATCTGCCCTAAAAGAGTTAAACAACCTTACCTTAAAACACATGTCTTCCTTACCTGAAAATTCTCATAGCCTATTATAAAGAGACATGTAGGCAGACAGATAGATGTGAAATACACTAAATAATAGGTGGATGTGGAAGGCACTATATAATAGATATCCAGATAAACAGTACTTTTTGTCCCAAGAGGGACAATTAGAATACATATAGGTAGGTAGATGTGGAGGGCACTGTTACGGAGGTGCTGAATATTTAGGCTCGACTTGTGACCTCACTCATTCTTTAGGTGAAGTTCTTCGTAGAATGTGCAGTCGCCACAGATTTTCTGATAGGAACAGTCAGAAAGAGAAGATGTCCGAATAATTATTTATTGATATACTAATCCATGCCAGGGCAGCATGGTGGCGCAGTGGGTAGCGCTGCTGCCTCGCAGTTAGAAGACTTTTAAGGGTTCTTTTCCCGGGTCCTTCCTGCGTGGAGTTTGCATGTTCTCCCCGTGTCTGCGTGGGTTTCCTCCCACAGTCCAAAGACATGCAGGTTAGGTGACTTGGCGATCCTAAATTGTCCCTAGTGTGCGCTTGGTGTGTGTGTGCCCTGTGGTGGGCTGGCACTCTGCCCGGGGTTTGTTTTCTGCCTTGCGCCCTGTGCTGGCTGGGATTGGCTCCCTTGACCCTGTAGTTAGGATATAGCGGGTTGGACAATGACTGACTGATTGACTAATCCATGCCAGTCATACTTTCATGAAGTTGATTACACCAAGGGTAGATGATGATGATGATGATGATGATTATATAAATGATATGAAGGTGTGTTTGTCTGTGTGTTTTCTGGTAACAAAACAGATGGAAAAAAAAAGGAAATATTCATTTGAAACTGCTGTGATAAATGCAAATAATGACTAAGAACATGGATGACAATAATTTAAAGAACAAACTGCGATGAATAGTACTATACTGTAATATTTAATAATGAATATAATGCTATTTTTGTACTTTAAATGTTATGCACATGACACTGTCATTAAACAAGCTTGAAAGTATTGACACACAATGTTACGAGAGGCTCTATTCAAGCATAAGCATTACTGGTTACAAATAACAATGTATTTAAAACTATCTGAACAGCATGTAATAAATGGATATGAAATAACATACGGTGCTTAACGATTATGACACATATACACAGACAATTACTTCTACATGACAATGAAGCCATATTGTACGGACATGATACCCACTTCTTACGGACGCCCAATAATTGCGTTTCATAGACACTCCTGGAGTCCGGGTTGGATATCTACTCCAGGGCAGGGCAAAAGTGCTTGGGCCAATCTCCTTGGGTCTTTACAAACTGACATGTTATACTAAAGAATTATTGGCTGCACAGTGAATAGCAACCTGTAGAGGACATTCAGGGCTGAAATTGGGAAACGACGGCAGCTAAATAGTGAATCTTTTACACGGACGCTATATAACAGATAAATACAATATCAATAGCTGGGAGAACAGGAAAAGTTCATCACCAGAAAGTAAAGTAATAAGATGTCAAACCACTAAATCATTGTCAAGAATATTCAGAATCCTAACTAGAATACCAAAGATTCAGCCAGCAAGGAAAGTGCAATGCAAAAGCTTTATTACTATCCGCAATCTTGGGCGGCCAGGAAGTTGCGACACTGGCCTTTATACCTTAAGCCACTGAGTCATACTGTAACACCAATTCTGTCTCCTCCCTTACCTGAAAAATTTCAGAACACAGTTTACACCGCTGCCTACCCCTAGGAGACGTGATGTTTCCATCTTCCTTCAAATGCTGAGGGCACCAAGCTGTATTTATCAGTGAGACAGATTAATGCTTCTTCAGTGTACCTGTTAGGACTCTGCAGCATTTCTACTAATAAGGATGATTGTAAACATTTTTATTTTTTATTTTTTTCTCCAGCCGTCTGGAGTTTTTTTGTTTTTTCTGTCCCCCCTGGCCATTGAACTTTACTCTTATTCGATGTTAATTAATGTTGATTTATTTTGTTTTCTTATTGTGTCTTTTATTTTTCTATTCTTCATTATGTAAAGCACTTTGAGCTACCGTTTGTATGAAAATGTGCTATAGAAATAAATGTTGTTGTTGTTGTTGTATTTTATTACAGATATTTCTCTGGATCTTCACTATTGTCCTTTTTTGCATTTCAGGGTTCTACTCCACCAATGACTGTGTTTAAAGGAAATAAAAGGCCGTATCAGAAAGACTGCGTCCTGATCATTAATCATGACACTGGAGAGTACGTACTAGAGAAGCTGAGCAGCAGCATACAGGTTAAAAAAACAAGGTGAGGATGTTTAATAATATTTATGAATTTAAAACCTTATGTACTATCGGAGGATGAGTGGAACTCCCCAAGCTTGTTATTTGGATTGCTCTGCTTTCACTCCCTTCATTTTAACACGCACACAATCCATTTGTGCACAGTTTATGAGTGATGCTTCATCAGCCTGTCACTCCGCACTAATCCACTTAAGAACTCTCTAGCTTGGGTGTCCCTGGATATAACCCACACCTAAATTGTTCTTTGGTCCCCAAGAATATCGTAGATGTATGAAGGCTGATGCACAATTTGGTTATGTGCTTCTTACCAACCAGCAGTGTTTTAATTCTGTGCTCTTCTATTGGGTCTGATAACCCTGTAAGAAAAGAATAACAGAAAAGTCCCATACACCATGGGTTCTATATGTACAAACCGGATTCCAAAAAAGTTGGGACACTAAACAAATTGTGAATAAAAACTGAATGCAATGATGTGGAGATGGCAAATGTCAATATTTTATTTGTAATAGAACGTAGATGACAGATCAAATGTTTAATCCGAGTAAATGTTATCATTTTAAAGGAAAAATATGTTGATTCAAAATTTCACAAATCCCAAAAAAGTTGGGACAAGTAGCAATAAGAGGCTGGAAAAAGTAAATTTGAGCATAACGAAAAGCTGGAAGACCAATAAACACTAATTAGGTCAATTGGCAACATGATTGGGTATAAAAAGCTTCTCAGAGTGGCAGTGTCTCTCAGAAGCCAAGATGGGTAGAGGATCACCAATTCCCACAATGTTACGCAGAAAGATAGTGGAGCAATATCAGAAAGGTGTTACCCAGCGAAAAATTGCAAAGACTTTGCATCTATCATCATCAACTGTGCATAACATCATCTGAAGATTCAGAGAATCTGGAACAATCTCTGTGCGTAAGGGTCAAGGCCGTAAAACCATACTGGATGCCCGTGATCTCCGGGCCCTTAAACGACACTGCACCACAAACAGGAATGCTACTGTAAAGGAAATCACAGAATGGGCTCAGGAATACTTCCAGAAACCATTGTCAGTGAACACAATCCACCGTGCCATCCGCCGTTGCCAGCTGAAACTCTACAGTGCAAAGAAGAAGCCATTTCTAAGCAAGATCCACAAGCTCAGGCGTTGTCACTGGGCCAGGGATCATTTAAAATGGAGTGTGGCAAAATGGAAGACTGTTCTGTGGTCAGGCGAGTCACGATTCAAGTTCTTTTTGGAAATCTGGGGCCATGTCATCCGGACCAAAGAGGACAAGGACAACCCAAGTTGTTATCAACGCTCAGTTCAGAAGCCTGCATCTCTGATGGTATGGGGTTGCATGAGTGCGTGTGGCATGGGCAGCTTGCATGTCTGGAAAGGCACCATCAATGCAGAAAAATATATTCAGGTTCTAGAACAACATATGCTCCCATCCAGACGTCATCTCTTTCAGGGAAGACCCTGCATTTTTCAACAAGATAATGCCAGACCACATTCTGCATCAATCACAACATCATGGCTGCGTGGGAGAAGGATCCGGGTACTGAAATGGCCAGTCTGCAGTCCAGATCTTTCACCTATAGAGAACATTTGGCGCATCATAAATAGGAAGGTGCAACAAAGAAGGCCCAAGACGACTGAACAGTTAGAGGGCCCTATTAGACAAGAATGGGAGAGCATTCCTATTTCTAAACTTGAGAAACTGGTCTCCTCGGTCCCCAGACGTCTGTTGAGTGTTGTAAGAAGAAGGGGAGATGCCACACAGTGGGGAAAATGGCCTTGTCCCAACTTTTTTGGGATTTGTTGACACCATGAAATTCTGAATCAACATATTTTTCCCTTAAAATTTTCTCAGTTTAAACTTTTGTTCCGTGATTTATGTTCTATTCTGAATAAAATATTAGAAGTTGGCACCTCCACATCATTGCATTCAGTTTTTATTCACGATTTGTATAGTGTCCCAACTTTTTTGGAATCCGGTTTGTACATTATTGCTTCAGTCACTCTAGAGAGAAACACATTTACATTTATTTATTTGGTGGATGCTTTTATCCAAAGCGACTCACAACATCGGAGATACAATTGGTTATATATTGTTTATTTTTCTAATTGGAGTGTAGGCCGGTGAAGTGACTTGCTCAGGGTCACACAGTGCCAGTGGTGGAATTTGAATCCACAACCTCATGGTTTGAAATCCAAAGGCTTTGCTACTGCACCACATTGTCTTGCAGAGGAATACAGACATTTAAAAGTAATGTGGTATTTTAAAAAAATAGAATAATACCAGTAGAAGAAAATAATAGAAATGTATTTATCCCCAGGGACAAGTTTGGCTTTAGATAGATAGATAGCGTAGTTGGCAGGATTAGATAGATAGATAGGATGTATAGAGCCCTTGAAAGCTTTTTGGCACATCCTTCTGCTGTTTTTGTTCTATTTTGAGTTTTTGCCTTATTTTCTATTCTGTTAATCTTTGTTTTATAAAGGTCCTTTGTGGCTGTTTCTGTTGCCAAGCCAGGGGTTGACTGTTATCTTCCCTCTTGTGGTGCTTTTTATAGATCTGTGGACATTTCGAGTTGTTTTGCCTGCTTCTCGTTTTTGGGGCCTGGTCCAGCTGAAGCCTGCAGACAGTATTTAGGCCCTGAGCCTCTACTAGGCAGGTTAATGAAGATTCCTGGCACACTCCAGAAGATGTTCTCCCCAAGTATGCCAGATTGCAACTTCTATCTGTAGACTACAGCTACACAGGAGTAAAAGTGGGGAGCTGTCTTAGACATTCAAAATATAAAGGAAGTCCACATACCTTTAGAAAAAAAATGTCTTACAAGGACAGAGAAACCATAAAACCCTGGCTTATGAACAAAAGTGCAGAGTGGAATTTGTATAAATGAAGAATTTATTTACCAAAAAGAGGAAAACAAGGCAAATATTCAAAAGAGCAAAAAGAGTTTCAAACAACAATATTCCAAAACACAAATTCAGTGAGACGTCAAGCAAGATGACCCCTTTTATGGGCTAACTAAAAAGATTACAGTATGCAAAGCAAACGTTCGAGGCAACTCGGACCCCTTCTTCAGGCAAGATGGAGGCATGTAAACATACCCCAGAATCAACTGGGAAATACAAAGAAGTTCTGCCTCCATCTTGCCTGAAGAAGGGGTCTGAGTTGCCTCGAACGTTTGCTTTGCATATTGTAATCTTTTAGTTAACCATAAAGGTCATTGCTTGACTTCTCGGTACATTCATAAGGTCTAACAGGGCACAACACCCTAGTACTAAATACACAAATTGTAAAGACAAATCCAGTAAACGGGCCCTAATATTTGATTGGGGATTTCTTGAATTCTGTACATTCTGAATCTCCTTTTCATTTGATTATATTAACCCTTTTTATTGTGTATCTCTTTGATAATTTATTCTGGATTTTGAGTATTGCCACTATAGGTCACTCTCGCAAACATCATACCTGATGTGTTATGCTACTGGCAGTATAAAAAGTAGAAGGTTAATCTGATTATTCAGGGTTTCCAGTCTGATGACAGCTGTCTGTTTCTCCCATTTCAGAGCCGAAGGCAGCAGTAGAATCCAAGCCCGCATGGAGCAGCAGCCGGTCCGGGCAACACAACCTCCACCACAGTTCAGGGCCCCCACCAAGCCGGGAGCTGGGACTAAAACGTCTCCATCCAAAGACAACCCTTCCCCTGAACCCCAGCTTGATGACATAAAACGAGGTATCTTTATGTTGGCTTGACTTTTTTCAATTTCTTACCAATTTCAGGGCTGCAGGGAGCTGCTGGCCAGTCCAGCTGTGGTAGGTGTTGTGAAGTTAAGTAAAAATGTGTTTAACTTTTTTCTATGCTTGCTTTGTAGTTATATTTTCAGTATTAATTTAACTATCATTTAGATAGTTAACTGGTTGGAAAAGGTTTCACATTGGTGGGCTTCAGAGCTCACAGAACGTTGCCCTCTATGCTGAAGGCTGTCCTTGTGTTGATTTGGGTGTCATGCAGCTCGTTTGCCATCTTGTCCGTGACATGATAGCCATCAGCCTCTGCTGCTCCTTCTTTGAAAGAGTCTTGACGGTCCCCCGAAAAATAGCCACCATTTGCCTAACTTGGGGGGAAAAAAGATTAAAGAAAAGCAAATGGGGCAATTCTTTGGTTGACTATCTTTGTGTCCTTTTGTCCCTACAGAGCTTCGAGCAGAAGTGGAAATCATCGAGCAAATGAGCAGCAGTGGAAGCAGCAGTTCCTCTGACTCTGGCAGCTCCTCAGGCAGTGAAGATGACAGCTCCAGCAGTGAAGCAGAAGACGAAACCCACCCGTCTCCCACCCAGCAACAGTACAGTGGCAGAAATGTGATTTCCAATGGCAATGACCGAGCTCAAGGCAACAACCAGCTCATGAGCACGCTCCGTAAGTATCTGTAGAAGTATAGGAATGTCAAACTTAAATATCTCAAAGTGTAGGACTACTCAGTGGGTTGAAAAGCCATCGATCAAAGTCCAATGATATGCCCTGTGTAGTGCAAAGCTATTTGCCCCCTTCCTCATATCCCCTGTCTTTGTATATTGTCACAGTGAATGGCTTCAGACAAACACAGACATTAGTCTCCGTTTTCACCGTTCATCCACATACTGCCAGCATTTTTAACCCCTGAAAATGGAGACCTTTGAAAATGCTCTCCAGAACCGTATACTTCTGAAAATGTTGCTTCAGCTTTCTAATGTGGACAGGATGAAAAACGTTTGAAAATGCAAACTCTAATCATTCTCTGCAATTCCTGTAGTTTTCAAATTGGCCACTGGGTGTCCTCATTGCTAATTGCCATGCATTATGACAGGGGTCCTAAATTACAGTCGTGAAGGGCCACAGTGGCTACGGGTTTTCATTCCAGCCAGTTTCCCCAGTTAGAACTCAGCCCTGGCTGATAATGAAACTTGCTATTTAACTCTATGGCCATGTTAGCGCTTTCATTCGTCAAAGACAAATTTCAGTTATGCTGTTGATCAGAGGTCCTCAATTACAGTTCTGGAGGGCCGCACTGGCTGCAGGTTTTCATTTCAACCAGTTTCTCAATTAGACCCCATTTATTTACTACTAAAGTATTACAGTTGTTGGGATTTTAGTTATCTGGCCTGTTACAATTCAAAACTCTTAATTGCCTATTTTAGTTTTTAGCAGCTGCATTTTTAGTTTTAATTGTTGCCTGTTTAATTAACCAGACATTACTTAATAATGAAATGCAGATAACCAATAAACCAGCAGCTCTCCAGATAAAGGGCTCCCTTTTAAACCACCATTTGGTATCTGTGTTAAATAAATAAATAAGAGGGGAATTGGAACGATCATTAACTTTAAATCTATTCCACAAAACACATGGATAACGTTCTCAAAGAAAGAAACTCTACAGTGCAATTCAAATTTCCCTTGGATGAATGAACGCCCTAACAAGCCAAATAGTTAAATGCCAAGTTTCATTATCAGCAAGGACCATCTTCTAATTAGGAAATTGGCTGGAAGGAAAAGCTGCAGCCACTGCGGCCCCCGAGGACCCCTGCATTATGACAAGGGGTGAAACGCTCCTCGTTTAAAACAGGAAAAGCAGTGAATGTGCAAATGGTGGGTTAAGGAGGAATGGGCCTCGCCTGTCTAGCAACACGGTGAGTCCAACAAATTAACCAAAGATATTTGTTGAGGTGAGTAGAAAGGTTTCAGTTGATGAAGATTCACACCAAACTCAATTCATCATTTACACCTGCAGCATTCTGTATTGCTTCTCACCAGCCTTTATTTCTTGGTGCTTCTGAATTTAGAAAAAGCACAAAATACAAGCAGGGCAGTGTGAAGTGAACACAGTGGTGACATAGCTGTTTCACATTATTTATGTGAATATATTAGATCAGCTTTGCCTAACATATACCAAATATGTCAGCCTTCAACTCCTGCCAAATGGCACACCTGTACAGAAAGTTAGCCCCCGTTGTAACAATCCAGGTCAGGTTCTTTTAGGGCAGTGATAGGGATGCGTGAGCCGTCAATGGCTGTGCCACACACTTTATGACAAAAGTGTGATCAGAGAGCACAGCAGTTTTTTCCAAATGGAGTGACTTACTGATAGGTCGCTTATTACAAAAAGACTGGATAAGTTATTACAGCCAGGACTAGTGGCAATAAACTCTTTATTAACACTTTTTGACAAGCATACAGTGGTGTGAAAAACTATTTGCCCCCTTCCTGATTTCTTATTCTTTTGCATGTTTGTCACACAAAATGTTTCTGATCATCAAACACATTTAACCATTAGTCAAATATAACACAAGTAAACACAAAATGCAGTTTTTAAGTGATGGTTTTTATTATTTAGGGAGAAAAAAATCCAAACCTACATGGCCCTGTGTGAAAAAGTAATTGCCCCCTTGTTCAAAAATAACCTAACTGTGGTGTATCACACCTGAGTTCAATTTCCGTAGCCACCCCCAGGCCTGATTACTGCCACACCTGTTTCAATCAAGAAATCACTTAAATAGGAGCTGCCTGACACAGAGAAGTAGACCAAAAGCACCTCAAAAGCTAGACATCATGCCAAGATCCAAAGAAATTCAGGAACAAATGAGAACAGAAGTAATTGAGATCTGTCAGTCTGGTAAAGGTTATAAAGCCATTTCTAAACGACTCCACCATAAGAAAGAGACTGGGCAAAAACGGCCTGCATGGCAGATTTCCAAGACGCAAACCACTGTTAAGCAAAAAGAACATTAGGGCTCGTCTCAGTTTTGCTAAGAAACATCTCAATGATTGCCAAGACTTTTGGGAAAATACCTTGTGGACTGATGAGACAAAAGTTGAACTTTTGGAAGGCAAATGTCCCGTTACATCTGGCGTAAAAGGAACACAGCATTTCAGAAAAAGAACATCATACCAACAGTAAAATATGGTGGTGGTAGTGTGATGGTCTGGGGTTGTTTTGCTGCTTCAGGACCTGGAAGGCTTGCTGTGATAGATGGAACCATGAATTCTACTGTCTACCAAAGAATCCTGAAGGAGAATGTCTGGCCATCTGTTCGTCAACTCAAGCTGAAGCGATCTTGGGTGCTGCAACAGGACAATGACCCAAAACACACCAGCAAATCCACCTCTGAATGGCTGAAGAAAAACAAAATGAAGACTTTGGAGTGGCCTAGTCAAAGTCCTGACCTGAATCCAATTGAGATGCTATGGCATGACCTTAAAAAGGCGGTTCATGCTAGAAAACCCTCAAATAAAGCTGAATTACAACAATTCTGCAAAGATGAGTGGGCCAAAATTCCTCCAGAGCGCCGTAAAAGACTCATTGCAAGTTATCGCAAACGCTTGATTGCAGTTATTGCTGCTAAGGGTGGCCCAACCAGTTATTAGGTTCAGGGGCAATTACTTTTTCACACAGGGCCATGTAGGTTTGGATTTTTTTTTCTCCCTAAATAATAAAAACCATCATTTAAAAACTGCATTTTGTGTTTACTTGTGTTATATTTGACTAATGGTTAAATGTGTTTGATGATCAGAAACATTTTGTGTGACAAACGTGCAAAAGAATAAGTAATCAGGAAGGGGGCAAATAGTTTTTCACACCACTGTACATTTTCCAGATCTCATGCACTATTGTGCAAATACAGTGGAACCTCAGTTCACAAACGCCACTGAACACGTACAAATCGGGTTACGACCAAAACGTTCGCCAAACTTTTGCATCTGTTCACGACCACACACTCGGTTGACAAACAAGCCAGTTTCCCTTCCGGTTCGTATGCGCCGATGATTTCTGCACGTGTTCAGTCTCTCCCTGTACTGTACATTGTTCTCGGTGCATCACGCAGAGGGACTCTCCCTCAAAACTGTAACCTCCTCTCAACCCAGCTTCGTGCTGTGGTATAGCGGGTCCACAGCTCCCATCAAAAAGGCCAGTTTTAATAAATAATCACCGCACTCACAGCTTAGCGAGGGGCCGTGGTGGTGTATGGCCAAAGCGGTTCCTGAGGAGTTCGTTCGTGATGTGGGCGTTTCCCACCTAAGTGCACAGGTGAGAAGCGTTCCGCATCCGTAATTGTTCCCAGGAGCTGCTGATTGCCACGATTACCTCGCCTCTTCATAAATAGAAGCGCAAGTCGGCTAAAGTTAAAAAGAAGAGAACAGGAAAGAACGAGACGGTGCAGGAGAGAGAGCGAGAGAGAGAGAGCGAGCTGCTGAGCAGGGAGCCTGGGTGTTTGTCTCAGTGTTATTCAATGTTTTTACATTTAGTTTACTATTACACTGTGAATTCTATGGTATAATTGACTATTTTTGTGCTTAAAAATCTTTAAAGAAAATATATTTACATACAGTTCGTACGGTTTGGAATGGATTAATTGTGTTTACCTACAATCCTATGGAGGAAGTTACTTCGGGTCACAACCAAAACGTGTTTACGACCAGAGTTTTGGAGGTTCCACTGTACTGAAAAATATGAACTGGGTGGCAGCAGCATTGAAGAATCCAAGCAGGAGTTTAACTCGCCAATCTTGGTTCCATTCTCACATCCAGACTGACTGCAGCAAAGTTGCAGTTTTGGCACAAACTGTCCAGTCGCACAATTGTAAATTCCCGCCTTGCCTCTTAATAACACGTCACAAATGGCTTCTTCTGCTGGCCATCACAAAGGTGTGTCTGCCACGTTGAAGCCCACAACAGAGGAGGTTGTCTGGAAGCTAATTTGCATTTTGCAAGTGGAGAAGTATTTGGACCTGTATGGAGCTTTCTAATAAAGACGTATTTAAACTTCCTAGTCTAAGTAAATGCAATGTGCTTATGGAATTACCTGCATACAATTAGGATGCAAGTGCATAGTGGATTTAAATCACCTGGTTGAAATCCTTGGTAAAATAAAGTCCATTGCCCATGTACAGTGGGTATAGAAAATAATCCCCCCTTTGAAATATTCCCATTTTTTTTAGCTTTACAGCCTTAAATGAAAACACACAAACTAATATTTTTTCCAGCTTTACTTACTCAATGCAATCTCTAACATCCAAGTGAAAGACATCACAGCTACAGTTCAGAAGAATTTAAACAAATCAAAAACAAGAAATCCTGAGATGAATAAAGGATCACCGCCCTGCTAAACTCACTCTGGTGTCAGTGCCCACCATTTCCATTGCGGTTACTGGCTTCCCTCCACCTGTGATCAGTTGTAATCTGTGTGATTAGTGAAGCTGTTCCTGGTCCATTCATTCCCTTGATTGGTAGTGCAACTGAGGCAAGAAAAAAGCCACTTCTCAAGAAAGGTCATATTAAGGCCTGTTGGAGCTTTGCCAGAATGCACCTTGAAGATTCTAATGCCAAGTGGAAAAAGGTCTTGTGGTCAGATGAGACCAAAATCAAACTATTTGGCCTCGATACCAAATGGTCCACCAATGCCGCTCACCATCCAGAACACACCATGCCTACAGTAAAGCATGGAGGGAGCAGCATCCTGTTGTGGCGGGCCTGGGGTTCTCATTAGGGTAGAAGGAGAAATGGACGGGGCAAAATACTGTCAAATTCTTGAGAAAAACCTGCTACCCTCTGCCAGAAAGTTAAAGATGGGCAGAATGCTCACCTTTCAACACGACAATGACCAGAAGCACACAGCAAAATTGAGCACACAGGAGACTGACTGAAGGAGAAAAAAGTGAATGTTCTGGTGTGGCCAGTCAGAGCCCAGACAGAAATCACACTGAAAATCTGATTTTTTTTCTTATATTTGTATCCAAACATTTTCGCTCCCGTAAGTGACTTATCAACAACGGTTTGTGCAGCCTGGGCATGTCCAGGCATAGAATCAGACCAGGTTGAAAGCTGTTCTGTGGAAGTTGACATCCTGAGCAGGTCTGAACGAGCTTGATGCTGTCTCAGCATGCTATAAAGATGGCTTGCATACACCGATCCTGCTCATTTGTAGATAGTCAATGTGTATGTAGAGTAGTATCAGTATAGTAAAGTATAGTATCTGTAGCAATAGAACAGTAAGTAAGCTTTGTGCTATAGACGTTTTGATGTCGGGCGATATGTCTCGTCAATGTCGTAACAGCCGTGATACATTCTGCTATATCTGTGACGAATGTACACTTGCACTTCAGAGACGTTGGATGACTGCTCTTGTGAAGAAAGCTTATCATCTGTATTTCGGCTGCAAAATTGGTGATCAAGACAAGAAATGGATGCCTCACATTTGCTGTGCAACATGTGCTGTCAGTCTGAGAGCCTGGCTCAGAGTCACTTGAAAGACGATACCGTTTGCTGTTCCGATGATATGGTGAGAATAGAAGGACCATGTGACAGACTGTTACTTCTGTTTGACTAATGTGTCTGGTTTCTCTGACAAAAACAAGAAGTCAATTAAATATCCTAATCTGCCTTCAGCAGTGAGACCAGTGGCACATGACGACAGTCTTCCAATTCCGAAACCACCAGAGAATTGGACCTTAGATGAACCAGATGAAGAAACTGCAATGCGGGATACTGACAGTGACATTGACCTGGATTTTGAACTGTGCTCATCAGGCGATCCACATCTGATAACACAGTCCGAATTGAACGATTTGGTCAGAGATTTGGGTCTGTCAAAAGCAAAAGCCGAGCTGCTGGGTTTGACACTGCAGGAATGGTGTTTGCTGTCACCAGGTATGAAAATGTCTGTGTTTCGAGGCCGACATCATGATATAACCGTATTTTTTGCACAAGTCGACAGTCTCTGAACAAGGAAGGTGAAGGTTTTCGTTATTTAAGACAGATGTTCCCAAGAATAACAGATGAGACATTTTATGAGTGACAAGTGGTTTGAAGATCTGTTAGTTGGGCCAGAAAAAATTGTCTGGAAATACTTCAAAGACGTTGTTGACAGTTTTCTGGGCAATTACAGAGCCCCAAACTACATTCAGCTGGTAGACAACCTTCTCAAATCATACAAGACAATGAACTGCAACATGTCACTCAAGATTCATTTCCTCCACTCTCACTTGAACTTCTTCCCCCACAAATCTCGGTGCTGTCAGTGACGAACACGGTGAAAGGTTTCACCAGGACATTGCTACGATGGAGAGACGATACCAAGGCAACTGGAATCCGTCAATGCTTGCCGACTACTGTTGGACATTGCAACGTGATGCACCTGACATTGAATACAAAAGAAAATCAGGAGCAAAACACTTTTAATTGTGTTTAATTTAATAGCTTATACGAAACATAAATGTGACTAAATACGTTATTGTCAGTAAACATATAAATGTCTATTTCTCAGAGTTCCTATGTGATGCAGTAAAACCAAAACTGTATTTGTGCATAGCCAGTAGGTACCAATCAGCAAAAACTTTTCAGGAAGCAAGATGTTTCAAAAAAACTGTTGTGCAGTGAAATCTATGGAAAGATTTGAAGATAACAGACCACCAACGCTCACCATCCAATTTGAGCGAACTTGAACAGTTAAACTGTAAAGAAGAGTGGGAGGCAATGCTGATGGAGAAGAATCCCAACAGACTCAAGACTGTCATTAAAGCAAAAGGTGGGTCCACAAAATGACATTGACATGGGGGTCCTTTATTAATCTCAGTAGGTCTTGTTTTTGATTTTTTCTTTCACTTGGATGTTAGAGGTGGCATTGAGTGAGTAAAACTGGGAAGAAATATTTTTGTGTGTGTTTTCATTTAAGGCTGTAAAGCAAAATAAATTGGAATATTTTGAAGGGGGGGATTATACAATACAATTTATTTTAGTATAGTAGCCCAGAATCACACAAGAAGTGCTGCAATGGGCTTTAACAGGCCCGGTCCCTTGACAGCCCCCCGGCCATGACTCTCTAAGGAGGATTCTTTTCTATACCCACTGTGTATGTGTATATATATATATATATATATATATATATATAGAAACAACCCGTGGTTGAGTATTGAAGTTCTCGGAGCCGAACTCTACTGCGCACTTCCCCCAAGCTGGTCGGCCAGCGGAATGCCAGCGCCATGCACGCAGCTGTACCCAGCTCATTAAGCAAGCGAACACTCGTGTCCCATACACCGCAGGACCCCGAGTGTCTCCGTACATAATTGCATAGATGGAATCTAGCAACACACAGCTCTGTCCTTTTGTATCTCTTTATTAGAGCAGATAGTCAGAAACAAAGCTCAACATATTGCAAGGCCATTGCCAAGGTCATTCAGAAAGACATCCTTCTCCATGATGGTAACTGTTACACTTACCACTCCTGGGCTACAAATGACCCAAGCCCACCCAAGCAACTGCAACACAAACACATATAACATTTATAGTACAACAGGAAATCAATTGCCTTGCTTGCCCAGTACAAACAGTAACGTTACAGAAATACCCACAATGCACCATGCCGCCAGCGCTGACTGCCGGGTCATTACAATATATATTGATGTCAGATATTGGTATAAGCCTACTAAGTACTAACAAAGAAACTGTTGGACAGTCTTCTCCTGATAAAACATCTCTCAGCACATCAACAGGCGTCAGAGCAGCAGCATTCACAGACTTGAAAACGCCAATACTCCGTCATGTGAGAACAGGCGCCTGTCTGTCATCAGCTATAATGTACCTGATGGCTGGCGCCTATTCCGCCGGCACCTTAAATTTCTCTCTGAACACGAGTTTGTCACCATTACACCACCAAAACTAGATGACGGCGCCCCAGCTTGCCACTCCTTTTTCTTCCTGGATCAGTAAGCATTGGCCAATCATCGTCTCAAAGCAATTGCGGGTCAAGGCTAGAAATATCACCACGATTATACTACCATAAGCCTACTGGTCGCTACAGTTTTGTTGTAAATTCTGTGGCCAACTGCATTTCCATTCCTTGGAGGGTTTTTCCACCGATGCTTACATTGGCAGTGTAGGTGAACGTCAAATGTCTGTCTTAACAATGTGGAAATGCTAGTACAAATGAAGAAATGAAAACGTAGTATTGTCTATACAACCTTAGACAAAATATAAAATTAGATAAAGGGAGCCAAAGGAAACATAAAACTCCATTTCTAAATATATAAAAATACTTAATATATTTATGTAATCAAGTTATTCAGCACCTGTAAGTAATTGTCCCTTTAGTTTCTCACTCAAACAGCAGACCAAAGTTCATAGATGATTAAACTCAGCTGTCTTAACCAGCCCTTGTAACTCTAAACCTCATGGTCCTCACCTCAAGGTTCATAGAAGAAAACTAGGCCTCAATCAAAAGGCCTCCCAGAGCAGACGAGGAAGAAAAATCATTAAAACGACCCATTCAGGAAAAGGTGGCAAAGCTACTTCTGAGGTGTGGGACTCCAGAACACTATTGTCTGAAAAATGGAGAACATTTGGAACAGTGGAGATCTTTCAGAGAGTGGCCGGCCTGCCAGGCAAAAATGACCCCATGGCACAGCAACAGCTAATTCAAGACATCACAGAGGAACTGTAGGCCTCGCTAAGGTCAGCTTAAGAATAACGAGAATGATAGGAGTACAGGTAGTCCCCAAGTTACGGACATACGACTTACGAACGGGGGATGAAGCTGCTCCTTCATCGTCTCGGGGACGTGATGCAGGCTTCCCAGTAACTGCCGCTCCGTCATCTCCGACCTGGGGATGCTGCAAGCGGTGGCTGAACGGAGGCGTTTTCACTGCTTATGCAGTGTAGTGTCCCTCAGGCAGCTCTGGTTGATAAATGGGACGGTGGAGGCCGCACCCCATTCATTCTCAGTCGACGTCTGGGTGACCCGTGGTCCATAGTCACCGGGGCCACAGCTACCGCTTGTGTGCAGGACGGAGGCTTGATGGGGCGGTTCGCTGATTCTGACTGGACAGAGACTGGATGGGGCTGAGGGGGGTGTTTCACTGCCCGCCCACCACACAGCCTTGCAGTGGCCCTCGAATGGCTGCCCCGTTTGTTCTCGGTGGGGGGCTAGTGATGCTGCAAGCGGTGACCCAGTTGTGGCTGAACGGAGGCCATTGAAGATGAATGGGGCGGCAGAGGGGCAGTATTGTAATGTGCCTTGGGTGGTTGCCTGTTGAATGGGGGTGGTGGTGGCTGATTCACTACCCGCCTTTGACCGCACCCTGTTCATTCTCGGTGGACGGATGCTGAAGGCAGCATACTGTATGCAAGTGGAGGTGACTGTGTGGTGGGCGGGTGGTTCTCGCCACCCCCATTCATTCTCAATAGCAAGTCTGATTGTACCGTTACGCACATAGCAGGAAGTTGTCTCTCGTCAGTACACCAGACGTGTTGATGACGGGTGCCTCCCTGCTGTGATAGCGTGTACAGTGCTGTACAGAAGAGCTTATAGATAGATAGATAGATACTTTATTAATCCCAAGGGGAAATTCACATAATCCAGCAGCAGTATACTGATACAAAGAAACAATATTAAATTAAATAGTAATAAAAATGAAAAGAATTAAAATAAAATTAATGTTCGCATTTACTCCCCCGGGTGGAATTGAAGAGTCGCATAGTGTGGGGGAGGAACGATCTCCTCAGTCTGTCAGTGGAACAGGACAGTGACAAAAGTCTGTCACTGAAGCTACTCCTCTGCCTGGAGATGATCCTGTTAAGTGGATCTTAACCTTTTGTCTTCATCCTTCAACAATGTCTCTGAAACACAAATCTGATGCAAGTGCTGGTGATACAGGAAAGAAGAGAAAAACCATCACCATGGAAAATAAAGTAGAAATAATAAAAAGGACAGAGAGAGGAGAAACTCCATCATTCATTGGCAGAGCACTTGGTTACAGTCGGTCAACAGTAGCATTTATTAAAATAGTGTACCTGTTCTGACTTACATACAAATTCAGCTTAAGAACAAACCTACAGTCCCTGTCTCGTATGTAACCTGGGGACTGCCTGTATAGCAAGGCACAAACAAACCTCTGCTATCCAAGAGTAGCATCAGTGCAAAGAAATACCCAGATGTCCACCGAGCCTTTTGGAATAACAAGGCAAGTCAAAGGCAGAACTCCTTGGACAACGCAGAGCCTGCTGTGACTGGCATTCAACACTAAGACCAACATTGAAACATGGGTGTGATGAGCTGCAGTGTGAAGGAAGTAGGAATTGTGCATTTTTACTGAATATTCTTAAGGAAGACGTCTGCTCATCTGTCTGTGATCTGAAGCTGACGCATAAATGGGTTACACAGCAGGACAAGGAGCCCAAACACAAAAACAAATCTACAGTTGAATGGCTCAGGTTTTAGAACGGCCAATTCAAAGGTTCAGACTTGAACCCAACAGAGATGCTGTAGCAGGACCCGATATGAGCAGGTGACACTTGCGAAAACCCACCAGTGTGTCTAAATGAAAGCAAAGAAAAATGTCTCTGCCATGATGTGAAAGGCTGGTGTCAAATTAGAAGCAGCGTTTAGTTGTGATTGTTGCTGCTAAAGCTGCTCTAGCCAAGTATTGAAAGTCTGGGGGGCGATTACCTGTTCACACGAGTGACACAGTTACCATATAACTTTGGTTCTTAAATAAAGTCGCAATTTTATGAAGTGTATACCGTGTGTTCCCTCAGGTGTCCATTCTCTAAAACACAAGGCCTGAGGCCGTTCATTGTGTAAAATATACAAAAACAGACAAAATTGGGAAGGAGGAAAATATTCTTTCACAGCATTGTGCTGTACTGCGTTTGATTGCTTAGTCCATTTAGAAGTAAAACACAGCAGCATATGGGGGGGTTCACCCTGCTAGTGAGCTGCCGCAACTGGCTTGCGGCTCCATGATTGTGGTGGTGCTCTTGACTTGGACAACCCCAACTTGCTTGTGAGGGAAAATTGAGGCATTCGGTCAACAATAACAGCATTAAAATGGGCCCATCACTGGAGGTCTGGGGTGGCTGCAGACCTTTGTTCCATCCAATTTTTTAATTAACTCATAAAAACCAAAGAGATTTTGAGTTTTGATTTCTAATAAGTTCATAAACCTTGCTGAAACCATGCTTTCACTTTGTCATTACTGATTATCGAGTGTAGACAGATGGGCAAAAATGGGAAATATCTTTTAAAAATGAAATGGAGTCCGAATGCTTTCTCAGTCCACTGTGTCAGTCCACGTGGCGCCTCTTTTACCAGCGTTACCTTGGAGCAGACGTTGTCAATGGTTGTCCTTGTGAAACCACCGGAAGTGCGTAATCAAGTTCTACTGTTTTATTAGTGCAGTGGTCGGCTGGCTAACCACCGTGTTATCTCCCTGCTTTTTAGTTTTCATATAGGGCTTTGCGTTTCCTAAAAACAGTGGCATCACAGCACGATTTGAACACATGACCAGTGATGTGACCTTAAGGACACAATCACTCATTCTGAATGAAACGTGGCTGGCTGGCTGGCCCATCTATTAGCACCGTGAAACGCTAAAATCAGTTGCTTTTGGGAAAAACTGACCCATTAGATGTTCCTCTTCGGAGGCGAGTACAGTAATCCCTCCTCGATCGCGGGGGTTGCGTTCCAGACCCCCCCACGATAGATGAAAATCCGCAAAGTAGAAACCATATGTTTGTATGGTTATTTTTATATATTTTAAGCCCTTATAAACTCTCCCACACTGTTAACATTATTAGAGCCCTCTAGACATGAAATAACACCCTTTAGTCAAAAGTTTAAACTGTGCTCCATGACAAGACAGAGATGGCAGTTCTTTCTCACAATTAAAAGAATGCAAACATATCTTCCTCTTCAAAGGAATGCGTGTCAGGAGCGGAGAATGTCAGAGAGAGAGAAAAGCAAACAATCAAAAAATCAATACGTGCTTTCGGGCTTTTAAGTATGCCGAAGCACCGCGATAAAGTGGCATTTTTTAGAGGAGCGTCCGTATCCTTTAGGCAAACAGCCCCTCTGCTCCGTCAGGCAGAGAGAGTGAGAGAGACAGAGACAAGCAAACAATCAAGCACCGCTCGGGAAGCACATCATATATCATTGAGGAGTTTTAGTTAATACATGCTCTGATTGGGTAGCTTCTAAGCCATCCGCCAATAGCATCCCGTGTATGAAATCAACTGGGCAAACAAACTGAGGAAGCATGTACCATAAATTAAAAGACCCATTGTCCGCAGAAATCCAGAACCAGCAAAAAATCTGTGATATATATTTAGATATGCTTACATTTAAAGTCCGCGATGGAGTGAAGCCGTGAAAGTCGAAGCACAATATAGCGAGGGATCACTGTACTGTCCATTTACCCTAAATAAACACACAGGGTCAGCATTATGGAGCCTCAACTTTACAGAGGGAAAGTCTTGTTGCAAACACAACACAATTTTATGTTAACCTCCTTAGTCTACAGGCAGCAGTCGGTCTAAAGCTGAAGGCTCTCCAAAGCCACATGTTTTTGGCTTTTAGCCACTTGAGGTCTTTGCATTCCTGGCACAAGTTGGACTTTTGTTTTTTTGTGTGTGTGTGTTTGTGGCTGCCTCTAAAAACACAAATAATGTTTGTCATTTGGTAGCCCCTTGCTTGATTTCATGGCTCTGGGTATTCCAGCTGGCTGGTTTTTGATAAAAACAAAACGTCGATGAACAAGTCAAGAACAGGGTGAGGCCAAAAACAAGCACAGTAACCAAAGTGCAATACGTACTCCTAAATCGCAGTCAAAAGCGAAATGCTAAATTCTCAGTTATACCCACACTCCCCTTCCTTAACTGCACCACAAAAGCAAAATTGGCCACAACAGAAGTTGTAACCACTGCAGCCCTCCAGGACCAGGATGGTCCCCCCCTCTGAAATGGGAATTCTGAATTCCTCTTTCTTCTCATTTGTGTCTTTTTCAGATAAAGATTTACAGTTGAGTGAATCCGGTAGCGACAGTGACGACTGACTCCCCAGTGGAGGGCTATGAAGGTAACAAGATGGATGATGTGAAGATTGTCACCGATTTATTTCTACAGGCATTCGCTATCATGGGAATGATGACGTGTCACGATGTGTTCAAGTTTCTTTTACATTTGCTGTGCTTTAGTATTTTTTGTATTAGGAGATAATCAAAAAGTAAAGGCAATTTAGGATTTTATTAAGTCAAGAGCAAAAAACGAACCAATACTTTAGACCCAGTGCATCTTGCGTCATTCCAGAAACTTCTTGATCTCTAATTATGTAATTGGCTGACACCATCGGCCATGCCTACTTGAAAGTTTAGGATACAGTTAAGTTTTATCTTTTAAGTTTTACTAATTTTTAAAAAAGAGAAATCACTAAGGTTTGGGATATCAGAATGATAGCCTTGTTTATTAGCTGTCTGTCAGGAAACAAATCAATGGAGGCCAACAAAGGTCTGGCGTAGTGGAGAGACGTCCATCCTCTCCTGTCCTGGCCTGTCAGTGTGGGTTATTACTTAAAAACAAAATGGCTAACGGGCGTCACTCTCAGTACAACCCAGGTAGCCTTCATAAAGGACCCGTCACATGACACAAATTTTCTAGTGAGTGTCGGTGGCAGACTAGCTAGTTGGGGTTGGACGGTTTCACGTTCTGTCATCAGAGTGGGCTCTGTGTGTGTGCGACAGTTGAGAACTGAATAGTGTTCAGGTGGAAGTCCAATGTATGCAGCGTAGTGACTTAGGGGCAATGTAGGCGTTTTGGACCCTGCAAATCGAAGTGAAGCTCGTCTCTCTGATGCGTCACATTTTTTGTACCCTGACGAAACTGAAAAAAGAAGCAAAGGATCGAGATTGTTGCGAAATTCACCGTACCTCATAAGCATTTGTACAACATGTTATTGGCTATTAGGAAAAAGGGGTGATCATGTGACACTGTGAAAATGTGTAACGGTGCTGGAAAGAGTCTCGTAATCTGACATCCTCAGGCGATGAGATCTGCCACCACAGTTTTCAAGTTTGACGAGAAGGGTCTCGCTGCAGCTTGCAATACCTATGACAATAGATCAGGTGAGTCACAAAACGCCCTTTGACTCAGATAGCCCTCCTACAACCTGAGTGTAACGGGGTCCTAATGCTAATCATATTCTAATGCAGCGGGTGTTACGTGACTGACATTGAGGGCGTTTGGTGATGTTGAGGCATCACATGACTGACCTCATAGGTACTTTGGTCTGCAGTTACACTCTGTTGCGTTTGAAGTCCCCTCTGGCTAGAAGTCGCACCACCAATGTGCCACCGACTTCACCTGACTGGGCAGTACGTCCACCGTGTTTAGAAACGAGAGTGCCATCTGATAGTGTGGCAAGCGTGAGTCACCTTTTCAGCAGGTGCTGTCCAGGGACGGTAGGGGCTTCATTTTACACACAAATTGCCTTTACTTTTTGATTTCCTTTGAATATTTAATCCTGATATGTCTGTTAGGTGCTGATAAGATGCACTGATGTTAACACATAGTTGGTGAGGATGCAGACTGAACAATAAAAACGCCTTGCTAGCTATGTTATGCAGGTGGCTTTAGGTCTCTTGTGTTCACCTCTGACCTTATGACCAACGTTGTCCTTGTGCTCATAATTGGCTGGCCACACACAACCTGCAACGAAGAGCAGCAGTCAAATCGAAGAGAGCAGATTGTCATGAAAATATAACAGCAGTTTTGTTTTCATCTTTTCCAAAAAGCAGGAAACTTAAGTTGAAATCCCATACTGTAGAGAGTAACGAGCAGGTCAACTAAAATGGCGCACCAGCCAGGCAGTGTGCAGCCTTGGAAAGGACTTGTACACAGTAATGTCGCATGTGTCAGAGAACTGGGCAGCGAGTCCGCAGTAAACGAGTGGGGACCAACAGAACCTGAACACTGAATGTACCTCAGGACACGGGTAGGAGACAGTTATTGACATCGGAATTGAGTGTACACTCGGGGTTTGGGGTCACCCTATCCGCACACATCTGGTCATGTGATAAAGTTTAAGTTCACCCTGTGGACCCCGATGAGCTTTTCAACAAATTTGAACAGACAAGCAAGTAGATCTTCATGTAGACGGCGCCTACTGATAGAGGTGATCGACATGAGCAGATGACACAGGGAATTCATTCACGTAGCAAAAGGAAGTCCATCCCTACGTCCATCAGCACTTCAGCTCCATCAAGTCAGAAGGAGGCCTTCCAGGCGAGGGGTCAATAATCAGGAGTTGCCAGATGGGCCTGGTTGATCTATTTAAACCGCAGATATTGGGGGATTCTGGTGTTCTCTTTGCTCTTTGAGGTGTGTGCTGTCATCATGCTAAGATCAAAGAGCTCTCTAGCGCCCTTGGAAAGAAGGCTGTGGGTGCCTAGAAATCTGTCAAGAGATCAACAAATGATTAAAATCAACCATTCCACCGTAAATTAGCTAGGACTGGCCGACACAAGAGCTGACCGTTTCAGACTACAAGGAGTCACCAAGGGTCTCAGAATTTCACACTGGGATCTTTAGGTAACTCGTGCAACAGTTGCTGTCAAAGTGCAGGCATCTACCATCAAAAAGAGACGTCACAAATGTGACCTGCACGTCAAAAGCCTTTGCTGTCTGAAAAGAGCATCAGAGCAGACCACAGATTGGCTCTGAAGATCTCGGCGAAGAGCGAAGTGCTCTGGACAGACAAGTCCACCATCGAGCCGCTTGGCCACAGCAGACACATTTACTGCAAACCAAAGACAGCCTTTCAGAAGAAGAACCACCACCTCATACCAAACGTGACGCCTGGCGATGGAGATGTGAGGGTGTGGGGTTCATTACTGCTGCATGGCCTGGATGACTTGCGGTTATCGAGTCAACTATGAATTGTACTATCACATCAAAGTAGGCTCGAGGAAGAGTGTGAGGCCATTAGTTCAAAATCTGGACGACTTTTCAACACGATGATGACTGAAGGCACACCAGCCAGCCTACCAAATGCGCTCTGCCGGACCGGGGACTCTGCCCACCCCAGTCCCAGACTGTCCAGTCTGCTCAACTCCGGCAAGCGGCCACATGGCAAAGATTGGGGGGGTGAGCTCGAGGGGACCCTCAGAATCCTGCACTTCGACACACCAACAAGCATTCGCTCCTAAAACTCACTTTAACTTAAGCACAGCCACTTTCTACTTGTTAACTGTTCGCACCGTTTCACGTCTCAGATTGTAACTTATCAAAAGTAAAAGTATCAAATATGGCATCACTGTGTAGCCTGAGAATGGGCGGAACGATGACCGGACATTAATGATCTGTGGTGGCAGCAAGATGGGGCATCGCCACACTACGCCGTACCAGTGCGACAGTGGCTGAACGACACCTTCCAGCAACACTGGATCAGCCAACGTGGGCCTGTGGAATGGCCGGCTCGGTCTCCCGATTTGACCCCACCAGACTTTTTCCTGTGGGGTTACCTAAAAGACGAGGTGTATCAACATCACATTCACAATGTGGCTGAGCTATGTGCAGCTATCACAGAAGACATTCAGAGGACACCAGTACAGATGTGCCAAGCCACCCGTGACAACATTGGCCTTTGTCGTCAGGCGTGTATCGATCTCGATGGCGTATCGGTGGACCACACCATGGAGGACAGGGGATTTAAAAAAAAACATTAAAGCTCCTTCATGTTCCACTATGTTACTCGATAATCACATTGGTAGTTTCCTGACAATAATGCCTTTTCAATCAGATACATAAATATGGGCCACCATGTCATTTAACCTAAATTAGTTTCATTTAATGTAGTTAATTACGAAGGACGTGCAAAACGTTTCCGCACTTTTTTTTTTTTAACTCGATTAAGGATTTCAAAAACAAAATGACGTCACTTTTCTACAGTCTCCTTTGTTTGCGATGCGATTTTCTCTGCGTCGTACGAACTTAACGGCCAATCACTACGCCTCCCTCCCTCCTTCACCATTTCCAACGAAAATGCAAAAGTGCGGAAATGTTTTGAACATCCCTCGTATCTTTTTCTTAAATTTTATTATTGATTCTGTTGTGTGTTTGCTTTCTTGGAGTAGGGTAGCTTACCTGTGTGCATGTGTGTGTGTGAAACGAGTAAAACGCTTGAATCAAGGAACGGCTGAAAAAGAAGGAAAGGACGGTTATGGGCCGACGTAGTTAAAGATCTGAAAAAGGGCAGGACATGCCAGGAAACCCCCAAAACATCTCACACAACTGAAGGAGTTTTACACGGAGGAGTGGAGTTGATGTCAGAGAGTGGTGGGCAGTTGCGTCAAACACCACCATGAAGTCACTTCTGTGAAAGGGGACAACGCCAACTCCTGAGGCCAAGGGGGTGGGCTTACATTTTTTCAACACAGTAGGCTTTTACAGCGTGTGATACTTTTATCGAATAACTGATTGAAAAGTTTCCTCGTGTTTATCTTCAAGTCTGTCGCCTTTATCTGAAGCTCCATTGTTTGCCTGCTCCAATACGTTTTAAGAATTTCCGTGGGGTGCACTTACCTTTTCACACAATCGTGCAGCTGTGGTAAAAGTCGTCCATCCACACCCAGTAAGGCCGTGTGTGTCAGGGGCAGCGCTGGGCTTTCAACAAGGTCGACGACTCAACTTCTTGTGTGTCAGAATGATTGCACGATGTACTGCACGTCTTTAGCACACAAACTTTCATTTATTGAGGGCTTTATGAAAGCATCACCTGGCCACAATTAGACATACAGGGTCAAAAATATCCATGCACTGTACTTCATATTGAATTCAACCGCCATCCGCCACCATCAGACGCCATCAACGAGCTTCGGGTAGAATTCTGGGTGAACGTTTGGCCACATCGCTTGGTCTGCTGGCACGGAGCGGATGTTTACAAACAGTCCACGTATCTTCAATAGGGTGGAGGTCAGACCTTCGTGAAGGCCATTCCAGACGCTTCATGTTAGCCCGCTGTAGCCATTCATGTTTACAGTCTTCGTCCTTTTAGAAGGCCAAGGAAGACCACCACTGCTGACAGCAGAAGAATCCTCACTATGCTCAAGAAAAAGCCCCCAAATGACTGTCTGACAGATCAGAAACAGTCTTCAGGGGGCTGATGTGGACGTGCCAGAGACGACTATCAGCAGAAGACTTCATGGAGAGAAACACAGAGGACACACTGCAAGATCAAACTACAAAAACGGGATGGCCAGATGACAATTTGTGACAAAGGACTTCAAAGATCCTGCAGCATCCTGGGAAAATGTCAGACAAGACAAAGATGAACCTCATCAGAGTGATGGCAAGAAAGTGTGGAGATGACAAGGAACTGCAAAGCAGACCACCTCATCTGTTAAACATGGCGATGCTGGGGGTGTTCATGTTTTGGGCATGTATGGCTGGCAGAGTCCTGGCACACATCACTTCATTGATGATGGGACTGCAGTGGCACAGTGAAACATCTGACCTGCTCGAGTTCCTGTCAACGTCTCCAAACTCACTGGGTGGCACTTCATCCTAAAACACGATAAACGAGCCAAACAGACCGCTGAGGCCACACAAGAGGTTATCAAAGCTACAAAACGGAAAATTCCTGAATGGAGAAGCCAGTCACTCGATTTCAGTCCAATTGAGCAGGCCTTCCATATGCTGAAAAACAAGCAGGTGCTTAAGATGGTTGAAGGCTTGGCAGAGCATCACCAGAGAAGACCCTCAACGCCTGCTGATGTCGATGAATGGCAGACGTCAAGCAGTCCCTGCACGTGAGGGACATGTGACAAAAGTCCAGTCATTAAAAACAACGGAAAACTCCTCAGGAAGCTCAGGAAGGCGTCTCACTTGTGCGGACGTTCTGCCCCTTCATTCGGTTGACCGCTCTGTACAGACACGCAGTGAGATTTGAGTGTGTTTATCACAAGTGATGTTATTTGTTAGGCTTGGTGTTTTACTCGCCTTTATTGTCTGTTATTACAATACAATTTATTTTTGTGTAGCCCAAAATCACACAGGAAGTGCCACAGTGGGCTTTAACAGGCCCTGCCTCTTGACGGCCCCCCAGCCTTGACTCTTTAAGAAGACAAACTTACGTGAACTTACTTACATCTTACCTGAAGAGTTGCCTCGAAAGCTTGCATATTGTAATCTTTTTAGTTAGCCAATAAAAGGGGTCATTTTGCTTGGCTTTTCTCTAAGAAACCTCGGGAAAGGCAGTTCAAAGAGAGACCCCTTTCCAGGTAGGTTGGGCGTGCAGTGGGTGTCCAAAAAAAGGGTGAATACAATACAATACACAGGACAGAACAAATCCTCACAGTATAACAAATAAAAAAATTACAACTATGGAGCAGAATTGAACAGTAGATGATATCCCATAATATGATTTGGATTTGGTTAGAGTCCTGGAGACCTCAGCCATCAAGTTGCCTCCCCCTATTGGCCATCCCACAGCTGAAACAGCGCTGGGCCTGCCAATCCAATGAAAGGACCCCTCTACCCCATGATTCCTGCAATCCACCATCAGGGATGACTTTACCACAGGCAGGCACAACAACTTGGCAGGTGGGCCGTGGCACTAATTGGCACATTGGAGTACCGAGAAGAGAAACAGAATAGGTGAGGGTTAGTAACTAATTCTAATTATCATGCGACTTCTGTTTTAGTGCTAATGACTACCGACAGAGATGCAGTCTGCACAGTTAATCAGCAGCTCTAGTCAGGGTGTGCTAAACTGAAGTCGTGAGGATTTGAAAGCTGAGACCGAAGGGGCATCTCTTATAGTAGCAGGCAGACCAGTCCACAGGTTAGGGGGTCCTGTAACTAAAAGCTCGACCTCCCACTGTTATTTTATTAATCATTGGAATCTTAAGCAGACCAGCATCTTGAGATCTTAATGTGCACTCAGGTTTGTAAGCCAGGCATTCAATTTAATGCTTTATCTTTCTGTTTTTGGTGTTCTATTCAGGAAACATTTACTTCCCATGTTACTTACACCTGCGGTTTCTTTCTTAGGCTCTGAAGCACCTTGAGCACGAGAAAGGCGCTATATAAATAAAAATGTATTATCATCCTTATTAGAGCCTAAATATGGCTGATGGCGTTAATAGACCTGCCATTGCTTTGTCCCAAACATTACGGTGTTCTAAAATATGGGGGCCACGAAGGAAAAGTGCTGCCGTGACCAAAATGTCCCCTTCAGTGAAAGTCTTTTAATTACGTCATTTTAAATTGTGGAGCATGCTGTGAAAGCAAGAAACTGTACCTTTGTCCGAAACATCATGGAGGGCACTGTGAATGGCACAGTGGAATAAGGGAGTTTGAAAAATGGTACAATTCATCCTTGTAAGCTCACTGCATTATTAGAAAACACTAAGGGGCTTTGCTCGCCGCCCCCCGGCCTGCACTACACGCCAGCCACTTCCCATCTCTGCCCCTGGCGTATGTGGATTTTACTTTCACCAAATGACAAATCTTTTGATTCTCGTGGATAGGCCTCTTCATTGGGAAGAAACTCTACTTTTCCCTGATGGCAACACGGATTTGACAATCTACAAGTCTCTGACTTAAAGTTTGAATCCATACGATAACTACATACTTCTGTCATATCCCCTCTGTCCATATATTCAATCTCTTTTCGCTGCTCTGTAATATTTTCCATTTGTTTGCGCTAATGCGACCTTTACTATCAGTTTTTTTGAGACTTTCGAATTGTAGTACTTTTATAATCTCTAACCTGCTCAGCATGTGTATCACGCCAACGTTCTTAAATTCTTTACAATGTTCTACTTTGTCTTCTACTCTTTGTCTTTTATTTCCAACCCCACTTGGAGCTGAGGGCGCAGGAACTGTGTCTGACAATTGCATTCACACGAATGAGAAGTGAGAGGACCGTCGGCGTTGTTCTAACAACATTACATTAAAGTTCGATAAATCCTGAAAAGACTGATAACAAACATATGTGTCAGTTTTAAAATTAGCCCGATTTAAAGAGTGACATAAAATTGTTGCACTTTTAGATTTAGGATTTTATATACAGTAATCCCTCCTCGACCGCGGGGGTTGCGTTCCAGACCCCCCCCACGATAGGTGAAAATCCGCAAAGTAGAAACCATAAGTTTATCTGGTTATTTTGAGATATTTGAAGCCCTTATAAACTCTCCCACAGAGTTATACAGCATAAACCCTTTGTATTCTCTTAGATATTAGGTAAGATTCATTGAAATGATGTATGTAAACACACTGTTTATATACAGTAAAACCTAAATATTATTTTAAAGATATCGAGTGTCTCCGATATCACGTATGTTACAGCCATTACGATAGACAGGCCACCAGCAATAAATACGTACAATGCAAGAAAAATAGTATACAGTAAATGTGTGTGTACAGTGACAGTAAACGTACATACAGTACATGTAATAAGTACTGTAAGTAGAAAATTAATTATGGTTACTCCCCAACAATGACTCGCACGACGACTTGTCCGATAACAATGAGTTTCATTTCACTGCACAACAAAGGAGAGCGTCACAGCTCTTCTAATGGAGCCACTTCAGGCGACTGTGTAGCACTGCCGTTGTTCTTCTTCTGGCAGTCTTCAATCCAAATCCCTAAAGCAGATTCCATCCAGACTACTGCCTTATTACATCCACTTACAACTCGTTTTGCACCCTGGTTAAAAGGACACTGTGGCCGTAGATCTTATATTCCTTTCCTACTTTTTAAATAAAAAGAATCATAGCCTTCAACAAATCCAAAATGTTTACTTTTTCGGCAATCGTTAACACCTTCCATTGGCGCTTGGGCACGGCCCCTGAAGCAGTAGCAGATCGTTTTGGAGCCATAATGAAGGGCTTGACTAGGCACAAAGATAAACACAAAAGAGCACAACTCTTTACACAGCGAAACACATTGATGCTGAATGAGCGAGACGAGACTTCCTGGTTAACACTGCATTCAGCACGCAGGAACTTAACTGAGTGCTCTGATTGGTTAGCTTCTCAGTCATACGCCAATAGCATCCCTTGTATGAAATCAACTGGGCAAACCAACTGAGGAAGCATGTACAGGAAGTAAAAAGACACATTGTCCGCAGAACCCGCGAAGCAGAGAAAATCCGCGTTATATATTTAGTTATGCTTACATATAAAATCCGCGATAGAGTGAAGCCGCGAAAGTCGAAGTGGGATATAGCGAGGGATTACACTAGGAGGCTCCGCCCACTGCTCACTTTGCTCGCCACACCCGGGGACGGGCACTGGGCCCCCATCTATCCCACAGCTGAGCCTCTCCGTTAGAGAAAGTGATTGTATTTAAAGATATGGTATAAGCCCCCCCTGGCGCCTTCGGAACCCACCCCCCAATTGCGGCCTAGTAGGCCGCCCCAAGACTTTCTTCATATTTTGGTTTATAATTTAAAAACAGATTAAGAATCTGAAAATCTAACAACATTACATTAAAGTTTGATAAATCCTGAAACGAACATAATATATGTTGGTTTTAAAATAAGCCCGATTTAAAGCATGACATAAAAACGTCACATAAAATCGTTGCACTTTTAGGCTTAGGATTTTGTATATCGAGAGAGTAGATTAACACATTTTTATAACATAACATTACAATCCAGAAATAGACTGCAGTAGCACTGGGCTCATGTCCAGCAGCACCACAATGCCAGCTCTGGTCCAGTTTTACCCTCACCCTCTGCCATGCGTGTGTGTCTTTAGGATGTCAGCCAGTCACATTGTAATGATTTTGAATGAATACGCACGCTTGTCTTAACAGAGCTCAGGAGTCACTTTATTTTCACTCGAAACAGAGCACATGTGAACAGAACAGCTAGTCGTGCTTCTGACTCACTAACAACACACGTTATGACGTAATGACGTTTTCTTAAAGGTATACACTCATTACACATATACCTGGGCAAAAATGTACACGGGCACAGGAAGAATGTCCAGATGCCACACAGACAAGGGTGTGGGGTTCAAACTCAGAACGCTGGACTGGTGAGGTAGCCATGCTAATCATGCCAGCCTTCCTTATGGTAATTCTGTATATAAAACAACATGGAAAAAAATAACAGAAAGTCTTATTAAGGCAGAAGCCAGTAGGAAGCAATCCTTTACACAAAGAGTTGTGGCAACCTTTTTTATTATGGTGGGCACCGTAAATCTGGGGGTCTACAAACAGACGGCATGAGATTGCGTAACTCCTTGTACGACTACGTCGAAATACTCAATGGACACAAAAGCACCAACTGGTAGCTTGGCAGTGTGAATCCCCTCAAGTCAACACTCCCTGAAGCGCCACCTTTATCTATTTTATTTTACCTTGGCAAACCAAATTGCAATTTGAAGGAACTGCTTCACTTAACGCTGGCGCACCGTCACGACTGAGCCCCGTCTCACTCGATACGAGAACAGTGAACCGCTGAGGCTGACCGAATCTCACCAACTGTGGAAAAACCTCGCATGTCACAGCTTTCAAGTTTTCGGCAGATTGAGAAAATGCCGTTGCCCCTGTAATTAACGGTCTCGAGATTTCATTTTTCTCCGAGCTTCACGTACACAATCTTGTTTTTTTTTTTCTTCATGAATTAAGACCACCTGCCATTTAAATCACACAGTCGCTGCATTTAAATCACGTGACTGTAATCCGACATTTTCATTGGTAGGTAGGCGGTCTTTCCTCATTGGTCAGTGGAGTTGCTAGGTTTTTGTCTTGCAGTATGTTGTGTACATGCGAGCGTCTTCCATCGTGCTATGACCGGAATGAAGACATATTTGGTCATCACCGCTACCTTATAACATAAGCTCAAATTTTGAAAAAAGCTACTGGGTTGCACGTGAGAAATGCATTTGGCCAGCGACATCCTTTGACCATCCAACCATCGACAATGTACTGGACTTTCAAAAACAGGATGAGACCCCAGAGATGAACCCCTCAAGACCTGGGAAGGCACCTGCCAAGATGACTTTGATGCCTTCGATGTGTGCTGATCGACGCTACGACCGTTCACACTGGAGGAGGCTTCCCGCCGTATGCGCCTAACAGCACTGGGGGGTACAAAGTGCCAAGTAAATCAGCACACTTGCTACGATCCTAAAGGAGACACGTTTGTGATGGCTCTCTGCGTCTCAACTCCAACGTCTCATGTCTCTCATCTCTTAGGCATTTCTGCTACCTGGACTCCTGCTCTTACAGATTCTTCTGCGTTTCTTACTATTTTTTAGTTTTCTTCCATCTAATAGGTCACAACAATGTCCTCCTTCAATACCGTCTCCACCCTATCCCACAATGCCTCTCGACGAGGACCAACGACTCCTAGTCAGTCCTTTGGCTCAGATTATTCGCAGACGTGGCCTGAACTTCCACTGCTACGCAGACGATATTCAGTTATATCTTAGGACGACTCGCCTCCCAGCATACTCACTGACAGCTTCACTGATCTTAAGCTATGGATGGAAAATCCCTTTCTGCAACTTAATGAAGTGTTCCTGGTCGGCCCAAACTCTCTGCTCTCTAAGGCCTCCGACTTCTCTGATGTCAAACCTGCTGTTTTGTTTGATTCATCACTTAACTTTGAGCGTCACATTAGGTCTCTGTCTAAAATTTCAATCCGTCATCTCTGTCACGTTGCTCGCCGCCGTCCATTTCTGTCCTTTAATGAAGCTCAGACTCTGGTTCATTGTCTCATAACGTCTCGTGTTGATTACTGGAATTCCCTCTTCATCGGCCGCCCTGCACAATCTACACGAAGGCTCCAGTACGTTCAGAACTCGGCAGCCACACAAAGCGTTCTGCTCACGTCTCCCCAGTTCTCTCCCACCTTCACTGGTTCCATCAAGGGTTAAATTCACGATTCTGCTTCTCTCCGTTCAAAGCCCTACATGACCTTTGCCCCTGTGCACCTCACTCAGCTCCATACACTCCTCGTCGCTCTCTCAGGTCCTCACACAGTAATCACCAGTGCCAGACTCTCCACCCTCCTTCAGTGTGATGGCCCCTCTTCCTCAGTCTCTCCGAGTTTGCTCCTCTTTCTCAACCTATAAATCTCAACTCAAAACTTTCTTCTTCTAATAACTTTTGTCTTTTGTGTAATTTTTTTTAACTCTACCTGCACTGTGAGGGAGCATCAGTTATGGCACTACAGCCGAGTGGCATCATTACCCGAGGGTGATCCGGCTCTTAAGATCCTCATTGTTGGGGACCTGAGTGGATAGACCAGGCCAAAGGGTTGCCCTCGTAACTCCTGGCTGCGGCAGATAGAGGATGGGACTGGACTGTGTGTCTACCAACCAGGATCCCGAGCTGTTTCATCATGTGAGGAGTGTGGCAACATGCTGTACCAGTGCATGTGCCCCAACTTAACTTGACTTTGCATGTCAAGCACCTTGGGTTTGTGAAAGGCGTTCTATAAATGTAACTTATTATTATTATTACCACTACATGACCCACTCATGACCTTGTAGAAGTGCTACAGTGGGAAAGAACTCCATTTCCCAGCAGCCCAAGAGAGATTACTCGCATAGGAGGACTGAAACGGAAGCAGGGGCTGCTGGGTATGAAAGAGGCCAGCGGTAAAGTTGAGAAGGGGGGCCTGACGGAGCAACAGGAGAGATTGGTGTTTTTGTGTTCCTGTCCATCATGTCATCTGAAAAGTCGTTTGTGCCCCGTGGATCATTTCCTGTTCGACTGAATGGACTGTCTCGTGCCTGCCTGCCTGTCGTGTGTGTATAGCGGTGGATTAATCGTCGTGTGTCTTCAACAGAAGCACTCCTGCAAATCTCACCCCCTGTCGCTCAGGACCACCGGTAGGACTGTTTCGCTCATTTTCTACGGAGGCTGTTCTCGGGACTCTCATCTTCACACCAAACCATTTCACCTGCTTTTGCCGTATTGGACTGTATAAGGACGTTGGCGTGAGTGTTTATTGTTGTGGTCCATTGTTATCGCCGTCGGGGAAAGCGGAGGTTTGTCTGATTGTTGTTGTTTTGTGTTGGGTTTCCATTTAATAAATTATTTAGTCATTCGTTGGTTTTCTGTCTCTGCTTGTGAGTGTGTGCAGGTCGGGTCAAGGCTGGGGGCGTCCCTGGAATCTCCACCACAAAAAATAAATAAATAAACCACCATCTCAATAACAGCGTGGATCACCGGACCACTACAGCCTCGTAACAGGGACCCTCGTCTTGTTGGCCTAGACTCTTTGCGCTCCTCTTCCTGATCGATTATTGCTCAGTTTCTTCTTTTTACTTCAGATTAGGAGGACTTCACTTCATTCCTTGTAACTTTTGTGTTGACATCTTGTAAAGCACTTGGGAGACTCGTTATAAATAATTTCATTTTAATAATAATAATAATTATTTGAATTGATATAGCGCTTTTCTCACTACTCAAAGTGCTCAGCAATTGCAGTTTAAGGGCCTCGCTCAAGGGCCCAACAGAGCAGAGTCCTTATTGGCATTTACGGGATTCGAACCGGCAACCTTCCGATTGCCAGTGCAGATCCCTAGCCTCGTTCTTTGTAGGCAAATGAGCTCTCGGAGTCAAAATGTCGTTGGTGTTGAATTCGGATGGCGTCTTCTTGGTACAAGTCTTGTGTGCGTTTGTGTGCCGATTGTCCCAATGCCCGTCATATGTTGGCTTATTGTCTTAACGTCTACGTCACCGTGTCCTGGATCTTGTACTCTCCTGCTGCAAGCCAACTTCCTGCTCTGACAACAAAAAGTCTCCGTATCTGAAGCAAAAATGTGTCAAAGCCGACAAGGAGCAATTCTTCTAGAAGGTAAAGGTTAGGCTTGTTTCATGAAATTAGTGAACGGCCCCACGGCATTCGTGACTTTCTATAAGATGCAAGATTCACAATTGAAACATTACGGAGTTGGAAGAGCACCTAAATGGGCCAAAGTCTGTCCCAGCAACATCTCTCTCACTCTAAAGACGCAAGTCTTACACGGCAAGTCATTATTTTGAGGTTCACAGAGTTGATGACCACATTACCACTGAGAGGAGACGTCAAATATCGGGATTGAAACGAATCTGTGACCTGCCTGTTGATCGAGTGTGCGACTCAAACACCCTCCTGAGCCACAGCCAGTAAATCCAAACTGCTAGTAGGCACACGGGATGATGGGCAGCACCCGCTACACAGACCACCGACTAAAGGTGTGAGGACTCACCGTGTACACCACACGCTGAGAGGACAGGAACAGCAGACTGAATGTTTGGGGAATTAAATGAAGGCTTCAAGGCACTGTGGCGTCGTGGTTAAGGCCTTGGACTTCAAACCTCGATGTTGTGGGTTCAAATCCCACCATAGACACCACTGTGACCCTGAACAAGTCACTTGACCTGCCTGTGCTCCAATTGGTAAACCAAAAGAAATGCAACCGATTGTATCATAAATGTTGTACTCACCTTGGATAAAGGTGTCAGCCAAATAAGGTAATGTAACTGAATCATTACCTGAGAACGAGTCGCACGATTCTCATTCGTTTCTTTCACATACTGAGTGATTATCTGAAATTGAGTCACATGATTCTCATTCATTAGATATGTGAACTGGCAGTGTGGTGTCATGGTTAAAACTTTGGGGTTCAAACCCGGAGGTCGTGGGCTCAAATCCCACAACTGACACTGTGTGACCCTGAACAAGTCACCTGACCTGCCTGTACTCCAATTGGAAAACCAAAAGAAATACAACATTTATGACACAATTGGTTGCAAGTCACCTTGGATAAAAGTGTAAGCCAAATAAATGTAATGTAAAGAGTGAGTCAGGGTGTCGAGGGGCCGAGTTGAATTTGAAACGGCAGATTAAACTAAAGAATACGCGGCCTCGTCTGATTCAAAGTGTTGAGGATCCACGCCGCACTCGCCTTAAACCGGTGGGACCCTCGACGTGGACCAACACAGCAAACCCGACATTCCCTGCCAGGTCAGGAGGTCACACACCTTCAAAGCAGAGCAGCCATCTTGTTGAGCCCACTCGAGTTGGTTTCAAGGCACAGGATATTCACATCTCAGATGTTTCCCTTGCATTTCCATTTACTTGATCACTTTTTCTCCCCATCGTGTCTTTTGGCCTCACTGGTCTTCTTATTTTAATGGCTCTCAGTATAGCACCTGAGCACAAGGTTGTCTCTTAATAACAGGAGAAAACATAAGCTGTGAGCCCACCGAGAATGAGCCGAGGGTCCATAAAGGTGTTAAGTCATGGTGTGCCTTAAGGGCATCTCTGCGACTTTCGGTCCAAGAGTTGGGACTGTCTGGAGGTTTTGGTCCTTCATAGGGGCAACTGCTGCCTTGTCAGACGCCATTCGCCTTTTTGGTGACCGCTGTGTGGTGGGCTACTCTGCACAATTTAACTTCACAGCTGAAGGTTCCTCTTCTTGATTTGAGTTAAGTGAGTTAGGAGCACAGGGGTGCCTCCTAAAATGAGGGGCTGAACTCTGAATGTCTCACAAAGAGTTCTGGGGACCAGAATAACAACTCACTCGGTAGCCAGTGCCAGTGGGAGCCAACTGGTGGTTGGATGGGTGCTGTTAAAGTGCAGTGGGCGCCAAGTCAGCAGCAATCTGAGAGCCAAGGACTTGACTGAAACATGTAGTGTTCCTCCAGAGTGGTATAAGGCGGGCGACTCCCTTGTTGACAGTAATGCCAGGTTGGTTGGGATCAGAGGGGACCTGGGAGTAGCCCCTCAAGTTCTGCACTGATTGGCTGTGTGGGACAGGTACAGCTTGGGGGATTCAAGTGTGTCTGGGTCTTCCATTTTGGAGCTCATGATGGCAGTAGACAACAGGAATTTACATGAGCTTGTGGGAGGACAGAAGTGGGGACAAAGCATAAATAAGCACCAAGTTATTCTTAAGAAGGTCCTCATCTAAAAATGGGTCCTTAAACAGAGCTCTAACAATGGCTAACATGCCTGTGACTTCAACACTGAAAGAAACTTGTTGGCTCGTCTTTCATCTTCTCCCTTTTAATATTCCTCTCTAATTTCCTGCTCTTCATTCTCCAAATGTCCTTCTGAACCGTTGATCTCCTGCTCCGAGTCCTATGGGTCACTTGCTGGAATTCTTTGTCTTCTGTATTTTTGGACCCTCCATTTTCAGCTCCTTCTCTGTCCATCATGAAGTTGCCCAACTGCTTCTTACTTCTTCTACGTTCGTGCCTGATATTTCAAACACTTTTCAACCTGCTCCACTGGTCCTCCTGCTCTGTCCCCACACCTAAAAGCTCATCCCAGTTCATCCTTTGGGGACTTCACCCTGTCTGATCACAATCCACCCTAATCAAATGAAACTCGTCACCTCTGTTTTAGTTGACTCCCCTGTGTCTCCAACTCACTTGACACAAATTAGGATGAGGAAGCTCTTGGTGAACAGCAGCCCACCACACAACCCACACCAAAAACTGAAGGACGTCTGAGAAGGCGGCACCAGCAGCCCACGTAAAGAACAAAAGCCTCCAGACAGTCCAACTCTTTTAACATTTGTGCTAGGACAAAAAGTGTCAGAGATGCAGAACGTTCAGGACCTCCAGGCACACCATGACTAAAGTCTTTAAAGGCACTCGGCACTTTGTGATCTGCTCATTCTGCTTGGGCTCACCAGCTGAACTCTTCAAGTCTGACTGCTCAGCCTGACCACCTGAGGGGAACTGAAGACTCGCTGTTGTGAAGGCCAGGAAATCAAATGTAAGTGACCAGCACCACTGAACGCAGTGTGCCAACGACATGTGCCAGTGGGTATGCTGGGTATGGAGGTGGCGCTTTGGCCACATGATCTGTGGTGTGACACCATTTGACTGCCACTGTTCTGGATAAGAGTCAATGAAGCTGATCTTATGAAGCTTCATCTTTTTGACAGTCGCCATTCTTCTCTTTTACAGTTCAGGTAGTGAAGCTCCAGTTTTCAGTCTGCTGAACCTCAGAGTTTTTAAATGGCGAGTTGCTGTTCCTCGTGATTTGCTGATCCTTAGGAGTTTGTCTGCCCACCTCATATTACTTCTGGGCTCACATGACATGATTTTATCTGCCCAGGCTGTGCTTCTGGGTTGACATGAGCGTGTGTGTGTGTGACACAAGTGCTGAGTCCACCTTCATTTGCCTGTCCCCGTCTCCCAGTTCCTCTCATCTTTTATTCTCTTTGCTTGTGTTGCTGTTTTCCGGCCTTCCCTGTCTGTGTTTCACTCACTTCCTTCTCTTTATCCCATCACCTGCATGCTTTTGCAAGGAAACACACCAGGAAAGCATTCAAACTCCAGGCAGGTAACATCCGGCATGAGACCCCCTTACTGCTGTGCCACCATGCTCCCTCATATTTAATTATGAACAGCATAAATTCATATGAACTTAACAATTTGCTGCATCTGTCAAATGTAATATACACGCTTTATTGCATTTCACCATGAAAGTGATGCACAGCACAAGAGTCCCGACATTAAAGGAGCCTTGATGTGTATGTAGAAAGATTTGTCAGAGCAGGAATTCATTTTCATACGCAACACAATGGGCGATGGACAATGCCTGCACATACCACACCTGTGTCTCTGATACGGACGTCACCAACACTGCAGCATCACGAGGACAGGCCCGTGTCCTTCTCTCCTCACTCAGTAGACCTCCGACTACAAATGCAACAGCAGTGACGTCACTTGCAGAAATTCTCAGGAAGACCTTATGGCGTGTGTTGAGAAGATGGACAGGACCACTCTGAGAACCGTCTACAACTTAACACCAGACAACCAAGGAACGGCTTATCGACACTCACCACACCCAACAGCCTTTATCTCGGGTGGTCCATTACTACAAGTAAGTGGGGGCCCACGTCAATGACAGGTTGGACTGGTCTGAGAACACGGAGGAGCTGGAGAAGAAAGGGCAGAGCAGAGAGCGCAGTCCATTAATGTGGGGAGTGACATCCTTCACATCTTCTACAAGTCCATGATGGCCAGTGTGGTGTGATGGGGACATCACTTTATGAGCGGCCCACCAAATCAACAAGCTCATGTGAGAAAGGCAGGCTCGGTTATGGGATACACTCTGGACCCCTGGAGGTAGTAGAGGAGGAGAGAATGAGGACCAAACGGAGTGCCATTATCACCGACACAGCAGATCCGCTCTCTGTGACACCTCAACACGGAGGACTTTCAGGCAATGATGTCACGAAACACTTTAGGGGCTCCTTTGTACCCACTGCAATAATCTGTCCCAGTGTTTCCCAGCCTTGGTCCTGGGGACCCCCTGTGGCTGCAGGTTTATGTTCCAGTCAGCTTCTGGTTTTAATTGGACTCCTGGGATAATTTTTTTTCCCTTTATTTTTATTAATTTTATTGCATTCCATACAAATCAATCAAGTTTTACATAAAGAAAATTGGAGTTAAGAACAAATCGATCCCCACCTCTAAGAGAGAGACAGCAAGCCAAACAGCATGAAATTTAAGACCTATAAACACACCTAAATTCATAAATTCTCTGTGCTTTATGAACTTATTTTAAAATATTACTGATGAGATCCTGCCATGTTTTGAAAAAAGTCTGTACGGATCCTCTAACTGAGTATTTGATTTTTTCCAATTTCAAATAATATACGGACTCCTGGGATAATTAAGTGATGTGTTACTCCCCAAGTTCTGCATTTTGGGAACAATATAGAAATTAGAAAACTAAGTTTGGTTAAAAAAAACAACACATACAGTGAACCCTCGTTTATCGCAGTTAATCCGTTCCAGACTCCACCGTGATAAATGAATTTTCACGAAGTAGGATTCTTTATTTAGAAATCAAATATTTTCGCAGTTAGAGTATAGAAAACCTGTTTACGACCTTCTAAATACGTTTTTTAACATTATTAGAGCCCTCTAGACATGAAATAACACTCTTTATCAATCAATCAATCAACATTTATTTCTATAGCACATTTTCATACAAAAAAAAATGTAGCTCAACGTGCTTTACAAAATGAAGAATAGAAAAATAGAAGACACAATAAAAAATAAACATAAGTCAACATTAATTAACATAGAATAAGTAGGGTCCGATGGCCAGGGTGGACAGAAAAAACAAAAAAAAAACTCCAAAGGCTGGAGAAAAAAAATAAAATCTGCAGGGATTCCAGACCACGAGACCACCCAGTCCTCTCTTTAGTCACCATTACACTCGTATTACCCAATATATTAGACAAAATAAGAGAAAATAAGACATATTAGACGTTACAAATATCATATTACTAGGCGCACCCGGGCGACCGACTTTTATCCTTAATTTTTGTGCGCTCCATGTGTACATCAGGCATGTAAGTGTAGGAATGAGAACATCAAAGTGCCCGTTCATAACTTTTTTAATAAGATTTTTTTTATCCCCTCAAGTGCCTGTCCAAAGTCGTACAATGTCAGCCCGAATCTGTACCGCTAAAGACGGAGTTTCATGCACTAAATAAGCTATAGATGGCAATAAGCAGCTCCATCTCCCCTGATATTTACTACGCGGTGAGGCACTTGTACTCCATCAACATTAATTATTTCCAGAGACATCATTTTGTCTATTTTTCCAGAGCATTGTGCACAAAAGAAAGAGAACGATGAGAGCACCAGAACTCTGCTAACATCGCGTCGCTTCGTACCTCAAGCCGCAAGTAGTAAGTCTGTAATAAGCGGAATACCGCTACGCTTTGCACTCACGGGATGAAAGGACAATCCCGAACGCTTTTTTCTAGTAGATTATTGTACTGTACATTTAATTGCACACAATCACTAACCTATGAAGGCACGACCTCAGTAGGAGAGTCTCCAGGTGGTGCGTTGTTGTCTTCAGTGAAGGAGTACTAGGAGTAGGCAGTGGGTGTCTGTAATGGAAGGATTTTTCTCTGTAAAAAGCAAAGGTGAAATAAAGAGAGGGAGGGGGAATCAGGAGAACAGATGGGAGTTGGTCGCTTCAGCGCAGAATCAGCTATAGAAACTAATGTTTTGGGAAAAACAGCCGGGAATGTTCTGAAGATACAGCCAAGGCTATGTAAGGAGTTGTTTTTCACTTCGAGAGGCTTTTTTCACATGTAAGCATATTACTGTGTCTTCTGGTATCAAGCAACTAGTCTCAAGGCCGAGTAGAAGGAAAAAGCGCCGTGTCCCGTGGAAGGAGGGGGTATGCTGAAACTGATCACTTCTGCATACACTGCTTCCACATAGGCCGCTTTTGGGCAAGGACACCTAATTAGTATATAAGGGAAGGTTCCGCCCTCAGTTTCTTTGGACGCTCAACCGTGGGGAAAGGCGCACACCGCCCGGTACCTTTGACTAGGCTAACGAGTTGACCCTCTGACGAGACTGACATGCGGGCTCCCTCAGTCTACTGGTCTAGGATGATGGCTCCGGGTCTTTTGATGTATGTTACTGTATGTATGTTATTGTAAGTATAAGTTTGTCTCTTTAAGCATATATATTTATTTCTATAACCTATTCATATGTATTTATATGTTATAATTGAATAAGTAAATTTTATTGAAGTATCGGACCTCTTCTCTCTGATTTTTGCCCACTTATTCTAAAAGAACCCCTTGAACCATTTTCCCAAATTAAAACAGTGTCTGGGTGCCCAGCTGAAGAACATCTTGATAGGCAGTTGCAGGCGCGGTCTTTTCATATGCGTGAGGAGGCTTTTGTAGGGTATTGCCATCTTTAATCATATCCAAGAGTTTCACCTTCTCCTGGATAGTAAGCATCTTCCTCCGGCGCTTAGTTTTATTGTCAGAAGGCTTAGAAAAAGCAGCACGTTTAGGAGCCATCGTAGGGCTTAGATAAAAGTTCTCAGAAAGCGCATGCGTAGTGACGTAAGCGTGTATGAGAAAAAAATCGTGATAGAGTGAAGCCGCGCAAGTCGAAGCGTGATATAGCGAGGGATCACTGTATAGATCTCTATATATCTCTATGTATATTTATTAGTAACACACGTGCACATGGGAGGCAGCTAAAGGGCTCGAGTGAGGGCAGTTCCGAGTCAGACCGGGATCTGGCCGAGTGCACGGACTCTTTTTCTCGCCTTCCTGCAGACCATTCACAGGCGATCTCACCTGGCCCTCTTGACGTCACTTCCAGGTCCGAGCCTATGGAAGGAGACCTTGCCGGCTCCGGCCCCTGTGATGTCACGTCTGGGCTCGAGCCAATGGCTGATGACCTTTATGAGCCCAACCCCTCTGACTTCACTTCCTGTCTCCCCCTTTAAAAGCCTCCACCTTTTCTTTATTCCCTCAGTTCTGATTTCTGAACACCACCAGTGCTACCTTTTGTTTGCAATTTTGCAGCCAGGAAACCAATTATACGGGTGGCTGCCCCAAACCTTGCTATGACTTGTGGTCAAGTTTGTGACAATAAATATATTAAAATGTACCAAACAGTTCTATTGGAATAATGCATTTTTTTCTTTTTAACAGTATTTTCATCTTGATTTTCATTCTACTTTTCTAGGTGTTCTAATTGTTTAATTAATCCATCATTTACTCATTAGTGGGTCTGATGCTAAAGTACTTGCGGCCTTTGATTATTCAGTTTAGTGTTTGCCAGTTTGTCTGCTCGGCTCGTTTTTAATTGTCATTAATAAGACACAACAAAGGGGAAAAACGGCACAGAGAAAAGCAAAATAGAATGAAATCAACAAAGGAGAGTTAAGCATTTAAATCTAGAGCAAAAGCAGAAATATTTCTAAATGTCTTATAAATGAGACCATTAGAACACTCAATAGACGAGGACAGGGCGACACGGTGGCGCAGTAGGTAGCGCTGCTGCCTTGCAGTAAGGAGACCCGTCTGGGTTCGCTTCCCGGGTCCTCCCTGTGTGGAGTTTGCATGTTCTCCCCGTGTCTACGTGGGTCTCCTCCCACAGTCCAAAGACATGCAGGTTTGGTGGATTGGCGATCCTAAATTGTCCCGAGTGTGTGCTTGGTGTGTGTGTGCCCTGCGGTGGCCTGCTGGGGGTTTGTTTCCTGCCTTGCTCCCTGTGTTGGCTCCAGCAGACCCCCCATGACCCTGTAGTTAGGATATAGCGGGTTGGATAATTGATGGATGGATAGACGAGGACAGGCCATTCAGCCCAACAAAGCTCGCCAGTCCTATCCACTTATTAACATCAAGAAAACATCCAGTCGAGTTTTGAAAGTCCCTAACGTCTTACTGTCCACCACACTACTTGGTCCCTTATTCCAAGTTTCTATCGTTCTTTGTGTAAAGAAAAACTTCCTAATGTTTGTGCGAAATTTACCCTTAACAAGTTTCCAACTGTGTCCCCGTGTTCTTGATGAACTCATTTTAAAATGCAAGTCTCAATCCACTGTACTAATTCCCTTCAGAATTTTAAACACTTCAGTCAGGTCTCCTCTTAATCTTCTTTTGTTTAAACTGTAAAGGCTCAGCTCTTTTAATCTTTCTTGATAATTCAACCCCTGTAGACCTGGAATCAGCCGAGTCGCTCTTCTCTGGACCTTCTCTTGTGCTGCTATGTCCTTTTTGTAGCCTGGAGACCCAAACTGCACTCAGGACTCCAGATGAGGCCTCACCAGTGAGTTATAAAGGTTGAGCATAACCTCCTGTGACTTGTACTCCACAGATCAAGGCGCTATATAGCCTGACAGTCTGTTAGTCTTCTTAATGGCTTCTGAACACTGTTGAGAAGTTGATAGCTTAGAGTCCACTATGACTCCTAAATCCTTCTCATAAGGTGGACTCTCGATTTTCCTGACCGCCCATTCTGTATTCAAACCTCACATTTTTACTTCCTATGTGTAATTCTTTACATTTACTGACATTACATTTCATCTGCCACAAATCTGCCCAAGTCTGTCTGCTGTCCATGTCCTTCAGTAATGATATAACGGATTCCACATTATCTGCTAATCCACCTATCTTGGTATCATCTGCCAACTTCACCAGCTTGTTACTTATATTCCTATCTAAATCATTTATAAATATTAAAAATAGCAGAGGCCCCCACACTGCCCCCTGCTGGTCACCACTCTTAACATCGGCCAGTTCTGATGAGGTTCCTCACACCATCACCCTCTGCTTTGTGTGTCTGAGCCAATTCTGCACCCATCTAAAAACATCACAATGAACTCCCACTTCTTTTAATTTGATGCCCAACCTCTCATGTGGCACCTCATCAAATGTTTTCTGAAAGTCCACATCAATAATCTCATCTGCTCCACTTTGATCGTATCCTTTTGTTGCCTCCTCATAGAATTCCAGCCTGTTAGTAAAACACGACCTCCCTCTTCTGAACCCACACTGACTGTTCATTTTAACTCCTGTCCTTGCCATGTGTTGCTCAATCTTATCCTTAATAATTCCTTCCATTAATTTTCCTGTGATGTTTCATGTTAAGCTTACTGGCCTACAGTTGCTCTGATCTGCCCTGTCACCCTTTTTATATAATGGGATGATATTTGCCATTTTCCAGTCCTTCAGAATCTCTCCAGTGCTCAGTGACTTCCTATAAATATGTGTCAAGGGTTTCTATCTGAACTCACTGGCCTCCTTAAGAACACGAGGATCAATATTATCTGGTCCTGGTGATTTGTGTGATTTCATCTTATTTAATCTGAGCAGCTCTTCTCTCTTTATAATTTCCTAATCCCTCAGTACCTCCTTAGTAGTCCCTGTTACTGCTCTGAGGTTATCCACTTGCTCACTTGTGAACACCTCAGAATGATGTAAGTTTAGGGCATCCTCATCTTTTAATTCCCCTTCACTATTCCTGACACACTTCACCTCCTCGTCTGTTTTTTTACTATTAAGAATCGAGTGGGTGTTAACAGAACTTTACTTAATTCAATGCCAAATGATTACCCATATAGGCAGTTAGGCGGCACTAAAGCAAAGTAAGTGATTACAGGTATGAAACAATTATTTTCAACCCGATAATCAAACTGCTCATCTACAATGGAATAAATGATATCGAGGTTATAATGTAAACCTCACATGATTGAAATGTTCCATTAACTTAACGATAAACTATAAATGTTCCGTCCTAATATGAAAAATTCCATCCTGTACTTTATAACTTTATTTCATCATACTAATAATTGCAGCTGAAAACCACTAATTATCGCTCACGCCGATGACCAGAGAACAATAAAATTAATAATATATAATCTAAACTAATTATTAGTGCCGAAGAACTGAAATACTAGTTCTGAGATAAAATAAATTGCAATAATGTGTATGCTAACCGAAATGTAGCGGGATCGAAACAGAAATCGGCAGAAGGCAGTTCTGACCTAATATTTCGCTGTAACATCGTGTACTGACAACTAAAACAACTCGATGACGTCATACGGTATATTATACAGGGCTATAACAATCGCTGTACCGGACAGATAGTGTTTAGTAGTTTAGAAAATTCATTTTAATGTCAAAGAGCAATCAGTACATAAAATGTATTTTATGAAACGGCTAGCTCATAGACCAGACCAGAGTCCGCGGCCCACCGGGCATTGCCCAAATGCCCAGTCTTGCCCCTGTGAGTTTCACTCGTTCATTTTTATGCGGACAGTCTTTAGCCCAATGAAACGTACTCGGACATACGGCACACTTCGATCTTCTGCCGAACCTGTGGATTTGTACCAGGTAATGACAATTTTGAACGAGTCTTCTGACATTGCGACATATTTTGTATTTGATACGTAAAACAAGCTGCATCGCCTTTCATTTATATCCCAGTGGAAGCGCAAGCAACCGCCGTTTTCTCACCGAAGATGCGCTTTAACGCCGATTTCATCGAGGCAAAAGTTAATCTTGAGCGCGCAGTTAGGGTCAACTTTTTGTCTTTAATTGCTAGACATGCACCGTGTTGTGTCTACAAAGTACACCGTTTCTCACTTGCTAGCACGCTCTTTATTTCTGTAAGTCTTGAAATCACAGCATCCGAAAGTGCGTGCTATTCTCACACATGCGCAAACACACATGCGCTCACTTTCCATGCACTCGTGCAATTAACCATCACAAACATCATCATGTTCCCCAACACACTATCAAGCAATTTGAACGCTAATACGGCATTTGGAAGAGTCATGTCGTATTTCCACATAAGATTACAGCGTTGTTCAAACTCCACGATGTAATCCACCACAGAAACTGAACCTTCCCGTGTTATATTATCAAAAGACGAGTATACCTCATAAGCCCGGTCTTTTTCCTCTTTCAGAAATACCCCATCGAGTATTTGAATTAAGGTATCCATACCCGTGTCTTTATTGAAGTCTTCTGCCGGTATTTCTAGCACCGTATCTCGTGCTCTGCCTGTAACATCAAGCGCTTGCTTTTTTTCTTTTTCTTTTCCAAGTCAGTCACTCGTCTCCAAATCTCCAGCTTCCATAAGATCTTTTTTCGTCGAGAACAGGAGATATTTTGTAATTCCCAGCCATCCTCTGCTACCAATGTTAGTCTTCAATAAGCACACCAGTTTGAAAGTGAAATACTTTACTATCAAAAATGCAAAAAAAAAAAATACGAACTAAAAAAAAACTGCAATACAAACACCAAAAAAAAAAAAACCTAACAACATCTGCGCATGCCCACCAGGAAGATCCATTGTCTTAAAGGGGACAACAACACTAATTCAGTCTTCGTATGTTTACCATAATTATAAAGTTAACACACAGCCCCCTGTTTCCTCTTACAACTGTGAAGTCTGGTGTCATAAGGTGACCCCCAGAAAACAAAGTAGCCGCGCACTTTAACTGTGTTGGAGACTTGAACTCCATTGGACAGGACCTGAACACCTCATCGTTACTCTTAGAGGACTTCAACTCCTCATCTTTGTTCAGAAGGGACTTGAACCCTTCTGAACCCTCCTTTAATTCCTCTTCTTGTACCTGACTTGAACTTTAATCTGGGCGGGCACTCCCACACTCCCACCCCCGTTTTCATAGAGCTGGCTCGCCATTTCCACTTCTTCCAATAATTTACCAGAGGTTCGAGGTCGTGGCAGGCTCTCATCCTCTGAATCCATGGGATTTGTATCGATACAAGACTGATTCTCCTGAACATTTTTCACTTTCTTGAGATGACGTCTATTAATTTAATTAATTTGTCTTCCATCCTGCAATATGATTTATGCACACACTTTTTTATAAATGGCACATTACTCCATTTCTGATTTATCGACATACTCTTTCCCATCTGCCCTACACTGCTTTATATTTCACGTTCCTTTTTTCTTTTCTCTCGCAGCCCCTAAGGATTCCAGGTGTTTGAGATCAAAGGCTCCAGCTTACATCCCAGTGAGGAATCTGACATTACAGGCAGGCACTTACCCATCATGGAAGGGCTCATCAAGTTGTCCATCGTTCTGATCCTGGCATCACCCAGTCACCACATGAAACTAACAGAAAATACTGCCTCCCCGCCTTGAGCGCCATGGGTGAGTACGAGAGGGAGGACGAGCTCACAGCACCAGCTGTCAGTTAATGCCAGTCCAAGATGAGAAGAATCTCTTTATTGACCCGTTTGTGGAGTCACTCTGTACGTGGAAAGATATGACTGACCTACAGATGGTGGTAACACTTCTTAAATACGCTGGTCAGTTACAGAAGTGCGTGATTACAGTAGTTTCATTTTAATGTCCTTGTTAATTACTGATAAACTGGACCCTCGGAGTAAGGATTCTGCCCCACTCGATTATACTGGGGCTCTTATTCAGACTTGTCCTTGTGCTAAAGTAGTAGCGGAACTGGGCCACAGACCAAGAGGCTTTAATTAAAATGCTTTCTTCGAGTGCTAGAGGCTAAAGCTAACAGTTAACACGGACAAAGTCATTCAATATACAGTATTCTTTCCTCGATCGTGGGGGTTGCGTTCCAGAACCCCCCGCGATAGGTGAAAATCCGCGAAGTAGAAACCATATGTTTGTACTTATAAACTCTCCCACACTGTTAACATTATTAGAGCCCTCTAGACATGAAATAACACCTTTAGTCAAAAGTTTAAACTGTGCTCCATGACAAGACAGAGATGACAGTTCTTTTTCACAATTAAAAGAATGCAAACATGACTTTCTCTTCAAAGGAGCGCTGTCAGGAGCAGAGAATGTTAGAGAGAGAGAAAAGCAAACAATCAAAAAATCAATACGTGCTTTTGGGCTTTTAAGTATGCCGAAGCACCGCAATAAAGCGGCATTTTGTAGAGGAGCGTCCGTATCCTCTGTGCAAACAGCCCCTCCGTCAGGCAGAGAGAGTGAGAAAAGCAAACAATCAAGCACCGCATGGGAAGCACATCGCATATCATTGAGGAGTTTTAGTTAATATGTAACACATGCTCTGATTGGGTAGCTCCTCAGCCATCTGCCAATAGTGTCCCTTGTATGAAATCAACTGGGCAAACCAACTGAGGAAGCATGTACCATAAATTAAAAGAGCCATTGTCCGCAGAAATCTGTGATATATATTTAGATATGCTTACATTTAACATCCGTGATGGAGTGAAGCCGCGAAATTCGAAGCGCGATATAGAGAAGGATCACTGTAATCAATTTCTGAAAATTATATTTATCCATACAAAATCCATCCATCCATCCATTTTCCAACCCACTGAATCCTAACTACAGGGTCGCAGGGGTCTGCTGGAGCCAATCCCAGCCAACACAGGGCGCAAGGCAGGAATCAATCCCGGGCAGGGCACCAACCCACCGCAGGACGCACACACACACACACACACTGGGGACAATTTAGAATCGCTAATCCACCTCACCTGCATGTCTTCGGACTGTGGGAGGAAACCCACGCAGACACGGTGAGAACATGCAAACTCCACACAGGGAGGACCCGAGAAGCAAGCCCAGGTCTGCTTACTGCGAGGCAGCAGCACTACCCACTGCGCCACTGTGCCACCCTCCATAAAAACTAACATTCACAAATTGTGTTCCAAGTGTAACTTGTTTGTCCTGCTTTGTGCTTCACTCGATACTGATTATCATCACTTCCTCAGTAATTCAGTCGTCCTGCAATTACTTAAAATGAGGAACCAATGCAGGACACACTTCAAGGTAGAGATGCTCTCATCTGTGTCAGCCTTCTCAGACGTACTCCATATTTAACTCATGGAAACTCCAAGGGATTAATAGGACAGTGTCGATGAAGACTCACAGAGTGTCTCAAAAAATGTACACAAACAATTCAAAAAATCTACCCTTCAAAGTTCCTAGGGAATGGGGGGAAAGGGACCTCTGATTGGCATCTAGAAAAGGAGCGAAATGTGGCCATCCATTGAATAGACTCCAGTTCTATCTGTGAGAAGCATTCCATGATACAATTGAAAGTATTTCATTGAGGACATTTATCTTGTTTAAAATGATCCAAAATGTACACGAGGTAAGACCCAAGCAGTGGGCACTGCCATCTGGCCCCTGCATCACTAGGCCACGAGTTTTTGGAATTCACTAACTTCACATCAAAATCTTAACATACGTCTCTAAGTGCCAGAGCAGACGCACACTGGGCCTGTGATTGGCTCTTTAATGTTAACTGTTTTATCTTCTCCTTGATGGCTTTCTTGTTTTCTTCCCTTCTTCAGGTCTCTTTTCTTTTTCTTTCTTTTTTTGAATCTTGTTTTGGTTCAGTTTTTTTTTCCAGTGGTGTTCTTTTCCTTTTGTGTTTCTCCCTTTCCTTTGTTTTCATTGTAATTACCTTGAACTTCGTCTTATATTTCAGAATGCCTTTCAGCTTACACTCCACATCGTAATCTTAGATCTTCAAATGAGTTTCTACTTATGATTCCAAGAGCTAAACTTAACAGAAGTGGTGACGCGGCCTTCTGCTCTTATGCATCTCAAATCTGGAATAGCTGACTGATAGAAATTCACCAGGCACTTTAATAAAACTGCTAAGACCCCCTTATTTTAACATGGCGTTCTCATGGCTTTATTTTAGTGTAACCCTGATATTCTGTATATGCATTGAATTATCGTTTTTATCACGTCTCCATAATCCGCACTAACCCCTACTTTCTCTGCTCTTCTTTTTCCAGTTCTCTGTGGTGGTGTTCTGCCCCCTCACCACCTGATCAGGGCACCATGTAGTGCCTACATTGATGGATTGAAGGCCAGATGTCCACATGACCATCATCATCAAATTCTTTCATGTGAAGCCTGAAGACCATGAAGACTGATTGAGATCATTGATGTTAAGTAGAATGCCCAGTGGAACCCCTGCAGATTTTATTTTTTTCTTCAGACCGTAGAGTTTTTTTTTCTTGTCGTTTCTTCTGTCCTCCCGGCCATCAGACCTTACTTTATCCTTTCTTATTTAGTATTGTCTAATCTTATTTTGATATTTCTATTTATTATAAACTTTTCTTTTCATCTTGTAAAGCTCTTGGCGCTACGTCATTTGTATGAAAATTAAAAAATGTTGTTGTTGTTGTTAAAATAAATGGCCTAATCTGGTGTGTTATTACTATATGTTTGATCTGTCACGTGTCATGAGAATGGCCTGGTTTTGGAAAATAAAATTAAATACAAATTAAAAATTCTCACAGTGGGTCAGAGGTGGTGACTTAAGTCCTTTTCCTGATTATAATGTGAGAAAATGTATAATAACTTAATATTTTGGAGATTACGCAGCATTTCATGAACCAATCGTTTCAGAAGGAACACGAAGAAGTGCTTTGGCAGATCAAGTCAATCCTCCCACAGCGGCAAACAGGATGGGATGGGACAACAAACTCCGAGCGCCCACATATAACTGTGTAAATGCAGGTAACGTTCCATGGGTGGGTTTGAAATCCGAATCCCGCCTATGTGTGTGAACGCCCTTCTGAGCTCTGCACCCTACACCCCCTGCCCCGCAGTCAGGACCTTTGCATGACAGTTTGTTCGCGCTTTAGAACTGCACATGAAGCAAGCAAGAGTCATTTTCAGAAGTGCAAGCATCATTCACACATCCATCCATCCATCCATCCATCCATTATCCAACCCGCCATATCCTAACTTCAGGGTCATGGGGGTCTGCTGGAGCCAATCCCAGCCAACACAGGCCGCAAGGCAGGAAACAAACCCCGGGCAGGGCACCAGCCCACCACAGTCATTCACACGTGTGAAATGCAAATTTGACAGCAATCTTACTCCATATTTTGTATTTCCATAGCATCCCAGTGTCTTGGTCTTGCTAATCGTTCTATAAGATTGACCTTCACTTTAATTTATTTGCACCTGTGTCAGCCTCTTCACTGAACTGGCTCTTTGGTAAAGGTCCATGTTTTTGGCTTAAGCAAAAAGAGAAACAGCAAGAGGTCTGTGAACATGGAGCACAGAGTCTGAGTCTTCATGGGAGGGAGAACAGCTTGGTGTGTCTGAAAACAAGAAGAATGAAGTGACCATGTGAGAGGTTTGTCACAACACTGTAGACATTTGAATGACTGTGACAAGATAGTGCAGGAAGAGGAATAAGAACCATCTTGGTTTGCCTTCATTGTGTTTCTTTCTGTTTCTATTACACCTTCATTATTGTCTCAAATACGTCAAAACACGGAGGACCGGTGGATCCATTAACATCTGGCCTTACTTTTTATTTCAGACTCGGTGAAGACTTGAAGAACTAGGAAGATGAAGGGGAGACTTGTGGAATGTTAGCAACAGGAAAGAAGAACTTTTGAAAACTAAATGAAAAAACAATGCTCTTCTGTGGCGTTTTGTCTTTACCGTATAGATTGGGCGAAACGCTGGTTACTCTGTAGGATGGCAGCACCCCCTTGTACAGAAGAGTCACGGGTGTCCCACTGAGGGGCACAAGCGCTACACCCTGGATGATCATGTGCACTCTGCCAAGTCCACGAGCAAGCTGGACGTCATGGATCAGCTGCAGTTTAATGTCCAGCTCCGGATGATCTTGTGCTGATCTGGTGGTCTTAGTTTTTATGGCAACAAGACTAATTTTGAGGATTAGTGGAGTGTGGAGTGGCAGAAGACCAAGACGAAGACTAAGTGCAGTTGCAGTGGACTTTTGGGGAGACGGAGAAGTGAAACAAAGTTGTGTACAATCTTAGAAAACCTCATGAGCAGGTTTTATGGACTGAGTATGGTGGGCAATGTTACCAAATGAATTGCACATGCATCTGACAGATTCAGAAATGAAATAAAATTAAAAAATATGGAGGAAACTAGAGTTTATATTTTGCATTTGCTCTGAAGTATAGTGTGATGCTCCATTAAATACATTTAACTCATTGGGATGTATGGAAATATTTATATTTCATAATATAGGAAACAGAGCATACATTTAACTATTAATCGTCAGTAAAAAGACATGGAGTTGGTGTACCTAATTAAGAAATTCCTTGAATATCTACAGGTAACAAGTGTCTAACTTCCACAAAATCACTTGTAAAGACAACGTGTGAACTACCCCTTGGGATCAATAAAGTATCTATCTATCTATCTATCTATCTATCTATCTATCTATCTATCTATCTATCTATCTATCTATCTATCTAATCCTGCCGACTACGCTAAACTATCTATCTATCTATCTATCTATCTATCTATCTATCTATCTATCTATCTATCTATCTATCTATCTATCTATCTATTATATAGTGCCTTTCACATCTATCTATCTATCTATCTATCTATCTATCTATCTATCTATCTATCTATCTATCTATCTATCTATCCGTCTGTCTATCTGTCTGTCTGTCTGTCTGTCTAACATATGGGGAGGAGCAATTGAGCAGCCCAGATATGAAGAAGAGGATAAGATGCTGTACTTGGGGACATCCATCCCACCGGTACTCGGCCGCCCATTCACAAATGCACCGGCTACAGAAGTTACAGTCTGCCTACATTGAAGAGCAAGGAGCAGACCAGCAGGCCTCTGAGGTCAGTATGGAAGAGAGAGAAACTCTGGAATGACGTCTGTGGCAAAATTGTCATCTATAATCCATAATCACATCTTTGTGGGTGTCCTCCAGATCTGATTGCAGATCTCTCACAACATGTGTCATATAGAGCTTGTGGGTATGGAGGAATCAGAACTTGAAACCTCCAGGGACTTAAAGGAGCGAACGTCTACATTAACAGTTTCACTTTCTCTGTTGTGGTATGAGATGTGGCTGAAAACATCCTTTCATGGACCACAAGGCCCGCTTTTCACCAGAGATTCACCTTTAAGAAAGATCTCGTTAATTAACAGCATTTGCCTCTCACTCAAACGGACCTTTTGCGTTAATAAAGTCAGAGCTGCAGGTTTCTTTTTAAACATATAAAACTGGGAATGATTGTGACTCATTTAGAGGAAAGTTTTAGTCCACACTGGTGAGACACTGTATGTGTGGAAAATGGATGTAAAGAAGAATCAGAACACACCAGACAAATGTATGTAAAGTGCTGTGTATCTCATAGGCCATTAATTCAAATTTACAATATGATTGTGGGATTAAACAGCAATGTGCAGTCATCATGAGATCATTCCTAAAACTTTAACCTGTTCTCATTCTCATCGCCAAGTCTTCTCTCAGTTGCAATTGTGACTTCAACTGAAAATGAACCATTTAATAAGTCTGCATACATTCAGCTGAAGCAAGGGCAGTTCTTTCAGGCAGCAGCACCACTCACAGATAGTCTAAGGAATGGACACAGTCCATATTTAGCATATTCAAATAGCTCAGATGGTAGCTACCCATACCTGACAACTGCCACAAATAGCTTCTTGAACGTGCAGCATGCGTGAGTATTTATAATGGCCAGAGACCATCTAGAAGACAAAAGCTGTCTGCAAGAAGATACCGCCTGTACTCTGCTGAACCGGACAGACGTACAGTCATCAGCATTCCACACAGCAGAACTGGAAGGAGACATACTGCTCAATGGCTTCTCTTTGGCCTGGATCTCCATGTATACATGATTAGACTACAATGTGGCTCTGAGGCTATGGATCTGCACTGCCAATCGGAAGGTTGCCAGTGCTCTGTTGGGCCCTTAACCTGCAACTGCTGAGCTCTTTGAGTAGTGAGAAAAGTGCTATATAAATGCAAAGAATTATTATTAATGTCTACTGGGAGTGAAAACTGCATGTTAAAGCAAGTTAAATGTCTATCTCCTTTTGTACCATCTCTCATTCATCTGATTGTTTCCACCATTGTTAGTGAGTGGGTACATACATAGCAGGTTCAAGTCTGTCCTGCAACACTAAAAAGGAACACAAATCCAGAGAACAAGCACCCCCTACTGGAGAAATGTATCTCCAGTCACTTTTCCACCATCTGCTAATCTCTGCTATTCTGGGTCTTCTACTGACATTCCCACCACACACCAGGCTCACTGCCAGCATTACTTGGAGGTTTTACTAAAAGATGGCAGCTGCGGTTTGAGTGGCAACTTCTTCCCATTTCTGTGATAAGCCATTGCTTCCAGATGCTGCAGTGTAGTCATAGCTTCTTGGATTCATTGTTATATCTAAACATGTAGGCTCCTCACAGCAACTTTAGGTGTGTATGATATGTGCTGTCTACCTAGTGCTTTGTCCTACTTATTTGTAAGAAGTCAGCTCTGTATGCCAAGAAGAGATGGAAAATGTACTGTGGTTAAGGACCACCATGACTGAAGTAGCAATCCATTTTGATCATTTCAAGACCAACACTGTACAAGAGGACGAGGGAGTACAACATGAACAACACAGTTTACACTCCTTAGTTACGAAGAACTGGATTGTACAGCGACAAGTAGGACAAGTGATGCTCAATGGACAACTGTGTGCAAGAAATGTTGTTGTTCAGGGAAATCACCGAAGGAGGTCAATAAAAAGGGCTGAACATCTGTACACATTTGCTCCATTCCATGCCCGCGTTTCATATGGCGTATAGATGGTAACCATACACATATTAGATGGAAACCAGTAGTTCATGGATCAGTAGACAGATAGAGCATGCTCTAAAATGTTGTTAAAGATCTGTTTAGTAATAAGAACTGATCATGGAGGTTAGGATGTCTAAATCTGCAGGAAAACAGAGGAGACGAGTCACTGCTGAATGGATGCTCAGTACATAATCAATGAGTTGAAAGGTTTAAGCGAGACTTACGTGTTTGCAGCTGTATTTTATGACTTGGGAGACAATGTATTTGTTCGATGTAGAAAACAAGACCGCTATATTGTCCCTGTATTGTGAGGTCTCTGACTTCTTGTTGGACCCTAAAGTGAGACCTGTAGCCCACCACAAACGGGACGGGACACCAAAGCTTAATTACCACATTGGTGGAAGGCAGCTTCTCTGTCATCGAGGCAACCGCAGGTTCACAGCTTAGCAGAAGCAACTACAAGCCAACTGCGGTCACGCGATGAACGCCTGTCGCTGATGGGTGATGCAGGGAACCTTATGAATTCAGGAAACGGTATAACTAGGCCACTGACCTGGCCCTGACGCTGCCCGTTTGCTGTGTCTCTGTAGAGTAGAGGAGCAGATCCCACTACAATAAATAACCGTGCTCTTCCCGTTTCGAGTTGACTACAGCTGGTTTTGCTAAAGCACTGAGACTCAGCCTCGTGTTTTGGGGGGTGTAGGACAACAACCTATGCACTCCATATGTGTTTACATTTGAAGGATTAATCAGACATTAGACTGCATTTACAATCATGTTTTAACAATCACTAATTTCCTTCAGAAGCAACAGAACAACCCTGCAGCTTTTTACGCTTGATCAACATCTGCTGTGTCTTCATTGTCCAGAAGCAGCCTTTGAAGAAGAAAGAACAGAGCAGTTCGTGTCAAACCTTAAACAGGACAATCGTTTATTTCGCTCACTGGATTTATATGAACTATCTCAGCTCCTGTTGAAAACGGTCATAATGATGACAAACATGGCCACAAGAGTTCAGGAGTTTGTGTGTAATAAAATTACTAACAATTAATTAGGACTTACAAGGTTACACCAAAGTTACACTTTTTATGGTCATATTACATTCATTAGCAAGAAAAATACAATTGCACTTGAACTTTGACAAGAATAACATGAAATCAAATGCACAAAACTAGTCAAGTGTTACGAAATCAAACGCACAACTTTAATTTTGTCTGATAATCAAATCAACACTTGTATTTCTTTATTCCATCCTCCTACGCAGTGACCTTATCTGCACACAGGACTATTCATCAAAGCTTCAAAAAATAAATATTCAAATTCGTCAGACTCTGGATTCAGGAGATCCACAACAACAGAAATCTGAAGCTCATTTCTACTGGTGTTTGCTTTTGGGTGGCCTGTTGGTTCACCATGAAGAAATACCATTTGAGGACGTGGATTGAACCCAACAGCGGGAACTGTGCTGGCCCCTGTCGTAAATTGAAGAACGTGGACAAGGCTCAATGTTCTCAAAAATGTCTTCTCTGCTTCGGTCAGTCTCCTTCTACTAAATTTTTCTTCAAGTTGTTTATCTTAAAAACAAACCAAAACAATTGTTAAAACATGTGAAGATACCCTAAAATTCAGTCTATTTAAATTCATTTAATGATTATCCTAAACAAGCCAAATAATAGTTTTGCTCTTAATTAGAGCTAAATCACCACACCTGCATTACCAACTTGCCATTAAAAATCAATATTCCATTTATTTAAAGAATTTCTTTATTTTACTTAAGATAATAATCATTTTAGTCACTTTGATACATTGATGAATGTTCAAAATTTTAATGTTGTCAGGGATGCCAGGGGCAACGACCCGGCCGGGACGCCGTAAGGGACCGGAAGAGGCTCAAGGCCCACCCTGGCTGCCTTCCTGGTTGCTTTGGGGGCCACGGGTTAAGAGCAGGGAAGCCCCACCCTGTAGGGGCCCGTGGTCACCGCCAGGAGGCGCCCCAATGCTTTGGGGACCTGTTACCTCAGCACTTCCGCCACACCAGGAAGTGCTGGGGGGGAAGATTTATGACGGCGCCTAGAGAGCTGCTGGGAGAACAGCCGGCACTTCCGCCACGCTGGGGCGTGGCCAATGAGGGAATGCCGGGAGCCACCTGGAGCTCATCCGGGAGAATATAAAAGGGGCCGTCTCCCTTCATTCAGGGCTGGAGTCGGGTGGAAGAGGACGAGGCACAAGAGGAGTGTGGAGGTGGCCCAAAGAAAGGCATTTGAGTGGCCAGGACTGAGTATTGGGGTTTGTGAACTGTATTCTGGGTCTGAGTGACCATTATTATTGTACATATTTGTAAAATAAAACGTGTGGTGGTGAAAAACAACATGTCCGCCTGTCTGTGTCCGGGTTGGCTCCACAATGTATATGCTTTATATTGTGCTATGGAGCAGGAAAGGTTACGTTTGTGATGCAGACCGTGTTTTTCAAGAACAACCCACTGTAACTCATCTTCAAGAACCAAGCAAATGGTCTAAAAATACATTTACTAACTAACTGTCTTTAAGGTGTTAAGGTGTGCAGTTCAAAACCAAACATTTGCAGTGCTGTGCTGATCACGGCTCCTGCATTTGCAGAAGTCTAAACTTGATCCGAATTCTCGGACAAGACAAATGAATAGGAGGTGACTGTCTGTATAAAGAGTACGGCTTCTCCTCGAGTTCTTGTTTTGAGTGAATTGTTTTTTGGATGTCAGTCACGGAGTTTGAGTCCAGCATCACTGGGACTTTATGTCAGCACGTCAATCAATTCCACAGAAAATAGTCCTTCGCATTGAGAACATGTATTCATACTGACAGCTAAAGCACAGCACACAGCGATACAAGCATTTACGTCTATCCCTTCAAGAACGTTGGTGACAGCAGGTGTGTTTTCTTTTTTCTGATTTTTTACACTGAAGCCAACGGATTCCTAAATACTTTTACACTCACCTTGTACGGACAGAACAAAGTCGTAAAACATTGCCCACATAACCTGCTGAATCATATTTGTATAACTACAAACATCAGAAAACTGTGGAGTAAAAGCCATAAATAGATTATTTGCCATAATTTCTTCTTTAATTTTTGGGAAGTCAAGAAAAACACGCAGGCTAGGATTTTCTCTGAAAAGTGGAAGTACCTGAAGGCAAAAAGAAAATATTTCTCTTAAATGATATTCACAAATCTTAAAGTAGTTGCAACAGTCCAAAGTGATTGAGGTCGTTCTTTTCAAAGCTTCAGGAATATGTCCTTTACTTGTGTTTATTACTAGATTGTACTTCTTCATTCCATCGATTTCTAAACTGTCTGAATAAATGGGACCAGACAACATGCGCATCAGTTAAGTACAAGACAACGAGTGCATACAAGTGCAGAACATGACAAAGAAATGACAAATCAAACTTGAGAATCCGCTTCAGTGTGTTTGTTGTAGCCGATGTCTTAATGTTAACAAGTCTCAAGAATTTAAACAAACGAGACATGAAATGTCCATCGACTTACACAGAAACATCACACCACAAACATGCCACCATTAGAATCGAGTTACCTCGTAGTACGACAGTCCATCGATTAACTGATCGAGACAAGCTTGGCTTTTTAAGATTACATGAAAGAGGGCTGCCTTCTTCACAAAAGTATCTTTAGTATTCATATTAACTGGGTTTGGAAGACCTTCCACCTCAAAGCGCCAAGAGTCGCACCGCTTCACTGCGTCTTCCAGCTCTCTTTCTGTGCTCGATGTTTCCACCTAAAGAGGAAAAAATGTTTATTTGTAAAGTCTCCTGGAGCTTCACATGACTGAGACACTTTAAAATATTTTAAAATATTTGAATGTATACCAACAAAAATAAGGAACAGGATTTAAATCATCTCTAATCAGCCCCAATGTCATAAATCAGAGTCTCTGCATCCCAACAATACCTTCTTCAGCATTTCTCTAAGCTCAGAGGCTGAGACATCATCAGGCGTAGCATTCACTTGGAGGACATCTCCAGTCAAAATGTAGTCCACCACACAAGGTGCTAGACGTGCTGGGGGCTCACCCCCCTGGATCATTATGGTGGACATCATCCTCCCAATGGTCCGGTAAACTCCATTTTCCAAATGACTGGCGTTCAGTTTCGGTATAAAACCAGTGGGTGACTCTGGAAAGAAGTACAACACAACATCTGCATGATCTTCACCACAAAGTGAACTGTGCTGATGTAAAGGCTCCTGAAATGCCGCATCATGACAAGCCGTAAAAGCAGATCACAAAGTGTTTGTCCACTGCAGAAAACATCTGTCACTGAGGTGGAAACAAAGTTCTTTGAGTTTAGATAGATAGATAGATAGATAGATACTTTATTAATCCCAATTTATGGTCATGTGAAAATTCTTATTTTATACATGAGGGTGAAGTTATCATTTATGGAGTTCTCGTAAAGGACAGCCAAATTAACAAATGAAACAGCCTGAAAACAGAATTTGAATATTTTTGGCTTGATTTTGGTTTTCAAAACTCTACTAAGAAGACCCGACTTTCTCAAACACCTTTTCAAAGTACCAGAGCAGACTTTACAGCAGCCTGAGAACAAAATGGAAACTACATGCAACTTAGGAGAAATACCTTCAAAGGCTCCGCTGTCTTCAAAGATTGCCTTAATAAGCCGACGAAAAAATTCTCGCCTTGGTCCTCCACAGTCTGGTGGTTCCATTTCAAAAGCGTGCAGATCACAAGCAAATGAGACCATGAGCAAACCATGGTGCCTTGCAAAGCTGTCCTGGTGAAAGTATCGGAAGGCTGTGGTCCAAACATCTACTCTACTGATGAAAATGCGTCTGTAGCTCGGAGTGATCACCTTTTTACTATGAGCTTGTAATAGTTCCTCCATTTTTATTATGTCGCTTGATCTTTAAAACATCAAACATGCTATATTACAATATACTCCATTTATTAAGAATAGACTGACTTTTTGCACATTTTCTCCTATAGGAACGATTAGTAGTAGCAGCATTTTCAATTAAAAACTATCAAGCGGCTTTAAAGGTTATATTTCCTAGTATTTTTCAGACTTTAATGCCACAATTATTACAATGTTAATTCCAGATCCTTGAAGGCCTTGAGTAATTGCCGCAATTTGCAATGTAATGCATTATGAAATACAATTCTTAATTAAGTTTTATTTGATATACAGTAATTAAATGTTTCTCTCACAATTGTAAAGAAAATAAAAGTACCTCATATTTTGTGACGGATTCACAGAATCCTGCAGCAGACTTTCTCCAGTGGCCTCCTTGACATCTTCATCTTCCTTTACACCAGCAGGCCTTTAAAAAATGCACAATAGTGACTTGCTGTGGTGGAACACGAGCTCTCATGAACTTCACCAGATCAAACAGTTCACAGCAGCAGCACTCTATTCCACTGCATTAGTCTGTCAAATTTCCTACAACTGACTGTTAAATAAGAAGTTTTTATTACTTCTGTACAAGTCATACTTCCATTTCTAGCACCTGCTTACTCTGATCTCAACGTTAGAGGATTTAAATTCCGTCTTGTGAGCTGTGAAGCAGCAGCACCAAACTAAGCAGAGCACCGTCCGCCATGTCAAACCCAACTGGATTGAATTCCACAACTCATAACACCCTGCAGCTTACGTCAAGTCAGACACGGGAGAAGAGTTCTCGGCGCCTTCACGCCTGTCATCTGCTCTTTCTTTGTCCAGGTGTAACCGGCCACTGGATTCAGCCTCCTGATGTCCTTCTTGGTCTTTCTTCGTATGTCTTCTCTCTCTCTGTCTCTGGCTCACTGCATAAAAATGAATAACAGATCAGTCAGTGGACAGCACAGCTCCACTGAAGTGAATGGCAGCAATGTCATGAGCTCTCCATCCTCTCTGTTCACTCGTTCGTTCTTTTATTTGCCTCTTACCTCTCCTTTTCTGAGGTGGTGGACTTTCAGTGTCAGACAGGACTGCATGTTCTTCCTACACAACAAAACAAACTTCCATGAAATGACTAGGAATAAAAACGTGAAAAGAAACGTTTAAACAAGTAACTGGATCTTTGATTTGTATTAGCTAAGATATATGGAAGTAAATGAGATCTGCCAATCTCGCAACGTTTCTTAGAAGAAGAGACCGACGTGAATCCTAAACAAGAGAGTCAATTCTTCAGATATGGCTATAAAATTGGACAACTTTAGCTAACACTTACTGAACAAACTGCCCTATAGCCTAATGTTGCCTACTCAAGGTCACCTGTTTTGTAAGTAAGTAGGATGAAACAGACTAAAATTGAACGACTCAGCTATCTGCTGAATGTTTCAAAGGAATGGCTTTATAAAGCGAAATGTTTATTTGCAGATAAATGTGTGTGGATTCTGAAACAGAACAAACAATACCAACTGTCACAACTGGGCCGAGTGGTCCATTTTCATGCTAGAATTCTATGAAGAGGCAACAAAAGGATACGACCAGAGTGGAGCAGATGAGATTATTTATCTGGACTTTCAGATAGCATTTGATGAGGTGCCACATGAGAGGGTGGGCATCAAACTAAAAGAAGTGGCAGTTCAGGGTGTGGTGTGTGGATGGGGGTAGAATTGGCTCAGACACAGAAGGTTGTGAGGAACCTCATCAGAATTGGCCGATGTTAAGAGTGGTGACCAGCAGGGGTCAGTGATAGGGCCGATGCTATTTTTAATAATTATAAATGATTTAGATAGGAATACACCGTATCTACGCGTGTACCACAAGCACATTTTTTCCTGAAAATTAGCATTCGAAAATCAGGTGCGCGTCATACACGAGGAAATAATTTTCTGTAAAGTTTACTTCTTCTGCTTGGGCTCTCTCGCTCACTTTCTCTCTTTCATCATGCAACAAAAACAGAAAGGCATTTCATGCAAAACGCACCCTAAACGCTTCCTATACACTCACAAAGCGCATCGTACATGGGGCAAATTTTTTTCGCGATTGCCATTGTAAAAATGAGGGTGTGCGTCTTACACGAGGGCGCGTAGTACACGAGAAAAACCAGTATAAGTAAACTGGTTAAGTTTGCAGATGATACCAAGATAGTTATATTGGCAGATAATTTGGAATCCGTTATATCATTACAGAAGGACTTGGATAGCAGACAGGCTTGGGCAGATTTGTGGCAGATGAAATTTAATGTCAGTAAATGTAAAGAATTTCAAGCAGGAAGTAAAAATATTAGGTTTAAATACACAATGGGCAGTCGGAAAATCAAGAGCACGACTTATGAGAAGGATTTAGGAGTTGTGGTGGACTCTAAGCTATCGACTGGCAGACAGCGTTCAGAAGCCGTTGTGAAGGCTCACAGACTGTCAGGTCATATAGCGCCTTGATGTGTGGAGTACAAGTCACAGGAGGTTCTGCTCAGGCTTTATAACACACTGGTGAGGCCTCATCTGGAGTCATGTATGCAGTTTTGGTCTTCAGGCTACAAAAAGGACATAGCAGCACAAGAAAAGTTCCAGAGAAGAGCGACTCGGCTGATTCAGGGCTACAGGGGATGAATTATCAGGAAAGATTAAAAGAGCTGAGCCTTTACAGTTTAAGCAACAGAAGATTAAGAGGTGACATGATTGAAGTGTTTAAAATGATGAAGGGAATTAGTCCAGTGGATCGAGACGGTGACTTTAAAGTGAGTTTATCAAGAACACGGGGACACAGTTGGAAACTTGTGAAGGGTGAATTCTGCACAAATTTTAGGAAGTATTTCTTTACACAAAAAACGATAGACACTTGGAATAAGTGACCAATTAGTGTGGCAGACAGTAAGACTTCAGGGACTTTCAAAACTTGAATTGATGTTTTTTGGAAGGAATGCTAAAACAGGTCGGACCTAAAGAGTTCAGTAGATGATGGCAGAAATTAACAGAGTGCTATGACGTACCGTTGATGGCAAAGGCACAAAGACACCAACAAGTCACTACTTAAACAGTGATCATCAAGGCTGTCTCTAGAAGTACTTATATATGAATAAAGAAACAGCATCTCTTCTAGTACTTTACACAGTATTAAACATTAAACTGAACACATTTTGACATATTGGGTTGCCTGAACACGTTAGTAAAACACCATTATGAGTTTTAATATTTACTTGCAAAAAAACTGTTACATTTCTAATGTAATTAACAACAAAACATGTAATTTACATCAGAACAGACGCACACAAAGTTAACAAATAATTAAATAGATGCAGCAATGTGCAGACTCCAGGAGTACAGCGTTTCAGTGTATCAGGCAGAAAACTAACTTCACTTAGTAATTTTACTTCTTCTGGAAAACTTTCCTGTTGGGCTCTGTGCGAAACAGCAACTTTAATCTTAATTCATTCACTTGCAGGTAGAGACACTGCAGCCGCCCCTTTTACAAAGAAATGAGTGGCCTGAAACAGATCGTCCCATTCAGTGCAAATAGAGAAAGATCAGGGAATGTTTTACCAGCTACTGAGGTCAAACCACAGAACGAGGACTTCTTTATTTCCTCAGATCAGGTATTACAGGCTTAGGGGTCTCCGGCCAATGATCTGATGACAGGAGAAGAAAGGAAGGACCCTGATTCCACCTGCTTATTTGGGGTAATGACAGCAAGGTCTTCCCTCTAGAAACGTCATCAGCAGGATTCTCTGCAGATTCAACATATCGCCATTCTGCAGAAACTGAGTTCCTGAATCTCTGGAATACGGATTCCCACAAACACTGTGTAGTGGCAGGACATGGAGCTCAGCCAGTTCAGTACTGTGATGGAGTCAGTCCACAAGGCTGTATTTCTAACAGAAACTGAGAATTCTGTATGTGGGCGGCATGGTGGCACAGTGGGTAGTGCTGCTGCCTTACAGTAAGGAGAGTGGGCTTCGCTTCTCGGGTCCTCCCTGTGTGGAGTCTGCATGTTCTCCCCGTGTCTGCGTGGGTTTCCTCCCACAGTCCAAAGACATGCAGGTTAGGTGCATTGGTGATCCTAAATTGTGTGGGTGTGTGTGCCCTGCAGTGGGCTGGCACCCTGCCCGGGATTTGCGACCTGTGCTGGGTGGTCTCATGGTCTGGAACCCATGCCAATTTTATTTTTTTCTCTCCAGCCGTCTGTAGTTTTTTTTTTTTCTGTCCCCCCGGACATTGGACCTTACTCTTACTCTATGTTAATTAATGTTGTCTTCTTTTAATTCTTACTTTGTCTTTTATTTTTCTTTTCTTCATTATGTAAAGCACTTTGAGCTACATTATTTGTATGAAAATGTGCTACATAAATAAATGTTGTTGTTGCTGATATTTGAATTTGTATCCCAGTGTGTCTGGAGAACAATCCCACCGTAATCCTAAATTGTTGAAGGCAGGCCAGAGCTCACATGATTGTGCCATGAAATCAACAAATGGACTTCAAATCAGTTGTATGCCTGCCTAAGGAAATCAGCAGCCATTAAGTCACAATCAACTTTTATATCTACCTGTCAAATGATATTTAAAAGAACCAAACTTACCTCTCGTGGTCGTCTCCGACTCCCTGAACCGATCCCAGTACCTGATGAGCAAATCAAACAATCAGATACCAAACACTTCACCTCAGCATAACAGCATCTGCTCTGCTATACCAGTGAGTACATTTTCTACAGTAAGTGTAGACCTGCCAGTCTAGGAGTTTCATAAACCTTCATCCCTCCTTGGCACTGACGTACCACCGCATGTTTCTGAATGGTTGCAACTCTGCAGCCACTTCAGGGCACAGTGCTGCCCAGGCCATGGAGCGGTGCAAGTGGCAGTAGAAGGCTGCAGGACAGTCAGTTAAGACCCAGCGCCATTGTAGCTAATAATCCAAAGTAAGTGTGCGTCTCTAATGAGAATGATTTAAAGTGTATCAAGTATATCTGGATAAAGCGGTGCATAGCATTCAAAATGGAGTGCGCTAGTGCTAGCAGGTGAGTGAGGGCTTAGCATACAGTACATGCATATGGAGAAGGACATTGATTTAAATACAGTGTAGGCAGTGGCACTGGGCTTTAAAGAAAATAAGAGTTAGGAAAAGGATGGTAAAATGGCATCAAGGGACATGTGGAGTGTGTAAAGATTATTTTAAGAAAGACCAGGAGATGATTGACTGCACAAAGTCATAGTCAGGAACAACAAAAAGGCAAAACCTGAAGAGGCAACCAAGGGAGAAGTGAGAGTCAAAACCAAAATGAGAAGTGAGAAGGTTGAAAATACACAAGGCAAGAGTTCCTGCGACTGACTGCGTATCCCGTATCCAAGTAGGCCTTTGTTCAGAGGGTTCTCAGCGGTTTGTGGTTTTTTAAATCCAAAGTGTGGACAGGCAATGGAGTATAGGACTAGGTGGGCATTGCCCCTTCTGCTAGGCTTTGGTGGTGTACCAGCCTGTTAAGACAGCAGAGTTAACAGGGGTGCAGATATCCAGCTGTGCCAAATCCCCAGTTACAGTTCAAGCTCAGAAATGAATTCTTCACACTAAGATCAGCCTGGACTACATCTGATAGCAAAGCTGTAAATCAGAGTTGAACTGACATCTGCAGATCCCTTTCTGGGCAGAAAATCACAAAATAGGTCCCCAAGAACAAAGAGATATCCAGTAATTCAACAAATGACAACGGTGATGGACAAAATAACACACCTATGAGAAGGCACTTATTGTGTAACTGGAAAAGATTACAATTCTATTCAGAAAAAGCTACAACCATAATTCTCAGGGCAATCAGTCTGAGGGAACTCACCCAGAAGCTCTGCACTGACTCTCCAAAATGACTGATACCTGAGATGACCAGAAAGCGTACGAGCCCTCAAAATACGTAACATAATCTGGTAAGCTGATCACTGAGCCAGACTGAGATGCAGCCATTATTTCAAGCAGGGAACTTCGGCACATAAACTATTGTGCCAGAAAGAGAAATGAAGCTGAAATCTCTGAAAAGCAGAGAACACCACAGACAAAGGACAAGGTCGCAGAGAGAAAGAGTAGACTGCAGCGCAAGAAGAATCCTCCACTTGAACCCGGAGCAGCAACAAAAGCACCAACTCCACACAACGTCAGACATCATCTTTTCAGACTTGGTATCGTAAAACTGTTTATCTGTGCCAAGACAAATGTGACCTCTAAGAACCTGTAAAACTAACGGCCTGTTCTGTGTTATAAATGTGTTTGTCTGTCTGCCTCCTGTCTTTAACAATGCGGACGACTGCAGTTAGGCCTGCACTCAGTATGGTGTGTGTCTTGTCCCTTCATCCCTGTGAAGTGGCAGCCTCTCCAGGCTCTTACTCGGCAGGTAAAACACCAGTAAATGCACTCGTTTGGAGACAAACAACTTCTGCTGTAGGATAAGAAGACTAAAACAGTTTCAAAGAGATCAGCTCTGGAGACCTACCTTGTCTGCCATTAGATTGATTCATTTTTACTTTTATTTTCCAGCACAGTATCTGCAAGAACAAGCACACATTCACAGGCTGTTATATTATGTACTGCATAAATGCCACATTAATCCAAACCAAACGAAAAGAGTAAAAGTCAAAGAGTTAAAAGTAAAACTAAACTTGAACCTCAAAATAAAACACCACAGATAATTCTAATAAAGACGATTTAAAACATAATAGGATTGGTTTCATGAAAGGTGTTCGGCCGCAGTGCCACAATTCTGTTTTTTTGTAAGAAACTTTCTTTCTATTGTGGCAGACGACCAGGGACTTTGCCCCACCAGGATGCCTGGAGCAGGGAATGACCGGGACAGGGGCAATATCTCCCCGGGCGCAAGAGGGCATCCCCCTGAATCCCATCAGGGGCCATGGATACAGAGCTGGGAACCCTGTGGGGTTCCGGGTGCAAGGGCAGCACTTCCGCCACACCAGGAAGTGCTGCCGGAAGACCATCACAGAACACCCAGAGCACCTCTGAAGTGGGATTTAAAGGGGCCGCCTCACTCCATTCGGGGAGGAGGAAGGTGAAGCTTTGGAGGAGTGGTGTCAAGGTGGCAAGAATACGGAGAGTGAAGGAAAGAAGGGACTGAGTAAAGCACTGTGTCGGGTGGTGTTGAAGTCGACATTTTGTAAATAAACGTGTGTGTTTCGACAATTGTCGTGTCTGCTGGGTACGGGGCAGCTGCTTATCACACTGTATTTAACTATTATCAAAAGAAAGGACAAACGCCACAAAAAGGTTTGGGGTATCCACCCCGTATAATGTAAGTTGAGCTCCAGAAAAGCAGAGAAATCGTTTTCCACACCGCATTCAGGACAGAACTGATTTACAAGAGACAAAATGGCAGTTTTAGACTCGGGCAGAGGAAGTGAGGTCAGCAGGGCTGGAACTGGAAGTGATGTAATCGGGGCCAGTTGTAATTTACCGCAATTGGTCTGCAGAAGAGAAAAAAGGATTAGTGCACTCTACCACCCCTGGTCCAGCGTGGAATTGCCCTCATTTGAGCCATTTAGCTGCCTCCCATGCGCACGTGTGTGACACCATGTAAGCTAAGGAACTCGTTTAAGTCATTTAAATCAGTTGTAAATGAAGCACAAAAAACAATGGTCAAAAGAACGGTGTTCAGGTCCTGCTATTCTGTCATTCTGAAGGGCAATCCTGCTGACTACGCCACTCTAAATGAAGCACTAAAAACAAGATATAAAGTTTTGGGGATCCACCTCAGATTTTGAAATAAAGTAATTTTAAGGGACTGATATTTGATCAGTTCTGTACAGGTTAAGGCAGTAAACGGAATGGTTTAATCGCAGGGAACAGGAAGGACATATCTAAGGACAGGAAGTCATGTGAAGTCATAAGAAGGTGCCGGAAGTGAGGTCATCTGAAGAGGCTGGAAGTGAGGTCAAGCTGAAATGAGGGGTTTGGTTGGCTTTTCCTTCTGTAGGTCCGTGGGAATACAAAGAGCCTCGCAAGTGCATGTGTGTGACGCCTGTAAATAATCACGTCAGACAACTCTTCACATTTCTGCCTATTGACTTCAAACAGAGGCACAAGAAGTTGTCATCTTATGACTTTGGGACTGAAGCTCGCAGGCCCAGTTTGGAGGTGAGCTCAGCTGCTGATAATCCACTGGAGAAGCGAGTTTCATCAACAGTCAGGGAAAGTGTATGCCAGAAAAGTTGGCCCTGTTCTCTACGATGCGCTTTGAGCATTTTCAATTCAGTGAGGTGTAGCATTTACATTGTATGTGGCTAAGGGGGGGTTAGAAAAGTGATATACACACACACATTTATATATTACATAGCTCTGTGAGATGTTACACTGCCTAACTAGAAATATAATGTCAGAAAAAGTTATGAAAATCTGGTAAGGAAACTTGTAAAGTGTGAGTTTGTAAAATCTGTGCTCAGTGTTTGAATGGAAACCATAAGAGATAAGTTCAACTATGAATTCCATTTTTTTTTCTTTTCCCTCATAACACAAACCGACTTCATGTTGTGTGTCCCTTTCAAATGCTGCCAGTGTCCTGTCCTGATCCCACTCATTACACTGCATATGCCTTCTCATTTTAAAACAACTCAAATATTTCTTTCCTACGCATTAGTGTGTCTTGTTAATTCATTGCATTTCTCTGCACTGTAATAACAGTAGCAGTGAAACGTTTGTCTTCTTCTAATAAATTTGTTCCTCATTTAAGTTCTACACTATTCCCTTTATGATTACGTAGCTCTTCATATTTTTATACAGTATATACTAGATAACAGAATATGTGGATGCTGCCCTGTGATATGTTTTACACTCACACATGCCAATACGTTTCCATTTATGCGCACAGCCACAGCACCAATGTATCTTTTTAAAGCCGTTTGCACCCGTGGCCAGACACTCATTCTGTAGACTTTTATTTTTCAATAGACTTAACTCCTTATTGGGGGATCTCAGAGCGGGACAGAGGGGACTGGACTGGGTGGTCTCGTGGTCTGGAACCCCTACAGATTTTATTTTTTTCTCCAGCCTTTGGAGGTTTTTTTTGTTTTTTCTGTCCACCCTGGCCATCGGACCTTACTCTTATTCTATGTTAATTAATGTTGACTTATGTTTATTTTTTATTGTGTCTTCTATTTTTCTGTTCATTTTGTAAAGCACTTTGAGCTACATTTTTTTGTATGAATATGTGCTATATAAATAAATGTTGATTGATTGATTGATCTCTTTTAAAATAAATGCAGTTTTCTCACGTAGACATGACATCTGTGCGTGTTATCTTGGCATCCCTGCAGAGCTGGCTGAGCCGTCGCTGGCCAGTTTAGGTGCCACTAGAAGTACATGATACTGTAAAGGTTCATCAAAGATGTGTGTACTTGACTTGCACCCACATGTTTAAAAACGAATAAAAAATCTCGAAGCGGCTCTGCCCGACAGAATAAGTGGGCACCTGCTTCACTCCTCTGTACAGCAGCTGTGCCCCAACATTCCACTTCACATTTCAGAGGTCTCTGGATCAGGTGACCAAACCTGCGAAACGGGCCAATTCACTGACCTCAGACCAACGGCCTTCACTTCTCGTTTCATGAAATCCTTTGAGAAGCTGAAGAGTAAGGGGGCTGCTACAAGACCCCCAGGCCTAGCTGGACCTGCGCCAATGTGTATAGAAAACACAGAGGCGGGTGGAGGATGCCACAGTCACACTTGTGGAGTTTATGTGCCATCACTTGGAAGAAACAAAACCCCACACAGGAAAGTGGTTTGCTGATTTCTGTGTGCTTTGATTGATAAATTCTGTTTTAATATTCACTTGGTGGGTTGAATTCTGGAAGTTTTGTCTAAAGATCATTGCTTGAGTGGCTCTTTCCTTTCTTTCAATACCCATAAAAATACTCTAAACACATGTTTTGTCAGTTTCATGATTGCAACATTGCACCCAAAATTAAGTGTTAATTTAGTGAGACTCTGTGCAGAGGGACTTGAGGACATCGAAAAGAAATGCACAACAGATTTACTGATGTCTGTCCAGCCGGGACGCCCTCACACATTCAAATTCAGGCTGGGATGTTCTTCATGGACTTGGAGTAAGCGCAGGATGATGGAGACAGCTGGCTTGGTACCCTCAGTGTGTTGCTCTCCCTGTACCACAAATACTCGGTGGTGTCTGTCATTAGAGCTGGCACGGTGACTGTTTTATTTTGCTCTCCTCTTATTGTGGATTTGCTTACATTGGTTTCCAGTCTGAACAACTACTGCATGTTCTGGAGGTTCAACCAAGAAAGAAATAAAATGGACAGTTGAATCATCAAGAAAGAAAGTGAAAAATGTAAGAAATTCTCCAAAAGAAAGGAAACAAACACAGTGGCTGTGTCTTTTCTTCCGCTGTCCTTTCACACGATTAACATTCTGAGCCACTCGAGGGTGTTTTGTGCCATTCATGCAAAGACTTTTGTCACTTACACTAAATTAAAGAATGGATTTGGTTCAAATACACTGGCCATTCTATATATTTTGGGGGGAATAATAAAATGAATGAGTATCACGCACACTGGCACAGTTTAACACAAGAGGAGCAAAAGCAGCCTAAGAACTGGAAATGGCCACTAGATGGCAAATCGGACTGGGACAGGTGACGTGTTTAACACACTACAGCACGGCTGTCAGGCTTGGGACATTGAGGGACACAGAGGGACACAGAGGGACACGGAGGGCTGTGGTGGCAGCAGATTTTCATTCCAACTCTCGTCTCCATTGCTAACACTAATGGAAAATACTAAGTTGCCTTGATTTTGCATGTGATGAGACACTCGCCTCTTTCACTCATCACCACTAATTAGAGTAGGTGACGTTATATTTTACATAACCTGAGATTCTGATTCAGGCCACTGGTCAAGGACTTTGATACGATGCATCCAGAAAGTATTCACAGCGCATCACTTTTTCCACATTTTGTTATGTTACAGCCTTATTCCAAAATGGATTAAATTAATTTTTTCCTCAGAATACTACACACAACACCCCATAATGACAATGTGAAAAAAGTTTACTTGATGTTTTTGCAAATTTATTACAAATAAAAAAACTGAGAAAGCACCCTAACCCTAACCCTAATTTGTCCATAAGTATTCACAGCCTTTGCCATGAAGCTCCAAATTGAGCTCAGGTTCCTCCTGTTTCCCCTGATCATCCTTGAGATGTTTCATTGGAGTCCACCTGTGGTCAATTCAGTTGATGTGACATGATGTGGAAAGGCACACACCTGTCTATAGAAGGTCCCACAGTTGACAGTTCATGTTGGAGCACAAACCAAGCATGAAGTCAAAGGAATTGTCTGTAGACCTCCGAGACAGGATTGTCTCAAGGCACAAATCTGGGGAAGGTTACAGAAACATTTCTGCTGCTTTGAAGGTCCCAATGAGCACAGTGGCCTCCATCATCCGTAAGTGGAAGAAGTTCAAAACCATCAGGACTCTTCCTAGAGCTGGCCGGCCATCTAAACTAAGCGATCAGGAGAGAAGAGCCTTAGTCAGGGAGGTGACCAAGAACCCGATGGTCACTCTGTCAGAGCTCCAGAGGTCCTCTGTGGAGAGAGGAGAACCTTCCAGAAGGACAACCATCTCTGCAGCAATCCACCAATCAGGCCTGTATGGTAGAGTGGCCAAACGGAAGCCACTCCTTAGTAAAAGGCACATGGCAGCCCACCTGGAGTTTGACAAAAGGCACCTGAAGGACTCTCAGACCATGAGAAACAAAATGATGAGACAAAGATTGAACTCTTTGGTGTGAATGCCAGGCGTCACGTTTGGAGGAAACCAGGCACCGCTCATCACCAGGCCAATACCATCCCTACAGTGAAGCATGGTGGTGGCAGCATCAGGAACTGGGAGACTAGTCAGGATAAAGGGAAAGATGACTGCAGCAATGTACAGAGACATCCTGGATGAAAACCTGCTCCAGAGCACTCTTGACCTCAGACTGGGGCGACGGTTCATCTTTCAGCAGGACAACGACCCTAAGCACACAGCCAAGATATCAAAGGAGTGGCTTCAGGACAACGCTGTGAATGTCCTTGAGTGGCCCAGACTTGAATCCGATTGAACATCTCTGGAGAGATCTTAAAATGGCTGTGCACCGACGCTTCCCATCCAACCTGATGGAGCTTGAGAGGTGCTGCAAAGAGGAATGGGTGAGACTGGCCAAGGATAGGTGTGCCAAGCTTGTGGCATCATATTCAAAAAGACTTGAGGCTGGAATTGCTGCCAAAGGTGCATTGACAAAGTATTGAGCAAAGGCTGTGAATACTTATGGACATGGGATTTCTCAGTTTTTTTATTTTTCAATAAATTTGCAAAAACCTCAAGTAAACTTTTTTCACGCTGTCATTATAGGGTGTTGCGTGAAGAACTCTGAGAAAAAAAATGAATTTAATCCATTGTGGAAGAAGGCTGTAACATAAAATGTGGAAAAAGTGATGCGCTGTGAATACTTTCCGGATGCACTGTATGTATCAATCAAGCATGCAATTAGGAATTTTATTGTAGGCCAACTTAATGAATCAGGTGGAATGAAGGCCTTAACCAGCATCCTGGCAGCAATGGATGGAGGTCCCATACCAAGCTCTGATGCCAATATACAGGAAGGACAAAGTAGATAGAACATCCCAATGAAGAATGAGGCCCCTTTCCTGGTTGGGAGACTACATATATGGGAGAGTGGGAGACTGCCTTCTATACGCAGGTCAGTCCTCCATACACTAGGTAGCAACATCCGTTATGGACACTACTTGGTAGGACTGCCTTGTTGGATTCCATGGGTGAAGCTAGGGGGAGCTGTCAGGAAGTGAAGGCTCACGTTCTGCCCGTCCTGGAAGTGGTTTCTGGAGACAAGGGTTTGACATTGGAAATAATTCTGGGTTGGTTTAGAAGGAAACCCTCCACTTAACCTGGGGAGTCAGAGTCGGGAGAGGAGATGGACAACACTCTCCAGGTAAGAGTGGAAGAAAGAGAAAGGAAGGACTGTGCTAAGTACTTAAACACTTACTTGAACTGGGGACTGTGTCTAGAATAGTCCTCTCCAGGCTTTGGGGGGGCTGTAATGCCTTGTACAGGCCACACGGTATACATACTGGATATGAATTGATTACCTTCTTAATAAAAAGCAAAGCTTTCCGTTTTTAAAAACACCAACACAATTGTCCAATGGGACTTTGACATTGATTTGATTACGTGGACCTCTTTTATAAGTTACTTTAGATAGCAGCATCTGCTAAGTGAGGGGTTGGGAACATGCGCTGATAACGTGTATCCGCACCCACCACACGCCGGACCAACTGGATTGAGGGCCGAGTCCAGTGGGTGACACCTCAGCACCACTCTGAACAGTGGGAGGTAACAAACCACCAGGTTTTCATTGCAAGTCGGAGGACCAGCTTGCAGGATGCAGATTAGCGCCACACCCAGGATGGAGCAATTGCAGGTCAAGGGCCTTGCTCTGGGGCTCAATGGAGTAGAGTCACTGCTGATGTTTATGGGATTCAAATCGGCGACCTTCCAATTGCTGCTGTAGATCCCTATCCTCAGAGCCATCACTCCGCCCTATTAAGTGAATCCATTTAAAATGTTAAAATGTAAAAAGGACTACAAAACCTGAAGGAATGCCTTTGTTCACCAGTGTGCCTTAAATGAATGGAGAATTCACGTGTCCTCCCTAACGGATTCATCGATTAACTGAATAGACATATTGTACATAGCGACCTCTGTGCAGAGGGACTTGAGGACATTGAAAAGAAATGCACAACAGATTTACTGATGTCTGTCCAGCCGGGACGCCCTCACACATTCAAATTCAGGCTGGGATGTTCTTCATGGACTTGGAGTAAGCGCAGGATGATGGAGACAGCTGGCTTGGTACCCTCAGTGTGTTGCTCTCCCTGTACCACAAATACTCGGTGGTGTCTGTCATTAGAGCTGGCACGGTGACTGTTTTATTTTGCTCTCCTCTTATTGTGGATTTGCTTACATTGGTTTCCAGTCTGAACGACTACTGCATGTTCTGGAGGTTCAACCAAGAAAGAAATAAAATGGACAGTTGAATCATCAAGAAAGAAAGTGAAAAATGAAAGAAATTCTCCAAAAGAAAGGAAACAAACACAGTGGCTGTGCCTTTTCTTCCGCTGTCCTTTCACACGGTTAACATTCTGAGCCACTCGAGGGTGTGTTTTGTGCCATTAGTGCAAAGACTTTTGTCACTTACACTAAATTAAAGAATGGATTTGGTTCAAATACACTGGCCATCCTATATATTTTGGGGGGAATAATAAAATGAATGAGTATCACGCACACTGGCACAGTTTTACACAAGAGGAGCAAAAGCAGCCTAAGAACTGGAAATGGCCACTAGATGGCAAATCGGACTGGGACAGGTGACGTGTTTAACACACTACAGCATGGCTGTCAGGCTTGGGACATGGAGGGACATGGAGGAACGTGGAGGGACACGGAGGGCTGTGGTGGCAGCAGATTTTCATTCCAGCTCTTGTCTCTATTGCTAACACTAATGGAAAATACTAAGTTGCCTTGATTTTAACTGACGTCCATTTTAAAGATTTCAGATTTCCTTAGAGAGCAGTCAACAAATAAGCAAACAAATAGATGACCAGCCAACTTAGATCTCATTTCATACAGTATCTGTCTCAATCAAATAAGTTAAAAACATGAAAAGAACAAAGTGAAGTTCTGATTTAAACAAATCTGCATTGGGATTTCAAAAAAAGAGGAATGAGAGCCAAGGAATGAAAACAAATTCCTGAAACAGCAGGACTGGCAAACAGCTCAATAGAAGACTGGTTAGAGAGAATCTACTGGCCCAACTGGACTGTTTGAGACCCTTCACTTGGGTGGGCATCTCTAGACTTGCTTTGGGTCTTTTGATTGTTTGGTTTCTGGTTAAGGAACAAAAAAACAATTAAGACCAAGGAACTCTGTTAAATTAGCTTTAGCTTTTAGTTAGGAAAGTGCTATAATAATAATAATACATTTTATTTAGGGGCGGCACGGTGGTAGCGCTGCTGCCTCACAATTAGGAGACCTGGGTTCGCTTCCCGGGTCCTCCCTGCATGCAGTTTGCATGTTCTCCCCGTGTCTGCGTGGGTTTCCTCCGGGCGCTCCGGTTTCCTCCCACAATCCAAAGACATGCAGGTTAGGTGGATTGGTGATTCTAAATTGGCCCTAATGTGTGCTTGGTGTATTTGTGTGTGTCCTACGGTGGGTTGGCACCCTGCTCAGGATTGGTTCCTGCCTTGTGCCCTGGGATTGTCTCCAGCAGACCCCCATGACCCTGTATTCGGATTCAGCGGGTTAGGAAATGGATGGATGGACATTTTATTTAATAGGAGCCTTTCTTAGCACTCAAAGTCACCTTACAATGAAATTAAACATTAGTAAAATAAAAACAAAGAGAATGATAAATCACAAAGCAATAATTAGTAAACAAACAAAGATAACAGGCAGTAACAGTGAAAAATTCACAATTAATATGCTAGTTTGAAAAGACAAGCGGCTCCTGAGTGTGTTTATTCGACGGGACGTCATAATATATACACCCCGATCTACATACTGTCAAATAAACCAGCAACAGCTGCTCGCACCCCAAAGAAGATATATATAGTTACTAGCAAAATACCCGCGCTTCGCAGCGGAGAAGTAGTGTGTTAAAGAAGCAATGAAAAAGAAAAGGAAACATTTTGAAAATAACGTAACATGATTGTCAATGTAATTGTTTTGTCACTGTTGTGAGTGATGAGTGTTGTTGTCATATATATATATATATATATATATATATTTACACACACATACATAAACATATATATATATATATATATACATATCTATACATATACACATATATATATATACATATATATATATCTACATACATATCTACATATATACACACACAGCTATTTCAGATCAGTGCAATACGCTGCTTGTTAAAACGGATAACTCCGCTCTTACGTGCAAGTCTGCGTGGATATTATGAACTATCGTATTTGTTCAAGTTCTATTTAAATTTTAAATAGAAGGAATTTTTATTTAGTCGACAGAAATATCTTTGGTAGGAATGGTAAAAACAGACAGGAATATTATTCCTGAATAAATCAACTCAAACCTTAAACAACTTATAATATTTTGCTCTCCATAAAAATTTATCCTGTCTAAATTATACAAGTTAGAAATAAAGTAAACGTTAAAAGAACAAACATTCAAATTTCTTTACTCTTATGTAATTTTATATAAAAATAAACTTAGATTTTAAATATCCCAAAAGATTTTGCTCTCCATAAAAATATATCCTGTCAAAATGATACAAATTCAAATATGAACATGCTGCATAACAAAACCTAGAAATATAAATGAAATGTGTTTTTCAGCAATAACAAATCAAATCATTCAGTTGTCTTTGCTCATATGTCATTTTAGAGCTGGACGCCTGGCATCTTTTTGGCCACAGGTTCGTTTATGTTTGGTGTGAGGTTCTGTGTTGTGGAGATTCTCAGGATGGATTGCAGGTGCTCATCAGTGAGGCGACTCCTGTGTGCTGTTTTGTTAGTCTTTATCACTGAGAAGAGCTTCTCACACAGATATGTGCTACCAAACATGCACAAGGTTCGAGCCGCATGTAGACGGACTTTTTTTGTTCTTCGAAGTCACCAAAGCGCCGTGCAAACTCAGTGCGCTCAGTTTATCAGCAAAGTGCGATTTGGGAACACCGTAGTGACGACTTGGTTTAACATTACTTGGCAACAGGGAAAGTGAGGCAAGGTGCACTGGTGCATTTGTGTCTCCCATAAAAGCAGCTTCACTTGAAATCACTTTGTGATTGTGCACGGGTTAAAACGTCCGCTGAAGTGTCAGATTCTTATTTAATTATGCTGCTTTCTGTATCTTCTGCATTGCATTCAGGTTAACCTGATGTTTTGTCTCATAGTGCCGTCTTAGATTAAATTCTGTAATTACAGCCACATTAGCTCCACAAATGAGACACACGGGTTTAGTAAACATATACTCAGCCTCCCATCGGTTTTTAAAGGCTCTATTTTCAGAATCAACTTTTCTCTTCAGCATCGTGTGAGCTAGCTTCGCAATAACTTGATTAACTCGGTAAGTGTTCGGCAAGGCAGCTGAAGCGCTGCATTATGGGATCTGTAGTTTATTGTGTTACCAGCGCTTCATATACCCGGCTTTAATAACAATAATACAGTATATAAAATGATCTCGGGGCGGATATAATTACGCCGGGCGGATGTGGCCCCGGCCCTTGAGTTTGACACATATGGACTAAATAGAACTTGAAAAGATATATTTTTTCAAATGTGATCGCGCAATTCAGATAGAGTTGACGCGCACTACAGCCTGCATGCCTCAATAAGTCATCCTTCCTCGCTCTTACTTTTTACCGCTCATCTAATGAATACACTGAGTATGGCTTTACCAAAACAATCATTGATGGCGAATAAAGTATCCATTATTCGAGTATGTAGATCGGGTTATATATATATATATATATATATATATATATATATATATATATATATATATATATATATATATATATATATATATATATATATACCCGCGCAGCGAGAAGTAGTGTGTTAAAAAGCTATGAAAAGAAAAGGGAACATTTTAAAAATAACGTAACATGACTGTCAATATACAGTATTTGTTTTGTGAGTGTTACTGAGTGTTGCTGTCATCAAGGATTTGATTATCATTATTTCTTTCAATCAGGTTCGTATTTGTAGGATGTGTTGTGTTCAAGTTACATTCCGTGTTTGTCAATCGTTGTAAAGATGACAGGTTTCATTCATCGATTCGTTTCTTACTGCATCAATAAACAGCTCGTCTTCTCTTTATCTGAGACCTGACACACTGCATGCACGGTTATTTTTACACTGTCTTCCTTTAGCGGGACATTGACTTTTTCCAACGTGTGCTTTGTTTTGGATTTATGAATATGCTTGTATGTATGAGACGCTTCATATTTTTTGCTGCCTTTTCAATTGTGTAATTCGGTTTTTGTTCAGCGCTCTTTGGAACTGTTGCTTTTATCTGTGCACTGCGTCAGTTCACGTGAGCCACTCGGTGTACATGCATCGAAGGTTCCCAGCTGTGCTGGTGCCATCTCGTGCTATGTCCATGGCTGTATTTAATGTTACCTTAGTCCTGGCACTTAAAACTTTCTCTCGCAGTTTGCTGAGTTTGTACCAAACACCACCCTGACCATCTCATCTTCCTCTGCATAAGCACAGTCCTTAACCCGTGAATATTTAGTGGGAGTTTGCTATTGGATTGCCGCGGACGGACGGCCTTATATGGGCAGGCACTAAATTACAAACGCCAGCGGCAGCCTGTCTATGAACTTAATTTAAAGTGTAGGTTTACATCGTGCTTTGTTTCCGAAGTAGCAGAAGTCATGAATATGGTTGTATATGTCACTCGCTCGCTTCTTATTGTTTCGCTGCCTTCTCAATTATATAATGCATGTTTTCTTCAGCGCTTTTTTTAGGTCTTCCTGGTTTTCTATGTACTGCGTGATTACGTGGGAGGCGTGATGATGTCACACGAAACTCCGCCCCCACGGCATTGAAGCTCATCTCCATTACAGTAAATGGAGAAAAACTGCTTCCAGTTATGACCATTACGCGTAGAATTTCGATATAAAACCTGCCCAACTTTTGTAAGGAAGCTGTAAGGAATGAACCTGCCAAATTTCAGCCTTCCACCCACACGGGAAGTTGGAGAATTAGTGATGAGTCAGTGAGTGAGTGAGTGAGGGCTTTGCCTTTTATTAGTATAGATATAGATATACACACATATGACAACACTACTCATATCAATAACAAAACAATTACATTAACAATCATGTTACGTTAGTTTTAAAAATTTTTCCTTTTCTTTTTCATAACATCTTTAACACACTACTTCTCCGCTGCGAAGCGCGGGTATTCTGCTAGTGTCATATAAATGTAAAAATCATGCTGCTATGCTTTTCTGAATGTCGAATAAAAGAAAAATACCAGCTAATTAAATGAGATCAGTGCTATAAGGTGTTGTCACTGATTAGGAATCTGGTTGGAACAAAAACCTGCAGCCACCGGGGGTCCCCAGGATCGACGTTGAGAACCCCTGCTGTAGTAGATCAGTGAGGTAGGGGAGCCACGTTGTGGAGATTTATATATAATTGTAATTCATTTAGAATACTGTTATTATCTATGATGTCACAGGTACAACATTCTCACATTGTATCAGGGTCTGGTGACCTTTGTGTCTTTATGTTTCTCGTCTTTGCATTTTAGTATCTGACGTTTGTTGTCTGTAGTGAAAGAAACAGAGGCAATGGAGGAGGCAGCCAAAAGATAAAGGACCCTTTGCACAGAAACTTCCGGGTTCCAGTCAATGGTACTGTGGTTGCCTTGACAACAGCTCATCGTGCGGGAAAATCAAAAAGAGAAAGAAAAAAAACAAGCAAGCCGAGAGGACACCGCTACTACACACATCTGACTTGACAAGATCAGATCCCAGCTGGACGATCGGACGGCGAGTGTGGCCACCTCGGAGAAGGACATCGCGAGTGCCAGGAGCGGAGAGGAAGCGGAAGGCGAAGAGATCCAGCGGAGCTCAGATGTCACCGTGCTGTCTGTTCCAGACGGGTGACAGTTAATTGAATTTTCTTTCCATGTTTGAATAGAAAGGCTACGCCGAACCCAAGATGCAGTAGCGAGCCGGCGGCAGTTCTCATTGTATTGCATTGGCTGTCCTATAAAGGGCTCTGTGTATTTTATCAACTTTAATAAATGTCCGCTTATGCCACCTGATGGATTGAGCCGTTTTGACTTCAGTCTAACATTAAACAGTAGCTCTGTTTAATTGTTCATCAGAAACAAGGGAAACAAAGTTTTTCAAGAAATGTTTAACTAAAGGTTGAATATTGGAGAAAAAAAACTCGTTCAAAGCGGGTTTTATCCATTTCTCATTTTTGAAAGCAGACTTAAACTCATTATTTCATCCATTCTGGGTCGTGCTCATCCCAGCACGCACATCGCAGCTGAATCAAAGTGCACACCGACACTAGCAGACTCAATTTACATTCACCGAATCTCCGAACCTACACGTCTTTGGAAGGAAACCGACCAGGAAAACGTGCAGCATGCAGGGAACAGCCGGGACGTGACCCCCTTAGCGAGACAGCAGCACTACTGCTGAGCCACCGTGCACTCTGTGTGTTGAATTGTTAGCTTTATTACTATTAACATTGTTTTAGTAAAAGTTCATATACATGCAGTAATGCATAGCATCATGAAAGTGATATCTAATATACATCTCCGTAATGTAAATGTTCAGAGAGCCGTCATATCGGTAATTTTTTTTTTTTATTAATTTTATTGCGATCCATACAAATCAATCAAGTTTTTACAAAAAAGAAAAATTGAATTAAGGACAAATCGATCCCCACCCCTGAGAGAGAGAGCAAGGCAAACGGTGTGAAATTTACGGCTTGTAAACATACCTACATTAATAAATTTGATAAGCCAATAGAGATGAATGAAGAAGGCAAAGAAATAGGGAAATAATTGCTTCCTCTGTGCTTTTAGAGCTTATTTTAAAAGATTACTGATTAGATCCTGCCATGTTTTGAAAAAAGTCCGTCAGTCCTAAGCCAGTCTGTCTCCGAGTTTTTTGCATTCGGAGCTGACATTTAGGCCTACTGCTTTTTCTTCGGCACAGGCAGTTAAATTTTCAGCTATTTCAATCCGAGTCGTGAATGTCTCCTTGACATCCTCCAGTTGATCAGCAAGCGTGCTCAGTTTAACCGAGTTTTCCCGAATGTGCTCTTCAATTTTACAGAGTACCTGGCGCAGCTCCTGTCGCAGCCATTCATTTGCCTCTTTCAACTCCTGTCTCAGTTTCTCATTTGCCTTTACCCTTGCCTTCTCGCTTTTCTTTATCTCTTGCATGAGCTCAGCGAACATCACCTTCAGTTCAGACAGTTCAATTGTGCTTCCTGCCACCGTAGGTGAAGCGGCAGGGCAGGCTCTATTGTAGCCGGTGTCGCCGCTGTTCCCGGCTCACGTGGAGTAATTGAAACCGCGGACTGCAAGGCCTTTTCCAGTTTCAGGTGATCTTCTCCGATCGGCGAGCTATCGAGATCTGCACTCACGATCGTCATTCGCTCCATTTTCGCTCTCAGCCGGTGACGATGTAGCGGACCTTGGTCCCGAGGAGTCTGTACTTTCGCCCATCTGATCCAGGTCTGTCTCAGAAAGGCCGTATCTTGAACTAGGGCTTGCTGATCTTAGCTTGGGTGCAGCTTTAGTTTTTCGGTTCTTTCGGACCCCCTTTCTTGTTGGCTATGTTTATATATGCTTACATATACTGTAGCAGTGCCCCTCGGGTTGAATAAATACAGGATATCTTAGGATAATAAGCAGATAATATAAAAAATAACACCGCTGCTAGCGGAGCTCCAATTCAGACATCCATCTCTCGCAACGGACGAGACCAACTCCATGTGCCAGAGGAAGGCCGTTTAAGAAGCCGCTTCAGTTACGATGGGTTTGACAAACTCTGCTAAATTAAATGTAGCACCCGCCTAGTTGGGTAGAATAGTAAACGTGTTTATTTGATGCTAAGAGCGCGCGCGGCTTTCGGCGCCAAGGGAAGGGAACTCGCGCGCCAAGAGGTGGGCACGTCACCTGTTGAAGAGAAAAAAACGCGGCTGCACAGTCGCTCGCTTTCCCTTTTTTAAGCGACACAGAGCTCGGTGATAAGGACTTTATGGAGGACCGCCACAGCCGCATTCCACAGAGGGCACAGCTGGCATGCAATACGTCTGACATGATTTATCCCAGAAGGAGAAAATGCAAATAAGCAGTGTCAGAAATATCACAGGAGGTAACAACTAATCAGGGAACGCAAATAAATCCCGCATCAAGACGAAGCTGCTGGCGTCATCCCAGACGGAGCCGTGAGATTCCTGTGTTTAACCAAGGAGGAAAATGAGAAGTGTGGGGAAAAGTTCTGGAAGGACACCGTGAGTACACGTGAAGTTATGTACTGCATATGAGCTCCAACTAAGCGCGCCAACGATTTGTTTTTAATATATATTTATTGTTGATTTCTATGTGTGAACCTTACTTGTGCTGAAACTCAAATTTAAGTTGAACTGTGATAATATCCCATAAGCGGTGTGTTTAAATACATGTGTTTCATGTTTTTTTTGTGTTTGTTGTTTTCTATCCATGATTGTGTGAAGTGCTTACATGGTGGTTGCATTCAAATAATTAATAAAAAGGAGTGAGTGTTTATAAATCATTACTTTGAAATAGTGTAACAGTTAGAAATAATAATTGTTTTCATTGAACCCATTGGTTATTAAAATATATTGGGAGGTGTTTAATGTGGATCCCACCAGTGAAATTTCATCCTGGTCATAGGTAACGTGCCAGTTAAATGGTGGAGGGCTGTATAAACATTTATTTTAAGATGGGGGTTACGACGTTCTATGTTAATCATGAAACAAACTACGGGATTAAAATGGAAATGTCGACTTCAATCACGTAATGAATCTTTGTTTCCTTCACTGTTGCCCTAATTGTTTATTTCTGTGGCCCCAATAATTCCGTAATTATAAAGCAACTGCACACATGGGGACGGTAAGCCAGCGCGAGGCTTCCTAACAGAAGACATTTCGAACTCCATCTGTCAGTGCGTGGACCTGAAATGAAGGAGCAACACACACAATAGGAGGAGCGAACAAGCGAGACGAGGGCCGAACGGAGGCCACACAGAGACGACGATCAGTGAAAAGGCATTGGGTTGGGTGGCTGGGCTCAGCGGGGCACGACAACAATTCATGTGTGAAGACCCACACCGCACTCGCCTTAATCCGGAGGGGCTCTCAACGTGGACCATCACAGCAAACCCGACATTCCCAGTCAGGCCATCTAAATATTTCGAGGCCACACGTCTACAAAGCAGAGCAGCCATCTTTTTATGCCCACTCAGGTTGGTTTAAAGGCACAGGATATTCACATCTCAGACGTTTCCCTTTATTTTTCATCTACTTGATCACTTTTTCTGTTTCCATCATGTCTTTTGGGCTCACTGGACACTCATTTTAAGGACTACTGGTTATCCACACAATGCTGTCCCTTAATAACAGGAGAAAGTGAATTAGGAGCAGATAATGAGAAGGGAGTGAGTGAAACAGAAAAGGAAGGCCAGGAAACACCAACAAGAGCAAAGAGAAAATGGAGAGACAGAGACAAGCAAATGAAGACGGGCCCTGCACTTGTGTGACACACACACACACACACACACACTGTCTCGTGAGCCCTGAAGTACAGTCTGTAAGATGAGGTAGGCAGACAAACTCCTAAGGATTAGCAAATCATGAAGAACAGCAACTCACCTTTTAAAAATTCTGAGGTTCAGCAGACTGAAAACTGGAGCTTCACTACCTGAACTGAAAAAGAGAAGAATGGCGACTGTCAAAAAGATGAAGCTTCATAAGATCAGCTTCATTGACTCTCATCCAGAACAGCACCTTTCAAAATGTCATCACACCACAGATCACGTTGCCAAAGAACAGAACATAATGCCAAACGCCACCCCTCCATACCCAGCATACGCACTGGCACATGTCGTTGGCACACTGCGTTCAGTGGTGCTGGTCACTTACATTTGATTTCCTGGCCTTCACAACAGCGAGTCTTCAGTTCCCCTCAGGTGGTCAGGCTGAGCAGTCAGACTTGAAGAGTTCAGCTGGTGAGCCCAAGCAGAATGAGCAGATCAGAAAGTGCAGAGTGCCTTTAAAGACTTTAGTCATGGTGTGCCTTGAGGTCCTAAACGTTCTGCATCTCTGACACTTTTTGTCCAAGCACAAATGTTAAAAGTGTTGCACTGTTGGGAGGCTTTTGTTCTTTACGTGGGCTGCTGCTGGTGCCGCCTTGTCAGATGTCCTCTTTTTGGTGAGGGCCGTGTGGTGGGCTGCTGTTCACCCAGAGCTTCCTCATCCTAATTTGTGTCATGTGAGTTGGAGGCACAGGGGAGTCAACTAAAACAGAGGTGATGAGTTTCATTTGATTAGGGTGCATTGTGATCAGACAGGGCAAAGTCTCCAAAGGATGAACTGGGATGAGCTTTTAAGTCTACGGAGAGTGAAAGAGCAAAGAGTGTGAAGAAGTAAGAAAAGTCCCACATACTGAGCAGCACGTCAAGAACAGGTGTGTTAGTGAGCAGTCCACTCGGGTTCAGATGGGCAGCTTGAGATTATTGATCTGGGTGTTCAGAAGGCTATCAAGAAGGTCCCATATGAACGATGTGATCAAACTGGAACCCGGGGGACCTCAAGATGTGCAGGTGTCTACAAACTTGGATCAAAATTAGGAAACCAATGGGTTTTGTGGAGACCAGCCTTGTCAGAATGAGGTGTAGTAGAAAGTTGTGTCTATGAGGGGTCAGTGTTGGGGTTGCTGCCCTTTTTAATGCACAAGTCAAGAAGCTGGTTACGTTTGATGAGGATACCAAACTAGCTGGGGGGACTGATAATGGAGAATCGGCTGAAGTGTTCCAGAGAAACTTGGAGAGCAGGCAGGCTTGGACACACTGGTGGCAGAGGAAGTTTAACAGAAGGAAATATAAAGTAGGACATGTTACATATGAATAGACAATGGGGGGTGTTGACAAGTTAGCTTTAAAATGTAGGGAGGGCAGACTTGTAGTTTGCTGTAGTCTCTGTGGTGTGTCGGTCAGAACACAGGAGTTAATCCAGCAGACACAGAACAGCCGAACAGGTAAGTTTAGGGAGGCGTATGTGTGTCCTAACACGGTAAACAACAAACACAGAACATTTAGTACATATTGTATATGAATGTTATTTCACTCTGCAATACAGTAAACCTCCAATAGGTGGCGCTGTAGCTAGACATTAACTATCAACGTAAGACATTTACAATTACAGACTCAATGCAGTAACGTACCAGGTGTCCACCTGTATTAGTACATAACATCTCTTAAAGGTTCAATGTAATAACCCACTAATTATTATCAGCAGGCTTTACATTAAACAGAGTATAAACACTGTCTAGTCTACTGAATGGTATTAAATGTATTTATGGTAATAATAATAATAAACACTGAGTGATGTAGATTATTAACATGATTATTAGTACAGAACAGTCTCGGTCAACAAACTTTAAACTTCCCCTGTCATCTCCAGCAGTTCCAGCTCACATGTGGCATCTAAAGTCACAAGGCCACTACACACCCCGATGGCTTTCACGTGACAGGCCCTCAGCGCCTTAAAGATACACAAGCCTTTTTACAGGGGTCTGGAATTTGACAGTACAACTTATGAGAAGGACGTGAGAGTCACTGTAGACACACACACACATACATTGTTCAGATGTGATTGAGAAAACTAATAGGATGTTAGGTTATATAGCGCCTTGATGTATGGAGTTGAAGGCCAAGGAGGTCCTGCTTAAGTGAGATCCACACTGGTGTGGCCTCATCGGGAGTTCTGGTTTTGATCTCCGTGTTTCAAAAAAGACAAAGCAGGAGCTGAAGGGGGAACAACAAAGAGCAATGGACTGAGAGGTCTGAGCTCTGAGGAGACGTTAAAGGACTTGGACCTGTTCAGTTTTAACAAATGGGGATTTAGAGGGGACATCAATGAAAGAATATGGAATGAATGAGTCCAGTGGATTGATTTTAAAATAAAGTCTTCAAAAAGAACATAGGAACACATTAGGGAACTTATCAAGGGCACATTCCACTCACATTTTATAAGGTTTATCTTCACACAGACACATGGAAAAAGAGAATAATGAGTGTGGTGGAGAGCAGGACTTTAGGGGCCTTCAGATTTCGACTTGATGTTCATTTGGTGGACAGGATCGGCGAGCTCTGAATGGCCAGTTCTTGTCACAACTCTTCTAATGTTCTGAGGTTTGAACGTAGCGAAGCAAAGATCAGAATTCTGACTATTGATGCCGCTGGTCCAGGTGGTACTGGTTTATTTGAATGGATCATTTTACCGCTCACCGTGACCAAGCTGAATCCACTTAATGAAGAAGAACAAACCCAAGTGGATTAATGAGTTCAGTGTGCACACATAAGCTATATTTTGATTTGTCCACATTCTTTAAATGACATTGTCCCCGATTGCTTCATGGTAGCCATTGTTAGAGCTCTATTTACAAACCCAGCTTTAGAGGTGGACCTCGTTAATAATGACTTGATGATTATTTATAGATAGATAGATAGATAGATACTTTATTAATCCCAAGGGGAAATTCACATAATTTATGCTTTCTACCCACTTCTGTCCTGCTTCTCTGTCAATCCCATAAACCACTGCTGGAGTCACAAAAGTCCCTACAAAGTCACGTTGCCTTGTGAAATCATGAGCTCCAAAATGCAGTTAATGGGTGACGGGCCAGACGTCCCTAAAGTCCCTGAGCTCCACCTGTACCCTGTGGCCAGTCTGTGCTGCCATTTGAGGGGCTACCCGCAGGTCTCCTCTGATCTCCCCCCAATCTCCATCTGGACAGAAGAGCCAGCATTGCTGGCAATGACGGATTTACATGCCCTCTAGTGCCATGGAGGAAAACTGTGTTCTTATGTCCAGGCCATAGCTCTTGGATTGCTGTTGACTTGGTGCCCACTGCACTTTCATGGCACCCATCCAGTCATCAACTGGCACACACTGGCACTCGTGGCATCTTTATAGTCATCCGAGTGAGTTGTTCTTCTGCTCCCCAGAGCACTTTGTGAGGCATCCAGAGAATTCGGCCTCCTGTTTCAGCAGGCACCCCTGTGTTCCCAAGTCACTTGACACAAATTAGGATGAGGAAGAGGAAGCTCTGGCTGTAGTGCAGCCCACCACACAGCTCTCACCAAAAGGCGAAGGGCGTCTGAGAAGGTGGCAGCAACTCCTGTGAAGAGCGAAAGCCTCCAGACAGTCCAACTCTTTTAACATTTGTGCTTGGACAAAAAGTGTCAGAGATGCAGAACGTTCAGGACCTCCAGGCACACCATGACTAAAGTCTTTAAAGGCACTCGGCACTTTGTGATCTGCTCATTCTGCTTGGGCTCACCAGCTGAACTCTTCAAGTCTGACTGCTCAGCCTGACCATCTGAGGGGAACTGAAGACTCGCTGCTGTGAAGGCCAGGAATCAACTGTGAGTCTGTAAGTGTGCAGCACCACTGAGCCCAGTGTGCCAACAACATGTGCCAGTGGGTATGCCTGGTATGGAGAGGGTGACGTTTGGCATTATGTTGTGTGCTCTGGCTGTGTGATCTGTGGTGTGACGACATTCAAATGGCACTGTGCTGGTAGACAGCATGAAGTGAATGAAGCTGATCTTAGTAATCTTTGTCTCTGTGATAGTCGCCATTCTTCTCTTTTTCAGTTCAGGTAGTGAAGATTCAGTTTTAAGGCAGCTGAACCTGAAAAGAGTTTTTAAAAGGTGAGTTGGTGTCCCTCATGATTTGCTAATTCTTAGCAGTTTGTCTGCCACTCTGCCCACGTCATATACCAGGCTGTGCTTCAGGGCTGACATGACGGTGTGTGTGACACAAGTGCAGGGCCCACCTTCATTTCTCTGTCTCCATCTCTCCATTTTCTCTTTTCTCATTATTCTCAGTGTTCTTGTTGTTGTTTTCAGGTCTTCCCCTTTTCTGTTTAACTCACTCCCTTCTCTTTAGTTGCTCCTAATACACGTTGTCCTGTTATTAACAGACATCATTATGTGGATAGTCAGTAGTTATTAAAATTAGAGACCAGTGAGCCCAAAGGGAAGAATTCAGGATTAAACTCGCGTACCTCCGTTAAGATAGAGCTTTATTGAATTAAATACTCAATACTTTTAAACTGCATGTGCTAAATTAATCGACGGATCAAATCAGCCGTGGATAGAAAATGAACGAAGTGTCGGCACCTCCACTGTAGCCCCCCGTGTCACATCACACATCCTCGTCTCTCTGCAGCTCTCGCTGTGTGGCCTTCGTTCGGCCCGCGTCTCGCTTGTTCGCTCCTCGTGTCGAGTGTGTTGCTCGTCCATTTCGTGTTCACACTGACTGATGAAGATCGAAATGTCTTCTGTTAGGAAGCCTCGCGCTCGCTCGCCGTCTTAGTCTGTTGGGCTGAAAGTGACAGCAGCGCCGGACATCAAACGGTGAGCGACACGCCGCTGATCAGGGCGGCTTCTGTTCGCTTTTAGGTGAGCTGAACTCTGTCATTAATTTTCTCCTAGTTTTTTTTTGTGTGCTGTTGACTTATATTTGTGTTCGCATTACGGAAGAGTATTAGGGACACGGAGGAAAAACAGACAGTGAAGGAATAAAAGTCAATTTCGTGATTAATGTCGAAATGTCCACGCTGATCTTTTAGTTTATTTCGTAATTAAAGTAGAACGTCATAAAGTCCATCATATAATCGATTTTAACGCTTCGTATTTAAAGTGTTTGCCGCTACGAACTTCTTAAACTGTCTTCCAATTGTGATGAATCGCCAAAATGAGCTCATTAAATTGCCGACTTGACGGCTCTCTGAACATTTAGAATGAGGAGATGTACAGTGGATATAATTTTCATGAAGACATGCATTACACCAGTATATGTTTATTACCTGTGCACTTGGGAGAGAAACACCCACATCACGAATTCCCCAGGAACCGCTTCCACCACACTACCCATGGCCCCTCGCTACGCCGTGAGTGCAGCAATTATTTATTTTAAAAACTGTCCCTTTTAACATGACCCGCTGTACCACACCTGGGGCCTCATGTATAAATGGTGCGTACGCACAGAAATGTTGCATAAGAACTTTTCCACGTTCAAATCGCGATGTATAAAACCTACACTTGGCGTAAAGCCTCGCACTTTTCCACGGTACCTCATGCCTTGTCGTATGCAAGTTCTCCGCTCGGTTTTGCAGACTGGCAGCACCCAGCATCAAAGCAGTGCTACTGTTCTTGTGTGATTACTCATTATTTTCCTGATGCGGCTTTATAAATACACTGCAACTCATATTGTTTATTAGTGTAATGTATCTGATTGTAATTAACTTGTAACGATATAATGGTCCAGGGAATAGCCATAGTATTCCAAATAGCATAACTGCTTTAGCGTTGTTACTTTCACTGCACCTTCTTCTTCTTCTTATTTCAGCTCCTCCCGTTAGGAGTTGCCACAGCAGATCATCTTTTTCCATATTACTCTCACTGCACCACTCGGAGTATTTATATCACTGTATCTGAGTGGGAATCACAGCAGCAGCTGATCGAAAAGAGAATTATCGGTATACAGTTTCATGGACACGCTGTCTCAGCCACTGCAAAACGTTTTAAAGCCTTTCCTGTACGGACCTCGCAGTTCAGAAACAGTTTCATCCCAAACTGCACTCAATCAATTGCTCCTTGTAGAACTGTTAGGACTTATAAGTACAATCACCTCACTGTAAACTTGTACTATAGTTATAATATCGCACAACCTGAGCCACTTTATAAAGCACGTATTTAAATATGATAACGATATAATTTTTAAGGTGAAATGCAGCAAAATATGTTTATTATATTATACAGATAAAACTCTAAATTCATTTAAATAATCTATATTCTTCACTGGGAGTGTTGTGAAGGATAGAATAATTGAACATGTACTACAAAGATATTTTAATGTTTCTTAAACGTTTTGAAGAATCAGCGCTCTTAGCTTACAGATGGCTTAACGTCTTATTACAGAGCTGATTGTGTGGTGATTGGGTATTTGGGGAAAGAAAAGCACTGACTGCAGTGACGGCTACGCCAATATATATTGAATATCAAAACAGAAAGAGAAAATAACAACACAGCTAAAAACGCAGCGACAAATTTCGGCAAAAGTTAAATGCTTGTGTCATGAGCACGAGGCGGCTATGCAGTGTCTGCAATGGACGTGGCCATCCACCGTGCATAAGCTACCTTACTGACATTGGCGGCGAAGGACCCACCGATTCTTCCTCTGCCCAGTGCCACCACAAGCCTAGAGCCGCCCCTGAGTACTGCTGCAATAAATTATTTCATCGAAGGTCGCACACAATCACTGCACTGTGAAACTCATGTTTAATAATGTGCTTTAACTCCTATCATCATGAAAATTATATCATGTATACATCTCAATATTTGAGTTATTCAGAGAGCTGTAATATCACGAATGTCATGGATTCTGTGTCTTGTCAGAGGAAGAGAGCCAGTTTAAGAAGCACGTAGTGATTCACACACATAGATCACATAGAAGATCAAATACAAAACAAAGCATTTAACGTGCTACTTTAATTATGATATGATTTGAGAAATTGGTTAATTAAACGATTTTAAGATAAAGTTTATGATGTTCTACTTTACTGACAAAATAAACTGTGATTAAAGTGGAAATGTCGAGATTGAAGTTGACATTTCGTGCTTTTTCCCCACTGTGTGCCTTTTTTTCTCTGTACCCTAATAAGCTTTCATATGACACTCAGACAGTGGGCTACAACTCGGCTTTTCACGGCGACTTTGATATGTGACTTCTTTTTATTTCCGCACTGTGCGATTTTGTGAACGTGAGCTTTCAAGTTTCTCCAACACGCTATGTCACTCGATCAACTTCCTTTTGTTGATTATACCACGGTTTATTTGAACAAATAGTATGTTTTTCCTTTGCCTCCACTTGGTATTTGCTGAAATTCTTATATTTTCCCCCGTGCTTTTCCCATTGTCTTTTCACAGAAGGCTGAGCTTAAGGGCGATTTATATTGATTTGCATATTCAAAGAGACGTAATTCTGGGAGGAGTTGGGGCGTTACATAAAGCGCATGCATGAGCGTTACTTTTCATGCTGACCGGGATTTATGTAGCGGAAGAACGTGGAAGTTGGAGTGTGCACAGATTCCTGCATCTGGAGTTTTCTGTGCGTAAGCACATTTCAGCTTTTGTGCTTACGTCATGTTATAGTGCGAGTTCTACGCACGGCGTTATACATGAGGCCCCAGGTGATGACCACTTTGGCTGTTCGCGACTTCCTAACTCTTCACACTGCTTGGGTGAGCTGAGATCCCGTCTCCTACCGTCTTCATATTCGGTCATGTCATTGGTTCTCTGTAAGTTTGGGGGCTCTGACTTTGTGAGGTGTTCTCCACTGGTCTGTCTGTGACACTCACTTGGTCTTTCACAATCCATCAGTTGTTGAAACTGTAGACACTCCATTTAAGGGCCAACTTATGTTGCCTACATTTTACATGGCTGTCCATTTAACTCGCTCCTCCAGTGGGTCATCAGCAGCAGAGCTCACCTCCATACTGGGCCTGAGGGCTTCAATTCCAAATTCGTAAGATGACAACTTCTTGTGCCTGCGTTTGTAGTCAATAGGCAGAAATGTAAAGAGTTGTTTGACACGATCGATCATTTACTGGATTTAAATAATTTAAAAGAGTTTCTTAGCTTTCATGGTTAAATGCAGGAAGAAAGTTTATTACAAAAAAACACTATTGTGACATCGGGGCCTACCTCCTCTAAGGAATCCACTCTGATATTTTTCAGTCTGCTTTCCTAGAAATAATTGTGGTCTTTAATTTTGAGGTTCCAGTTTATTTTTTCTTCAATCTTTCACTTTTTAACTATCTATCTCTTGCTCTCTCTCTGTCTCTCTCTCTCTCTCTCTCTCGAAACCGGTTAGAGAGATATCAATTATAAACAGACACGGATCACATTTAAAGGGGCATCTCCCAGCATGCACAAGAGTGTCTATTATGGGAAGTTAAAAAAGCGAAGAAGGTGCATGAGTGTCGCAATAGTCAATTCTGCACAGAGAAGCATTTGTTTGTTATAAGTAAGAATCAAAAGTGTACCAAGTTAAGATTAGTGTGCGTTGATGACCAGAGGTGGGTTCGTTTGCATTATACTTGTTTTTTATGTTTTTATATGTTAAGATGTAAAGTCGTTTAAATGTACTGATTACGTTATTGATTTGATTCTATACTGCCGGTAATCTAGTGCTTAATTTCAGTAATACTGCCATCTAGTGTTCTTTGGGTACTTTATCAATAAGTTTCATGTATTCTTTTTTATTGTAGACCACACATACAAATACACCTATACCTACAGTATTCAAATACAGGTGTACATCTCCAAATAAATGAGTTCACTTTCAATCTAAGCTGCTATGTGGAATTCTCTGCATCATTTGCCAGTGTCCAGAGAACACTATAAGTACTGATCATACTAAAGATAAAGTGGTCCTTTGCTACAAAACTAATTCTATTATATTTTTAAATCTTCTTTACTAGAATTATCTGTAATCTTTTATGTTGAAGTTCAGGTTTTATTTTACTGTAACTCTTTGACTTCCTCTCGTCATTTGGCTTGGATTTTATGGCGCTTATGCATCACATAACAGCTTGTGAATGTGTTTGTTTCTGCAGATAACTGTGCTGGAAAATAAAGAAATGAATGGAGCTCAAGGCAGTCAAGGTAGGTCTAATCTTCAGCCATCCATCTTTGGAGTTGTTATTGTCGTCTTCACGTAGCTGAGGCTGTTTGTCTCCTAATGAGTGCATTCACTGGTATGTCACTGCAGTATAAGAGCCTGGAGAGGCTGCCATTTCACAGCATTTTGACTTTAATCTTGACACAGATCTTTGTCTTCCTTCTCTGTGGTCCTAATACTCTTCAATATGACACTCCGGTGGTAAGCTGTGACTTGTCTTTGCAGGTCGACGTTGATATTTGATTACATTTTTGTATTTGGGGGACTCTGTGACTTTCTGATCTTTTGAGTGCCTCCACCACACTGTACTACTCCATCAGTTTCCTTTTGTTACTTACACCACTGCTTAAGCCACCAAACAGTCTGTTTTTACTTGCCTTCACTTCACTGAGCAGCACCTCCATTTGATTTGTTTCAATTCTTCTTTTTTACACATGCTTTTGCTTTTAACAAAACACAGAATGGAAGGGGGTATTTATATTGATTTGCATATTCAAATAGGAAAAATTCTGGGAGGATTTGGGGTGGGGCTGTAGGCAAGACACTGGGTGCCCAGTATAGGCAGTAAGTTCAGGCAGGAGGAAGCGTCAAGCACTCTGATTTCTAAGTCTTACAAGAGGCAACCCTTACAGGAGCGCAAACACCCAATGCTTCCTTTCTTTAAAGCCTATAATGCCACTGCCTACACTGTATTTAAGTAAATGTCCTTCTCCATATGAATGTATGCTATGCCCTTATAGGAGGTATTTTCTGCAAAAATAAAAAATGAAAATACTAAAATGAAAATGAAGTCTCTCTTTTGTGATTTCATTTTCAAAGTCTAAATGAAAAAATGCTGCAAAAATGAAAATGCAATTATCAGCCTGAACAGCAATGAAACTGCGGAAATGAAAATTAAAAAAACATTTCCACCTCACATTTTCATTTTCAAGTTCTCAACATTTACAGTAAATAGCACAGGTTAATTGGCAGGGCTTTGTTCCTCAATTTCCCACAATTCTTTGTCCTCTGTAGCGTTAGAAGCCCCTTTGATTGATGGAATACTTCTCACGTCATCTCTTTAATTACGTGATTTTGATCTTTTGACCCCCATATTGCGAGCTTCACAGCAAAACCGTCTCACAAAATCCGAAGACCATGCATAATTCTAACTCTGAAGTAGTTAATGTGCAATTTAATTACAAAATTTAACATGACAGAAATTAGCCTTTATTATGTCACTAGCCGACGCCCGCTGTAGCATACGGTGGTATAAGAATAGGAACGGAAAACGGTGAGAAAGGAATTCAGAAATCAAGAAGAAAGAAATACTTCTTAGAAGACGCAGTTGTGAATTGGTGTTTTGCTGGAGACGACAGATAATGAGTCGAAAGATCTAACCGTAGACGTAGCCACGTACAACAATAGTCTTGTTGCATGTATCTTGGACTTCCTGGAAATAATATGATAATTTTGTCTACACGTACATTATTATTTTCAGCCTTCGCTTGCAGTGCGTCTGATAGTCCTTTGTATTGTTCCATGCGCAGATCTTGTTGATGTAATCTGAGATAGTTGAGACGCGTGCCCTCTGTTTTAACATACGCATATACGACGTACTGTTGGAATAGTTTGCTGCTGGAGTGCAAAATACTAAATGTATTCCTCATTGATGATCTGTACACGTAAAATACTAAATGTATTCCTCATTGATGATCTGTACACGTAAAATTGGCATTGAGTAAGCCTGATTCGCTTGACGGTTCTTTTCTCGGGAACATATTGTAAATCTTTGTGCCAGCCAGTGTCTCTGTAAGGGAATAAAAGTGAGTAAACCACAGGATCGCAATTCATATTGAGCGGGGAAATCTGTTTACAGGAGTTGCCTCTGGGATAGATGCAAATGTCCCTTTCGGTAGGGGGTTCGCCATCTTCTCTGACAAAAATCACTGCAACATCGGTGTGACGTGTCGGGGCATTGTATCGTCGTAAATCCTGCCCAGGGTTTTCGTTAAAAACCACTCGTATAGATGTTGTTGGATTGGACTGAGCGATTTCATGCCTGTATTTTGTATGATTTAGCGAAGGGGTTGATGGTTCTGAGCATGGAATCTAGCTGGAGAAGTACATTTTCGCTGCATGCAGAGTTTGCTTTATTTTGTAAGCATACTTCAGTAGCTTGCGCTGTGTCAAAAACATACAACTGTCCATATTCTGGAGAGGTAAAGATATTAGTGTATAGTGGAGAGATTTGGTGATAAATGTGCCCGTGTATTTTAAAACAGTATGGTCCGTGGCCAGGAGATTGAATTATCTGTGGAAGAGGACGAATAGGAATCGAGAAATGCCGTGTTGGTTACGTGTGGGCAGGACCGGTTTTGAAGTGGAAGCAGGACGAACCAGAAGAGAAATATATATGAGATAATTTGAATTTATTTATATTCATGTAGCAATGGGACACTTTGTATTTTTGTCATATTATAGTGTAGCATCGGCACAGAGTACCACAATGGCTGGATTCCCTGCTATTAAGTCTCGCTGTCCTTAAAGGGACTGATTGCTTTTTTGCTGCAGTAGTTGGAAAAGCCTGTGCAACTGTGCAGTTGTCATTTTTAATGGCCCCCTTGCTATTGATAATACAATGCCAGCTCAATCTTTTGGTGACTCGTCCCTAGTTGATATAACGTGTCCTGTGCCATCGCATAGCCCTCCCTTCAAAGTCACTGTCCCCAGCGGAACCTTCCAACTTCTTGCGGCAGGAACTCGTTGAAACGCCTGAACGATCTTCTCTCACACTTTGGTCATGCTGCCGGTGTTGAGGGCACATCAGCAGGGTTTGGGAGTGATGTGTTGTCAAATGGCGCAGCAGAGATGTTCTGTGCTGCACTGGTATGTGGCACGACCAGGATGTTAAGTGCTGTGCAGCAGGCGAACCTCCTCGTATGGAGATGCAGATGTTTCCTTTTCGTTGCTGCTTTTGGTTACTGAACTAGCGCTGCAAACCGCGTTCCAGGTCTGGACCTCAGCTTTGAGACTCTCCCTCTACCACTGCTTCACAATGCCTTGTCCTTTTGCTTGCACATTTTCACCACCGGGTTTGCCTCTCACGGCTCACTTGGAGTCAGTGGCAACTCGATCAGCCACACTTTTCACCTCTTCATGAGCCTGAAGCTCCGCCGGTGTCCATGCACCTGCAAAATGGTCCTTAGATAGATAGATAGATAGATAGATACTTTATTAATCCCAAGGGGAAATTCACATAATCCAGCAGCAGTATACTGATACAAAGAAACAATATTAAATTAAAGAGTAATAAAAATGAAAAAAAAAGAAAAAAAGCAGACAATAACTTTGAGTAATGTTCGCATTTACTCCCCCAGGTGGAATTGAAGAGTCGCATAGTGTGGGGGAGGAACGATCTCCTCAGTCTGTCAGTGGAGCAGGATGGTGACAAAAGTCTGTCACTGAAGCTACTCCTCTGCCTGGAGATGACACTGTTCAGTGGATGCAGTGGGTTCTTCATGATTGACAGGAGTTTGCTTAATGCCCGTCGCTCTGCCACAGATGTTAAACTGTCCAACTTTACTCCTACAATAGAGCCTGCCTTCTTAACAAGTTTGTCCAGGCGTGAGGCATCTTTCATCTTAATGCTGCCACCCCAGCACACCACCGCGTAGAAGAGGGCACTCACCACAACCGTCTGGTAGAACATCTGCAGCATCTTACTGCAGATGTTGAACGACGCCAACCTTCTTAGAAAGTATAGTTGGCTCTGACCTTTCTTACACAGAGCATCAGTATTGGCAGTCCAGTCCAATTTGTCATCCAGCTGCATTCCCAGATATTTATAGGTCTGCACCCTCTGCACAGTCACCTCTGATGATCATGGGGTCTATGAGGGGCCTGGGCCTCCTAAAATCCACCACCAGCTCCTTGGTTTTGCTGGTGTTCAGGTGTAAGTGGTTTGAGTCGCACCATTTAACAAAGTCCTTGATTAGCTTCCTGTACTCCTCTTCCTGCCCACTCCTGATGCAGCCCACAATATCAGTGTCGTCAGTGGACTTTTGCACATGGCAGGACTCCGAGTCATATTGGAAGTCTGATGTATGTTGGCTGAACAGGACTGGAGAAAGTCCAGTCCCCTGCGGCGCTCCTGTGTTGCTGACCACAATGTCAGACCTGCAGTTCCCGAGACGCACATATTGAGGTCTGTCTGTAAGATAGTCCATGATCCATGGCACCAAGTGTGAATCTACTCCCATCTCTGTCAGCTTGTCCTTAAGGAGCAGATGTTTTCCAAAGCCTCGGGACTCTCCCCTGTTCCAGGCTCAGGTTGAAGATGTGCTGTAGAGGACTCCCTAGTTCAAACGCACAGGCCTTCAGCAGTCGTGGCGATACTCCACCTGGACCCGCTGCTTTGCTGGCACAAAGTCTCCTCGGCTCTCTGCTCACCTGTGCTGCTGTAATTGAGGGTGGGGATGTCACTCCTATGCCGGTATCAGTAGAAGGATGGATGGAGGGTGCAGTACTCCGAGGTGAGAGTGGGTTAGGGTGATCAAACCTGTTAAAGAAGTTGTTCATCTGGTTTGCTCTCTCCACGCCTCTCCAGATGGTGGCACCCCACTTCAAGCTGCAGCCAGTGATGATCTTCATCACATCCCTCACTTCCTTCATGCTGTTATTGTGTAACTTCTGCTCCAACTTTCTCCTGTACTGCTTTTCTTCTGGTTCAAAAGGCCTTTGATGTCACTTGTAATTCATGGCTTGTTGTTAGCATAGCAGCGTACTGTTCTTACTGGAACTACTGTACAATGTCCATCCAGAAGTTGATGTAATCAGTTGTGCAGTCAACAACCTCCTCAATGTTCTCACTATGTGACCCCTGCAGGATATCCCAGTCCGTAGTTCCAGTCTGTCAAAGCCTGCTCTGCCTCGGGGGACCACTTCCTGAATGAGCGTCTGGTTGTAGGTAGCGCCTTCACTCTTGATTTGCAGTGAGGCTGAAGCAGAACCAGGTTATGATCTGCAGGGTGGCGCTGTATGCGTCTTTAAAGTTTGCATACAGTAGGTCGATAGTCCTATTTCCTCGGGTGTTAACAATCCACATACTGGGAGAAGGCTGGTAATGTTTTGTCCAGTGTCACATGGTTAAAGTCTCCAGCGATTAGCACAAGTGCCTCAGGGTGCTGCGTTTGTAGTTTAGCAACAGCGGAATGGATGATGTCACTCGCTATCTCCACGTCCGCCCGAGAAGGGATGTAAACAATAACAACAATGACGTGTCCAAACTCTCTGGGCAAGTAATAGGGACGCAGGCTTACAGCCAACAGTTCGATGTCCCTGCAGCGAGTGGAGATTTTAATGTTTACGTGTCCAGAGTTGCACCACCTCGTGTTCACACAGAGAGCGAGTCCTCCTCCTTTCCGCTTCCCGCAGGTATTTGCGTCTCTGTCCGCTCTAACTGTGCTAAACCCGGGTAGCTCCACGTTAGCATCTGGGATGTTAGTTGTTAGCCACGCTTCACAAAAACACAATAAACTGCATTCTTTGTAGGTTCTGACATTTTTCACCAGCGCAACCAGTTCGTCGATCTTATTTGGTAGTGAGTTCACATTTCCCAGGATCACAGAAGGCACCGAAGGTTTGTAGCACCACTTTCTCGCTAGCCGCTTAGCTTTTATTTTAGCGCCGGCTCTGCTGCCACAATACGACCTTCTTACCTCATCACGTAAATAGGGAACCACACCGCATGGGCCTTTGTTCTCAGCGCTTGAAGTTGACTACCTGAATAGACAAGTGTCGGCATGTAAAAATCCATGTCCAAGTAGTAAAAAGTGTCCAGGGAATGAGTCCACATAAAATAAAGTGGTAGGAATGATCAGTGAAATAGAGAATGATAGAGTAAAAGGTAGAAAGATAAAGTCATACACGGACCTGCTGGAAAGGCTGCTACTCACGGTGGCGCCTGAGAAATGTTGCGATTAATTGCAACAATCAAATTGTCATGTGCAAAATTCAATAATGAACTCAAAAGTAGTGTATTGCGTGTATTTGGTTTGCAAACACTTCAAACAAGTAAGGTGCTTTTTAACAGCAGTATGTATTCCCTTCACATAGTAGCAGTTAAAATATTTCTTGTAAATCTCAACTTAAACATTAATGTAATCAAATCAAATATAAAACCAAAGCTATTTGCCACTGCCAGGGCATTAACGTTTTATCAAGTTTGTTATAGAAAAAGAAGTTACCCTCAGAGTCGAGAGCCACGGTTACAAGATTATAACAGCAAGTTAACATTTATAAATTGGTTTTCTTTTTTATCTGAACAGATACCAGCAGAAACATTGTCTTTTATCAGGGAGCAGCATAAACGGTTGTTTGTTCAGTAGCAACTCTTTGAGGGCTAACATTTTTTCCAAAAAACTCAGTTTTCTAAAAAGCAGACAAAGCAATGGTTTCACACAACAAACAACATAAAACGTCTGTTGCTGCCTGTAGTGCCTGCCTTTGGCGAATGTTTGCAACAGCAGTGGCTCGACGGCCAGCAGGAGTGCATGGCGGGCGGGCTGCCTGGCTGTCTTTGTGAGACAAGTGCGTGCGGGTGGCAACTGCAGTGAGATACAATATGGTTTGTACCTCCTGTCATCCTAAGTGTCTGTCTTCCCAGGCGAACGTTGCCATAGATGCTTCAGCTACACGAACGTGTTCCGCACCACAATCAGCTGGGGACCGATCAGCTGATGCCGGTACCTCACTTTTGTTTTCGACCTACATCTCCAGATCACTTGCATCAAAATCAGAGTCCAACAAATCAGCGATAATGCAAAAAACGTTTTGCTTTGAGCGTTCACTTTGGTGTCTCTCCACATGCCATTTTAGAAGCTGTTTGCTCTTCGCTACTCCATGCACGCGTAGGGAATGGAGGTCAAATCAACAAAAGTAACATTCCTTCTAGCAAAAGCGCATTGAAAAGCCCTGTAACAAGAGGATCACTGATCTGTATTGATCGCTAGTGAGACTGAGGCTTTCAAAATAATAAAAATAACAAAAGCTGTGTTAACGTGCGACAAAATAATCGTTGGCATTAATTAATGTGTTAACGCAATAATAACATGTTAACTTGCCCAGCCCCTAATTAAAACATATTAATTTGAATTGATTACAGGTACTCTGCTTTGTTGTGTGTATTGGTAAAAATGAACTTTCCACATTATATTTATCCTAATTAAGCCACTGAACTAATGCCAGTGGGCTTAATACTGTACTGTGGAAATGAGTTTTTCGATTAGTAGAGAATATTTGGAGATGTGTTAGCCAAAGTTGTCCAACTTTATTGCCATATGTGAAGAGCTGCTTCTTTTGTTTACGCTCCATGTTGGTCTTTTCCTCCAAGAAATGTTTGCGAGATTAGCAAACCGCTTTCTAAGGTAATACAAACCAAAGATCTAATGATGTGTTTGTTTCTATTCAAGTTCGTACTGCTAGTCATCTCATGGAAATTTGTTTCGTTGTGTAGAAAGAACATGCAATGCAGTCTGTCAGTGACTTTGAAAGTCCAGCACCTCAGAGAAGTAGAGAAATGGAGGATGAAAGAAAGAACGGAGAGGAATTGAGGGTGGAGAGCTCATGACATTGCTGCCATTCACTTCAGTGGAGCTGTGCTGTCCATTGTCTGATCTGATATTAATTTTTAATGCAGTAAGCCAGAGACAGAGACAGAGAAGACATACGAGGAAAAACCAAGAAGGACATCAGGATGCCAAATCCAGTGGCCGGTTACACCAGGAAAAAGGAAGAGTGGATGACAGGCGTGAAGGCGCTGAGAACTCTTCTCCCGTGTCTGACTTGACGTAAGCTGCAGTGTGTTATGAGTTGTGAAATTCAATCCAGTTGGGTTTGACATGGCGGACGGTGCTTTGCTTAGTTTGGTGCTGCTGCTTCACGGCTCACAAGATGGAATTTAAATCCTCTAATGCTGAGATCAGAGTAAGCAGGTGCTAGAAATGGAAGTATGACTTGTACAGAAGTAATAAAAACTTCTTATTTAACAGTCAGTTGTAGGAAATTTGACAGACTAATGCAGTGGAAAAGAGTGCTGCTGCTGTGAACTGTTTGATCTGGTGAAGTTCATGAGAGCTCGTTTTCCACCATAGCAAGTCACTATTGTGCATTTTTTAAAGGCCTGCTGGTGTAGAGGAAGATGAAGATGTCAAGGAGGCCACTGGAGAAAGTCTGCTGCAGGATTCTGTGAATCCATCACAAGATGTGAGGTACTTTTATTTTCTTTACAATTGAGAAACATTTTCTGTCCCCCCTGGCCATTGGACTTTACTCTTATTCACTGTTAATTAATGTTGATTTATTTTGTTTTCTTATTGTGTCTTTTATTTTTCTATTCTTTATTATGTAAAGCACTTTGAGCTACTGTTTGTATGAAAATGTGCTATATAAATAAATGTTGTTGTTGATTTAATTACTGTATATTGTATATCAAATGAAACTTAATTAAGAATTGTATTATAAAATACATTACATTACAAACTGCAGCAATTACTGAAGATCTTTGAGGAACTGGGTATTAACATTGTAGTAACTGTGGCACTAAAGTCAGAAAACGACTAGGAAACATAACCTTTAAAGCCACTTGATAGTCTTTAATGGAACTGCTGGTACTACTAATCGTTCCTATAGGAGAAAATATGCAAAAAGTCAGTTTATTCCTTGTAAATGGAGTATATTGTAATATAGCATGTTTGATGTTTTAAAGATCAAGCAAAATAATGAGCATGGAGAAAATAACAGAACTATTACAAGCTCATAGTAAAAAGGTGATCACTCCGAGCTACAGACGAATTTTCATCAGTAGAGTAGATGTTTGGACCACAGCCTTCCGATACTTTCACCAGGACAGCTTTGCAAGGCACCACGGTTTGCTCATGGTCTCATTTGCTTGTGATCTGCACGCTTTTGAAATGGAACCACCAGACTGCGGAGGACCAAGACGAGAATTTTTTCGTCGGCTTATTAAGGCAATCTTTGAAGACAGCGGAGCCTTTGAAGGTATTTTTCCTAAGCATGTAGTTTCCATTTTGTTCTCAGGCTGCTGTAAAGTCTGCTCTGGTACTTTGAAAAGGTGTTTCAGAAAGTCGGGTCTTCTTAGTAGAGTTTTGAAAACCAAAATCTAACCAAAAATATCCAACTTGTGTTTTCAGGCTGTTTCATTTGTTATTTTGCTGTCCTTTACGAGAACTCCATAAATGATAACTTCACCCTTATGTATAAAATAAGAATTTTCACATGACCATAAATTGGGATTAATAAAGTATCTATCTATCTATCTATCTATCTATCTATCTATCTATCTATCTATCTATCTATCTATCTATCTATCTATCTATCTATCTATCTATCTAAACTCAAAGATCTTTGTTTCCACCTCAGTGACAGATGTTTTCTGCAGTGGACAAACACTTTGTGATCTGCTTTTACGGCTTATCATGATGCGGCATTTCAGGACCCTTTACATCAGCACCGTTCACTTTGTGGTGAAGATCATGCAGATGTTGTGTTGTACTTCTTTCCAGAGTCACCCACTGGTTTTATACCAAAACTGAATGCCAGTCATTTGGAAAATGGAGTTTACCGGACCATTGGGAGGATGATGTCCACCATAATGATCCAGGGGGGTGAGCCCCCAGCACGTCTAGCACCTTGTGTGGTGGACTACATTTTGACTGGAGATGTCCTCCAAGTGAATGCTACGCCTGATGATGTCTCAGCCTCTGAGCTTAGAGAAATGCTGAAGAAGGTATTGTTGGGATGCAGAGACTCTGATTTATGACATTGGGGCTGATTAGAGATGATTTAAATCCTGATCCTTATTTTTGTTGGTATAAATTCAAATATTTTAAAATGTTTAAAGTGTCTCAGTCATGTGAAGCTCCAGGAGACTTTACAAATAAACATTTTATCCTCTTTAGGTGGAAACATCGAGCACAGAAAGAGAGCTGGAAGACGCAGTCAAGCGGTGCGACTCTTGGCGCTTTGAGGTGGAAGGTCTTCCAAACCCAGTTAATATGAATACTAAAGATACTTTGGTGAAGAAGGCAGCCCTCTTTCATGTAATCTTAAAAAGCCAAGCTTGTCTCGATCAGTTAATCGATGGACTGTCGTACTACGAGGTAACTCGATTCTAATGGTGGCATGTTTGTGGTGTGATGTTTCTGTGTAAGTCGATGAACATTTCATGTCTCTTTTGTTTAAATTCTTGAGACTTGTTAACATTAAGACATTGGCTACAACAAACACACTGAAGCGGATTCTCAAGTTTGATTTGTCATTTCTTTGCTTGTCATTTTTTGCACTTGTATACGTATGTTGACTGGTCCCATTTATTTGGACAGTTTAGAAATCGATGGAATGGAGAAGTGCAGTGTAATAATAAATAAACAGAAGTAAAGGACATGCTCCTGAAGCTTTGATAAATACCACCTCAATAACTTCAGGTTTTTGCAACTAATCGAAGATTTGTGAATGTTATGTAAGACAAATATTTTCTTTTTGTCTTCAGGTACTTCCACTTTTCAGAGAAAATCCTAGCATGCATATTTTTCTTGACATGCCTAAAGTAAAGAAGGAATTTACTGCCGATGATATTGCAGGAATGTTTAAACCACGGTATTCTGAACTTCATAGCAGATTTGGTCAGGAGGCGATGGTGTTAAAATTTCTTGAATTTCTCGAGTATATACAAGGTGAGTGGGAACAATATTTAGGTATCCATCAGCTTGAGTGCAAGGCACAAACACAGCTGCCATTACCAATGTCCCTAAAGAGAGAGATAAATGCATGTATCAATGTACACTGTGCTCTAGCTGTTAGTATTTATGAATTCAATGTGCAGAAATGTTTGATTGATGCACTACCATAAAGTCCCAATGATGGTGGACACAAACTCTGAGACTTGATATCCAAAAAACAATTCACTCAAAGCAGGCGCTCAAGGAGAAGCTATGTTCTTTATGCAGACAGCCGCCTTCTATAAAGTTTAGATTTTTGCATACAGGAACTTCACGTTCGTCCCAACACATTAATCTTTAGTTTTGAGCCCTGCACCTTACAACCTTAGACAGTCAGCTAGTAAATGTATTTTTAAGGATTTTTTGTGGTTCTAGAAGATGAGTAATGTTGGATTGTTTTTGAAAAACATGGTCTGCATCACAAATGCAACCTTTCCTTCTTAACAGCACACCATGAATCTATTTATATGAAAACACTGAGTATTCATCAATATATCAAAATGAGCAATGTGATTATTATCTTGAGTAAAATTAATAACTTCCTTAAGTAAATGGAATATTGATTTTTAATGGCAAGTTGGTAATGCAGGTGTGGTAATTTACCTCCAACTTGAGAGTAAGACTGTTTAGTTAGATTTAAGATAATTATTAAATGAATTTTATGTACTGCTGAACAGCTAATAATAAAATTTAAATAGTTCCTTATTTTACTGAATGTAGAGGAATGAAGGTCAGAAGGACCACCACGACAGAATACATGTGTGTGAATGACAGGGAGGTCAGTGGAATGGTGAGGATGAGGGGAGTAGAGTTGGCGAAGGTGGAGGAGTTTAAATATTTGGGATCAACAGCACAGAGTAATGGGGATTGTGGAAGAGAGGTGAAGAAGAGAGTGCAGGCAGGGTGGAGCGGGTGGAGAAGAGTGTCAGGAGTGATTTGTGACAGACGGGTATCAGCAAGAGTGACAGGGAAGGTCTACAGGACGGTAGTGAGACCAGCTGTGTTATATGGGCTGGAGACGGTGGCACAGGAGACAGAGCTGGAGGTGGCAGAGTTAAAGATGTTAAGATTGGCATTGAGTGTGACGAGGATGGACGGGACTAGAAATGAGGACATTAGAGGGTCATCTTAAGTTGGGAGACAAAGTCAGAGAGGCGAGATGGCGTTGGTCTGGACATGTGCAGAGGAGCAATGCTGGGTGTATTGGGAAAAAGATGTTAATGATAGAGCTGCCAGGCAAGAGGAAAAGAGGAAAACTTAAGAGGAGGTTTATGGATGTAGTGAGAGAGGACATGCAGGTGACGGGTGTGACAGAGCAAGATGACGAGGACAGGAAGATATGGAAGAGGATGATCTGCTGTGGCAACCCCTAACGGGAGCAGCTGAAAGAAGAAGTGGTCTCTGCATCTCACCAGGGAGTTCATTTCATCAATAAATTACAACCAGTTTTTGATAGTGGTGTTTAAAATATTTCTATTCATGTAGACGGCAGTTTAGCGTGTCTTCACCTGACATGTTTTAAGATTTTTTTTGTTTTGTTTTAAGGTAAAACACTTGAAGAGAAATTGCATTTCAGGGTACTGACCAAAGCACAGGAGACATTTTTGAAAACACTGCGCCCTGTCCACATTCTTCAATTTGCAACAGGGAGCAGCACAATTCCCACTCTTGGGTTCAATCCACGTCCCCACATAGTATTTCTTTATGGTGATCGAACAAGCCATCCAAAAGCAAACACCAGTAGAAATGAGCTCCAGATTTGTTTCTCTTTGGAAAATATGTCAGATTCTGATGAATTTGATTTTTCATTCTTTGAAGCTTTGATGAATAGTCCTGTGTGCCGATAAGGTCCCTGTACCTGTAGATGGAATAAAGAAATACAACATGTTGATTCAACCATCTTGTGTTTTCTTTTCATTAAAAGATAGCAAACAAAATTAAAGTTGTGCAAAATGTGAACAATTCAGAAACTTATATTTTGTCTTGCTGCATTTGATTTGAGGTTATTCTTGCCAAAGTTCAACTGCAATTGTATTTCTTTTTGCATGTAATAAGAAACAAAAGGTATCCATTGTGATGTGTGAGTCACTGCCCTGCACCTGAGAGAAGACGCCGAGTTCAAAGGCTTCAAGAAAACCAACTTTATTTTTTTTTAATCAAAACAAGAACAGTCATGGTATTTATCCCAATGGAAGCTACCACTTGACTACACACTGACACAGCAACGAGCAGGGACGGGTGCAGGTCAGTGGCCGGATTATAATGTTCCTCGCATCACTCGTGGGGCGTAAGACATGTTACACTGAAAGGCTGCGAAGTTGCAGTTGCCTTGGCAATGGACAAGCAGCCCTCGACAGATGCGTGCATCACCATTGGGGAGGGTCTCTAAAGAGCTCAACAATCTTAACAGCCCCCCAAAGCTTTGTCCACACTCCCTAAGCAGAGTTCGGCCAGATGTGACAGAACGTTCGTGTTGACATGCACAGCCCCGGAGCGGTGTCAAGCATCAAAAGCAACAGGCTGCAAGTATGGAAGGAAAAATATATGTCTTAGCACATAGGGCATAAATAGCCATAAAAGTAATTAACAGCTTCGGAAACATTAGATTTAGCATAAAATAGAATGTCAAGCAAATCTATACTAATAAAAGGCAAAGCCCTCCCTCACTCCCTCATCACTAATTCTCCAACTTCCCGTGTAGGTAGAAGGCTGAAATTTGGCAGGCTCATTCCTTACAGCTTACTTACAAAAGTTAAGCAGGTTTCATTTCGAAATTCTACACGTAACGGTCATAACGGTCGATAACGGTCAACAACGTCTGCCCTGTTTGAACTTTATTTATGGCCCCATCTTCACGAAATTTGGTAGGCGGCTTCCCTGCACTAACCAAAACCGACATACGTACTTACTCCGATGGTACACTGTCAGCCGCCATATTTAACTTTCCAACGTTACTAATTCTCCAACTTCCCGTGTAGGTAGAAGGCTGACCCCATCTTCATGAAATTTGGTAGGCGGATTCCCTGTGCTAACGGAAACAGATGTACGTACTTGTTTCGTTGGTATGACGGCCGCCATATTGAACTTTCCAACGTCACTAATTCTCCAACTTCCCGTGTAGGTAGAAGGCTGAAATTTGGCAGGCTCGTTCCTTACAGCTTACTTACAAAAGTAAGTACGCATAATGGTCATAACGGTCAACAACATTCGCCATGTTGAACTTTCTTATTTATGGCCACATCTTCACGAAATTTGGTAGGCGGCTTCCCTGCGCTAACCGAAACCAATGTGCGTACTTATTTCTGTGGTATGATGCCACTGTCGGCCGCCATATTGAACTTTCCAGCGAAAACGACGTGTTATGGTTGAGGGAGAGAGCTATCCTGACACCAAGAAATGACATGACTACGACTCTAAACCACATTTTACTTCAAGAACTCCCTTCACAGAAGAATTGTAGAATTCTGAGGAAAAAAATGAATTGAATCCATTTTGGAATAAGGCTGTAACATAACAAAATGTGGATAAAGTGATTCGCTGCTGTGAACACTTTCTGGATGCACTGTATCTTAGATCGGTCCTTCAGTATATTAAAGATGACAGTGGATGTTTATTAAAGGCACAGGAGGCAAAAAAAACTTCTAGCAGGCAATTTGACAGGTAAACTTTTTAACAAATAACAAATTGCATATTTTATTTCAAATGTTTGTTCAAAGCAGAAGCATTTCTGAAACACCCTTCTTGGATTCAATGCATAAGCTGTGCTGATTGTATGTATGTAGTATGGAGACTTAGTTTAGATAGAAAATGCAATTATTATCCACCGTAGCAGTTGCTAAGTAAAGCTCAAAAGAGTAAAATACAACTGTAAAATGTCAGAATGGTACGTAGTGCCACACTGATTCATTCCAAAACAATCTAAGGTTCTAAAGCTTTCAAATGTAAATCTTCATTTTAGGAATTGTGAAGTAGGTAATTATTTTGTTTTCTGTAAAGTTTGTATTTATAAGTATTCTCTGTGTTTTATGTACATATTTTATAGCTCTTCAAACAGCAGCTATTGTTATGCTGGGCAGCTGATGGCCGTGCCAGTTGCACATGGTGGTCCACCTCAATTGTTTTTGTCACCAGTTCTTGCTGAGGCCCTGATATGTGGACCTGATCGAGTTTCTGAATCATCAGAGGATGTGGTGGATACAGAAATATACTCGGCAAAAAAGAAACGTCCTCTGACTTTCAACTGTTTTTACTTTCAGTAAACTTAATGTGTAAATATTTGTATGAACACTAAAAGAGTCAACACCATAAGACATAAACTAAAAATGTTTCACAATGTGTCCCTGAATGAAGGAAGGGAGGCTCAAAATCAAAAGTACCAGTCAGTATGTGGTGTGGCCACCAGCTGCTTGAAGTACTGCAGTGCATCTCCTCCTCATGGACTGGACCAGATTTGTCAGTTCTTGCTGTGAGATGTTACCCCACTCTTCCACCAAGGCACCTGCAAGTTCCTGGACATTTCTGGGGGGAATGGCCCTAGCCCTCACCCTGCGATCCAACAGGTCCCAGACGTGCTCAATGGGATTGAGATCCGGGCTCTTCGCTGGCCATGGCAGAACACTGACATTGCTGTCATGCAGAAACTCACGCACAGAACGAGCAGTATGGCTGGTGGCATTGTCCTGCTGGAGGATCATGTCCAGACGAGCATGCATAAAGGGTACCACATGAGGGAGGAGGATGTCTTCCCTGTACCGCAAGGCATTGAGATTGCCTGCAATGACAACAAGCTCAGTCCGATGGTGATGTGATATACCGCACCAGACCATGACGGACTCCCCGGTGTAACGCTCATTCCTTCGACGATAAACACGAATCGGTCCATCACCCTGGTGAGACAAAACCGTGACTCATCAGTGAAGAGCACTTTTTGCCACTCCTGTCTGGTCCAGCGAAGGTGGGTTTGTGCCCATAGGCGGCGTTGTTGCTGGTGATGTCTGGTAAGGACCTGCCTTACAACAGGCCTACAATCCCTCAGTCCAGCCTCTCTCAGCCTATTGCGGACAGTCTGAGCACTGATGTGTTCCTGGTGTGACTCGGCCAGTTGTTGTGGCCATCCTGTACCTGTCACGCAGCTGTGATATTCGGATGTACCGATCCTGTGCAGGTGTTGTTACACGTGGTCTTCCACTGCGAGGATGATCAGCTGTCCTTCATGTCTCCCTGTAGCGCTGTCTTAGGCGTCTCACAGTGCGGACATGGCCATTTATTGCCCTAGCCACATCAGCAGTCCTCATGCCTCCCTGCAGCAGGCCTAATGCACGTTCACGCAGATGAGCAGGGACCCTGGGCATCTTTCACAGTCGGTAGACAAGTCTCTTTAGTGTCCTGCGTTTTTAAATGCCTACTTTCTGTAAGCTGTTAAGGTCTTAACGACCATTCCACAGGTGCATGTTAATTCATTGATTATGATTAATTGAATATGCATGGAAAACATTGTTTAAACCCTTTACAATGAAGATCTGTAAAGTTATTTGGATTTTTAAAACATTATTGTTGAAATACACAGTCCTGAAAAAGGGACGTTTCTTTTTTTGCTGAGTATATGTTCACAAATATTGTCAGTAAGTCATATTTTAATTATTGTGGCGATTGTTTTCAGCATTTGGAGTTGATGACGTGTTTCAATTATAACACATTGGAACAAATTTCACAAAAAGAACGATGAGACATGAAAAGGTTTGGAGCAGCCACTCGAATATTATATCCTGGCTGCAAAGAGGTAAATTAGTCAGAGTTTGTAAACTCATCGAGTCCAAAACAGAACTCAGTTGCTGTATTAAAGTCCAGTACCACTGCCTTCACCGTATTTAAACCAATGTCCTTCTTGTAGACTTATCTCGGTCAACTGGAAGAATCCTAACTCTCCTATTCTAAGTCAGTGGGTCACTGATGTTACTGTAGATATTATTTGAAACTGGAAAAAATCAAATTCACACTTAGAGGATCTGTACAAAACATTTTCAGAACCTGGCAGGATCGAATCGATAACATTTTAGAATAAGCATTTAAATTGAGAAAGCAGGTTCTCTCCCCTCTTTTACTCCATTTATCTTAATTCATTTATTAATTTATCTATTTACTTATTTTAACTAGCTTTAAGTTTTGCTCTGCTGGCCTAGCTCTCTTTCTCAGGGTTGGGATTGATTTGTTTCAAACCTTTATTTGTAAAACTTGACTTATTTGTATGGAATGCTATTTGATTTTAATAAAATCAAAATAAATAATAAATCAATGTCCTTCTCCATATGAATGTATGGTCTGCCCTCACTCGCCTGCTAGCACTAGCGCCCTCTGTTTTCAAAACTGTGTACTGCTTCATCCAGATACGCTTTTTACACTTTAAATCCTTCACACCAGAGACGTACACTTACTTTGGATTGTCATCTGCTACAGCAGTGGTTATTATCGGACTGTCCTGTCAGCTTCTACTGCCTCTTGCACCTCTCCCTGGTCTGGGCAGCCAAAAAGTTTTAACAAACCACAGAAAAGAGTCACACAAATCCTGGTGAAGGGAAGTGCTGGGCTTACATGAACTGTCTGATCAAATTAACACGCAACGAAGCTCTGCATTTTGTCCATCACAGCACAGGGTACCCACGAGGGATCAATCTTTATGGAACTCGCAGGCTGGCATGTCTACACTTACTGTAGAAATCTACCCACTTGTATAGTAGAGCAGATGCTGTTATGCTGAGGTGAAGTGTCTGATATTTGATTTATTCATCAGTTGCAGGGAGCAGTTCAGGGGGTCAACCACCGTCAACAGGGATAAGTTTGGCTCTTTTAAATATCCTTGAAAAGCAGATGTGCATTTTTATTGGCACTTTATGCCTGCTGATAGCCTCAGGCAAGAATACAACTGATTTGAAATCCATTTGTTGATTTCATTGCACTCCATCATCCACATGTGTCATGTGTAGAAATAAATGAATCATTTTAAGAATGACTGAAAGTATTTTCTTATGCTATGAGTACTTACTGAATTGTAAATGGATGTTTGTTTTCCTTGATAGTCACCAGCAGAGATTCCAGGCTATCCATCTGTGTTTGCTCGTTCATCTATTTTCTTCCATTCTTTGGTCTTCTCTGAATGGCTGAAACTTAGAATTGTTGTTTATGACTTACAGGAACATCAAATTAAGAGAGCTTTGTTAATAAATACGAGTGTCCATTTCAGATGTCATCAAACGATTGACGGCTCAGTAAGCGGAGGACACTTTCTGGATGTTGGCTTGACTGTATGAAGTTTGCATCTTCTGCGATTGTTTGCTCGAGTTTACTACATATCCTGTCATTTCTTCCATTCCATCTGGCACACACACACACACACATATATATATATATATATGTATATATGTGTGTGTGTGTTTGTCTACATGCCAAGTCTCTCTGAACCTACTGATAGACGTCGGCTAACAAGACACTGAGAACAAAAGTTCTGTTCCTTTTTATTAGTGTATCAGTACTCCTATCCCAAATAAATCAGAAATAGTTTTGTTAATAATATCAGTTTATTTACTCATGGAATATTTTGATGTCTTTTACTCATAAATTCTAATCAAAGCTAAGTGACACAAGCTGTGCTGCTGAAGTCTAATATCTTCACTGATATATTCAAGGTAGGAATGATGAAAACGCCGAGTCTTTGGAACAAGCACAGTCTACTCTCTTCTGCTGTTTTAACCCTCATTCACTGCTCTCTGCGTTCAGATTACAAACCAATGCCTTTGCATTTATTAATGTATTTCTTAATTTATTCATTTTACAAAATGTTTCTAATTCGTCTATGTACATATTTCACATTTGGAGCGGAAGCTTATTGCACTTGCAAAGCAGGAACAATACCCGGTCGGGACGCCAGTCCATCTCCAGGAGGACACACACACACACTTAGGTCAAGTTAACAACACAGTTTCACTCAGCCTGCATGTCCCTGAACACTGGAAAGAAACCAAAGGAAACACACAGACACACACAAGTGTACAGGAGAACATGTAAAGTTAATGCAGGGAGCACTTGGGGTGTGAAGCTCGGTCTATTTGTTGAAAAACTGCAGAGCTGACTACTGTGCCATCCTCATTTACCATTCGCCCTAAATGGTTATAAAAATTGCAGTGATGAAAATTTATTAGGTCATTAAAGCAAATTATTTGACATCTTTTCCTAATTACGTTCCTTACTTTTCACTTATGCGTTTAGACTGTCAACATCCATCCATCCATTATCCAACCCGTACTTCCTAACTACAGGCTCACGGGGGTCTGCTGGAGCCAATCCCAGCCAACACAGGGCACAAGAGAAACCCCAGGGCAGGGCACCAGCACACACTAGGCACAATTTAGGATCGCCAATCCACCTAACCAGCATGTCTTTGGACTGTGGGAGGAAACCCACGCAGACACAGAGAGAACATGCAAACTCCACGCAGGGAGGACCAGCAAAGCGAACTCTTAAGGGTCTCCTAACTGCGAGGCAGCAGTGCTACCCACTGTGCCACCGTGCCGCCCACAACTCAACATAATATATTCAAATACTTTTATCTCAGATTTGTTAAATAGTCAAGCTCCCTATGCGTATTTAACACACAATCACACACATCTCACAAACTGCAGCACGACATTTGTTTCGTGATTATTTGTCTCCTGTGTACCTTTAAAGTTATCTAAGGAGCATCTTCTCAGAGAGCTTGACCACAGCTCTATAAAATGACACCTTATTTCTTAAAAATTATATGAAACAATCCTGGAGACGTTTCTGTTTCACAACATGGTATATATTTTCATACTAATTATATCATTCGTTTTAAATTCACACAGAGCTCTTTTGATTTTGGACACTAAAGATGGAGTAAAGAACCTGCACCGATTGGCTAGACAGAGGGACCGAGCTGGGAAAGATGAGTAGCAGGTGAGGGTGATAAAGGATAAGGATGGAAACGTCCTCACAAGAGAGGAGGGCGTGTTGAGAAGATGGAAAGAGGACTTTGAGAGGCTGATGAATGAAGAGAACGAGAGAGAGAAGATTGGATGATGAGGAGATAGTGAATCAGGAAGAGCAACGGATTAGCAAGGAGGACGTAAGGACAGCGATGAAGAGGATGAAGAAACTACGACCGCCTGATGAAAGCGAAGTGTTGGCGTTTCCATGCACGTGGATTTTGGTTGCTTACTTCGAGAAATTCTCCATATTTGAGGTAAATTGCGCTAAGATAAAAATACAGATAAGCTTATTGTTTTCTTCTATTGCTAATATTTCAGAACAGACTTCATGTGACGGAAATTTCGGAAGTTATACGCCGTTTTCGCTTTGTCGCTTTTTCGCTACATTCGGCAATAACGGCTGCATATGAATAATATTGTATTTAGGTGCAATATCGGAGAAATTCGAATTCCTGTGCATAGATTTCAAATGCTTTGCATTATGATCCCAGTTAATTTCTAGAATTAATGTATAAATAGCATACTGGGATATAAATGTGATTTTCGCCCTTTATTTGAGGCAGAACTAAATGAACACATCAACTTAGTACGGGAAGCGAGCTGGTGGACTTTAAATCAGGGGTCCACCATTTGAAAGAGATGACAGCTGTCTAAGTGACCGTGAGGATAGCGATGAAGACTACAGACCTACACCTTTATCACAAGGTGATGTTTCTGAAGATGAAAGCAGCAGTGATGAAGACTCTGACAGCAATCATGATGCACCTGGTAGCACCAGTGCTACTGCAAGGAGAACACAGCAAAAGTGGAAGACGGTGCAACAACAGAACTCTGCAAAAGACATTCCGGTTTGACAAGCTGCTCTTCCTGATGCTGATGAAATCAGACTGCCCATTCAGTACTTCCGAGACTTTTTTGATGCTGATCTTTTGGATAGTATTGCACGCAAATAACCCAAATAGTGCCCTCAAATTGGTTCGAAATGAATTGGAGCAGGGTGACGCAGTGGGTAGCGCTGCTGCCTCGCAGTTAGGAGACCGGGGTTCGTTTCGCAGATCCTCCCTGCGTGGGGTTTGCATGTTGTCCCCGTGTCTGCATGGGTTTCCTCCCACAGTCCAAACACATGCCGGTGAGGTACAGTCTGAAAATATCAGTGAAGATACTGGACTTCAGCAACACAGCCTGTGTTAGTTAGCGTTGACCGGAAGTTATGGGTAAAAAGATATCAAACATTTCCTTTCATAAATAAATTGATATTACATACAAAACTATTACTCATTTAATTGGGAGATGAGTACCGATTATGACCTTTCACACTATCTACCAGTTATATAGTGCCTTTCATGTCTATGTATCTTATAGTGCCTAAAATAAATCATTCAGAATTAGTCAAGTGGTATCATGGCTGCCTGCCATCCCAAAGTGGGCAGGTGGGTTTGAGAAATGGATGGGCACGTTGTCTTTTAGTGATGCGTGCTGATCATCAGCGTTCGAGCCTCGTCAGACCGATGACAGTGACTACCTGCACCGTCGGGTCTCCGTAGTGCAGTACAATGGCCCCCAGGCATGGGTCAAAGGGACTTGAATCTGAAGTTTCCTCTTCTGTCGCTACTGGACTCTTCATCAGCAGAAGATGCACACATACAGTACATACGTGTATGGCTCTGGTCCTCTGGTTTGATTTGAATTGCTCCGTGTCAGTTGTAGGCTTGTCATCAGTGAAGGTGGGCTGCAAACTGGAGAAGTAAAGATGCAGCCCTAGCACTCCCCACCCAGCTGGCCGCTCCGTTTTCTTCCTCTAACTGTCCCATCTTTCTCTGCCTACTGATGTCCAGCTTGCTGATGCACTTGGCAGAGTGTGCAAGATCAGCCAGGGTGTATCACCTGTGCCTCGCCGTGGGACATGTGGGACTTTTCTGCACAGGTGGAAGCTGCCATCCTGCAGAGTAACCAGCATGTTGTCAAATCCATGGAGTTAAGAAACAACAAACAAAACCAAACGTCTCACAAGTACCTGATGAACATTGTTTTCTTTAATTCAATTTATCAAAAGAGTAACAAAAAAAAACAAAAAAAAGAGAGAACCAACAAGACTGGAATGGAAAACAAACTGTGAAAAATGTCCATGGTGGTCCCAGCCTGCGAAGAAAGAACAAAAGGTAAATGAATCAGCAGCCATCATACTTCCAGAACATTCTGCCTTTCTTCTCTACTCCGTCACACACACAGCTAACCCCCGTAAATCTGGGGACATTTGCGTCACTGTGGCCACAAGATTCCCACAATGTGTGCTACACCACTGGTTTTGGTGATTTGAACCTCATTGTGTCTAGTCCAGTCGTGAGTGAAGTAAACTGGACAAACAGGGAGCAGGTCATCCACACAGAGCCAAGGTGTCCGATCGATGCCGACATCCCAGTCTGCCCAGTCACTCTCTGTATAGATTTTACATGTTGGGTCGAAGTGCATGTGTTCAAATTGGACAAACATGTCACAAATGTCAAAGAAAGAGGATGGCTGTGACGTGTTGGAATTAATCTGATGCCAACAGCACACCGTCATTTGGTTCCCTGTGCTTTACAAAGGCTCATCTCAGATCTTTAGCAGAAACATTTTTACACTTACCATTAAACTGAGGCGTCTATCGTCTCAGTTGTTCTTCCAGATCTTCAATTTCTTTATTCTGGTCGTCCAACTGCTTTAATTTATCAGATAGTTTAGTTTGGATTTTTGCGATCTTCTCCTCTGCTTTTTCAATTTTACGATTAAGTGATTTACAACTCTTAACAACTGCTTCAATTTTTGACGTTTTCCATTTTATTCTCATATTATATAAGTCGCACCTCTTTACTTTAATGTTTGCAAGTTCTTGCCGAGTCTGAAATGAAAAGTAATGCCAGAAATTAATGAGCCCGCCTGTTCTCAGTGTCTTGACACCTTTCAGACTACAACATGCAATTCCACAGCAGAATGCTTTTCTCATACTGTTGTGCTCCTCCATCTCAAACGGAGGTGGAATAGAAACAGAAAGTATCCCAATGAAGGCAAACCCTCAGCTCCAGCTGGTTCTCATTCCACTTCCTGGTCTCTCTTGTCATTCAAATGTCTACAGTGTTGTGACAAAACTCTCACGTGGTCACTTCACACTTTCTGTTTTCAGACACACCAAGTTGCTCTCCCTCCTGTGATGAATCGGATTCTGCCTGACGTGTTCACTGACCATTTGCTGTGTCTGTTTTTTGCTTAAGTGAAATACTTGAACCTTTACCAAACAGCCTGTTCCGTGAAGCGGTTCACACATCAGGTTTAGCTACATTGAGGTGCAGGTCACTCCTCAGAAAGTCTGCTACAGAACTAATAGAAACTATTATTTGGGATAGGAGTACTGATACACTAATGAAAAGGAACAGAACTTTTGTTCTTGGTGTCTTGTTAGTCTACGTCTATCAGTAGGTTCAGAGAGACTTGGCATGTAGACAAACACACACACACATATACAGTATATATACATACACAGTATTGTGATACCCGGATGGGGGTGGTACCCAGCCAGGACGCCCAGAAGGACCAGAGGAGGGCTTGCGCCTTCCCCAGACCACATGGAGGTGACCACCCTGGTTGCTATGGGGGCCACGGGTACAGAGCTTTGAAGCTCAACCCTGTAGGGGCCCATGGTCGCCGCCAGGGGATGCCCCTATGCCTTTGGAGCCCTGGACCTCAGCACTTCCGCCACACCTGGAAATGCTGGGGGGAAGAAGAGAGGAGACACTCGGAGTGCTTCCAGGGATGCAACCGGCACTTCCGCCACACTGGGGCGTGTCGGTGGAAGATTGCCGGGAAACACCTGGAGCACATCCAGGTGATTATAAAAGGGGCCGCCTCCCTTCATTCAGTGCTGGAGTCGGGTGAGGAGAAGGACAGAGCTTGGTGGAGGAGGCAGGTAGGCATTGTTAAGATGCCAGGACTTTGGGGACTTGTGGGGTTTGTATGGCACTTATGGACTTGTAAATAGTGTAAATAGACGTGTTGTGGGTGAAATGAACGCTTCTGCCTGTCTGTGTCTGGGCCAGTTTCCACAATATGTGTGTGTGTGTGGAAGAAATGACAGGATATGTAGTAAACTCGAGCAAAGAATGGCAGAAGATGCAAACTTCATACAGTCAAGCCAACATCCAGAAAGTGTCCTCCGCTTACTGAGCCGTCAATCGTTTGATGACATCTGAAATGGACACTCGTATTTATTAACAAAGCTCTCTTAATTTGATGTTCCTGTAAGTCATAAACAACAATTCTAAGTTTCAGTCATTCAGAGAAGACCAAAGAATGGAAGAAAATAGATGAACGAGCAAACACAGATGGATAGCCTGGAATCTCTGCTGGTGACTATCAAGGAAAACAAACATCCATTTACAATTCAGTAAGTACTCGTAGCATAAGAAAATACTTTCAGTCATTCTTAAAATGATTCATTTATTTCTATACATGACACGTGTGGATGATGGAGTGCAATGAAATCAACAAATGGATTTCAAATCAGTTGTATTCTTGCCTGAGGTAATCAGCAGGCATAAAGTGCCAATAAAAATGCACATCTGCTTTTCAAGGATATTTAAAAGAATTAAACTTACCCGTCTTTACAGTGTTTTACCCCCTGACCTGCTCCCTGCACCTGATGAGTAAATCAAAAATTTAGATATTATGGAAAATAAAAATAGTATATTCATGTATTAGCATAAATAAATATATAATCATTAGCCTTAATGCAAACATTAATACAAGTTAGGCCTGCTCCACTCAGGACTACCCAAATAAGACATAAATCGTTTGCAACGAGTGCAGAATTCAGCTGCTAGAATCCTAACTAGGAAAAGAAAACCCAAACACATTTCTCCAGTTTTGATGTCACTACACTGGTTACCTGTGTCTTTCAGAACTGACTTTAAAATTCTGCTTATGGTTTATAAAGCCTTAAATAATCTGCTCCATCTTATATATCGAAATGTCTGACACCTCACATTCCAAATTGTAACCTCAGATCCTCAATTGAGTGTCTGCTTAGAATTCCAAGAACAAAACTTGAAAGAAGTGGTGAGGCGGGCAGGCGGCCTTCTGCTGCTATGCACCTAAAATCTTGAATAGCCTGCCAATAGGAATCCGCCAGGCTCATACGGTAGAGCAGTTTAAAACACTGCTGAAAACACATTACTGTAACATGGCCTTCTCATAACTTCACCTTCATTTACTCCTGATACTCTATGTTCAATTCATTATAATAACTATTCATGGTGGCTCTAAATTCCGTACTGACCCCTACTCTCTCTTCTGTTTCTTTTTCCAGTTTCTTTGTGGTGGCGGCCTGAGCCACCTCCACCTACTCAAAGCTTCATGATGCTCCAACATTGATGGACTTAAAGTCAGAAGTCTACATGACCATCATCATCAAGTCCTTCCGTGAGAACTCTAAATACAAAGAGGACTGATTCACTTATGTGAGGTAGAATGTCCAGAGGGGACTGGGTGGTCTAATGGCCTGGAACCCCTGCAGATTTTATTTTTTCTCTCCCTTTTTAGTTTTTTTTTTTTTTTTCTGCCCTCCCTGGCCCTCGGACCTTACTCTTATTCTATGTTAATTAATGTTGACTTATTTTATTCTCTTAATATGTCTTTTATTTTTCTATTTTTCATTATGTAAAGCACTTTGAGCGACTTTTTTTGTATGAGGATGTGCTATATAAATAAATGTTGTTGTTGTTGCTAAACAAATGGTTAAATAAAGGCACATGCCATATTTCTTTTTTAATTAAAGCTTAGTTCTAGCTACCAATATAACCTAGCGAGAGGACCATGAGATAAAGACAGCTCAAGGATGGACGAAGGGAAACGCCTGTTGGCTCTCAGTCAACCTAAAAATAAGCGAAGCAGTAAAATAAAGATAATTGACAGAAAATAAGAAATATTGATGGTTCTAATAAAAGTTAATTAGACCAGCTGCAGAAAAGGAGTCGGGGGGAAAGCAGCGCATGAGGTGCTTCAAGTGGGGTCAGAATGATATGAAATGATTGTATAAGCTGTGAGTTTGTACTGTTCGGGGCTCAGCTTGATTTGGCCGAATTGGGTTGAGTCCGCGTTATTGTTTTATTGCAATAAAGCTAATTAGTCTATTTGCTTATCCACTGACTCCTAGAGCCTTCATTTCAGGTGAAGACCTTTAGGTGCGTCTTTTGCTCCGGTAATTTCGCTTCATCAGATTTTGGTGACCCCTGACGTGACGAAGGAAAAGGCAGCTGCAGGACCCGGTGGCGGGGCGGTCCTCTACGAAACGATGGTGGCCACCTAAAAGGTAAGCGATATTTCACTAAAACTTATTTGTGTGAAGTTTCAAAGAGTGTCCACCCCTCCGACGGTGACAGCGGCAGAAAGTCTCTCTAAAAGAACAAGGTAGGACAAAGGGATGGGCACACAGACTTAAATGGAATGTGTGAAGGCTGTACCGCTGATGTAAGTGTGATTGTACGAATGTTGTTTTCAGTAAATAATGAAAATTTGAATTGGTTAAAGGTTTACTCAATCTGGAGGACAGAGGGCTGCACGAGTAACGGGTGTGCTAAAAACACTTTCAAATACTAAGGTTACCGTCACGACGGCAAACCATGTATAGATTGGTGTGGAATTCCTGAACTATCACCTCTTACTGTGGCTGAGATTGTTCTCCAGTGTAGCGTGAGCGGGAAGGCATAACACAGGCAATAAATTGCCGGCCGCCTGCAAGCCTCTTTCGAGAGAGAACCAGTCTGAGAGAAAAGATGCAGCAATAATTGCGCTGGCAGCCCCTTCTGACTGTGCCCCAGTAAGAGAGTTAGTTTCAGATGCAACTGGAGACCCATCGTTACCGCCCCGGATTAGAGGCGGGAGTCTGCTATGTGTAAGTAGAAAGTCCTGTTCAGATACAGCTTCCAACGTTCGTCATAGGGAGAGCTGGTGGAAGGGCTCCGCGTAGAGACAGGTGGGTTGAGTGTGCTACTATAAGGGACAGATAAGGGAATAGAATAGTTTTTTATTTTTCAACTAGCTGATTACCCAGTGGCTTCGCTCACTGAGTGCAAGGAAAAAAATAAAATGTAGTCTATAAATTATTAAACAGTAAAACATTAACATGTAAGAAGTAAAGATAGATTGAGCACTACTGGAGTGCTTTCGGGTAAAGTACATTTTAAAGGCGCTATAACACAACAGGTAAGTAGCACTAACAGCAGCTTAAATGTATTTGGATCATCTCTCGGTAGGAGATCCCTTGTGAAAGGCGCAGACGACTGCTGTGGTATAGAAATTACATTTTCTATGCAATCCTGCAAATTTCTGCCTGACAACCTTGCACTACGTGCCTGTGATTTAAGAGAGAAATTCTTCTGAGAAATGTGGACGCTGCCCTTCCATGCTTAACAGGTAGAAGGTCCAAACAATTCCCAAGTCCAAAACTTAACATGAAGAGGTCGGTACATCTTCTTAGATGTCAACCCTCCATCTTCTTAAAAGAATGAAACACAAAAGCAACCTTGAATGTTGTGGGGTTTTAGTGACCTGAACTCCCCTTGAGGGACAGTAAGTAGTCATGCAGCACAATTTACAAAGAGTTTTGCTTTGATGGTGCTGATCACACTCATTCGCAAAGATTCCCACTGTCCGAGGAGCTGACGGGGAACTTCAAGTGTCACAAACAGTGCGAGAAGAGAGGACGCTGCCCAAAACTGCGAAGTTCTCGACCTGGCGGAGCAGCCCGACATTCCGCGCCTCCAAGCGTCCACTTTGTTCTTACGACCCCTCGCCGTCAAAGACAAAATCTCGACTACACCTTGTTTACAGCTCGGCGCAGTTAAAAAGTAGAAAGACGAAAAGCTGTTGTCCTCATCTCTTCTAAATTCAAGTATTGCCAATTAAAAAAAAAAGTTAGAATGTGGCAGTTTTCGCGACAGTCACGTGGATGAATTAATAAAACTTCTCTGTCAGAACGTGCCTGGTGGCGGACGGTTCAGCATTGGAGTCCAGAGAGGAGGGCTGGGAGAGGTAGACGTGGGGCGCACTTCTATGGGATAGATCGGCGTGTTTGTGTTTACTTCTTTTCTATATCAGTAAAATAACTTACACAAATAATAACAATTCATAAAGACGATAAAAAAATGGCGTCCACAAACGAAGTGATTAATTCCTGTATTATAATTTTTTCTGTGGTCATACGTAATTTCCGTTTCAAACGTGAAAAGAATTATATATATATATAGATATATATAGATATAGATAGATAGATAGATAGGTTAGGGAAGGCACGCAAATGCAAAGAGCATGTGGAGCGCAGTCAAGCGACGAGGCGAATGGGAGCACATTAGTGCAGGTACGTGTGAAGCACAAAGGTGCAGAGTGTAGAGCATGTGTGGCACAAAGAGAACGTACTTCAATTCCAGTCCAAGGCATCATGGATTCCTGCTGCAAAGAGCTCAACTGTGCTGGTGATGATTTGTGGATTCCAAATTGTAGATGGCACCCATCTACTTTGGTCCAAGACCTCTAGCTGTGGTCCTTTTTACCTCGTGATATTGGACCCCAACACCTGCTTTAATCATTACCAAAGAAGAAAATTTGCCACACTTTTACTCTGCAGGGCTCATTGTTCTTTGCCGAAGCCCACTTGTTTGACAACTAGCAACATCTTTCAAAAAGTATTTGAACCATGAACTTATACAAGGTGTAGAAGGAAAAGCTAATTATCTGCAAGCAAAGCAGAATACAGGAACTCCTAAATAATATGTATTTAATGAATGTTTGCATTATTGGGAATACTACATGATTATTATGAATTCAAAGTGATTAAAAATAGATAAGTGTTTTTACATGCCTGTTAACATTTAGTATGAGGTAATAAGTTACCTTTAAGGACCACTGATTTATGTAATTTGGAGTTAATCAGAATCTAATATAGCATAAAATATCTATTAGAGATTATGTTAAGTGACTCATTGCAGAAGCATTCCACCATTGCTAGTTAGGGCCAGTCCAGTTTAGATATTGATTGCAATATTATAACAAATAAGGTAGAACTTAACATTTAGGTACATGAATTAATTGAGAAGAATAATAGTAAACTTATGGGGTTGCACGCCTAACTAGTATTTTGGGAGTAAGGGACACTTACTGTAGGTCAGAACATCCATAAACTTTAGAATAGGATGATGTAGCTTAGCCTGACATGTCGATGGCGATACAGAACAAGTGATTAACATTATGGCTTGTTGAGTATATGTATGATAAAAGATAGTGAGATGAAGTAATAATTTGGCCCATAGGAGATGGAGTGTCTTATACATATAGCCAGTGAATGTGTGGTCTGTGAAGTAAAAAGCCCAGATGAATATGTGAAAATCTCTACTGGTGACAGAAGATCTGAACCCTTAATGAGAAGCTTGGGTGTAACCCTTGAAATTTGAATGTGACCTCAGAGATGACCCAGTGACTTGCATTTTGGAAAGTAGTGCTGACATCTTCCGAAGGGAGGATTGGCACCTACTGTCCACAAAATAACTGCATTAATGTGATAAAGGTGGTTCAAGTTTGAGATCACAGCTGGGTGTAAATTTGGGCAACTTTATGAATACAAGTATTAGGATGTGAGCATGGTGAGGTGTGTAAGGACTTCATCTCTGATTATTATTATGCACATCAGTGGCAACATAAAATTAGGAACTTTTGAGTTTCTTAACATAAATAGCTGTGCTGTCTGTGTCTCCACCAACAGTATTATTAACAGGTCTGATTGTAGATGAACACACACAACTAGGTATATTAAATAGTTATTTCACAGGAATTGGGACAATTCTGACATTATGAGTAAACTCGTCCTAGAAACAAAAAGTTAAGCCATTACACTTAGTACTGGCTTCATTTGAACCTAGGAACACGGGGAGCTATGTTTGCCAAAGCAGGAACTGCTCTCTTGATTGCATCGTTGTGTCCTTAATGGTATTTTACTGCTTTTTGCCAGTTTTCAAATCAAGTGTTGCCAGAATTGCTGTCAAACAAATGTACATCCAAGTTCTTGAACCATGGACATCTTCAACTACAGATTTTGATTCTCTTCTTGATGACAATGTGGATAATGAAATACTAAACCAAGAGGCTCCCTGGGTGAAGTGCTGGTAAGGGGGGTGACCCCCTTCGGTGCACAAAGTACCTGGATTGAAGAAAAAATGTCGTTTTCTGTGGAAACATATTTTCTCCAAAAGAAGGAAAAGCACTTATTATGGACAATTACTTTCTGATTTTCATAAGCCTCATGTGTGTGTTATTCTCTTGTAACCTTCATGTATTATGTTATATTCCAAGTTATTCAATTGTATATGTACTCATGATTCATTCTGCATATTTTTGACTGTTAGGGTAGGGCCAGGAAGTCTTTTACTCCTTTCTGCTGATTGATGGGTGGTGATGTTTGGCTCCTGTGCCACCAGAGGAAGGGTACGGGTGTCGGTGGATTGAGAAGACCTATGAGGAGCCCATATTAGGCTCTGAGGAAGATTTTAACTGACGTCCCCTACCTTTCTTTTGGAATTTCAGGTTAGATGGTGAGGCTTGATTAAGCCTCAAAGGTAGGATATATGGAAAATAAAATTAGTATATTCATGTATTAGTATAAATAAATATAGAAAAATATATAAGCATCAACTTTAGTGCAAATATTAATGCAAGTCAGGCCTGCTAAACGAATGGTTAAATAAAGGCACATGCCATATTTCTTTTTTGAATTAAAGCTTAGCTCTTGCCAACAATATAAACTAGCTCGAAGACCAAGGAAGGGAAGTGATAAGATAAGACAGCCCAAGGGTGGAAAAACGGGGGGAATGTCTGTAAGCTCAAAGCCGACTAGAAAATAAGCGAAGCGGGAAAGTACAGACCAATAACAAAGGATACAAATAATAGTGATTATTATAAAGAATGTGACAGGCCAGCTACAGAAAAACGAGTCAGAATGGAACAGCGAATGAGCTGTTTTGAGCGAGGTCAGAGTGATAAGAAATGAGAATAGAAACTGTCATTTTTTTAACTGTTCGGGGCTCAGCTCAATTTGGCCTAATTGGGTTGAGTCCGTGTTATTGTTTTATTAGCTAACTAGCGACTGGGAGCCAATCGAATTGGGATACAAATTCTACGTTTGTGAAATCCATACTTTCTCTGCAAAGAATTATTTGTTTTCTTAAGTCCTTGAAATGATTTTGTTATCATGGCACTGATTTGTGCTTAAAACAGACCTTTTCGGCCGATGTAATGAAGATCTTCCTGTTTAAATGGGGCTGCGAGACGTGAACTCAACTCTTCGGAGCACCTCATTTGATTTTTTCTGGCAAACAAATTTTCAAAACAAAGCGTATTTTATGACTCTAATCAGAGTCGGAGTGATAATTATGTTGGCTAAAATTTAAACAGTGACTGTTTTTAATACCCAGCCGTCATTACTCAGTTTGTCATTAGATGTCTGAAGGACGGATGCCAAATCCAAACTGCCCAAAGATAGATTTCGACGTACCAAGGAAGTGGCGATACGTTCTGAATTACTTACGGTTGTGGAGCTGTCGAAGGTTTTAAGTCAGTCGACGATGTTAGTCCTGGAAAGTACGACCCACCAAACCAACGTTCCAAAAACCAACTGAACTTCCCATAATCTGCTCGAACCAACACTGACTTGCTATACTCAGCCGTCCAGCGGCGTCACTGAAGCATTTGAACATTCTTAGCCAATCACACAATACCGCATCCGCGTGTGCCACGTGATGTTCTAACTACAGAGGCAGAGTCCCATTGCATGGTTCTAACTTGTATTGAGTCAAAGTATTGACGTGAACACCATACATACAGATAGTCTCAAATTATATATCAGGATTACTCTGTTTGCCTATCCACTGACTCCTAGAGCCTTCATTTCAGGTGAAGACCTTTGGGTGCGTCTTTTGCTCCAGTAATTTCACTTCGACAGTCACCAACTAAAGAATAATGTTTACTCAAAGCTGTTAGAAATGGCAGGAATATCCCAATACAATTCTACTTATGGGAGTAATAGGAACCTCCTATAGATTATGCATTGTCATCTAGTCAAATATTCATGAATCTTATGAATCTAAGAAAATAGGCCTGCAGCACCTTTTATTATTATTACACGACTTTATTCAACTTGCTATCTGTGTCTGTTTATTTGACTTAAATTTTGCAGTCAATTTTATTCTCACTTCCACCGAACCAATTTCATTTAAAAGTTGCATACATGCTTATCTCCAATAACAATACAATACTTCATCAGGGTCAGTTCACAAAATGATTTGAATGTTTGAACCACTGATTCATTCACTTCAAAAACAGCAAGAAGCTATTTTCTAGAAGAAAGTATTATAACAGCGTAACAATTATAACCACTAAACAATACAAATATAGCAAGCAAGCAACAAAATAAATAACTCACACATAATAATAATAATAATCTTCAATTTTTACCATCAATAAAATTTCGATAGTAAATAGGAAAAGAAAATCCCACAAATAGAATCTTAGAAAAGTGCACACATCACACTAAAACTGTGAGAACATTGAAATATGACTTCTTTATACCCCATCCTTCCTGCCATGCAGATATCACTGCAATTCAGCTGGGAGTCTCTTGATTGCAGTTCATGAACAAACATCCAATGGTTCACCAGATCAGTACGGAGCATACGTGTTCGTTCAGTCAGTCAGTCGGTCAGTCAGTCAGTCTACTGAGATGGTCATCGTCACCACTCGGTCAGAGTGAACCGATCAATGGGAGGTGCTTGTTGTCATCTACCGAGTCAGTCATTGGCTAGTTGTCGTCAGGACCGTTTGGCTGAAACAGTTTACTGATAGGCTATTTTGTGAAGACAGCAACCATTTAAGTGAAGTTAAGATGATAGTTCTGGAATTTTGTGGAAAGCTGTGTATGCCTCAAAAAGATTTGTTCTTTAATGTCATTGAGCCAGTACATTTGTTCAGAGACCAAGTCGAGTACAAAACAACTAGTTCATTTGTTGACTGCACATTACTACTTGATAAACTCATTAGTAGCCTCATGAAGTAACCTGGAGTCACATTTAAGCTAGGCTCTGAAAATGGCCAAACTAAAGGCGGACTTCTGAAAACAGTGGCTTTCAAGACAGGTGGGAGGCTGAGTATCGTTCACTAAAATAAAGTGTAAACCTGTTTGTCTTGTGTGTGGCGCTGATGTGGCTGTAATTAAAGAATTTAACATAAGACGACACCATGAAATGAAACACCACGACAAGTACAAGGATCTGGACATACAGTGGGAAGAGCTGAGAAGAAGTCTGGTGTCACAGCAGATTGTGTTCACAAAAGCAAAATGATAAAGTAAGGCTGCTGTTGAGGCTAGTTTTATTGTGGCAGAAGAGATAGTTAAATCAGCCTGGCTTTTTACCGAGGGAGAGTTTGTCAAAGGATGCATAATTAAAGTGAGCAACGTTGAGTGCCCACAGATAAAGCAATAGAAACACAATTGCTGATTGTATATGTGAGCTTGACACAAATCTACAACAAGATCTAATGGAAAAGATTTTACTGCATCTTCCCTTGCTGTTACAATACAATTTATTTTTGTGTAGCCCAAAATCACACAAGAAGTGCCGCGATGGTCTTTAGCAGGCCTTGCCTCTTGACAGCCCCCCAGCCTTGACTTGCTAAGAAGACAAGGAAAAACTCCCAAAAACAAATTGTAGGGGAAAAAAACAGAAGAAACCTCAGGAAAGGCAATTCAAAGAGAGACCCCATTCAGGTAGGCTGGGTGTGCAGTGGGAGTCAAAGAGAAGGGGAGTCAATACAACGCAATACACAGAAGAGAACACAAGTCATCCTCAATACAATATCATAGAAACAGAAATATGACAAGTACAGAGCAGAATTCAACAGTAGGTGATATCACATAATCTGATTTGGATTTGTTCAGTTGATGAGAGCCCTGGCATATCTGATATTGCCCAGTTGTCCATATTCATCCATGTATTGTACTCCAGTTTATGTATTATAGAATAAGTTTTGGGGATTAAATCAATGCATGGCGCAAGCACAGGAAAAGACAGATTTGAAAAAGAATCTAAATGTCTAAATGAAATGAAGCGGCCTTAGAACAAATTGGCAGGACTAACGATAGATGGAGTGCCTGCGATGTGCGGTGAAAAGAGTGGATTAGTGGGCAGGATTCAGGAGGAGAATTGTGCAGATGAACTAATATTTTATGACTGCATCATACGCCAGGTGTCACTGTGTGGTAGGGCCCTGAAAGTGGAGCATTTAATGAGCACCGTAACACAAGCAGTTAACTTGAGAAGAGCCAAAGGTTTCAAATCACTGCCAGGTCATGTCTTTACTGGAGGAACTGGGTTCAGAAAATGGAGATGTGTCGTGTCACACAGAAGGGCGATGGCTAAGTCAAGGGAAAGTGCTGAAGAGATGTTTCGAATGCGTGAGGATATTTCTCAGTTTATTGAAAGCAAAGAGAGCGACGCCACAGAGCGCCAGGGTGAGAAGTGATTGTGTGAATTGGTGCTTCTGTGCGACATTAACTGACCATCTCAATGCGCTCAACCTGCAGTTTCAGGGGTGGGCTCTGTGACCATGGGCATGTACGCTGAAGTGAGGGCTTTCTTCAAAGTTATTGTCTGTTTTTACATGCATTTTTATTACTCTTTAGTTTAATATTGTTCTTTGTATCAGTATACTGCTGCAGGATTATGTGAATTTCCCGTTGGGATTAATAAAATATCTATCTATCTTTTAATGACAAGTGATGCCTGTGGGAGACACAAATGCTACAAGGAAACTTGCTGCCAATCATGACTGACATGGGGCCTAATGTATAACGCCGTGCGTAGAATTCACACTAAAACTAGAAATGTGAGTACGCACAAAAAAAAGTTCAGATGCATAAAAGTGTGCGTAAGCAAAGCTCTCTGCATTTTCTCTTTATAAATCCCAATCAAGGTGAATTTTAACGCACATGTGTAGGAGTTGAATTTGAACCCTGGTCTGATGTGCCCCTAGCATGTGCTGAGTCTCATATTCTTCTGAGCTTATGCTAAAAGGCTGAAGGTGTTATTTTAATATTCAATATGCTAAAAACTTAGAATTAGTAAAAAAGGCTATTTTAATTAAATTTATAGCAGAAAAAAGAAAGAAAAACAAGCCTTGGCATAAGAAATAAAGACTTTAAAATGTGCTGGTTGCTCTAATGTTGTGCTCAGGCTAAGTTTCCTTTTGATGGATTAAAAGAGGAAAACCATACACATGGACTAAATATGCAATATCTCGTGAACGTAGTACGTCTGATAAACGTATTTAAAAAGTCACAAACTCCTGGGCTAACAGGACTGTCAATCAACCTAGTGGTCCGTGTTAATAGTGGCTATTTAAGGTATCAGTAGTAGTGAGTGTAACAAATCATGTTAAAAGGTTTCTGGTTACAGGTATGTAAGGAGTTCCTTGGAATTGTGATCTGAGAAAAAGAAAAGTGTATAATAGAGCTTGACGGGACCCCTCCTGCCTCACACTTGCTAATAAGGTGTTTGCGCTCCTGTAAGGGTTGCCTCTTACAAGACTTAGAAATCAGAGTGCTTGACGCTTCCTCCTGCCTGAACTTACTGCCTATACTGGACACCCAGTGGGGGGTCCCCATAAATGTCTTGCACATGCCTACAGCCCCACCCCAACTCCTCCCAGAATGTTTCCTATTTGAATATGCAAATCAATATAAATAGCCCCTTCCATTCTGTGTTTTGTAAAAAGACAATAGCAAAAGCAGGTGTAAAAAAGAAGAATCAAAACAAATCAAATGGAGGTGCTGCTCAGTGAAGTGAAGGCAAGTAAAAACAGACTGTTTGGTGGCTTAAGCAGTGGTGTAAGTAACAAAAGGAAACTGATGGACTTGTACAGTGTGGTGGAGGCACTCAAATGATCAGAAAGTCACAGAGTCCCCCAAATACAAAAATGTAATCAAATATCAACGTCGACCTGCAAAGACAAGTCACAGCTTACCACCGGTAATTAGGGCCACAGAGAAGGAAGACAAAGATCGGTGTCAAGATTAAAGTCAAAATGCTGTGAAATAGCAGCCTCTCCAGGCTCTTATACTGCAGTGACATACCAGTGAATGCACTCATTAGGAGACAAACAGCCTCAGCTACGTGAAGACGACAATAACAACTCCAAAGATGGATGGCTGAAGATTAGACCTACCTTGACTGCCTTGAGCTCCATTCATTTTTATTTTTATTTCCCAGCACAGTTATCTGCAGAAACAAACACATTCACAAGCTGTTATGTGATGCATAACCGCCATAAAATCCAAGCCAAATGACGAGAGGAAGTCAAAGAGTTACAGTAAAATAAAACCTGAACTTCAAAATAAAAGACCACAGATAATTCTAGTAAAGAAGATTTAAAAATATAACAGGATTGGTTTCATTAGGGTTTCTGCACAGTATCTGTAGAAACAAACACATACTCACAACCTATTATGTGCTGCATAAGCGCCACACAATCTAAACTAAATGACAAGAGAAAGTGAAAGATTGAAGAAAAAATAAACTGGAACCTCAAAACAAAAGACCACAATTATTTCTAGGAAAGCAGACTGAAAAATATCAGAGTGGATTCCTTAGAGGCGGTAGGCCCCGATGTCACAATAGTGTTTTTTTGTAATAAAATTTCTTCCTGCATTTAACCATGAAAGCTAACAAACTCTTTTAAATTATTTAAATCCAGTAAATGATCGATCGTGTCAAGCAACTCTTTACATTTCTGCCTATTGACTACAAACGCAGGCACAAGAAGTTGTCATCTTACGAATTTGGAATTGAAGCCCTCAGGCCCAGTATGGAGGTGAGCTCTGCTGCTGATGACCCACTGGAGAAGCGAGTTAAATGGACAGCCAGGTAAAATGTAGGCAACATAAGTTGGCCCTTAAATTGAGTGTCTACAGTTTCAACAACTGATGGATTGTGAAAGACCAAGTGAGTGTCACAGACAGACCAGTGGAGAACACCTCACAAAGTCAGAGCCCCCAAACTTACAGAGAACCAATGACATGACCGAATATGATGTCGGTAGGAGACGGGATCTCAGCTCACCCAAGCAGTGTGAAGAGTTAGGAAGTCGCGAACAGCCAAAGTGGTCACCTGGTAGACCAGATGGTGGTGTGCCCTGGCTTGGGTTCAAAATAATGTGTCACTTACTAGTACGTAACGGGCACTATGCTGGAATTTCAACAAGTACAGCAACAGTGACAGACTGGATGTGTGGCCGTCACGGATCTTAAAGAAGGTCTTCAGACAACTTTCAAAGCACAGTCATGAAATAATAGGTTTTGATGTCACCTCCATTTAAACAATGCCATTTGTCTACAATGGCTTTTGTACATTTCATTTCAGTGAGGTACCAGTGAACAGTAGTACTTACATTGTATGTGGATAAAGTGGGGTTCAAAAATTGATATATGCACACATTTATATATTGTATATTTTTTAAAGGGTGGCACGGTGGCACAGTGGGTAGTGCTGCTGCCTCACAGTTAGGAGACCTGGGTTTGCTTCCCGAGTCCCCCCTGTGTGGAGTTTGCACGTTATCCACATGTCTGCGTGGGTTTCCTCCCACAGTCCAAAGACATGCAGGTTACGTGAATTGGCGATCCTAAATTGTCCCTGGTGTGTGTGTGTGCCCTGTGGTGGGCTGGTGCCCTGCCCTGGATTTGTTCCTGCCTTGCGCCCTGTGTTGGCTGGGATTGGCTCCAGCAGACCCCCGTGACCCTGTGTTCGGATTCAGCGGGTTAGAAAATGGATGGGTGGATGAATTTATTTCCATACAATCTCCGTACAACAGCTTACAATTAGAGTCTTAGCTTATATTATTATATTATATTCATTATATTATATAGGAGTCTTACAGTGTGAGATTTATTTCTTTTGTCCCGACACTTGGCATCTCTTGTTAGTAACCAGTTCGTCAATATCAGGCTTGAAATCTTGTGCAGCTGCAACGTTTCTGAGGGATCACAGGCGCTGGACAGGAAGTCTTGAGCGATGTGGGGTTTTGGTAGCTTTCATTGACAAAACCAATTTCTCACAAAGGTACGTGTTACCGAACATAGACAGTACTCTCGGATGCCAACTTACGGACCTGCACATACGAGGGTGGCAGGTAAGCATACAAGCCTGGCACACTTCAGAATAGAATCTGACTGCAGTTCAATCAACTCCATTTAGATCTTCTCAGGCCATTCTCAAAGTTGTAAGAGTATGGTGACGTAAACAGCACAACGTCCAGTTCGTGTGAACTGAAATCGCGAAGACGCTCACTGAATTCATTGCTCAGTAATTCAAGTTGGAAAACAACTCCTCCAAAAATCAAATTTTACTTTACTAAGTGTACTTCAAAGTTAATATTGTAAAATAAGCTGATATGCAAAAAGCCCCCTGACCTACACTAATTATACAAACTCAAAATCACAAAAATCTGTTAATAAACAACTCCCAACTTCTCGCGTCCACTTCAGATCTTCAGCTGTAGTTTGCACTAACTGTTCGTCACAATACTAGCACAACATTACATAAAACTAGAGCATAAAAACGTGAAAATATGCGAGCTATTACTACTCGTGATGGTCAGTTGTGCCCAGTGGTCAGTCTCAGGAGCCCAGCCAGTAGTGTAGCCCAGTGGTCCGCAACCTTTTTGACACCAAGGACCTCTTTACTGGAAGCAAATTTTTCAAGGGACGGGTGGGTTGTTGGAGGTTGGAGTTTGTGGGGTGATTATGGGAGGGTTCGTAGGGCAGTTTTATACACAATTTACATTACATGTCGATTATTATTAAGTTATAATATAGTAATAGAAATTATACAGCTTACCATAATGCAGAATCAGAGAGAGCCCTGAGCTTGTTTTCCTGCAACCAGACAATCCCATCTGGGGAGGATGGAAGACAATGACACGCAAAGTGCGTTGCTTACGTTCAGTTTACTCCGTAATCTCGTTTTGGTTGCTGTCACTGCAGAAAACGTGCATCACAAAGATAGGATGTTGGAAATGGAAGCAGCTTCAATAGCTTCTTTCACGTTAGTTTAATCTTCTCCTGTCTACAAGTTATGCTGATGAGAATTTTTCTCAGCATTTCTTTGCGATAATACATTTTCAGGGTGCGAAAGATGCCCAAATCCAATGGCCGAAGCACTGCTGTGTAATTGGGTGGGAGGAATTCAACATGAACATTATCTAAATGCGGAAGCATGTTGTGGGCAGCAGTTATCCTTTTCTTCTTCTTCATATTGTGAGGTGAGGTTTCTGAACTCTTTTGGGATCTGGGATCTGGGATTCGGGATTCCCCCCCTAACCCTAACCCTAACGACACGCTGAAGTGCGTCCCGAAACGCTGTGCCACGTGTGAGATTGTCTGTCCGGGTCCCAAGAGAGTTTAAAGACCTCACATTTTCTTGAATGAGGTACCACATTAATAGTTTCTTGAACAAGCATCACTGCAACCACATAAAAAACGGCATTTTCGGCGTCTTCAAATGCAGCAGTCCGCATATGCTTGCAACTCGAGATTTTTCTTATCCTTTGCATATAGCAAGTATGTCGTTTCTATAGAAGGGTGACAATGAGTTAAATTCCAATGGATGTTTTTCAAATGTTGACGACCAATAAGGAACATCTATCACTTAAAACCACACAAATCAGAAACAGCAAAAAAGCAGTAAGAGGAATGTTCGAAGAAAGAACATTTTTTACAACGTTTCTGTTTGGGGATCGTTGTGCAAATGTGCACAACTGGGCTGTGACCGCAGAACTAACTGCTCTGTGGATGATTCATTCAAGCATTTCACGGTCACTTCGTTGTAATGAAAGTATCTGCTGCTGAATGTACTTCGTAGTAACGAGATTTCTGTGGACTCGTGTCATATGGGGAAACTGTCAGAAATATCAGAATACTTTGTTGCAATATTTTCTCACCGCGGGCTCCCTCCTCTTTGCGCCGCTGCAAAGCCCTGCCCGCCTGGCGTTCTGAAAAGTGTCCTCCGTGAAGGGGCAGCCTTTTTGCTGTAGACCCTTACTGAGCGAGTCACCGTTGCTGGCAGTTCTCTCGCGGCTCGGTAGTGGGCCGTGGACCGCAGCCTAGCACTTCAGTTGTGACTTCGCAGCTGCAACTGTACTAGCAGATGACGTTTCCGGTACCGTAATGCCATGGGAAGGCAGAGTAAGAAAGGTCAATAAGTAGGCCTGACGCCGAAGATGCTGAATAATTCAATCACAAATGATAGTAATTTTGTACAAGTTTAGTGCTAACTAGGATCTGTCATGCGGGCCACATAGATTTCTGTTACGGGCCGCGTGTTTGACATGCCTGACCTAATGGATTGAGTAGTTCAGTCTAACATAAAACAGAAAGTCCATTCAACTGTTAAAAAAAAAAAACGGAAACCAACTTTTTCAGGATAAACTTGTTATTAAAGTTGAATATTTGGAAAAAAAAAAGTATAGGCAAGGGTGCGTTTTAGCCATTTCACATTATTGAGGTGTTCTTTTAAGAAGCAAACTTAAAAAACAAAATCATCATTTACTTCATCCATTCTGTTTCGTGATCATCCCAGAAAGCACCGGACGTGAGGCAGAACAATCCTCGGTGCGCAGGCTCATCGCAAGTGAATCCAAGCGCACTCCGACTCAAGTGGACTCAGTTTAGCATCAGGAATCCCCGCACCTTCATGTCTTTGCAAGGAAACCCACCAAGAAAACAGGGAACAGCCGGGACGTTACCCCCATACTGTGGGACAACAGATCAACTACTGAGCCACCGTGCCCTCCAAGTGTTTAATTGTTAACTTCATTACTGTTAGCAATTTATCTGTAAAAGGTCATATACTGTACATGCTGTAATGCATGTCATCATGAAAATGATATCCACTGTACATCTCCTCATTCTAAACGTTCAGAGAGCCGTCAAGTCGTCAATTTAATGAGCTCCGTGTGGCGATTCAGCGCCATTGGAAGACAGTTTAAGAAGTTCGTAGCGGCAAACACTTCAAATACGAAGCGTTAAAATCGATTATATGATGGACTTTATGACGTTCTACTTTAATTACGAAATAAACTACAACATCAGAGTGGACATTTCGACATTAATCACGAAATTGACTTTTATTCCTTCACTGTCTCTCTGTTTTTTCTCCATGTTCCCAATACTCTTCCGTAATGCGCACACAAATATAAGTCAACAGCACACACTTAAAAGTTTTTTGTTTTTTTTAAGAGACAATTAATGACAGAGTTCAGCTCACCTAAAAGCGAACAGAAGCCGCCCTGATCAGCGGCGTGTCGCTCACCGTTTGATGTCCGGCGCTGCTGTCACTTTCAGCCCAACAGACTAAGACGGCGAGCGAGCGCGAGGCTTCCTAACAGAAGACATTTCGATCTTCATCAGTCAGTGTGAACACGAAATGGACGAGCAACACACTCGACACGAGGAGCGAACAAGCGAGACGCGGGCCGAACGAAGGCCACACAGCGAGAGCTGCAGAGAGACGAGGATGTGTGATGTGACACGGGGGGCTACAGTGGAGGTGCCGACATTTCGTTCATTTTCTATCCACGGCTGATTTGATCAGTCGATTAATTTAGCACATGCAGTTTAAAAGTATTGAGTATTTAATTCAATAAAGCTCTATCTTAACGGAGGTACGCGAGTTTAATCCTGAATTCTTCCCTTTGGGCTCACTGGTCTCTAATTTTAATAACTACTGACTATCCACATAATGATGTCTGTTAATAACAGGACAACGTGTATTAGGAGCAACTAAAGAGAAGGGAGTGAGTTAAACAGAAAAGGGGAAGACCTGAAAACAACAACAAGAACACTGAGAATAATGAGAAAAGAGAAAATGGAGAGATGGAGACAGAGAAATGAAGGTGGGCCCTGCACTTGTGTCACACACACCGTCATGTCAGCCCTGAAGCACAGCCTGGTATATGACGTGGGCAGACAAACTGCTAAGAATTAGCAAATCATGAGGGACACCAACTCACCTTTTAAAAACTCTTTTCAGGTTCAGCTGCCTAAAAACTGAATCTTCACTACCTGAACTGAAAAAGAGAAGAATGGTGACTGTCACAAAGACAAAGATTACTAAGATCAGCTTCATTCACTTCATGCTGTCTACCAGCACAGTGCCATTTGAATGTCGTCACACCACAGATCACACAGCCAGAGCACACAACATAATGCCAAACGTCACCCTCTCCATACCAGGCATACCCACTGGCACATGTTGTTGGCACACTGGGCTCAGTGGTGCTGCACACTTACAGACTCACAGTTGATTCCTGGCCTTCACAACAGCGAGTCTTCAGTTCCCCTCAGGTGGTCAGGCTGAGCAGTCAGACTTGAAGAGTTCAGCTGGTGAGCCCAAGCAGAATGAGCAGATCACAAAGTGCCGAGTGCCTTTAAAGACTTTAGTCATGGTGTGCCTGGAGGTCCTGAACGTTCTGCATCTCTGACACTTTTTGTCCAAGCACAAATGTTAAAAGAGTTGGACTGTCTGGAGGCTTTCGCTCTTCACAGGAGTTGCTGCCACCTTCTCAGATGCCCTTCGCCTTTTGGTGAGAGCTGTGTGGTGGGCTGCACTACAGCCAGAGCTTCCTCTTCCTCATCCTAATTTGTGTCAAGTGACTTGGGAGCACAGGGGTGCCTGCTGAAACAGGAGGCTGAATTCTCTGGATGCCTCACAAAGTGCTCTGGGGAGCAGAAGAACAACTCACTCGGATGACTATAAAGATGCCACGAGTGCCAGTGTGTGCCAGTTGATGACTGGATGGGTGCCATGAAAGTGCAGTGGGCACCAAGTCAACAGCAATCCAAGAGCTATGGCCTGAACATAAGAACACAGTTTTCCTCCATGGCACTAGAGGGCATGTAAATCCGTCATTGCCAGCAATCCTAACTCTTCTGTCCAGATGGAGATTGGGGGGAGATCAGAGGAGACCTGCGGGTAGCCCCTCAAATGGCAGCACAGACTGGCCACAGGGTACAGGTGGAGCTCAGGGACTTTAGGGACGTCTGGCCCGTCACCCATTAACTGCATTTTGGAGCTCATGATTTCACAAGGCAACGTGACTTTGTAGGGACTTTCGTGACTCCAGCAGTGGTTTATGGGATTGACAGAGAAGCAGGACAGAAGTGGGTAGAAAGCATAAATAAGCATCAAGTCATTATTAACGAGGTCCACCTCTAAAGCTGGGTTTGTAAATAGAGCTCTAACAATGGCTACCATGAAGCAATCGGGGACAATGTCATTTAAAGAATGTGGACAAATCAAAATATGGCTTATGTGTGCACACTGAACTCATTAATCCACTTGGGTTTGTTCTTCTTCATTAAGTGGATTCAGCTTGGTCACGGTGAGCGGTAAAATGATCCATTCAAATAAACCAGTACCACCTGGACCAGCGACATCAATAGTCAGAATTCTGATCTTTGCTTCGCTACGTTCAAACATCAGAACATTAGAAGAGTTGTGACAAAAAATGACAATCACAATGACAATCATTGGATGCAGAAAAAGCTTTCGACATGATTGAATGGAAATACCTTTTTACTATTTTGGAGAAGTTTGGGTTTGGCCCGAACATTTGTGCATGGATTAAATTACTGTATACTAACCCAGAAGCTTCAGTTTGCATCAATAACATTTGCTCAGACTACTTTAAACTAGAACGTGGCACAAGACAAGGATGCCCTTTGTCACCACTGCTGTTTGCAATTGCCATTGAACCACTGGCAATACATTGTCGAAATACTGATCAGATAAAGGGGATTAGCAGAGAAGGACTGGAACAGAAAATCTCATTTTATGCAGATGACATGGTACTGTATATATCGGACCCAGAATATTCTGTGCCTGCAGTCTTAGCAGCACTCACAGAATTTCAAAAGCTCTCTGGTCTCAGAATTAATCTGAATAAAAGTGTACTCTTTCCGGTGAATTCGCAAGCATATAATATTAGATTAGACACCCTTCCTTTTATCATTGCAGAACAGTTTAAATACCTCGGGGTAAACATCACAAGTAAACATAAAGCTCTTTATCAACAAAATTTCGTCGTCTGTATGGAAAAAATTAAACAAGACTTGCATAGATGGTCAACCCTTCATCTCACACTAGCTGGAAGAATTAACACTGTTAAGATGAATATTCTTCCTAAGCTCCTTTTTTTATTTCAAAACATACCAATATACATTAATAAATCGTTCTTTAAGCAATTAGATTCAACAATAACCTCATTTATTTGGAATTCTAAACATCCACGCATCAAAAGAGCGACCCTACAAAGACAAAAGGCAGAAGGCGGTATGGCTCTACCTAACTTCCAGTTTTATTACTGGGCGGCAAATATACAGTCGATAAGAACCTGGACACAAATAGAAGAACATACACAGGCATGGACCGCAATAGAAGTAAAATCCTGCAGTACTTCTTTGTATTCCTGCTCTGTGCTCCAATAAACACACGTTATCGGCAATACACTAATAACCCAATTGTGCTCCACTCACTTAGAATCTGGAACCAATGTAGAAAGCATTTTAAGACGGAGAAGCTTCTTTCTGTGGCACCCTGCAAAAGAACCACCTCTTTCAACCCTCACAAACATATGCAGTTTTAATATCTGGAAAAATTTGGAATTAACTTGCTTAGAGATCTTTATATAGACAACGTCTTTGCATCCTATGAACAATTACAGTCCAAATTTAACATTCCAGCTACAAATTTCTTTCACTATCTTCAAATCAGGAACTTTGTTAAACAGAACCTTCCAGATTTTCCTCATCTTGCACCCTCATCCACGCTGGAAAAAGTATTGCTCAATTTCAAGGAGTTAGACTCCATCTCTACAATATATAAAATCCTTTTACAATCCCTTCCTTTCAAAGATCCAAGAGGACACTGGGAAAATGACCTCTCAATTAATATATCAGAAAAGGAGTGGAAAGTAGCAATGCAGAGAATTCACTCAAGCTCCATATGCGCAAAGCATACAATTATACAACTCAAAATTATATATCGAGCACATCTGTCTCGACTAAAACTCTCAAAATGTTTCCAGGGCATGATCCAACCTGCGAACGTTGCAACCAAGCCCCAGCCTCACTGGGTCACATGTTCTGGGCCTGCACCAAATTAACATTATTCTGGACAAAAATTTTAATTACCTCTCAGACAGTCTTGGACTCACAATCCCTCCTAACCCATTAACAGCTGTGTTTGGGGTTCTTCCAGAGGGTCTTAAGGTGGAGAAAGACAAACAAATTGTGATTGCATTCACTACACTGTTGGCACGCAGACTTATTCTGATAAACTGGAAGAACCCAAACTCTCCTCTTTAAGTCAGTGAGAAACCGATGTGTTATACTATTTGAAACTGGAAAAATCAAATACTCAGTTAGAGGATCTGTGCAGACTTTCTTCAAAACATGGCAGGATCTAATCAGTAATATTTTGAAATGAGTTTATAAAGCACAGAGAATTTGTTGATTTAGGTATTTTTTACAAGCCTTAAATTTTACACCATTTGGCTTGCTCTCTCTCTCAAGGGTGGGGATCGATCTGTTCTTAGCATAATTCTTTTTTTGTAAAACTTGATTACTATGTATTGATTATAATAAAATTAATAAAAAAAAAAAAAAAAAGAAGAGTTGTGACAAGAACTGGCCATTCAGAGCTCGCCGATCCTGTCCACCAAATGAACATCAAGTCGAAATCTGAAGGCCCCTAAAGTCCTGCTCTCCACCACACTCATTAGTCTCTTTTTCCATGTGTCTGTGTGAAGATAAACCTTATAAAATGTGAGTGGAATGTGCCCTTGATAAGTTCCCTAATGTGTTCCTATGTTCTTTTTGAAGACTTTATTTTAAAATCAATCCACTGGACTCATTCATTCCATATTCTTTCATTGATGTCCCCTCTAAATCCCCATTTGTTAAAACTGAACAGGTCCAAGTCCTTTAACGTCTCCTCAGAGCTCAGACCTCTCAGTCCATTGCTCTTTGTTGTTCCCCCTTCAGCTCCTGCTTTGTCTTTTTTGAAACACGGAGATCAAAACCAGAACTCCCGATGAGGCCACACCAGTGTGGATCTCACTTAAGCAGGACCTCCTTGGCCTTCATCTCCATACATCAGGGCGCTATATAACCTAACATCCTATTAGTCTTCTTCATCACATCTGAACAATGTATGTGTGTGTGTGTCTACGGTGACTCTCATGTCCTTCTCATAAGGTGTACTGTCAAATTCCAGACCCCCTGTAAAAAGGCTTGTGTATCTTTAAGGCGCTGAGGGCCTGTCACGTGAAAGCCATCGGGGTGTGTAGTGGCCTTGTGACTTTAGATACCACATGTGAGCTGGAAATGATGGAGACGACAGAGGAAGTTTAAAGTTTGTTGACCGAGACTGTTCTGTACTAATAATCATGTTAATAATCTACATCACTCAGTGTTTATTATTATTATTACCATAAATACATTTAATACCATTCAGTAGACTAGACAGTGTTTATACTCTGTTTAATGTAAAGCCTGCTGATAATAATTAGTGAGTTATTACATTGAATCTTTAAGAGATGTTATGTACTAATACAGGTGGACATCTGGTGCGTTACTGCATTGAGTCTGTGATTGTAAATGTCTTACGTTGATAGTTAATGTCTAGCTACAGCGCCACCTATTGGAGGTTTACTGTATTGCAGAGTGAAATAACATTCATATACAATATGTACTAAATGTTCTGTGTTTGTTGTTTACCGTGTTAGGACACACATACGCCTCCCTAAACTTACCTGTTCGGCTGTTCTGTGTCTGCTGGATTAACTCCTGTGTTCTGACCGACACACCACAGAGACTACAGCAAACTACAAGTCTGCCCTCCCTATATTTTAAAGCTAACTTGTCAACACCCCCATTGTCTATTCATATGTAACATGTCCTACTTTATATTTCCTTCTGTTAAACTTCCTCTGCCACCAGTGTGTCCAAGCCTGCCTGCTCTCCAAGTTTCTCTGGAACACTTCAGCCGATTCTCTATTATCAGTCCCCCCAGCAAGTTTGGTATCCTCATCAAACGTAACCAGCTTCTTGACTTGTGCATTAAAAAGGGCAGCAACCCCAACACTGACCCCTCATGGACACAACTTTCTACTACACCTCATTCTGACAAGGCTGGTCTCCACAAAACCCATTGGTTTCCTAATTTTGATCCAAGTTTGTAGACACCTGCACATCTTGAGGTCCCCCGGGTTCCAGTTTGATCACATCGTTCATATGGGACCTTCTTGATAGCCTTCTGAACACCCAGGTCAATAATCTCAAGCTGCCCATCTGAACCCGAGTGGACTGCTCACTAACACACCTCTTCTTGACATGTGCTGCTCAGTATGTGGGACTTTTCTTACTTCTTCACACTCTTTGCTCTTTCACTCTCCGTAGACTTTAAAAGCTCATCCCAGTTCATCCTTTGGAGACTTTGCCCTGTCTGATCACAATGCACCCTAATCAAATGAAACTCATCACCTCTGTTTTAGTTGACTCCCCTGTGTCTCCAACTCACTTGACACAAATTAGGATGAGGAAGCTCTGGGTGAACAGCAGCCCACCACACGGCCCTCACCAAAAAGAGGACATCTGACAAGGCGGCACCAGCAGCAGCCCACGTAAAGAACAAAAGCCTCCCAACAGTGCAACACTTTTAACATTTGTGCTTGGACAAAAAGTGTCCGAGATGCAGAACGTTCAGGACCTCAAGGCACACCATGACTAAAGTCTTTAAAGGCACTCGGCACTTTCTGATCTGCTCATTCTGCTTGGGCTCACCAGCTGAACTCTTCAAGTCTGACTGCTCAGCCTGACCACCTGAGGGGAACTGAAGACTCGCCGCTGTGAAGGCCAGGAAATCAAATGTAAGTGACCAGCACCACTGAACGCAGTGTGCCAACGACATGTGCCAGTGCGTATGCTGGGTATGGAGTGGGTGGCGTTTGGCATTATGTTGTGTTCTTTGGCAACGTGATCTGTGGTGTGATGACATTTGAAAGGTGCTGTTCTGGATGAGAGTCAATGAAGCTGATCTTATGAAGGTTCGTCTTTGTGACAGTCGCCATTCTTCTCTTTTTCAGTTCAGGTAGTGAAGCTCCAGTTTTCAGTCTGCTGAACCTCAGAATTTTTAAAAGGTGAGTTGCTGTTCTTCATGATTTGCTAATCCTTAGGAGTTTGCCTGCCTACCTCATCTTACAGACTGAACCTCTGGGCTCACATGACAGTGTGTGTGTGTGTGTGTGTGTGTGTCACAAGTGCAGGGCCCGTCTTCATTTGCTTGTCTCTGTCTCTCCATTTTCTCTTTGCTCTTGTTGGTGTTTCCTGGCCTTCCTTTTCTGTTTCACTCACTCCCTTCTCATTATCTGCTCCTAATTCACTTTCTCCTGTTATTAAGGGACAGCATTGTGTGGATAACCAGTAGTCCTTAAAATGAGTGTCCAGTGAGCCCAAAAGACATGATGGAAACAGAAAAAGTGATCAAGTAGATGAAAAATAAAGGGAAACGTCTGAGATGTGAATATCCTGTGCCTTTAAACCAACCTGAATGGGTATAAAAAGATGGCTGCTCTGCTTTGTAGGCGTGTGGCCTCGAAATATTTAGATGACCTGACTGGGAATGTCGGGTTTGCTGTGATGGTCCACGTTGAGAGCCCCTCCATGTTAAGGGGAGTGCGGTGTGGGTCTTCAACACTTCCAAATGGCTCTCCATCACTTTGAATCAGACGAGGCCGCTTATTTTTTAGTGAGCTCTCCAGGCTTTAAGAATGCCGTCTACCTCCGGGCTGCTCTTCATCTCTGGAGGATTTTATGCTTTAGATTTTCTGTGTTCGATTTCCCTACGTAGCGATGTATTCAATTAACTGGGGATTGAAAATAGATAGACAGATAGATAGATAGATATGAAAGGCACTATATAATAGATAGATAGATAGATAGATAGATACTTTATTAATGCCAAGGGGAAATTCCCATACTCCAGCAGCAGCATACTGATAAAGAAAAATATTAAATTAAAGAGTGATAACAATGCAGGTATAACAGACAATAACTTTGTATAATATTAACGTTTACCCCCCCGGGTGGAATTGAAGAGTCGCATAGTGTGGGGTCTCCTCAGTCCATCAGTGGAGCAGGACGGTGACAGCAGTCTGTCGCTGAAGCTGCTCCTCTGTCTGGAGATGATCCTGTTCAGTGGATGCAGTGGATTCTCCATGATTGGCAGGAGTCTGCTCAGCGCCCGTCGCTCTGCCACGGATGTCAAACTGTCCAGCTCCGTGCCTACAATAGAGCCTGCCTTCCTCACCAGTTTGTCCAGGCGTGAGGCGTCCCTCTTCTTTATGCTGCCTCCCCAGCACACCACCGCGTAGAAGAGGGCGCTCGCCACAACTGTCTGATAGAACATCTGTAGCATCTTCTTGCAGATGTTGAAGGATGCCAGCCTTCTAATAAAGTATAGTCGGCTCTGTCCTCTCTTGCACAGATCATCAGTATTGACAGTCCAGTCCTGTTTATCATCCAGCTGCACTCCCAGGTATTTATAGGTCTGCACCCTCTGCACAGTCACCTCTGATGACCACGGGGTCCATGAGGGGCCTGGTCCTCCTAAAATCCACCACCAGCTCTTTGGTTTTGCTGGTGTTCAGTTGTAGGTGGTTTGAGTCGCACCATTTAACAAAGTCCTTGATTAGGTTCCTATACTCCTCCTCCTGCCCACTCCTGATGCAGCCCACCATAGCAGTGTCGTCAGTGAACTTTTGCACGTGAATGTCAACTCGCAAACCGTATGCACAGATATCGTGTTCAGTTTTACGCTGCTTTTCAAGAAGATACCGCCATTCCCACAACAACAACAACATTTATTTATATAGCACATTTTCATACAAAAAGTAGTTCAAAGTGCTTTACCCATCCAAGAACATAACATTGGCCTACCTACCGCTGTACCGCTGTATGTGCTTCTTGCAATGCTCTTCATTGGCCATCAGAGGAGTTGGCGGGCCTGGCCCTGTCGTGCGTATCCCATATTACAGTTAGCGGGCGGGGCTCTGTGAGTTGGCAGGCGTGGCTCTCTGTCTTGCGTGCGTCGGTTAGTAAATGGTGGGCGGGGCTCTGTCATGCATATCCCATGAAGCAGGAGGAGGGTTAGAGTTGGTGGGCGGGGCTCTGTCGAGCGTATCCCATGGTCTTAGAGTTGGCGGGCGTGGCTCTCTGTCTTGCTTGCGTCTTGCATGCCCTTAGTGAATTACACAGTATACTGTAATACCTTATAAACAGGGGTAAGTCTGTGAGGTTTGAGGCATTTTGACAAAGTCTACATATTAATCATACAAAAGGGGAAAGCAGAGCACAATATTCCTCTACGAAGACAAAACAACAGCCATCCATCTTTGCGGCTGTTATTGTCTTCCTCCTGTAGCTGAAGCTGTTTGTCTCCAGATGAGTTCATTCACTGGTATGTCACTGCAGTGTAAGAGCCTGGAGAGGCGGCCATTTCACATGACGTTCTTCAGTCCAAAGAGACGCACACCATCCTGAGTGCAGGCCTAACTGACAAACATGGCCGCATGAAGGGCAGTCGTCAGCATTGTTAGTGTCTTTAGCTTCTAGAACTTACTAGTCTGGGCAAGGCTGAGCCCATGCAGGAGTGACACACTAACTTCTAGCTTGGAGTCTTTAGAAAAATCCATTAGCGTGAGGAACTTCTAATTGGGTCAGTGACACCGAAGACACAGAAGTGTGGAGGCTCCTTCAAATGTACCCTTTAAAAGTTTCAAACTTCTTCTGGAAATGCCGTTGTCTTTTTGATGAAATCAGCTGCATGGACCTTTGGTCTGTTAATACCACACACTTGAGAGGTGAAGGGGAGACTTCGTTATTAGCATCAGGAAGAAGGAAAATCAGGAGAATGGCCATTTAGTCGAAGCCATTTTAGCTTACAATTTGTGTCTAAAGATTTGGACAGAGAATCTTCACAGATTGAATTATTCGTGTAAACGGGTCCTGTCTGACATTTCTTTGAACTGATGCTGTGATGTGTGGGTCACAGACTTGCACAAGACAGAAGAAGTTGAGTTCAGGTTTCCAAACGAGAAAGTCAGCTTGTTGTAGTAAAGACATTCTCAAAGCCTTCATTCAAACAGGAGCTGTCACTTATACACATGCAGCATACAAGCTGTGGCGATGACTTTGTCCTTCATTCGCTCCCTTCTCAGTTTAAAATAACAAGCGAAGTCAGAAAGTGAGCGCACAGCACAGCCAGGACAGCGGCCACTTTTAAATGTCCCCCTCATCCACCAGTGGGCGACAGACACGTAACACGGCGAGCCTGCGAACTTGTAGTTAAACCAGCAGCGGACTGCCAGTCCCTGCCAGCGTCAGCAGAGTTTCAGCGCACAGCACTGTTAGTTGGGGGGATGTTGGGGGTCTCAAAAATCTCACAATACACAAATACGCTCACTTGTTGGCTCACAAAAAGGATCTAAAAATTCTGACAGCATTTCTCAAAAAAAAAAAAAAACTAAAACTAAAGAGTTTTAGTTTCTGGGTGACCTCAGGCTGCTGGCCACCTACGTATGTGTAAATACGGCTGATGCTGAACTGGCCTGTGAGCAAACCTTTACCATCCAGCAGCATCGGACTGTCTGATTTCCTTATATGCCATCTTTGAACGACACACTGTAAGTGATAGATTTGATATAAATGACATCCACTTGAACCTTCTAGCAGGATCAAAGATTCCTGTCCTGACATTTCATACACCGTTGGAGATGTTCCTGTCTAGGAGGATGTGTAATATGTCTGAGGACATTTTATTAACACGCCACCTGCAAATCTGAACACAAACTACATACTGCAAGGCAGGCAAAATCTGTGACATAATGGATCTTCTACCCCGACTACAACACTCTATGTCTGTGGACTTCGGTCAGGTCCCCCTAAAATGTGCCAACCAATTGAACTTGCATGTGGAGAATTTGTGGGGGATTCATGGAGGTTTACAAGGCTTGGCTTGCATCAGTTTCCACGCACTCTGGTCGGCTTCACTTAGATGGGTCATTCAGACTTCAGTCACAGCTAAAGCAACACCAGGCCCACTGTGAACCTGGCCTCTATTGGCTCATGAGACTCCATAATGGTGGCTGTCCTCCCTTCACCCACTGCTGAGTTGACAACAGTTGGGTCTGTTTAACAGCAGATGAAGACAAAGCAATCTCTGGGCCAAACCAGGGGTCCAGGCCAATACTGAGAATTGACCACTTATGTCTAAATCTTTTTTTCTTCTTCTGCTTTGGTTCTGTAAACTAGAAGACAATTCTTTGTCTCGGGTATCGTCATTCTAATGTATTCAAAGAGGACACTGGCACCCTAGTGGAGAGCGGAGAGCTAGGCCTCAAAAGCAAATAGGCTTCTATAGTCAAGACAAATAAAAAAGTGTTTTTTGTCACCCTCATAGTCTTTTAAGATTGCTCTTTGGGAATTAAGGCTCTAAAAAGTGCTGCATGCCAAGATGACGAACACTCACTCCTTACTCAAATACTTCCAGTCCATTAAGGTTACACATGAATGTCTTTTAATATTGGCTGGCGTCTGTTGCTGGTCTCCTTCTGGACCAACGGTGTGCAGCCTTCTTTAGTTTGAACGTCTGTGGGATCAGCCTGTGACTTTCACCTTCTCCTTTTGCAGACTGGCTGGAGCACATCGCCTTGCTGAAGTGTGAATTGCTGCCCAAGCGTCAGATCATTTGCAGTCGGTCCAATCGCACATCCTAATGCTAATTCACGTTCTACTTCTCAAAATTAGAGCGGTGTCTTGGATAACGGATGCTCTATTTTTGTTCACTTGTTAAACCTGGCAATAAAGAAAATGCTGGATATTGTAGAAGGTGAAGTTATTACTTCAGACAATATGGCCGTGTATTTTCGACGTTCTCGCTTTTCCTGTCGGATTCGATGCTCAGTTCTCCCTTGGTTGCCTCTTTGGGTTTTTGCCCTCTTTTATTTCTGACTACATCTTTGTGTAGTCAAGCATCTTCTGGTCCTTCTCACAATAATCTTTAGAGCCTCTATATGTCTCTTAACACCACGTCACCGTCATTTCCCTAATGCTTCCTTTCTTTAAAGTCCAGTACCACTGCCTTCACCGTATTTAAACCAATGTCCTTCTTGTAGACTTATCTCGGTCAACTGGAAGAATCCTAACTCTGCTATTCTAAGTCAGTGGGTCACTGATGTTACTGTAGATATTATTTGAAACTGGAAAAAATCAAATTCACACTTAGAGGATCTGTACAAAACATTTTCAGAACCTGGCAGGATCGAATCGATAACATTTTAGAATAAGCATTTAAATTGAGAAAGCAGGTTCTCTCCCCTCTTTTACTCCATTTATCTTAATTCATTTATTAATTTATCTATTTACTTATTTTTTACTAGTTTTAAGTTTTGCTCTGCTGGCCTAGCTCTCTTTCTCAGGGTTGGGATTGATTTGTTTCAAACCTTTATTTGTAAAACTTGAGTTATTTGAATGGAATGCTATTTGATTTTAATAAAATTAAAATAAATAATAAATCAATGTCCTTCTCCATATGAATGTATGGTCTGCCCTCACTCACCTGCTAGCACTAGCGCCCTCTGTTTTCAAAACTGTGTACTGCTTCATCCAGATACGCTTTTTACACTTTAAATCCTTCACACCAGAGACGTACACTTACTTTGGATTGTCATCTGCTACAGCAGTGGTTATTATCGGACTGTCCTGTCAGCTTCTACTGCCTCTTGCACCTCTCCCTGGTTTGGGCAGCCGAAAAGTTTCAACAAACCACAGAAAAGAGTCACAAAAATCTGGTGAAGGGACGTGCTGGGCTTACATGAACTGTCTGATCAAATTAACACGCAACGAAGCTCTGCATTTTGTCCATCACAGCACAGGGTACCCACGAGGGATCAATCTTTATGGAACTCGCAGGCTGGCATGTCTACACTTACTGTAGAAATCTACCCACTTGTATAGTAGAGCAGATGCTGTTATGCTGAGGTGAAGTGTCTGATATTTGATTTATTCATCAGTTGCAGGGAGCAGTTCAGGGGGTAAACCACCGTCAACAGGGGTAAGTTTGGCTCTTTTAAATATCCTTGAAAAGCAGATGTGCATTTTTATTGGCACTTTATGCCTGCTGATTGCCTCAGGCAAGAATACAACTGATTTGAAATCCATTTGTTGATTTCATTGCACTCCATCATCCACACGTGTCATGTGTAGAAATAAATGAATCATTTTAAGAATGACTGAAAGTATTTTCTTATGCTATGAGTACTTACTGAATTGTAAATGGATGTTTGTTTTCCTTGATAGTCACCAGCAGAGATTCCAGGCTATCCATCTGTGTTTGCTCGTTCATCTATTTTCTTCCATTCTTTGGTCTTCTCTGAATGGCTGAAACTTAGAATTGTTGTTTATGACTTACAAGAACATCAAATTAAGAGAGCTTTGTTAATAAATAGGAGTGTCCATTTCAGATGTCATCAAACAGATTGACGGCTCAGTAAGCGGAGGACACTTTCTGGATGTTGGCTCGACTATATGAAGTTTGCATCTTCTGCCATTGTTTGCTTGAGTTTACTACATATCCTGTCATTTCTTCCATTCCATCTGGCACACACACACACACATATATATATTATATATATATATATATATATACTAGCAAAATACCCGCTGCGAGTGTGTTAAAGAAGCTATGAAAAAGAAACATTTTAAAAATAATGCAACATGATTGTCAATGTAATTGTTTTGCCACTGTTATGAGTGTTGCTGTCATATATATATATATATATATATAGCTGATTACCGATTGGCTTCGCTCACTAAATGCAAGGGAAAAAAATAAAATGTAGTCTATAAGTTATTAAACAGTAAAACAATAACGTTTTAAGAAGTAAAGATACATTGAGCACTACTGGAGTGGTTTCGGCTAAACTACATTTTAAAGACGGTATAACACAACAGGTAAGTAGTACTAACAGCAGCTAAAATGTATATGGATCATCTCTCGGTAGTAGATCCCTTTTGAAAGGCGCTACGCGACGGCTGCGGTATAGAAATTACATTTTCTATGTGAATGTTCACATTTCTGCCTGTGGTAATGTGCCTTACCGGCATTACCAGCAATTAAAGAAAATTAGTTTTGTGTCCTCTGCAGTGTTAAGAGAGAAAGGCTGTATTTTCGGATGAAAGGAAAAAAGGTGTAAAGAAAGGAAACTTGCCTTTATCTTTTACAAAGTGTAGAGAGACGTCTTCGCTGACGATATAAGTGCCTTTTGGGGAGCATCGCGGCGGGCTCGTGTAGACTGGAGAGACAGCCCTGCCATTAACCGGTCGGGATGGCAATGTTGCTCCTCCGCTCCTGTGCGTGTCTTCCGCGACCCGGCACTTAAACATTTTTCTCGCACGTTTGCTGAGTTTGTGCCAAACACTAGTGTATCCCTGACCATCTCATCTTCGTTTGCATAAGCACAGCCCTTCACCCGCGAATCGTTTGCATAAGCACAGTCCTTAACCCGTGAATAATTAGCGGCAGTGTTTCTATTGGATTGCCGCTGACGGACGGCCTTATATGGGCAGGCACTAAATTACAAACGCCAGCAGCAGCCTGTCTATGAACTTAATTTAAACTTTAGGTTTACACCGTGCTTTGTTTCCGAAGTAGCAGCACTCATGAATATGGTTGTATATGTCACTCGCTCGCTTCTTATTGTTTCGCTGCCTTCTCAATTATATAATGCATGTTTTCTTCAGCGCTTTTTTTAGGTCTTCCTGGTTTTCTATGTACTGCGTGATTACGTGGGAGGCGTGATGATGTCAAACGAAACTCCGCCCCCACAGCTTTTGAGCTCAACTCCATTACAGTAAATGGAGAAAAACAGCTTCCAGTTATGACCATTACGTGTAGAATTTCGAAATGAAACCTGCCCAACTTTTGTAAGTAAGCTGTAAGGAATGAGCCTGCCAAATTTCAGCCTTCTACCTACACGGGAAGTTGGAGAATTAGTGATGAGTCCGTCAGTCAGTCAGTCAGTGAGCGAGGGCTTTGCCTCTTATTAGTATAGATCAGTACTCCTATCCCAAATAAATCAGAAATAGTTTTGTTAATTATATTAGTTTATTTACTAATGGAAAATTTTGATGTCTTTTACTCAAATTATACAACAACAACATTTATTTATATAGCACATTTTCATACAAGAAAAAGTGTAGCTCAAAGTGCTTTACAAAATGAAGAATAGAAAAATAGAAGACAAAATAAAAAATAAAAATAAGTCAACATTAATTAACATAGAATAAGTAAGGTCTGATGGCCAGGGTGGACAGAAAAAAAAAAACAAACTCCAGACGGCTGGAGAAAAAAAATAAAATCTGCAGGGATTCCAGACCAAGAGACCGCCCAGTCCCCCTTCTAGTCAAAGCTAAGTGACACAAGCTGTGCTGCTGAAGTCCAGTATCATCACCGATATATTCAAGGTAGGAATGATGAAAACGCGGAGTCTTTGGAACAAGCACAGTCTACTCTCTTCTGCTGTTTTAACCCTCATTCACTGCTCTCTGCGTTCAGATTACAAAGAAAAACCAATGCCTTTGCATTTGTTTATTTATTCATTTTACAAAATGTTTCTAATTCGTCTATGTACATATATCACATCTGAAGCTGAAGCTTATTGCATTTGCAAAGCAGGAACAATACCCGGTCGGGACACCAGTCCATCTCCAGGAGGACCCACACACACACACACACACTCAGGTCAAGTTAGCAACACAGTTTCACTCAGCCTGCATGTCCCTGAACACTGGAAAGAAACCAAAGGAAACACACAGACACACACAAGTGTACAGGAGAACATGCAAAGTTAATGCAGGGAGCACTTGGGGTGTGAAGCTCGGTCTATTTGTTGAAAAACTGCAGAGCTGACTACTGTACCATCCCCATTTACCATTCGCCCTGTAGCCTATGCACTAAAATGGTTACAAAAATTGCAGTTGCAAGTGAAGGTGCAAAACAACTTGTGGCTACCGCAGGAACTTACACGTGGCGTTTCATATTGATCCACTCCATTGTTCTATAAAAACAAGCAACTTTTATTTTCCATGTTATATATTTCCACAGTCATAAATGAAACTCCAAACAGACACGGTAAGAAAACCGTGTGTTACCACAGCCCTATTAATCCACGGCCAAACTTACAATAACTTCCCATCAGTCCCATTACCCGGCACCCCTTCGTAAAGTAACAATATCCAATTAAAACTGAATAATTATCTAGCCCCATACTATAAACTAATCCTGAACTACAAAAATATATTTAGCATTATTTCAAATTACCTGAACATAAAAAGTTAATACAGAACTTAGACTTAGACTGGTGTATTAATAACTCAGAAGTCACAGTTATAGTCCCTGGATTCAGTAATGGTATTTTTTTCCAAAATGCGTCCTTGTCATCGGCCTTTTCAGTGAATTCCTGAAAGCAGTGTCCTCACAGAGCGCTGGCACATGGGCCTACAAGGACTGTGGTCGTGAACTTTAGGTACAGCAACAGACAAGGGAGAGCAACCCAGAATCCACCACATTTAAGGTGAATTCCGCAACTCAGATGCCACGCATCAAGGAGCCACTTGACATGATTCGCACTCAATGGGTGTCTCTGATGTCTTCCTGTATCTATTACTCAACCAAGGTTAAACATTGAAGTGGACGAGGGCTCACAAGAGCCATCCTCCAGTTGGCAACAGTTTGGAATATCCTGGATGGGGCGAAAGCCTTCAAAATATCACTTTTTACCTTCTCCTTCCACAGCCGCCTGTTTCCCCTTACCACTTTGAAGTCTGATGTCATAAAGATGACCCCCAGAAGAAGTTGCAACAGACTTTAATAATAATAATAATACTACATTTTATTTATATTGCCCCTTTCACATGCCCAAGGTGCTTAACCATGTTGGAGACGTGAACTCCGTCGCAGAGGAATTTACTCCATCATCTTTACTCTTAGAGGACTTGCACCCCTTTTCCTTAGTTTGCTCTTGAATCCCTTGTATTTGTTCAGAAGGCACCTGACCCCTTCATGAGGAGACTAATTCCTCCTCTTGTTGACTTAAACTGCAATCTGGGCAGGCACTCTTGCCCCCTTTTTATAAAGCCGGCTCGCCTTTTTCACGTCTTCAAACAACTTACAATAGGATGATGAGCGAGTCTTCTGATTCTCCTGAACATTTTTCCTTTTCTCATCTTTGAGACATCAACGATTAATTGATTTCATTTGTCTTCCATTCTGTGATATGACTTTTGTTTGCACTTTTTATTTATCTAACTTGCGCTTTACTCTAGTTTGCTCTTATCGGCATACTCTTTCCCATCTCCCCTACGTTGCTTTATCTTTCGCTTTTCCTTTTCTTTTTCTGTTGCAGCCCCCAAGAATTAAAGGTAGTCCATATCAATGGCCGCAACATACATCCGGATCAGTGTGTGGTCCAGCGCTGCAATGGACACTCTCAGGCAGTCTGGCTCCTGACTCACTAAGCCATGCATTTTGGGAATGCACAAAATTGACGTTTTTTTTGACCAAAATCTTGACCTGCGTCTCTGACAGCCTTAGAATAAGCACACTGGACCCATGATCAGTTGTCTAATGGTATTAACTGCTTTGTCATCTCTTCAATGGCTTTGCGGTTTTCTTTTCTTCTTCTCTTTCATTTTTTGAATGTTGTTTGGTTTAGTTTATTTGTTTTTTCAATGTCGTTCTTTTCCCTGTATTTCACTGTAATCAATTTGAAGTAAAGGGCAGTTTCTGGTTTGTTACTACTATATGTTTCATCTGTAGAATGCCACGGTAATGTCCTAGTTTTGGAAAATGAGATTGAAAAAAAAAGAAAAATTCATGCAGTGGGTCAGAAGGGGCGACTTAAGTGACAGCCTTGTGCTTTAGATCTAAGTTCTTGAACCATTACTGCAGACTTTAGGACACCTTCACGCCTATTCAGGGCCTCCTCAACAGGTGACAGATGGGCTTGATTTTTACTTGAGAAGCAGCAGGTGCTCAGCTCACCAAAGTCCGCCTCAATATCCCAGCACCATCCCAGTATCTTGGTCTTTCTGTGGAGTGACCTGCACCTCAATGTAGCTAAACCTGATGTGTGAACCGCTTCACAGAACAGGCTGTTTGGTAAAGGTTCAAGTATTTCACTTAAGCAAAAAAAGGACACAGCAAACGGTCAGTGAACACGTCAGGCAGAATCCGATTCATCACGGGAGGGAGAGCAACTTGGTGTGTCTGAAAACAGAAAGTGTGAAGTGACCGTGTGAGAGTTTTGTCACAACACTGTAGACATTTGAATGACAATGACAAGAGAGACCAGGAAGTGGAATGAGAACCAGCTGGAGCTGAGGGTTTGCCTTCATTGGGATACTTTCTGTTTCTATTCCACCTCCGTTTGAGATGGAGGAGCACAACAGTATGAGAAAAGCATTCTGCTGTGGAATTGCATGTTGTAGTCTGAAAGGTGTCAAGACACTGAGAACAGGCGGGCTCATTAATTTCTGGCATTACTTTTCATTTCAGACTCAGCAAGAAGTTGCCAACACTAAAGTAGAGAGGTGTGACTTATATAAGATTAAAATGGAAAACATAAAATATTGAAGTAGTTGTAAACAGCTGTAGATCACTAGCTGTTAAAATTAATAAAACAGAAGATAAGATCGCAGAAACGCAACGCAAACTGTCTAATAAACTGCAGCAGTTGGACGACCAGAATAAAGAAATTGAAGATCTGGAAGAACAACTGAGACGATAGACGCCTCAGTTTAATGGTACAGTGGGGCAAAAAAGTATTTAGTCGGCCACCAATTGTGCAAGTTTTCCCACTTAAAAAGATGAGAGAGGCCTGTAATTTTCATCATAGGTATACCTCAACTATGAGAGACAAAAATGAGAAAAAAAAAATCTAGAAAATCACACTGTCTGATTTTTAAAGAATTTGCAAATTATGGTGGAAAATAAGTATTTGGTCACCTACAAACAAGCAAGATTTCTGGCTCTCACAGACCTGTAACTTCTTCTGTAAGAGGCTCCTCTGTTCTCCACTTGTTACCTGTATTGATGGCACCTGTATGAACTTGTTATCAATATAAAAGACACCTGTCCACAACCTCAAACAGTCACACTCCAAACTCCACTATGACCAAGACCAAAGAGCTGTCAACGGACACCAGAAACAAAATTGTGGACCTGCACCAGGCTGGGAAAGACTGAATCTGCATTAGGTAAGCAGCTTGGTGTGAAGAAATCAACTGTGAGAGCAATTATTAGAAAATGGAAGACATACAAGACCACTGATAATCTCCCTCGATCTGGGGCTCCACGCAAGATCTCACCCTGTGGGGTCAAAATGATCACAAGAACGGTGAGCAAAAATCTCAGAACCACACGGGGGGACCTATTGAATGACCTGCAGAGAGCTGGGATCAAAGTAACAAAGACTACCAACAGTAACACACTACGCCGCCAGCGACTCCAATCCTGCAGTGCCAGACGTGTCCCCCTGCTTAAGCCAGTACATGTGCAGGCCGGCCTGAAGTTTGCTAGAGAGCATTTGGAGAATGTCATATGGTCAGATGAAAACAAAATAGAACTTTTTGGTAAAAACTCTACTTGTCGTGTTTGGAGGAAAAAGAATGCTGAGTTGCATCCAAAGAACACCATACCTACTGTAAAGCATGGGGGTGGACACATCATGCTTCGGGGCTGTTTTTCTGCAAAGGGACCAGGACGACTGATCCGTGTAAAGGAAGGAATGAATGGGGCCATGTATCGTCAAATTTTGAGTGAAAACCTCCTTCCATCAGCAAGGGCATTGAAGATGAAACGTGGCTGGGGTCTTTCAGCATGACAAATGATCCCAAACACACCGCCCGGGTAACAAAGGAGTGGCTTCGTAAGAAGCATTTCAAGGTCCTGGAGTGGCCTAGCCAGTCTCCAGCTCTCAACTCCCTATGGGGTTAAAAATTCCGTGTTGCCCAGCGACAGCCCCAAAACATCACTGCTCTAGAGGAGATCTACATGGAGGAATGGGCCAAAATACCAGCAACAGTGTGTGAAAACCTTGTGAAGACTTACAGAAAATGTTTGATCTCTGTCATTGCCAACAAAGGGTATATAACAAAGTATTGAGATGAACTTTTGTTATTGACTAAATACTTATTTTCCACCATAATTTGCAAATAAATCAAAAAAAAAAATCAGACAATGCGATTACCATGGTAGTAGTTGGAGTCTGACTGACTGTGGGGTGGACAGGTGTCTTTAAAGAGCTCAGACAGGTGCTACTAATTAAGATTACGAAGTGGAGTAGAGGTGGACTTCTTAAAGGCAGAGTAACAGGAGAGCCAGCATTCTTGCTGATTGCCAGGTGGTCAAATACTTATGTGCAGCGGTACAATACAAATAAATTCTGTACAATTTATAAAAGGTGATCTCCCGAATTTTTATTTGTTTTTTTAATTCTGTCTCTCACAGTGGGAATGCACTTGCAATGTGAATATCAGACCCCTCCATGATTTAAGTAGGAGAACTTGCAAAATCGCAGGGTATTCAAACACTTATGCTCCTCTCTGTAAATTAAAGCAGTTGGACGACAACAAAAAAAAAAAAAATTGTGCGACTTATATAATATGAGGATTAAACGGAAAACATTATCAGTTCATGCCGTTCTTCAGAGTTGTAAATCACTTACTGTTAAAATTGAAAAAACAGAAGATCAGAGAAAAGCAACAGCAACTATCAGATAAATTAAAGCAGTTGGACGACAACAATAAAGAAATTGAAGATCTGGAAGAACAACTGAGACGATAGACGCCTCAGTTTAATGGTAAGTGTGAAAATGTTTCTACTAAAGATCTGAGATGAGCCTTTGTAAAGCACAGGGAACCAAATGACGGTGTGCTGTTGGCATCAGATTAATTCCAACACTTCACAGCCATCCTCTTTCTTTGACATTTGTGACACGTTTGTCCAATTTGAACACGTGCACTTCGGCCCAACATGTAAAATCTATACAGAGAGTGACTGGGCAGACTGGGATGTCGGCATCGATCGGACACCTTGGCTCTGTGTGGATGACCTGCTCCCTGTTTGTCCAGTTTGCTTCACTCACGACTGGACTTAAATACAATGAGGTTCAAATCACCAAAACCAGCGGTGAAGCACACATTGTGGGAATCTTGTGGCCACAGTGATGCAAATGTCTCCAGATCTACAGAGGTGAGCTCTGTGTTTGTGACGGAGTAGAGAAGAAAGGCAGAATGTTCTGGAAGTATGATGGCTGCCGATTCATTTACCTTTTGTTCTTTCTTCGCAGGCTGGGACCACCATAGAAATTTTTCTGAGTGTTTGTTTTCCATTCCAGTGTTGTTGGTTCTCTGTTTTTTTTTTTTGTTATTCTTTTGACAAATCGAATTAAAGAAAACAATGTTCATCAGGTACTTGTGAGACGTTTGGTTTTGTTTGTTGTTTCTTAACTCCATGGATTTGACAACATGCTGGTTACTCTGTAGGATGGCAGCTTCCACCTGTGCAGAAAAGTCCCACATGTCCCACCGCAAGGCACAGGTGATGCACTTGGCAGAGTGTGCAAGATCAGCCAGGGTGCATCAGCAAGCTGGACATAAGTAGGCAGAGAAAGATGGGAGAGTTAGAGGAACAAAACGGAGCGGCCAGCTGGGTGGGGAGTGCTAGGGCTGCATCTTTACTTCTCCAGTTTGCAGCCCACCTTCACTGATGACAAGCCCACAAGTGACACGGAGCAATTCAAATCAAACCAGAGGACCAGAGCCATACACGTATGTACTGTATGTGTGCATCTTCTGCTGATGAAGAGTCCAGTAGCGACAGAAGAGGAAACATCAGATTCAAGTCCCTTTGACCCATGCCTGGGGACCATTGTACTGCACTACGGAGACCCAACGGTGCAGGTAGTCACTGCCATCGGTCTGACGAGGCTCGAACGCTGATGATCAGCACGCATCACTAAAAGACAACGGTGCCTGTGTAGCGGCTTTAAAATGGTTGCTGATGCTTTCAAGGAAGACAGACACACCAATATCCGGATTCTGCAACATCGCCATCCAACTACAAGACAAACAGTAAGGGGCACAATCAGCACACGCAGCGTCAAGCAGAGCTCTCCGTCTCCTGCAAAAGAGTCATCCAGCTTTTTTTTTTACACATATACAATAAATACAAATTTAACAAATGCATATAAACAATAAAAATGAAGGATAATAATTAACGTTGCAACATACCTACAAGACAAGCAGTGAGGGGCACAGTCAGCACACGCAGCGTCGGGCGCTCTCAGTCTCCTGTAACAAGCCAATGAATATGCTAATGAGGCTGGGTCTCTGTTAAACCAAACACTTTTAAAATCCATTTCTGCCGACCAAAAGTGACAACAGAACCTTAAAACACATCAATAACCACATGACGTGGTGTTTCCATGCAGTTTCAGACAGAATACAGTAATTCAAAACTTGTCAGCTTACACGAGAGACGGAGAGTATTGAGAAACGCCTACCTGTAAAACCGCCATTGAGCTTTTGCCAGAAGTCGGCTGTATGCAACATGTGCGTCCTTTGGGTGTTACATTAATTAAAGCCCCTCCGCTACAACAGGCAAACAGGAACTATATACAAAAGATACACTGATTGCATTCACATTAAACAAAATTCACAATATACAAAACAGAAGAATTTCAGTATTAAAAAAAAAATAGTTTTTAGAATGTTCACAAAAATAAAACATAATAAATTAACTCAGCCACACCTGTCCATTTCTCAAACCCACCTGCCCACATTAGGACGGCAGGCAGCCATGATACCACTTGACTAATTCTGAATGATTTATTTTAGGCACTATAAGATAGATAGACATGAAAGGCACTATATAACTGGTAGATAGTGTGAAAGGTCATAATCAGTACTCATCTCCCAATTAAATGAGTGATAGTTTTTTATGTAATATCAATTTATGCAAGGAAATGTTTGATATCTTTTAACCCGTAACTTCTGGCCAAAGCTAAATAACACAGGCTGTGTGTTGCTGAAGTCCAGTATCTTCACTGATATTTTCAGGGTGTACCTCACCGGCATGTCTTTAGACTGTGGGAGGAATCCCATGCAGACACGGGGACAACATGCAAACACCACGCAGGGAGGATCCGCAAAACGAACCCGGGTCTCCTAACTGCGAGGCAGCAGCGCTACCCACTGCGTCACCCTGCTCCAATTCATTGCGATTCAATTTGAGGGCACTATTTGGGTTATTTGTGTGTAATACTATCTAAAAGATCAGCATCAAAAAAGTCTCGGAAGTACTGAATGGGCAGTCTGATTTCATCAGCATCAGGAAGAGCAGCTTGTCAAACCGGAATGTCTTTTGCAGAGTTCTGTTGTTGCACCGTCTTCCACTTTTGCTGTGTTCTCCTTGCAGTAGCACTGGTGCTACCACGTGCATCATGATTGCTGTCAGAGTCTTCATCACTGCTGCTTTCATCTCCAGAAACATCACCTTGTGATAAAGGTGTAGGTCTGTAGTCTTCATCGCTATCCTTACGGTCACTGAGACAGCTGTCATCTCTTTCAAATGGTGGACCCCTGATTTAAAGTCCACCAGCTCGCTTCCCGTACTAAGTTGATGTGTTCATGTAGTTCTGCCTCAAATAAAGGGCGGAAATCACATTTATATCCCAGTATGCTATTTATACATTCATTCTAGAAATTAAATAGGATCATAATGCAAAGCATTTGAAATCAATGCGCAGGAATTCGAATTTCTCCGATATTGCACCTAAATACAATATTATTCATATGCAGCCGTTATTGCCGAATGTAGCGAAAAAGCGACAAAGCGAAAACGGCGTATAACCTTCGAAATTTCCGTCACATGAAGTCTGTTCTGAAATATTAGCAATAGAAGAAAACAATAAGCTTATCTGTATTTTATCTTAGCGCAATCTTCTCTCTCTCGTTCTCTTCATTCATCAGCCTCTCAAAGTCCTCTTTCCATCTTCTCAACACGCCCTCCTCTCTTGTGAGGACGTTTCCATCCTTATCCTTTATCACCCTCACCTGCTACTCATCTTTCCCAGCTCGGTCCCTCTGTCTAGCCAATCGGTGCAGGTTCTTTACTCCATCTTTAGTGTCCAAAATCAAAAGAGCTCTGTGTGAATTTAAAACGAATGATATAATTAGTATGAAAATATATACCATGTTGTGAAACAGAAACGTCTCCAGGATTGTTTTATATAATTTTTAAGAATTAAGTTGTCTTTATATAGAGCTGTGGTCAAGCTCTCTGAGAAGATGCTCCTTAGATAACTTTAAAGGTACACAGGAGACAAATAATCACGAAACAAATGTCGTGCTGCAGTTTGTGAGATGTGTGTGATTGTGTGTTAAATACGCATAGGGAGCTTGACTATTTAACGAATCTGAGATTAAAGTATTTGAATATATTATGTTGAGTTGTGGGCGGCACGGTGGCACAGTGGGTAGCACTGCTGCCTCGCAGTTAGGAGACCCTTAAGAGTTTGCTTCGCTGGTCCTCCCTGTGTGGAGTTTGCATGTTCTCCACATGTCTGCGTGGGTTTCCTCCCGCAGTCCAAAGACATGCAGGTTACGTGGATTGGCGATCCTAAATTGTCCCTGGTGTGTGTGTGTGTCCTGTGGTGGGCTGGTGCCCTGCCCTGGATTTGTTCCTGCCTTGTGCCCTGTGTTGGCTGGGATTGGCTCCAGCAGACCCCCGTGCCCCTGTGTTAGGATATAGCAGGTTGGATGATGGATAGATATTTTTGAAAATATTGCACTTCTTTAGCCTGGAAAAATAATATCATAAAAAGTTGTGAAAATCTGGTGAGCTGAGTTCTCAAGTGTTAGTCTGTAAAATCCGCGTTCACTTGTTTGCATGTAAACCATTAGGAGATGTTTTAAGTATCGGTTCCGTTGTCTTGTTTCTTCCTCCTAACTAAAAACCATTTTAATGTTGTGCATTGCTGTCAAATTCTGCTAATGTCCTGTCCTGTTCCTGCTCATTCCACTGGATATCCCATCTCATTTTAAAACAAATCAAATATTTCTTTCCCACGCATTAATTAGTGTGTCGACTGTTTCAAATGAATTCCCTCACTCTACGCTGTAACAGGGAGTGAAGTGTTTGTCTCTCTCTAATTAACTAAATGGGTTCCTCGTTTTTATTCTGCACCCTTCCCTTCAGGCTTAAGAAGCTCTCCATATTTGTACACCGTATACTAGATAAAGGAATACATGGACGCTGCTCTGTGATGTTTTACACTCACGCATGCCAATATGGTTACATTTCTACACATGGCCACAGTTCCAATGTGTCTTTTTTAGGCCGTTTGCACCGTTGGCCAGACACTCACTGAGCAGATGTTAACCTTAAATAGAGTTAACTCTTCATCGGGGTTCGGTTCACTTTAAAAATAAATGCAGTTTTCTCAAGGTGCCCACAAACTTCACATCCACACATGCCATCTTGGTATCCCTCAAGATCTGGCTGAGCCGTCACCAGCCTGTCTGGGTGGCACTAGAAGCACGCGATACTGTAAAAGGCTCATCAAACGTCTGTGTTTTCTGTACTCAACCTGCTCTTACAGGTGCAAAAAATGATAAAAATCCCGAAGCTCTGCCCTAAAGAACAAGTGGGCACCAGCTTCACTCCTGTCTACAACAACTCTGCTCAACATTCCACTTCACATTTCAGGGGTCTCTGGATCAGGTGCCCGAACTCAGAAAACGGGCCAATGTTATCCCAATAGCCAGACCTCCATGTCCAAAGCCTTCAATTCAATGACTTCAGACCGGTGGCCTTAACTTCTCATTTATGAAATCCTTTGGGAAGCTTAAGAACAGGGGGCTGTTACACGACCCCCAGGCAAGGCCGGACCCCCATCAATGTGCATACAAAGCACAGAGGTGGGTGGAGGACAACACAGCAACACTTGTGAAGTTTTTGTACCAGAACTTGAAAGGAGCAAGAAGGCCGTTTGCCAATTTCTGTCTGCTTTGATCAATAAATTCTGTTTTAATATTCACTTGTGGAGTTGAATTTTAGACGTTTTGAGGAAACATCCAGAAGACAAAGAATGAGCGTCGATGTCTGTCTGTCTGTCTGTCTGTCCAACACATTTCATCCTGTGGATTCTCTCACGTCTGCCATCTCATAGACCACAGAACCACCTGAGCCCAGCCTGCTGTTAGCCTCTTATTGGGGACGAGCTGGCAATTTGATTGAAATTCAGTTGGTAGCAAAGCTCAAGAATTTTGTCTTCCAGAAAGAATCAGAAGACTCCACGGTGGTTCACTGCTGGCAAAGTTCTTCTCAGTGTGAAAAGTGTAAAGGATTTAGAAAAATCTTTTCCCCTGCTTTGGCTTCACCAAATATGTAATGGGACTTCAATTCCCATCAGTCAAGAAGTGCGCTGGGAATGTGGTGAGTAAGCCTTCATCAGCTCACACAAAGTTTAAACATGAGTACTGGTCAAACTGGGATGTCATCTAAGACTGCAGGCTTCTGCTAAGTTACAGCTTGAGTGCCATCTTCCTTTCTTTCCACACCCCCAAAAGACTCTAAGCACACATTGTAGTCAGTTTTATGACTGCAAAATTGCACCCAAAATTAAATTTAGTGTGCATTTTGTGAGATCTCACATGACGGGACACATCTCTTTCATCACCACCAGTTAGAGTTGGTGACGTTGTATTTTACATAACCCGATTTGGGCCACTGGACAAGGACACCTGAGTGTGCATCAATCAAACATGGAATTAGGAATTTCATTGTAGGCCAACATAATGAGTGGGATGGAAGGAAGGTGCACCAGGACTGGCGTTTAGCAGTAATGGATGGGGGTCCCATACCCAGCTATACATATACACTCGTTTCTGGCTGTCATACGAATGTTCAGGTCATATACAGGAAGGACAAAGTGGATCGAACATCCTGACCAGGAGGAGTAGTGGCCCCTTTCTGACTCAAGAAACCACATAAATGGGACAGTTGAAGACCACCTCCCAAACGCAGGTCATTCCTACATACACTGGGTGGCAGCATCCCTTGTGGACACCTGCAGTGAGTTGTGGTCTCATAGGACTGCCTTGTTGACTTCCATGGGAGCCGCCAGGGGGAGTTAAAAGGAAGTGAAGGCCCGGGGGTCTGTCTGACCCGGAAGTGCTTCCTGAAGACAAGGGTTTAACTTAAATAAATGACTTTAAGTATCACACACACTGGTACAGTTTAACAAAATAGGGCCTAAAGCAGCATACAAATTGGAAATGGCCAGTAGACGGCCCATCAGACTGGGACAGGTGAACTGTTTTTTAACAGACTTCAACAGGGCTGTGAGGCTCAGGCCCAGGAGAGCCTTGATGGCAGCAGACTTTCATTCCTGCACATTTCTCCATTGCTAACCAATTCCTAATGCTAATGGAAGATACCGAGTTGCCTTGGTTTTAACTAATGTCCATTTTAAAGATTTCATTTTTCCTTTGATGTCCATTTTAAAGATTTCATTTTTCCTTTGACACCATCACATAGTGTCTTTATCTGGAGACCTTTGTGTCTTTAGGTTTATCGTCTCTTGTATTTGTCTATGTGATATTTGTTGTCTGTGGGGAAAGAAATACAGGCAATTGAGGTGGCAGCTAAAAAAAAAGGACCCTTTGACGCAAACTACAGTCAGTGTTACTGGGGTTGCCTTGACAACAGATCATTGTGCCGGAAAATCAGAAAGAGAAAATGAAAAAAAAAACAGTCCATCAGAAAGCCGTCGCGGAGAGAGAGAAGCAGGCTGAGTGGGCACACTACTGGGCACACGTCTGACTTAACGAGATCAGATCCCAGCTGGGTGATCGGACGGCGAGTGTGACCACCTTGAATACGATGAGGCCCAGTGGCGCTCAGATCTGACCGTCCTGTGTGTTCCAGACCGGCAGTGGCGGACCGTGCATCTCACACCTAGGCCTTCAGTAGTGCTCCGTCTGAATCAACCCGCCCCTCAAAAACTAATTTATGGTTATAAAAACCATCTTCATATGCAGAAATACAGTATAAAGAGCCGCTGCATCGCAGACAGATAACTCCTGTAGCCACAATATAAGCCTTTATTGAATAGACAAACCAGGGGTGAACAAGTTCTTTTCTACTGCAGCCAGAGCTGCGACACACATAAAAAACATCAATAATAACTCATAAACTTGCAATATTATTTAGGAAAATCGCAACATTTTACTCACCAAAAATTTGGATTATTTGTAAACAAAATCCTTCCTCCTCTCTTTCCTCGTAAACAGTTCAATTACTCTGTCGTACAGATTATCCGTGCGCTTCAGTTCCATCAAAAAGTCCCTTTCTATCGCCATCAAAACTAATGCTGAAAGTCAAACCTGCCCTGTCGTATTTCTGGCATAAGTTTTAATTCACTTTAGGGCTGAAAATGTCCGCACAACAGAAGCAGTGGACACGGGAATGCTCACCGCCAAACATACCAATGTGACCAGCCGCCCCATGCTCTCATTCAGATTTTTCTGATGAAGGAAGTCAAGGAGATCAGTGGGAAATTTTCCTGCAAAACCATCCTTGGCATACATTACAGTCAGTTCTGTTTTCAACCGAGACAGATCAAAAACCGCTCCGTGGCTCTTGTGTTAAACTGGAGAAGGCCGCATGCGTGAAATTTTTCTTGTATTCCCGAAACTTATGGGGGTCGAGGAGGGTGACAAACATCAGTTTTTTGTGGTCTTGAAATCTGGTCTGTGTCTGGCAAATAATATTGTCCAGAATCCTGCCATGGAGTTGGCGGTAGTGCGCGCGACGATCTTGTGCTCGGAGCGCCTGCGGTGCGTTCAGTGGCCTCGTAGAGTTCCTCATATCGGCTTCTATTCAGTCAATGGGTCTGAATACGGTGACGTTGCTGTACGCCTGCTAGAAGGCCCTACTGACACCAACTCAAAATCTGATTGGTTGAAGCAACAGGTTAATCGACGTGTTAGAGGTCCTGCAGAACGGATTGTAAAGGCCTTTCTGCCTTGCAACAAATGATGGCTGAAATGTGATTGGTTAAATGCTTTAATACGAAAATACATGTCTGGAAGCAGCACAACCATCGGAAAAGCTATTAAAGGAAGCGGACAGACTATTTGGAATTATTTAATAAGTATTCATGGACAAAATATAATTAACATCAGTTTGTGATTTAGATATTTTTTTAGGCCAGCAGAGAAGGCCTTGCAGGCCCTGACGGCCCACCACTGCAGACGGGTGACAATTAACTGAATTTTCTTTCTATATATGTTGGAATAGAAAGGCTACATTGAACCCAAGACGTAAGAGCAAACCAGCGGCTGTTCTCATTGCATTGCACTGGCTGTCCTATAAAGGGGACTGTGCTCTGTGTAAGTTTGTCAACCTTAACAAACGGCCGCCAAGGTCACCTAATGGATTGACTAGTTTCGACTTCAGTCTCAGCCGAACGAAGGTCACACAGCGAGAGATTCAGAGAGACGAAATCCGTATTGACCCCAACTCTCTCTTCTGTTTCTTTTTCCGTTTTTTTTGGGGTGGCGGCCTGCGCCACCACCACCTACTCAAAGCATCATGATACACCAACATTGATAGACTGAAAGCCAGAAGTCTACGTGACCATCATCATCAGGGGCCTCATGTATAACGCCGTGTGTAGAACTCGCACTATAACATGGCGTAAGCACAAAAGCCGAAATGTGCTTACGCACAGAAAAATCCAGATGCAGGAATCTGTGCGTATTCCAACTTCCACGTTCTTCCGCTACATAAATCCCGATCAGCGTGAAAACTAACGCTCGTGCACGCGCATTTTGTAACGCCCCAAATCCGCCCAGAATTACGCCTACTGTATTTGAATATGCAAATCAATATAAATCGCCCTTAAGCGCAGCCTTCTGTGAAAAGACAATGGGAAAAGCACGGGGAAAATATAAGAAATTCAGCGAATACCAAGTGGAGGCAAAGGAAAAACAGACTATTTGTTCAAATAAACCGAGGAATAATCAACAAAATGAAGTTGATCGAGTGACATAGCGTGTTGGAGAAACTTGAAAGCTCACATTCACAAAATCGCACAGTGCCGAAAATAAAAAAGAAGTCACATATCAAAGTCACCGTGAAAAGAAGAGTTGTAAGCCCACTGTCTGAGTGTCATATGAAAGCTTATTAGGGTACAGAGAAAAAAAGGCACATGGTGGGGAAAAAGCACGAAATGTCAACTTTAATCTCAAATTTTCCACTTTAATCACGTAGTTTATTTTGTCATTTAGTAGAACATTATAAACTTCATCTTAAAATCGTTTAATTAACCAGTTTCTCAAAATTACATCGTAATTAAAGTAGCACGTTAAATGCTTTGTTTTGTATTTGATCTTCTACTCGTATGTGATCTATGTGTCTTACTTCTTAAGATACTTCTTATGTATCTTGCTTCTTAAACTGGCTCTCTTCCTCCAACTGGACACAGAGTCCATTACATTTGTGATATTACAGCTCTCTGAATAACTAAAATACTGAGATGTATACGTGATGTCATTTTCATGATGATAGGAGCTAAAGCACGTTATTAAACATGTGTTTCATGAGCCTCGTGCTCATGACACAAGCATTTATCTTTTGTCGAAATTTGTCGCTGCGTTTTTAGCTGTGTTGTTATTTTCTCTTTCTGTTTTATATTCAATATATATTGGCGTGGCCGCCCCAAGAGTCCTTGCTTTTCTTTCCCCAAGTAACCGATCGCCACACAATCAGCTCTGTAATAGAAGTTAAGCCATCTGTAAGCTTAGCGCCGATTCTTCAAAACGTTTAAAGAACATTGAAATATCTTCGTAGTACATGTTTAATTATTCTATCCTTAACGACACTCCCAGTGAAGAATATAGATTATTTAAATGAAGTTAAAGTTTTATCTGTATAATTTAACAAACATATTTTGCTGCATTTCACCTTAAAAATGATATCGTCATCATATGTAAATACGCGCTTTATAAAGTGGCTCAGGTTGTGCGATATTATAACTGTAGTGCTATAAGTTTACAGTGGGGTGATTGTACTTATAAGTCCAGACAGTTCTACAAGGAGCAATTGATTGAGTGCGTTTAAAGTTCTTGGGATAAAACTGTTTCTGAACCGCGAGGTCCGTACAGGAAAGGCTTTAAAACATTTTGCAGTGGCTGAGGTAGCGTGTCCTTGAAGCTGTATCCCGATAATTCTCTTTCCGATCAGCTGCTGCTGTGATTCACACTCAGATACAGTGATATAAATACTCGTGCAGTGAGAGAAATATGGAAAAAGATGATCCGCTGTGGCAACTCCTAACGGGAGGAGCTGAAAGAAGAAGAAGAAGAAGGTGCAGTGAGAGTAACAACGCTAAAGCAGTTATGGTATTTGGAATACTATGGCTGTTCCCTGGACCATTATATTGTTACAAGTTAATTACAATCAGATACATTACACTAATAAACAATATGCGGTTAGTTTCTGTGTATTTATAAAGCCGCATCATGAAAATAAGGAGTAATCACACAAGAACAGTAACATTGCTTTGACGCTGGGTGCCGCCAGTCTGCAAAACCGAGCGGAGAACTTGTGTACGTCAAGGTATGAGGTACTGTGGAAAAGTGCGTGGCTTTACGCCAAGTGTAGGTTTTATACATCGTGATTTGAACGTGGAACAGTTCTTACGCAACATTTCTGTGCGTACGCACCGTTTATACATGAGGCCCCAGGTCCTTCCATGAAAACCCTAAATACAAAGAGGACTGTTTGATTTGTTAGGTAGATTGCCCAAAGGGGACTGGGCGGTCTCGCGGTTTGGAATCCCTGCAGATTTTTTTTTTTTTCTCCAGCCTTTGGAGTTTTTTTTTGTTTTTTCTGTCCACCCTGGCCATTGGACCTTACTTACTCTATGTTAATTAATGTTGACTTATGTTTATTTTTTATTGTGTCTTCTATTTTTGTATTCATTTTGTAAAGCACTTTGAGCTACATTATTTTGTATAAAAATGTGCTATATAAATAAATGTTGATTGATTGATTGATTGATTGAGTGTGTGCCAGTTGATGACTGGATGGGTGCCATGAAAGTGCAGTGGGCACCAAGTGAACAGCAATCCAAGAGCTATGACCTGGACATAAGAACACAGTTTTCCTCCATGGCACTAGAGGGCATGTAAATCTGTCATTAGCAGCAATGCTGGCTCTTCTGTCCAGATGGAGATTGGGGGGAGATCAGAGGAGACCTGCGGGTAGCCCCTCAAATGGCAGCACAGACTAGTCACAGGGTACAGGTGGAGCTCAGGGGCTTTAGGGACGTCTGGCATTTTGGAGCTCATGATTTCACAAGGCAACGTGACTTTGTAGGGACTTTCGTGACTCCAGCAGTGGTTTATGGGATTGACAGAGAAGCAGGACAGAAGTCAGTAGAAAGCATAAATACGCATCAAGTCATTAACGAGGTCCACCTCTAAAGCTGGGTTTGTAAATAGAGCTCTAACAATGGCTACCATGAAGCAATCGGGGACAATGTCATTTAGAGAATGTGGACAAATCAAAATATGGCTTATGTGTGCACACTGAACTCATTAATCCACTTGGGTTTGTTCTTCTTCATTAAGTGGATTCAGCTTGGTCACGGTGAGCGGTAAAGTGATCCATTCAAATAAACCAGTACCACCTGGACCAGCGGCATCAATAATCAGAATTCTGATCTTTGCTTCACTACGTTCAAACATCAGAACATTAGAAGAGTTGTGACAAGAACTGGCCATTCAGAGCTCGCCGATCCTGTCCACCAAATGAACATCAAGTCGAAATCTGAAGGCCCCTAAAGTCCTGCTCTCCACCACACTCGTTGGTCTCTTATTCCATGTGTCTGTGTGAAGATAAACCTTATAAAATGTGAGTGGAATGTGCCCTTGATAAGTTCCCTAATGTGTTCCTATGTTCTTCTTGAAGACTTTATTTTAAAATCAATCCACTGGACTCATTCATTCCATATTCTTTCATTGATGTCCCCTCTAAATCCCCATTTGTTAAAACTGAACAGGTCCAAGTCCTTTAATGTCTCCTCAGAGCTCAGACCTCTCAGTCCGTTGCTCTTCTCTGTTCCTCCTTCAGCTCCTGCTTTGTCTTTTTTGAAACACGGAGATCAAAACCAGAACTCCCGATGAGGCCACACCAGTGTGGATCTCACTTAAGCAGGACCTCCTTGGCCTTCAACTCCATACATCAGGACGCTATATAACCTAACATCCTATTAGTCTTCTTCATCACATCTGAACAATGTATGTGTGTGTGTGTCTACGGTGACTGTCAGGTCCTTCTCATAAGGTGACCCCCTGTAAAAAGGCTCGTGTATCTTTAAGGCGTTGAGGGCCTGTCACGTGAAAGCCATCGGGGTGTGTAGTGGCCTTGTGACTTTAGATACCACATGTGAGCTGGAACTGCTGGAGATGACAGGGGAAGTTTAAAGTTTGTTGACCGAGACTGTTCTGTACTAATAATCATGTTAATAATCTACATCACTCAGTGTTTATTACTATTATTACCATAAATACATTTAATACCATTCAGTAAACTAGACAGTGTTTATACTCTGTTTAATGTAAAGCCTGCTGATAATAATTAGTGGGTTATTACATTGAATCTTTAAGAGATGTTATGTACTAATACAGGTGGACATCTGGTACGTTACTGCATTGAGTCTGTAATTGCAAATGTCTTACGTTGATAGTTAATGTCTAGCTACAGCGCCACCTATTGGAGGTTTACTGTATTGCAGAGTGAAATAACATTCATATACAATATGTACTAAATGTTCTGTGTTTGTTGTTTACCGTGTTAGGACACACATACGCCTCCCTAAACTTACCTGTTCGGCTGTTCTGTGTCTGCTGGATTAACTCCTGTGTTCTGACCGACACACCACAGAGACTACAGCAAACTACAAGTCTGCCCTCCCTACATTTTAAAGCTAACTTGTCAACACCCCCCATTGTCTATTCATATGTAACATGTCCTACTTTATATTTCCTTCTGTTAAACTTCCTCTGCCACCAGTGTGTCCAAGCCTGCCTGCTCTCCAAGTTTCTCTGGAACACTTCAGCCGATTCTCCATTATCAGTCCCCCCAGCGAGTTTGGTATCCTCATCAAACGTAACCAGCTTCTCGACTTCTCTGTTCCTGTCCAGATCATTTATGTGCATTAATAAGGGCAGCGACCCCAACACTGACCCCTCATGGACACAACTTTCTACTACACCTCATTTTGACAAGGCTGGTCTCCACAAAACCCATTTGTTACCCGATTTTGACCCAACTTTGTAGACACCTGCACATCTTGAGATCCCCCAGGTTTCAGTTTCATCACACCGTTCATATGGGACCTTCTAGGCTGGAAAAATCCCATCACCACCTCCTCGCGGTGCCGGCTGGAAACAACGACCCCATGGGAAGTTGGCCAACGGTGAGGGTCGTCGATGTCAGGCGGAGCGACGCGCCGATCGACGGACCCCTCCTCAGTCGCATCATATGCAACAACGGCTCAACATTTGGACGATGATGCTAGGGCGTCCCCTGCAGGCGACGCGCGCCGCCCTCGCCTGAGCGACGTGAGAAGTGGACGAAGGCTACCTGCCCAAGGACGGGACAGGCTAAAGAAGCAAGTCCGACCACGACTACGATTACGGTGTGGGACCCTCAACATCGGCACCATGACCGGAAGAAGCCGCGAGTTGGCCGACGCACTCAAGACCCGTCGTGTCGACATCGCCTGTATTCAAGAGACGAAATGGAAAGGATCAAAAGCCAGAGACATCGGCGAAGGCTTCAAACTGTATTACAACGGCGCACAAGCACAAACGGCGTGGGAATCGTGATCTGCCAGAAGCTACAAGACAACGTCGTAGAAGTCAGCCGAGTCTCAGACCGCCTCATGTCACTCAAGATCGACACTGGCTCAGCCGTGCTCGAGTTGTATCGTGCTACGCGCCCCAAACCAATTGCCCCGACGACGAGAAAGACCGATTCTGGGAAAGCCTCGACGCCCACCTACGATCATTTGCCCCCGAAGAACACGTAGCTGTCGGTGGCGACCTCAACGGCCACGTGGGTCAAGAGCGAACCGGATACGAACGGGTCCATGGGGCCAAGGACGAGGAGCCCGTAACGACGATGGCACACGGCGCTGGACTGCGCAGAGGCCCATGATTTCGCCATAGTCAACACTTTCTTCAAAAAGAAGCAAATGCATCAGATAACATACTCCAGCGGCGGCCGAGACACCCAGATCGACTACTGGCTCTTTCGGAGGTGTCACTTCAACTTGGTCCGTGACGTAAAAGTGATCCCATCAACAAACGTCGCCCCCCAACACCGGCTGCTAGTCATGGACCTACACCTAGACCTTGGCCAGCGAATGGTACGAACAACAACCGCCGAAAAGATCAAGATCAAATGGTGGAGACTCGGCGAGTGGAAGCAAGAGCTTACAAAAGAGCTCGCCCGCATGGACGTGGACCCTGACCAGCCAGTAGCGGACACCTGGGATGCCATCTCCAGCCAGATCTCCGAAGCTGCGTCCGCAACCCTTGGACGGACGAAACCGGAAGAAAATTCATCGATAAACAAACATGGTGGTGGAACGAAGAAGTGCAAGAACCCATCAAAGCGAAGAAGAAAGCCCTGAAGAAGTGGCTCCAGTCCAGAGACGATGAAGACTACCAACAATACAGAACATCCAAGTTGATGGCGAAGAGTGCCGTCGCAAAGCAAAGCGGCTCACTATAGCAAGCTCTACGAGGAGTTGGACACGCCTGGAGGGGCGAACAAGATCTATCGCCTTGCCAATATGCCATCGTTCGACCCAGGATATCGGCCAGGTCAAGCATATCAGGACGACCAACACCTAGTCTTACGGGACCCGCCCGCCATCCTCCAGCGTTGGAGCGATTACTACTCCAGAGTGAGCAATGAAGAATTCCCACACCCGCCGATCAGCAGTGCCGACCCCGTCTCTGGCCCCGTCCCGCCAATTACCATCGCAGAAGTCAAAACTGCTGTCAAGAAGATGAAGAACGGGAAGGCGACCGGACCTGATGACATTCCTGCTGAAGTGTGGAAGCTGCTTGGGCAACGTGGAGCCGCGACGCTATGCGATCTCTTCAACCAAATCGTCAGAGGAGGCGAAGTCCCCAAGGCCTGGACCACCAGCATAACAGTGCCCATTTGGAAAGGCAAAGGCGACGTGGCCGAGTGCTCCAACTATCGCCCAATCCGCCTCCTATGCCACACAATGAAGATATTCGAGCGGATCTTGGACGGCCGCCTCCGCCATATCGTCACCATCACGCCAAATCAATGCGGCTTTGTCAAAGGCTGTGGAACAACCGATGCAATCCATGCCGCCCGCCTTCTACTGGAGAAACATCGAGAAAGAACAAAGGTGTCCATATGGCCTTCCTGGACCTGGAGAAAGCGTTTGATAGAGTGCCTCATGACCTCATCTGGCATGCGTTACGGCGCGGTGTACCAGAAGCATACGTCAACTGGGTCAAGCTCCTGTACCGCAACGTCACCAGCATGGTCAGGTGCCCAGTGGGAACATCACCGCCCTTCGCCATCAATGTGGGCGTGCACCAGGGATCAGCGCTATCGCCGCTCCTGTTCATTTTGTGTATGGACACAGCAACGGCGGATCTCCAGACCCCCACCCATGGGCGCTGCTGTATGCGGACACGTCTTCCTCTCGGACGAGACACGCGAAGCCCTACAGCAACAGGCCCAACGGTGGAAGGACCGGTTAGACACCAACGGCATGAAGTTGAATATTAAAAAGACCGAATACATGGAATGTGGCCTGCAAACCGATGGTACCATCAAGATCGGGGAGGAAGACCTGAAGAAGACTACCGAATTCAAGTACCTTGGCGCTGTCATCAGCCACGACGGTGACCTGTCACCCGACATCCGCGCAAGAATCAACGCCGCATGGGCCAAGTGGCGCCAAGTCACTGGCGTGCTCTGCGACCGCCGCATGCCGGACAGCCTGAAGTCAAAAATCTACAAATCAGTGGTCCGCCCAGTTGCCCTATATGGATCAGAGTGCTGGCCAGCCTCTGCGAAGCACGAACAAGCCCTAAGCACCATGGAGATGCGTATGCTTCGCTGGAGCCTGGGCCTAACAAGATGGGACTGTATCATGAACGCTGACATCCGAAGGCGAATGGGCATAGCGCCAATTGTAGAAAAGATGCGAGAGGCAAGGCTGCGGTGGTACGGGCATGTCACCCGAAGTGACCAGAACTCGGTGGCGCTGAACGGCAATGCGGCTCGACCCGCAGGACGACGACCACGAGGAAGACCAAAGAAGCGGTGGATGGACCGGATCAGCGAAGACATGAAAATCGCCAATGTCACCCCAGAAGACGCTTTAGACCGAGCCAAATGGAGACGATGTTGCAAGAGAGCGGACCCTGCGATCAAGCGGGACACAACGCCAGGATGAAGAAGAAGAAGTTCATATGGGACCTTCTTGATAGCCTTCTGAACACCCAGGTCAATAATCACATGCTGTGCATCTGAACCTGTGTGGACTGCTCAATAACACTCTGTGAGAGAAATCATTTCTCATTTGTGTGAATGCTATTAGCCAAGTTTCCATCCAGTTTTTTGCGACGTTTTGTTATCGACAAACAGAATATACTGTATGTAAAAAAATGTGCGAAATTTGCTGTCTCCAGCCTGTTTCCATCCAACTGGCTTTTTATCGATAAAATGGTGTGCGTGATGACTTCATCCCCCCCAAAACGAACTGTCGCGTAAGTTTTGTTGTATCGCGAAAAAAAATCTTCCCTTGAGCCATTTCATAGATAATTTTGTGTATGTTGCAAATTATCTACATTTTGTTTTCCACGTTACACCCCCTCCATTAAACAAAGAAATGGAGAGATTATTCAGACAGTTTTTTGAAGTTTGCCAGCTTACTGTTATTTCAGTTTCACAAATTGGAATTGTACATAATACCCGAAGACGGCAGCAGAATGAAGCAGTTTGCTTGTCCGATAGCCCTAGAGCTCGAAGAAAGTACCCCAGTGCGACGAAACCCACGGGTATGGGAGAGACGACGGAATAAGACCTTCTGGGAGGAGGTGGTGGAGAGACACTTCACAGAAAATCTCTGGCTGCAATTTTAGAATGACACGGCCGACTTTTGAGATGTTGTGTGGATTCATCAGTCCTGTTGTTGCACTCATCCCAGGTTGCCACCGACCACCGGTTCCAAAAGCAGATTGCCATCGCCCTTTACAAGCTGGCAACCTGTGCCGAGTATAGAGTAGTTGGAGAAACTTTCAGGGTTAGTAAAACTACCGTCCATCAATGTGTATATGCTGTGTGCACTGCTATTAAAGAAAAATTAATGTGGCGTTATATCAGACTTATAGCAGAGGTAGCAGAGGCCAATGAAATTGCATACCGCAATTCCTTGGTGCATCTTGTGCCACAGATTTACGGTGCGCTGGATGGCACGCATGTGCCTATTCTTCCCCCGACGGAAGGCTACCGTGATTACATTAATCGCAAAGGGTGGCCTGGCCATCTATTGTTCTCCAGGCCCTTATTGATGACAGGTGCATGATACGAGACATTTGCGTTGGCACTCCTGGAAGTGCCCATGATGCAGCTGTGTTTGCAGCATCAGATCTGTACAGGTGAGCCTACCTTTTAACATCCCTTCTCAGTGCGATAACAACTGAATTAGTACTGTAACCTGCTTCCCTTAAGGTTTTTAATTAAAACTGAAATTTAACTTAATACAAAATAACAAGGTTTAATAAAAAAAAAACTAAAGTTAATATTAATGAGAGAATTTCTCATATATGCTAAAACATCTGCCATTTAATAACAAAAAAATGTTTAGATAATGAAACACACGGTTTATTCAATATTTTGACTGGCACAGTAAACTACCTTTGCGGTTTTTGTATTATTTAGACATCCTGAGAGACCCCCCCAGGCTACAGTTGAGGTGGGGGGAGTTCAGGTACCCCTTTTAGTAGCAGGAGACCCAGCCTATCCGCTACTGCATTGGCTCATCACGAGAAATAACGAGTCTCTTCATCAGACCATGCGAACCGCTCCGCTATTCTCGTTTTGATTGCACGTGATGAAAATGTATCATGTGACACATTTATTTGTGTTAAAGCCCTTTTTTCTCACAAAAAGTGTTTCCAATGTAGTTTTTGTGACATCTGAAGTATTAATATGGAATTTATTCACTAAAGTTAAACGGAAAAATATTATGTCGACATGTACAACATTTTATCAATAATTAGCATTTCCATCAGCTATATCGGTAAAAAAATTTGAAGCGCTAAATATTTTTTCACAAAAACTCCTTGGATGGAAAGCTGGTTATTGTCAGACATGTTTCTTGTAGAGAAAAAAAACATGATATTCACTCGTGGACAGTTATACGTTGTGTTGACATGATGTAATTCCAAACACGGAATCAAAATTCATTGCGATATTGACGAAAAGGTCGAATATATGGACATAGGTGATATGACAGAAGTGCATTGCGTGAGATGCAGATCATGTGGCACAGCAGCAGCAAGCCAGCAGCTGATCGAGCAAAGAGGAGGTAAAAAAAATGTGTTTGTTCCCACTGCATCACCGTTTAAGCGGGGGTGTCGGAGGAGCGACCGCGTCTCCTTGGTGTGTTCAGCTCCCCTCTTCACAACGCGAGCGGCAGAGACGTGAAGTGGCTGGCACATAGCACGGGCCCTTGGAGGATGGGGAAGGGGTTGGCAAGCAAAGCGAGCAGGGGGCAAAGCCCCCTTGTACATTTTAATAAAAATGAAGCAGTCCTGTGTGGATAATATATTTATTATTTATGTTCATCCTCATTTCCAGTCTGCCTTTCCATTACTGACTAGTTAGTTGGTCTGACGCTGAAGCAGTTGCAGCCTTTGATTGTTTTGTGTTGTTCACCCAGGTGCCTACTTTGCTTGATTTTAATTGTCACCATTACGATACAATGAAGGAAGCAGGCTACACAGAATAAAAGAAAAATAATAGGAAAATAACCAAAAAGAGGTAAACATTTAAAGCTATTGCAAAAAATAGAAATATTTCTAAATGTCTTATAATGTAAAAATCATACTGCTGTGCTTTTCTGAATGTAGAATAAGAGAAGAGGAAAAAAAGACCAGCTAACCAAATGAGATCAATTATTAACACTTACTGTGAATCTCGTTGGAATGAGTTTGGGAACCACTGGTGGAAGTTATATGTTATTTTAAAAAAAATACTTAAAAACTATCAGTAATATTAACAAAAAATGTAAAAACTGTCACAAGATTCACAACTTGCGTTCTGTACATTGGGGCTAATTTTAAGTGTATTTTGCACCCATTTCAGCCCAATTTCAGACTTTTATTGTGTTTTAAGAGCTATTTTTCATGTTTACAAAAAATAGGGACATTTCTGGAAAAAGGTTATGAACAAGTTTTGGGAAATTTTGAATTTCTGCACAGTTGGTTTTAATGACTTTGCTGTTTTCATTTCGAGTCTCAATGTCGAATGTCAAGCTAATTTTACTTCGGTCCAACGTAAAGGGTTACCTGAAACATGTGGGTGAAACATTATTATAGCTTTTACCGTCACTTACAGAAAATAATATTGTGTTATATTTCTAATGGAACTAACATCAAAAGATGTAACTTACATCAATAAAGACTCGCACAGTGTTAACAAATAACCAAACAAACGCAGCATAGTGCAGACTGGGGAAGCCAATAATATCAGATTAGTGTCTGTATTGGCAGACAACGGGTGAAAATCATCTTATCGACATCGGACCGATGACTACATTTGACAGATAATTCAAAGTGATATCTCGTGACGTATTCACCGTGTCCCAGATGAGCAAGACATTTAGGCGACGCTAAAGTTTTTCAAAGTAAGTTAGAGTGACATAAAATATGACATTTGTAACTTTTGTTCAACTAATGTTGTGTGTGCAAAATGTCAATGCCACCAAATCTACAGAATTCTTCAGGGCAAAAGGAGAATCCTGTGCCAACGCCCACAAAATCAAAAACTGCAGTTACGCAGTTTCTTGAAAAATCAAAGAAATTTGATAAAGATCACCCTAAAGCTCAGACAATTACTGCAGAGGTGATGGAATTTATTGCTCTGGACAATCAGCCATTTTCTGTTGTAGAAGATGCAAAGAAGATTTCAAAGACTGGTTGAGCATCTTGAGCCCTGAAACCCAGTCGCTGTTATTTCTGTGACGTGGCACATCCAGAGCTACATAATATTGTGGAAAGTCATTTGTGCAAACTCCTCACTGATGACGTCACAGACCTAAGCTTTGCCAATGATATACTTGGACCAGATGCAGTTTTGAATTACAGGAAGTGATCTTGCACTCTCAAGAATACTCGCGATCACAAACGGGTGCTGCACTCTCCGTGGAATTTAAAAAAATGTTTGAAACATGGAAAATAACCAAAGAGGACGTTCATGAAGTACTGCGAGACAACACACGTAACATTGCAAAAGCTATGGAGGAATGAGGTATCCTAAGTTTGGCATGTATGACTCGTACTTTACAGCTTACAATGAATGGGTTGTACGTCTTCATACAGTATTTAACATTTATGTCTGGCTTTTCTGTGAATCAAATACAATTACAGTGGTGTGAAAAACTATTTGCCCCCTTCCTGATTTCTTCTTCTTTTGCATGTTTGTCACACAAAATGTTTCTAATCATCAAACACATTTAACCATTAGTCAAATATAACACAAGTAAACACAAAATGCAGTTTTTAAATGATGGTTTTTATTATTTAGGGAGAAAAAAAATCCAAACCTACATGCCCCTGTGTGAAAAAGTAATTGCCCCCTTGTTCACAAATCACCTAACTGTGGTGTATCACACCTGAGTTCAATTTCCTGATTACTGCCACACCTGTTTCAATCAAGAAATCACTTCAATAGGAGCTGCCTGACACAGAGAAGTAGACCAAAAGCACCTCAAAAGCTAGACATCATGCCAAGATCCAAAGAAATTCAGGAACAAATGAGAACAGAAGTCATTGAGATCTATCAGTCTGGTAAAGGTTATAAAGCCATTTCTAAAGCTTTGGGACTCCAGCGAACCACAGTGAGAGCCATTATCCACAAATGGCAAAAACATGGAACAGTGGTGAACCTTCCCAGGAGTGGCCGGCCGACCAAAATGACCCCAAGAGCGCAGAGACGACTCATCCGAGAGGTCACAAAAGACCCCAGGACAACGTCTAAAGAACTGCAGGCCTCACTTGCCTCAATTAAGGCCAGTGTTCACGACTCCACCATAAGAAAGAGACTGGGCAAAATGGCCTGCATGGCAGATTTCAAGACGCAAACCACTGTTAAGCAAAAGAACATTAGGGCTCGTCTCAATTTTGCTAAGAAACATCTCAATGATTGCCAAGACTTTTGGGAAAATACCTTGTGGACTGATGAGACAAAAGTTGAACTTTTTGGAAGGCAAATGTCCCGTTACATCTGGCGTAAAAGGAACACAGCATTTCAGAAAAGAACATCATACCAACAGTAAAATATGGTGGTGGTAGTGTGATGGTCTGGGGTGGTTTTGCTGCTTCAGGACCTGGAAGGCTTGCTGTGATAGATGGAACCATGAATTCTACTGTCTACCAAAAATCCTGAAGGAGAATGTCCGGCCATCTGTTCGTCAACTCAAGCTGAAGCGATCTTGGGTGCTGCAACAGGACAATGACCCAAAACACACCAGCAAATCCACCTCTGAATGGCTGAAGAAAAACAAAATGAAGACTTTGGAGTGGCCTAGTCAAAGTCCTGACCTGAATCCAATTGAGATGCTATGGCATGACCTTAAAAAGGCGCTTCATGCGAAAAAAACCCTCAAATAAAGGTGAATTACAACAATTCTGCAAAGATGAGTGGGCCAAAATTCCTCCAGAGCGCTGAAAAGACTCATTGCAAGTTATCGCAAACGCTTGATTGCAGTTATTGCTGCTAAGGGTGGCCCAACCAGTTATTAGGTTTAGGGGGCAATTACTTTTTCACACAGGGCCATCTAGGTTTGGATTTTTCTCCTAAATAATAAAACCATCATTTAAAAACTGCATTTTGTGTTTACTTGTGTTATATTTGACTAATGGTTAAATGTGTTTGATGATCAGAAACATTTTGTGTGACAAACGAGACAAACATGCAAAAGAAAAAGAAATCAGGAAGGGGGCAAATAGTTTTTCACACCACTGTAATTGTAAAAGTCTGGGTACTGCTTCATTGAATTTTGTCTGGTTGTCTACTGACATTAGCCATAGCTGTGTCTGCTCATGGTAAGTTCTTTCAGAATTAGTGATTTAAGTGACCCCCTCACTGTGACCCCACAAGAGAAGGCTGTCAATCAAGCGCTTGGCTTCTGTTAGATTGTGTGGCCCCTTGTAGAGGTAGCTTTCTGAGAGAGAAAAAGTTGTCAGGAGCAATCAGAAGACGGATCGGCACGTCCCAGGAGCCCAGTAGGGACGCCTTACAAACAATCCACTTCTAGTAAAGCCCCAGTAGGTTTCCTTGGTATTTGAGGTCATCTGTGCTAAGTAAGTTAAAAATAGGAATGTACATAAAACTCAAGGCTAACAATTTAGGCATTTCCAGTATTATCTTGTCCACCAGTTGAAAACAAACCTCATAGGTTAAATTGCCATTTGTGAACACTTTTTCAAAATAAAACAGCAAGTTTACCAAATGATTTCCACATGCATCCGACAGACTGTCCTAGAAATGAAAAAGCATTAAAAATGCAGAGAAAACTAGACTTTATATTTTGCATTTGGACTGAAGTGTAGTGCGATGCTCCATCAAATATACTTAACTCATTGCCATACAATAAAACAAGTATGGAAATATTTATATTGCATAAGATGCAGAAAAATACATTTAACTATTAATCTTCAATAAACGACACAGAGTCAGAGTCCTAAGTAACAAGCGTCTCACTCCCAGCTAGTCATGTGCACAGATGACATACGGGGCAGAGCAATCGGGCAGTCCAGATCTGAAGGAGGAGGACGTCCATCCCACCAGTGCTCACCCACCAGCCCATTCACAAATACGCTACCTACACCAACTGAAGTCAGCCTCAGGGTGAGCCGACTGTACAGTACAGAAAAGGAGCAAAGAACAGACCACCAGGCCCTGAAGTCAGTACAGTAGACTGGAATTGGGGAATGACATCAGTGGCAAGAAAGTGCCTTTTTCATTACTGTGATGGTGTTAGTAGTCCAGGAAAGGAAAGGTCCTTATCCATCAGTGTGTCCAGAAACTTAAAAGCCAACGCCCTTTCTACACAGTCCCCATTGATATACTGTATAGTCAGTGGGGCAGGCTCTGCATTATTCTTCCTCAAATCTATTATAAGTTCCTTTGTTTTCAGATAATTCACGACTAGACTGGTGTCCAAACACCTCCTTGTCAATCTCTACACGTCATTTTTATAGTGAGTGTTAATCGGAATTTTACTGATGAATTAATTAAACTTGTTAAACTTAAACGCACAAGTCAAGTTTAATTCTACCTACGAAGAAATTCTTTAATTTTTTTGACATTAAGGAAATTGCGAAAATTTTTAATTTTAAAGAAAATGAGTGAAGGTATTATAGGGTGAGGGGGGCAGCTGAAATTAAATGGCACGATGGCAGCTTCGCCACTAGAACTGGGCCTGGGTGCTTCTAAAATGTTCCAACAAAAATTGGCCTGAAACTTAAATATTTGTTTAGCAATAAGAACTGACCATGGAGACGAGAATATCCAAATCTGGGAGGATATGCAGAAAAACAGAGGGGACGTCTCAGTGCTGACCGGAACCTCGGTATATAATCAATGTATTGAAAGGTTTAATCAAGACTTAAAAAGTTGCACTCATGTGTACACACCTGGATTTTAGGACAATCTGTTTTTTCTTTATGTTTTCATTTCCAGAATTAATCAGACATTGGATGCACTTAGAATCACATTTAACAATCTCTCCGTTCCTTCAGAAGCAAACAGAAAAACCTGGTAAACATCATCTGCTGCTTCTTCTTCTTCTTTCGGCTGTTCCAGGGGTTGCCACAGTGGATCACCTTCTTCCATATCGTCCTGTCCTCGTCATCTTGTTCTGTCACCACCATCACCTGCATGTCATCTCTCACCACATCCATAAACCTTCTCTTAGGCCATCCTCTTCTCCTCTTCCCTGGCAGTTCTATCCTTAGTACCCTTCTCTCATTATACCTAGCATCTCTCCTCCTCATATGTCCAAACCAACGCCATCTTGCCTCTCTGACTTTGTCTCCCAACCATCCAACATGAGCTGACCCTCTAATCTCATTTCTAATCCTATCCATCCTCGTCACACCCAATTCAAATCTTAACATCTTTAACTCTGTCACCTCCAGCTCTGTCTCCTGTACCACCGACTCCAGCCCATAGAACACAGCTGGTCTCACTACCATTCTGTAGACCTTCCCTTTCACTCTTGCTGATACCCATCTGTCTCGATTCACTCCTGACACTCTTCTCCACTCTGCCTGCACTCTCTTCTTCACTTCTCTTCCACACTCCCCATTATTCTGTACTGTTGATCCCAAGTATTTAAACTCATCCACCTTCACCACCTCCACTCCCTTCATCCTCACCATTCCACTGACCTCCCTCTCATTCACACACATGTATTCTGTCTTGGTGGTCCAACTGACCTTCATTCCTCTCCTCTCATATCTCCACCTCTCCAGGGTCTCCTCAACCTGCAGATCACAATGTCATCAGCAAACATCACAGTCCACAGGGACTCCTGTCTAATCTCATCTGTCAACCTGGCCATCACCATTGCAAATAAGAAAGGGCTCAGAGCTGATCCCTGATGTAATCCCACCTGCACCTTGAAGAAGAAAGAAAAGACCATTTCATGTCAAAGTTCATCCAGAACAATCATTTATTTTGCCCATTGAACACGTGGGATGTACATTAACTTTCCTGAACAACTGATCCTCTTGAAAATGGTTGTAAACAAAGAGAAAAATGCAGTATCACAGACTTCGGGAGTTTGTGTGTAACAAGACTGCAGACAATTGATTAGGAATTACAAGGGAGAACTTGGCCAACTCATTTTTCACAACCAAAGCTACACTGTTTATGGAGAGCTTTTGTTTTTGTTTCATGCATTAGCAAAAATAAATACAACTGCACTTGAACTTTGGCAAGAATAACCTGAAATCAAATACAAAAAGTTACAAAATGAAACTTTCTGAATTGGTCGAGTTTTGCACACATTTCATTTTTGTTTTAAGGAAAAGAAAACACAGCTGGTTGAATCAACATGTTGCATTTCTTTACGCCATCTACTTATACAGTTTACATGCAGGACTATCCATCAAAGCTGAAACAAATGAATAATCAAATTCATCAGAATCTTCCAAGATTAGGATATTGACACAAATCTGAAGCTCATTTTTACTGGTGTTTGCTTGTTGGTCGTCTATTAATTCACCACTAAGAAATGCAAGTTGAGGTTGTGGTTTGAACCCAAGAGCTGGGATTTTTCTGCTACCTGTCGCAAACTGAAGAATGTGGTCAGGGCGCAGTGTGTCCAAAAATTTCTTCATTCTTTTGGTCAGTTTCCTGCTACTCAATTTCTCTTCAAGTGTTTTATCTTAAAAGGAACCCCAAAAAAAAAAATCTTAAAACATGTCAAGTGAAGACATCCTAAAATACAGTCTACATGAATAGAAATGTGCAAACCAACACTGTCAGTGAGTGGCCATGATTTAATGGTGAAATACTTACTTACTGTAACTGTCTGAAAATGGTGAGACGTGGAGACCGCTACACGACTTTGTCAGTAAAATAAGGAACTACCTCAATTCAAGTATTAGCCTTACATTTAACAGTTTCATTCACTAAATACAATTCATTTAATAATTAACTCAAAATAACTAAATCAAATTTGCTCATAAGTTAGAGGTAAAGTACCACGCCTGCTGTACACCTACTTGCCATTAAAAAACAATATTCTTTTTACTTAAGGAAGTGATTTATGTATTTTACTTTACGTTAATAATCACATTACTCACTTTGATACATTGAGGAACATTCAGTGTTTTAATATAAATAGTTTGTGTTGTGCTGCAGAGAAGGAACGGTTACTTTTGTGATGCAGGCTGTCCCACCACAACACATCTTCTACAGTAGAACCACAAAAAATCCTTAAAAATATTTATTAACTAAAAGTGAAGGTTAAAACAAAAGATTTGTAGTTTTGTGCTTAACATGGAGTTCTTATCTGCAAAAATCTAAACTTTATCCAAATTCTCTGACACGAAAAATGACTAGAAGGTGGCTGTCTGCAGAAAGAGCACGGCTTCTCCTTGAGCTCCTGTACTGAGTGAATTGTTTTTTGAGTTCAGCATCACCGGGACTTGATGGAAGTACAACAGTCGACTCCACAGAAAATAGTCGTGCACACTGAAACAATTCATTAATACTGACAGCTAAAGCCGAGCGCACACCGATACATGCATTTATTACCCTATTTTTTTCTAGATTTTGATTTGTTATACTCAAACTGATGGATGCATATATACATTTACACTCACCTTGTACAGACTGAAGAAATTCCTGAAATTTCAGCACCAGTGTTTCCTGACCTTCTCTGCCGTAACTTAAAAAATCTGAATACCGTGGTTTAAAAATGGCTGCTATATCATTGGCTGTAAATTCCTTCTTTATTTTAGGCATGTCAAGAAAAATACGCATGCTAGGATTTTCTCTGAAAAGTGGAAGTACCTGAAGACAAAAAGAAAATATAGATAGATAGATAGATAGATAGATAGATAGATAGATAGATAGATAGATAGATAGATAGATAGATAGATAGATAGATAGATAGATAGATACTTTATTAATCCCAAGGGGAAATTCACATTTGCATTAAGTGATATTCACAAATCTAAAAATAGTTGCAACAATCCAAAGTGATTGAGGTTGTTCTCTTTAAAGCTTCACAAAAATGTCCTTTACTTATGTTTATTATTATACTGCATTTCAATAGATAGATAGATAGATAGATAGATAATGAAAGGCACTTTATAATAGATAGATAGATAGATAGATCTATCTATCTATCTATCTATCTAAGAGACTCTATTAATATAGATAGATAGATAGATAGATAGATAGATAGATAGATAGATAGATAGATAGATAGATAGATAGATAGATAGATAGATAGATAGATAGATAGATAGATAGATAGATAGATACTTTATTAATCCCAAGAGGAAATTCACATTTCTTCATTCTGTTAGATTTCTAAACTGTCCAAATAAATGGGACCAGACAAATATAAAACATGACAAACAAAGAAATGTCACACGAAACTAGAAAATCCATTTCCAGTTTTAACGTGTTTGTTGTAGCCGATGTCTTAATGTTAGTGAGTCTTATCAATTTAAACAAAAGAGACATGAAATGTCCATCGACTTACACAGAAACATCACACCACAAACATGCCACCATTAGAATCGAGTTACCTCGTAGTACGACAGTCCATCGATTAACTGATCGAGACAAGCTTGGCTTTTTAAGATTACATGAAAGACGGCTGCCTTCTTCACAAAAGTATCTTTAGTATTCATATTAACTGGGTTTGGAAGACCTTCCACCTCAAAGCGCCAAGAGTCGCACCGCTTCACTGCGTCTTCCAGCTCTCTTTCTGTGCTCGATTTTTCAACCTAAAGATAAAACAAAATGTTTTTTTTCGTAAAATAATGAACAGTCTCCTGGAGCTTTACACCACAGAGAGTCTGACAAACATTTAATAAAAAAAAATACAAAGTAACAAGATTTGAATCATTGCCAATCAGCCCCAATGTAATGAAGCCGAGTCTCTGCATCCCAACAATACCTTCTTCAGTATTTCCCTAATCTCAGAGGCTGAGACATCATCAGGCGTAGCATTCACTTGGAGGACATCTCCAGTCAAAATGTAGTCCACCACACAAGGTGCTAGATGCTCTGGGGCCTCACCCCCCTGGATTATCATGGTGGAAATCATCTTCCCAATGGTCCGGTATACTCCATTTTTCAACTTCTTGTCGGACAGTTTTGGTATAAATCCATTGGGTGACTCTGGAAAGAAGTACAACACAACATCTGCATGATCTTCACCACAAAGGAAACCATGCTGCTGTAAAGGTTCCTGGAAATGTCCCATCATGATAAGCCGTAAAAGCACATCACAAAGTGTTTGTCCACAGCAGAATGCACCTGTCACTGAGGTGGAAACCAAAGTTCCTCAAGTTTATTACGGTCATTTGAACATTTTTTATTTTATTCATAAGGATAAAGTTGGCATTTTAAGGCCTTAAAACAGAAGTTGGATATTTTTGGCTGCCATGTGGTTTTCAAAACTCGACTAAGCATACTCCACATTCGCAAACACATTCCAAGTGTCACAGCACAGCAGACTTTACAGCAGCCTAAGGAAAAAAATTAGATTATATGCTCAGGAAAAATACCTTCAAATGCTCCACTGTTTTCAAAGATCGCTTTCACTAACCGACCAAAAAATTCTCGCCTTGGTCCTCCACTGTCTTGTGGATCCTGTTCAGATTCATTTAGATCACATTCAAATGAGACAAGAAGCAAACCGTGGTTCCTCATAAATCTGTCCTGGTGAAACCGTTTGAAGGCCGTATTCCAAATATTTCGTCTAAAGGTGGCTAATCGTCTGCATCCCCGAGTAATCACCCTTTTACTATGAGCTTGTAATATTCCTCTTATTTCCTCCATGTTCATTGTTTTACTTAATCTGTAAAATGTAAGACATGATTTATTACAATATACTCTGGGAGGATTCGATTTTGTGACTATTTGCACATTTTTTCTTACATAAACTATTGGTAGCAGCAGAAATTCAATTAAAGACTATCAAGGGGCTTTAAAGGTTATGTTTTCTAACAGATTTTGCATTTTAGTGCCACAATTTATAACAATGTTAATTCCCATTTCCCTGTAGACCTTCATTAATTGCTGGAATTTGGAATGTATTATGAAATACAATTCTTTATGAAGTTTGATATAATTAAACATTTCTCTCACACTACCTCAAATCTTGTGATGGATACACAGAATCCTGCAGCAGATTTTCTCTAGTGGCCTCTTTGACATCTTCATCTTCCTGTAGACCATTGGGGCTTTAAAAAATGAACAATAGTGATTTGCTATGGCGGAACACAAGCTCTCATGAATTTCACCAGCTCAAATAGTTCAAAGCAGCAGCACTCAATATTTCATGATGTTTGTCTGTCAGGTTTCCTACAACTGACTGTTAAATAAGACGTTTTTATTACTTTTGTTCAAGTCCTACTCCCACTTCTTTTACCTGCTTACTCTGATCTCAGCATTAGAGGATTTAAATTTCATCTTGTGAGCCGTGAAGCAGCAGCACCAAACTAAGCAAAGCACCGTCCGCCATTTCAAACCCTACTGGATTGAATTCCACAGCTCATAACACACTACAGCTTACGTCAAGTCAGACACGGGAGAAGAGTTCTCAGCGCTTTCATGTCTTTCATCCGCTCTTCCTTTTTTCAGGTGTAACTGGCCAGGGGATTCAGCCTCCTGATGTCCTTCTTGGTCTTCACCCTTCAACCTTCTCTCTTTCTGTCTCTGGCTCACTGCATTACAAATGAATATCAGGTCTGCCAATGTACAGCACAGCTCAAGTGAACTGAATGACAGCAATGTCACAGGCACTCTATCCTCAGCGCCTCTCTGTTCACTCATTCGTTCTTTTATTTGCCTCTTACCTCTCCTTTTCTGAAATGGTGGACTTTCAGTGTCAGACAGCATTGCATGTTCTTCCTACACAACAAAACAAACTTCCATGAAATGACAAGAAATAAGAATTTGAAAAGAAACAAACAAGTAACTGGATTTTGGTTTGTGTTAGCTTAAAAAATTGAAAGTAAATGAGATTTTCACAACTTGTAACATTTCTTGGAGGAAAAGACAGACGTGAAGTGCAAACAAAAGAAACAGATCTTCAGATATGGTTATAAAATTGGCTAACACATCTCCAGATATTTGCTGCCAAATAAAACACTCATTTCCACAGAGCAGGGCCTTTCTAAAAATCAGGTGGCTTTTCATTATTGCGGGTAGTGACATCCTTCATCTCTTCTATAACTGACGGCTGGTGTGGTGTGCTGGGGTGGTGACATCACTTTGAGGGAGGCCCACCAAATAGACAAACTAATTAAAAGGAAAGGCTCAGTTACGGGATGCACTCTGGACTCCTGGGGCTTAACTAGACAGAATGGGGCCCTGTGTGAAAGTTTTTAATGGGGCGCTGAGGATTGCGGTCTGCGTGGGTTTTCTCCGGGTGCTCTGGTTTTCTCCCACAGTCCAAAGACATGTGGGTTAGGTGCATTGGTGATCCTCAATTGTCCCTAGTGTGTACTTGGTGTGTGTGTGTGTGTGCCCTGCAGTGGACTGGCGCCCTGCCCTGCACCCTGTGTTGACTGGGATTGGCTCCAGCAGACCCCTGTCACCCTGTGTTAGGTTATAGCAGGTTGGATAATGGATGGATGAGGATTAGGTACATCAGTATCAATACAAGTAGTCCCCAGGTTATGGACAAATGAGGCCGCAGCTGTGACGCATGTGCCTCAGTAACTGCCGCTCTGTCATCTTCTGAATGCTGTAAGCGGTGGCTGTAGGGGGGCGATTTTGCTGCTCGCGCAGTGGAGTGTCCCTTGGGCAGCGCCTTGCAACAAGTGGTGACCCGTGGTCCATAGTCACCGGCGCCACAGCTATCGTTCGTGTGCAGGACGATGGTTCGCTGCCCGCCTACTACGGCGCCACAGCTACTGCTTCTGACTGGATGCAGGCTTGATGGAACAGAGGTGGGTGTTTCCCTGCCCACCCAGTACACATGGCTGGTAATGCTGCAAGCGGAGACCCGGTTGTGGCTGAACGGAGGCCATTGAGGGTGAACGGGGCAGCGGAGGTAGCATTGTAGTGTGCCTCGGATGGCTGCCTGTTGAATTGGGGTTGGGCGATTCACTACCCGCATTTGGCTGCACCGCCTTTGTTCTCGGTGGGCAGACGCTGCAGGCACTGTAGTGGAGGTGACTGTGAAGTGGGCTGGTGATGAACCCCCCGTCGCCTCCCCCAGTCATTCTCAATAGCGAGCCTGCTTGTACTGTTATGCACATAGCAGGAAGTTGTCTCTTGTCAGTACATCAGACGTGTTGATGACGGGTGCCTTCCTGCTGTGATGGCGTGGACAGTGCTGTGCAGAAGAGCTCAACAGCACTCATGTTAACCTTTTGTCTTCACCCTTCAAGAATGTCTCTGAAACACAAATCTGATGCAAGTGCTGGTGATACAGTAAAGAGAAAAACCATCACCATGGAAAATAAAGTAGAAATAATAAAAAGGTCAGAGAGAGGAGAAATTCCATCATTCATTGGCAGAGCACTTGGTTACAGTCGGTCAACAGTAGCATTTATTAAAATAATGGACCTGTTCCGACTTACATACAAATTCAACTTAAGTACAAACCTACACGTACGTAACCAGGGGACTGCCTGTACATGTATATCAAACATTTTGTATGTTTTTATTCAAACAGGAAAAATATAACTATATAATGTAACTAACACACAATTTGATTTCTGAAGTCTTTAACTACAAGTAATGTCATTTGCACTTGGATTGCTTTACCCACTTCACATTGCCACCAATGTGTGCATCATTTATGAAATTGCCCACATACTTTTATAAATATCTTTTTCTTCTTGTAAATTTATATATTGCAAATGCTGATAGTAATCATCATAAAAAAATATTTTTATCACATGTTGACGTTATAGGAAACCCACCTTCAGTATGCAGTGCTAGTATAGTACACTTACGTTACGGGAACTACATTTGTCAAATGTTTAGTAAACTTGAAAATTAAGTGACATTGATTAAAAATGCATAATATTGCACCAGTAAAGAAGTAACTTTAGAAAGAAGAATTGTTATAATTATGTATAATTTGTATACAATAGAACAGGGGTGGGCAAAATCATTCCTGGAGGGCCGCAGTGGCTGTGGGTTTTTGTTCCAACCCAGTTGCTTAATTAGAAAACATTCTTTGCCAATAATTACATTTCATGGCTTGTCAGTGCTTTAACTCTGCTATGTCAAGTCATGCTCATATCCTAGATTTTTTTTCCATTCTAAGGATATCATTCAAATACTTTAAAGTGTAAAACGGATGGATAATTCACAATCCTTTACATTTTTCTCTTCTCTTTCCTTCCAAGTATTTAATTAAACCAAATAGTACACGATAAATACACACAGGTGTAAAGGGTAACAAGCAAAATGGATAGCTGCTCGTTTCTTTTGTCATTTGCATCTTATTGCTAATAAGGAGCAATCGAAAACCGAGAATGCAGCTGTTTAAGATTTAAATAAGCAATAAGGGTTCAAAATCTTAATGAGGGAGACAACTAAAATGAAGCAGAAGTGTTTTTAGATCAGTAAGTGCTTCTTATAAAGCAATTGGGTTGGAACAAAAACCTGCAGCCACTGCGGCCCTCCAGGAATGACTTTGCCCACCCCTGCAATAGAAAAAAGTGAAATGATCCATAGTTGTGATCAAATTAAATGATCATAAAGCAATTACTTTTTAACATCTACATTAAAAACTATCCATAATAGGACATTCTTTTCCCATTTGTTTAATAAGAATTGTGTGTGGATTGGGAATTATGTACAGTATTAATATTATGTTGGCTAAATTTAGGACAGAAATTAGAGGGGAACCTTAAAATAACTTTTGATCATTTAATTTTACATAACAAGTGCTTAAAAAATACCTCATGCATGGCCTTGGAAGAGAAAGACAGAAAATATTGCATATCTGGAATTAATTTAGACAACAATCAAATCTGTCTTAACCAACTGTTACCTAATGACATTCATTCATGTATGTTCCAAATAAATTCAGATTTAGGGTGGCTAGGGAATAAACATTCATGTCTTGTCTAGTGCTACATGTTTTGCTATTACATTGACATTTACTTTTCTGTCACATTAACACCCGATTAATGCTTATAAATTTCTAATTACATGTGTATTTTGTCTTGGTAGAGTAATATATTCCTCGACTTTCCCCTTTTGTATTATTAATGTGTAGCCTTCGTCAGAACGCCTCAAATCTCACAGATTTACCACTGTTTATCAGGTACTGTACCATAGAACCTCTCCCTATCTTCCCTTCTACATTTATAACCTCAGGCAATGAGGTGTAGTAAAAGACAAGCAGGAGTTAAGTTACACTTTAAATAATGTATTATTGATAATATTCATAAATAATGATCCAAAGTACATTTGAATATTGGCAACCATACAACCTGATAAATGTTGATGTGTAGTTTCAGGCGGCACACAGACTTGTCAGTTACTTCAAATGGCTCTAGTTAAGGCCTCATTTTGTGGTCAGCTTTCTTCCGAACAGGCCGCATGCCTGTCTCAATATGGCTGCCAAGCTGTGCTCTTCATTGTGTTGTCCTTTTCATTTCATTGTGTGTGATGAGAGAGAGAATGAGGTAAAGCAAGCAAATTTATAGGTTTTCTGTCCACACCCTAGAGCCAATAAGGCGTCATGGTACTTAAAGGCTTCTGATACAAGCCAGTTCCAAACAGCCATACTTCAGACCTGTCAGGGGGGATAGAACACCTTCACACCTGCCCTCCAAACCATATGTTAGTTAAGGTAAAGCTTGGCAATTAGGCTTTCCTGTGGGGGTTGACTGAGAGACTTTAGCAGAGAAATATTAGACAAACTTGTTTGAGGGTCTTCACCCAACTCTGTCGTACAATTACAAAGAGACTCATTCCAAAAAGCGGGGAAGGGGTTCTTAAACCATTGCTGTTATTATCATCGATAATGTAACACTAATATCACATTGCTCTGCCTAAGTTACAAATAAAGACATACAAGATATTTATCAACTTGTACACAAAATTTCACATCACAACATTACCAAGGTGTTTAGCACAACGAGTATGCATATGGTGAGCAAACAACTCCAGGGGTGGCCAACAGGGGAAATGATGAGGGTTGCATAGCTGTGATGTCTCATGGTGGTGATGCCAGCCTAAACTGGTAAAGGCTGATGGCAGTCAAAGGTTACACCATGGGTAGAAAAGCACAAGAGCCAACTAAGTCAACCCCAAATGCGTGAAGAGGGGCCACAAATGTGGGTTTTTGAACACTTTATGCAGCGGCACATGTGCTCTCACTTGGGCAGCTGTGGTTGTACTGGCACCTGTGGTAGGTTAACTTTCAGATTTTGATGTTAATTGTACAGCTGCATATGGTTAAACAGATAGTTTGGGACAGGGGTCTAATTAGCAATAAGACACAAAACCAGTACAAATTAAGAAAATAATTCACACAATAGACTTAAATTGCAGTAGGTTACTTTAGTGGACGGTGTGGACTTGTCTTATTTTGAACCACCAGATCTGATGACATAGGACAGCTGTTCTCAAACTATGGGGAGTGCCCCCCTGGAGGGGCACTGAAGCTGTACAAGGGGGGGCATCAAATAAATGAACAAGACATCAAAATTAATTTTTAACATTTTTATTTCCAATTTAAATTTGCAAGCATATAAACACAACAAATGCATTATAACTAAAATTAAAATACAACATTTCTAAGGCATAGATGTAATGCGCAGCCAATATTGCCAAATTGAATTAAATAATTTACTGCGTATTGGGTTATTTTCATGATACACCTAACAGCGGTATAATATTTGTCGGATGAAAATACATTCGTCTCGCGCAGATTTACTTCATCGGTGTCCTCGTTTATGAGATTTTTAAAAATTAAAGCATATTGAATTGCTCCTTTACATAAAAAAATAAGTAAATAAGAATAAATAATTTCGTTTTTGGGATTAGAATTACTACTAAAAACCACACAAGGCATTTTAACGGTTATTAAAGCACTTTAAAAAAAATAAATTGCAAATATTTCATTGAAGTTGTCCGAACACATGCAAATCTTATGGAAGTAAAAATGATAAAATGATAGGATACCGCGACACCGCATGAGTATCATACCTTTGTTAGTTGTATCATGGGTTATTCTCATCTATCTTGTATTATGCAGAGGGTGCAGAATTATTCCAGGTAGAAAGGGGGGCACAAAATACGAAAGTTTGAGAACTGCTGACATATGAAGACTGCAGAAAGCTAAACAAACAGTTGAAGCAAACAGGAGCAGATACAAGTCATCAGGAGCGCATTTAAGTTCTTCAGATTGTCTTTGTAATAAAGAAGATATGTAATGGACAAATGGTCACGCAAAACTTTTAACACTGGGAGAGCAAATACTGCAAATAAAAGCAGAAGTTATTCAACAGACTCTTCAAACAATTAAGACTGTTTCATTATAACATAAAGACATTGTACAAAAGATTTATCGAGGTGGAGTGATGTGATGTGAAATTTTGCATACAAGTTGGTACATATTTTGTATGTCTTTATTTGTAACTTAGGCAGAGCAATGTGATATTAGTGTTACATTATCGATAATAACAACAATGGTTTATGAACCCCTTTGCGCCTTTTTGGAATGAGTCTCTTTGTAATTGTACGACAGAGTTGGGCGAAGACCCTCAAACAAGTTTGTCTAATATTTCTCTGCTAAAGTCTCTCAGTCAACCCCCACAGGAAAGCCAGGCTGCCTAACTGCCAAGCTTTACCTTAACATATGGTTTGGATGGCAGGTTTGAAGGTGTTCTATTCCCCGACTGGTCTAAAGTATTGCTGTTTGGAATTGGCTTGTATCAGAAGCCTTTAAGTACCACGACACCCTATTGGCTCTAGGGGTTGGACAGAAAACCTATAAATTTGCTTGCTTTACCTCACTCTCTCTCTTACCAAACTGATAAAAAACCATCTCACACACCATGAACTGAAAAGGACAACACAATGAAGAGCACAGCTCGGCAGCCATATTGAGACAGGCATGCGGCCTGTTCTGAAGAAAGCTGACCACAAAATGTGGACTTAACTAGAGCCTTTTTAAGTAACTACAAGTCTGTGTGCCGCCTGAAACTACACATCAACATTTATCAGGTTGTATGGTTGCCAATATTCAAATGTACCTTGCATATTGTTATTATTTATGAATATTATTAATAGTACATTATTTAAAATGTAACTTAACTCTTGCTTGTCTTTTACTACACCTAATTGCCTGAGGTTATAGGCAAAGCCCTCACTGACTGACTGACTGACTGACGGACTCATCACTAATTCTCCAACTTCCTGTGTAGGTAGAAGGCTGAAATTTGGCAGGCTCATTCCTTACCGCTTACTTACCAAAGTTAAGCAGGTTTCGTTTAGAAATTCTACACGTAACGGTCATAACTGGAACCTACTTACGTACATATATATGGCCATAGCCTGCAGCTCGGTCGCCGTGAGAGGCGGAGTTGCGTCTCTCATCATCACGCCTCCCACGTAATTGAGTGCCTGCTGATATAAGGCTGTCCATCAGCAGCAAACCAATAGACACGCTGCCGCTAAATATTCGCGTGTGAAGGACTGTGCTTATGCAAACGAAGATGAGATGGTCAGGGATAGACTAGTGTTTGGCACAAACTCAGCGAAAGTGCGAGAGAAACTTTTAAGTGCCGGGTTTTAGCTAACATTAAATAAAGCCATGGACATCGCAAGATCGCACGTGAGAGCACAAGCACAGCTGAGAACCTTCGATGCATGTACTCCAAGTGGCTCAGTTAAGCGAGTGACGCATACAAGCATATTCATAAGTGCAGCTACTGTGGAAACACAGCACGGTGTAAACCTTAAGGTTAAATTAAGTTCATAGACAGGCTGCCGCTGGCGTTTGTCATGCCTACGACGAATACGATATTCGTGAGATACAAGTTTAATGAGAAGACGCAGGGTATGAACGAGACTTTTGATCACTTTGTAACGGAGTTAAAATTGCTGGTGAAGGACTGTGCTTATGCAAACGAAGATGAGATGGTCAGGGATAGAATAGTGTTTGGCACAAACTCAGTAAAAGTGCGAGAGAAACTTTTAAGTGCCGGGTCTGAGCTAACATTGAATAAAGCCGTGGACATCGCAAGATCGCACGAGATAGCACAAGCACAGCTGAGAACCTTCGATGCATGTACTCTGAGCGGCTCACGTGAACTGACTTTGCAGGACTGGGAAAGGTAAACCCGTGCATGCAGTGTGTGATGTCTCAGATAAAGAGGAAGACGAGCTGCTTATTGATGCAGTAAGAAAGGAACAACCCTCTGACGCTGAACAAGCCTTTGAGGACATATCAATAGGAAAGCAAGGTGTAAAGCTTAAGTTTAAATTACTATCATAGACACGCTGCCACTAAATATTCGCAGGCAAATCCACAACTTAATACCAGGAATGCCTGTTAAACATCTTAGATTCACGAGTACCGATTTGGGTAGTGAACACTTCGATGAATGAAACCTGTTATTCTCTTTGTTACATTTTGCACGGCCATATCAGGCTCACTCTTGATATCCGGAGGAACATTGTGTCTTATGTATTGAATGACTGGGACAGGTTCAAGGTGTGGACTGATGACGGTACAGGAGATAATTAGACTACACAGGAGCACTAGAAGAGTGAAATGCGTTAGCCCTTCACCTATGGTTCTGCATGCGAGTTGATGGCTGCCGCTGAATTGTTCGGTTGTCGCTTTCAAGTGCACCGAAATGGCCAAATATTTTACACTTTTCGACAACCGCCAATGCCTCTTAAACATCTTAGACTGACAGGTGACGATTTGAGTAGTGGACACTTTGATGTTTATGAATGTTTAAACTCTCAAAAGCTGGATGTGAAGTTATCGATGAAACCGGATGTGTGCTTACAACGGTTGACAAACACGGAATGTAACTTGAACACAACACGTCCTCCAAATACGAACCTGATTGAAAGAAATAATGAGAATCAAATCCTTGATGACAGCAACACTCATAACAGTCACCAATTACATTGACAGTCATGTTGCGTTATTTTTTAAATGTTTCCTTTTCTTTTTCATAACTTCTTTAACACACTACTTCTCCGCTGTGAAGCGCGGGTATTTTGCTAGTACCTTCTAAACAGTGGTAAGTCTATTAGATTTGAGGCGTTCTGACAAAGGCTACATACTGTATTAATAATACAAAAGGGGAAAGTCAAGTAATATATTACAGTACCAAGACAAAACAATCTGTCATTTATAATTTTGAGGTTAGAAGTTTTGATGACATATAAATCATTTTTGATCTAAGCTAAGACATGAGTTCTTTTTTCAAAGCCACCCTAAACTGAAATTTTTTGGATCATATGATAATTTCAAATAAACAAGTGTGATTTTTGTATGGCTGTGCTTGAGTCATTTTTTTATTATTAAGTCCTTACTTTTCAGGTAGCTACAGTCATGTGAAAACGTTTGGGAACCCCTCTTAATTCTTTGGATTTTTGTTTCTCATTGGCTGAGCTTTCAAAGTAGTAGATTCCTTTTAATATACGACATGCCTTATGGAGACAGCAGGATTTCAAAAGTGACATGAAGTTTATTGGATTAACAGAAAATATGCATCATAACACAATTAGATATAAGTGCATAAATGTGGGCACCCCAACAGAGATATGACATCAATACTTAGTTGAGCCTCCTTTTGCTCCTTTGAGCCTCCAGACGCTGTCCTCCTATAGCCTTCATACCTAATCTCTCCAGTTCAGTTCAATTTGACGGACAGCCTGCTTCAAATCATCCCATAGATTTTCGATGATATTCAAGTCAGGGGACTGTGACGGCCATTCCAGAACATTGTACTTCTCCCTCTGCACGAATGCCTTTTTAGATTTCGAACTGTGTTTTGGGAATATCCAGCCCCTGCGTAACTTCAACTTTGTGACTGATGCTTGAACATTATCCTGAAGAATTTGTTGATATTGGGTTGAATTCATCCGACCCTCGACTTTAACAAGGGCCTCAGTCCCTGAACTAGCCACACAGCCGCACAGCATGATGGGACCACCACCACATTTGACAGGAGGTAGCAGGTGTTTTTCTTGGAATGCGGTGTTCTTCTTCTGCCATGCAAAGTGCTGTTTGTTCTGACCAAATAACTCCATTTTTGTCTGATCAGTCCAAAGCACTTTGTTCCCAAATGAATCTGGCTTCTCTAAATGAGCATTGGCATACAACAAGCGACTGTTTGTGGCGCGAACGCAGAAAGGGCTTCTTTCTCATCACCCTGTCATACAGATGTGCTGAATTGTAGACCGATGTACAGATACACCATCTGCAGTGAGATGTTCTTGCAGGTCTTTGGAGGTGATCTGTGGTTGTCTGTCACCATTCTCACAATCCTGCCTCTCATATGCCGCTCCTGTATTTTTCTTGGCCTGCCAGACCTGCTGGGTTGGTTTAACAGCAACTGTGCCTGTGGCCTTCCATTTCCTGATTCCATTCCTTACAGTTGAAACTGACAGCTTAAACCTCTGAGATGGCTTTTTGTAGCCTTCCCCTAAACCAGGAGACTCAACAATCTTTGTTTTCAGATCTTTGGAGGGTTGCTTTGAGGATCCCATGCTGTCTGTCACTCTTCAGTGGAGAGTCAAAGGGAAGGAAGCACAACTTGCACTTGACCTCCTTAAACCACTTGTGATTGGACACTCCTGTCTATGAAGTTCAAGGCTTAACGAGCTCATCCAACCAAGTGATCAGCATTGAGCAGTGACAGGCATTCAAATCAGCACAATGACAAGGGGACCCACATTTGTGCACAGCCAGTTTTTCACATTTGATTTAATTTCATACAACTAAATACTGCGTCACCAGTACTCTGATTCCTAGGGAATGAAAGACATACCACCGTTATCTTTTTTGTTGAAAGGAGAGTCAGTTATTATGCAGGCTGAGAGGGGGTCCCAAACTTTTTCATATGACTTGTCACACACGCGCGCATGGGAGGCAGCTAAAGGGCTCGAGTGAAGGCAGTTCTGAGCCATGCCGGGATGTGGCAGAGCGCACTAACTCTCTTTCTCACTTCCCTGTAGACCTAACCCGGGAGGTTCCACCTGTCTCTCTGGACGTCACTTCTGGGACCGAGCCAATGGAGACAGACCTTGCCAGCTCCGGCCCCCCTGATGTCACATCCGGGACTAAACCAATGAACAATGAACACGTGCCCGACCCTTATGACCTCACTTCCTGTCTCCCCCTTTAAAAGCCTTCCCTTTTCCCTTCTGTGTCAGTCTTGTTTTGGACTCTGTTGTAAGCACTTCAGTGCTGGTATTAGAAAGAAAACAAAGTTGCAGCCAGGATACCAAATTACATGGGTGGCTGCCCCAAACCTTTTTCTGTCTTTGACTCGTTTTGTGACAGTGGCGTAGTCGGCAGGATGGAGAAGTCCCAGAAGAGAAGGGGACAGGACCTGCAAAACACCCAGGTGGGAGCGTACCGGGGCCGAGTATTCAGGCGGGAGGGTGCCCGTGGTTGGCGAGACCGGTGCGGGCTCCGCTCCCAGCACGCAGAACTAGGCCGTCTAGAGAGGCCAGGGAGTGTGCGGGTGGGGCTCACCGAATTGGGCTGCCCTGGAGGGGGGAGACAAGAGGGACTCAGTATGCTCTCTTGGGGGAGAGTGCCTGCCCCCAGTGAAACCACAGCCCCTTTACCACCTTGGGGTGCCCCAGACTGGCAGGTGAGTAAAATAACGAAGTGGAGGTTGGACCCTGAGAGGCCGACGAAAACAAGCCTGGTCCTTATGGGCAAAAGTATGGCAGTGGCTACGGCCCTTGGAAAACAAGCCCCACCAGGTCATTGAGCAGGTAGCGTGCTATCTGCTCCTGAAAGCACTTCCCCAGGGCTTCACCCAGCCGGTCTGGGGCGTGCAGTTTAAGAACATGTCTGAGCTCATAGAGCTTCTGGAAACACAGAGGGCGGCCTCACACTCTGGGAGAGCAGAACCGTCCTTCTGCCAAACTCAGCCGGGTATGTCCCAAGACCTAGCCCCTCCCTGTATAACCCGGAGCTTGCATGGCGTCCGCTGGCTGGCACGCAAAACCGCTTGGAGGCGAGGAGGAATGCAGGTGGAGGGGAGGAGGGCTTGGTGTGCTCTGACAAACCCGTTGACGGTCCCGCATACAGGCGTGGTGATCGTTAACGGTTTAAAACTTTCGCTCTGCTCGATTCCGGCAGCAACATTTCCATTGTTGCCCGCCGCTTTGTGCTACCGCGACAATGGCTAAAATTCAAGACCAGTATAACCTGTGTCCACGGGGAAACCCCGCTGGTACAGCACCGCCGCTTGTGTCATTAGCTACGGAGGATCAGTCCAGAAAGTAACCGTGGCAATCCTTCCTGATCCTCCGCACCCGTGATACTAGGGCGGGACTGGTCTGACATTAAAAGCGGTGAGACACATACCACTCCCGGGTTAAGTTGGGCCTCGTTATGGACGGAGATGAACCGTCTCAAGCTGCCTCCACGCCGTGTAATCAGCCGGCAGAGAGAGGTGAAGCAGCCGTCCTGGCTGGCGTGGCAACTCCGGCCGTCGCAGGCTGACACGCCATCCACCAACGCCGGCGGAGCGGGAGGAAACCACGCCCATTGAGGTCGGCGCTGACCCTCTCTCCGTGTTGCGGTTTCAATTTAAAAGACGCCGGCTTCTTTCAAAGGGAGCAATGGAATGACGACTCCCTGAAGTTTGTAAAAAATGCAGTGGTCCTTGTCAATGGCCAGCGCACCAGTCAGGCGATGCCACAGGGACCCTACTTTGTGTTAGATAATGACCTCCTTTACCGTGTAGCAATGCATGACGGGCAGGAGGCGAGGCTGCTGCTAGTGCCGCGTACCTTCCGCGGCAGGTCTGCGAGCTAGCACACGCCCACCTCCTAGGTGGCCACCTGGGCACCGAAAAACTCTGGAGCGGATCAAGCTCGGTTTTACTGGCCAGGAATTAATGAGGAGGTTCGCCGCTTTGGCGCTTCCTGCCCGGAGTGTCAACTGCGACAGATTCCTAGGAGGGACCGTGCTCCTCTTGTTCCTATTCCCTTGATTGACGTTCCCTTCCACAGAATCGGGGTCGACCTGGTGGGACCTCTAGAGCCCTCAGCCCGAGGACACAAGTACATTTTAGTCCTCGTGGATTATGCTACACGATACCCCGAAGCTGTTCCGTTGCGCTCAGCTACCTCTAAAGCCATCGCGGGAATTACTAGGGTATTGGCGTGGGGATCCCCAAAGAAGTCTTGACAGACCAGGGGACCCCTTCACCTCGGAGACGTTCAAGGAGACTGCCAGATTACTGAAAATAAAGCATTTAAAACCTCGTGTATCATCCTCAAACCGACGGATTAGTAGAGAGGTTTAATCAAACTCTCAAGCAAATGCTACGTAAGGTGGTCAGCGAGGATGGAAGGAACTGGGATCAGCTCCTCCCCTCGTCCTTTTGCCTATCGGAAGTCCCACAAGCCTCCACGGGTTCTCCCCTTTGAACTACTGTATGGCGACAACCTCGGGCATATTGGATATTTTGAAAGAAGGCTGGGAAGAAGAGGCTCTTCCCACCACTAACATACTGGAGTATATCGCGCAGTTACGCGATAGATTTGGAAAGATTCGCCTGTCCTTAAAAGTCACATGGAGGAGGCTCAAGCAGCACAGGTTCGCTACTACAACCGCGCACGCCTCTTCGGGAGTTCCACCCGGAGATCGGGTCATGGTCCTAGTGCCTACCTCCCACTCTAAGTTGCTTGCCCACTGGCAGGGCCCCTACGAAGTTAAGGAGAGGAAGGGACTGGTCGACTATTTGGTGAGTCAACCCAATCGCCGGCCAAAGGAGCGGTATATCATGTGAACCTGCTGAAACCGTGGAAGGACAGGGACCCTGATCCCTCCTCCGCCAGCCCGCTCACTCTTCGCCACACACACGACCTTAACTTTGGCGCAGACTTGAGACCCAGGCAACGGCAGGAGCTGGAAACAGTTATCCGGACCGTTCGAGAGGTAGTCAGTGAACACCCCGGAAGGACCTCTCTGATTGAGCACAACATTGTGACAGAGCCCGGGTTGTTGTCCGAGAACGCCTGCACGCCTTCCCGAGGCAAAAAGGCTGAAGTGGAGCTGAGATCAAGCGCATGCTGGAACTAGGTGTAATTGAGGAGAGTTATAGTCCCTGGTCCAGCCCCATTGTGCTCGTCGGTAAGCCTGACGGAGTTGGAGGTTCTGCAATGACTTCCGGCTTAACCAAGTCTCCCAATTTGATGCCTATCCAATGCCACGCGTGGGCGACCTCCTCGAGAGGCTTGGACAGGCTCAATACCTGACCACACTTGACATGACAAAGGGTACTGGCAGGTTCCTTTAACGGACTCCGAAGGAAAAACGCGTTTAGTACCCCTAGCGGACACTGGCAGTATCGTGTCCTTCCATTTGGGTTACACGGGCTCCAGCAACCTTTCAGCGTCTGGTGGACAAAGTGCTTCGGCCTCATAACTCATACAGTGCTGCCTACCTAGATGACGTGGTCATCTATTCCAGCACATGGAAGGAACACCTACAGCATGTCCAAGCGGTATTACGGACACTTGGTGAGGCCGGGCTCCGGATTAATCCCAAGAAATGTTTCTTTGGATTAAGCGAGGCCAAATATTTAGGCTACCTGGTGGGTCGGGTACCGTAAGGCCACAGTGCTCCAAAATTGATGCCATTCTGAAATGGCCCGTCCATGAACCAAGCGGCAGGTCCAAGCCTTTCGGGTTAGCGGGTACTACCGCCGGTTTGTACCCGGTTTTGAGAAGCGGCGCCTTGACTGATTTAACAAAGAAGAGGGCCCGAACATTGTGGTATGGACTGCAAAACAGACGCTGCATTTGGTGACTTGAAGAAGGCCCTTACGTCCGCACCTATTTTGATGGCACCTAACTTTTCTTTGCCTTTCATCCTCCAGACGGACGCCGGACACAGGCCTGGGAGCCGTGCTGAGCCAAAGTGTCGATGGTGTGAACACCCGTCATGTTCCTGAGCCGGAAACTGTTGGACCGGAGACCAGGTATGCGGCGGTGGAGAGGGAGGCTCTGGCGATTAAATGGGCGATCACTCAGCTGAGGTACTACCTGTTGGGCCGTGAGTTCACCCTTGTCACGGACCATGCACCTCTACAGTGGATGGCCCTGCACAAGGAGTCGAATCCGCGGGTCACCCGGTGGTTTCTTGACCTGCAGCCGTACAAGTTTTCGCTCGTTCATCGCCGGGTGCTCTCCATGCCAACGCCGATGCTCTCTCGGGTTTACGACCTCTCGGTTAGGTCGCCCGACCCACGGGTCTGGGCTGAGGGGGGGGCCTTGTCACACACGCGCGCATGGGAGGCAGCTAAAGGGCTCGAGTGAAGGCAGTTCTGAGCCATGCCGGGATGTGGCAGAGCGCACTAACTCTCTTTCTCACTTCCCTGTAGACCTAACCCGGGAGGTTCCACCTGTCTCTCTGGACGTCACTTCTGGGACCGAGCCAATGGAGACAGACCTTGCCAGCTCCGGCCCCCCTGATGTCACATCCGGGACTAAACCAATGAACAATGAACACGTGCCCGACCCTTATGACCTCACTTCCTGTCTCCCCCTTTAAAAGCCTTCCCTTTTCCCTTCTGTGTCAGTCTTGTTTTGGACTCTGTTGTAAGCACTTCAGTGCTGGTATTAGAAAGAAAACAAAGTTGCAGCCAGGATACCAAATTACATGGGTGGCTGCCCCAAACCTTTTTCTGTCTTTGACTCGTTTTGTGACAGACTGTATATCTATACATTTGCAGAATGCCAAACATGCTGTAATTGTTGACTGAAATGACTGACTGCAAAACCACATAACGATGTGCTTGGAAACATTACCAGCAAATCTGCACTGACTGCATTGGGTTTAACGCTAATTATGTTTTTATTTTTAAGCATGCAGAACAAGTCCAAATCAGTGCCCGGGTTGCTTGAGTAATATTTGGATTTCTCTTTTTCCTTTGTATTTAATATTGCTTTATTTGAAGATATTTTTAAATTTTCACGTGACACTGGGGCCCCCTGAATGCCACGTGATGTCACACTCTACACACATGGTAGTTACGCCCCTGCTGGACTTCCTGGAGGTCATACAGGAGGAGAGAATTAAAACAAAACTGAGTGCCATGAACAATGCTGCACATCCTATCTCTGACACACCAACATGTAGTAATTACGTGTCAAGATATATGACTGGGGGTCATTCTTACAATGGCGATACACTTGTATAGCGCCTCACTGGGACTCGGACTGGGACTGTCAAGTTTTTGTTTTTTTCTTTTTAGCCATTCTGGGGCGTGTTTCTGGCTTCATATATGTGCTTATAATAAGATTCATTTTAAAGTAATGTACATTTGAAATGCATTCACGGGGGTCTCCACACGCAACCTGATGCAATGTTTCATTACTTTTTCTACCCTTTTTTGGTTTTGTTTTGACAGTCATTTCTAAATTTTCATGAGAGGCCATACTTCAGATTGTAGGCCTACCTACAGACCCAATACCTTTGAACAGTAGGAATGAAACAAAAACACTTGTTAAACAAACAGATCCCCCCGCCACCTGAGGTTTTGTTGTAGTAATAGAAGCTGATTTATGGTGGCTAAGTTTCAATAAACTTGTGAAGTTGTAGCACAGCCAACATGAAAAGAGTAAAACTGGCCCTCTCCATTAGACAGCATGGGTTCCTATTGTTTCAAAGTGGTTTCATACCAACATATGAACAGGAATAGTCTGACAAGTATAATTTTAACACTTCTGTAAGGCTGTCAGGGGAATTGACTATCGATATGTCGGAAACTAATCATCACATTGATAAACTGTGTACCAATAGGTATAAACAGTTTGATTAAATGTGGGAAGTGTCGACTGCAGTCATTTTACTTTAATCTTACAGCACACTACACACTGGTCGATTCTCCTGACAGTTTTTTAATGATTAAGTGATTAAACAGTTCTGTCTTGGGAGGGCTCAGAGCTATTAACCAGAATGAAAATGAAAACGTGGGCAACAAGAAGTTTCAGCACAACACATTACTGATCATGCTGGACACAAAGGCAACCTTTTAAATGCATTATAAAGAAACCTTTGAGTCACTAAAACAGCAATTCAACTGTGGATGTGCGCAGGCTTTCGCTCCATTCAGATGTAAAAACTAAAACCTATGATGATCCCGTTCGTGACTCCTGTGCCATCCACAACTGCTCTCCACCTCACTCAACTGCTGTTATCGCCAAGCACGTCCGGCTCACCGCAATACATTTCTGGAGAACACGATTGGTTGGAACCTTCCTGAATTGCCGATACCTCCCTACTGATGTTGTACTGTCTCTGGCAGGACAGACGCAACTACAATCCTTATGCATCAACGTAAAAACTCTGCACCTAGCTGCAGTTCTGCTGAGAATGGGCATGTTTGAGGGAAAAAGGGAGCTTAGTGCTCATTTAGGAAGAGTTCTCCACGGCCTAAAGTTTTGGAATGTGAGGATCACACCAACTTCTGCTTGTAACGCAAGCTAAGACACTAAAAAAAGAGAAAGGAAACAAACAAAGAAAAGAAAACAAACACCAGTCAGGTACAGCATTGCCGAAACGGGTGCTGATCATAAAAGTGGACGTGGTCAACCTGAGCGTAAACCCATCTATGCAGGACTCAATGGCACAGTTCGTAGGTTACAATGGCAACCTCAGACTCATTTAGTATAAAAGCAGAGACGCCTGGAAGAAAAAAGAGACAATAAAAGAGACATCAGTGCTGGTGATGGCACTGGCGGTAAAAGTGGACATGGTCTGGTGTCCATTTGAGCTCCCACAGCACCTCTAATGTGTCACTTTATATGGGAAGTTGGAATTTCTGAGTTCCTAGTCAGAATTTTCAACTGGAATGGCCCCTTAAATTAAATTTCTAACACAGAATCTCGGGGCTGGTCTGTCAAGTCCAAGTTTGTCCGAGTTTAGATTATGACATCCATCCAAAATGGCGCGGACAGTGACAGAACTGCGTACTGTTTATCATCACTTCTCTCTGTTTGGGTCTCATTAAAGAAGTCACACACACAGAACTGTCCGCCTTCTGCCTACAGTGTTTGGATACACGAAAAACTGCAGAATGAATTTGTTATTTATTGTAATGGAACAACCAAAGCAAAGGGCTTTCACTTGGATTTGTGAGCACCTCAAAATCCTAAAATTCAATCTCGGAAAGTTTGTGACTAGTAAAGTACGATTTTCTTCCCCATGCTTTGTGCTCCTTATGTCCTGTCCTGTGCTAATCTATTGGTTTTAAGTTTTTTCTCAAAGATCAGACATCACCCTCGCATGGATTCTATCTCAGAGACTTCTGTGAACATCAACATTCTTTAGTGAGCGTCAGACATCTTGGCTCTTCATTTGAATGAAATGATCTTCACATCCAAATGCTTTGCTAGTTGTGATGGTTGTTTTATTGAAGCTGTCACAACTTTTGGAGACACAAATTTATACACTCGGTGTCAGATGCTGCAATAGCACTGAAGACTTAAGTGTGTTAAGTGTGCCTAAGAAGTACTTTCTTCTGTCCCTAAAAAAAACCCCAAAAGGGGCCACTTTCATAGCGAATGGGAGCTCACATACGGCTTCACTGAGGTAAAAGGGAGCCAAGAAAGGGAGTTTGGAAAGACACGTCATGTAACTGAGCAATATGGAAAATAAAATTAGTATACGAAGACCAAGGAAGGGGGATTGATAAGATAAGACCGCCCAAAGGTGGAAGAGGGGGAACATCTCGAAACTCAAGGCCGACTAAAAAATAAGCAAAGCAGAAAGGTAAAGATAAACGACAGAAAATAAAAATACCGGTGGTTCTCCTGAAAGTTCATTAGACCAGCTGCAGAAAAGGAGTCAGAATGAGCAGCGAATGAGCTGTTTTGAGCGAGGTCAGGATGATAAGAAATTATTATATAAACTGTGATTTTTGGCCTGTTCGGGGCTCGGCTCAATTTGGCCTAATTGGGTTGAGTCCGCGTTATTGTTTTATTGCAATAAAGCTATTGTGGTCTTTGGAGGGCTTGTCATCCCGGCCAATACCCCGAGGTTGCCAGATTTCTCTGCAGTATGGAGGTGCCCTGAAGACCAGCAGGGAGTCATGGACTATGTAGTTTTTATACACGACCCTCCTGGATACCACAGGGGCCGCAAAAGGGAGCTGCAGGGAGGACCGAAGACTCATTTGTGCCCTATAACCCGGAAGTGCGTCAAAGGAAGAGCGACATGCTTCCGGGGTGAGAAGGACTCGTACCTGACCCGGAAGTGAAAGAGTCACGTGGACTGGGGATTGGGAACACTTCCGGGTCAGGATGGATAAAAGGACTGTGGGAGCTCCCAGACGGCGAGCTGAGCTGGGTGGAAGGGTGGCAACGTGTCTGGGAGTCGGAGGATTGGTTTATTGTTATTGTATTATTGTGATTGATTATTTATATGAGTATAGTGGAGGCGAGGGTGCTTTGTGCAATGTGGCGAATTAATAAAATCATCATTTGGACTTTTATCTGGTGTCTGGAGTCATGGACAGGGGTTCAAGGGAGCGATACAGCCCTAATCTGTCACATTATATACTCTGTTTGCCTGTAGAGCCTTCATTTCAGCTGAAGAACTTTTGGTGCGTATTTTGCTCTGATGGTTTTGCTTCATCAGTAATTGCCATTTTATAACATTCAATAGATACTTTATTTATTCCATCTAAAAATTTGCTGCCGTTTACTGTAATAAAATATATACATTTGAAAAGCTTTCATTTTCCATTTATACACTCACATCAAAGATGAATACTTTCAATGTAAGCTCTACACTCAAGTCTATAAGGTGTAAAAAACATTTCTGTACATGCCCAAAAGTTCAATCACGATTTATTTTTGTGGTGGTAGAACCCAATTTTTTTTTTTGTTTAAAGTACCAAAGCAGACTGAAGCCAAATACAAGTTGGCCACCCCAACCATAACGTGTAGAAAAAAAAGGTGTTTGTATTCTGCTGCCAGTCATTCGGAGTGAAATGGTGCCATTTGTGACTGGAGCGCCACTACTGCCTCAAGGAGACTCTTTATCTGTCTTTACTTGGCTCTTGGCCTTCATTACGTACGCCGCAGAAATTGATCTCCATGTCAGCGTTTGATGTGTTTAACTTAAACATTCTGTGCTTTTTGTTCTCAGCTTATGCGGCTTTATAGAACTCACTCTGTCTGTATATAACAGTAAAGTTATAAGTTTAAAGTCCCCTCCTAACTGGAGGGGATCTTATGTATTATCCCAAAATATGGCAGCAAAACTGCCTGGTTGACTGATTAGAGCACCATCCAGGCCGCAGTCAAGTGATCTTAAATCACAGGCTGTTGTTTATCCCACCTGTTATTTTCCTGAAGCTGTTACCCATAATCCCTGTTGTGGGGCATCCAGTAAATTTAGTCTTGAAACAAACCATAAATTAATTGATAACCAAAAAATAAGGTGTATAATTAGACCAAGGGATAAAACTAGACACTCCACCAGGGGCATCTGTAATAGAAATTTAATTCAAATTAAAACAAAAAATATATCAGCAGTTCAGAAAGAACCATGCAGTTTTAAATGCTGTTTATTGAACATTCGCTCTCTTGGCACTAAAGCTGTTTTGGTAAATGATATCATATTAAGTTCAAAATCTGATCTGTGTCTTCTCACTGAAACCTGGCTTAGTAAATGTGACACTGTTCCCTAGCTGAGGCGTCACCAGATGGATACTCGTTCCTTCATAAGTCTAGAGATTCTGGTCGAGGAGGAGGCCTTGGAATAATTCATTGTAACAAAATGCAAATCACTCCTAAAAATTTAGGCAACTTTACATCCTTTGAGGCATTCATTTTAAATATTAAAACAGATTCCAACACAATTATAGTGCTAGTCTACAGACCACCAGGGCCATATTCATTGTTCATGACTGAATTTAGCAACCTTCTGTCTGATTTGGCTATAAATTATGATCATGTAGTTCTGATGGGGGATTTTAATGTACACATTGATGTGGAAACTGACACTTTTAGCAAATGTTTTACTTATTTGTTAAATTCAGTAGGATTTTGTCAGATTGTCAAAGGTCCAACTCATAATCATAACCATACATTAGATTTAATTATAACTTACAAAGTTGAAATTCAAAATTTAAATATTACTCCATTAAATGTAGTTATTTCCGATCACTTCTTAATTACGTTTGATTTAGTTCTGCCCATGCCAGCACTCGCAGATTAAAACAAAGACAGTGTGACATCTAGATTGTAATTCTGCTTCAAAATTTATAGATACCTTGAGTAAGTCGAGTGTAATTGTGGAAAACCATTTAGATCAGTTAACATCAAATGTAAACGTGGAAAACAATTTAGATCAGCTAATATCACATTATAATGTGACCTTGAGAGATGCTCTGGACACAGTGGCTCCCCTAAATACAAAAGTGATCAAAGCACATAGAAACTCTCCCTGGTTTAATGAAAATACTCGAGCTCTTAAATTAGAGTGTCGAAAACTGGAGCAGATGGAGAACAACAAAGCTACATGTCTTTCAAATTGCATGGACAGAGAGTGTTAATAAATATAAAAGGCCCTCTTTAAAGCTCGCTCAGAATACTATTCTACATTAATAGATAGCAATAATAAAAATCCTAGGGTACTTTTTAGAGCAGTGGCTAAATTAACAAATGGGAATTCAGATCAACAGTGCAAAATACCAACAGATATTAGCAGTACAGACTTTATGAACTTCTTCAATGAGAAAATTAAAAATATAAGATCCCAGATCTCAGCATCACAGTACAAACCAAATACTAGCTTAGCAGACCCTGTCGCACATTGCATTCAGCACTTTAATAATTTTAATCCTGTAACTGAGCAGGAAGTCTTAACTTTAATTTTGAAAATGAAGCCCACTACTTGTTCCCTAGATCCAGTGCCAACAAAACTAGTAAAAGTGCAATGGATGTTCTTGTAGCACCTATTCTAAACATTATCAATAGTTCATTATTGCATGGCACAGTACCTGATGCACTAAAAGTGTCAGTCATTAAACCTTTACTTAAAAAGTCAGACCTAGACCCACACATACTAAATAACTATAGGCCTATTTCAAATTTACCATTTCTCTCTAAAATACTAGAGAAAGTAGTCGCCAGTCAGCTTCAGTCACACCTTACGCATTACAATTTATTTGAGAAATTCCAGTCTGGCTTTCGCACTGGTCATAGTACAGAAACGGCACTAACACGGGTTGTAAATGACATTCTGATATCCTCTGATGAAGGAAATTCCACTGTAATTATGTTGTTGGACTTAAGTGCAGCGTTTGACACCATTGACCATTCTATTTTACTGCACAGGCTAGAAAACGATGTTGGGCTTACAGGCCCGTGCTCGCTTGGTTCAGTTCTTATTTATCAAATCGATTCCAGTATGTACAGAAATGTGCTGACAGGACTCCATCATTATACACAGAAGTTCAATATGGTGTCCCAGGGCTCAGTACTGGGACCTTTACTGTTTTCACTTTACATGCTTCCACTGGGATCTCTCATTAGGAAACATAATGTTAATTTTCACTCGTATGCAGATGACACCCAGTTATACCTTTCATTTAAATCAAATGAAGTTTCTCCGATGTTGTCTTTAATTAGTTGTGTTAGTGAATTAAAGGAATGGATGAATGAGAACTACTTGTCTTTAAATACAGATAAAACAGAGATGTTAATTGTTGGAGGGAATGACGCTGATCACAGCAATATTTTGTCGTCATTTAACTCAGTTGGAATCCCAATTAATTTTACTGAATCAGCCCGCAATCTAGGAGTTATCTTTGACTCTAGCATGTCATTTAAAGCGCATATTACAAAGTCGTCCAAAACATGTTTTTTCCATCTTAAAAATATTAGGAAATTAAGGGCTTTCTAAATAAACAGGATTGTGAGAAATTAATTCATGCATTTATCTCTAGTAGGATTGACTACTGCAATGCGGTGTTCACTGGCTGTTCAAACTGTTCTCTATACAGCCTCCAGTTAATCCAAAATGCGCTGCAAGAATTATTACAAGAACAAGAAAATATGAACACATAACCCCAGTTCTTAAATCTTTACACTGGCTCCCAGTTAAATTTAGGGCAGATTTCAAAATCCTCCTTTTAACATATAAAGCATTAAATGGCCAAGGTCCGCTTACTTGTCTGAACTTATCATGACTTACAAACCTGAGCACATTAAGATCTCAAGATGCCGGTCTGCTTAGGATTCCAAGGATTAATAAAATAACAGTGGGAGGTCGAGCTTTTAGTTACAGGGCCCCTAAACTGTGGAATGGTCTTCCTGCTTCCATAAGAGATGCCCCTTCAGTCTCAGCCTTTAAATCCCGGCTGAAGACTCACTACTTCAGTTTAGCATATCCTGACTAGAGCTGCTGATTAACTGTACAGACTGCATCTCTGTTGTTAGTCATTAGCACTATAACATAAGTAACATGAATAATTATATTTGAATACTAACCCTCACCTATTCTGTTTCTTTTCTCGGTACCCAAATGTGGCCATTGGTGCCACGGCCCACCTGCCAAGTTGTTTGCCTGCCTATGGTAAAGTCATCCCTGGTGGAGGATCACAGGAATCATGGGAAAGAGGGGTCCTTTCATCGGAGCAATGTTTCAGCCGTGGCATGGCCAAATGGAGATGCAGCTAGATGGATGAGGTCTCCAGGACTCTAAAAATATCGAAACCTAATTATGTCATATCATCTACTGTTAAACCGTAATTCTAAAATTTTTATTATGCTGTCTTAAGGAATTGTTCTGTTGTGTATATTGTATTGTATTGACCCCCTACTTTATGACACCCAATGCACGCCCAACCTACCTGGAAAGGGGTCTCTCTTTGAACTGCCTTTCCGAGGTTTCTTCCATTTTCCCTACAAGGTTTTATTGGGAGTTTTTCCTTGTCTTCTCAGAGAGTCAAGGCTGGGGGGCTGTCAAAAGGCAGGGCCTGTTAAAGCCCATTGCGGCACTTCCTGTGTGATTTTGGGCTATACAAAAATAAACTGTATTGTATTGTAAAGTCGCAGTAAGTGCGGCAACAAACCTTCATTTTAGGTTAGGCCGACTCACAACTCTTTAATTCTGTGTGTACGTGTCCTGTGCCAGATGCGATGGAAGAAATGAGAGGATGCGTTGTAAACTCAGGCAAACAATGGAAGAACATGCACACTTCACACAGCTAAGCCACCATCCAGAAAGTGCCCCCCGCTTACTGAGCCGTCAGCCTGTCAATCTCCGATTTAGTCCCAGAGACCTCTTGTTCTGATGTTGTTGCAATGCAGTATAATGGTGGGTCGCCTATAGATTCCCAATATTTTAGATTTAAAACCTCCCTGGTTATTTTGTCTCTGAAATACACAGCTGTATGTCATAAACAACAATTCTAAGTTTCAGGCTGTCTTGAACCCAGAGCTTGCCATTCACAGAAGACCAAAGAATGGAAGAAAATGGAGGAAAGAGAACACAGAAATGGGTAGGCTGGAATCACTGCTGGTGACTATCAAGGAAAACTAACAGCAAACTACAACTCAGTAAGTACTCATAGCTTGAGAAAATACTTTCTGTCATTCTTAAAATGATTTGATTTCTTCTCCTTAAATAATCTGCTCCATCTTATATATCGGAATGTCTGACATCTTATATTCCAAATCGTAACCTCAGATCCTCAAATGAGTGTCTGCTTAGAATTCCAAGAGCAAAACTTAAAAGAAGTGGTGAGGCGGGCAGGCGGCCTTCTGCTGTTATGCACCTAAAATCTGGAATAGCCTGACAGTAGGAATTCACCAGGCTGATACAGTAGAGCAGTTTAAAACACGGCTGAAAACACATTACTGTAACATGGCTTTCTGAAAACTTCACCTTCATCTAATCCTGATGCTCTGTATGTTCAATTCATCATAATAACTATTTATGGTGGCTCTAAAATCCGTACTACCCCTACTCTCTCTTCTGTTTCTTTTCCCGGTTTTCTGTGGTGGCGATCTGTGCCACCACCATCTAATCAAAGCACCGTGATGTCCTACATTGATGGATTAAAAGCCAGAGGTCTACATGACTGTCATCATCAAGTCCTTCCAAGAGAACCCTAAATACAAAGAGGACTGTTTCATTTATGTTAGGTAGAATGCCCAGAGGGGGCTGGTCAGGTGGTCTTGTAGCCCCCTGCAGATTTTATTTTTTCTCTCCAGCCGCCTGGAGTTTTTTCGTTTATTCTGTCCTCCCTGGCCATCGGACCACCTTACTCTTATTCTATGTTAATCAGTGTTTTCTTATTCTAATTCTTACTTTGTCTTTTATTTCTCTTTTCTTCATCATGTAAACAACAACAACATTTATTTATATAACACATTTTCATACAAAAAAAAATGTAGCTCAAAGTGCTTTACAGAATCAAGAATAGAAAAATAGAAGACACAATAAAAAATAAAAATAAGTCAACATTAATTAACATAGAATAAGTAAGGTCCGATGGCCAGGGGGGGGCAGAAAAAACAAAAACTTGAGAAAAAAAATAACATCTGCAGGGATTCCAGACCAAGAGACCGCCTGACCAGACCCCTCTGGGCAATCTACCTAACATAAGTGAACCAGTCCTCTTTGGATTTAGGGTTCTCACGGAAGGACCTGATGATGATGGTCACGTAGACTTCTGGCTTTCAGTCCACCAATGTTGGAGCATCATGATGCTTTGAGTAGGTGGAGGTGGCGCAGGCCGCCACCACAAAGAATCCGGAAAAAAGAACAGCACTTTGAGCTCCATTATTTGTATGAAAATGTGCTATAGAAATAAATGTTCTTGTTACATGTGACACTTGTTGATGGTGGAGAGCCATGAAATCAAAAAATGGATTTCAAATCAGCTGTACTCCTGCCTGAGGAAATCAGCAGCCATAAAGCCCAAATCAAAATGTACATCTGCTTCTCGAGGATATTTAAACGAACCAAACTTACCTCTCGTGGTCGTCTCCGGTCCCCTGAACCATTCTCTGTACCTGATGAGTAAATCAAAGAATCAGATATCAAACACTTCACCTCAGCATAACAGCATCTGCACCGCTATATAAGTGGGTAGACTTTCCACAGTAAGCGTAGACCTGCCAGTCTAGGAGTTTCATAAATCTTCATCACTGCCCTGTGGTGTGTTGGATAAAATGCCAAGCATTGCTGTGTGTTACTTTGATTAGAGAGTTCATCTAAATGTTGCATTTCCCTTTATTAGGATTTATTTTGGCTCTTTTCTAACCACAGAATCTAAACAATAGAAACTGACTAGCTGCTGCAGGGCACAGAGCTGCCCAGACCAGGGAACAGTGCAGGTGGCAGTACAAGCTGGCAGAACAGTCAATTAATGACCAGTGCCATAACAGCTAACAATCCAAAGTAAGTGTGTGTCTCTTGTGAGAAGGATTTAAAGTGCAAACATCTAGATAAAGCAGTACATACAGTAGCATTCAAAATGGAGTGTGCCAGCACTAGCAGCCGAGTGAAGGCACAGCATACATTCGTTTGGAGGAGGACATTGATTTAAATACAGTACAGTGTAGGAACTGGCACTAGGCTTTAAAGAAAGGAAGCGTTAGGACAGCAGCGCTGATGCGGTGTTAAGGCACATGTGGAGTGTCTAAAGAATATTGTGAGAAAGATGTGACCTCATGTATAAACAGTGCATACCCACAAAAATGTTGCGTGTGCCCATTTCCATGCTCACATTGAAATGTGTAAAAACTAAACTTGGCATAAAGCTACGCACATTTTCATGGCAGCCTCAGACCGTGCGAATGCTCTGTTTTGTTAATGGATGGCACCGAGTGTCACAGCAGTACAACCGTTTCTGTGTTGTTTCCCTTTCTTTTCTAGATTCACATCCATGATGCAGGCTTCATCAAATACACCAAAATGCATTGCATATCATTTACAAATTGAAGGCACTTGATTGTAATTAGCTGTGGTGGGCTGGTGCCCGGGGTTTGTTTCCTGCCTTGCGCCCTGTATTGGCTCCAGCAGACCCCCGTGACCCTGTAGTTAGGATATAGTGGGTTGGATAATGGATGGATGGATGGATGATTGTAATTAGTCTGTAACACTATCATGGTGCACGGAATGGCCAAACTATTCCAACTACCACAGTTGCTTTAGCGTTGTTAGAGGACATCACCAATGAAAGAATCAGAAGAGAGCGCATATTTACAGGTGATGATGAGTGGCTTCAAAGTCGGTTTAGATTTCCAAGAGCTATATCCTCGTGGAGATGTGTGCTGAACTGGCACAGCTTTACAAAGGCAGACTTTGAGCAATTGTGCTCTACCTGCTCCTTTGCCAGTTCTGTTCACTCTTGGGATTTTCAGGCACAAGAGCTATTCAATGTGAACTGGCTGACCGATTGGCATTTCTAAGCCATCACTGAGTTGCGCCATGCCAGCTGTATGGGATGGTATTATCCACTTGTCACCCAGATATTTAAGATTTTCTTTACCTGTGATTGAACAGGCAAACATCACAGCGCAATTCGCAGCATTGGGAGCTCTTGACTGCGCACACATATAAAGGCACCTTCACAGAATGAATTTGCTGAAGTAAATAGAAAGCATTTCCACTCTATTAATGTGACGCTTGTGCAAGCATGTAGCGTTCTACATAATGTGCCACACAATCATGGCTTGCCCGTACCAGAAGAGATGCGGTATGATGAGCCTGACCTTGACCCACCAAATGATCAACCAAATCGGACAGCGTTGCGACTTCATTTGAATGTAATAAGCAAAATGTAAAAACGTAATCAGATGCAGCATTGATTGTTTAACACAATTCATTTAATTTGTAGTCAATATCACATATTGGTCACATCTCTTACAGCATCCACTACTGCATTGTGTGACTCCAGAACAGCGTCCGTCAGCACATGGTTTCATGCGGTTTCTGAGGCAGAGGTGTGTGTGCTCAGCACAGCATTACCGTCACTGCCTGGAGCCGCATCCCTGGCACAGGGTCCCCTTTGGTAATATTGTCTGATGAAACAGAATAAACAGTAGTACCTCATCTGCTACCTGCCTGCTTGTCTTAATAATCATCCTACCCGCTATAACCTTAAAAATGTTAGGAAATTAAGGCGCTTTCTAAATAAACAGGATTGTGAGAAATGAATTCATGCATTTATCTCTAGAAGGATTGACGACTGCAATGCGGTGTTCACTGGCTGTTCAAACTGTTCTTTATTCAGCCTCCAGTTAATCCAAAATGCGGCTGCAAGAATTATTACAAGAACAAGAAAATACGAACACATAACTCCAGTTCTTAAATCTTTACACTGGCTCCCAGTTAAGTTTTGGGCAGATTTCAAAATCCTCCTTTTAACATATAAAGCATTAAATGGCCGAGGTCCGGCTTACTTGTCTGAACTTATCATGACTTACAAACCTGAGCGCACATTAAGATCTCAAGATGTCGGTCTGCTTAGGATTCCAAGGATTAATAAAATAACAGGGAGAGGTCGAGCTTTTAGTTACAGGACTCCCTAAACTGTGGAGTGGTCTTCCTGCTTCTACAAGAGATGCCCCTTCAGTCTCAGCCTTTAAATCCCGGCTGAAGACTCACTACTTCAGTTTAGCACACCCTGACTAGAGCTGCTGATTAACTGTGCAGACTGCATCTCTGTTGTTAGTCATTAGCACTATAACATAAGTCACATGATAATTATATTTGAATACTAACCCTCACCTATTCTGTTTCTTTTCTCGGTACCCAAATGTGGCAATTGGTGCCACGGCCCACCTGCCAAGTTGTTTGCCTGCCTGTGGTAAAGTCATCCCTGATGAAGGATCACAGGAATCATGGGAAAGAGGGGTCCTTTCATCGGAGCAACGTTTCAGCCGTGGCATGGCCAAATGGGGAGGCAGCTAGATGGATGAGGTCTCCAGGACTCTTAAAATATCCAAACCTAATTATTTCATATCATCTACTGTTAAACCGTACTTTTAAATTTTTATTATTATGCTGTCTTAAGGAATTGTTCTGTTCTGTATATTGGATTGTATTGACCCCCTACTTTTGACACCCACTGCACGCCCAACCTACCTGGAAAGGTGTCTCTCTTTGAACTGCCTTTCCCGAGGTTTCTTCCATTTTTCCCTACAAGGTTTTTTTTTGGGAGTTTTTCCTTGTCTTCTCAGAGAGTCAAGGCTGGGGGGCTGTCAAAAGGCAGGGCCTGTTAAAGCCCATTGCGGCACTTCCTGTGTGATTTTGGGCTATACAACAAATAAACTGTGTTGTATTGTATAAACTGTATCCTAACTACAGGGTCATAGGGGTCTGCTGGAGCCAATCTCAGGGCGCAAGGCAGGAAACAAACTCTGAGCAGGGCGCCAGCCCACAGCAGGGCACACCCACACACCAAGCACACACTAGGGACAATTTAGGATCGGCAATGCACCTATCCTGCATGTCTTTGGACTGTGGGAGGAAACCCATGCAGACACGGGGTGTACATGTAAACTCCATGCAGGTCGCCTTACTGCGAGGCTACCACTGTACCACCATGCCGCCCTTAATAAACATGCAAACTTGATTTACACTTTTTTTATTTCGGGCACTGTGTAACTTTTTGAACTTTTGAGCACCTCTGCCACTCCATCAAGTGCGTTTTCTTGCTTATTCCACTGCTTAAGCCACCAAATAGTTTGCTTTTCCTTGCCTCCACTTCCCTGAGCAGCCCATCCATTTCACATTCACTGAAATTCTTTTTTACACATGCATTTACCAATATCTTTTAACAAAACACTGAACGGAAGGGGCTATTTATATTGAGTCACATGTTCAAATAGACTGAGAGGAGTCAGTGTGGGGCTGTAGGCGCATGCACGTATGTTACATTTCACCTTGATTGGGGAAATGCATGGAACTTGGCGTCCGTACAGTTTAATGCTTTAGGTTTTTTTATGTGTATGAACATTTCAGGTTTTGTCCATATGCCGTATTTTAGTGTGAATTCTATGCACGACTTTATGCATGAGGCCCCAGGAGATGCTTGACTACACAAAGTTGTAGTCGGGAACAACAAAAGGGCAAAACTTGAAGAGGCAACCAAGAGAGAACTGAAATAAAAAGTAAAAACTTGAAAATACACTTGCATGTTTTTGTGAAGTAAAAACGTCACCTTCTACAATACCCAGTACCTTCTTTAATGCCAAAATCAATGTGTGACAAAAAAAAAAAAAAATTTCGGACATGAGTGTCAGTAGGCTTTGCACACTAGGAACCAAGTTACATTACATTATTAGTTCATTACATTGACAACTGAAGAGAACAATTTACACAATTAATTGCAAAATTGCTGTATTTGAGGGTCCTTCTAGGGTGCCTCTTTCTCTTGCACAATTTGGCCCAAAAACTAATCAGCGTATCATCATCTCATAACAGACTTAAGCTTTGACTTTGGTATTTTATCTTTCAGCCACTTTGGCTCTAGATACAGACAGACACACACTCATCTTCGAGATATAGATGTTTTCGGTATCAGGAGAGCCTAAAACATCGAGATCCGTCAAAAACGAAATCGAAATTGTTGACAAATCAAAAGCTTTCGCTCCTCCCCCATAGACGATAGCTTATGGGGTCGAGGGAACAAAGCAAAAGAGAGCAAACAATAGCTCATCCCTTATAAAACACCACCCGGATTTTGAGAATTAGCATTGGGATGTGGGGTTGAATCAGCTGTAAAGGATCTGAAGCTTGAGCAGCAATTCACACTTCAGCAAGGGAATGCGCTCGAACAGCTCTTCAAACGGAGAAGGTGAACGTCACAGGCTGATCCTACAGAAGTTCAAAGTAAAGACGGCTGTACACCACCGATCCACAAAGCACCCTGCAACAGACGCCGGTTAACTTTAGAAGAAAGAAAGAAAAAACATTCACGTCAAACCTTAATGGACTGGACATCATTTAAACAGCAATGTCTCTGAGTAAACACTGAATCTTTGTCATCTTGGCATGCAGCACTTTTATGAGCCTTACTGCACAAAGGAAAGTCTTAAAACACGAGAGAAAAAAACATTCTTTTGACTATGGAGGCTTATTTGCCTTTTGAGGCCTATAGTGCTTTGCCAGGGTGCCAGTGTCCTCTTTGATCTCATTACAGTTTGAAAAATTGTCTTCTAGGTGAGAGAAAAATAACTTTGGACCACTTAATCTCTAGTTTGTCATTTCTATAGGAGCTGCGACAAAATGTCCTCAGACACATTTGATGTCCTCCTAGACAAGAATATTTCCAATGGAGTTTGAAACACCAGGACACAATCTTTGGTCCTACTACAAGATTCAAGTGGGCTGCATGCATGTCATTTAGATCAAATCTACCACGTAGAGTGTGTCCTTCAATGATGGTTTGAAAAGCTTTTTGAACATCAAAGACCAGTTTAGCACGAGCAGCGTTTAGGCGTAGGTGGCCAGTAGCCTGAGGTCACCCACACACTACCATTCTTTAGGGCACTTGCACCAAGCAGATTGAATTTTTATACCTTGTTTTGTGAGCCAGCATTTGAACACATGTGTGTTATCAGCTCAAAAAATAAATATGAGACAAGGCCCTTCTCTGATGATCCTCTTTAGACACAAATGGTCAGCTAGAATCACTTGGAATGAATGGCCATTCTCCAGATTTTCCTTCTTTCTGCTGCTAATAAAGGACTCTCCCTTCCATCTCTCAAGCGTGCAATATTAACGGATCAAAGGTCCTTGTAGCTGACTTTATCAGGAGAGGATGGAATTTCCAGAAGAAGTGTGAAACTTTTAAAGGGTACATTTGAAGGAGCCTCCACACTTCTGTGTCTTCGGTGTCACTGACTCAATTAGAAGTTCCTCACGCTAATAGATTTTTCTAAAGACTCCAAGCTAGACGTTAGTGTGTCACTCCTGCATGGGCTCAGCCTTGCCCAGACTAGTAAGTTCTAGAAGTTAAAGCACACTAACAATGCTGACGACTGCACTTCATGCGGCCATGTTTGTCAGTTAGGCCTGCACTCAGGATGTTGTGCGTCTCTTTGGACTGAAGAACGTCAAGTGAAATGGCCGCCTCTCCAGGCTCTTACACTGAAGTGACATACCAGTGAATGAACTCGTCTGGAGACAAACAGCTTCAGCTACAGGAGGAAGACAATAACAGTTACAAAGATGGATGGCTGTGGATCAGCTTTGGAGACCTACCTTGACTGTCTTGAGCTCCATTCATTTTGATTTATTTTTCTTTTCCCAGCAAATTATCTGCAGAAACAAACACACATTCACAAGCTGTTATGTACTGCATAAGCATGATAAAATCCAAACCAAATCACAAGAGAAAAAGTCAAAGAGTTAAAAATAAAATTAAACTTGAACCTCAAAATAAAAGACCATGGATTATTCTATTAAAGAAGATTTAAAATGACAATAGGATTGGTTTCATTAATGGAGGCAGGTCCCAATGTCACAATTGTGTTTTATTGTAAGAGAAGTTCTTCCTACAATTAACCATGTAAGCTGAGGAACTCTTTAAATTGTTTAAAACCATACCATACCATATTTATTTGTTGAGCGCTTAAAAACACAGCATTACAACTGACCAAAGCGCTGTACAGTTACAACAAGCAGGACTAAAAGCAAAATATTAAAAATAAACATTAAGAGAGAATTAAAACAGAGATACTAAAAACAGGTCAAGGGACCAAATAAAATAGAGAAAATAGCAAAAGGCAAGTGGAAAATGAAACAGGTTAAGAATTAAAAGCCAATGTGAAGAAGTGCGTTTTTAGGCGAGATTTGAATGTGGCGACTGAAGCGGCTTGCCTAACCACTAAGGGCAGGGAGTTCCAGAGCCTGGGTGCACAGACGGAGAAAGCCCTTTCACCACGAGCTTTAAAACGTGCCTTAGGAACGGTTAGGAGCAGCTCATCTGTGGATCTAAGAACACGAGGGGGATTGTGACAATGGAGCAAGACACTCAAATAGGCGGGGGCCAGACCGTTTAATGCCTTATAGGTTAGGAGGAGAATCTTAAAATCGATTCTGAATCTAACCGGCAGCCAGTGTAGAGTTTTCAAAATCGGTGAAATGTGTTGGATTCTGCTACTTCCAGTTAGAAGCCTTGCAGCCGCATTTTGAGCCAGTTGGAGTCTAGAAAGCATGGCTTTACTGATACCAAAAAGGCAGGAAATAGAGTAGTCAAGCCGGGACGTAATGAATGCATGAATTACTGATTCCAGCAGGTGGTTAGAAAGAATAGTCTCTCTAAAATACTAGAGAAAGTAGTCGCCAGTCAGCTTCAGTCACACCTTACGCATTACAATTTATTTGAGAAATTCCAGTCTGGCTTTCGCACTGGTCATAGTACAGAAACGGCACTAACACGGGTTGTAAATGACATTCTGATATCCTCTGATGAAGGAAATTCCACTGTAATTATGTTGTTGGACTTAAGTGCAGCGTTTGACACCATTGACCATTCTATTTTACTGCACAGGCTAGAAAATGATGTTGGGCTTACAGGCCCCGTGCTCGCTTGGTTCAATTCTTATTTATCAAATCGATTCCAGTATGTACAGAAATGTGCTGACAGGACTCCATCATTATACACAGAAGTTCAATATGGTGTCCCGCAGGGCTCAGTACTCAGACCTTTACTGTTTTCACTTTACATGCTTCCACTGGGATCTCTCATTAGGAAACATAATGTTAATTTTCACTCGTATGCAGATGACACCCAGTTATACCTTTCATTTAAATCAAATGAAGTTTCTCCGATGTTGTCTTTAATTAGTTGTGTTAGTGAATTAAAGGAATGGATGAATGAGAACTACTTGTCTTTAAATACAGATAAAACAGAGATGTTAATTGTTGGAGGGAATGACGCTGATCACATATTTATTTATTTATTACATATTTAAATTTTAATATTTTGTCGTCATTTAACTCAGTTGGAATCCCAATTAATTTTATTGAATCAGCCCGCAATCTAGGAGTTATCTTTGACTCTAGCATGTCATTTAAAGCGCATATTACAAAGTTGTCCAAAACCTGTTTTTTCCATCTTAAAAATATTAGGAAATTAAGGTGCTTTCTAAATAAACAGGATTGTGAGAAATTAATTCATGCATTTATCTCTAGTAGGATTGACTACTGCAATGCGGTGTTCACTGGCTGTTCAAACTGTTCTCTATACAGCCTCCAGTTAATCCAAAATGCGCTGCAAGAATTATTACAAGAACAAGAAAATATGAACACATAACCCCAGTTCTTAAATCTTTACACTGGCTCCCAGTTAAATTTAGGGCAGATTTCAAAATCCTCCTTTTAACATATAAAGCATTAAACGGCCAAGGTCCAGCTTACTTGTCTGAACTTATCATGACTTACAAACCTGAGCGCACATTAAGATCTCAAGATGCCGGTCTGCTTAGGATTCCAAGGATTAATAAAATAACAGTGGGAGGTCGAGCTTTTAGTTACAGGGCCCCTAAACTGTGGAAAGGTCTTCCTGCTTCCATAAGAGATGCCCCCTCGGTCTCAGCCTTTAAATCCCGACTGAAGACTCACTACTTCAGTTTAGCATATCCTGACTAGAGCTGCTGATTAACTGTACATACTGCATCTCTGTTGTTAGTCATTAGCACTAAAACATAAGTAACATGAATAATTATATTTGAATACTAACCCTCACCTATTCTGTTTCTTTTCTCGGTACCCAAATGTGGCCATTGGTGCCACGGCCCACCTGCCAAGTTGTTTGCCTGCCTATGGTAAAGTCATCCCTGATGGAGGATCACAGGAATCATGGGAAAGAGGGGTCCTTTCATCGGAGCAATGTTTCAGCCGTGGCATGGCCAAATGGAGATGCAGCTAGATGGATGAGGTCTCCAGGACTCTAAAAATATCGAAACCTAATTATGTCATATCATCTACTGTTAAACCGTAATTCTAAAATTTTTATTATGCTGTCTTAAGGAATTGTTCTGTTGTGTATATTGTATTGTATTGACCCCCTACTTTTGACACCTACTGCACGCCCAACCTACCTGGAAAGGGGTCTCTCTTTGAACTGCCTTTCCCGAGGTTTCTTCCATTTTCCCTACAAGGTTTTTTTGGGAGTTTTTCCTTGTCTTCTCAGAGAGTCAAGGCTGGGGGGCTGTCAAAAGGCAGGGCCTGTTAAAGCCCATTGCGGCACTTCCTGTGTGATTTTGGGCTATACAAAAATAAACTGTATTGTATTGTATTGTATTGTAATAGGCTTGAGTTTGGCGATTCGCCTTAGATAGAAAAAGCAGGATTTTACTGTGCTGTTGACTTGAGTATCCATTTTCAGGAACGTATCCATTTTGATTCCAAGATTGGAGACAGACAAAGTTACTGGAATGGGAAGAGAAACGAGGCCAAGGGGTGGAGCCTGTTTGCAGTCGGGACTAAAAACAATGACCTCGGTTTTTGAATCGTTCAGGTGAAGGAAGTCTACAGCCAGCCAGTCCTTAATGTCAGATAGGAAGTCAAGGAGAGGTTTGGTGGAGTCAGTTGGCTTGAGGGAGAAATAAATTTGGCAGTCGTCAGCATATAGGTGATATGAAATTGCATGTTTTCTAAAAATTGCACCTAAAGGCAGGATGTAGATTGAAAAAAGTAGTGGCCCTAAAATGGAACCCTGGGGGACCCACATGGGAGTGGGACTGATTCAGATGAAAAATCGTCTAGCATGACTCTGAGAGTCCTGTTGCAGAAATATGACCTGAACCAGTCGAGGGCTAAGCCAGATACACCAGCCCAGGATTCGAGTCGGAGATCATGATGTCGTGGTCGATTGTGTCGAAAGCGGCAGATAAGTCGAGAAGAACCATAACCACGTGGAGTCCTGAGTCCAATGCCAAAAGGACGTCATTTAGGACACGTAAATGCGCGTTTCTGTGCTGTGTTGGGGCCTAAAGCCTGACTGAAAAGATCCATTACCTGATGGTCCTGTAGGTGATGAGTTAATTGCTCATAAACTACTTTTTCTAGTATTTTTGACAAGAAAGGTAGTTTGGAGATTGGACGAAGATTGGAAAGAATGGCAGGGTCAAGATCAGGTTTTTTCACAATTGGATGTACAACTGCGTGTTTGAAAGCATGAGGAACTATAGCCGAGGATAGACTACTAGTTATGATCTTTAGGACATCATATCGAATCACAGGAAACACATCTTTCAGCAGTCTGGACGGCACCACATCGTCCGGAGAGCCCGAAGGCTTCATTGAGGCAACGATTTTTTCCAGATGGGGGAGCGAAATAGGTTCAAAGCTGGTGAGGGAACCATGCACAGGAGCGGCTAAATCAACAGAGCCAGAAGAAGAAATGGAGATCTGGGATCTAATGTTTGTGACCTTATCCAGAAAAAACGTCAGGATCTGATTACAAAGAGCAGTGGAGGCAGCAGAGAAAACAGTTACGGCTGAGAGAGGACAGCATTTAGTGTTTTGTATAAGACACGTTGATTGCCAGAGTTTTTTGAGATGATGTCAGCGAAAAAACGGTTCCTTGCACCTCTGACTGCTCTCTGGTATTGGGACCACGCGTCTCTCATGCAGTCGAAGGTAACAGTGAGACCATCTTTCCTCCATTTACGTTCTAGCCGCCTACAGTTTTGCCTGATGGAGCGAGTTTGTTCGTTTAGCCATGGGTCATGCTTGGCTTTGGATTGTCTCCGTTTGAGTGGGGCTACGACATCCATCACAGTAAATGATCAATCGTGTCAAACAACTCTTTACATTTCTGCCAAATGATTACAAACGCAGGCACAAGAAGTTGTCATCTATGACTTTGGAACTGAAGGCCTCAGGCCCAGTATGGCGGTGAGCTCAGCTGCTGGTAACCCACTGGAGAAGCCAGTTTCATGGACAGCCATGTAAAATGTATGCAAGAAAAGCTGGCCCTTAAACGGAGTGTCTACAGTTTCAACAACTGATGGATTGTGAATGAACACCAAGTGAGTGTCACAGACAGACCAGTGGAGAACACCTCGCAAGTCAAAGGCCCCCAAACTTCCTGAATGTTCTCAAAGTACGACATGGCAGAATATGAAGATGGCAGGACACGAGATCACAGCGGTGTGATAAACCGTGGGCGTCAGTGCGCCCCAAACCCTAACACAAACACACTTGTCCAGTCCCAGGTTCAAATAATCAAAAGGTTTTTTAGTTTAACTCCCTCCAAATGTGACAAAAGCAAATACAGGTCTTTCTCACAATATCACCCTCCTCCACTGAAGCGTCACTTGAATAAGGGAGTGCGGTCCCTACAACACGCCCTCATGGCACCCAGTGGCCCCAGCAGGGCTGCTCTACCAGACTACATATCCCGGCATGACCTGCTGGCTTCTTAATGTGCACCGACCTCCTGGGCTGCTGCCATCTAGTGTGTTGGGGGAATAAAAAACCTCCAGTAACTTCTCTTTTTAATGGGTTGTTTATCCACCCTTTCCGGTCCTTCCTTCCCAGTCTGTTACCTCTAATGGTCAGCATTCCCGTCCAGCCTATGTAGCGTCTACAATGGTTAGGAAGTTGAAACAGCCAAAGTGGTCACCTGGCAGACCAGAATGTGGTGTGCACTGGCTTGGGGTCAAATAATGTGACATTTACCAACGTGTGTTGTGTGTGGAAGTGATTTCAACTTAAAGTACAGTAACAGTGACTGACTGCATGTGAATTAAAGAAGCTCTTCAGACAACTTCCAAAGCACAGTCTTGAGACAGTAGGTTTTGATGTCACCTCCATTTATCTGATGCATTTCTCTACGATGGCTTTTGCGCATTTGCAATTCAGTGAGGTGTGGTTGCAAACAGCAGAGTAATATTTACATTGTAAGTGGGGTTAGAAAATTGCTATACATACACCTTTATTTATTACAAAGTTTTTTTGATATATTGCACTTTTGTACCTGGAAATATAATGTCATGAAAAGTTGTGAAAATCTGGTAATCAGACTTGTAAAGTGTGAGTTTGTAAAATCTGCATTCAGAGTTTGCATATAAGCCATAAGAGATGTTTAACTGTGAATTCCATTTATTTGTGTTTTCCCTCAACACAACCCAATTAACATTGTGCGATGCTGTCAAATGCTGCCACTGTCCTGTCCTGATCCTACTCATTCCACTGGATACCCCATCTCATTTTAAAACAAATCAAATATTTCTTTCCCAGACATTAGCATCTGTTGATGTTTTGTATTTCTCTTTCTAGGTGAACTGTTTCAAATGAATTCCCGTCCTCTATGCTGTAATAACAGTGGGAGTGAAGTGTTTGTCATCTTCTAATAAATTTTGTCTTCATTTTTATTCTGCACTCTTCCGTTCAAGTTTAAGTAGCTCTTCATATCTGTACACAGTATACTAGATAACGGAATACATGGATGCTGCTCTGTGATATGTTTTACACACACATGCCAACACATTTACATTTATGCGTACAGCTGCGGTTGCGATGTATCTTTTTACGGCCTTTTGCACCCATGGCCAGACACTCTTTGTGCAGACTTTAACCTTGAACAGTATTAACTATTCATCAGAGGCTCTGTTTAATATAAATACAGGTTTCTCACAGTGCCCCCAGACTTTACATTTGCGCATGCCACCTTGGCACCCCTTAAGAGCTGGCTGAGCCGTCAAGAGCCTGTTTGGGTGCCGCCCGAAGTACACAATATTGTGAAAGACTCAAAGATGTGTGTTTTGTGCACTTAACCTGAACCTATGGGTTTAAAAACTAAAAAAAATCTTGAAGCTCAGCTCAGCTTCACATTTCAGAGGTCTCTGGATCAGGTGCCCGAACTCTGTAAACGGGCCAACGTTATCTTAATCGCCAGACCTGCACGTTCAAAGCCATGAAATTCGTTGAAAGGCTGTTACACGACCCCCAGGCCTAGCTGAACCCGCACCAATGTGCATACAAACCACAGAGGCAGGAGGAGGACGCCACAGCAACACTTGTGAACTTTAGGTTCCAGGATTATAAGGAGCAAAATCCCATACAAGAAGGCTGTTTACCGATTTCTGTCTGCTTTGATCAATAATTCTGTTTTAATATTCACTCAGGGACTTGAATTCTGGATGTTATGGGTAAACGTCTACAGTCATATGAAAATGTTTGGGACCCCCTCTCAGCCTGCATAATAATTGACTCTCCTTTCAACAATAAAGATAACAGTGGTATGTCTTTCATTTCCTAGGAACATCCAAGTGCTGCTGTGTTTTCCGAACAAAGATTTTTAGTGAAGCAGTATTTAGTTGTATGAAATTAAATCAAATGTGAAAAACTGGCTGTGCAAAAATTTGGGCCCCCCTTGTAATTTTGCTGATTTAAATGGCTGTCACTGCTAAATGCTGATTACTTGGTTGGATGAGCTTGTTGAGCCTTGAACTTCATAGACAGGAGTGTCCAATCATGAGAAAAGGTGATCAATTGCAAGTTGTGCTTCCTTCCCTTTGACTTTCCTCTGAAGAGTGACAGACAGCATGGGATCCTCAAAGCAACTCTCAAAGATCTGAAAACAAAGATTGTTGAGTCTCATGGTTTAGGGGAAGGCTACAAAAAGCCATCTCAGAGGTTTAAACTGTCAGTTTCAACTGTATGGAATGGAATCAGGAAATGGAAGGCCACAGGCACAGTTGCTGTTAAACCAACCAGCAGGTCTGGCAGGCCAAAAAAATACGGGAGCGGCATATGGAGAGGCAGGATTGAGAGAATGGTGACAGACAACCCACAGATCACCTCCAGAGACCTGCAAGAACATCTCGCTGCAGATGGTGTATCTGTACATCGCTCTACAATTCAGCACATCTGTATGGTGGGGTGATGAGAAAGAAGCCCTTTCTGCACTCACACCACAAACAGAGTCGCTTGTTGTATGCCAATGCTCATTTAGAGAAGCCAGATTCATTTTGGAACAAAGTGCTTTGGACTAATGAGACACAAATGTCTTTGCATGGCAGAAGAAGAACACCGCATTAAAAGAAAAAAACACCTGCTACCTAATGTGGTGGAGGTCCCATCATGCTGTGGGGCTGTGTGGCTGATTCAGGGACTGGGGCCCTTGTTAAAGTCGAGGGTCACATGAATTCAACTCAACATCAACACATTTTTCAGGATAATGTTCAAGCATCAGTCACAATGTTGAAGTTACGCAGGGGTTGGATATTCCAACAAGACAATGACTCAAAACAGTTCAAAATCTACAAAGGCATTCATGCAGAGGGAGAAGTCCAATGTTCTGGAATGGCCATCACAGTCCCCTGACTTGAATATCATCGAAAATCTATGGGATGATTTGAAGCAGGCTGTCCATCAAATTGAACTGAACTGGAGAGATTTTGTATGAAGAATGGACAGAAATACCTCCATCCAGAATCAAGACACTCATCACAGGCTATAGGAGGACAGCGTCTGGAGGATCAAAGGAGCAAAAGGAGGCTCAACTAAGTATTGACGTCATATCTCTGTTGGGGTGCCCACATTTATGCACCTGTCTAATTTTGTTATGATGAATATTGCATAGTTTCTGCTAATCCAATAAACTTAATGTCACTGCTGAAATATTACTGTGTCCATAAGGCATGTCAGATATTAAAAGGAAGTTGCTACTTTGAAAGGACAGCCAATGAGAAACAAAAATCCAAATTAAGAGGGGTTCCCAAACTTTTTCATATGACTGCAGATGACAAAGAGTGAGTGTATCGATGGCTGTCTGTCTGTCTGATAAAATATAAACTCATTTTATTCTGTGGATCCCTTCACAGCTGCCATTTCATAGATCACAGAACCAGTGGGACCCACCTGGGCCCAGTCTGCTGTTAGCCTCTTATTGGGGAAGAGACGGCAATTTGAGTGAAACTGAGCTTGTAGCAAAGTTCAAAGTTTTTTTTTGCAAAAAGATTGGAAAACTACACTGTGGTTACCAGCAAAGTTCCTCCTGGGGAGAAAAGTGTTTAGGGTCTAGGAAAATCTTTTTCCCACCTTTGATTTTACCTAATCTGCACTGGGATTACAATTCCCATTGGACAGAAGAAGTGTGCTGGGAATCCTGGGAGGAAGCCTTTATCAGCCCACTCAAAATTCAAACATGAGCACTGATCAAACGGGAATGTCGACTGCAGGCTTCTGCTGGATTACACCTTGAGGGCCATCTTCCTTTCTTTCCACACCCCCAAAAGACTCTAAGCACACATTGTAGTCAGTTTCACGACTGCAAAATTGCACCCAAAATGAAATTTAGTATTAATTTTGTGAGAGTACATGTGAAGGGGCACTCGCCTCTTTCACTCATCACCAGTAATTAGAGTTGGTGACATTGCAAGTTACATAACCTACTTTAGTGCATTTGACATTTGGGCCACTGCTGAAGGACACTTCAGTGTGCATCAATCAAGCATGGAATTATAAATTTCATTGTAGGCCAAATAATGAATGGGATGGAAGGAAGGTGCACCAGGACTGACGTCATGGCAGCAATGGGTGAGGGTCCCATCCCAAGCTATGATACCAATATACAAGAAGGACAAAGTGGATGGAACATCCCGACCAGGATGAGTCCCTTTTCCATTTGGGAGACCACATATATGGAACAGTGTGAGACTGCCTCCAATACGCAGGGTGGCAACATCCCTCATGGACACTCCTCCTTGTCTACAGCAAATTGTGGTTTCATAGGACTGCCCTGTCGGGTTCCATGGAGGCTGCTGGGGGAGCTGTCAGGAAGTGAAGGCTCGAGTTCTGCCTGACCAAGAAATGCTTCCAGGAGACAAGGGTCTGGCATTGGAAGTAATTCTGGGTTGCCTCCACTTCACCCTTGGAGTCGGGAGTCGGAAGAGGAGACAGAAAACACTCTCCTGGGAGGAGTGGAGGAGAAAGAAAGGAAGGATTGCTTGGAGTTTCCGAGGAAAAGGAGTCTGTTAAAAAGGTATTGTGTTAGTAAAACTGTGGGGTTGGATACTCAATCGACTTAGGACCCCCACTTAGGACACAGACTCAGGTTGCTCCATTTCGCAAGAGCGTGTCGAGTAAATACACAGATGTATCAGGAAGGCTTGCTTTGCATCATCACAAAGGGAACGAAGACCAGCAGGCCCGTAATCTTAAGTATTCTTTATTAAATGATCATGCTGCGTTCAAATAATAAGCTCAACAGTGCAGTAATTGGCGTCTGGCCGTGTTATCCTGTCAGCTATACTTACAAAACTGCAACGTTGTAACTTAGTCATGAAAATTAATATTTCTTCTTTAAATGTGACATTGAATTGCAAAAACTGAACTTAACCCTAAATTAATGTACTCCACCACATCGCCTGCTGCACACCAGCTATTTTTCTAAACAATCATACTCTTGCTGCATCCGCTTCTGCTGCATGCAAATTTGAATGGCTCTGCCTTTCTTACAAAAACACTTATTTGAAGCCGGGACTGAGTCTGGAGTAGTTGTGTCAAGGGTTTGGGCCGGCTACCTTAGACCCTATTTCATACGATATCTGTCTCAATCAAATAAATTGAAAACAGTGAAAAGAACAAAGTGAAGGTCTGAGGAAAACGGATCTGGAAAGCACTAAGATGTCAAAAAAGAGAGTAACGAGAGCACCACCGAGCCAGAGAATTAAAACAAATTTCTGAAACAACAGGACTCATCAACAGCTCAGTAGGAGACTGGTTGGAGAGAATATGCTGGCCCAACAGGACTGTTTGAAACCCTTCACTTAGGTGCACCATCTGTGGGCTTGCTTGGCGTCTTTTGATTGTTTGATTTCTGGTTAGGGAAAACAAAAAAGTAGTTAAGCCCAAAAACTGTTAAATTAGCTTTAAGTGGTGAGGAATACTGTGAGATTTCTGAACTTTTTGAGACCATCCCCAATGGAACGACATGCAGAAGCGCGATTGCCGTGTCTGTTGAGGGCTGCTTGTCCATTGCTGAGGCAACCACAGGTTCACAGCTTCACAGAAACAACTGCAAGCTGACTGTTGTCGCACACAAAGCACCTGTTACCTGATGGGTGATGTAGGGAACATTATAACTTGGCCACTGGCCTGGGGCCTCATGCATAAACAGTACGTACACACAGAAATGTTGCGCAAGAACGTTTCCATGTTCAAATCGCGATGTATAAAACCTAAACTTGGTGTAAAGCCACGCACATTTCCACAGTACCTCATACCCTGTCGTACACAAGTTCTCCACTCGGTTTTGCAGACTGGCAGCAGCCAGCGTCAAAGCAGTTCTACTATTCCTGTGTGGTTATCCTTTCTTTTCCTAACGTGGCTTTATAAATACATTGAAACTAACCGCATATTGTTTATTAGTTTAATGCATCTGATTGTAATTAACTTGTAACAATATAATGGTCCACAGAATGGTCAAACTATTCCAAATACCATAACTGCTTTAGTCTTGTTACCCTCACTGCACCTTCTTCTTCTTTCAGCTCCAGTTAGGAGTTGCCACAGCAGATCATCTTTTTCCATATTACTCTCACTGCACCACTCGGAGAAGCTGATCAGAAAGAAAATTATCGGTATACAGCATCAAGCACACGCTGCCTCAGCCATGCTTCCTATTTGAACTGCTTCTCACATGGCAAACGCTTCAAAACCTTTCCTGTACGGACCTCACGGTTCAGAAAGAGTTTCATCCTAAGAGCTCTAAACGCACTCAATCAAGTGCACCTTGTAGAACTGTCTGTACTTATAAGTACAATCACCACCAGACTGTAAACTTGCACTATAATATGTTTATTATACTATACAGATAAAACTTTAACTTCATTTAAATCATCTATATTGTTAATAATTAAAGGTTGTTCCTGCCTTTCACTGTATTCATTGGGACTGGCATGAAGGATAGAATAATTAAACATGTACTACGAAGATACTTCAATGCTCCTTAAACGTTTTGAAGAATCGACGCTCTAAACTTACAGATGGCTCAACGTCTATTACAGAGCTGACTGTGTGGCAATCGGTTACTTGGAGAAAGAAAAAAAAGGACATGAATTGGAGGTTAGTACGTTTAAAAGAAACAGTACTGCAGGGGTGGCCACGTCAATATATATTGAATATAAAACAGAAAGAGAAAATAACGACACAGCTAAAAACGTAGCGGCAAATTTCGACAAAAGTTAAACGCTTGTGTCATGAGCACGAGGCGGCTAAGCAGTGTTGGCAACAGACGTGGCCATCCGCCATGCATAAGATGCCATATTGACATTGGCGGGCAAAGGGGCCACCGATTCTTTCTCTGCCCAGGACTGCCACGAGCTTAGAGCCGCTCCTGAGTACTGCTGCAATAAATTAATTCATCAAAGGTCGCGCACAATCACTGCGCTGCCGTGTGCCCATGTTTAACAACATGCTTTAACTCCTATCATCATGAAAATGATATCACGCATACATCTCAGTATTTTAGTTATTCAGAGGGCTGTAATATCACAAATGTCATGGATTCTGTGTCCTGTCGGAGAAAGAGAATGAACAGAAGCACATCGTGATTCACACATAGAGCACATAGAAGATCAAATACAAAATAAAGCATTTAACGTGCTACTTTAATTACGATGCGATTTGAGAAACTGGTTAATTAAACGATTTTAAGATGAAGTTTATGATGTTCTATTTTAATGACAAAATAAACTACATGATTAAAATGGAAATTTCGAGATTGAAGTTGACATTTCGTGCTTTTTTCCCACTGTGTGCCTTTTTTTCTCTGTACCCTAATAAGCTTTCATGTGACACTCAGATGGTGGGCTACGACTTTTCACGGCGACTTTGATATGTGGCAACTTCTTTATTTCCGGCACTGTGCGACTTTGTGAACTTGAGCTTTCAAGTTTCTCCGACACGCTATGTCACTCGATCAACTTCCTTTTGTTGACTATCACACGGTTTATTTGAACAAATAGTATGTTTTTCCTTTGCCTCCACTTGGTATTTGCTGAAATTCTTATATTTTCCCCGTGCTTTTCCCAGTGTCTTTTCACAAAACGCTGAGCTTAAGGGCTATTTATATTGATTTGCATATTCAAAGAGGCGTAATTCTGAGGAGTTGGGGCGTTACATAAAGCGCGTGCACGAGCGTTACTTTTCATGCTGACTGGGATTTATATAGCAGAAGAATGTGGAAGTTGGGAGTGCGCACAGATTCCTGCATCTGGAGTTTTCTGTGCGTAAACACATTTCGGCTTTTGTGCTTACGTCATGTTATAGTGCGAGTTCTACGCACGGCGTTATACATGAGGCCCCTGGCCCTGACCCTGCCCGTTTGCTGTGTCTTGTGTATTGGAGAGTGGTAGATCTCACGTCAATAAATAACCATGCTGTACCTGTTTTGAGTTGAATAAAGCTGGTTTTGCAAAAGTATTGAGACTCGGCCTCGTCTTTGGGGTGCAAAATGTCGACTAACGCGTCACATGGTACCAAAAGAGGGGTCTTGCACCAATGGAACCCCGAGAGGCACATAATATCCCGATATCAACAGAGCAAAATGAGGCTCCTGCAGGCACACCTGTCTTTGGGTGCCCCAGGGATGTACTGATGATGATGGCTCCCTCAGGCAACCCAGAGTGTTTCCTATTCTACCTCGAGCATACGACAACATTGATGTGCTGGGACAGATGAGCCTGGGCAGCTATCGTGGCCCTGTTTTTGAAACCTCCCTCTCAAAAGGCTCGATGATTATGACTTCCAGAAGAAACAGATCTGGGTTATGAGCCCAGTGATCAAAGGGCGCTAGTTTCATCTGTGGCATATTGATCTGGACCACCTTATATGAGGACAGATCCAGGGCTAAGTGGACCTGATTCAAAGCTGGATCTGCTGGGACACTTTCAAGCACATTGTGGAGCAGCTTGTTATTGATGCAGTCCTGCTGGGGATCGACGAGAGCCTTTGTAGTGAAATGCTTCAGAACAACGTCCACCCACTGCTACCTGACCCGCAGACTGGAGGGTGCACAAGCCACCTAGAAACAAAGGGGCTATCCAGGCTTGAACCCAACTTTGATCCAACCAGCACTGACTCCTAAGGTCACTGGCACCACAGGTGGAAGACACCATTGTAGGAACACCATAGTGCAGACTGAATGCAGCTGCTTTCACTGTGATCAACCAGAACATCTGGCTCGCGAATGCCACTTCCCACCTGCACAAACCATGGCCAACAGTCTGGCTCAGGTATGCAACTTGCAAGTTTCCCGTAAGATGTTAAGGGAGGACAATTTTAAGGTCTCTATTTTGTTGGCCGGATGGAAATTCCTGCCACTGTTGGAATCTGGTAGCGACCTCTGCGTAGTCAACCATGACTTTCTCCAGTAGACCCCTTATAAGACCACAGAACAAGTGAACATCCGCTGCGTCCATGCGGACATTAAAACATTCAAGACTATATACTCTGAAATTTAAAGGGAAGAACTTTAAGGTTTGGACTGCCATATCAGATGCCTCACCCTGGCCACTTTTAATAGTAAAGAGGAATGCCCTCTTCCCATGGGTCTTGGCCACCCGCAGAGCACCTCCCTCTGTCGTGGATGGAGAGGGGCTCGCCGCAGATAATGTCAGTCAAGGAGCCGGGTTTGAAATTAAACTGGTGTTGTCCAGCGAGGTGGGGGACGAATCCTCAAGTGTGGACCCAGAACAGCTGGTAAACTTTACCACACTGTCGCTCGCACCAACAACCTCCCCATACGGGACGCCCAATATGGACCCAGACAAAATAGCAGCGGGGGGTGAGTGTGACGATGCATCGGACGCAGAGGAAGCAGAGACTGCCATTTAGACAGTTTACTCACCTGCAAGGAGCCGAAAGCAACTTGGATTTTGCATTCAAACAAGCCCACATCGCAAATGACTTACTATCTGCAGAGAGAGGACCCGAATTTATAAAACACCCCATTTTTTAATTAAGGATGGTTTACTGTATCGGGTGATTTCCTGCATGGGTGATGGGCATATCGAGCAGTTGGTGGTACCAAGTGGGCATAGGGAGACGGTTTTAAAACTTGCTCACAGTAATGTTTTGGGGGGTCACCTCGGTGTGGTAAAGATGAGGGAATGCATTTCAAAACTTTTTATTGGGTGAATATGGGCCAGGATGTGGAGCAATTCTGTAAAGCCTCCCCCCGACTGTCAAATAGTTTCCACTCACAGACCCGCTATGGCACCCCTTGTACCAATGCCTATTTCAGATGTCCCCTTTGAAAGGGTGGGATTAGATATTGTTGGCCCGCTTCCCAAGAGTAAAAATGGCTTTCAGTATATGCTTTTTTTAGTCGATTACTCCACAAGATACCCAGAAGTGACCGTGCTGCGGTAGGTGGATGCCCAGCTATTGCAAAAGCTCTCTCAGAAATGTTCACACATATTGGTATCCCTTGTGAGATTTTGACTGCTCTGGGCATGCCCTTTATGTCTTGCATCATGAAGCAACTATGCGTAAGTTTTGCGATAAAGCAGTTACACTCCACGGCTTATCATTCGCAGATGAATGGCCTGACTGAACAATTTAATAAAACCCTAAAACAGATGATTTGGCAGGTGACCCATGATGACCTGACCTCCTGGGATACAGTAGTGCCTTTCCTCCTGTTTGCTCTTAGAGAAGCATCTTCCAGGTTGAGTCCTTTTTAACGACTATTTGGCTGTTGACTGAGCGGGGTGTTAAGTCATTTTTCAGGAAGAATGGATGGGGACTCGTGAGGCACTTTGAGGGGGTAGATTTGTCCACCGAGTCGTTTCACTGCAAGAAGAGATTTCCAGATTGTCCTCCATTGCGGTGGACCAACTGCAGCATAAGCAAGAGGTGCAAAAACGTAATTATGACAAAACAAGTAAACTCCGCAAGTTTAAGAAGGGAGATCGTGTGCTGGTGTTCATCCTGTCAGATCTGCATAAATTTCGGGCTGTATGGCAAGGTCCGGTAGTGATAGAAGAGAGTATGTCCCCGATGAATTACAAAGCCAGGGCAATGGTCTTTTAAAGAAGTGGCACAACCGCCACAAAGTCCTGCTGGTGTCCACAGCGGTCCTTCAGTTGCCATTGGGGATGATTTAACTGATATTCAGAATGCAGAATTGCTATCACTAATCGAGAAGAACTGAGGCATCTTTTCAGCCAAGCTTGGCTGGACAGAATTTTCGGAACACAAGATCGTAACTCTGCCAGGTGTTACTGTATATGTGCCCACTTATCGTCTACCAGAGGCAACAAAGAAAGTGATACACTAAGACGTTCAATGGATGCTGAGGATGGGTGTAATTCGGATAAAGAAAAGTGAGCAGCCGGGCCCTATTGTGCTTGTCTCTAAATCTGATGGTTCATTTCAGCTCTGTATTGATATTTGGCGTTTAAATTAAGATTTCCAAGTTTGATGCATACCCAGTACTGCTTGTAGATGAGTTGTTGGAGAAGCTCAGTTAGGCCTTGTATGTCCCCACCCTAGACCTCACGAAGGGTTACTGGCAAGTGCTCCTGGAGAAGTCTGTTCGAATTTACAAGACTCCCTTTTCGTCTCCATGGACCACCGTTGACCTTTCAACAGATGATGGACCAGATCTTGTGCCTCCTTTCTGTGCATCTGGGCACCTATCTAGAAGATGTAGTAATTTTCAGTAAGGAATGGAGATGTGAACTTGTCTGCCTGCAGGTGGTGCTCTACAGTTTGAGGCTGGCAGGGTTGACGACTAACCCTAAGAAGTGCAAGCTGAGTATGTTGGAAGCCCATTATTTGGGATATTCCATGGGAAAGAGTTTTAAATGGACAAGGTGGGGGAGGTGTTTTCATATCCACATCCCGAAACACCGAGGCAAGTTAGTGCCTTCCTCGGGCTCGTAGGGAACCACTGGTGGTTCATTCCCAATTTTGTGCATCGGGCTTCCCCCCTCACTGACTTGCCAAAGGGCAGAAAGAATCGTACTGTCGTCTGGACCAATGCATGTGACAGAGCCTTCTCGCACCTAAAAGCCAGCTTTTCGAAGGAATTTATGAACTGAGGGATGCAAGTGCTTTCGGTTTAGGACCGCTGCTTTTGCAAAGTTTTGAGGGGGAAGAAAACCCCATCACGTTTATCAGAAGGAAACTGCTACCCAGGGAGCGTATTTATTCGACCATTGGAAGGAGTGTTTAGCGATTAAGCGGGCAGTGGAGGCCCTCCATTACTACCTCTGGGGACAGCGGCTTACCCTGGTGACTGACCACACCCCGCCTCAGCGGCTCTACAAACAGAAGGATACGAATGCACGGCTCACTTGGTGGTTTATAAGTTTACAGGCATTTGCTTTTGATGTTTGCCACCATCCCAGGGTTGCACACATCAATGCCGACACTCTCTCATGCCCGGCCAAGAAAGGCTAGAATTTACCCACACCAGTGTGGACAAAGCTGAAGGGGTGGGAGGGAGTTGTATATGTGAGATTTCTGAACTCCGTTGAGACCCTCGCCAACGGGGCAACACGAAGAAGCGCGATTGCCCCGACTGTTGAGTGCTGCTTGTTCATTGATGGGGCAACCGCAGAGTCACATTTTCACAGAAACAACTGCAAGCTGACCGCTGCCATGTGCATAGCGCCCGTCGCCCGATGGGTGATGCTGGGAACATTTTGACTTGGCCATTGACCTAGCCACGACCCTACCCGTTTGCTGTGTCTGGTTGTAGTAAAATGGTAGATCCCGCTTCAATAAATAACCTTGCTGTTCTTGTTTCGAGTTGAATGAAGCTCTTTTTTGTTACAGTACTGAGACTCAGCCTTGTCTTTGGGGTGCAAGACAACGACTCACGCGTCAAATATGCGCTATATAAATGTCATTAATTTTATTATTATGATGATCTATGTCGCATTTGTAATTCTATCACATAGTGCCTTGGTCTGTTTATCGTCTCTTCCTTTACGTACGTAACGTTTGCTGTCTGTAGTTAAAAAACGACAGGCAATGGAGGTGGCAGCTAAAATATAAAGGACTCTTTCTACGTCAACTTCCTAGGTCTGGTCCATGTTACTGCGGTTGCCTTGACAACAGCTCATCGTGCGGGAAAAACCAAAGAGAAAGAACAAATGGTTCAACAGAAAGCCGGAGCGGAGAGAGAGAAGCAAGCCGAGTGGGCACAGCTGCTAGCCACACGTCTGTGACTTGAGACGATCAGATCCCAGCTGGACGATCGGGAGGCGAGTGTGGCCACCTCGAAGATAGGACACCGCGATTGCCAGGAGCCAGCAAGGAACTGGAAAGCGAGGAGGCCCAGTGGCGCTCGGATCTGACCGTCCTGTGTGCTCCAGACGGGTGACAATTGTTATGTATTGTATCAGACTACTGTGCATGTTGCCGATAGCAACCAGTAGGTGGCACCAAGCGATTGATATGTGGTGCATATTAAGAGTGTTTTTGTAATGCAATAAAGGAGTGAGTTGTCGGATACTCCGTACCTTTACCGAAAAGTCTGTGTCCGTGTGACTTGGTGTGTGCCTGTGAAATTAAGTAGCACGCAACATAACAACAGTGAACTTCTTTTAATGCCCATTGACTTTGAATTAGAAAGGCTACAATGAACCCAAGGCATAAGAGAGAACCGGCGGCTGTTCTCATTGCATTGTTTTGGCTTTCCTATAAGGGGACTGTGACGTTGGGCTCTGTGGAGTTTGTCAGCTTTCATAAATTGACACAGCCGGCTTGGATTGACATGTTCTGACTTCACCAGAAGGTTTGTTTAATAAAACCATCTTTTTCTCGAACGTATTACTTAACGTAGAATATTTGAAGAAAGGTAGCTCAACGCGTGTTTTAAACAGTTGACATTATTCAGGTAGTTTAAGACACAAACAAAATCATCATTTACTTTATCCGTTCAGTGTCGTGCCCACACCAGCACAAGTACGGGACGTGTGACAGAACAATCCCTGGACGGGGCGCCCGCTCATCACAGGTGAATCCAAACGCACACCGACATAATAGACTTAATTTAACATCATCGAATCTGCATGTTTTTGAAGGAAACCCACTAGGAAAACATGCAAACTCCAGACAGGGAATACCCGGGATGTGACCCCCTTACTGCCAGACAGCAGCACTACCGCTGAGCCACCGTACCCTCTGTGTGTCTAATCGTTAACTTCATTACTGTTCACACTTTATCTGTAAAATGTCGTATACATGCTGTAATGCATGTCATCATGAAAATGATATCCACTGTACATCTCCGTATTTAAAATGTTCAGAGAGCCGTCAAGTCGTGGCGATGGCTGCCAGCGATGTTAAGACTGAGTTTACGACGTTCTGCTTTAATCACCAAATAAACTAAGAGATTAGTGTTTAAATGTCGACTTTAATCATTCATTGAATCTTTTATTTCCTTCACTGTATCCCTAACTTTTGTTCTCCGTGGCCCTATTACTATTCCGTATTGCACACTTAAATATAAAAAACACACACTTTTAAAAATCCGCGTCAAAGGAACTGCATTTATGACAAAAACCGAACAGAAGCCGCCCGAAGACCGTTTGATTTCCGGCGCTGCTTACGCTGTCAGCCCAACAGACAGCGACTGTTAGCGAGCACGAGACTTCCTAACAGATGACATTTCAAACTCCATCTGTCAGTGTGTGGACCTGAAATGAACGAGCAACACACACAACAGGAGGAGCGAACAAGCGAGACGCGGGCCGAACGAAGCCCACACTGCGAGAGCTGCAGAGAGACGAGGATCGGTGAAATGACCCGGGGGCTACAGTGGAGATGCCGACACTTCATTCATTTTCGATAAATGGTTTATTAAACTATCCGATACGTGGGATAATCGAACACAGAAAATCCAAAGCATAAAAAACTCCAAAGGTGAACAGCAGCCCGAGAGGACAGAGGTAGACGACGTTCTTAAAGCCTGGGGAGCCCAGTAAAGAATAAGCGGTCTCGTCTGATTCAAAGTGATGGAGAGCCATTTGGAAGTGTTGAAGACCCACGCTGCACTCGCCTTAACCCGGAGGGGGCCTCGATGTGGACCATTACAACAAACCTGACATTCCCAGCCAGGACATTTCCGTTATTATTTGGAGGTCCGTAGCAATATCGTTATTAGTGTCAATGTAATTACATTTATTTCAGAGATTTGCAATTCAGCTGAGAGGGGGAGATGACAGCTCTAAGTCAGGTTAGGGAGATGGGCAGAAACATGCGAAGGACACAATCAGGTTATTTTAAAAAGTGCTTACGTCTGCTTAACCAATATGGTTAAAAACAACTCAGAGTCTGTGATGAATGGTGCGAACACGTCAAGGTATTAATAGCCAGCCAGTTCCTCTGGTAGTCGCCCATATCTGACATGAATTCTATGAGTGTTTATAATGACGAGGATCCAGCACGACGTCACAAGCGTCTCACTATGCCGCCACATTAGTTGCTACTTAGAGAGAGAGTGATAATTAAGAGGTGCACCTCCCAGCATGCACGAGATCACGCATTATGGGATGTTAGCGGAGATGTACGATTCATGGATGGATCTGCACGGTTCGAATCCCGTAAATGCCAGAAGGGACTCTGCTCTTTTGGACCCTTGAAGAAGGCCCTTAACCTGCAATTGCTGAGCGCTTCGAGTAGTGAGAAAAGCGCTATATTAATGCAAAGAATTATTATCCATCCATACATTATCCAACTCGCTATATCCTAATTAGGCTACAGGGTCACGGGGGTCTTCTGGAGCCAATCCCAGCCAACACAGGGGGTAAGGCAGGAAACAAACCCCGGACAGGGCGCCAGCCCACCACAAGAATTATTATTATTATTTTTGTTTTTCCTTGTTTGTTATTTTCCGTAAGGAGTTATAATAATGGCAATAGCTGAGAATCCCTAAAATACCAAATCAGTCACTAAGAGTCATTAGTGTCCAGAATTACTAAGAAGTACGCGCTAATGACCAGAGGTGGGTTTTTGTGTTTGACTTGTAAGTTTGTAATACGTTGAGACGCAAAGTTGTTTAAAGTGTACCCAAGTGAGCCGTTTAGTGTTCATGTGCTTGGGATTGTGCCTTAGTGTTATTTACATTCAGAAATATTCTTTATATAATACGCTACTGTGGCTGTTTGTTTGTCTGTCCAGGATCTTAAATCACCTGCAGCTCTCAAACCGTTTTACCATTTGACCTGAAATTCGGTACACATACACTATGTGACGTCTACTGTCCACTTTGGGGTGATGATTGGCCTCCAAGGTTATTCCTCTTTATTTTATTGTAGAATCAACTCTCGGCAGCGGCCAGCAGGGAGGCCGTGTGGCGCATGCGTACTGGCGCCGTTCTCATCCCTACCACCTTTGCCACCACTTCTACCTTTTCATATCTTAAATCATTCTTGAGGCAGATTGAAAACTTAAAAGGCCCAGCTTAAGTGAAAAATGAAGGAAAACGTACTTAGTAACTGCAAGACAAACACGGACTTAATCAGTTTTAACGCGAAACGGATACTGATGGAAGAAGAGAAGAAGCGAACCGCAAGGGTGGAGAAAAGAAGAGCTGCTTAGTTAACAGCAAGCGCATCAACCTCTGAGCAAACGAATGATAAACGTACAGAGAAAGAAAGAGGATGAAAACTAGGAATGGTCAAGTCAAGTGGATTCACTGCACGTTATCGTTACAGCAGTGCGCCGTTACTGGTATTTCAATAACAGTTTATGTTGTTACATCAATGTACTTTACTGTAAGTTTCTTGATACTCTTTACTTATAAACTTTATTGATTTGGATTTCATACTGCCGATAAGATAGTACCTAATTTGAGTAATACTGACATCTAGTGGACTTTTGTGTAACGTACCAATATGTTTTATGTATTTTTTAATTGTAGACCACACACACATATACGTATTCAAATACTGCAATCAGGTGGTCTGCTGTGTGGAATTCTCTCCATCATTTTCCAGTGTCCTGACCGACACTCCGGAGTGAACACCAAAAGTCCTGAACTCATTACAGATATGGTGGTCCTTTGCTACACCGTGTGTCAGCATTCTCCCTGTTGGCTGTGATGTCCCTTGGCTTCTCTCCGGCCTGAATATGAATGTATATCGGATTATGCCTTATATTATGGGAATGAATGTTATCTTTTAGAGCAAGTTAATTACTCTTTTTGCATCATATTTATCTGTCTTGTAATTATTTTCCACCATTGGGTACAAAAGGGATGCTATTGCTTCTAGTCAATTCTGCATCAAGAAACACATCCCAGGGGAGAAAGAACACCCCCTGCTGGATACAAGGACACTCACATACAAAGCAGAGCAGCCATCTTTTTGAGCCCCTTCAGGTTGGTTCAAAGGCGCCAGATATTCGCATCTCAGACGTTTCCCTTTCTTTTTCATTTACTTGGACACTCTTTCTTTTTTCCCTATCATGTCTTTTGGGTACACTGGTCTCTCATTTTAATAACGGCTGACTATCTGCTCAATGCTATCTGTTAATAAAAAGATAAAGTGAATTAGGAGCAGATAAAGAGAAGGGAATGAGAGAAGCAGAGAAAGGGAAGGCCAGAAAACACCAACAAGAGCACAGAGAACAAGGAGACGAGAGAGAAAATGGAGAGACAGAGACAGGCAAATGATGGTGAGCCCTGCACTTGTGTCACACACACACACTCACTGTCACGTCAGCCCAGCAGCACAGCCTGTGATGTGACGCGGGCAGACAAACTCCTAAGGATTAGGAACAGCAACTCACCTTTTAGAAATTCGGAGGTCCAGCAGACAGAAAACTGGAGCTTCACTACCTGAAGCGAGAAAGAGAACAATGGCAACTGTCAAAAAGATGAAGATTGCTAAGATCAGCTTCATTCACTTTTCGCTTTCTACCAGAACAGTGCCATTCAGGTGTCATCTCATCAAAGATCATGCAGCCAAAGCACCTGACGCAATGCCAAGCATGCCCCCCACGCTCCATACCCAGTGTACCTACTGGCACATGTTGTTGGCACACTAGGCTCAGTGGTGCTGGATACTTACAAACTCACACTTGATTTTGTGGCCTTCAAAACGTCGAATCTTCAGTTCCTCTCAGGTGGCCAGGCTGAGCAGTCAGATATGAAGACTTTGGCTGGTGAGTCCAAGCAGAATGAGCAGATCAGAATGTGCCGAGGACCTTTAAAAGCTTTAGTCATGGTGTGCCTTGAGGTCCTGAACGTTCTGCATCTCTGACACTTTTTGTCCAAGCACCAATGTTAAAAGAGTTGCACTTTCTGGAGGCTTTCATCCTTCACAGGGGTTGCCGCTGCCACCTCACCAGACACCCTTTGCTTTTTGGTGAGAGCCATGTGGTGGGCTACACTTCACAATTTAACTCCACTGCCAGAGCTTCTTCTTCTTATTTGTGTCGAGTGAGTTGGTAGCACAGGGGTGCCTGCTGAAATGAGGGGCTGAACTCTCTTGGTGTCTCACAGAGTGCACTGGGGACCAGAAGAACAACTCACTTGGATGATGGAAAAGGTAACACGAATGCCAATGTGAGCCAGTTGTTAGCTGAATGGGTGCCATGAAGTGCAATGGGCACTAAGTCAGCAATCCAAAAGCATTGGACTGGACAGATGCATGTAGTGTTCCTCCAGGGCACTAGAGGGCGGGTGACTCCCTTGTTGTCAGAAATACTGAGTCCTCTGTTCAGAGGGAGGTTGGTGGAGATCTGAGGAGACCTGAGATTAGCCCCTCAAATGGCAGTACAGACTGGCCACGTGGTACAGGTACAGCTCTTTAAGTGCATTTCAGAGCTCATGAAGTCAGGAGGCAACAGGACTTGGCAGGGGCTTTAGTGGCTCCAGAAGTGTTTTGTGGGATTGCTCAGAAGCAGGATAGAAGTGGACACATAACATAAACAAGTACCAAGTTATTAAAAAGGTCCATGTCTAAAGCTGGGGTCTTAAATAGAGCTCTAACAATGGCTGTCGGGAAGCAATCAGGGACAATGTCATTTAAGGAATGTGGACAAATCAAAATATGACTTATGTGTGGACACTGGACTCATTAATCCACTTGGGTTGGTTCTCCTTCATTAAGTAGCATCAGTTTGGTCATGGTAAGTGGTAAAGTGACCCATTACAATAACCCAGTACCAACTGGACCAGTGGCATCAACAGTTGGAATTCTGACCTTTGGTTTGTGACATTTAAGCATCAGAACATTAGAAGAGTTGTCAGAAGAACCGTCCATTCAGCCTAACATAGCCCACCAATCCTGTCCACCAAATGAACATCAAGTTGAAATCTGAAGGCCCCAAAAGTCCTACTCTCCACCACAATCCTTGGTCTCTTATTCCATGTGTCTGTGGTTCCCTGTTTGAAGGCAGATTTCTAACTTTTGAGCGGAATGTGCCCGTGATAAGTTCCTGTCTAAATCCACTGGACTCATGAATTCCACATTTTTTCAATGATATCCTCTCTAAGTCTCCCTTTGCTCAAACTGAAAAGGTTCAAATCCTTTAATGTCTCCTCAGAGCTCAGATCTCTCAGTCCATAATCAGCCATGTTGCTCTTCTCTGTTCCTCTTTGAGGGCTGATTTGTCTTTTTCGAGATATGGAGACCAAAACTGCACACAGAATTCCAGATGAGGCCTCACCAGTGCGTATCTCACTTAATCATAACCTTCTTGGACTTTCACGCCACACGTCAGGGTGCTATATGGCCTTACATCTTGTTAGCCTTCTTCATTGCTACAGTTACTCCATTGTCCTTCTCATAAAGTGTACTGTCAAATTCCAGACCACCCATCGTCTATTCAACCCTGACATGTCTACTTCCTATGTGTCCCACTTTATATTTCCTTCTGTTAAACTTCCTCTTGGCAGCACGGTGGTGCAGTGGGTAGCGCTGCTGCCTTGCAGTAAGAAGACCTGGGTTTGCTTCCGGGGTCCTCCCTGCGTAGATTCCTCCCACAGTCCAAAGACATTAAGGTTAGATGCATTGTCAGTCCTAAATTGTCCCTATTGTGTACTTGGTATTTTGGTTTGTGTGTGTGCCCTGCGGTGGGCTGGTGCCCTGCCTGAGGATTTGTTCCTGCCTTGTGCCCTGTGCTGGCTGGGATTGGCTCCAGCAGACCCCCGAGTTCAGCCGATTCTCCATTATCTGCCATCCCAGCTAGTTTGGTATCCTCATCAAACGTAACCAGCTTCTCAACTTCTCTATTCCTTTCCTGATCATTTCTGTGCATTAAAAAGAGCAGCGACTTCAACACTTGACCCCTCATGGGCACAACTTTCTACTACATCTCATTTTGACAAGGCTGGTCTCCCCAAAACCCATTAGTTTCCTGTGTTTGACCCAACTTTGTAGACGCCTACACATCTTGAGGTCCCCCGTGTTTCAGTTTGATCACAATGTTCATGTGGGACCTTCTCAAAAGCCTTCTGAACACCCAGATCAATAATCTCATGTTCAGCCTCTCTGATCGTCTACTTTGGTGACTTCCTCATAAAATGTCAGCATATTAGTGAATCTCAAACTGCCCGTCTGAACCCGAGTGGACTGCTCACTAACACACCTGTTCTTGACATGTGCTGCTCAGTATGTGGGACTTTTCTCATTTCCTCACACTCTTTGCTCTTTCACTCTCTGTAAGACACTCCACCTGCTGCTCTTCTGCGACTTCAACACTGAAAGAAGCTCGTTGGCTCTTCTTTCATCTTCTCCCTTTTAATATTCCTCTCTAATTTCCTGCTCTTCATTCTCCAAATGTCCTTCTGAACCGTTGATCTCCTGCTCAGAGTCCTATGGGTCACTTGCTGGAATTCTTTGTCTTCTGTGCTTTGGACCCTCCATTTTCAGCTCCCTCTCTGTCCACCATGAAGTTACCTAACTGCTTCTTACTTCTTCTACGTTCATGCCTGATATTTTAAACACTTTTCAATCTGCTCCACTGGTCCTCATCTGTCCCCACACCTAAAAGCTCATCCCAGTTCATGCTTTGGAGACTTTGCCCTGATGATCACAATCCACCCTAATCAAATGAAACTCATCACCTCTGTTTTAGTTGACTCCCCTGTGTCTCCAACTCACTTGACACAAATTAGGACGAGGAAGCTCTTGGTGAACAGCAGCCCACCACACAACCCACACCAAAAAGAGGACATCTGACAAGGCGGCACCAGCAGCAGCCCACGTAAAGAACAAAAGCCTCCAGACAGTCCAACTCTTTTAACATTTGTGCTTGGACAAAAAGTGTCAGAGATGCAGAACGTTCAGGACCTCAAGGCACACCATGACTAAAGTCTTTAAAGGCACTCGGCACTTTCTGATCTGCTCATTCTGTTTGTGCTCTTAAAGTCTGACTGCTCAGCCTGACCACCTCAGGGGAACTGAAGAGTCGCCATTGTGAAGGCCAGGAATCAAGTGTAAGTGTCCAGCACCACTGAACCCAGTGTGCCAACAACATGTGCCAGTGGTATGGAGCAGGGGGCACTTGGCATTGTGTTGTGTGTTTTTATGATGGCATTTGACTGCCACTGTTCTGGATGAGAGTGAATGAAGCTGATCTTATGAAGCTTCGTCTTTTTGACAGTCGCCATTCTTCTCTTTTACAGTTCAGGTAGTGAAGCTCCAGTTTTCAGTCTGCTGAACCTCAGAATTTTTAAAAGGTGAGTTGCTGTTCCTCGTGATTTGATAATCCTTAGGAGTTTGTCTGCCTACATCACATCACAGGCTGTGCTTCTGGGCTGACGTGACAGTGTGTGTGTGTGTGTGTGTGTGTGTGTGTGTGTGTGTGTGACACAAGTGCAGGGCTCACCATCATTTGCCTGTCTCTGTCTCTCCATTTTCTCTCTCGTCTCTTTGTTCTCTGTGCTCTTGTTGCTGTTTCCTGGCCTTCCCTTTCTCTGATTCTCTCATTCTCTTCCCTTTATCACATTATCCTGTTATTAACAGTCAACATTGTGTGGATAGTCAGTAGTCATTAAAATGAGAGACCAGTGAGCCCAAAGACATGATGGGGGGAAAAAGAAAAAGTGATCAAGTAAATGAAAAAGAAAGGGAAACATCTGAGATGTGAATATCCTTTGCCTTGAAACCTGCTTGTGGGGGCTCAAAAAATGGCTGCTCTGCCTTGTAGGTGTGTGACCACCAAACGCGGAGATGCCCTGGCTGGGAATGTTGGGTTTGCTGTGATGGTGCAAGTCGAGGGCCCCACCGGGTTAAGACGAGTGCGGCGTGGGCCCCCAAAACTTCCAACTGCCTCTCCTTCACTTTGAATCCGACGAGGCCCCTTATTCTTTAGTGGGCTCTCCAGGCTTTAGGAATGCCGTTCGCCTCTGTCCGCTTTTCATCTTTGGAGGATTTTATTCTCTGGATTTTCTGTGTCTGATTTTCCCTCGTAGCGGCGGATTCAACCAATCGTGAAATCGAAAATGAATGAAGTGATGTGTCACTGTCCCCCGCTGTAGCCCCCCGTGTCACATCACAGACCCTCCGTCTCTCTGCAGCTCTCACTGTGTGGCCTTCGTTCGGCCCGCGTCTCGCCTGTTCGCTCCTCGTGTCGAGTGTGTTGCTCGTCCATTTCGTGTTCACACTGACTGATGGAGATCGAAATGTCGTCTGTTAGGAAGCCTCGCGCTCGCTCGCCGTCTCTTAGTCTGTTGGACTGGAAGTGACAGCAGCGCCGGACATCAAACGGTGAGCGACACGCCGCTGATCAGGGCGGCTTCTGTTCGCTTTATGGTGCTGAGCTGCACTCCGTCATAAATGTCGTTCTCTTGTCCCAGTTTTTAAAAAGTGTGTGCAGTTGCTGTACATTTGTGTGTGCGTTACGGAAGAGTATTCGGGCCACAGAGAACATAAAGTAGGGACACAGTAAAGGAAAAAAAGACGAATTAATGATTAAAGTCGACATTTCCACTTGAATTTCTTAAAGTTGATGTTTCACTTGCCAGAGTTGGTCAACCCCATCGTAACTGAAGCAGCCCAGTCGTTCACCGCTATGAGCTTCTTATACGGCTTCGCCACACGGAGCTCATTAAACTGCCGATATGACGAACAGTTAGAATACGGGGATGTATAATTGATATCATGTTCATGATGGCATGCATTACGGCACGTATGTGACCGTTTACAGATAAAGTGCTAACAGTAATGAAGTTAACACGTGGGGGGCACGCATTAAGGGAGTGAAGTCCCTCAAAGGACCACCGTATCTGTAGTGTGTTCAGGACTCTGGTAAATGAGGCAGAACACTCCACACAGCAGCCCAGAACGAAATTGACTTCTTTATTCGAAGATATACACCTGTATTTGAAGAGGGTATATATGTGTGTGGTCTACCATAAAAATAATTCATAAGCTTAGTGATAAATTACACAAAAGTCCACTAGATGTCAGTGTTACTCAACTTTGGTACTAGCTTATCGGCGGTATGAAATAGAAATCAATAAAAGTTCGTCAGTAAACAGTATCAACAAACTTATAGTAAAGTACATAGATGTAGTACCATAAACTGTTATTAAATAATTTTGCTGCCTTTAAATAAAGGAACATTACCAACATATAAACGCTAAATAGTACACTTTAAACAACTTTGTATCTTAACGTATAACAAACATACAAGCGCAAAGGAACCCACCTCTGGTCATTAACGTACACTTCTTATTAATTCAGGACACTACTGACTCTTAGTTATTACAAATATTTCTCTATGCAAAAATGACTAATGTAGTACACGTGCACCTGTTTCGCTTTTGAACATCCCATAATATGTACCAGTGATGGCGCCGCTGCCTCGCAGTAAGGAGACCCGTCTGGGTTCGCTTCCCGGGTCCTCCCTGCGTGGAGTTGGTGTGTTCTCCCCGTGTTTCCTCCGGGTGCTCCGGTTTCCTCCCACAGTCCAAAGACATGCAGGTTAGGTGTATTGGCGATCCCAATTGTCCCTAGTGAGTGGGTGTGTGTGTGTGTGTGCCCCTTGCCCTGCCCGGGGTTTGTTTCCTGCCTTGGGCCCTGTGCTGGCTGGGATTGGCTCCGGTAGACTCCCGTGATAATGGATGGATAATGTTTGCTTTCGCATATCCTGGGAGGTACACCTTGAAATGTGAGCCGTGTCTTTTTAATTATTACGGTCTCCCTAACGCTCCCTGACGGCAGTTTGCATGTTTTCCTGACATGCAGGTTCGGGGATTCGCTGATGCTAAATTGAGTCTGTTAGTGTCGGTGTGCGCTTGGGTTCACCTGGGATGAGCTGGCAACCCGTCCAGGGGTTGTTCCTGCCGCTTGTCTAGTGCTTGCTGTCATGGCCATGATCCTGAATCGATTGATGAAATATTTTTTTTGTTGAAGTTTGCTTCTTAAAAGAACAGCTCGAATGTGGAATGGCTTAAAACACTCCGAGCTACATTTTATTTATATTCATCCTTTAGTAATAAGTTTTCTGAAATTGTTGGTTTGCCTTGTTTCTGACTAACAGTTAAACAGACCCTCTGCTTTATGTTAGATGGTGAAGTCAAAAACGCTCAATCTATTAGGTGACATAGGCGGCCATTTATGAAAGTTGATAAACTCCACAGAGCACAACGTCACAGTCCCCGTTATAGGAAAGCCAAACAATGCAATGAGAACAGCTACCGGTTCTCTCTTATGTCTTGGGTTCAGTGTAGCCTTTCTATTCCAACGTCAATGGAAAGAAAATTGAGCTCCTTGTCACCAGTCCGAAACACACAGGACGGTCAGATCCGAGCGCCGCTGGGACTCCTCGCCTTCCAATTCCTTGCTGGTTCCTGTCAATCGCGGTGTCCGTCTTCGAGGTGGCCACACTCGCCTCCCGATCGTCCAGCTGGGATCTGATCTTGTCAGGTCGGACGAGTGGCCAGCAGCTGTGCCCACTTGGCTTGCCTCTCTCTGTCTCTCTCTCTCTCTCCTCATCGGCTTTGTGGTCAACCTTTTTTTTTTTTCTCACTTTGGTTTCCCTGCATGATGAGCTGTTGTCAAGGCAACCGCAGTAACAAGTTGACGTAAAAGGGTCCTTTATATTTTAGGTGCCGCCTCCATTGCCTGTATTTCTTTCACTACAGACAGCATAACATTACATTCGTAAAGGAAGAGACGATAAACAGACCAAGACAGTATGTGACAGAGTTACAAATGAGACTTAGATCAACACCATAATAGAATTAATCACATTTATATAGCGCATATGTGACGTGTGAGTTTCCGTCTTGCACCGCAAGGATGAGGCAGAGTCTCAGTAATTTACCAAAACCAGCTTTATTGAGCTCGAAACAGGAACAGCAAGGTTATTCATGGAAGCAGTATTTCTATCCTTGGAGGCAAACGTCACAAACACAATGTGACAGTTAGAATTGTGACGTATCATATCATAATAATAATAAATAGTGATTACAATTATATAACGCTGTCCTCACTAGTTTTAACAGTTGCTTGGTGTAAAGCAAGCCGACAGCTGACCCACCTAAGTGAAGGGTCTCAAACAGTCCCGTTGGATTCGCTTATTCTCTCCACCCAGTCGTCTGTTGAGCTGTTTGTGAGTCCTGCTGTTTCATGAATTTGTTCTAATTCTTTGGCTCGGCGGTGCTCTCGTTCCTCTGTTTGTGACACCCTGATGCTTTGCAGATCATAGCAGATCTGTTTTCCTTCTTATTATTTACTTGAGACAGCTATTGTATGAAATGGGATCTGAGTTAGCCCGGTCAACTATTGGCCTGCCTTTCCTTTCAGCATTTGTTGACTGCTGTCAAAAGGAAAAATGAAATCTTTAAAATGGACGCCAATTAAAATAAGGCAACTTGGTATCTTCGATTAGTGTTAGCGATGGTGAAAAGAGCTGGAACAAAAATCTGCTGCCACCATGGCCCTCCGGGACCCTCCAGGGTCTGAGCCTGACAGCCGTGCTGAAGTGTGTTAAACCACGGGTGTTGAACTCCGGGCCTGGTGGGCTGCAGCGGTTACAGGTTTTCATTCTAACCCTTTTCCTAATCAGTGACCTGTTTTCACTGCTAATTCACATTTTAATAGCCCTGTTAGAAGGATTCAGTCCTCTGAATTGATTCATTTACTCATTAAAATGCAGACAAACAGAAATGAGACATGAAACGAGCCAACAGATGACCAGCTAAACTGGGGCTTCAAACTCCAACCAGTAGCCAATTCTTGCTGTTAATTGAACTCGTTATTTAATTCTGCGGCTTGTTGTTGCTCTCGTTCTGCCACAGCTGACATTTTCAAAACTGTTGATTTTCTGAACATTGTCAAAAGTGTTTTGGTGAGTTGAGAGATCAGCCTTACTGAGACCTTCACCTTTCTTTATTTTCAGATATTGTGTGATGTGGCAGCTTGTTTTGTGTCTCGTTATTGTTTGGCTGCTAATTCAGGAAAATGAAACAACTAAAGGGTCTGAGTCAAGTTAATTAAAAGAAGTAATTAGCAGCAAAAACTGGTCACTAATTAAGAAGATGGTAAGAATGAAAACCTGCAGCCACTGCGGCCCTCTAGGCCTGGAGTTCGACACCCCTGTGTTAAACAGTCACTTCACCTGTCCACTCCCAGTCTGATGGGACACCTAGTGGCCATTTCCAATTCTTGGACTGTTTTTGGCCCTCATTTGTTAAACTGTGTCAGTGTGAGTGACACTTGTTCATTTTATTAGTACCACCAAATGTATAAAATGGCCAGCAAATTAGAGCCAGATCCACTCTTTGGTTTATTATAAGTGACCAAAGTCATTGCACAAATGGCACAAAACACACACTTGAGTGACTCAGAATGGAGTGTGAAAATGTGTGAAAGGACGACGGCAGAAGGGAAGCGGCTGTGTTTGTTTTCTTTCTTTTTGAAGATTCCTTACATTTTTCACTTTCTTAATGAATGATTCAACTGTCCATTATTTTCCTTTCTTGGTTGAACTTCCAAAACATGCAGTAGTTGTTCAGTTTGGGAACCAATGTAAGCAAATCCACAGTAAGAGTGCAAAGTAATACATTCTGCTGACAGACACCGCCGAGTACTTGGAAGAGAATCCACATGGCACGGGGATGGCAACACCCTGTGGGTACCGAGCCGGCTGCCTCCATCATCCTGCGCTTGCTCCAAGTCCATGAAGAACATCGTAAACCAAGCATGAATGTGTGAGTGAGCAAGTCCCTGGCCAGGCAGACATCAGTAAATCTGTCGTGCATTTCTTCACAATGTTCTCAAGTCCCTCTGCACAGGGGGCACATTGTATGGTATTTCTATTCAGTTAATCGATGAATTGCCCATTCACTTAAGGCCCACTGGTAAACAAGGTTTGGTTGTCCTGTTTACATTTTAACATTTTGAATGGATTCACTATTCTGATATTGTTACTCAAATCAACTTGTAAAAGAGGTCCACGTAATCATTTAAACATCAATGTCCCAGTGGACAATAGTGTTGGCGTTTTTAAAAACAGAAGGCTTTGGTTTTTATTAGAAGGTAATCAATTCATACCCGATGTGTCATCATGTGTGTACCGTGTGGCCTGAACAGGGCATAACAGACCCCCCCAAACCCTAGACACGATGACTCCAGACACACTTCTGGTTTCAAATAGGTGTTTTATTAACACAATAGTACCTTTTAGCAGACCGGTTTTCCTCAGGAACTCAGCACAATCCTTCCTTTCTCTCTCCTCCACTCCTCACAGGAAAGTTTTGTCCGACTCCTCTCCTGACTACGACTCCCTGGGTGAATTGGAGGGCGTCCTTCTAAAGCAACCCAGAAGTACTTCCAATGTTGAACCCTTGTCTCCAGGAAGCACTTCTAGGTTAGGCAGAAAGGTGAGCTTTCGCTTCCTGGCAGCTCCCCCTGGCAGCCCCCCCTGGCAGCCCCCATGGAACCCAACAGGGTAATCCTACAAAACCACAGCACACTGTGGGTGTTCTCATTAGGGATGGTGCCACCCAGTGTATGGAGAAATGACCTGCGCATGGGAGGCAGTCTTCCAATATCCCATATATATATAGTCTCCCAAACTGGAAAGGGGCCATTACTCATCTTGGTTGGGATGTTTTATCCACTTTGTCCTTCCTGTTGTGAGATATGGCCGGCCGTTTATCCCGGCCAGTACCCCCACGCCGCTAGATGGACCCTTCCAGCAGCATGGAGGTGCCCTGAATTCCAGCATGGTAATTCCATTCCATGGTATACTGGATACCATGGGGGCCGCAAGGGAATGCTGCAGAGAGGCTCAAAGACTTTTATGTGCTCTATAACCTGGAAGTACATCCTGGTTACAGGGACAGAGGAAATGACGTACTTCCAGGATGAAAAAGAAGAGCTTTTGATCTGACCTGGAGGTGCTGGGGAGTCACATGGACTGAGGGTTCAGAAGCACTTCCGGGTCAAGGACTATAAAGGACTCTGGGAAATCCCAGACGGATGAGCTGAGCTGGGAGGAAGGATGGCAACGCGTCTTGAGAGTGTGGAGGATTATTGTATTGTGGATTATTGTAGTACTTTATGAGTATTGTGGTGTGGAGGGTGCTTGGTGCACATTGTTCCAAAATAAATAATAATTGGACTTTCATCTGGTGTCTGATCTGATGGTTCAAGGGGACGACAGCGCCCCCTATCTGTCACACTGTATATTAGCATCATAGCTTGGTATGGGAACTCCAACCATTGCTGCCAGAACTGCAGTCCAGGTGTGCCTTCCTTAATTTTGGCCTAAAATGAAATTCCCAATAGCTTGCTTGATTGATGCACACCAAAGTCCTCGACCAGTGGCCTGAATCGGAATTTTCCTCAAACAGGTTATATAAAATATAACGTCACCAACTCTAATCAATAGTGTTGAGTGAAAGAGGGCAATGTCCGTTCACATGCGGTCTTCACAAAATTAACACTAAATTTCATTGTGGGTGCAATTTTGCAATTGTGAAACAAAAAGTGTGCTCAACAGTACTTTGGGGGTGTGGAAAGAAAGGAAGATGGCCCTTAAGCTGTAATCTGTGGAGAAAACGTCCAGAATTCAACCCGCAAAGTGATTATTAAAACAGAAGCTATCAATCAAAGCAGACAGAAATCGGCAAACACCTGCCTCTGTGTTTACTGTGCACATTGGTGCGGGTCCAGCTAGGCCTGGGGGGGTCATGTAACAATACAATACCGTTTATTTTTGTATAGCCCAAAATCACACAAGAAGTGCTGCAATGGGCTTTCACAGGCCCTGCATCTTGACAGCCCCCCAGCCTTGACTCTCTAAGAAGACAATAAAAGACCCTTGTTGGGAAAAAAATGGAAGAAACCTCAGGAAAGGCACTTCAAAGAGAGACCCCTTTTCAGATAGGTTGGGCGTGCAGTGGGTGTCAGAAAGAAGGGGGTCAATACAATACAATACAATACACAGAACAGAACAAATCCTCGATAGAGTATAAAAATAAAAAAATTACAAGTACGGAGCAGAATTCAACAGTAGATGATATCCCATAATAGGATTCTGGTTTGCTTAGAGTCCTGGAGACCTCAGCCATCAAGCTGCCTCCCCCCTATTGGCCATTTCACAGCTGAAACAGCGCTGGGCCAGCCAATCTGATGAAAGGACCCCTCTACCCCACTATTCCTGTGATCCTCCATCGGGGTGGCTTGACCTTAGGCAGGCAAAACAACTTGGCAGGTGGGCCGTGGCACCAAGTGCCACATTTGAGTACTGAGAAGAGAAACAGAATAGGTGAGGGTTGGTAACAAATTCTAACTCTCATGTGACTTACGTTTTAGTGCTAATGACTAACAACAGAGATGCAGTCTGCACAGTTAATCAGCAGCTCTAGTCAGGGTGTGCTAAACTAAAGTCGTGAGTCTTCAGCTGGGATTTACAAGTAGCAGGCAGACCACTCCACAGTTTAGGGGTCTGTAACTAAAAGCTTGACCTCCCACTGTTATTTTATTAATCCTTGGTATCCCAAGCAGACCGGCATCTTGAGATCTTAATGTGCGCTCAGGTTTGTAAGTCATGATGAGTTCAGACAAGTAAGCCAGACCTCGGCCATTTAATGCTTTATATGTTAAAAGGAGGATTTTGAAATCTGCTTTAAACTTATTCTGGAGCCAGTGTGAGGATTTAAGAACTGGAGTTATGGGTTCGTATTTTCTTGTTCTTGTAATAATTCTTGCAGCAGCATTTTGGATTAACTGGAGGCTGAATAAAGAACAGTTTGAACATCCAGTGAACACCACTTTGCAGCAGTCAATCCTACTAGAGATAAATGCATGAATTAATTTCTCAGAATCCTGCTTATTTAGAAAACACCTTAAATTCCCAACATTTTTAAGATGGAAGAAACCTGATTTGGACAGCTTTGTGATGTGCGCTTTAAATGACCTGCTAGAGTCAAAGAGAACCCGAGATTGCGGGTTGATTCAGTTAAATTAATTGGGATTCCAACTGAGTTAAATGATAACAAAATATTGCTGTGATCAGCGTCATTCCTTCCAACAATTAACATCTGTTTTATTCGTGTTTAAAGACAAGTAGTTCTCATCCATCCACTCCTTTAATTCACTAACACAACTAATTAAAGACAACATCTGAGAAACTTCATTTGATCTAAATGAAAGATATAACTGGTTGTCATCTGCATACGAGTGAAAATTAACATTATGTTTCCTAATGAGAGATCCCAGTGGAAGCATGTAAAGAGAAAACAGTAAAGGTCCGAGTACTGAGCCCTGCGGGACACCATATTGAACTTCTGTGTAATGATGGAGTCCTGTCAGCACATTTCTGTACATACTGGAATTGATTTAATAAATAAGAACTGAACCAAGCGAGCACAGGGGCCTGTAAGCCCAACATCGTTTTCTAGCCTGTGCATTAAAATAGAACGGTCAGTGGTGTCAAATGCTGCGCTTACGTCCAACAACATAATTACAGTGGAGTCACTAACAGCCCCCTGTTTCTCAGCTTCTCAAACAATTTCATTTCACTGGTCTGAAGTCATTGAAGGCTTTGGATGTGCAGTTCTGGTGAATGGGATAACATTGGCCCATTTCCCCGAGTCTGTGCACCTGATCCAGAGATCTTTGAAATGTAAAGTGGAATGTCGGGCAGAGTAACTGTACACAGGAGCGAAGCAGGTGCCCACATGTTCTGGTAGACCGAGCTTCGGTATTTTTTAGTAGCTTTTGCACTTGTAGGTGCAGGGTGACTGCACAAAACACATATCTCTGATTAGCCTTTTACAGTATTGTGTACTTCTAGTGGCACCCAGAAAGGTTGGTGACAGTTTATCCAGCTCTCGTGGAATGTCAAAATGTCATGCATGGAAGTCAAGTCTGGGGGCATCGTGAGAAAACTGCAGTTATATTACTCTGTTGTTTCCACTGACGCCTCACTGAATTGCAAATGCGCAAAATCTATCATCGAGAAATGGAATTGGTTAAATGGTGTTGACATCAAAACCTACTATCTCATGACTGTGCTTTGGAAGTTGTCTGAAGACCTTCTTTAATATATGTGATGGTCACACATCCAGTCTGTCACTGTTGCTGTACTTTAAGTTGAAATCATTTCTATCATAGTGCTTATTAAATGTTGGTATATGCCACATTATTTTGACCCCAAGCCAGGGCACACCATATCCTGTTCTAGCAGATGACCGCTCCGTCTGTTCTGACTTCCTAACCCTTCAAACTGCTTGTCTTTATCCACATACAATGTAAATACTACTCTGTTGTTTGCGCCAACACCTCACTGAATTGCAAATGCGCAAAAGCCATCGTAGAGAAATGCATCAGTTAAATGGAGAGGAAATCAAAACCTACTATCTCAAGACTGTGCTTTGAAAGTTGTCTGAAGAGCTTCTTTAATACACATGCAGTCAGTCACTGTTGGTGTACTTTTAAGTTGAAATCCTTATTTTGACCCCAAGCTAAGGCACATCACATTCTGGTCTGCCAGGTGTCCACTTCGGCTGTTCGACTTCCTAACCCTTCACACTGTGTGTATGACAGCGGCGATCCCGTCTCCTGCCATCTTCATATTCTGTCATGTCACACTCTGAGAACATTCAGTACATTTGGGGGCTCTGACTTTGCAAGGTGTTCTCCACTGCTGTGTCTGTGACGCTCACTTGGTGTTCTTTTAGAATTCATCAGTTGTTGAAACTGTCGACAATCTGTTTAAGGGCCAGCTCTTCTTGTATACATTTTACCTGACTGCCCATGAAACTCGCTTCTCCAGTGGGTTATCAGCAGCTGAGCTCACCTCCTTACTGGGCCTGAGGGCTTCAATTCCAAAGTCGTAAGACAACAACTTCTTTTATTTGTGTTTTTAGTCAATAGGCAAAAATGTAAAGAGTTGTTTGACACGATCATTTACCAGATTGAAACAATTTAAAGAGTTCCTTAGCTTACATGGTTAAATGTAGGAAGGACATTTATAACAAAAACACTCACTTGTGACATTGGGGCCTACCGCCATTAATGAAGCCAATTCTATTATGTTTTTAAATCTTTACTCAAATTATCTGTGCTCTATTATTTTGAGGTTCCAAGTTTAATTTTACTTTTAACTTTTTTATCCTTTCTCTTTGGTTTGGATTTTATGGCGCTCATGCAGTGCATCACAGCTTGTGAATGTGTGTTTGTTTTTGCAGGTACTGTGCTGGAAAATAAAAATAAAAATGAAGCGAGCTCAAGGCAGACAAGGTAGGTTACCAAAGCTGATCCACAGCCATCCATCTTTAAAACTGTTATTGTCTTCTTCCTGCAGCTGAAGTGGTTTGTCAGCAAACACGTGCATTCATTGGTATGTAACTGCTGTGTAAGAGCCAGGAGAGGCTGCCAGTTCACGGGGATGTTAGAACATTAGAACAATCTAGATGAGAACAGGCCATTCAGCCCAACAAAGCTCACCAGTCCTCTCCACTTGTTTCCTCCAAGAAAACATCAAGTCGAGTTTTGAAAGTCCCTAACGTCTTACTGTCTACCACACTACTTGGTCGCTTATTCCAAGTTTCTATCGTTCTTTGTGTAAAGAAAAACTTCCTAATATTTGTGTGAAATTTACTCTTAACAAGTTTCCAACTGTGTCCCGTGTTCTTGATGAACTCAGTTTAAAATACAAGTCTCGATCCACTGTACTAATGAGGTCTCACCAGTGCATTATAAAGGTTGAGCAGACCCTCCTGTGACTTGTACTCCACACATCAAGGCGCTATATAACCTGACATTCTGTTAGCCTTCTTAATGGCTTCTGAACACTGTTGGGAAGTTGATAGCTTGGAGTCCACTATAACTCCTAAATCCTTCTCATAAGGTGGACTCTTGATTTTCCGACCGCCCATTGTGTATTCAAACCTAATATTTTTCCTTCCTATGTGTAAAACATTTACTGACATTAAATTTCATCTGCCACAAATCTGCCCAAGCCTGTCTGCTGTCCAAGTCCTTCTGTGATGATATAACGGATTCCAAATTATCTGCTAATCCACCCATCTTGGTATCATCTGCAAACTTAACCAGCTTGTTGTTTATATACCTATTTAAATAATTTATAGATATTAAAAATAGCAGAGGCCCCCACACTTCCCCCTGCTGGTCACCACTCTTAACATCGGCCAGTTCTGATGAGGTTCCTCGCACCATCACCCTCTGCTTCCTGTGTCTGAGCCAATTCTGCACCCATCTAAAAACATCACCCTGAACTGCCACTTCTTTTTATTTGATGCCCAACCTCTCATGTGGCACCTCATCAAATGCTTTCTGAAAGTCCAGATAAATAAACTCATCTGCTCCACTTTGATCGCATCCTTTTGTTGCCTCCTCATAGAATTCCAACATGTTAGTAAAACACGACCTCCCTCTTCTGACCCCATGCTGACTGTTCCTCATAACTCCTGTCCTTGCCATGTGTTGCTCAATCTTATCCTTAATAATTCCTTCCATTCATTTTCCTGTGATGTTTCATGTTAAGCTTACTGGCCTATAGTTGCTTGGCTCTGCCCGGTCACCCTTTTTATAGAATGGGATGATATTTGCCATTTTCCAGTACTTCTGAATCTCTCCAGTGTGCAGTGACATCCTAAAAATCTGTGTCAAGGGTTTCTATCTGTCTGTACTCACTGGCCTCCTTAAGAACACGAGGATAAATATTATCTGGGCCTGGTGATTTGTTTGATGTTGTTCAGTCCAAAGGGACAAGATGCACACCATACGGAATACAGGCCTAACTGACAGAAATCCCTACATGAAGTGCAGTCGTCTGCATTATTAGATTGTGCTTTGGCTTTTAGAACTTATTAGCCGAGGCCATACTGTTGTTAGCAGCAGCACTATTTAAGATGGTGGCATGCCACAGTAGGCATGAGGAGAGAATTAGCTTGGTTATTTATCAGGTTTTTTGTTGGCAATGTTAATAATTAATTAATTAATTAACGATAACTACATGTATAGTTACTGACAATAGAAAACAATATGTAGACATACTAAACAGACAAACATATAACACAGAACAGGCTGGTGTTTTATTGGGTTTTTAAGTTTTTATTTATCTTGGCACAGATAAATAGTTTTACGATACCAGGTGTGTCAAGATGATGTCTGATGTTGTGTGGAGTTCATGCAGAGTATTCTTCTTGGGCTGGAGTGTACTCTCTTTGTGACTTCGTTCTTTTTCTGTGGTGTTTTTGTGCTTTTTTTCATTTCAGCTTCAATACTATTTCTGGCACAAGAGTTTATATGCTGAAGTTTCCTTCTTGAAATAATGGCTGCTTCTCAGTCTGGCTCAGTGATTGGCTTAACAGACTAGATGTCAGTTTTCTTGTCCACACAGAGAAGGGCCAGTCTGTTTTTAGGTCCCCAAAGATAAAGTGGCTCATCAGCTTTCTGGTTGTCTCAGTCATTTTGAAGAGTAAGAGCAGACCCTCCCATGGGAATGAGTGAGTGCCCTGAGAGTTATGGGTGCAGCTAGCTTTTGAATAGAATGGTCACTTCTTCCAGTTACAAAAATCAGAGTCTTCTCATAGGCACATTATTTTGCCCATCACAGTTGACACATGTTAAGGTATCTCTTTATTCGTGGAGTCCTATTTTGGCACTTTTGGGCCTGCATATGTCAGATCAACTCTGATTTACACCTTTGTTGTCAGATGAAGTCCAGGCTGATCTTGATATGAAGAATTCAACTATACCCTTGGAATGAAAGTGAGGATTTGGCCCAACTGGATGTCTGAATCCCTGTTAGCTCTGCTGTCTTAACAGGCTTGGTGTACCACTAAAGCAGATTGTGCAGTGCCCCCCACTTAGTTCTGTACTGCATAGCCTGTCCACACTTTGGATTAATAAATTTCAGACTCTCCGAACTCTCCAAACAAAGGCCTAATTGGATACAGGATACCCAGTTAATGGCAGTAACTCTTGCCTTGTGTATTTTCAATCTTCTTGTTTTAAATTTCAGTTTAGATGCTCAGTCCTCCCTTGGTTGCCTCTTCTGGTTTTGTCTTTTTGTTATTTCCGATGATGTCTTTGCGGAGTCCTGCATTTCCTGGTATTTCCCACAATAACCTTTACACACTCCAAAAGCCTCTTAACACCACATCACCATTGTTTTCCTAAAGTTTCCTTTCTTTAAAGCCTAGTGGCACTGCCTACAGTGTATGTAAATCAATGTCCTTCTCCATATAAATGTGTGCCTGCTAGCTCAAGCGCACTCCATTTTGAATGCTATGTACAGCTTTATCTAGATATACTTTTTACACTTTAAATCCTTAACACAAGAGACACACACTTACTTTGGACTGCTAGCTTCTATGGCACTGGTTATTAACTGACTGTCCTGCCAGCTTGTACTGCCACTTGCACTGCTCCATGGCCTGGGCAGCACTGTGCCCCTCGCCAGCTGCAGAGTTTCAAGCGCCCACAAACAGTTTCCATTACTTACATTCTGTGGTTAGAAAAGAGCCAAAAAATCCTGGTAAAGAAAAATGCTACATTTAGATGAACTCTCCAATCAGAGTAACACGCAGCAATGCTCAGCATTTTGTTCATCACACCACAGGACGCTGGTATGCCAGTACCCAGGATGGATGAAGCTTCATGAAACCCTAAGACTGGCATGTCTAGACTTTAATCTAGAAAATCTGCCCATTGGTATAGCAGAGCAGGTGTTGTTATGCTGAGGTGAAGTGTTTGATATCTGATTGTATGATTCACTCCTCAGGTACAGAGAACAATTCAGGGGATCGGAGACGACCAAAAGGGGTAGGTTTGGTTCTTTTAAATATCTTTGAAAAGTACAGTAGATGAACATTTTGATTGGGAGTTTATGGCTGCCGATTTCCTCCAGCAGGAATACAACTGATTTGAATTTCATTTGTTGATTTCATGGCACTCCACCATCCACATGTGTCGTGCGTAAAAGAAATCAAATCATTTTAAGAATGACTGAAAGTATTTTCTAAAGCTTTGAGAAAAAGCTTTTCAGTACTTACTGTATTGCAGTATGCTTGTACTGTTGTCCTTGATAGTCACCAGCAGTGATTCCAGCCCATCCATGTGTGTCTTCTCTTTCCTCCATTTTCGTACATCAGTTAGTCTTATCTGAATGGCAAGCTCTGGGTTCAAGACAGACTGAAACTTAATATTCTGTTACTTATGACATACAAGGTAACCTGGGAGGGTTAACATCTAAAACAAGGGGCATCTATTGGTGACCCATCACTGCACTGCATTGCAGCAACATTCAAACAAGAGATCTTTGTTACTAATCGGAGTGTCCATTTCTGATGCCATCAAACACGTTGACAGCTCAGTAAGCGGAGGACACTTTGTGGATGGTGGCTTCACTGTGTGAAGTTTGCATGTTCTCCTGTTGTTTGCTTGAGTTTACTACACATGCTTTCATTTCTTCTATCCCATCTGGCACAAGGCACATATACACAGAATTAAAGAACTGTGAGTCGGCCTAACGCACCTTTACTGTAATTTTACTGTTCTGTACAGACAGACTTCTATAAAGCCCTATGAGCCGAGAACAAAAGCACACAAGGTTTAGGTTGAACACATAAAACGCTGACACGGAGATCAATTTCTGTCAGGTACGTAGTCCCTGCCAGACAGACAAAGGCTTACCAAGTAAAGACAGAGAGGCAGTGGTGGCGCTCCAGTCACAACTGGCCAGATTTCACCCTAAACAACTGGCGGCAGAACACAAACTCACTTTTTGATTTTTGTTTTTTTTCTGTACGTTAGCATAGAGGCGACCAGCTTGTGTTGGGCTGCAAGTTTACTTTGGTAGTGTAAAAAAAAATTGTGATGTACACTGTAAAAAATGTCAGTAAATGTAATGGTAAAGATACTGTAGATGGTGAAAGTAAAATACCTTTCTGAAAAAAAAGGAATGTTACCTTATGTTCTAATGAAAATTACCTGTAAATCTTAAACAATACATTTTATTATTTTTTAAAACTAAGTTCTGTAAAATCGATATTTTTCAACCTTCAAATATACATAATATAATATAATAATATAATATATAATAATATAATATTATGTATCATAATATAATCTGATACATTACAGTTACACTGAAAAAATCTTTTAATTTTACAGTGTAAAACTGTTAGTGAAGGTAAACAACTGTAAAGCGTAAAACAGTAAAGCGCTGTTTCAGTAACAGTGAAGTTACGATATTTGCATAAGGGCACGCCCCCCGTCGCGATATTTGCATAAGGACACGCCCGCCCCCTTTGATGTACAGTAGTATCCCTGGTGACCCGCCTACATTTAATCAGGAGGGTGAAAAACTTAAAAGTTGGCAGACCAGCTGAAGGTTTTTTGAGGTTATGGAAGCTGATTTATGGTGGGATGTATTCGATAAGCTGGCACACCCGTACGACAGAAAAGTAAACTTTATTCCCCACCACACAATGTGCCATACCTTCCTTAAACATTGAATGTGTATAATTAAATGGTACATGTTTGCTATTAGCTGTTGTTACTTTACTGATGCAAAGTGTGATCTTGACAATACTTTCTAATGGTTTATTGATTGGCATATTTATCACAGCGCATGGATTTCAGGTTATGGTTAAACATTCCCTTCTGTTGGAATGTGCTGTAAAGAAAAAAAGTTATTTAATACAAAGTGTTCTGAATTAACGTTATGTTCAGTTAAGTTGAAAATATGTTAAATATAGTTGTAGTTCAAGATTAGTTTATATCTTGAGAATAGGACTAGATAGTTATTTGGTTCTAATGAGGTAGTGCTACTTTTAACAAGTTGTGCTGGGTAGTGGGAGTTATGGGAACTAGGAATGTAGAGAAAAGCCAAGCAAAATGACTCCTTTTATTGGCTAACTAAAAAGATTACAATATGCAAGCTTTCGAGGCAACTCAGGCCCCTTCTTCAGGCAAGATGTACTAGGAAGTTATTGTAAATTTGTGCGTGGATTAATAGGGCTTTGGAAACACGCGGTTTTCTTATCGTGTCTGTCTTGAGTTTCATTTTGACTGTGGAAATATATAACGTGAAAAACAGACATTGTTTTTATAAAACAGCGTAGTGGACTAAATATGAAACGCCAAGGTCTGGACACGCGTAAGTTCCTGCTGCAGCCACACGTTTTGTTTCGCACCTTCACAAAGTTAAAGAAATAGCAGCATCAGCTTTTAAGCATAAGCTCAAAAGGAAATGAGACTAAGACACATTGGGCCAGGATAAAAATTCACCTCTTATAAAAAATAAATAAAGTATTCCTCCAAACACATCATAAAATACGGCTTGAAATAAATCTGTCACTTTAAGTCGTCAAAGTTGAAGAGGGTGGGCTCTAGCACATACTGTGTTTTGATTGGTGAATCGTCTTCTGTAGATTCCGCCTGTCTAATTCAATACGTCAGTACGGCAGGTGGACGTAATTGAGCGAGCACAACAATTACTGTAATTGGAAAAATGCTTTACTGCTGCCAATGAAATGGATTCGGTCGAAATTAACACACATTTCAGAGAGAAAACTGAAGGTTTAACATAACAAATTACATGATATGAGTACGATGCTTTCCTATCTAGTGTACTGATCTGTGATATTTAACAGGCACTGTAAAATATTTTAATTTCGTTTGGCCATCAGACATTTACCAGTTTTATGATAATGAGCTCCCCAATTCAACGGAAAGGTGCTTCTTGTTAGAAAACTGTCACAAATCTAGATGGCCCAATGCAACCACCCAAACATGGGATATATTGTAAGATGTTACACAGTCATCTGAAATTGCAAGAAGTACGAGTCCCAGGGTATGTGGTAGATAAGAAGTGTCATGTTTGACTCTGGTCAGAGCTGTAAAGTTGTTTGAAAAAGTAGCTGTGAATCTGCATCTGACTTTAGACTCTTAAAACAAGCGTCAAATATTCAGCTCAAAATATTAGTTGACGTTGCTTTCCGAGTCAAAGTGTTTAAACTGAGTCAGGTGCAGCTCATCGTATCTCACACGGGCTCATTCGCCTTGTGATTGTCTTCTCTGATACACCCCGTGGATCTGCAATCTGTCGTACTTTAAAAACGCATAAAAGAAAAGTGTCCTACCGACTTAGCTGGAATGATAAACGATGGCCGTCCGGGTCATCAGGGTAACTTCGTCATCTGAACAGAAGCGCAGCCTAGTCCGTTGCACCAGTTTTTTATGTTTTCAAAAGTAGTTTAAACGCCATCTTAGTCTAAAAGCGTCGCCAACATCGACTTTTCTTCTGATAAACTTGAAAAACCTCTCTGAAATACGTGATAACTTGAATGAATGATCCTTTATTGTCATTGTCACAAGTACAACGAAATTAAAAAGATGTCTCCGGTCAGTGCCTTATCACATATATAACAATAAAGAACTAAACAAACAATATAAACAACATACAGTAGTGCGATTTACATAAATTAGTGCATACATAAGTACGTAACTCCTATAGATATTTGTGACCATTTCTACTTTTAGTGGCATTAAGACGTGCTGTTGCAATCGGGTAAAAGCTATGTTTGAGTCTGTTTGTCCTTGCGTGTATTGCTCTGTACCGTTTTCCTGACGGCAGCAGTTCAAAAAGGGAGTGACCAGGGTGTGAGGTGTCCTTTAAGATGTCATTGGCTTTCTTGAGGCAGCAGGAGCCGTGTAGATCATCTAGTGTGAGGAGAGGGCAGCCGATAATCCTTTGGGCAACATTGATGACTCCCTGTAGTGCTCTCCTCTGAGCCACTGTGCAGCTAGCATACCATAGGCAGTATGTGAGGATGCTTTCTATGGAAGCTCTATAAAAGCACACCAGCAGTCTCTGTGTGATGTTACTCCTCCTGAGTACCCTCAGGAAGAACAGTCTCTGTTGGGTCTTTTTCAGCAACTCAGAGATGTTCACGCTCCAGGATAGGCTTTCCTCTATGTTGACTCCCAAGAACCGAAAGTCTGCCACCCTCTCCACACAGTCACCGCTGATGATTAGTGGTTGAATTTCTGTCTTGTTTCTTCTAAAATCTATTATGAGTTCTTTTGTCTTTTTAGTATTTAAGAGGAGGTTGTTATCCTTGCACCAAGAAGACAGCTGCTCCACCTCATCTCTGTAGGCAGACTCATCTCCCCAGATATGAGCCCCACCATGGTAGTGTCATCTGCAAATTTCACGATAATGTTGCTCTGGTGGGCGGGGGTGCAATCATATGTGTAGAGAGGGTAGAGCAGTGGACTAAGCACACAGCCCTGAGGTGACCCAGTGCTGAGGCTTGGAGTTGGTGATGTGTGATGGCCGACTCTCACTTTCTGTTTGCGGCCAGTGAGGAAGCTGTTGATCCATCTGCAGGTGCTGTGAGGAAGCCCCAGGTCTTTTAGTTTGACATCCAGTTTGCTCGGACGAATAGTATTGAATGCAGAGCTATAATCTACAGACAGCATGCGTACATAGATTCCTTGCTTCTCCAGATGTGTTGTAGCAGCATGGAGTGCTATGGCTATGGCGTCTTCAGTAGATCGATTTGCTCTGTAAGCAAACTGATATGAGTCAAGGCCACCGGGTAGGGCTGCTGTAATGTGATGACGAACCAACTTCTCAAAACATTTCATTGCCACTGGGGTGAGTGCCACTGGTCGATAGTCATTAAGGCTGGAGATGTGAGGTTTCTTGGGCAAAGGTATTATAGTGGAGGTCTTGAGGCAGGGTGGAACCGTCGACTGTGCGAGGGATTGGTTGAAGATCCTGGTGAAGATCTCAGCCAGCTGGTCTGCGCAATCCCTCAGTACATAGCCGCCTTCCTCGGGTTTACGGCCCGCAGCGTACGCCTCACTTCATGTTCCTCCAGGGTGATGATGATATCATCATGGGTTGTGTGGTATTTCCTTGCCTCTAAAGCATCCGGTGTAGTGTCCTCAAAACGAGTGAAGAAGATGTTTAGCTCCTCCGCCAATGCTAGGTCACCTTCAGCAGCACCTAGGTTGGTCTTGTAATTCGTCAGCTTCTGGATACCCTGCTAAATCAGCCGGCTGTTCTTGCTTTCCAGGTGGCACTTGATTTTCCTCCTATAATCCGCCTTGGCCACTCTGATGCCTCTTTTCAGGTTGGCTCTTGCCGTACTACAGTGGACCTGAAGGCGTTATTCCTTTCCTTTAACAGATTCAGCACAATCCATTTCATTGCTAAGCATTTTTTGAGTAATTCTTGTGCTATTCCCTTAACCTCCATCTCCAATATCAATTGCGCCTGTTCAGTTAACGGAAAAAGACTCGCCAATTAAAACACAGTATGTGCTAGAGCCCGCCCTCTCTAGAGCCCGCCCTCCCAAATTTGGCGAATGAAAGTGCTACTTTTATTTCAGCCGCATTTCATGATACGTTTGGTGGAATATCACAAACAAAATAAAATAAAATAATACTCAACCAGAAACAGAATTCATGACACGTTAATTTATTTATGCTCACATTTCATTGCATCTATTTATATATGCTCACTTTCACGGTACTTTTGTTTGCGCATTTACCTATTGCATTTTTAAGTCGTATTCTTCAGTATATTAGTAACAGTCTTATTCAAGATAATTGTTATCATTCAAGATCATTGAGAGTGTCCAGCAGAACAATTACTTATAAAATCCTTTGGAAAGCTGAAAGAATTAATTGACATTAACAGTTAAAGCACAGCTTAAACCGACAGATAGGTGGGTAAGGCACTATTTTTTAAACAGTTGAGAAAGGCACTACAGTATATGACAGATCGAGAGATACGTACTTCTACTCACTATTGTCTAAACACACACCAGAACGACTAAAAACAAAAAAAAAAAGAGAAAAATGTGACTTGGCAGTGTCAATCCCAGTGAGGCGCTATACAGGCGTACAGCTGCTGGTAAGAAGGAGCCCCAGTCGCGTTTATTGCTGAGAACTTTATTGGCTGAAAGTCCTCAGCGTTGGGTGTGTCAGGGGATGTGCAGCATGGGTCATAATGGCACTCAGGTTTGTCTTCATTCTCTCCTCCACTACGACCACCAGGGGGTCCAGTGTGCAATATGTCGCTCTAAAATCTCAAATGTACTTTTCTGCATCAATGCTGCCATCATAGAAGTATAAACGGCCTTTGGTATGGAGCACATGGCGTCTGTTTCTTCAAAGAATGATCTGGAATGCTGATTTGTCTGACCACAATACATGTTCCCACTGCATGATGGTTCATCCCAGCTGCCTCTGAACCCAGAGAAGTCGACGCCGGATATGTGTAGTGAAGAATTAAGTTGGTTCAGAATTAAATTACAACCACTACGTACAGTGGTGTGAAAAACTATTTGCCCCCTTCCTGATTTCTTATTCTTTTGCATGTTTGTCACACAAAATGTTTCTGATCATCAAACACATTTAACCATTAGTCAAATATAACACAAGTAAACACAAAATGCAGTTTTTAAATGATGGTTTTATTATTTAGGGAGAAAAAATCCAAACCTACATGGCCCTGTGTGAAAAGTAATTGCCCCCTTGTTAAAAAATCACCTAACTGTGGTGTATCACACCTGAGTTCAATTTCCTGATTACTGCCACACCTGTTTCAATCAAGAAATCACTTCAATAGGAGCTGCCTGACACAGAGAAGTAGACCAAAAGCACCTCAAAAGCTAGACATCATGCCAAGATCCAAAGAAATTCAGGAACAAATGAGAACAGAAGTCATTGAGATCTATCAGTCTGGTAAAGGTTATAAAGCCATTTCTAAAGCTTTGGGACTCCAGCGAACCACAGTGAGAGCCATTATCCACAAATGGCATAAACATGGAACAGTGGTGAACCTTCCCAGGAGTGGCCGGCCGACCAAAATTACCCCAAGAGCGCAGAGAGACGACTCATCCGAGAGGTCACAAAGACCCCAGGACAACGTCTAAAGAACTGCAGGCCTCACTTGCCTCAATTAAGGTCAGTGTTCACGACTCCACCATAAGAAAGAGACTGGGCAAAAACGGCCTGCATGGCAGATTTCCAAGACGCAAACCACTGTTAAGCAAAAAGAACATTAGAGCTCGTCTCAATTTTGCTAAGAAACATCTCAATGATTGCCAAGACTTTTGGGAAAATACCTTGTGGACTGATGAGACAAAAGTTGAACTTTTGGAAGGCAAATGTCCCGTTACATCTGGCGTAAAAGGAACACAGCATTTCAGAAAAAGAACATCATACCAACAGTAAAATATGGTGGTGGTAGTGTGATGGTCTGGGGTTGTTTTGCTGCTTCAGGACCTGGAAGGCTTGCTGTGATAGATGGAACCATGAATTCTACTGTCTACCAAAAATCCTAAAGGAGAATGTCCGGCCATCTGTTCGTCAACTCAAGCTGAAGCGATCTTGGGTGCTGCGACAGGACAATGACCCAAAACACACCAGCAAATCCACCTCTGAATGGCTGAAGAAAACCAAAATGAAGACTTTGGAGTGGCCTAGTCAAAGTCCTGACCTGAATCCAATTGAGATGCTATGGCATGACCTTAAAAAGGCGCTTCATGCTAGAAAACCCTCAAGTAAAGCTGAATTACAACAATTCTGCAAAGATGAGTGGGCCAAAATTCCTCCAGAGCGCTGTAAGAGACTCATTGCAAGTTATCGCAAACGCTTGATTGCAGTTATTGCTGCTAAGGGTGGCCCAACCAGTTATTAGGTTCAGGGGGCAATTACTTTTTCACACAGGGCCATGTAGGTTTGGAATTTTTTCTCCCTAAATAATAAAAACCATCATTTAAAAACTGCATTTTGTGTTTACTTGTGTTATATTTGACTAATGGTTAAATGTGTTTGATGATCAGAAACATTTTGTGTGGCAAACATGCAAAAGAATAAGAAATCAGGAAGGGGGCAAATAGTTTTTCACACCACTGTACATCCAGTCAGAGATGGATGAAGATGTCCAAATTCTATTTATTAATTTCTTCCAAAGTTATAAACATGTGAAGTTGTGGTCTAAATAAAATAATAAACATAAATTAGCTGTCGCAGTTTCTTACTCTTAAATGTGTCAGTGTTAACATTAGTTATTAACAGCGTGCTTTATTTATCCACTAGATGGTGGACTACACTCCAGATAACATCAATATCAGGAAAATCCTAGAACGTTAAACCATAAAGTATTTACTCAACTTAAAAAGTAAATTATTCTTAACATATATATATATACTAGCAAAATACCCGCGCTTCGCAGAAAGGAAAAGTAGTGTGTTAAAGAAGCAATGAAAAAGAAAAGGAAACATTTTGAAAATAACGTAACCTGATTGTCAATGTAATTGTTTTGTCACTGTTGTGAGTGATGAGTGTTGTTGTCATATATATATATATATATATATATATATATATATATATATATATATATATATATATATACACACACACATAAACATATATATATATATACATATCTATACATACTGTATACACATATATACATACATACATATCTACATATATACACACACAGCTATTTCGTATCAGTGCAATACGCTGCTTGTTAAAACGGTTGACTTCCGCTCTTACGTGCAATAACAAATCAAATCATTCAGTTGTCTTTGCTCAGATGTCATTTTAGAGCTGGACACCTGGCATCTTTTTTTGGCCACAAGTTCGTTTCTGTTTGGTGTGAAGTTCTGTGTTGTGGAGATTCTCAGGATGGACTGCAGGTGCTCATCAGTGAGGCGACTCCTGTGTGCTGTTTTGTTAGTCTTTATCACTGAGAAGAGCTTCTCACACAGATATGTGCTACCAAACATGCACAAGGTTCGAGCCGCATGTAGACGGACTTTTTTTGTTCTTCACAGTCACCAAAGCGCCGTGCAAACTCAGTGCACAATAACTCTAGCTTCGCAATAACTTGCAGCATCATAAGGTAGACTTGATTAACTCGGTAAGTGTTCGGCAAGGCAGCTGAAGCGCTGCATTATGGGATCTGTAGTTTATTGTGTTACCAGCGCTTCATATACCCGGGCTTTAATAACAATAACAACAAAACAAAAACAGGACCAGCAAAGTTTGACCATCACACAATATCTGAAAATAAAAAGGGTGGAGGTCTCAGGAATGCTGATTTGCTCAGGACCCCAAAACATTTTATCAGTGCTCTTAGAAAAGTCAAGAAATAATTTCAGAAATGTCTGCTATGGCACAATGAGAGCAGCAACAAGCCATGGAATTAAATAGCGGGTTTAATTAACAACAAGAGCAGCTGTTTGGAGACTGAGGCCCTGACTTAGGTGGTCTTCTGTTGGTAACTCACTCATGTCACATTTCATTTCTTTTTAAGGAAAGAAATGAAGCAATTCAGAGGAACGATGAAGAAATTCTAGGGAACAAATCTTAAAAAAAAAACAAGTCAATTAAAATGAATTCAAAAGAAATTAATTAGCAGCAAAAACGGGTCACCAATAATTAAGAAAAGGGATAGAAAGAAAACCTGAAGCCACTGCGGCCCTCCATGTCTGGAGTTTGAGATCCCTTCTTTTTTGCACAGTAAAGTCTGAAGTGGCATTTGTGAATGTAACTCTGTATTGTAGTGCTTGACAAAGGTTCGCCAAAGTATTCCCGTGCCCATGTGGTTAAATCAGCTACTGAGGAGTGACAGTTCCTGATGCAGTGCTGCTATCTAAGGGACCGGGGATCACGGGTGCCCAGTATTATGCAGTATGTGCCCCCGCTCTTCACACACTGAAATTCTTCAGATTCCTTAAATTGTTAAGTGATATTACTGTATGCACTGTAGAGGGAGAAATATGCAAATCCCTTCCAATCTTTGAGGAACATATCGATTATTTTCTCACACATTTGCTGACAAGCTGGAGACCCTCTGCCCATATTTGCTTCTGAAAGACTCAACGTTTCATGGATGCAAATCCTGGTTACAATCACCTGTTGACATCACCTGTTTGAATTCACATCGTTATTTAATTATGTTACCTCATGACTAGGACTGGGTAAGAGCGTTGACATCGCGATTGAATTCAATTTCGATTCACAACATCTTGATTTGATTCATTATCGAGTTTTATCTCGATTTCGTTAGTGTGCACTGATGTATTTATTTGAAGTGCTGGCTTTTTTTTTTTTTAGAGATGACTTAACAATGCATATAAAACATTAACATCCATCCATTTTCCAAACCGCTATATTGTAACTACAGGGTCACAGGGGTCTGCTGGAGCCAATCCCAGCCAACACAAGGCAGGAAACAAACCCCGGGCAGGGCACCAGCCCACCGCAGAAACATTAACATAGTTTGCCAAATTTCAGTAACACTTTATTTGACGGGTGTCTACAAAGTGACTTCATAACATATGCCTAAGCATGAAGTGACATTTAAGAAACAATAGTTGATTAGTTATAAACAGTTAACATCAGTATTTGCAAGATGTGGAACAAAATGTCAAAAAAATACTTGAAAGCAATGCACTCATTCAGAATTCAAGGCCTGAAATGCAGGAATTGAGGTGTAGTAACTAATGAAATGAAGCTGAACAGAGAAAACATGAAATCTCTCAGGTTTATACTGTCTGTAATGAAATAAAAGTTTAAAAAGTACATTTACAAATAACTGTTCTTTTGTTTTTGCATTTTCCATACCGTCCCAACTTTTTCTGATTTAGTGGTTGTAGTTAACAAATTGTTTCTTTTCAAGTTCTTATTCTTAGTGATTTAATGGTAGTTTGTTTTGTTGTGTAGGAAGAACTTGCAATAGAGCCTGACAGTGACTTTGAAAGTCCAACACCTCAAAGGATGAGAGGTAAGAGGTGAACGAATGAATGAGCGAATGGAGAGGCGGTGAGGATGGAGTGCTCATGACATTGCTGTGATTCAATGGAGCGGTGCTATACATTAACAGATGTGATAATCATTTGTAATGCAGTGAGCCAGAGACAGAGAGAGAGAAAGCTAAAGAAGGAAAACCAAGAAGGACACCAGGAGGCCAAATCCACTGGCCAGTTACACTTGAAAAAAGAAAGAGCTGATGAAAAGCATAAAGGAGCTGAGAACTCTTCTCGCATGTCCGACTTAATGTAAGCTGCAGTATGTTGTGAGTGTGACATGGCAGGCAGTGCATCGCTTAGTGTGACGCTGCTGCTTCACGGCTCACGAGACGAAATTGAAATCCTCTAATGTTGAGATCAGAATAAGCAGGTACAAGAAGTGGAAGACTGGCTTGTACAGAAGTAATACAGTATAAAGTTCAAATTTTATAGTCCGTTGTAGGAAACGTGACAGAGAAACCTCATGGGATTGAGTGCTGTTGCTTTGAACTGTTTGAACTGGTTAAATTCATGAGAGCTCTCGTTCCACCATAGAAAACCACTATTGTGCATTTTTTTAAAGCTCCACTGGTCTAGAGGAAGATGGGGAGGTCGAGAAGGCCACTGGAGAAAATCTGCTGCAGGATTCTGTAAATCCATCGATAGATCTGAGGTAATTAAAGTGTGAGAGAAATGTTTGTGAAGTTTCACTTGATATCATTAAAGAGTCGCATTACAGCAGTTCTTCATGTAGTTGGGAAGTAACATTTGTAGTAATTGTGGCACTAAATCTGAAAACTGCTTAAGAAACATAACCTTTAAAGCTACTTGATAGTCTTTTAATTGAATTGCTGCTACTACCAATAAATAGCAGGTGTCCCAAAATTCACGCAAGATTTGAATTTGGCGCCATTTGTGTGGTAAAGTGTTGCCAACGAAAAAAAAAGACAGCGTAACAGCTCACAGTTCCGAGTTATTAAAAGTGGAGCGCTACACGAAAGAACAACGCGTTTTCATTGTTAAGCAATATTTTAAAAATAATGAAGGTTTGGCAGCTACAGTTCACAATTTTTGTACAAAATATGGTCGGAATAGTGATTTAACTTCATCAGCTTTTTCGAACAAAATCATCTTCATTGATGAGGCTCATTTTCATCTTGATGGCTTTGTTAATCGTCAAAATTGTCGCATTTGGGGATTGTTGAGAAATAAATGCATCCACAACGTGTCACTGTTTGGTGTGAATTTTGGGCTGGAGGCATCATCGGACTATTCTTCCTCGAAAATGTGGCTGGTCAGGCAATAACAGTTAATGGTGCTCACTATCGCGACATGATAATCCAGCTTTTTGTGCCTAAATTGCAAGATATGGATGTGGACGACCTGTGGTTTCAACAAGATGGTGCCACAGGCCATACATCCCGAGAAACAATTCAATTACTGCATGAGTCATTTCCTGGTCGTGTAATTTCCCGTTTTGGTGATCAGAATTGGCCGTCCAGATCATGCGATTTAACGCCGTTGGACTTTTTTCTTTGGGTTTTTCTGAAGTCTAAGGTTTATGCCATCAAGCCCACGACCTCCCACGCCTTGAAGGAGGAAATTGAGCACTGTATCAACGAAATTCAGCCACATTTATGCAAAACGGTCATGTAAAATTTCGACAAAAGAGTGCGTATGTGCCAGCAAAGCCGTGGAGGCCATTTACCCGGTATGCTATTCCATACATAACCCTATACTGTATACTTTATGAATCAATTCAAAATTTACAATTTTTAATTAAAAGCCTGTGTTCTCTTTCAAAATTACTTCTTGCGTGAATTTTGGGATACTCTTTAGCTCCTGTAGGAGAAAATAAGCAAAATGTCACAGAATCTAATCTTCATAAATGGAGTATATTGTAACATAGTATGCATTTTGTTTTAAAGACCAAGCAAAACAATAAGCAAGGAGGAACTAACAGAACTTTTGGAAGGTCATAGTAAAAGTGTGATTACTCGAGGATACCATACGATATACATCAATAGATCAGATGTTTGGACTACGGCCTTCCAGCAGTTTCACAAGGTCAGATGTAAAAGGAACAAAAGTACGCTCATGGTCACATATGTACGCAGTTCAGACTTAACTACTCACAGAATACAGTTTGATGACACGCATTTTGGAGCAAATGAAGAATTTTTTTGTCGACTTGTCAAAGCAATCTTTGAAGACAGTGGAGCCTTTGAAGGTATTTTCCTGCCATTATAATTTGCATTTTGTTCACAGGCTGTGCTGCAGTATGACACCTAGTTTGAGAAAGTGTGGTATTCTTAGTATACTGAGTTTTGAAAACTAAGTGGCATCCAAAACTGTCCAACTTGTGTTTTAAGGGTGTTTCATTTCTAATTTTGGCTGTCCTTTATAAAAACGCTTTTAAAGAGTAACTTTATCCTTATGTACAAAATAACAATTTTCATATGAGCACAATAAACTTAAACTTTGGTTTACACCTCAGTGACAGATGTTTTCTGCAGTGGACAAACACTTTGTGATCTGCTTTTACGGTTTATCATGATGGGACATTTCAGGAGCCTTTACAGCAGCACAGTTCACTTTGTGGTGAAGATCATGCAGATGTTGTGTTGTACTTCTTTCCAGAGTCACCCAATGGATTTATACTAAAACTGAACGACAAGATGTTGAAAAATGGAGTTTACCGGACCATTGGGAGGATGATGTCCACCTTAATTATCCAGGGGCTTAAGGCCCTAGCACTTCTATCACCTTGTGTGGTGGACTACATTTTGACTGGAGATGTCCTCCAAGTGAATGCTACGCCTGATGATGTCTCAGCCTCTGAGCTTAGAGGAATGCTGAAGAAGGTATTGTTGGGATGCAGAGACTCTGAGTTATTACATTGGGGCTGATTGGAGATGATTTACAGTAAATCCTTTTCCTTCTTATTTTTGATTTTATAACTTCAATAATTTTGAAATGTTTGCAAGGCTGTCAGCTGTGTAAAGCTTCAGGAGACTCTTCCATCATTTATTAAAAAAACAAAAATTATCCTCTTTAGGTGGAAAAATCGAGCACAGAAAGAGAGCTGGAAGACGCAGTGAAGCGGTGCGACTCTTGGCGCTTTGAGGTGGAAGGTCTTCCAAACCCAGTTAATATGAATACTAAAGATACTTTTGTGAAGAAGGCAGCCGTCTTTCATGTAATCTTAAAAAGCCAAGCTTGTCTCGATCAGTTAATCAATGGACTGTCGCACTACGAGGTAACTCGATTCTAATGGTGGCATGTTTGTGGTGTGATGTTTCTGTGTAATTCGATGGACAGTTCATGTCTTCTCAGTATAAATTCATGAGACTTGTTAACATTAAAACATCTGCTACAACAAACACACTAAGGCATGAATGGATTTTCTCACTTCATGTGTCATTTCTTTGCTTTGTTTTCTATTTGTATGTCTATGTTGTCAGGTACCATTTATTTAAATAGTTCAGAAATTCGACAGAATGAAGAAGTGCAAAATAATAATAAACATCAGTAAAGGACATTTTCCTGAAGCTTTGAAAAGAACGACCTCAGTAACTTTGGACTGCTGCAACTATTTTGAAAATTGCGAATATCAGAGCAAATATTTTCTTTTTGTCTTCAGGTACTTCCACTTTTTAGAGGAATTCCTGGCATGCGTATTTTTCTTGATTTTCCTAATGTAAAGAAGGAAATTACCGCAGATGATGTTGCAGGCATTTTAATACCACGGTATTCTCCTCTTGGATGTCCCAGAAGACAAAGTCAGGAGATGATGGTGATAAAATTTCAAGAATTTCTTCACTCTGTGCAAGGTAAGTGTAGAAGTATTTAGGCAGCCATTGGCTTGGGTGTTAAAAAATCAAGAAAACACACCCGCCATTATTGAATGTTCCTAAAGAGAGAAATAAATGATTGTATCGATGTCCTTTTAGCTGAGTATTAATGGCTAGTTTCAAAGTGCAGGAGTGTTTTCTGTGGAATTGATTGTTACACCACCATAAAGTCCCAATGATGCTGGAATGAAACGATTGACATCCACAAAACAATTCACTCACAATAGGAACTCAAGGAGACGCCGTGCTCTTTATGTAGACAGACACCTTCTATTCATTTTTCTCATCTGAGCATTCAGATAAGGTTTAGATTTTTGCACACAGGAGCGCCATGTTTGCAACAACACTGCAAAACTTTAGTTTTGATCCCCACACCTGACACCCTTAAAGACCTTAGTTAGTTAACATGTTCTTAAGTATTTTATAAGGTTGTAGAAGATGAGTTATGGTGGGTTGTTTTTGAAAAACACAGCCTGCATCACAAAAGCAACTTTGCCTTCTCCATGACACAACATGAACTATTTGGACAGATAGATGTGAAAGGCACTATATGATAGTATGAGGCACGCCCAAACACCATTAGACAGACACCGCATCTTTATAAAAGCACACGTTTTATTCTTGATCAAATTACAGTCTCACACAGCACACTGTGCTCCTAACACCAAGCACCACTCCTCCGGGCTTCTCTCATCTCTGTCCTTGGACCACCTTTCCTCTCTCTACGGGAGCTTCGTCCCGCTCCCACTCCCGACTCTAGCTCCCAGACTGTAGGAAGGCGGGCCCTCTGAGATTCGGGGCGCCCCCTGGTGGTGGCCACGGGTCCCAACAGGCTTGAGCCTCCTTCCTCTTTTCCCGTGGTCCTCCTCTGATCCAGCGCGGTTGCCCCCTCGAGGCCTGGAGGACATACATGCCACCTCTCTGTCCTTCCAGGTGTCCCGGCCGGGTCGCAGCCCCAGCGACTTGCCACAGTGCCCCACCACCAGTGAAAACACGTCAGTCAGAGCGACTCATCCCGTGAGGGCAGCTCATCCTCGTAGCGGGTCCTACTGCTTGCTCATTCAGGGTCCAGTCCTGCAACACACACAGAAACGGGCGCGGAGACACTGCCTGGACACCACCACCTGGTGTCCTCTCATGCCTCGCACAGGCAGCACTCCCCCCTCCTACTGGCACCCTGGCACTTGCCTGTTCGGCACCCACTCCGTGCCCATCTGATCAAAACCGACGGGTCCGCTCGCACTTTCATCTTCTCCACTGACTCTGGTGCTTCCCTCTGCACGCTAAGAGGCTGGCCCGTCTCCGTATGTGAGCTCACGGGCTCACGTCTCACCTTGTGGGAAGACCTGGCTTCATTCCTTGGGTTCTTTCCTTTCTTCTGGGGTGCCCTGACGGCTTGAGTCTCCCTATGGGAAAGGAAGTGACCCCTTGCACCCCTGTGGAGTGACATGAAGCTGACACTGGTGCTGGCGATAGTGCACTAGGACCCACGGTACTCATCAGCCGGCATCCAGGCACCACCCCCCCTACCAGGCGATCAACCCTCCGCTTCACCTCCACTGTCGGAGTCGCGGCTACTCAGTCACCGGAACCGCATGATACCAACAGGTCCCAACAGGCTTGAGCCTCCTTGCTCTTCTCCTGTGGTCCTCCTCTGATCCAGGACAGTTGCCCCCTCGTGGCCCAGTGGACGTGCATGCCACCTCCCAGTCCTTCCAGGCATCCCAGCCGGGTCGCAGCCCCAGTGACTCGCCACAATAGATAGATGTGAAAGGCATTATATGATAGACAGATAAATAGAACCTAATTTGTCCCCAGGGGGAAATCTGGCTTTTTAGATAGATAGATACTTTACTAATCCCAAGGGGAAATTCCCATACTCCAGCAGCAACATACTGATAAAAAACAATATTAAATTAAAGAGTGATAACAATGCAGGTATAACAGACAATAACTTTGTATAATGTTAGCGTTTACCCCCCGGGTGGAATTGAGTCACATAGTGTGGGGTCTCCTCAGTCTGTGAGTGGAGCAGGACGGTGACAGCAGTCTGTCGCTGAAGCTGCTCCTCTGTCTGGAGATGATCCTGTTCAGTGGATTCTCCATGATTGGCAGGAGTCTGATCAGCGCCCGTCGCTCTGCCACGGATGTTAAACTGTCCAGCTCTGTGCCGAGCCTGCCTTCCTCACCAGTTTGTCCCTCTTCTTTATGCTGCCTCCCCAGCACACCACCGCGTAGAAGAGGGCGCTCACCACAACTGTCTGGTAGAACATCTGCAGCATCTTATTGCAGATGTTGAAGGGCGCCAGCCTTCTAAGGAAGTATAGTTGGCTCTGTCCTCTCTTGCACAGAGCATCAGTATTAATATTATTTGCATTAAAACAATGAATATTCATCAATGTATCAAAGTGAGTAATGTGATTGTAACTGCATCTCTTCTAGTTTCCCAAAATTGAGCAGCTACTGAGTTGGCAAGGCAGGACCCAGAAGTTATGCCGCAGCGAGCGCTTCCACAGACGCGGCAATCGCACTTCAATGAGTCGTCCCACTGGAGGTGGGGGGTCCCAACAGAGTCCAAAAACCTCACAATGCGTAGCAAAAGAACATTTTCAGTCCAATTCGGTTTGTTTTACTGAAGATTTACAAAGGGAACAAATCACAAGAATTTAACTTGTTACACATGCAGAATAAAAGACACGAAAGAGAAAGGTTTCTTCTACAGTGGTAGCTTTCTTTTGTTACACTTCAGTTACTTTCTATTCTTTCTGTGTCTCACTGGCAAACTCACACAAGCTTCACTTTTAGTACATTTAGTACGTACTGTAAGTATGCATGGCACAGTTTGAAACTGTTTTGCCCTTCATGCCTTACTAACTGCAAGGCAGATCACAAACTGGACTAGCGTGTAATGGGAAGGAATAAACAGAATATTCCATTTATAATTTAGCTTGTGGTGGGTATAATGGCACTGCCAATTGAACTGACTATGTCAATGTCAATTTGTTTCTATAGCACATTGAAAACAACATAGGAATGCTGTGGCCAAAGTGTTTTACAATAAAAGAGGAAAAAATATACAACTAAGATAAAAAACATACATGGAAAATGAAGTAAGATTACATAATCACAATGAGGAAACCCTCAGTATTACTGAAGGTCACGGAATGCAAGAATACAAATGAGTCTTTAATCTCGTTTTAAATTGTCGACGACTCCTTTATGTGACGAGGTGAAGAGTTCCACAGGTGAGGCTGCGAAAGCCCCGTCTGTCCCCCTTAGTGTGACACTCGGTATGCGGGACAACAAGGGACAACAAGAGACAACTGACCAGAAGATCTAAACACTCTAGATGGCTGGTGTAAAGCACACAATTCGGATAAATAGGCAGGAGCGAGTCCATGTAAAGATTTAAAAGCTAGCAACAAGATTTTAAAATCAATTGAAAAACAGACAGGCAGCAGCCAGTGTAAAGGAGCCAATATTGGAGGAACAGAATCAGACTTCCTTGCCCCAACCAGAAAGCGAGTGGCAGCATTCTGGACCAACTGTGACCTGCGTGTCAGAGATTTGCTAATCCCAGAATACAGCGAGTTGCAGTAATCGAGGCGAGAGAAGATAAAAGCAGGAGTAGCTTTCTCAAGATCCCTACAAGATTAAAAAGGCTTGATCTTACCTAAAAGACGAAGCTGGAAAAAGCAACTCTTGACTACGGAATTAACTTGTTTCTCAAAAGAGAGGTTACTGTCAAAAATAACACCAAGATTGCGGACTTTAGGTTTGCGAAGTCCAAGGCCAATTTGGGTTTTAGCTGGTGGACACACCATAAGCACCTCCGGTTTATTTTGATTCAGATCAAGAAAATGATTAGCCGTCCAGGATCTTAGTTCAGAGAAACAGCTGTGCGGTTGATTTATTGTAGAGTTGCAGACGGGAATATAAACCTGTGGATCATCAGCACAGCAGTAAAAAGAAATGTTACTTTTCCTAAAAAGAGCTCTAATAGGGTGAAGGTAAATAGAGAATAAGATAGGACCCAAAATGGATCCCTGAGGAACAGCACATTTAAGAGGAGCCGTAGACAGAAAAGAGGAATTTAAAGTCACTGAAAAGTGTCGACCAGTTAGATGTGACCTGAACCAGTTAAGAGCGGCACCTTTAAGTCCAAGATGTTCAAGCCGCAACAGCAATACCTCATGGTCAATGCACTAATATATAGGCAAACATTTTAACTTAAACTGCGTGACAGATTGAGGGCGTTGTCGCTCCCTTGAACCCTCAGATCAAATGTCCGACACCACGTGAAAGTCCAATAATTGACTTTATTTATACTGCACAGTGCACAAAGCACCCTCCTCTCCACAATACTCATAAATTAAACAATACACTACAATAAACCAATAACCAATCCTCCAACTCCCAGACGCGTTGCCGCCCTTCCACCCAGCTCAAGCTCGACGTCTGAGGATTTCCCACAGTCCTTTATAGTCCTCAACCCTGGCCCTTTTCTTCACCCCGGAAGCACGTCATCCCTCTTGTCCATGTGACTCAGACGTACTTCTGGGGCATAGGGCAAATAATCTTTGTTCCTCCCTGCAGTGTCCTCTAGCGGCCCCCAAGCTATCCAGCAGGGCTGTGGATAGAAACTCCATTGTCCAGGATTCCCTGCTGGTCTTCCGGTCACCTCCATGCTGCAGGGGGAGCTCCATCTGGCGGCTTGGGGGTATTAGCCGGGATGACTGGCCGGCCATATATCACAACTGATAGAATTATCTTAGTTAACATAAACTTACTAGCCAACAAAAAATGACAATGATTAATATCTTTAGTGAAATAAATTACATTCTTTATATAAATGGAATATTTATTTATAACGACATGTTTGTCATTCAGATGTGGTAATTTGGCTGTAAGAGTAAACTATTATTTAGTTAGTTTGATTCAGTATAATTATTAAATGAATTTTATGTACCAAATAAATGTGTTAAATGTAGACTAATAATAAAACTGAAATAGTTCTTTATTTTACTGATAAAAATCATGTAGTGGTCTCTACGTCTCTCTGTTTTTTTGTTCAGTTACTGCAAATGACTGGGAGTTCATTTCACCATTAAATTATGAGCAGTTTTTGACAGTGTTGGTTAAAATATTTCTATGCAGATAGACAGCATTTTAGGATGTCTTCACCTGATATGTTTTGTTCTTTTTTTTCTAAGATATGGAACTTGAAGAGAAATTTAGCAGCAGGACACTGACCGAAGCAGAGAAGGCATTTTTGGAAACTCTGCGCCCTGTCCACATTCTTGAATTTGCAACAGGGAGAAGCACATTTCCAGTTCTTAGGTTCAATCCACGTCCTCAAATGATATTTCTTTATGATGAATCAACAGGCCATCCAAAAGCAAACACCAGTAAAAATGAGCTTCAGATTTGGGTCAACTGCAGAACCTTGGCAGATTCTGACGAATTTGACTATTTCTTTGTTGAAGCGTTGATGAATAGTCCTGTGTGCAGATAAGGTCACCACATACTGTAGGCAGATGGAAAAAAAGAAATACAAGTGGTGATTCAACCGTCTTCAAAAGATAGCAAATAAAATGAAAGTTGTGTAAAACTTTCAGAAAGTTCCTTTTTGCAAAACTTGACTGTATCTCTGCATTTGATTTCAGGTTATTCTTACCAAAGTTCAATTGCAATTGTATTTACTTTACCTAAAGTGTGTAACATGAAACAAAAGGTATCCATAAAAAGTGTAACTTTGGTTGTGACAAATGAGTTGGCTAAGTTTTCCCTTGTAACTCCTAATTAATTGTTGGTAATTTTGTTAAGCACAAACTCTTGGAACTCTCTGAGGCCATGTTTTTCATTATTCCGACCGTTTTCAAGAGGATCAGTTGTCTGGGATAGTTCCTTTAAATCCCACCTTTTCATTGTGCAAAATAAATGGTTATCTTGGTTAAGGTTTGATGTGAACTGGTCTGCTCTTTCTTCTTCAAAGGCTTCTTCTGGATAATGAAGGCACAGCTGATGTTTATCAACCATAAAAAGCAGCAGGGTTTTTTGTTGGCTTCTGCAGGAACAGATTGATTGTTAAATATTATTCAAAATGCAGCCAATGGCTGATTAATTCTAAAAATGTCAACTAGATATGTCTCGTTTTCTAAATCGAGCAAATGGATTGACTCCCAAGTCATAAAATCCAGGTGCATACACATTAGTGCAACTTAATTGTTTTAAGTCTCAATTAAACCTTTCAATTTGTCGATTATGTACCAAAGTTCAAGTCAGCACCGAGATGGCGCCTCTGTTTTCCTGCATATCCTCTCAGATTTGGCACGGTCTCTTCTTTTTCTAAACCTGTCTTTAACAGTTTCAGAATGATACAGAATTTCAGAATTGCTACATAAATGAGCAATTATTGTTGGAACAGTTTAGAAGCTTCAACATTCTGCTGTATCCACCTATTGCTCCATGAACTATTAGTGTACATCTAAACTTATGGTTGCCATCTGTTATGCCTGGACCTCAGACGCTGTTCAATCCAGTTCTTCATGACAAAGGAGTGCACACTGTGTTGTATACGTTGTCCTTCATCATCACGTACAGTTTTGGTTTTGAAATGCACAAAATAGATGCCAATTTTATCCAGGTGGTCCTTGCAGCAGCACATTTCCATTTGTTTGGTGTGTATAGAGTTGACAACTAACAAATAAGTAGTTTCACATAAGTAGGAAAAAAACCACTAGGCAATATCTAAACACCATATGCCATCCACACTTAAAGTTGCCGTCCAGAAGCCTCATCTTTATGTATGACAGCAACAACACCATTTATCTCTGTTGCACATTTTCATACAAATAATGTCGCTCAAAGTGCTTTCTTTACATGATGAAGAGGAAAAAAAGAAGACAAAGAATTAACTCTCTGAGGGCTGAATATTTTTTTCCAAAAATCTCAAGAAAAGCAATGGTTTCACATATGAATCAACATAAAACATCTGTTGCTATGTGCAGTGGTTACTGTTGGCACATGTTTAGCATCCCTGGCGGCAGTGGCTGTGCGGGGGCACATCGATGGTCAGCAGCAATGATCGGTGGGCCAGCTGCCTGGCTGTCTTCGCACAGCAGGTGGGTGGCAGTTGCAGTCGCAGTGTGACGCAATATGGTTTGTACCTCTTCTCATCATCAGCATCAGCCACACAAAAGTGTTCAGTACCACGATCAGCTGGGGATTGATCAGATAAGGCTGGTACCTCATTTTTGTTTTCAATATCCATCTCCAGATCACTTGCATTAAACTCTGAGTCTGACAAGTCCTATTCACCGAAATGATGTAAAACGTCCATGGAGTAACTTGCTTTGCACATTCTCTTTGGTCTCTCGCCAGATGTCGATGCCATTTTAGAGGTTGTTTGCTCTTTGCTACTCATGCACGCATAGGGAATCAAGGTTGAATCGACAAAGCTATGTAACTTTCCTTCTAGCAAAGAGAGTCGAACTAAAACATAAAGGGCGAGTTTTGTTGCAGTTTACAGCTGATTACTGTCCCCAACCCCTGAAAGTCGACATCAGCCCTGAAAGAGTTAAAATAAGGGAACACTAAATAACAGAATAAAAGTAAGGTCCAATGGCCAGGGAGGACAGAAAAAACGAAAAAAAACTCCAGACAACTGGAGAAAAAATAAAATCCGCAGGGGGCCACGAGACCACCTAGCTCCCTCTAGGCATTATACCTAACATAAATGATCAGTCCTCATTGTATTCAGGGTTCTCATGGAAGGACTGATGATGACGGTCACGTGGACTTCTGGCCTTTAATCCATCAATGTAGGGACACCATGGTGCTTTGATTAGGTGGTGGTGGCACAGGTTGCCACCACAGAAAACCAAAAAAAGAACAGAAGAGAGAGTAGGGGTTAGTACAGATTTTGGAGCCACCATGGATAGTAATGATAATTAATTGAATATGCAGAGCATCAGGATTAAATTAAAATGAAGTTACGAGAAAGCCATGATAAAGTAATGTGTTTTTAGCAGCTTTTTAAAGTGCTCCACCGTATCAGCCTGGTAAATTCCTATTGGCAGGCTATTCCAGATTTTAGGTGCATAACAGCAGAAGGCCGCCCGCCTCACCACTTCTTTTAAGTTTAGCTCTTGGAATTCTAAGCACAGCCCAAACGGGCTCATTAAGTCATTCTGCTCCCCCTGGCGTTGGCCACGGAGCCCAAAAGGCATGAGCACTGGTGTTCCACGATTGTGGCCCAGATACCGCCCAGGGGGGCTGCTCTCATGCACCCAGGGAAAGATAGTGTCCCTCTCCCATTCTGTCCTTCTTCCAGGTGTCCCAGTGGGGCAAGATCCCTGGTCATCTGCCACAGTGTACATCACTGGCTTTACAAATGCCAATAATCAAATGGTTGTTTTTCAGTTCTGGTTACGGAACATCATTTTTCAACTGCAACTGAGAGAAACTTCACAATAAGAATGAAACAGGTGAGTGAAATTCCAGAAAGGATCTTTAATAACTACACATTGCTGCTGTATACCATAATAATAATATAACTTTGAATTAGTGGTCTATGAGATTCATAGCACTTTATGCACATTTGTCTGGAGTATTCCAAGTCTTCTTCACATCAGTTTTCCACACAAATCTCACCAGGGAGGATCAGTATTGACTTCCCAAAGACATGATAGCCATCCCCATAAGGTATCAACATGAACTTTATTAACTCAAAACATCCATTTCAGTGAGAGGCAAAAGCAGTTAATTAATTAGAGCTTTTATAGACAGTGTGTGGTAAATCAGTGAAGAGAGTAAGTGGTGCAGGAGTTCAGGTGTACTTTGCTGGGTTATTTGTAAAAGTCCGTTTTTGACCACATCTAAAACCACAACAGGGAAAGTGAAAGTGTTACTGTAGACTTTGCCAGTTTATTAACCTTTTCTTCACATTTCTGGCATCCCGGCCAGGAGGTGACACAAAGATTCTACATTGGGAGTGGGCAAGATCTGATTCATCCACTCCCACAAGCTGTATATAATACATATTGTGAGAGATCTCCTATCAGATTTGGAGAACACCCATAAAGATGTGATTATTGTGTGAGGTTTTTGAACTCTTTTGAGACCCCCGTTCAATGGGGCGACAACCGAAATACAATTCCCAACGGGGCAACACACTGAAATGCGATTGTCGCATCTGTCGAGGGCTGCTTGTCCGATGCCGAGACAACCGCAGGTTCACAGCACCACAGAGGCAACGGCAAGGTCACTGCCTCCTCGTGCAATGTGTCTTTCACCCAATGGGTGATGCAGGGAACACTATAACTTGGCCACTGACCTGGCCTCTGCCCCACCTGTTTGCTGTGGCTGTGTGTAGTAGAGTGTTAGCTCCCGCTGCAATAAATAACCTTGCTGTTCCTGTTTCAAGTTGAATAAAGCTGGTTTTCCTGAAATCCTTAGACTCAGTCACATGGTACCAGAAGTGGGGTCTTGCACCAATGGAACCCCAAGTTATACATAGCATCCCAACACCAGTGGAGGAAGATGAGGCTGTTGTGGGTGGACCTGTCTTTGTGAGCCCCAGGGATGTGCTGGATGTACTGATGACTCCCACAGATGACCAGAGTGGTTCCTATTCTGCTTCAAGCACACGGCAACATTGATGTGTTGGGACAGGAGAGGTTGGGCACCTGTTGTGGCCCCATTTTTAACAGGAGAAGCCCTACAGGTCATGCGAAACCTGCCTCCTGAAAGGCTTGATGATTATAATTTCCTGAAGCAACAGATCCTCCTCCGTATGACTATGAGCCCAGTGGCCAAGGGGCGACAGTTTTGTCTGTGGTGCATTGATCTGGAGTGGCCTATACGAGGACAGGTTCAGGACTTAGTGGACCTGATTCAAAGCTGATTCGACTGGGACACCTTAGAGTGTATTGTAGAGAAGCTAGTAGTCGACACAGTTCTGTCAGGGATAGATGAGGAGCTTTATGATGAGATTCTCCAGAATGATGTCCATTCACTGTTGGACCTGACCTGCAGACTGGAGGGGGCCTGAGCCACCTGGAAGCAAAGGGGCTACCCTAGTTTGGCCCCGACATTGATCCAACTAGCACAGGCTCCTAGAGTTGCTGATGCCACAGGTGGAAGATACCATTGTAGGAATGCCATAGTGGGGACTGGAGCAAGGTGCTTTCTCTGTGATCAACCACAACATCTAGCTGGGGACTGCTGTCTCCTGCTTGCACAAACCATAGACATCAGTCTTGTCCAGGTATGTGGCTTGCACGTTTCCACCAAGATGTTAGACAATTTTAAGGTCTCTATTAAGTTGCCCAGATGTGAAATTCCAGTGCTTATGGACTCTGGTAGTGACCTCTGTGTAGTCCATTGTGACTTGCCCCTTATAGGACCACAGACCGGGTGAACCTTTGCTGAGTCCATGGGGACATTAAAACATATGAGACTATTACTCTTACTCCCTCTGACATTTAAAGGGAAGAACTTTAAGGTTTGGACTGCCATATCAGACACTTCACCCTGGCTTCTTTTAATAGGGAAGAGGAATGCCCTTTTCACACGGATCTTAGTACCTGCAGAGCGCTTCCCTCTGTAGTAGATAAAGAGGGACTCACTGCAGATACCGTCAATCAAGGAGCTGGGTTTGAAATTGAACCTGAGTTGTCCAGTGAAGTGGGAGACGAATCCTCAAAAGATCCCGGGACAGCTGGTGGACTTTACAAACTGGTTGCTCGCACCACCCCAAATGGGTTGTGTAGTGATATTTTCTGTTCAAGTCTATCTCTGAAAATTCCCTTTATCTCTAATGCATTTCGAAAGTCAGCAGCTAATGGTTCAATGGCAATTGCAAATAGCAGTGGTAACAAGGGGTCTAGTACCATTTTCTAGTTTGAAGTAGTCTGAAATAATGTCATTAATACAAACTGAAGCTTCTGGACTGGTATACAGTAATTTGATCCATGTACATATGTTCGGGCCAAACCCAGACTTATGCAATTTGATGAATAGGTAGTCCCATTCAACCCTATCAAATGCCTTTTCTGCATCCAAAAATAATAATATCTCTGGAGTGTTAGACATTGTGGGTGAATATGTTACATCAAATAGGCACCCAAGATTGGAAGCTAAGTGTCTACCTTTAATGGATCGGTTTGGTCTTGTGATATTACTGAAGGGAACACTTTCTCAATCCTTCTAGCCAGAATCTTAACATCACTATTCAGTCCTTATTTTTCTTAAGACAAATGGTGATTAATGCTTGGTGAAAAGTTTGAGGTACAATTTTATTGTCTCTGGCTTCTGTAAATGTTGCCAGTAAAAAGGGAATTAACTTAATTTAAAGTTTTTTATATAAAATTCAGCAGGGTAGCCATCAGACCCTGATGCTTTCCCACTCTGAAGTGAGGTTGTAGCATCTAGTAATTCTGATAGTGTCAGAGGTTTATTCAGTTCCTCTGCACTGAAAGTATCTAGCTATTATATCTGCAATGTATCAAAAATGCATTAGACCGTGTCTTGTATTCTTTACAGTGAGTAGAATATAAGGACTTATAGTGGTCTCTAAATGTATGCATTATATTTTTATGGTCAATGATTTTATTTCTGTCTTTGTGTTGGTAATTTCTGATACTGCATTGCAAACTTCCTGCTTATGCATTTGTTGAGCTAAGATCTTATTAGCCTTCTGTCTGTGTTTATAGTAATGTTGTCACGGTTTAAAAATAAGTTGTTACATTTCTTTTGCTGTCAAGAGGTTGAGTTATCATTGCAAAGCCTGACTTTTCCCCAAAACTGCCTCATTTGGAGACCTGGTGTGTTCTTGATCTTTTCTGGTAATTTCACTAATTAACTCTGAGGCCTTCTTAGTTTCCAATTTATTTTTGTAGGAGAGATGTGAGATAATCTGTCCTCTTAAAAATGCCATCAGAGTTTCCCAGAGTATTCCTGAAGAAACCTCTGAAGATGCATTTGTCTCTAAAAAAGAATTTGCTTCCTTGGATATAAATTCTGTACAGTTCTCATCAGCTAATAGCAGGGGGTCAAGATGCCAGCTGCAAGATGAGAATGCAGGGCGTAGTGATTTGAGCTCCATGATCAGAGGGGCACGGTCAGAGATTACAATAGCGTTGTACTGGCAAGATCTGATAGTAGGCAAGAAATTGTTATCTATAAAGAAATGATCAATTCTTGAGTAGCAATGATGTACTGCTGAGAAGAAGGAATATACTCTTAAGTATGGATTTAGAAATCTCCATTGGTCTGATAAGTTATGATCAATTAAAAACTGTGTAATCATTTTTGCAGTGTTAGGTGTTATCGCCCCTGTAGTTGAAGACCTGTCAAGGTCTGAATTTTAAACACAATTAAAGTATCTGCCCAGTATAATTTTATGCGTGTTCAAGTTAGGAATGGATGCAAATTTGATTTGGATGAAGTCTCTATCATCCACATTGGGTGTAGATATTAATCAAAATCACTTTACAATTAAATAAGTTACCCATCACCATCATATATCACCCTTCAGGATCAGATACTAAATCTGATAGTGCAAATGAAATTGTTCTATGAATTAAGATTCCCTCACCTTTAGTTTTCTTTGTATTGCTGGAGTGTATTGATTGACTAGTCGAGTCTCTTTGCAGCCAAAACTGATCCTTGCTGATTAAGTGAGTCTCCTATAAAAATTCTATCTTGGTGTTTTAGACCTGTTAGGTGAGAGAATACTTTCTTCCTCTTTAACTCATGATTAAGACCTTTGACATTCCAGCTCACTAAGTTCACTTTTTGGTCATAGAGAGATTGCTTCTGAAATTTTGTTGTCATTTAATACTCTTAAATTAAGGTATCGCATTATTACATGTGATAGCTTTAACCTTAATTTCCAATATTGCAAGGAGTTATGGCTATGAAGCCTATTGTTGTGTTGGCACTTACAATTGTGGGGATAAAAAAGATAGATCAGAATTTGCTTGCTCTCTCTCTCTCCTTCAGAAAAATCCCTTCTCCCCCATTTTGTCTCCCCAAGTGAGGCTAGACCACACTAGTTCCAGTTCCAGTCCTCTGACATATCCAGAGACAGGGCATGTCCAGAACAAAATAAGCCCCCAAGCAGAGGTGTAGAAGGAATAAAGTGGAGATCTATTGGCAATACAGCCCAAATACTATAAACCTAGAATACAATCTTGAAGGCTGGCATGGGCTGTGCTGTAGAGGGCCTTGTCACCAGACCTGAAGGCGGTGTTCATCTCTTTCAGCAGCCTCTGTACTTCCCTGGTCATCCTGGGCTTCTGACTGGGGTAGACCCTGATACGTTTTTCCACTGTGACAGTGTCTGTGCAGTTCTTAATATAGCGCAGTATGCCGTCACTAAACACTTCAAGGTCTGGGTGTTCAAAGATGTCCCAGTTGGTCCTACTGAAACAGTCCTGCAGCTGCTGAGAAGCTCAATCTGGCCAAGTTTTAACTGTCCTTGTGCTGTTAGGGGCAGTTTTCCTGAGTGAGATGTATGCCGGAATTAAAAACAGTAACGTGTGGTCAGAGTGGCCCAGGTGAGGTAGCGGTGTAGCCGTGTTTAATGTTTGTGTAGACTTTCTCCAAAGTGTTAGCTCCTCTGGTGGCACAATTGACGTGCTGATGGAATTTAGTGAGCACAGGTTTTAAATCCACACGGTTAAAGTGCCCAGGAACGATATACAGTACACAGCATCAGGGTGCTTGGTCAACTGACTGCTAATACTGCCGCGTAAAAGTTCGATAGCCGAGTTTGCATTAACGTCTGGTGGTATGGAAACAGCGGTAATCAAGATCACAGTAAACTCTCTGGGGAGATCTATGGGTCTGCATCTAACAGTCACATACTCCAGGTTTGGGGAGCAGTGACTGTATTTGTACACCAGTTATTATTTACATGCACACACAGCACCCATCCTCTGCCCTTACTGGAGTCACTGGTCCTGTCATGGCGCTGTGCAGTGTAGCCTGTTAGCTGGATAGCAGAGTCCGGGATCAACGAGTGAAGACAGGATTCCGTGATCAACAGAACGCAACTGTTCTTTACGATGTTATTTGTTGCCACCTGTAGCCTCAGTTCATCGATTTTGTTGACGTGAGATCTGGGATTGGTGAGAAAAACACTGGGGAGCGGTAGTTTAACAGGCTGCTTACTTAACCTCGCTAATGCGCCAGCCCTGTAGCCTCGCTTTTTTCTCTCTCTGCGCCTCCTCCGTCTCCTGCCCACGGGGATGATAATCCACAGAGAGCCGGGACTCCTTGCAGTGTCTGCAGGAATGTCGTGGGAGCTGAGAAACTCTGATGAAACACTCCGCTCACTGCACACTCTGATCTTGAGAAGTTTCTGTCAGTTGTAGATGTTGTCGGCTCGACAAGATGCAGTTAAAACAAGTAGTAATACTAGCACACACTAACACACTAAACACTGAAATGAAGAGCACCGAGCTGCTATTTCTCTCCTTTTGTACCATCTTTTGCTTATCCGATTATTCCTACCATGCTTACTGAAGGGGTAAATACACAACAGGTTCAAGAATGTCCTGCATTTCTAAAAAGGAACATATTCCCGGGGGAAACCTCCACCTGCTGGAGACCATTTATGTCCAGTCAGTTTTCCACCATCTCCTAATACAATACAATACAGTTTATTTGTTGTATAGCCCAAAATCACACAGGAAGTGCCGCAATGGGCTTTAACAGGCCCTGCATTTTGACAGCCCCCCAGCCTTGACTCTCTGAGAAGACAAGAAAAAACTCCCAAAAAACCTTGTAGGGAAAAATGGAAGAAACCTCGGGAAAGGCAGTTCAAAGAGAGACCACTTACAGGTAGGTTGGGCGTGCAGTGGGTGTCAAAAGTAGGGGGTCAATACAATACAATATACAGAACAGAACAATTCCTTAATACAGCATAATAATAAAAATTTTAGAAGTACGGTTTAACAGTAGATGATATGACATAATTAGGTTTGGATATTTTTAGAGTCCTGGAGACCTCATCCATCTAGCTGCCTCCCCATTTGGCCATGCCACGGCTGAAACGTTGCTCCGATGAAAGGACCCTCTTTCCCATGATTCCTGTGATCCTCCATCAGGGATGACTTTACCATAGGCAGGCAAACAACTTGGCAGGTGGGCGTGGCACCAATGCCACATTTGGGTACCGAGAAAAGAAACAGAATAGGTGAGGGTTAGTATTCAAATATAATTATCATGTTACTTATGTTTTAGTGCTAATGACTAACAACAGAGATGCAGTCTGTACAGTTAATCAGCAGCTCTAGTCAGGATATGCTAAACTGAAGTAGTGAGTCTTCAGCCGGGATTTAAAGGCTGAGACCGAGGGGGCATCTCTTATGGAAGCAGGAAGACCATTCCACAGTTTAGGGGCCCTGTAACTAAAAGCTCGACCTCCCACTGTTATTTTATTAATCCTTGGAATCCTAAGCAGACCGGCATCTTGAGATCTTAATGTGCTCAGGTTTGTAAGTCATGATAAGTTCAGACAAGTAAGCGGACCTTGGCCATTTAATGCTTTATATGTTAAAAGGAGGATTTTGAAATCTGCCCTAAACTTAACTGGGAGCCAGTGTAAAGATTTAAGAACTGGAGTTATGTGTTCATATTTTCTTGTTCTTGTAATAATTCTTGCAGCGCATTTTGGATTAACTGGAGGCTGTATAGAGAACAGTTTGAACAGCCAGTGAACACCGCATTGCAGTAGTCAATCCTACTAGAGATAAATGCATGAATTAATTTCTCACAATCCTGTTTATTTAGAAAGCCCTTAATTTCCTAACATTTTTAAGATGGAAAAACATGTTTTGGACACTTTGTAATATGTGCTTTAAATGACATGCTAGAGTCAAAGATAACTCCTAGATTGCGGGCTGATTCAGTAAAATTAATTGGGATTCCAACTGAGTTAAATGATGACAAAATATTGCTGTGATCAGCGTCATTCCCTCCAACAATTAACATCTCTGTTTTATCTGTATTTAAAGACAAGTAGTTCTCATTCATCCATTCCTTTAATTCACTAACACAACTAATTAAAGACAACATCGGAGAAACTTCATTTGATTTAAATGAAAGGTATAACTGGGTGTCATCTGCATACAGTGAAAATTAACATTATGTTTCCTAATGAGAGATCCCAGTGGAAGCATGTAAAGTGAAAACAGTAAAGGTCCCAGTACTGAGCCCTGCGGACACCATATTGAACTTCTGTGTATAATGATGGAGTACTGTCAGCACATTTCTGTACATACTGGAATCGATTTGATAAATAAGAACTGAACCAAGCGAGCACGGGGCCTGTAAGCCCAACATCGTTTTCTAGCCTGTGCAGTAAAATAGAATGGTCAATGGTGTCAAATGCTGCACTTAAGTCCAACAACATAATTACAGTGGAGTTTCCTTCATCAGAGGATATCAGAATGTCATTTACAACCCGTGTTAGTGCGTTTCTGTACTATGACCAGTGCGAAAGCCAGACTGGAATTTCTCAAATAAATTGTAATGCGTAAGGTGTGACTGAAGCTGACTGGCGACTACTTTTCTAGTATTTTAGAGAGAAATGGTAAATTTGAAATAGGCCTATAGTTATTTAGTATGTGTGGGTCTAGGTCTGACTTTTTAAGTAAAGGTTTAATGACTGACACTTTTAGTGCATCAGGTACGTGCCATGCAGTAATGAACTATTGATAACGGTTAGAATAGGCTCTGCAAGAACATCCATTGCACTTTTACTAGTTTTGTTGGCACTGGATCTAGGGAACAAGTAGTGGGCTTCATTTTAGTAATTAAAGTTAAGACTTCCTGGTGAGTTACAGGATTAAAATTATTAAAGTGCTGAATGCAATGTGACAGGGTCTGCTAAGCTAGTATTTGGTTTGTACTGTGATGCTGAGATCTGGGATCTTATATTTTTAATTTTCTCATTAAAGAAGTTCATAAAGTCTGTACTGCTAATATCTGTTGGTATTTTGCACTGTTGATCTGAATTTCCATTTGTTAATTTAGCCACTGTTCTAAACAGTACCCGAGGATTTTTATTATTGCTATCTATTAATGTAGAATAGTATTCTGAGCGAGCTTTAAAGAGGGCTTTTTTATATTTATTAACACTCTCTGTCCATGCAATTTGAAAGACATGTAGCTTTGTTGTTCTCCATCTGCGCTCCAGTTTTCGACACTCTAATTTAAGAGCTTGAGTATTTTCATTAAACCAGGGAGAGTTTCTATGTGCTTTGATCACTTTTGTTTTAGGGGAGCCACTGTGTCCAGAGCATCTCTCAAGGTCACATTATAATGTGATATTAGCTGATCTAAATTGTTTTCAATGTTTACATCTGATGTTAACTGATCTAAATGGTTTTCCACAATTACACTCGACTTACTCAAGGTATCTATAAATTTTGAAGCAGAATTACAATCTAGATGTCGCACTGTCTTTGTTTTAATCTGTGAGTGCGTTGGCATGGGCAGAACTAAATCAAATGTAATTAAGAAGTGATCGGAAATAACTACATTTAATGGAGTAATATTTAAATTTTGAATTTCAACTTTGTAAGTTATAATTAAATCTAATGTGTGGTTATGATAATCTCTGCTATTCTGGGTGTCCTACAGACATTCCCACTGAAGACCAGGCTTAGCGCCCACATTACTTGTAGCTTCTGCTAATGGACGGCAGTTGCAGTTCAGCTGGCAACTTCTTATCTTCATTGTTATATATAAACATGTAGGTTAGCATCTATTTTGCACACTCCAAGACCAACACTGTAGAAGATGAGGAAGTCCAACATGAACAACACAATTTACACTCCTTAGTGATGAACTGGATTGTACATCATCTGAGGTCAAGGCAGAACATCCACGAGTAGGACAAGCGAAGGCAGTTCATGGAGCAATAGGTGGTGTGGTCCATGGCTGGCTTTTCATCCTGGCAATACCCCCAGGCCGCCAGGTGGAGCTCTCCCTGCAGCATGGAGGTGCCCTGGATACCAGCAGGGAATCATGGATAATGGTGTTTTCCTCCACAGCCCTGCTGGATACCACAGGGGCCAACAGAGGACGCTGCAGGGAGGCCCAGAGAGTCGTTTATGCCCTATAACCCGGAAGTGCGTCTTAGTCACAGCGACAGGATAGATGACGTACGTCCGGGGTGAAGAAGACGGCTTTTTATCTGACTTGGAAGTGATAGGAGATCACATGGACTGGAGGACTGAAAACACTTCTGGATCAGGGACTATAAAAGGACTCTGGGAACTCCCAGACGACGAGCTGAGCTGGGTGGAAGGGTGGCAACGCATCTGGGAGTGTGGAGGATTGATTATTATAGAGTATTGTGTTTATTGAATGAGTATAGTGGAGAGGAGGGTGCTTTGTGCACTGTTGCATATGAATAAAGTCATCTTTTGGACTTTTATCTGGTGTCTGGCGTCTTGGACAAGGGTTCAAGGGAGCGATAACGCCCCCTATCTGTCACAGTGGATACAGCAGAATGTTGGTGCCTATAAACTATACCAACAATAATCAGGCTGAAAGTGTTATAATTTGTTTAGTGGAAGCAAGAATAGCAAAATATGGGAGGATATGCAAGAAAACTGAGCAGACAGCTCGATGCAGACTGGAGCGCGACACGTAAATGACAAATTGAAAGGTTTAACCGAGACGAACAAAAACTGCACTCGTGTGTATACAGCTGGATTTTCAATGCATTCTTAGATGCAGAAAATAAGACAGATCTATTTTGCCTTCATTATGTTTACATTTCTAGACTTACTCAGACATTAGATACATTTAGAAACACATTTAACAATCACTCCATTCCTTCAGAAGCAAATGGAAGAATGCTGCAGCTTTTTACACTTGATAAACATCATCTGCTGTGTCTTCATTATCCAGAAGCAGCCTTTGAAGAAGAAAGAACAGACCATTTAAAGTCAAGTTTTAACCAGGACAATCATTTATTTTACCCATTGAACAGGTGGGATTTACATGAACATTCCCAGACAATTGATCTTCTTGAAAATGGTCGTAACAATGAAAAACGAGAGTTCAAGAGGCTACGTGTAACAAGATTACTGACAAATAATTAGGACTTACAAGGGAAAACGTAGCCAACTAATTTTTCATAGGCACAATTACACTCTTTATGGATACCTTTTGTTTCATGTTACATGCACTAGCAAAAAAAAATGAAAATTGCAGTTAAATTTTGAGAATAACCTGTAATCAAATGCTGTCAATATTTTACAAAAGGCAACTCTGAATTGTTCAGTTTTTGCACAACCTTAATTTAACCTTAAACCACCCAACACAGATGGGTGGATTAACACGCATTTCTGTATTTCATCTACCTAAGCAGCGGCCTTAACTGCACACAGGACTGTTCATCAAAGCTTCAACAAAGAAATAATCAAATTCATCAGAATCTGATAAGGTTCTGCAATTGACACAAATCTGAAGCTCATTTCTACTGGTGTTTGCTTCTGGATGGCCTGTTGCTTCATCATCAAGAAATATTATTTGAGGATGTGGATTGAACCCAAAAGCTGGAATTTTGCCTTTCCCTGTCACAAACTGAAGAATGTGGACAGGCCGCAATGTTTCCAAAAATGTCTTCTCTTCTTTGGTCAGTGTCCTGCTGCTAAGTTTCTCCTCAAGTGCTTTATCTTAAAAACAAACCCAAAAAAAAAATTCTTAAAACATGTCAAGTGAAGACATCCTAAAATGCGGTCTACGTGAATAGAAATATTTCAATCAACACTGTCAAAAACTGTTCATAATTTAATGGTGAAAAATCAACTGTCCAAAAAAGGTGAGATGCAGACACCACTACATGATTTTGATCAGTAAAATAAAACTATTTACGAGGTTGTTGTTTGTTTTATTACTTTGTCAAAGACGGCCAGGGTCCGCGTGGCCAGAACAGTAGATGGCAGCCCCAATAAGTCGCAGTGGTGCCTCAGACTCCAGCAGGGCTTCATGGGAGATGGAGTTGGATACAGACCCTTTTGGGATCCAGGGGGGCCACCAGGGGTGCTGCAGCTGCTACTGAGCCTTGGAGAGCAGCACTTCCAGAATTAGGTCAACGAGCACCTGGAGCACATCTGGGTGCCTTGGCCTTATAAAAGGAGCCAGCAGCCACTACACGGTGAGCCAGAGCTAGAGTTGGGAGACAAAGCTTGATGAGGAGTGTAGAGAGAAAGAAAGAAAGAAAGCAAGAAAGAAAGAAAGAAAGAAAGAAAGAAAGAAGTGTTGTGTTGTGGGTTTGTGAAGAAAAAGGAATAGAAAAGCTTGTGCTGCGTCCGTCTGTGTCGGGTTAAGCGCTGGTATAGCGCCATCTATTGTCACAACTTGTATATGTGAGATTTTTGATACCCCAACAACCCCCTTGCTGCTCTGTAAATGCAGGTAGGGTTTGGTTGTCTGCCGCCGGTGCAACTGCAAGGTCGCAAGCTCACCACATAACATACAGTATCTTGCCGACTGATGGTTGATGCAAGGAACATTATAAAATGGCCAACGACCTGGTCTTGTGCTCACTTTGTCTTCTCACTTGTGCCGCAAGGCTATCTGTTCTTTCGTCATCATCATTGTTTTAATGTAAATAGTTCATGTTGTGCTGTGGACAAGGAAAGGTTGCTTTTGTTTTTCAAAAACCAACCCACCATAACTCATCTTCTAGAATCTAACATATTCTAAAAATACATTTACTAAGCAGCCGTCCAAACAAAAGATTTACAGTGTTGTGCTGAACACTCTTCCCATATGCAAAAATCTAACTTTATCTGAATTCTCAGATGAGAACAATACTTAAGCTAAGCAAAAATGTAAAAATTGCATCATGCTGTAAATGGCAATACATGGAAGATTATTTTTATTTTAAGCAAATCAACATTGTTTTCTGATAAATCAATACCAGGTTAGGATTAGGGTTGTTTTCTGCACAAAGAACGCGGCTTCTCCTCGGGTTCCTGCTTTGAGTGAATTGTTTTTTGGGTGCCAGTCGCCGTGTTTCAGTCCAGCAGAACTGGAACTTTACGATAGCAAATCAATCGGCTCCACAGAAAATACTCCTGCACATTAAAACAACTCCTTAATACGAACAGATAGAGCAAAGCGCACATTGATGCATGCATTTATTTCTCTCTTTAGGAACATTTGTAATGGCAGGTGTTTTTCCTGGATTTTGCTTTTTTAAACCCCAGCCAATGGATGCCTCAATACCTTTACACTCACCTTGTACAGAGTGAAGAAATTCTTGAAATTTTATCACTATCATCTCCTCACTTAGTCGTCTGGGACATCCAAGAGCAGAAAACTGTGGTTTAAAAATGCCTGCTACATCATCTGCAGTTATTTCCTTCTCCATTTTAGGCAAATCAAGAAAAATACGCAGGCAAGGATTTTGTCTGAAAAGTGGAAGTACCTGAAGACCGAAAGAAAATATTTGCCTTAAATGATATTCACGTATCTTAAAAAATAGTTGCAACAATCCAAAGTGATTGAAGTAGATCTTTTCAAAGCTTGAGAAACATGTCCTTTATTATGTTTGTTATTATATTACATTTCTTCATTCTGTCAGATTTCTAAACTACACAAATAAATGGTACCTGACAACATGAGCATACAAGTGCAAAACATGAGAAGCAAAGAAATGACACAGCAAATTAGAAAATGCATTACGTGTTTGTTGTAGCCAATGTGTTAATGTCAACAAGTCTCATGAATTTATACCGAAGAGACATGAAACATCTTGCCGACTTACACAGAAACATCACACCACAAACATGCCACCATTAGAATCGAGTTACCTCGTAGTACGACAGTCCATCGATTAACTGATCGAGACAAGCTTGGCTTTTTAAGATTACATGAAAGAGGGCTGCCTTCTTCACAAAAGTATCTTTAGTATTCATATTAACTGGGTTTGGAAGACCTTCCACCTCAAAGCGCCAAGAGTCGCACCGCTTCACTGCGTCTTCCAGCTCTCTTTCTGTGCTCGATTCTACCTAAAGACGATAAACGTTAACATTATACAGTGCATTTTTTAACTTGCACTCAGTTTCTTATCACTATTTAATTAATATTATTTTTATCAGTATGCTGCTGCTGGAGTAATAATAAATTAATAAAGTATCTATCTATCTATCTATCTATCTGTCTGTCTGTCTGTCTGTCATGATTTTTGTAAAATTATGAACAGTTTCCTGGAGCTTTACACGACTGAGAGTCTTCCAAATATTTAAACGTATTTGAATTTATACCAACAAAAACAAGAAGGCACAGGATTGAAATCATTGCCAATCAGCCCCAATGTCATAAATCAGAGTCTCTGCATCCCAACAATACCTTCTTCAGCATTTCTCTAAGCTCAGAGGCTGAGACATCATCAGGCGTAGCATTCACTTGGAGGACATCTCCAGTCAAAATGTAGTCCACCACACAAGGTGCTAGAAGTGCTGGGGGCTCACCCCCCTGGATCATTATGGTGGACATCATCTTCCCAATGGTCCGGTAAACTCCTTTTTCCATATGACTGGTGTGAAGTCTTGGTATAAAACCATTGGGTGCCTCTGAAAGGAAGTACAACACAACATCTGCATGTGAACTGTACTGCTGCTGTAAAGGGTTGTGAAATGTCACATCATGATAAGAGTATAAGCACATCACAAAGAGTTTGTCCACTGCAGAAAGCGTCTTTTCTTGAGTTCTTGAAATGTATTATGGTCATATGAAAATACTTTGATTCACAAGGGTAAAGCTATCATTTTAAGGAGTTCTCGTAAAGGACAGCCAAAATAACACACAACACACCCTTAAACAGACGTTGTACTGGATATTTTTGGATGCCATTTGGTTTTCAAAACTCTACTAAGCATACCCCACTTTCATAAACTCCTTTTTAAAGAGCTTTCCAAGTGTCACACCACAGCAGACTTTACGGCCAGCCTAAGAACAAAATGCAAACTACCGAAATGCAAATTAAATGCTCAGGAAAAATACCTTCAAAGGCTCTGCTGTCTTCAAAGATTGCTTTCACAAGCAGATGAAAAAATTCTTCAGGAGATCCAGTGTCAGAAGCGCGGTAGTATGATAGGCGTCCAAATGAGACCCTGAGCATAGTGTGGTTCCTCACAAACTGGTCCCGTTGAAAGTGCCAGAAGGCCGTAGTCCAAACATCTGATTTACTGATGAATATTTTTCTGTGTCCCCGAGTAATCACCCTTTTGCTATGATCTTGTAAAAGTTCGGTTATTTCCTCCTTGCTCATCATTTTGCCTGATCTTAAAAACATGAAGACATGCTATATTATAATACACTCCATTTATTAGGATTAGATTTTGTGATTTTTTGCACATTTCCTCCTACATGAACTATTGGTAGCAGCAGCAATTCAATTACAGACGATCAAGCGGCTTTAAAGGTTATTGTTTTGTTTTCAGACTCCAGTGCCACAGTTACCACAATGTTAATTCCCAACTTCATGAAGAACTTCTGTAATTACTGTAATTTGTAATGTAATTTATTATGAAATATAACTCTTTATGAAGTTTCATTTCATAGAATTAAACATTCCTCTCACACTACCTCAAATCTTGTGATGGATTCACAGAATCCTGCAGCAGAATTTCTCCTGTGGCTTCTTCATCATCTCCATCTTCCTCTAGACCAGTGGGGCTTTAACAAAATGCACAATATAGTGATTTGCTACGGCGGAACACAAGCTCTCGTAAAATTCATCAATTCAAACAGCTCCAAGCAGTGTTACTCTATTCCATGTTACTGGTCAAGTTTCCTACGACTGACTTAAATAAAGAGAAGTTTATTATTATCATCAGGCCGTCATCTTCAGCTCTCTCTGGATCAGTTCGCAGCTGAGTGTGAAGCGGCCAGGATGAGAATCAGCACCTCCAAATCCGAGACCTTGGTCCTCAGCTGGAAAAGGGTGGAGTGCCCTCTCAGGGTTGGGGGCGAGATCCTGCCCCAAGTGGAGGAGTTCAAAGTATCTATCTATCTATCTATCTATCTATCTATCTATCTATCTATCTATCTATCTATCTATCTATCTCGGGGTCTTGTTCACAAGTGAGGGAAGAATGGAGCGTGAGATCGACAGGCCGATCGGTGCGGCGTTCACAGTGATGCGGGCTCTGCATCAGTCTGTCGTGGTGAAAAAGGAGCTGAGCCGTAAGGCAAACTTCTCAATTTACCAGTCGATCTACGTTCCTACCCTCACCTATGGTCATGAGCTATGGGTAGTGACCGAAAGAACAAGATTGCGAATACAAGCGGCTGAAATAAGTTTTCTCCGCAGGGTGTCTGGGCTTTCCCTTAAAGATAGGTTGAGAAGCTCAGTCATCCGGGAAGGGCTCAGAGTAGAGCAGCTGCTCCTCCGCATTGAGAGGAGTCAGACGAGGTGGCTCGGGCATCTGATCAGGATGCCTCCTGGACGTCTCCCTGGTGAGGTGTTCCCAGGCACGTCTAACTGGGAGGAGGCCCCGGGGAAGACCCAGGACACGCTGGAGGGACTATGTCTCCCAGCTGGCCTGGGAACAACTCGGGATTCCCCCAGGAAGAGCTAGAAGTAGTGGCTGGGGAGAGGGAAGTCTGGGCATCTCTGCTCAAGCTTCTGCTCCCGCGACCCGACCTCGAATAAGCAGAAGAGGATGGATGGATGGATGGAAGTTTTTGTTACGTCTGTACAACTCCTACTTCCGCTTCCTGTACCTGCTAACTCTGATCTCAGTGTTAGAGGATTTAAATTCCGTCTCATGAGATGTGAAGCAGCAACACTAAACTAAGCAAAGCACCACCCGCCATGTCAAACCCAACTGGATTGAATTCTACGGCTCACAAAAAACTTCAGCTTACATCAAGTTGGGCAAGTGAGAAGAGTTCTCAGTGCTTTTACACCTTTCATCCACTTTCTCTTGTTCCACTCTTGTGCCACTGGATTCGACCTCCCGATGTCCTTCTTGATCTTCTCTCCTCTGCCTTCTCTCTCTCTGTCTCTGGCTCACTGCATTAAAAATGTGCCAACTAACATCAGATCTGTGAATGTACAGCACTGCTCCATTGAACTGAATGACAGCAACACCACAAGCACTCCATCCTCACCACCTCTCTGTTCACTTGTTCGTTCTTTTGTTTGTGTCTTACCTCTCCTTCTCTGAGGTGCTGGGCTTTCAAAGTCGCTGTCAGACATTATTGTTTGTTCTTCCTACACAACAAAACAAACTTCCATGAAATGACAAGGAATAAAAACTTGAAAGGAAACATCAGAGATGTCATGACTTGGTTTGGCATTAGCTAAGAAAACTCAAAAGTAAATGAAGAAAAAAACAAAACATTTGACAGGACATTCAAATGTGACCCAACACGCCACTGTTGACACGCTTTCATACATTTTTGTGCCTATTCAGAACAGAAAAGAATTTTTAACCACCATAAATCTTTCCTTTCTTTAAAGAAGCATAGCTTTATAAAATCTGAAGATACCATCCATACCTGTGGCGTTGACAAATGCATTCTCGCCATTATGAACAGACACGTTTTTAAACATATTGACGCCACTTCTTTTCCTCCCCACCGGAAATTGTTGCTTACGTTGGGCTTCATCAGTTTTTTAGTTCCTCTAATGGAGCTCAAGAACTCAAAAGGAAACAACTGGCTTTCTGACAAACCAAATGTACTTCTGAAAAGAGCCGATACGTCTTTGTTCATTTGCACTGCAGAGCACTCCAATGAAAAGGAGATTTTCCCAATTAGGCCATAATGAGCAAGTTTGGCTCTGCTGGATCGAGGAATGGAGAATGTTGACCCTGAGCACATTGGCAAACAAACAGTTTTCTTTGCGTAAGTTTTGAGTTCTCTTCGGATCACATTTGCCAATCTCGCAACCTTTCTTGGAGGAGAAGACCCTATAGAAAGCAAGCAACTCTTCAGATAGAGTTATAAAATTGGACAAATTTGGGTAACACATCTCCAAATATGTTCTGCTCATTAAAACACTCATTTCCACAGTATTAATATATGCCCACTGGCATTAGTTCAGTGCATTAAAGAGCATAAATATGATTTGGAAAGTTCATTTTTATTAACCCAACAAAGCAGAGTACCATAATCAATTCACATTAATATATTTCAACACAAATCACTAGAAATATGAACTTAAAGAGCACACTAATAAGGAATAACAAGACTCCCAAAACATTCCATTTTAGTATGGTTTGTTCTAGATCATGGCATTGGTTTTTAAGTCTATGAATGCACCAATAAAATAAGCAGCAGAGATCATGAAATGCATGTGGCACGTCAACTTTAACAGACTAAAAAATTCCAGCAAAAATCTCCATATATAATTCACTAAGGGCACACAAGACGCACGCAAAACAGAGAGCCACGCCCACCAACTCGCAGAGCCCCACCCACCATCTCTAATCCTCCTTCCACATCCACCGTCACTCTTGAAGCATGCGCAATTTTGAATAAATTGTAAGTGATGGATACGTTTCTGTGGGATGACAGATAGAAAAGCATTACAGTAATCTATACGTGAGGTGACTCGGGCATTAACCAATATGTCAGTACTGTGTTGCGTAAGAACAGGACGAAGTCTAGAAATGTTTCGGAGATAGAAGAAAGCGGTCCAAGAAATGTTACTTATACGGGAGGAATTATTTAATAATAATAATAATTATTATTTAATAATTGTCATTATTAGTGTATAAATAGATATAAATAATTGTATGTAAATGATTCACCAAAATCTGTTGTATGTAAACGATACTGTTTTAAACGTTATTGTTTTTTCATCAGAAAACCCGGTTTCCACGTCTACCTGTATTAGTTTAAATGGCACTTTTGCCACTCGCAATATGGTGGACGCACCGACGTATCGTGTTGACTGGGCAACACAGTGAATGCGGCGTCTATCTATATATGTCTATGTTTTCCGTAGCCTGCTACAGGAAGGTACTCTCTCGACCATTGGCATTGGTTTCGCTCCTTGCTCTTTTCGTTATACTGCGATGGTGGTTGATGTGGTTTGTTATACTGAATTCCTTTCTCACTGTTTTCCGTTCCTATTCTTACACCACCGTATGCTACGGCGGGCTTTGGCTAGTATGTTATATTACTTGTTCTTTTTTCATTTTATTGATTTATTAAAATCAAATAACATTCCATAAAAACAAGTCAAGTTTAACAATAATAAATCAACCCCCACCCCCGATAAAGAGAACACGACCTGCAGAGTAAAACTTTAAACTGGTGAAAATAAATAGATAAATTAATAAATTAATAAAAATAAATAGAATAAAAAAGAAGGGAGATAATCTGCATCCTCAATTTAAGTGCTTATTCTAAAATGTAATTGATTAGATCCTGCCAGGTTTCACAGTAAAACAAAAAGTATGTACTGCAATGAATACTTAAAGCAATGATTTTAAACAGACAAATGCACTGAAACTGACATCTTTGAAGCAGAAACTATGACAACCTTTCAGAAGAACCTGGATGAGAAATTGGAACAGCTTAGCTATTAGCCCAACAGGCAGGACTAATGGCGTGAATAATCTCTTCTCTTTTGTCAAATTTCTCATTTTTGACTTCTCCAGTGCCTTCAAGACGATCCTGCCATCCCTGTTGAGGGGTCAGCTCAGAAATATCAGAATTACCAGACACTATAAACTGGGAAAGCAGCAGGCCCTGATGGCAACCTGCCGAATTTTATAAATAATGTTCAATGAACTTTAGTTTACCCTTTATTAGCAACATTTACAGAAGACGGAGACAATACAATTCTACCTCAAATACTGCTTTATACAACTCTGTCTGTATATAGCAGTAAAGTTACAGTAAACGTGACAACAAACCTTTATTTTAGGTTAGGCCGACTCACAACTCTTTCATTCTGTGTGTATGTGGCCTGTGCCAGATGGGGTGGAAGTAATGAAAGGATATGTACTAAATTCAAGTCAAACAGCCAAGCCACCATCCAGAAAGTGCCCTCCACTTGCTCAGCTGTCAATCTGATGGCATCAGAAATGGACTCTCAAATTTAACAACAAAGATCTCTTGTTTTGATGTTGCTGCAAAGCATTACCAGTGGTGGGTCACCAATAAATGCCGCTTGTTTTAGATTTTAACACTTCCTGGTTATATTGTCTCTGAAACAGATAACTGTATGTCCTGAACCCAACCCAGCCACAGGGGATACACAAACCAGATCAGTCAAGGCCCAGGTTAACAACGGCCGCCACCAGTACTGTTAGCCAACAGGGTGCTGGCGGAAATTAGGTTACTGTGGGCTGAAGAAGTAGAAGAAGAGGAGGGAGACGTGTTCGGAGGCAGGAGGTGAGGAGGAAGGTAAAGAGAGTGGAACTGAGGGTAGGAACTTTGAATGTTGGCAGTATGACTGGTAAGGGGGGAGAGTTAGCAGATATGGTGCAGAGAAGGAAGGTTGGTATATTGTGTGTGCAAGAGACCAAATGGAAGGGGAGTAAGGCCTGGTGGATCAGAGATGGATTCAAATTGTTCTATCATGGTGTGAATGGAAGGAGAAATGGGATAGGAGGTATTCTAAAGGAACAGCATGTCAAAGAGTGTTTTGGAGGTGAAAAGAGTGTCAGACAGAGTAATGATTATGAAGCTGGAAATTGGAGGTGTGATGATGAATGTTGTTAGTGCAGATGCCCCGCAAGTTGGGTGTGCAATGGATGAGAAAGAAAATTTCTGGAGTGAATTGGATGAGGTGATGGACAGTGTACCCAAGGGACAGAAAGTGGTGATTGGAGGGGATTTCAATTGACATTTTGGTGAAGGGAACAGAGGAGATGAGGAGGTGATGGGTAGGTATGGTGTCAAGGAAAGGAATGAAGAAGGTCAGAGGACTTTGGATTTTGCCAAAAACGATGGGCATGGCTGTGGTGAATACATATTTTAAGAAGAGGGAGGAACATAGGGTGACATATAAGAGTGGAGGAAGATGCACACAGGTAGAAGACATCCTATGCAGAAGAGATGATCTGAACAAGATTAAAGACTGCAAAGTGGTGACAGGGGAAAGTGTAGTTAAGCAGCATAGGGTGGTGGTCTGTAGGATGGTGTTGGAGATCAAGAAAAGGAGGAGAGGGAGAGCAGGGCCAAGGAGCAAATGGTGAAAGTTGAAAAATGAAAGACTGCAAGGTTGAGTTCAGGGAGGAGATGAGAATGGCACTGGGTGGGAGTGAAGAGTTACCAGACAGCTGGGAAACTACAGCAGATGTAGTCAAGGGTGACCGCAAGAAGGGTGCTTGGCACGACATCTGGAAAGAAGATGGAGGAAAAGGAAACCTGGTGGTGGAATGGGGAAGTACAGGATAGCATGCAGAGGAAGAGGATGGCGAAGAAGAAGTGGGATACTCAGAGAGATGCAGAAAGTCGACAAGATTACAAGGAGATAAGGCGCAAGGTGAAGAGAGAGGTGGCGAAGGCTAAAGAAAAGGCGTATGATGAGTTGTATGAGAGGTTGGACACTAAGGAGGGAGATAAGGACCGGTGGGCAAGACAGAGGGACCGAGCTGGGAAAGATGAGCAGCAGGTTAGGGTGATAAAGGATAAAGATGGAAACGTACTCACAAATGAGGAGAGTGTGTTGAGCAGATGGAAAGAGTACTTTGAGAGGCTGATGAATGAAAAGAATGAGGTTGGATGATGTGGAGATCATGAATAAGGAAGTGCAACAGATTAGCAAGGAGGAAGTAAGGACAGCTATGAAGAGGATGAAAAATGGAAAGGCAGTTAGTCCAGATGGCATACCTGTGAAAGCATGGAGGTGCTTAGGAGAGATGGCAGTGGAGTTTGTTACCAGATTGTTTAATGGAATCTTGGAAAGTGAGAGGATGCCTGAGGAGTAGAGAAGAAGTGTACTGGTGGGCCGATATTTAACAATAAGGGGGATGTTCAGGGCTGCAGTAACTACAGGGGGATAAAATTGATGAGCCACAGCATGAAGTTATGGGAAAGAGTAGTGGAAGCTCAGTTAAGAAGTGAGATGATGATTATTGAGCAGCAGGATGGTTTCATGCCAAGAAAGAGCACCACAGATGTGATGTTTGCTCTGAGGTTGTTGATGGAGAAGTTTAGAGAAGCCCAGAAGGAGTTGCATTGCGTCTTTGTGGACCTGGAGAAAGCATATGGTAGGAGTGATGGAGATGAGATTACATCAGGGATCAGCACTGAGCTCTTTCTTATTTGAAATGGCGATGCACAGGTTGACAGATTAGACAGGAGTCCCCGTGGACTGTGATGTTTGCTGATGACATTGTCATCTGTGGTGAGAGTAGGGAGCAGGTTGAGGAGACCCTAGGGAGGTGGAGGTTTGCTCTAGAGAGGAGAGGAATGAAGGTCAGTAGGAACAAGACAGAATACATGTGTGTGAATGAGAGGGAGGTAAGTGGAATGGTCAGGATGAGGGAGTACAGTTGGCAAAGGTGGAGGAGTTTAAATACTTGGGATCAACAGTACAGAGTAATGAGGATTGTGAAGAGAGGTGAAGAAGAGAGTGCAGGCAGAGTGGAATAGGTGGAGAAGAGTGTCACGAGTGATTTGTGACAGACAGTTATCAGCAAGAGTGACAGGGAAGGTCTACAGGACGGTAGTGAGACCAGGTATGTTATTTGGGCTGGAGACGGTGGCACAGGAGACAGAGCTGGAGGTGGCAGAGTTAAAGATGCTAAGATTGGCATTGGGTGTGATGAAGATGGACAGGATTAGAAATGAGGACATTAGAGGGTCAGCTCAGGTGGGTTGGTTGGGAGACAAAGTCAGAGAGGAGAGATTGAGTTGGTTTGGACATGTGCAAAGGAGAGATGCTGAGTATATTGGTAAAAGGATGTTTAGAATAGAGCTGTCAGGTAAGAGGAGAAGAGGAAGGCCCAAGAGAAGGTTTATTGATGTGGTGAGAGAGGACATGCAGGTGATGGGTGTAACAGAACAAGAGGATGAGGACAGGAAGAGATGGAAGAAGATGATCCACTGTGGTGACCCCCAACGGGAGCAGCCGAAAGAAGAAGAAGAAGAAGAACAAGGCTGTCCTGAACCCAGAGCTTGCCATTCATTGATGACCAAAGAATGGAGGATAACACAAACAAATAGACTGGAATCACCACTGGTGACTATCAAGAAGAGCAAACAGCATACTACAATTCAATAAGTACTCAAAGCATTAGAAAATACTTTCATTATTTTTTAAAATGGTTCAATTTCTTCTACATGCAACATTTGTGGATGGTGGAGTGCCATAAAATCAACAAATGGACTTCAAATTAGTTGTATTGTTGCCTGAGGAAATCAGCAGCCATAAAGTCCCAATCAAAACATAACGTCTCATTTTCAAGGATATTTAAAAGGACTAAACTTACCCCTCGTGGTCGTCTCTGATTCCCTGAACCGTTCTCTGCTCCTGATGAGTAAATCAAAGAATCAGATATCAAACACCTCACCTTAGCATAACAGCCTCTGCTCTGCTATACCAGAGGGTAGATTTTCTACAGTAAGTGTAGATGTGCCAGTCTAGGAGTTTTATAAAGCTTCATCTCTCCAAAGTGCTGAGGGCTTGATTGGAGAATTCGTCTTAATGTAGCATATTTTTTACCCGGATTTTTCGATGTTTTCTAACCACAAAATGTAAGCAATAAAAACTGTGCATTGTTGAAACTCTGAAGCTGGTGTGGGGCATGGTGCTGCCCAGACCATGGAGCAGTGTGAGTGGCAGTAGTAGCTGGCAGGATAGTCTGTTAATAACCAGTGCCATAGCAGCTAGCAGTCCAAAGTAAGTGTGCACCTCCTGTGAGAATGAGTTAAACTGTAAAAAGCATATATGGATAAAGCAGTACATAGCGTTCAAACGGAGTGCACAGGTGCTAGCAGGCGAGTGAGGGCATAGCATACATTAATATGGAGAAGGACATTGATTTAAAGACAGTGCAGGCAGTGGCACTAGGCTGTAATGAAAAGAAGTGATAGGAAAATGATGGTGACGTGGTGTTAAGAGACATATGGAGGGTCTACCGATTATTTTCAGAAAGACCAGAAGATGCTCGACTACACAAAGTCGTAGTCAGGAATAATAAAATGACAAAACCGGAAGAGGCAACCAAAGGAAGAATGGAGTGTCTAAACTGAAATGAAAAATGAGAACGTTGAAAATACACAGGCATGTTTTTATGAAGTAATAATTTAACCTTCCACAATACCCAGCATCTTATTTAATGCCAAGTTCAACATGCCAAAAAAAAAAAAGAGAGCATACAGTAGATTATCTTTATAAATAATACGCTACCATGGCTGTCCGTTTGTCTGTCCAGTATCTTAAATCACCTGTAGCTTGGAAACCCCTTGGCCTATTGACCTGAAATTTGATACACAAATACTACCTGATGTCTACTATCTGCTTTCATGGTGACGATTGACCTCCAGGGTTATTCCTCTTTTAAGTCAGTCAGTCAGTGTCCAACCCGCTATATCCTAATATCATGGGGGTCTGCTGGAGCCAATCCCAGCCAGCAGAGGGTGCAAGGCAAGAACAAATCCCAGGCAGGGCACCAACCCATTGCAGGACACACACACACACACACACATCAAGCACAATTTAGGATCGCCAATGCACCTAACCTGCATGTCTTTGGACTGTGGGAGGAAACCCACGCAGACACGGGGAGAACATGCAAACTCCACACAGGGAGGACCCAGGAAGTGAGCCCAGGTCTCCTTACTGCGAGGCAGCAATGCTACCGCTGTGCCACCTTGCCTTCCCTTATTCCTCTTTATTTTATAGTACAATCAACTCTCAGCAGCAGCCAGCAGAGCGGACATACAGGCACATGCATATGGGCGCCGTTGTCAATGCTACCTTCTTCGCCATCACTTCCCCTACCTCTTCCTATCTTAAATCATTCTTGAGGCAGATTGAAGGTTTAAGTGCCAGCTTAAGTGAGAAATTAAAGAAAACTTACTTAGTAATTGCAACACAAACACGGACTTAATGCGAAAAGATGCTGATGAAAGATGAGAAGAAGCGGGCCGCTAGAGAGGAGAAAACAAGAGCTGCTCAGGAAGCAGCAAGCATATCAACCTCTGAGCAAATGAATGGTAAACGTACAGAGAAAGAGTTGGAAAACTATAAATGCTCAAGTCAAGTTTATTCACTGCACATTATCATTACAGCAGCGCACTGTTTCTGGTCCTTTATAAAACACCACCCTGAATTTGTGAATTAGAACATGACTGAGCATTAGGATGTGCAATTGGACCGACTGCAAATGATCTGACGCTTGGGCAGCAATTCACACTTCAGCAAGGCGATGTGCTCCAGCCAGTCTGCAAAAGGAGAAGGTGAAAGTCACAGGCTGATCCCACAGACGTTCAAACTAAAGAAGGCTGCACACCGTTGGTCCAGAAGGAGACCAGCAACAGACGCCAGCCAATATTAAAAGACATTCATGTGTAACCTTAATGGACTGGAAGTATTTGAGTAAGGAGTGAGTGTTCGTCATCTTGGCATGCAGCACTTTTTAGAGCCTTAATTCCCAAAGAGCAATCTTAAAAGACTATGAGGGTGACAAAAAACACTTTTTTATTTGTCTTGACTATAGAAGCCTATTTGCTTTTGAGGCCTAGCTCTCCGCTCTCCACTAGGGTGCCAGTGTCCTCTTTGAATACATTAGAATGACGATACCCGAGACAAAGAATTGTCTTCTAGTTTACAGAACCAAAGCAGAAGAAGAAAAAAAGATTTAGACATAAGTGGTCAATTCTCAGTATTGGCCTGGACCCCTGGTTTGGCCCAGAGATTGCTTTGTCTTCATCTGCTGTTAAACAGACCCAACTGTTGTCAACTCAGCAGTGGGTGAAGGGAGGACAGCCACCATTATGGAGTCTCATGAGCCAATAGAGGCCAGGTTCACAGTGGGCCTGGTGTTGCTTTAGCTGTGACTGAAGTCTGAATGACCCATCTAAGTGAAGCCGACCAGAGTGCGTGGAAACTGATGCAAGCCAAGCCTTGTAAACCTCCATGAATCCCCCACAAATTCTCCACATGCAAGTTCAATTGGTTGGCACATTTTAGGGGGACCTGACCGAAGTCCACAGACATAGAGTGTTGTAGTCGGGGTAGAAGATCCATTATGTCACAGATTTTGCCTGCCTTGCAGTATGTAGTTTGTGTTCAGATTTGCAGGTGGCGTGTTAATAAAATGTCCTCAGACATATTACACATCCTCCTAGACAGGAACATCTCCAACGGTGTATGAAATGTCAGGACAGGAATCTTTGATCCTGCTAGAAGGTTCAAGTGGATGTCATTTATATCAAATCTATCACTTACAGTGTGTCGTTCAAAGATGGCATATAAGGAAATCAGACAGTCCGATGCTGCTGGATGGTAAAGGTTTGCTCACAGGCCAGTTCAGCATCAGCCGTATTTACACATACGTAGGTGGCCAGCAGCCTGAGGTCACCCAGAAACTAAAACTCTTTAGTTTTAGTTATTTTTTTTTTTTGAGAAATGCTGTCAGAATTTTTAGATCCTTTTTGTGAGCCAACAAGTGAGCGTATTTGTGTATTGTGAGATTTTTGAGACCCCCAACATCCCCCCAACTAACAGTGCTGTGCGCTGAAACTCTGCTGACGCTGGCAGGGACTGGCAGTCCGCTGCTGGTTTAACTACAAGTTCGCAGGCTCGCCGTGTTACGTTTCTGTCGCCCACTGGTGGATGAGGGGGACATTTAAAAGTGGCCGCTGTCCTGGCTGTGCTGTGCGCTCACTTTCTGACTTCGCTTGTTATTTTAAACTGAGAAGGGAGCGAATGAAGGACAAAGTCATCGCCACAGCTTGTATGCTGCATGTGTATAAGTGACAGCTCCTGTTTGAATGAAGGCTTTGAGAATGTCTTTACTACAACAAGCTGACTTTCTCGTTTGGAAACCTGAACTCAACTTCTTCTGTCTTGTGCAAGTCTGTGACCCACACATCACAGAGTCAGTTCAAAGAAATGTCAGACAGGACCCGTTTACACGAGTAATTCAATCTGTGAAGATTCTCTGTCCAAATCTTTAGACACAAATTGTAAGCTAAAATGGCTTCGACTAAATGGCCATTCTCCTGATTTTCCTTCTTCCTGATGCTAATAACGAAGTCTCCCCTTCACCTCTCAAGTGTGTGGTATTAACAGACCAAAGGTCCATGCAGCTGATTTCATCAAAAAGACAACGGCATTTCCAGAAGAAGTCTGAAACTTTTAAAGGGTACATTTGAAGGAGCCTCCAGAGTTCTGTGTCTTCGGTGTCACTGACTCAATTAGAAGTTCCTCACGCTAATGGATTTTTCTAAAGACTCCAAGCTAGAAGTTAGTGTGTCACTCCTGCATGGGCTCAGCCTTGCCCAGACTAGTAAGTTCTAGAAGCTAAAGACACTAACAATGCTGACGACTGCCCTTCATGCGGCCATGTTTGTCAGTTAGGCCTGCACTCAGCATGGTGTGCGTCTCTTTGGACTGAAGAACGTCAAGTGAAATGGCCGCCTCTCCAGGCTCTTACACTGCAGTGACATACCAGTGAATGAACTCGTCTGGAGACAAACAGCTTCAGCTACAGGAGGAAGACAATAACAGTCGCAAAGATGGATGGCTGTTGTTTTGTCTTGGTAGAGTAATATTGTGCTCTGCTTTCCCCTTTTGTATTATTAATATGTAGACTTTGTCAAAATGCCTCAAACCTCACAGACTTACCCCTGTTTATAAGGTATTACAGTATACTAGCGACTGGGACATAAATTCTACGTTTGTGAAATCCATGCTTTCTCTGCAAATAATTATTTGTTTTTTTAAGTCCTTGAAATGATTTTGTTATCATGGCAGTGATTTGTGCTTAAAATAGACCTTTTCGGCTGATGATGAGCTTCCTGTTTAAACAGGGCTGCAAGACGTGAACTCAGCTCTTCGGCGCACCTCATTTGATTTTTTTTGGGAAACAAATTTTGAAAACAAACCGTATTTTATGACTCTAATCAGAATCAGAGTAATAATTATGTTGGCGTCGTCATTTTAGATCTGAGATTGCCTAAAATTTAAACAATGACCGTCGTTAATACCCAGCCATCATTACTCAGTTTGCCAATAGATGTCAGAAGGACGGATGCCAAAACCGAACTGCCAAAAGATAGATTTCGACATACCAAGCAAATGGTGATACGTTCTGAATTACTTACGGTTCAGGAGCTGTTGAAGGTTTTAAGTCAGTCGACGATATTTGTCCTGGAAAGTACGCCCCACCAAACCAACGTTCTAAAAACCAACCAAACTCACTGTTATCTGCTCGAACCAACACCGACTTACTATACTCAGCCATTCAGTGGCGTCACTGAAGCAGTCAAACATTCTTAGCCAATCAGGCAATACTGCGTCCGCGTTTGCCATGTTATGTTCTAACTACAGAGGCAGAGTCCCATTGCATGGTTCTAACTTGTATGAAGTCGAGGTATTGATGTGAACACCATATATACGGATAGTATCAAATTATATATAAGGATAACTTCTCCCCACCTGCCCTCCTACATCTATAACCTCAGGCAATTAGGTGTAGTAAAAGACAAGCAGGAGTTAAATTACAATTTAAGCAATGTATTATTGATAATATTCATAAATAATAACAGTATGCAAAGTACACTTGAATATTGGCAACCATACAACCTGATTAAATTGTGATGTGTAGTTTCAGGAGGCACACAGACTTGTTAGTTACTTAAAAATGTCTTTAGTTAAGGCATCATTTGTGGTCAGCTTTCTTCAGAACAGGCCGCATGCCTGTTTCAATATGGCTGCCGAGCTGTGCTCTCCATTGTGTTGTACTTTTCAATTCATGGTGTGTGATGGTCATCAGTTTGGTAAGAGAGAGAGAAGAGTGTAAGGGAGTGACAAAATTTATTGATGTTCTGTCCAACCCCTAGAGCCAATAGGACATCATAGTACTTACAGGCTTCTGATACAAACTAAACCTTAACAGTCATACTTCAGACTAATGGGGGGATAGAACATCTTAACACCTGCCACCCCCCAAGACTATATGTTAAGGTAAAGCTTGGCAGTTAGGCAGCCTGGTTGTCTTATGGGGGTTGAAAGACTTTAGTAGAGAAACACTTGCCAAACTGGTTTAAGGCACATCCCCCAAATCCTGTCGTAAAATTCAAAGAGACTCAGTCCTGGGGTTCTTAAACCATTAAACCACTGCTGTTATTATCAATAATGTAACACTAATATTCCATTGCTTTGCCTAAGTTACAAATAAAGACATACAAATATTTTATCAAGTTATATGCAAAATCTCACATCACAGCAGCTGTGGATGAACTTTGGAGACCTACCTTGACTGCCTTTAGCTTGATTCATTTTTATTTTTATTTCCCAGCGCAGTATCTGCAGAAGCAAACACATTCACAAACTGTTATGTACTGCGTAAGCACCATAAAATCCAAGCTAAATGACGAGAGGAAGTCAAACAGTTACAGTAAAATAAAACCTGAACTTCGAAATAAAAGACCACAGATAATTCCAGTAAAGAAGATTTAAAAATATAATAGGATTGTATGGCGGGTTGGATAATGGATGGATGATTTCATTAGAGGTGGTAGACCCCAATGTCACAATTTTGTAAAAAAAAACTTTTACTTCCTACGTTTAACCATGAAAGCTAAGAACTCCTTTAAATTGTTTAAATCCAGAAAATGATCGTGTCAAACATTTACATTTCTGCCTATAGACTACAAACGCAGGCACAAGAAGTTGTCATCTTATGACTTTGGAATTGAAGCCCTCAGGCCCAGTATGGCGGTGAGCTCAGCTGCTGATGACCCACTGGAGAAGCGAGTTAAATGGACAGCCAGGTAAATGGAGTGTCTACAGTTTCAACAACTGATGGATTGAGCGTCACAGACAGACCAGTGGAACACCTCTCAAAGTTAGAGCCCCAAAACTTCCTGAATGTTCTCAGAGTACGACATGGCAGAATATGAAGATGGCAGGAGACGAGATCTCAGCTGTCACCCAAACAGTGAGAAGGGTTAGGAAGACGGAACAGCCAGAGCCATCACCTGCTAGAACACGTGTGGCATTTAGAAACATGTAATGGGCAGTATGATTGAAAAAATGTCAACTTAAAGTACAGCAACAGTGACAGACTGGATGTGTGGCCATCACATCCATTAAAGAAGGTCTTCAGACAACCTCCAAAGCACAGTCTTGAGATAGCAGGTTTTGATGTTAACTCCATTTAACTGATGCACTTGTCTACGATGAAATTTGCGCAGTTCTTACATGTGAAATAGCAATTTAGTGTCATTGGAAACAACAGAGTAGTATTTACATTGTATGAGGATAAAGTGGATTTAGAAAATTGACACACACATTTATATCGACTCTCTCCATATAAAGATATTAGCTAAAGCTGATTCAAAGTGAAGGAGAGCCATTTGGAAGTGTTGGGGGCCCACGCCACACCCCCCATCACAACAATCCCGACATTCCCAGCCAGGTCATCTCCATGTTCAGAGGCTAAACGCCTACGAAGCAGAGCAGCCATCTTTTTGAGCCCCCTCAGGTTGGTTTAAAGGCACATGATATTTGCATCTCAGATATTTCCCCTTGTTCTTCATTTACTTGATCAATTTTTTTTGTTTCCATCATGTCTTTTGGGCTCACTGGTGTCTCATTTAAAGAACTACTGATTATCCACACAATGCTGACCCTTAATAACAGGAGAAAGTGAAATAAGAGCAGATAAAGAGAAAGGAGCGAGAGAAACCGAGAAAGGAAGGCCAGGAAACAGCGACAAGAGCAAAGAGAAAATGGAGAGACAGAGACAGGCAAATGAAGGTGGGCCCTACACTTGTGTGACACTGTCATGTCAGACCAGAATGTGACGTCCTAAGGATTAGCAAATCATGAGGAACACCAACTCACCTTTTTAAAAACTCTTGAGGCTCAGCAACTGAAAACTGGAGCTTCACAACCTGAACCAGGAAAGAGAAGAATTGCGACTGTCAAAAAGACAAAACTTTGTAAGATCAGCTTCATTCACTCTCATCCAGAACAGTGCCATTCAAATGTCATCTCACCAAAGATTATGCAGCAGCTGAAGCACACAATGTAACATTAAGTGCCACCCCCTCCATACCCAGCATACCCACTGGCACATGTTGTTGGCATACTGGGTTCAGTGGTGCTGCACACTTACACTTGATTTCCTGGCCTTCACAGCGGCGAGTCTTCAGTTCCTCTGAGGTGGCCGGGCTGAGCAGTCAGACTTGAAGAATTCAGCTGGTGAGCCCAAGCAGAATGAGCAGATCAGAAAGAGCCGAGTGCCTTTAAAGACTTTAGTCATGGTGTGCCTTGAGGTCCTGAATGTTCTGCATCTCTGCCACATTTTGTCCAAGCACAAATGTTAAAGGAGTTGCACTGTTTGGAGGCTTACATCCTTCACAGGGGCTGCTGCTGCTGTCGGCTTGTCAGACGTCCTTCACTTTTTGGTGTGGGCCGTGTGGTGGGCTGCTGTTCAGCCAGAGCTTCCTCATCCTAATTTGTGTCAAGTGAGTTGGAGACACAGGGGAGTCAACTAAAACAGGGGTGACGAGTTTCATTTGATTAGGGTACTGGGATGAGCTTTTAAGTGTGGGGACAAATGAGGACCAGTGGAGCAGGTTGAGAAGTGTTTAAAATATCAGGCACGAACGTAGAAGAAGTAAAAATCAGTCAGGTAACTTCATGATGGACAGAGAAGGAACTGAAAACAGAGGGTCCAAAGTACAGAAGACAAAGAATTCCAGCAAGTGACCCATAGGACTCAGAGCAGAAGATCAACGGTTCAGAAGGACATTTGGAGAATGAAAAGCAGGCAATTAGAGAGGAATATTAAGGGAGAAGATGAAAGATGAGCCAAAGAGCTTCTTTCAGTGATGAAGTCACAGACGAGCAGCAGGTGGAGTGTCTTACAAACAGTAAAGGAGAACTAAAGTCTACAGAGAGTGAAAGAGCAAAGAGTGTGAAGAAGTGAGAAAAGTCCCACATACTGAGCAGCACATGTCAAGAACAGGTGTGTTAGTGAGCAGTCCACTCGGGTTCAGACGGGCAGTTTGAGATTCACTAATATGCTGACATTTTATGAGGAAGTCACCAAAGTAGACGATCAGAGAGGCTGCACATGAGATTACTGATCTGGGTGTTCAGAAGGCTTTTGAGAAGGTCCCACATGAACGGTGTGATCAAACTGAAACACGGGGGACCTCAAGATGTGCAGGTGTCTACAAAGTTGGGTCAAACAGAGGAAATTAATGGGTTTTGTGGAGACCAGCCTTGTCAAAATGAGATGTAGTAGAAAGTTGTGCCCATGAGGGGTCAAGTGTTGGAGTCGCTGCTCTTTTTAATGCACATAAATGATCTGGACAGGAATAGAGAAGTCGAGAAGCTGGTTACGTTTGATGAGGATACCAAACTAGCTGGGATGGCAGATAATGGAGAGTTGGCTGATGTGTTCCAGAGAAACTTGGACAGCATGCAGATTTGGGCACACTGGTGGTAGAAGTTTAACAGAAGGAAATATAAAGTGGGACATATAGAAAGTATACTGGACATCCTTATGTATATAAAATTCAATGTCTGTCTGTCCGTCTGTTTGTCTGCTTTCACGAGAGAACTACTTAACGGATTTAGATTGGGGTTTTTATTTTAATCTGCTTGAACATTCCAGTTGATATTGTGACTTCTCTCATTGTGCTAAGTATCATAGTTCGCTTGCAGCAGCGATTTATTCATGCAAACCCGAGACAGTGGCTGCGGGCGGGGGGGTTTAGGTGGGACCTCAGGTGTAAGGAGCTGCTGGGGGGAGGCATCTTCACTCGTGCGCCAGCTTCTGTTCGAGTAGCTGTACCTCTCGCCACGTGTTGGAGTGCACCTTTCATCTGCTTAGCTAGCGATACCTGTTTGTTCAGCAGACATTATCATCTAGAGATTGTTAAGGAGTAATGTTTGATGGGACAGCTAGTGTTAGATATGAATAGAAAATGAGGGTTTCTGGGATTTGACAGTACACCTTATGAGAAGGACCTGAGAGTCACGGTATAACACACACACACACGGTGTAGTGATGAAGAAGGCTAATAGGATGTCAGGTTATATAGCACCGTGATGTGTGGAGTACAAGTCTAAGAAGGTTATGCTTAAGCGATATACACACTGGGACATCATTGAAAAAATATAAAATGAACACGTCCAGTGGGTTTATTTTAAAAGAAATTCTTCTAGAAGAATACAGGAACACACTACAGGACTTATCAAGGGTGCATTCCTCTCAAATGTTGCAAAGTTTGTCTTCACATGGAAAACCACAAGCACATGGAATAAGAGACCAAGGATTGTGGTGGAGAGCAGGACTTTAGGGGCCTTCAGATTTCAACTTGATGTTTATTTGGTGAACAGGATTGGCAAGCTCTTTTAGGCTGAATGGACGGTTTATGTCACAACTGTTCTAATGTTCTGATGTTTGAAAGTTGCAAACCAGAGTTCAGAATTCCTACTATTGATGCCGCTGGTCCAGTTGGTACTGATTTATTTTAATGGGTCACTTTACTGCTTACTGTGACCAAAGTGATTCCATTTAATGTTAAAGGACCAACCCAAGTGGATTAATGAGTCCAGCACACACACACACACACACACAATAAGCCATATTTTGATTTGTCCACATTCTTTAACTGAAACTGTCCCTGACTGCTTAATGGAATTACCTTTGCTTGGTCCACACAACGTCCCCCTACTTGCATGTGTGTGACATGAACTTCACCCCACCCCCAAGACCTGTTGGATCGGGCATACCGGTCCAAGAAGTCACCGAGAAAGGGCATCGGCATTGGCTTGCAGTACACCACAGCAATAAACAGCCAAATACTTATATGGCTGCAGATACAAAAACCACCTTGTGACGCGTGGATTGGACTCCTTGTGCACGGCATATCCACTGTAATGGGGCACGGTCCGTCACAAGAGTCAATTCAAGCCCCAAGAGGTAATATCTCAGGTGAGTAATCACCCATTTAATAGCCAAAGCTTCCCGCTCCACTGCTGCATACCAAGTTTCATGATCCAACAGTTTCCGGCTCAGGTACATAATGCCGTGTTCAACTCCATCGACACTTTGGCTGAGCACGGCTCCAAGACCTGTGTCCAAAGCGTCTGTCTGGAGAATGAAAGACATAGAAAAGTCAGGTACCTTCAATATAGGAGCTGACATGAGGGCCATTTTCAGGTCACTGAAAGCAGCCTCTGATGTTTCATCTCCGTACTGACCCCAACTTTCTCTTCTGTTTCTTTTTCCGGTTTCTTTGTGGTGGTGGCCTGCGCCACCTCCACCTACTCAAACCTTCATGATGCTCCAACAATGATGGATGGATTAAAAGGCAGAAGTCTACGTGACTATCATCATCAAGTCCTTCCGTGAGAACCCTAAATCCAAAGAGGACTGTTTCATTTATGTTAGGTAGAATGCCCAGAGGGGACTGGTCAGGCGGTCTCATGGTCTGGAATCCCTACAGATTTTATTTTTTTCTCCAACCGTCTGGGCTTTTGTTTTTGTTTTTTCTGTTCCCCCTGGCCATTGGACCTTACTCTTATTCTGTATTAATTAATGTTGACTTATTTTGTTTTCTTATTGTGTCTTTTATTTTTCTATTCATGTAAAGCACTTTGAGCTACTGTTTGTATGAAAATGTGCTATATAAATAAATGTTGTTGTTGTTGTTGTATCCCATACCACGTGATTAGGTCTCCCCTTCTTTGTAAGGTTTGTCAAGGGCGTTGCTCTCTCGGAAAACTGGGGTACAAACCGACGATAGTAACCCACTAAGCCGAGAAAGATCTGAACCTGCCTCTTGTTTATCAGACAGGGCCAATTTAAAATGGCATCTATTTAAGAATACTCTGGTTTCACCATACCCCGACCCACTAGGTAGCCTAAATATTTGGCTTCTACCAACCCAAAGTAACATATTTTCGGGTTAATATGAAGCCCAGCTTTGGCCAGCCTGCTGCATGTGTTCCTCCCAGGTGTTGGAATAGATGACAATGTCATCCAAGTAGGCAGCACTATATAAATTATGAGGACGGAGCCCCATATAATCCAAATGGGAGAACACGATGCTGCCAGTACCTGCTAGGGGTACTAAACGCTGTCTTTTCCTTAGCAGAGTCCATTAACGGAACCTGCCGGTACCCTTTAGTCATATCTAAAGTAGTCAAGAATTTGGCATTTCCTAGCCACTCAAGGAGGTCGTCCACTCACGGTATCAGATAGGCATCGAATTGGGAGACTTGGCCAAGCTGAAGGAAGTCATTGCAGAACCTCCAACTTCCATCGGGCTTACTGACCATAACGACAGGACTGGACCAGGGACTATAACTTTCCTCAATCATACCTAGTTCCAGCATTTGTCAGATCTCCAGCTCCACTTCAGCCTTTTTTGCCTCAGGAATTCTGTTTGGGCGTTCTCGGACTATAACCCCAGGTTTCATCACAATGTCATGCGCAACCAGGGAAGTCCATCCTGAATTTTCACTGGTTACCTGACGGACAGACAGGATAACTGCTTTGAGCTCCTGTCGTTGTTGGTGAGTCAGATTATCTCTAAAATTAAGGTGTAATTGATGAATGAAGAGAGAGCGGAGAGGAGGGCTTCCACCGTTTCAGAAAATTGATATGATAAATCCGCTTGCTGGGTCGACAATTTGGTTGTTTTACCAAATAATTATCCAGCCCCTTCCTCTCCTTAATTTCATAGGGACCCTGCCAATGAGCCAGTAATTTGGAATGTGAGGTAGGAACTAAAACCATGACTCGATCTCCCGGGTGGAACTCCCAAAGAGACGTACCATGGTTATTGCATCGGACCTGGGCTGCTAGCACCTTTTCCATGTGCGTTTTCAATATGGGTCTAATCTTCTCAAATCTATCGCATAATTGCGTGATATATTCCAGTATATTTGTTGAAGGGAGGGCCTCTTCCTCCCAGCCTTCTTTAAAAATGTCTAATATGCCCCGGGGTTGTCGTCCATATAGCAATTCAAAAGGTGAGAACCCCATGGAGGCCTGAGGAACTTCCTGATATGCAAAAAGGATGAGGGGGAGGAGCTGATCCCAGTTCCTTCCGTCCTCGTTGACCACCTTACGCAACATCTGTTTGAGAGTTAGATTGAACCTCTCTACAAGACCGTCAGCTTGAGGATGATATACCGAGGTCTTTAAATGCTTAATTTGAAGTAGCTTAGCAGTCTCCCTGAATGTCTGCAAGGTGAAAGGTGTCCCTTGATCCATCAGGATTTCTTTAGGGATGCCGCCTCGCGCAAAGACCCCTAGTAATTCCCATGCGATAGCTTTTGAAGTAGCTGAGCGCAGCAGAACAGCTTCTGGAAACCGGGTAGCATAATCTACCAGGACCATTATATAGTTATGACCTGTGGCTGAGGGTTCTAGGGGTCCCACCAGGCCGACCCCAATACGCTCGAAAGGGATATCTATTAGGGGCAAGGGCACTAGAGGAGCATGGTCCCTCCTAGGAATCTGCCTCAACTGACACTCTGGACAGGATGTGCAAAAGTGGCCAAAAGAATTGGAGCTTAATTTGCTCGAGTGTTTTTTCAGGGTGCAAATGGGCTCGCAGGAGATGGGTATGTGCTAGTTCATGATACTAACAACAATGACCTCATCTTTCCCTCATGTTCTGCCACCCGGTACAACAGTTCATTATTTAACACAAAGTGAGGACCCTGGGGGATCGGATGTGAGGTGCGTTGTCCCCCTCGTCATTCCACTGCTCCCTTTAAAACAATGCCAGGGTCTGCCTGAATAGAAACTGCAGGTGTGTGAGAGGATCGGATTCGACCTCAAGGGGTGGGGTTTCATCCCGTGTCGACTCAGCACTTGCTGATGAGTTGTCTGGCTGCGACATCCCGGGTGTTTCCTCCTCATTACCAGAGACCGAGCTCCTCTCCCCAGCTGGCTGTATACATGGCGTAGAGGAAGTTGAGGGCGCTGATTCAGCGTCTGTGACTAGACCTAGCGATCGGGGGAAGAAACGACTGTGTTATTGTCAGACCAATCTCTGCCTAGTATCACAGGGAATGGAGGATTGTGCATCACCGTCACCGTCAACCTTTTCACTATGCCGTCCTGATATATGTAGCAGATGGCGGATCTTTAATATCGGACATCCCCTTTGCGTGGACATAGGTAATGCGGGTCTTATTCTTGAGCCACTGTCACGGTAGCACCAAATGGCGAGCAACAATCAATCAATCAATCAATCAACATTTATTTCTATAGCACATATTCATACAAAAAAATGTAGCTCAAAGTGCTTTACAAAATGAATAGAGAAATAGAAGACACAATAAAAGATAAACATAAGTCAACATTAATTAACATAGAATAAGAGTAAGGTCCGATGGCCAGGGTGGACAGAAAAAACAAAAAAAACTCCAAAGGCTGGAGAAAAAAATAAAATCTGTAGGGGTTCCAGACCAAGAGACCACCCAGTCCCCTCTGGGCAAACAATGGAAAGATTACTGCTGGAATCAAACAAAGATATAACTTTAATTCCATTAACAAGCACTTCAGAAGCTGCAGTCTGCCTCAGGGTGAGCCGACTACACAGAAGAGCAAGGATTAGACCACCAGGCCTCTGAGGTCAGTACGGGAGAGTGAAACTCTGGAATGACGTCTGTGGCAAAACTCATCTATAATCTGTGGACGAAGGTTCGAGGCAAACAGCAGGCAGACAGCAGATGTAAAGTAAAAAGCAATTTCTTTATTCTTGGTGGCAGAGAGACTACTCCAGCCCTGTCAGCTAGTGTCACTGATAGTCACCAGCAATAGCCCAATCTTGGTTGAGTTTCCTTTTTATAACAGAAATTTTTACATCTTACAGAGATACCCTATCACGAGACAATTCTTTGGGGGGGATTCAGTAATATGCCCAAAAATTACAACACATTTGTTCAACCACTAAAGATGAAGTGAAAATGTCTGTTGCTGTTGATTTTACAATTCTAGATATTTGTTAAGATTAACAGTTTCCTGAGTACAGACTAAAAGGTCAGCAGTTTGACAGAAATATTGCAAGTTTGTTTTTCAGCTTTGCGTACACACTTAATTTTTATATGTAAGTCTTATTAATAAACAATGAATCCTTAGTTCATTAATTTAAGTAAGTCATATTAATAATCAATTAATCCATCGCCTATCAATACAAACTAGTAATATACTTATATTGTTAAGATGATTACATAGGTAATGGTTTTCCTCTTTTAACAATCTTAATGCATTCATATAGTTAACACATAGAACTCTTATACTCGCAAATATATATACATATACATTTTCGTAGCATACGCTGGTTTGCATAATAACATATTTTCCATCCACCCTAATGTACACAGATAGTAGTCATCAAGGCATTGTAGACTTGTTTATCTAAGTACAAAAATGTCATTGCACTAAGACATAGTCACAAAATCTTCTTCCCCTCCCTTGGAACAGGTCAAAAGGTCCTCAGCCCAAGATTCTTTGTTCAACTATTATTTAATATATTGATTCAAATTTTTATTATTCCACAAATCCATAATCACATCTTTGTGGGTGTCCTCCAGATCTGATCGCAGATCTCTCACAACATGTGTCATATAGAGCTTGTGGGTATGGAGGAATCAGAACTTGAAATCTCCTGGGACTTAAAGGAGCGAACGTCTACATTAACACTTTCACTTTCTCTGTTGTGGTTGGAGATGTGGCTGAAAACTTACTTTGACGGACCACAAGGCCCGCGTTTTTTACCAGAGATTCACCACATGTTACATTTAAGAAAGATCTCATTAATTAACAGTATTTGTCTCTCACTCAAACGGACCTTTTGCGTTAATAAAGTTAAGACTGAGAACAGAGTTCATGTTGAAGTCAGAGCTGCAGGTTTCTTTTTAAACATATAAAACTGGGAATGATTGTGACTCATTTAGAGGAAAGATCATGAAGACAAGTCGATATTAGTCCACACTGGTGAGACACTGTATGTGTGGATGTAAAGAAGAATCAGAACACACCAGACAAATGTGTGTAAAGTCCTGTGTATCTCATTCTCATCGCCAAGTCTTCTCTCAGTTGCAATTGTGAATCGAATTGAAAAAGAACCATTTAATAATTGGGATTTATGATGTCCACATACATTCAGCTGAAGCAAGGACAGTTCTTTCAGGCAGGAGCACCACTCACAGATAGTCTAAGGCAGGGGCTCCCACACTTTTGGACGTCAAGTACCACCTGAGGTTAAGTGAGTTGCGTTGTGTACCACCCACACCTTGTTGAAAGGGAGGGAGAGCTGTAAGGGGGGGAGTTCGGGTCTAATTCGCCCCGAAATCTGAATAAAAGTTAAAGAATTGGAAGTAATTATGCATAAAATTAATGAAAAAAATTGTGCATGTACATAAATTGATAAATTCCACCCCAAAACTAAATCCTGCCTTCGGCCTGTATGTGACGCAGTTACCGAAGACGAAATGGTATCGGCTTTGTGCTTCGATCTAGTGACTACGATGTGATACAGCGGCAGTGCACGTAGGCAGAGATACCGAAGACTAAATAGTGTCGGCGTTGTGCTTTCATCTAGTGACCAAAAGCTCAAACAGTGAAGAAGTAGAAGTTGACTTCTGCGAAACGGAATTATGGTAGCGTTAAATGAACTAAATACTTTTTCAAAAAATAGGTTTAATTTATTCAGATGATGAAATTTCACATCACACTAAATTTGGGAATCCACGTATTATTGTATTTAAACAGTTTCAATTTTTTTTTGCTCACAACAGGATTGTCATAAAGGGTTTTGCACAGATAAATTAAATTTCAGGGACCTCGATGAGTACCACCTGAAAAGGCTCTGCGTACCACAGTTTGGGAACAGCTGGTCTAAGGAATGGACACAGTCCATATTTAGCATATTCAAATAGCTCAGATGGCAGCTACCCATACCTGACAACTGCCACAAATGGCTTCTTGAACGTGCAGCATGCGTGAGTATTTATAATGGCCAGAGACCATCTAGAAGACAAAAGCTGTCTGCAAGAAGATACCGCCTGTACTCTGCTGAACCGGACAGACGTACAGTCATCAGCATTCCACACAGCAGAACTGGAAGGAGACATACTGCTCAATGGCTTCTCTTTGGCCTGGATCTGCATGTATAAATGATTAGACCACCATGATTGAAGTAGCATCCATTTTGATCATTTCAAGACCAACGCTATACAAGATAATGAGGGAGTACAACATCAACAACACAGTTTACACTCCTTAGTTATGAAGAAGTGGATTGTACAGCGACAACGCAGAACATCCACAATTAGGACAAGTGAGGACTAATGGACAACTGTGTGCAAGAAATGTTGTGGTTTACGGAAATCGCTTAAGAAGGTCAATAAAAAGGGCTGAATATCTACACATTGCCTCCATTCCATGCCCCTGTTTCATATGGCATATAGATGGTAACCACAAACATATTAGATGGAAACCAGTAGTTCACGGATCAGTAGATGGATAGAGCAGAATGTTGATGCTTCTAAAATGTAGTCAATGGGTGGGCCTCTCTGGCAGTGTCTTAAATTGGTTTGAATCCTACCTGGCAGGGAGAAAATTCTTTGTTAGTTGTGGTAATCACATCTCAAAGACACATGATATCCGATATGGTGTTCCACAAGGCTCTATCCTGGGTCCGCTGCTCTTCTCAATCTATATGCTTCCGTTAGGTCAGATTATCTCAGGTTACAATGTGAGCTACCACAGCTATGCTGATGACACACAGCTGTACTTATCTATAGCACCTGATGACTCCGACTCTTTCGATACACTAACACAATGTCTTACTGGTATTTCTGAACGGATGAATAGTAATTTTCTCAAACTAAATAAAGAGAAAACTGAAATTTTAGTAATTGGCAATAATGGATTCAATGAGGTTATCAGAAATAAACTTGATGCATTAGGATTAAAAGTTAAGACGGAAGTAAAAAACTTAGGGGTAACTGTTGACTGTAATCTGAATTTTAAATCGCATATTAATCAGATCACTAGGACAGCATTTTTTCACTTAAGAAATTTAAGTAAAGTTAGACCTCTTATATCACTGAAAGATGCTGAGAAATGAGTTCACGCGTTTGTTTTCAGTTGACTAGATTACTGTAACGCACTCCTCTCAGGACCACCCAAAAAAAGACATAAATCACTTGCAACGAGTGCAGAATGCAGCTGCTAGAATCCTAACTAGGAAAAGAAAATCTGAACACATTTCTCCAGTTTTGATGTCACTACACTGGTTACCTGTGTTATTCAGGATTGACTTTAAAATACTGCTTATGGTTTATAAAGCCTTAAATAATCTCGCCCCATCTTATATATCGGAATGTCTGACATCTTATATTCCAAATCGTAACCTTAGATCCTCAAATGAGTGTCTCCTTAGAATTCCAAAAGCTAAACTTAAAAGAAGTGGTGAGGCAGGCGGCCTTCTGCTGCTATGCACCTCAAATCTGGAATAGCCTGCCAATAGGAATTCACCAGGCTGATACAGTAGAGCACTTTAAAACACGGCTGAAAACACATTACTTTAACATGACCTTCTCCTAACTTCACTTTAACTTAATCCTGATACTCTGTATGTTCAATTCATCATAATAACTATTCATGGTGGCTCTAAAATCTGTACTGACCCCTACTCTCTCTTCTGTTTCTTTTTCCGGTTTCTTTGTGGTGGCGGCCTGCGCCACCTCCACCTACTCAAAGCATCATGTTGCTCCAACATTGATGGACTGAAAGCCAGAAGTCTACGTGACCATCATCATCAGGTCCTTCCATGAGAACCCTAAAGAGGACTGGGTGGTCTCGTGGTCTGGAATCCCTACAGATTTTATTTTTTTTCTCCAGCCGTCTGTAGTTTTTTTTTTTTTTCTGTCCAACCTGGCCATCGGACCTTACTCTTATTCTATGTTAATTAATGTTGACTTATTTTTATTTTTTATTGTGTCTTCTGTTTTTCTATTCTTCATTTTGTAAAGCACTTTGAGCTACATTTTTTTTGTATGAAAATGTGCTATATAAATAAATGTTGTTGTTGTTGTTGTTGTTAAAGATTTATTTAGTACCGTATTTATGCGTCTACCATTCGCACATTTTTTTCCCAAAAATTAGCATTAGAAAATCAGGTGCGTGTCATACACGAGGAAATGTAATTCTGTAATGATTACTTCTTCTGCTTGGGCTCGCTCGTTCTCTCTCTCGCTCACTTGCTCACCCACTCACACTCTCTCTCGCTCGCTTGCTCACCCACTCGCACTCTGTTGCTCAACTGCGCTCTCTCTCTCTCTAAGCGCTTCCTATACAATCACAATGCGTGTTGTACACAGGGGCAAAACTTTTTTCAAGATTTTCTTTGTAAAAATGAGGGTGCGCGTCTTACACGAGGGCGCGTGGTACACGAGTAAATACGGTAAAAAAAATGATCATGGAGGTGAGGATGTCCAAATCTGCAGGAAAATAGAGGAGACGGGTCACTGCTGAATGGATGCTCAGTACATAATCAATGAGTTGAAAGGTTTAAGCGAGACTTACGTGTTTGCAGCTGCATTTTATGACTTAGGAGACAATGTATTTGTTCGATGTAGAAAACAAGACCGCTATATTGTCCCTGTATTGTGAGGTCTCTGACTTCTTGTTGGACCCTAAAGTGAGACCTGTACCCCACCACAGACGGGACGGCACACCAAAGCTTAATTACCACATTGGTGGAAGGCAGCTTCTCTGTCATCGAGGCAATCGCAGGTTCACAGCTTAGCAGAAGCAACTACAAGCCAACTGCGGTCACGCGATGAACGCCTGTCGCTGATGGGTGATGCAGGGAACCTTATGAATTCAAGAAACGGTATAACTAGGCCACCGACCTGGCCCTGACGCTGCCCGTTTGCTGTGTCTCTGTAGAGTAGAGGAGCAGATCCCACTACAATAAATAACCGTGCTCTTCCCGTTTCGAGTTGACTAAAGCTGGAGACTCAGCCTCGTGTTTTGGGGGGTGTAGGACAACAACCTATGCACTCCATATGTGTTTACTTTTGCAGAATTAATCAGACATTAGACTGCATTTACAATCATGTTTTAACAATCACTAATTTCCTTCAGAAGCAACAGAACAACCCTGCAGCTTTTTACGCTTGATCAACATCTGCTGTGTCTTCATTGTCCAGAAGCAGCCTTTGAAGAAGAAAGAACAGAGCAGTTCGTGTCAAACCTTAAACAGGACAATCGTTTATTTCGCTCACTGGATTTATATGAACTACCTCAGCTCCTGTTGAAAACGGTCATAATGATGACAAACATGGCCACAAGAGTTCAGGAGTTTGTGTGTAATAAAATTACTAACAATTAATTAGGACTTACAAGGTTACACCAAAGTTACACTTTTTATGGTCATATTACATTCATTAGCAAGAAAAATACAATTGCACTTAAAATTTGACAAGAATAACATGAAATCAAATGCACAAAACTAGTCAAGTGTTACGAAATCAAACGCACAACTTTAATTTTGTCTGATAATCAAATCAACACTTGTATTTCTTTATTCCATCCTCCTACGCAGTGACCTTATCTGCACACAGGACTATTCATCAAAGCTTCAATAAATAAATATTCAAATTCGTCAGACTCTGGATTCAGGAGATCCACAACAACAGAAATCTGAAGCTCATTTCTACTGGTGTTTGCTTTTGGGTGGCCTGTTGGTTCACCATGAAGAAATACCATTTGAGGACGTGGATTGAACCCAACAGCGGGAACTGTGCTGGCCCCTGTCGTAAATTGAAGAACGTGGACAAGGCTCAATGTTCTCAAAAATGTCTTCTCTGCTTCGGTCAGTCTCCTTCTACTAAATTTTTCTTCAAGTTGTTTATCTTAAAAACAAACCAAAACAATTGTTAAAACATGTGAAGATACCCTAAAATTCAGTCTATTTAAATTCATTTAATGATTATCCTAAACAAGCCAAATAATAGTTTTGCTCTTAATTAGAGCTAAATCACCACACCTGCATTACCAACTTGCCATTAAAAATCAATATTCCATTTATTTAAAGAATTTCTTTATTTTACTTAAGATAATAATCATTTTAGTCACTTTGACACATTGATGAATGTTCAGCGATTTAATGTATATGCTTTATATTGTGCTATGGAGCAGGAAAGGTTGCGTTTGTGATGCAGACCGTGTTTTTCAAGAACAACCCACTGTAACTCATCTTCTAGAACCAAGCAAATGGTCTAAAAATACATTTACTAACTAATTGTCTTTAAGGTGTGTCACAGATGTACGGGGACACTGCCCGGCCGGGACGCCTGGACAGTCCCGAACGGGGACAATACTTCTCCTCGGCCACGAGAGGGCAGCCGTCCGGGTCTATTTGGGGGCCACAGAGACGGAGCTGGGATGCCCGTGAGAGGACGTGGCCACCGCCAGGGGGCGCCCGGTTAGTTGGGGAGTCCTGGATGGCAGCATTTCCGCCACACCAGGAAGTGCTCCCGGAAACAGTTCCAAGACGACCCGGAGTGCTTCCAGGGGCTTTCCTGACAGTTCCGCCACACCAGGAAGTGACGTCAAGGGGAGCACCTGGGACTTATCCGGGTCCTAATAAAAGGGGCCGCCTCCTTCCAGACAGAGAGCCAGAGTTGGGAGGAAGGAGACGAAGCTTGTGAGGAGGAAGAGGAGGTCCAAGAGAAAGAGAAAGAGAGAGAAAGAAAGAGGGAAAGAAGAAGAGAAAGAAGAAGAAGAAAGGAAAGAGTTGGTGAAAGAAGAAGAAAGGAAAGAGTTGATGAGAGAAGGCATTGTGGTGCAGTAAAGGAAAAATAAATAAAGGAGCGTGTTTCATACATCCTGGTGTCGGTCTGTCTGTGTTGGGGGTACGGTTTCCACAGGTGTTAAGGTGTGCAGTTCAAAACTAAACATTTGCAGTGCTGTGCTGATCACGGCTCCTGCATTTGCAGAAGTCTAAACTTGATCCGAATTCTCGGACGAGACAAATGAATAGGAGGTGGCTGTCTGTATAAAGAGTACGGCTTCTCCTCGAGTTCTTGTTTTGAGTGAATTGTTTTTTGGATGTCAGTCATGGAGTTTGAGTCCAGCATCACTGGGACTTTATGTCAGCACGTCAATCAATTCCACAGAAAATAGTCCTTCGCATTGAGAACATGTATTCATACTGACAGCTAAAGCACAGCACACAGCGATACAAGCATTTACGTCTATCCCTTTAAGAACGTTGGTGACAGCAGGTGTGTTTTCTTTTTTCTGATTTTTTACACTGAAGCCAACGGATTCCTAAATACTTTTACACTCACCTTGTACAGACAGAACAAAGTCGTAAAACATTGCCCACATAACCTGCTGAATCATATTTGTATAACTACAAACATCAGAAAACTGTGGAGTAAAAGCCATAAATACATGATGTGCCATAATTTCTTCTTTAATTTTTGGGAAGTCAAGAAAAACACGCAAGCTAGGATTTTCTCTGAAAAGTGGAAGTACCTGAAGGCAAAAAGAAAATATTTGTCTTAAATTATATTCACAAATCTTAAAGTAGTTGCAACAGTCCAAAGTGATTGAGGTCGTTCTCTTCAAAGCTTCAGGAATATGTCCTTTACTTGTGTTTATTACTAGATTGTACTTCTTCATTCCATCGATTTCTAAACTGTCTGAATAAATGGGACCAGACAACATGTGCATCAGTAAAGTACAAGACAACAAGTGCATACAAGTGCAGAACATGACAAAGAAATGACAAATCAAACTTGAGAATCCGCTTCAGTGTGTTTGTTGTAGCCGATGTCTTAATGTTAACAAGTCTCAAGAATTTAAACAAAAGAGACATGAAATGTTCATCGACTTACACAGAAACATCACACCACAAACATGCCACCATTAGAATCGAGTTACCTCGTAGTACGACAGTCCATCGATTAACTGATCGAGACAAGCTTGGCTTTTTAAGATTACATGAAAGAGGGCTGCCTTCTTCACAAAAGTATCTTTAGTATTCATATTAACTGGGTTTGGAAGACCTTCCACCTCAAAGCGCCAAGAGTCGCACCGCTTGACTGCGTCTTCCAGCTCTCTTTCTGTGCTCGATGTTTCCACCTAAAGAGGATAAAATGTTTATTTGTAAAGTCTCCTGGAGCTTCACATGACTGAGACACTTTAAACATTTTAAAATATTTGAATTTATACCAACAAAAATAAGGATCAGGATTTAAATCAGCCCCAATGTCATAAATCTGAGTCTCTGCATCCCAACAATACCTTCTTCAGCATTTCTCTAAGCTCAGAGGCTGAGACATCATCAGGCGTAGCATTCACTTGGAGGACATCTCCAGTCAAAATGTAGTCCACCACACAAGGTGCTAGACGTGCTGGGGGCTCACCCCCCTGGATCATTATGGTGGACATCATCCTCCCAATGGTCCGGTAAACTCCATTTTCCAAATGACTGGCGTTCAGTTTTGGTATAAAACCAGTGGGTGACTCTGGAAAGAAGTACAACACAACATCTGCATGATCTTCACCACAAAGTGAACTGTGCTGATGTAAAGGCTCCTGAAATGCCGCATCATGATAAGCCGTAAAAGCAGATCACAAAGTGTTTGTCCACTGCAGAAAACATCTGTCACTGAGGTGGAAACAAAGTTCTTTGAGTTTATTATGGTCATGTGTAAATTCTTATTTTATAGATAAGGGTGAAGTTATCATTTATGGAGTTCTCGTAAAGGACAGCCAAATTAACAAATGAACAACAACAACAACAACATTTATTTCTATAGCACATTTTCATACAAACAGTAGCTCAAAGTGCTTTACATATTAGAGAATAGAAAAATGAAAGACACAATTATAAAACAAAATAAATCAACATTAATTAACATAGAATAAGAGTAAGGTCCGATGGCCAGGGGGGACAGAAAAAACAAAAAAACTCCAGACGGCTGGAGAAAAAATAAAATCTGTCGGGATTCCAGACCACGAGACCACCCAGTCCTCTTTGTATTTAGGGTTCTCATGGAAGGACTTGATGATGATGGTCACGTAGACTTCTGGCTTTTAGTCCATCAATGTTGGTGCATCAGGATGCTTTGAGTAGGTGGTGGTGGTGCAGCCCGCCACCAGAAAGAAACCGGAAAAAGAAACAGAAAAGAGAGTAGGGGTCAGTACCGATTTTAGAGCCACCATGAATAGTTATTTTGAGGAAATTGAACATACAGAGTATCAGGATTAAGTTAAATTACGATTAAAATGAAGTTATAAAAAGGCCATGTTAAAGTAATGTGTTTTCAGCCGTGTTTTAAACTGCTCTACTGTATCAGCCTGGCGAATTCCTATTGGCAGGCTATTCCAGATTTTAGGTGCATAACAGCAGAAGGCCGCCTGCCCGCCTCACCACTTCTTTTAAGTTTAGCTTTTGGAATTCTAAGGAGACACTCATTTGAGGATCTGAGGTTATGATTTGGAATATAAGGTGTCAGACATTCAGATATATAAGATGGGGCGAGATTATTTAAGGCTTTATAAACCAGAAGCAGAATTTTAAAGTCAATCCTGAATGACACAGGTAACCAGTGTAGTGACATTAAAACTGGAGAGATGTGCTCAGATTTTCTTTTCCTAGTTAGGATTCTAGCAGCTGCATTCTGCACTCGTTGCAAACGATTTATGTCCTTTTTTTGGTGGTCCTGAGAGGAGTGCGTTACAGTAATCTAGTCGACTGAAAACAAACGCGTGAACTAATTTCTCAGCATCTTTCAGTGATATAAGAGGTCTAACTTTACTTATGTTTCTTAAGTGAAAACATGCTGTCCTAGTGATCTTAATAATATGTGATTTAAAATTCAGATTACAGTCAACAATCACCCCTAAACTTTTTACCTCCGTCTTGACTTTTAATCCTAATGTATCCAGTTTATTTCTAATATCCTCATTGTATCCATTATTGCTGATCACTAAAATTTCAGTTATCTCTTTATTTAACTTGAGAAAATTACTATTCATCCATTCTGAGATACAAGTAAGACATTGTGTTAGTGAATTGAGAGAGTCGGGGTCATCAGGTGCTATTGATAAGTACAGCTGTGTGTCATCAGCATAGCTGTGGTAGCTCACGTTGTAACCTGAGATGATCTGACCTAACGGAAGCATGTAGATTAAGAAGAGCAGCGGACCCAGGATAGAGCCTTGTGGAACACCATATCAGATATCATGTGTCTTCGAGTTGTAATTCCCACAACTAACAAAAAATTTTCTCCCTGTCAGGTAGGATTCAAACCAATTTAAGACACTGCCAGAGAGGCCCACCCACTGACTAAGGCGATTTCTAAGAATGCTGTGATCAATGGTGTCAAATGCAGCACTCAGATCTAAGAGGATGAGAACAGATAAATGGCCTCTGTCTGCATTCACCCGCAAGTCATTTACTACTTTAACGAGTGCAGTTTCTGTGCTGTGATTTGTTCTAAAACCCGACTGAAATTTATCAAGAATAGCAGGTTTATTGAGGTGGTCATTTAACTGCATAATGACTGCCTTCTCCAGAACTTTACTTAAGAAAGGCAGGTTAGAGATGGGTCTAAAATTTTCAAGAGCTGAGGGGTCGAGATTATGTTTCTTAAGTAGGGGTTTAACTACAGCAGTCTTAAGACAGTCTGGGACGACCCCAGTATCTAGTGACGAATTTACTATGTCAAGAACATTATCAATTAGCACGCCTGAAAACAGAATTTGAATATTTTTGGCTTGATTTTGGGTTTCAAAACTCTACTAAGAAGACCCAACTTTCTCAAACACCTTTTCAAAGTACCAGAGCAGACTTTACAGCAGCCTGAGAACAAAATGGAAACTACATGCTCAGGAGAAATACCTTCAAAGGCTCCGCTGTCTTCAAAGATTGCCTTAATAAGCCGTCTTGTGAGCCGTGAAGCAGCAGCACCAAACTAAGCAGAGCACCGTCCGCCATGTCAAACCCAACTGGATTGAATTCCACAACTCATAACACCCTGCAGCTTACGTCAAGTCAGACACGGGAGAAGAGTTCTCGGCGCCTTCACGCCTGTCATCTGCTCTTTCTTTTTCCAGGTGTAACCGGCCACTGGATTCAGCCTCCTGATGTCCTTCTTGGTCTTTCTTTATATGTCTTCTCTCTCTCTGTCTCTGGCTCACTGCATAAAAATGAATATCAGATCAGTCAGTGGACAGCACAGCTCCACTGAAGTGAATGGCAGCAATGTCATGAGCTCTCCATCCTCTCTGTTCACTCGTTCGTTCTTTTATTTGCCTCTTACCTCTCCTTTTCTGAGGTGGTGGACTTTCAGTGTCAGACAGGATTGCATGTTCATCCTACACAACAAAACAAACTTCCATTAAATGACTCAGAATAAAAACGTGAAAAGAAACGTTTAAACAAGTAACTGGATCTTTGATTTGTATTAGCTAAGAGAAATGGAAGTAAATGAGATCTGCCAATCTCGCAACGTTTCTTAGAAGAAGAGACCGACGTGAATCCTAAACAAAAGAGTCAATTCTTCAGATATGGCTATACAATTGGACAACTTTAGCTAACACTTACTGACCTCTTTTGTAAGTCGCTTTGGAAAAAAGCACCTGCGAAGGAAATAAAGTTGTCTGCTATAGGACTTTAATGTCTAAAGGAATGACTCAACACTGTGATTCATGTTCAATTTCAATTACAATGTCATCCTCCTTGTTATCTTGTGTTGCGCGGTGTGGCTTTTTAATTTGCTGTCTTACACACAATGTGACATGGCTGGTTGATAAAGGTGCTACACAAAATAAAAGGTGAGTGAATGAATGAACAGAACTGAATGAAAAAGTGCAGCGTTACAAGAAAGGGCACACATTAAGAGTCCATTACTGTTAACACAACAGACTTCACACTTTCATCCTGCCTCCCCAGTACCACAATGGGGGTATACAACATGATTATGGCAGCATCATGTCACGTCGCCAGAGATGGTTAAAAAAAGGAAAAGGAACAGAGCAGCTCAAGAGGCCCTAAGCAGCTCTGGTTAAACTGCATTACGTTGGCTCTACTGTCGTGTAAACACTGGCTTTAGATTATTTTCTTATCCAGTAAACCCAAACACAGTTTTAAGCCAGCAGCTTTGTGGTTTATATGTCCACATTTCCAGCATCTGAATAGCATGGCACCCGAGATGTCACAGGGAAGCCAGTGTTTTGAGACCTGCCACAACAAATCTGAAATATGGGTATAAACCTAAAAAAAAAATCACTAAATACAAGCCAGAGCTGCCCTATATCCACTGGATTAGCTCTATCACAGGCAGCCTAACTCCAAACTCAAAGGGCAGGATTTGGGCATGCACAGGTCCAAAAATGGGGCTAGTGCTACCGAGTGTACCACGCGCACATTTTTTCCCAAAAATTAGCATTAGAAAATCAGGTGTGTGTCATACACGAGGACATTTTTGTCTGTAATGTTTACTTCTTCTGCTTGGGCTCTCTCGCTCATAGTGTCATAGTGGACTCTAAGCTATCGACTGGCAGACAACGTTGAGAAGCCGTTATGAAGGCTAACAGAATGTCAGGTCATATAGCGCCTTGATGTGTGGAGTACAAGTCACAGGAGGTTCTGCTCAGGCTTTATAACACACTGGTGAGGCCTCATCTGGAGTCATGTATGCAGTTTTGGTCTTCAGGCTACAAAAAGGACATAGCAGCACAAGAAAAGGTCCAGAGAAGAGCGATGAGGCTGATTCAGGGCTACAGGGGATGAATTATCAGGAAAGATTAAAAGAGCTGAGCCTTTATATTTTAAACAACAGAAGATTAAGAGGTGACATGATTGAAGTGTTTAAAATGATGAAGGGAATTAGTACAGCGGATCGAGACGGTGACTTTAAAGTGAGTTTATCAAGAACACGGGGACACAGTTGGAAACTTGTGAAGGGGAAATTCTGCACAAATTTTAGGAAGTATTTCTTTACACAAAGAATGATAGACACTTGAAATAAGTGACCAAGTAGTGTGGCAGACAGTAAGACTTCAGGGACTTTCAAAACTTGAATTGATGTTTTTTGGAAGGAATGCTAAAACAGGTCGGACCTAAAGAGTTCAGTAGATGATGGCAGAAATTAACAGAGTGCTATGACGTACCGTTGATGGCAAAGGCACAAAGACACGAACAAGTCACTACTTAAACAGTGATCATCAAGTCTGTCTCTAGAAGTACTTATATATGAATAAAGAAACAGCATCTCTTCTAGTACTTTACACAGTATTAAACATTAAACTGAACACATTTTGACATATTGGGTTGCCTGAACACGTTAGTAAAACATCCTTATGAGTTTTAATATTTACTTGCAAAAAAACTGTTACATTTCTAATGTAATTAACAACAAAACATGTAATTTACATCAGAACAGACGCACACAAAGTTAACAAATAATTAAATAAATGCAGCAATGTGCAGACTCCAGGAGTACAGCGTTTCAGTGTATCAGGCAGAAAACTTACTTCACTTAGCAATTTTACTTCTTCTGGAAAACTTTCCTGTTGGGCTCTGTGCGAAACAGCAACTTCAATCTTAATTCATTCACTTGCAGGTAGAGACACTGCAGCCGCCCCTTTTACAAAGAAATGAGTGGCCTGAAACAGATCGTCCCATTCAGTGCAAATAGAGAAAGATCAGGGAATGTTTTACCAGCTACTGAGGTCAAACCACAGAACGAGGACTTCTTTATTTCCTCAGATCAGGTATTAACAGGCTTAGGGGTCTCCGGCCAATGATCTGATGACAGGAGAAGAAAGGAAGGACCCTGATTCCACCTGCTTATTTGGGGTAATGACAGCAAGGTCTTCCCTCTAGAAACGTCATCAGCAGGATTCTCTGCAGATTCAACATATCGCCATTCTGCAGAAATTGTGAGTCCCCGAATCTCTGGAATACGGATTCCCACAAACACTGTGTAGTGGCAGGACATGGAGCTCAGCCAGTTCAGTACTGTGATGGAGTCAGTCCACAAGGCTGTATTTCTAACAGAAACTGAGAATTCTGTATGTGGGCGGCATGGTGGCACAGTGGGTAGCGCTGCTGCCTTGCAGTAAAGAGACCTGGGTTCTGTGAGAATAGCGCTATATAGCGCCCGAACCAGCACAGACTCACTCACAGAGGCACGTGTACAAATAATATAAAAGTTTTACTTTTCTTCTTCAGCTGGAGGTCACGTCTTCCCCGTGAACCCTCCAGCCACAACACAGTCCCAAAGGCACAACTCACAGACCACACTCTTCCTCTGGCACCACCACTCCTTCCAGGTAACCTTGTCCTTTTCCTCCCGATTCTGGCCCTGAGTGGTGGTTGCTGGTTCCTTTTATGGCCCACCACCCAGAAGTGCTCCAGGTGCTTGATCACCTGTTTCCAGTTGCACTCCTGGGCGGGGCTGAAGATTAGTCTGGCTGGGCTCAGGAGCCCATGCCGCGCCCCCTGGTGGCCACCCCAGATCCCCACAGGGTTGTGGAGAACTCCATCTCCCATGGATCCCTATGGGAAACTGAAGCACCATCATCAACCAGGGAGGCTGCCACCAAACGTCCCGGGGGAGATACTGAGAAGCCCATGGCTGCTCCCCTGGAACATAAGCAGAAGGGGTGTCCTGGCCAGGCATGGGACCTGGCCACCCGCAACAGTTTGCTTCCTGGGTCCTCCCTGCATGGAGTTTGTATGTTCTCCCCATGTCTGTCTGGGTTTCCTCTGGGTGCTCTGGTTTCATCCCACAGTCCAAAGACATGCAGGTTAGGTGCATTGGCGATCCTAAATTGTCCCTAATGTGTGCTTGGTGTGTGTGTGTGTGTGTCCTGTGGTGGGCTGGTGACCTTCCCGGGATTTGTTTCCTGCCTTGCACCCTGTGTTGGCTGGGATTGGCTCCAGCAGACCCCCGTGACCCTGTAGTTAGGATATAGCAGGTTGGAGAATGACCGACTGACTGACTGAATGAATTCTGTATGAAGCAGCTTTGCAAGCTGTGCACCCATTAATACAGCACAGAGCTTCAAACGGGCACTGACAGTTGTTTCTTAAGTGCTACCCGTGATCTTGCCATTGAAAAGGACACATGTACAGTATGTTGGATTGAGCACCTTCTACCAAGAGGTATGCAACAGAGCCGTTTGCTTGCTGGGAAGCATCACAGAACACATGCAAGTCCATGGCAGCTTTGGCTAACTAAGTTCATGCCTGATGTATAACAGTGTGGGAGGACAATATTGGGTATGTGCAGCATTTCATTCTCCCATTCATTCCGTGCTTGGAGGAGGTCATTGGTGATTGGAAATCATTCTTTTTTCCAAAAGACCTGAACCAGGATTTTAGCTCAAGTGGTGACTGGGATAAGATATCTTGTTGGGTTACATTGACTGGTAAGAATGTTGTAGATACTCTTCATAGTGGCTGATCATATTTAACATATTTGAATTCGTATCCCAGTGTGTCTGGAGAACAATCCCACCGTAATCCTAAATTGTTGAAGGCAGGCCAGAGCTCACATGATTGTGCCATGAAATCAACAAATGGACTTCAAATCAGTTGTATGCCTGCCTAAGGAAATCAGCAGCCATTAAGTCACAATCAACTTTTATATCTACCTGTCAAAGATATTTAAAAGAACCAAACTTACCTCTCGTGGTCGTCTCCGACTCCCTGAACCGATCCCAGTACCTGATGAGCAAATCAAACAATCAGATACCAAACACTTCACCTCAGCATAACAGCATCTGCTCTGCTATACCAGTGAGTACATTTTCTACAGTAAGTGTAGACCTGCCAGTCTAGGAGTTTCATAAACCTTCATCCCTCCTGCGCACTGACGTACCACCGCATGTTTCTGAATGGTTGAAACTCTGCAGCCACTTCAGGGCACAGTGCTGCCCAGGCCATGGAGCGGTGCAAGTGGCAGTAGAAGGCTGCAGGACAGTCAGTTAATACCCAGCGCCATTGTAGCTAATAATCCAAAGTAAGTGTGCGTCTCTAATGAGAACGATTTAAAGTGTATCAAGTATATCTGGATAAAGCGGTACATAGCATTCAAAATGGAGTGCGCTAGTGCTAGCAGGTGAGTGAGGGCTTAGCATACAGTACATGCATATGGAGAAGGACATTGATTTAAATACAGTGTAGGCAGTGGCACTGGGCTTTAAAGAAAATAAGAGTTAGGAAAAGAATGGTAAAATGGCATCAAGAGACATGTGGAGTGTGTAAAGATTATTTTGAGAAAGACCAGGAGATGATTGACTGCACAAAGTCATAGTCAGGAACAACAAAAAGGCAAAACCTGAAGAGGCAACCAAGGGAGAAGTGAGAGTCAAAACCAAAATGAGAAGTGAGAAGGTTGAAAATACACAAGGCAAGAGTTCCTGCCACTGACTGCGTATCCCGTATCCAAGTAGGCCTTTGTTCAGAGGGTTCTGAGGGGTTTGTGGTTTTTTAAATCCAAAGTGTGAACAGGCAATGGAGTATAGGACTAGGTGGGCATTGCCCCTTCTGCTAGGCTTTGGTGGTGTACCAGCCTGTTAAGACAGCAGAGTTAACAGGGGTGCAGATATCCAGCTGTGCCAAATCCCCAGTTACAGTTCAAGCTTAGCACTGAATTCTTCACACTAAGATCAGCCTGGACTACATCTGATAGCAAAGCTGTAAATCAGAGTTGAACTGGCATCTGCAGATCCCTTTCTGGGCAGAAAATCACAAAATAGGTCCCCAAGAACAAAGAGATATCCAGTAATTCAACAAATGACAACGGTGATGGACAAAATAACACACCTATGAGAAGACACTTATTGTGTAACTGGAAAAGGTTACAATTCTATTCAGAAAAAGCTACAACCATAATTCTCAGGGCAATCAGTCTGAGGGAACTCACCCAGAAGCTCTGCACTGACTCTCCAAAATGACTGATACCTGAGATGACCAGAAAGCGTACGAGCCCTCAAAATACGTAACATAATCTGGTAAGCTGATCACTGAGCCAGACTGAGATGCAGCCATTATTTCAAGCAGGGAACTTCGGCACATAAACTATTGTGCCAGAAAGAGAAATGAAGCTGAAATCTCTGAAAAGCAGAGAACACCACAGACAAAGGACAAGGTCGCAAAGACAAAGAGTAGACTGCAGCGCAAGAAGAATCCTCCACTTGAACCCGGAGCAGCAACAAAAGCACCAACTCCACACAACGTCAGACATCATCTTTTCAGACTTGGTATCGTAAAACTGTTTATCTGTGCCAAGACAAATGTGACCTCTAAGAACCTGTAAAACTAACGGCCTGTTCTGTGTTATAAATGTGTTTGTCTGTCTGCCTCCTGTCTTTAACAATGCGGACGACTGCAGTTAGGCCTGCACTCAGTATGGTGTGTGTCTTGTCCCTTCATCCCTGTGAAGTGGCAGCCTCTCCAGGACTCTAAAAATATCCAAACCTAATTATGTCATATCATCTACTGTTAAACCGTACTTCTAAAATTTTTATTATTAGGCTGTATTAAGGAATTGTTCTGTTCTGTGTATTGTATTGTATTGTATTGTATTATATTGACCCCTTTTTTCTTTTTGACACCCACTGCACGCCCAACCTACCTGGAAAGGGGTCTCTCTTTGAACTGCCTTTCCCGACGTTTCTTCCATTTTTCCCTACAAGGTTTTTTTGGGAGTTTTTTCTTTGTCTTCTCAGAGAGTCAAGGCTGGGGGGCTGTCAAGAGGCAGGGCCTGTTAAAGCCCATTGCGGCACTTCCTGTGTGATTTTGGGCTACACATAAATAAACTGTATTGTATTATTGTATTGTAAGTGGCAGCCTCTCCAGGCTCTTACTCGGCAGGTAAAACACCAGTAAATGTGCTCGTTTGGAGACAAACAACTTCTGCTGTAGGATAAGAAGACTAAAACAGTTTCAAAGAGATCAGCTCTGGCGACCTACCTTGTCTGCCATTAGATTGATTCATTTTTACTTTTATTTTCCAGCACAGTATCTGCAAGAACAAGCACACATTCACAGGCTGTTATGTTATGTACTGCACACACTGTAATGCCACATTAATGCAAAAAGCAATAATTAGTAAACAAACAACAGTGAAAAATTCACATTTAATATGCTAGTTTTGAGGGCAGTTTTAAAATGTGTTATTGAATCGAGCTGACGAATATTGAGGAGCACCAGGAGAGACGCTCGAGCTCCCATAGCACTGAGTCTGACGTGCGGTACAGAAAGTCGAGCTGCAGATGAGGATCTGAGTGAGCGACAGGAGTGAAAGTCTGTAGGAGACCTGACTGCCTCACGTCATTTTGTCGCTTCTTTGCGGCGTCTTTGCTAACTGCGGCAGGCCATAGAGCTCTACTGCCATCTACTGACCTTTTCCGGTATTACCCGTTTGCGGTACTCGAGACAATTAATTTTGACTGATATTTAATGATACTGTACTGTATTTGATCTATTTCACAAAACACACCTGCAAATAAAGGAATATTCAGCTTTACAAGGCAATTACAGCCAATCCTTTTTTGAATATGTTCAGCTGTTAATTAAGTCATTCTACTGACACTCTGGTCTGCTTCATCCGCCTTACCGTGGATCAGAATTTGGTACCACAATGCACCTCAGTTTGACGCACGCGCTGTTTAATATTGCCCAGTACCTGGCAAGCTTCATAAAACTCTTACTGAATATGCAAAATCTGTGAGTATTTGTCATAGTCAGGGCCCTTCTAGAAGCTGGAAGATGTCTGAAATAAGATGCCCTCTGCACTTCGCCAAACCACTCGTACAATCATCAGCACTCCCCACGGAAGAAGTGGACGAAGATTCTTCTGCTCCAATGGCTTCTCCTTGGCCTGGATCTGTGTGTATAAATGATCAGGCTACAACATACACTGCTGAAAAACATTAAGGGAACACTTAATCAGTCCTCACAGTCTAACACCAAGTCAGTTAATCTGTTCAGGTGGGAAGCATAAGTGATTATGAATCAACTTCACCTGCTTTGGTGCAAATGAAAGTGACAACAGGGTCACCCGAGAGGCAACAGTAAGACAAGCCCCAAAAATGGAATGGTGGCCAAAGACAATTACTCTCTCTGTCTTTTGCTTGTGTCCTTGTCACTAATGAGGCGCTACCTGCAGCCCATTCAGGTGGCACAGGTAGTCCAGCTCCTCCAGGATGGCACATCTACACATGCCATCAAAAGAAGGTTTGCTCTGTCTCCCAGCATCATCTCCAGAGCATGGAGGAGATACCAGGACATGGACCGTTACATGAGGAGAGCTGGAAAGGGCCATAGAAGGGCATCCATCCAGCAGCAGGACTGGCATCTGCTCCTTTGTGTGAGGAGAAACAGGAGGAGCACAGGCAGAACTCTATAAAATGACCTCCAGCTGGCTACTGGTGTGCATGCTTCTGACCAAACTGTCATAAACATCCTTTAGTGACCTGTACTTACAGCCCATTACTAGAAGCTCGACTGGCATTCACCAGAGAATGCCACAGTTGGCACCTCTGCCATTGGTGCCCTGTTCTCTTCACACTGAGCACATTTGACAGATGTGAAAGAGTCTGGAGATGCCATGGTAAACGTTATGTAGCCTGCAACATCATCCAGCATGACTGGTTTGGCAGTGGGTCAATGGTGGTCTGGGGTGACATACTGTATCCCTGGAGGGTCGCACAGACCTCCATGTGCTTGGCAATGGTACCTTGATTGCTGTTATATACCAGGATAAAATCCTCAGAGCCGTTGTCAGACCTGACACTGGTGCAGTGGACCGTGGGCTCCTCCTGGTGCAGGATGATGCCCGGCCTCATGTGGCCAGAGTGCATAGGCAGTTCCTGAAAGATGAAGGCATTGATACCATTGACTGGCCTGTGCATTCTTCAGACATGAAACTAACTGAGAACCTCTGGGATGTTATGTATTGGTGCACCTGACGCCACAATTAGCGGTCCAGGAGCTCACTGTTTTGTAGAAGTCAAGTCAAGTGGCTTTGTTGTCATCCCATCCAGGCACTGTGTTACAGCATAGAGTGCCACAAAATGACAGGACCACCACAGTGCAACATACAGTATACACAAATGGTACATATATGACATAACACAGGAAGGACAGGCAAAAAAAACCACAAATATTCTATAAAGTACTATATACTAAATTATACTGTAGTAACAGGTAAGGGAGTAAGGAACAGGTCAATTAAATAGGCTGTGATAACGTAAAATCAATCATATCTCTCTATTATATAAAAAAATCTTGGAATGAGATGAGACTTTCTCAGAGAGACACTTTCACGTCCCACGAGACAAAGAGTTGATGACAAAGTAGAACGTCATAAAGAACTCAAAAACGTTGGCATGATACACATGCAGAGCCAGTTAGATATAACAGAAGTACAAAAATTCAAAAGTCTCCAAAAAATGGTAGTAAAGATCGCATTACAGCAAACAAACGGAAATTATCACTCGGTGAAATAACGGAACAGCGGAAACAGATTGAATGTATTGTTTGCCTTTAAACTTTAAGTTGGAGACTCGTAGATCGTCTAATTCGTGTTGCCATCTGGGAAAAGTCGTGTTTCTTCCCAATGAAGAGGCCTATCCACGAAAATTAAAAGATTTGTTGTTTGGTGACAGTGATTGTATCACCATTTAAGAGGGGGATTTGGAGGAGCGACCGCGGCTCCCTGGGGTGTGTTCAGCTCCCTTCTTTACAACGTGAGTGGCAGAGATGTGAAGTTGCTGGCACATAGCACAGGCTGGGGGTGGTGGCAAGCGAAGTGAGCAGGGGGCAAAGCCCCCTAGTTAAACAAAAAAAAAAAAGTTGTGAGTTATCTCCCCTCAACGTTCTCATATACTCAGATATGGGGATGGATATTTGAGGAGTAAAGCATAAGACAAGGATTATATTTTTATATTATGTACATTAAAGAACCATGAACAACAAATCAAATCAAATTAATAATATATTGAACAATTATTAAAAAGGTAAAGTTGAATAAATCGGACTCCGCAGCTGCATGAATAAAAGGTAAAGTACCACTGCCGGTTAGCAGACATCGCCCAAAAGCTGCTAGAAATCTGCGTTTTGTACCTAAAACTTGTATGCAAAATTTGGTTGGCCTGAATGAAAGCGAACTCAAGTTATCGTGTTTACACACACACGGGCAGACACACAGACATGATTCCAAAAATGGTATTTTCAGACTCAGGGAGGCCTAAAACATCGAGATTCATCAAAATCTCAAGAGCAAATTTTTTTTTTGAATTCCAATACTTTCCCTCTTCTTCATATACGAGAAAGTAAAAAAGAACAATGAAAGCAACCACAAAAAAGAGAGCGGCTATACCAGATAGACTACTAGGGGCATATTGGGGGGCAGCACAGAGTTCAGGGCCCGGTTAATCAAGGGGTAGAAGCTGTTGTAGAACTTTTCAGAACTGGTTTAGATGCTGTGGTACCTTCTGCCAGTTGAAAATGGGACAAAGAGACTGTGGGAGGGATGGGTGGTCCTTCACAGTGCTGTAGTCTTTGTAGACACAACGATTGATAAAAATGGAGGTGCCAATGATGTTTTCTGCTGTGTGTACTATTCATTGTGGGGCCTTGTGGTCAGGGATGCTGCACTTACTGTACCCGATGGTGATGCAGCTGGTCAGAACGCTCGTGATGGTGCCCCTATAGCACACGGGAGAATGAAGAGGAGGTAGGCTTGCCTTCCTCACCCACTGAAGGAAGTGGAGACACCGCTGCTTAACCTTCTGGACTATGGAGGTGGTGTTAATTGTCCAAGCAAGGTCAGCCACCAGGTGTACACCTAAGGGTTTGACCAATTCTAGCTCAGGGCCCTCGATGTGCTGGGGTGAGGCTGACCCCAAGGGGTATGCGATAGCTACATTTCGTTGTACCTGTACAATGACAATAAAGGTGAAATCATTTCATTTATTTGATGATACCGTAGCGCTGGTGCTGAGTACCAGAAAGAATTCTCCTGTTCTTTTAGGTGGCTGACTATCCTTTAAAGAGCCGCTCGCCGACGCCATACTAGAAGGAGTTCTTTTTGTGACTTTGCAGGTTTGCCGTTTTTACGGGCGCCCGTGTGGCTGACACTGAAGCTGCTCATTTACTTGATGGGATGCCAGCTCATACTATGGGTGACTCAACCCTGGCTGATGCATCTTTTCAGTGTCGTTACAATATTTTAGTGAAGTCTAATTTTATTTGTCACACACAAATTATACATACAATGCAATCCGAAATGCTTAGTAAAAGCACACATATTTAAGACTTGGTGAGCATACAAATGCAGATTGTGCGACATGACTAACGTGAGATTTTTTTCATGGACGTTTGGATATTGTTTGCAGCTGTGCAGCACTGGACTCCAGAGCCTCCTGTTCTATCAGAACGTTTGCTATTTTTATTCTACATGAAAACATGAATTTTTTTTTTCTTGCCCATCACTACAAACTACTTAATATAACATAAAAAAATACATTTTTGGGGTGTTCTGTTTAAAATCGTTAGCTCCCCTTTTTGTACTTCCGTCCTCCTCTTAATCTCTTCTCACTTCTGTGTGGGGTCGATATGCCTGACCAGCCTTCTCCATACAGCTCAGTCCTGCACCCCCTCGCCAGTAAAGCTCTTTTGCTTCAGATCTTCCTCTTATATCCATCCACCTCTACTTCGGCCTCCTTCACTTTCTCTTCCATTCCCATCTCTCTCTCTTGCCCACAAATTCATTTCAGATCTACAGTGCAAAATACCAACAGATATTAGCAGTAAAGACTTTATGAACTTCTTCAATGAGAACATTAAAAATATGAGATCCCAGATCTCAGCATCACAGTGCAAACCGCATACTAGCTTAGCAGATCTTGTCTCACTTTGCATTCAGCACTTTAGTCATTTTAATTCTGTAACTGAGCAGGAAGTCTTAACTTTAATTTCTAAAATGAAGCCCACTACTTGTTACCTGATCCAGTGACAACAAAACTAGTAAAAAGTGCAATGGATGTTCTTGCAGCGCCAATCCTAACTGTTATCAATAGTTCATTACTGCATGGCACCGTACCTGATGCACTAAAAGTGTCAGTCATTAAACCTTTACTTAAAAAGTCAGACCTCGACACACACATACTAAATAATTAGAGGCCTATTTCAAATTGACCCTTTCTCTCTGAAATACTAGAAAAAGTAGTCGCCAGTCAGCTTCAGTCACATCTTACACATTACAATTTATTTGAGAAACTAGCAAAATACACGCGCTTCACAGCGGAGAAGTAGTGTGTTAAAGAAGTTATGAAAAAGAAAAGGAAACATTTTAAAAATAACGTAACATGACTGTCAATGTCATTGTTTTCTGACTGTTATGAGTGTTGCTGGCATCAAGGATTTGATTCTCATTATTTCTTTCAATCAGGTTCGTATTTGGAGGACGTGTTGTGTTCAAGTTACATACCGTGTTTGTCAACCGTTGTAAAGATGACAGGTTTCATTCATCGAAGTGTTCACTACCCAAATCGGTACTCGTGAATCTAAGATGTTTAACAGGCATTCCCGGTATTAACTTGAGGATTTGCCTGCTAGTATTTAGTGGCAGTGTGTCTATGAACTTGAGGACTTGCCTGCGAATATTTAGCGGTAGCGTCACAAAGTTGTTTCCATTTAGCTGCATCAGAAAATGTGACACGACGTCTGACACGCCTCCTTTTTACTGTTTTCTCACAGCTTGGATTGCTGCTGTCACAATCGGTTTGAGTTTCATGGTTTGTTTCAATGACGACAGTATTTGTAGGACTTGTGTTGAAGAGACATTCAGCATCTGTCAAGCGCTGTAAGTATACAACCGGTTTCATCGATAACTTCACATCCAGCTTTTGAAAGTTTAAACATCCATAAACATCAAAGTGTCCACTACTCAAATTGTCACCTGTGAATCTAAGATGTTTAAGAGGCATTGGCGGTTGTCGAAAGGTGTAAAATATTTGGCCATTTCGGTACACTTGAAAGCGACAACCGAACAATTCAGCAGCAGCCATCAACTCACATGCAGATCCATAGGTGAAGGGCTTAAGCATTTCACTCTTCTAGTGCTCCTGTGTAGTCTAATTATCTCCTGTACGTCATCAGTCCACACCTTGAACCTGTCCCAGTCATTCAATACATAAGACACAATGTTCCTCCGGGTATCAAGAGTGAGTCTGATATGGCCGTGCAATATGTAACAAAGAGAATGGAAAGGGCAGGTGCCATCTCTGGGCATGGAAACCACTCGGTAAGTGACAGTTCTTTGATCGATGGTGATCACCTCGATAGACATGTTAATGGGGGTACGGTTGGAATGATAAAGGAAATGGGGACCTGAACAATGTAAAGTAACTCTAAAATACCTACACAATAACTATAATCGTAATAAATGAACAATAAAACAGCGGAGAAGCCGTGGATTAAATAAAAAGGCTGTAGTTATCAGCAGGGAGACGTGAATCCCGTGGCGAAGCAAGGAAGGGAATGAAGAGACTGGAGCGACGGACGGCCTTATATAGGCAGGCAGCCAATTACGTCGGAGGTGTTGGGATGGGGGACCCAACACCGCCTCACACGGTGACTGAGCTGCAGGCTATGGACGTATATATGTATGCAAGTAGGATTCAGTTATGACCGTTATGTGTAGAATTTCAAAATGAAACCTGCTTAACTTTTATAAGTAACCCGTAAGGAATGAGCCTGCCAAATTTCAGCCTTCTACCTACACGGGAAGTTGGAGAATTAGTTAGTTTCTCTAATGTTTTCTTTAATTAGTTGTGTTAGTGAATTAAAGGAGTGGATGGATGAGAACTACTTGTCTTTAAACACAGATAAAACAGAGATGTTAATTGTTAGCGGGAATGACGCTGATCACAACAATATTTTGTCATCATTTAGCTCAGTTGGAGTCCCCATTAATTTAACTGAATCAGCCCGAAATCTCGGAGTTCTCTTTGACTCTAGCATGTCATTTAAAGCGCACATCACAAAGTTGTCCAAATCATGTTTCTTCCATCTTAACAATGTTGGGAAATTAAGGCACTTTCTAAATAAACAGGATTCTGAGAAATTAATTCCTGCATTTATTTCTAGTTAGATTGATTACTGCAATGCGGTGTTCACTGGCTGTTCAAACTGTTCTTTATTCAGCCTCCAGATAATCTAAAAGGCTGCTGCAAGAATTATTACAAGAACAAGAAAATACGAACACATAACTCCAGTTCTTAAATCCTTACACTGGCACCGGTTAAGTTTAGGGCAGATTTCAAAATCTTCCTTTTAACATATAGAGCATTAAATGGCTGAGGTCCGGCTTACTTGTCTGAACTTATCACGACTTACAAACCTGAGCGCACATTAAGATGTCAAGATGCCGGTCTGCTTATGATTCCAAGGATTAATAAAATAACAGTGGGAGGTCGAGCTTTTAGTTACAGACCCCTAAACTGTGGAGTGGTCTGCCTGCTACTATAAGAGATGCCCCTTCAGTCTCAGCCTTTAAATCTCGGCTAAAGACTCACGACTTCAGTTTAGCACACCCTGACTAGAGCTGCTGATTAACTATACAGACTGCATCTCTGTTGTTAGTCATTAGCACTAAAACATAAGTAACATGATAGTTAGAATTGAATACTAACCCTCACCTATTCTGTTTCTGTTCTCGGTACTCAAATGTGCCACTTGGTGCCACGGCCCACCTGCCAAGTTGTTTTGCCTGCCTAAGGTAAAGTCATCCCTGACGGAGGATCGCAGGAATCTTAGGAAAGAGGGGTCCTTTCGTCAGATTGGCTGGCCCAGCACTGGCCAAATGGGGGAGGCAGCTTGATGGCTGAGGTCTCCAGGACTCTAAACAAATCCGAATCATATTATGGGATATCATCTACTGTTAAATTCTGGTCCATACTTGTAAAATGTTTATTTTTATACTGTATTAAGGATTTGTTCTGTTCTGTGTACTGTATTGTATTGACCCCCTTCTTTTGACACCCACTGCATGCCCAACCTACCTGGAAAGGGGTCTCTCTCTGAACTGCCTTTCCCGAGGTTTCTTCCATTTTTTTCCCAACAAGAGTCTTTTATTGTCTTCTTAGAGAGTCACGGCTGGGGGGCTGTCAAGAGGCAGGGCTTGTTAATGCTCATTGCGACACTTCTTGTGTGATTTTGGGCTATACAACAAATAAATTGTATTGTATTATTGTATCACATATCCACACCACTTCAACCTACGTTCCTGGACTTGCTTAGATGTCTCTCCCACTTTTGTTGTACCTCTGATTGTCTCATTTCTTATTCTGTCCTTTCTCGTAACTCCACACATCCATCTCCACCTTCTCATGTCTGCCTCATCCACCTTCTTCTTGTCTTGCTGCGCTCCCAGTACTGCCTGTGAATCAGCTCCACATGTCATTACTGGTCTTCCCAATGTCTTAAAAACCTCCACCTTCATTCTTTGATCACACAATACTCCTAATACCTTCTTCTAATAGTTCCTACCACATCACACTCTGTGTGTTGGTTATCTCTGCATCTAATTGTCCATCTTGGGCTGCCACCGATCCTAGATATTTAAATGACTCCACTCTCTTCAGTTGTTCTCTCTGCAGGCTAACTTCTGAATCCTGATCATCATTACACCTCATATATTCTCTTTTCTTATTCCTAATTATTTTCAATCCTCCATCTTCTAAAGCTTTTCTCCATTCTTCCAACTTCCTCTCCACTTCCCCTTTTCTGGTGCTGCACAACTCAATGTCATCAGCACAAAGCCCACACTCAACACATCCATAAGCACATCAAAGAGGTAAGGACTTCAAGAAGACCCCTGGTGCAGACCTCCTCTAACTGGGACTCCAACACTGCTTTTAACTCGAGTCCTCACTCCCTCATACATATCCAGGACAATCCTCACATACATTTCAGTCCACCTTTCCTTCTCATGCACCTCCAGCCATGTTGAAGTGGTACTTCATTTTAACCCTTCTCCAAATCAATAAACGCCAAATGCAGACCTTTTTGTTTTTCTCAATGCTTCTCTATCAGCCGTCAGTTGCTGCTGTCCCTGGCATGAAACCAAACTGCTCCCTCACTATAGTGGTCTCTTCCCTAAGCCTTTTCTCCATAACCTGTTCCCAAATTTTCACTGTGTGTGACTTCAACTTTATCCCTCTGTGGTTTCCACATTCTGGAATATCACCCTTCTCCTTGTAAATGGCTACCTTTTTGTACTCTGTGCGTTTTGTAAATATGGATGTATACATTTTGTTTTGTCTTTCAGCAGTTGAAGACCCTGTTGTTGAATGTATCGCTTAATAGATAATAGGACTCACTTTTTAAAATTCCTACTTCCGTTAAACCTCAGAAAACATTGCGCTGTGACCTCCACACTTTGACACCAAGTAGAAAGCCAAATCCTGCCCACCTCTGGTTTAGGGTTGCCACCTGACCCGATTTCCCCAAGATTGTCCTTCATTTTAATTGTCAGTCCCAGAAATAATATTCTCCCTCCTGGGACCCTTAATGCCCCGGTTTTCAGTAGGCTAGACCAAATTGTACTGTTCCTGTTTATCAGACTACTAGCAGAATTCGCAGCGGAGAAGTACTGCGTTAAAGAAGTTATGAAAAAGAAAAGGAAAAATTTTTAAAATAACGTAACATGATTGTTAATGTAATTGTTTTGTCATTGATATGAGTGTTGTTGTCATATCTCTCTCTCTCTCTCTATATATATATATATATATATATATATTTATCTATACCTATATATATATATATATAGCAAAATACCCACGCTTGGCAGCGGAGAAGTAAAAAGAAAAGGAAACATTTTAATAATAACGTAACATGGTTGACAATGTAATTGTTTTGTCATTGTCATGAGTGTTGCTGGCATATATATATATATATATATACATATGTGTACATATATACACACACACATATACTATGGGGTGCCAAACAGGCAAATAAATAGATTTTCTGAATATATAAAGTCACGGTCAGAATATATAAAGTGAAAACTTGAATATATAAAGTCAGCGTCGGAATTTATACAGTCACACTTGAATATATAAAGTGAAAGTCAAAATCTATTGATTGAAACGACTCTGAACTGAACTAAGTTAACAAAAACGTATTCAGAAAAATAAATTAAAAAAACACTGTTCGGTTAATGTTTTGAAAATGATGCATGTGCCCTGCCCAGGATTGGTTCGTGCCTTGCACCCAGTGTTGGCTCTGATTGGCTCCAGCAGACCCCCGTGACCCTGTGGTCAGATTCAACGGGTTGGGAAATGGATGGATATTCCAGCACTAACTTTGTATATTCCGATCCTGACTTTATATATTCAAGTTTTGACTTTATATAGTTAAATTTAGTCATCATTGCATAACTTTTTCTTTACCATAGAAATTTAATGACTAAATTCAACTTCCATTCCTGCCAAAGATATTTCTGGCGACTAAATAGAACCTACTTATATCCAAATTCGAGCTATTGAGCTGTCGCCTGCCTGCCTGAATAAGTCACCCTCGCTTCGCTCTTACTTTTTTACCGTTCATTTAATCTTGGCTAGTGGCGGAAAAATTATAAAATGGAAGGAGGATTACACTGAGTATGGCTTTACCAAAACAATTATTGATGGTGAATCGATTATTCATAAAGCTTCAATTGATGATCTGTTTTTCTGTGTTAACCTCATATTTTTTCATACTTCTTCTCAAACCAAGGGGATGCGAGGGTAAAATGAATTGGGAAGCGCTGATCAATGTAATCCGTGTACCAGGAAATCATGCATTGACAGAAGTTCCCCTTTGCTTGTAATGCAAAGTGTGATTAAATGCGTGATTTTTTAACACGTTATGGAGCACATGCATCGAAGCTTCTCAGCTGTGCTTGTGCTAAGAAAAGGAAACATTTTAAAAATAACGTAACACGATTGTCAATGTAACCTTTTGTAAGTAGTGCCTGGAGGATTCAGTGTGTAGAAACTCTACAGACAGCGTGTGTATCAACTTGTGGATTTTTCTGTGAGTATTTGGTGGCAGCGTCACAAAGTTGGTTCCTCAAGACGGCGTTAGCCGCGGAGCTCAGCTCAGAGCGAAATGAGATGAATGGGAGGGGAGATGATGACGTGACTCCCCCACCCGCCTTAACTGTCAATCCCCCACAAACACAGCCTCTCGGAATTTGCATAAGCACACCCCTTAACCTGCAATTTTAACTTAGATACAAAGTGATCAAAACTCTCGTTCATATCCTACGTCCTCTCATTAAACTTGTATTTCGCATTAGCCGTGGGCATAACAAACGCCAGCGGCAGCCTGTCTATGAACTTAATTTAAAGTTTAGGTTTACACCGTGCTTTGTTTCCGAAGTAGCAGCACTCATTAACATGGCTATAAATGTCACTCGCTCACTTCTTATTGTTTCGCTGTCTTCTCAATTATATAATGCATGTTTTCTTCAGCGCTTTTTGGAGCTCTTCCTGGTTTTCTACGTACTGTGCTGACAGTCAGTTCACGTGATTACGTGGGAGGCGTGATGATGTCACACGAAACTCCGCCCCCCACGGCTTTTGAGCTCAACTCCATTACAGTAAATGGGGAAAAATAGCTTCCAGTTATGACCATTACGCGTAGAATTTCGAAATGAAACCTGCCCAACTTTTGTAAGGAAGCTGTAAGGAATGAACCTGCCAAATTTCAGCCTTCTACCTACACGGGAAGTTGGAGAATTAGTGATGAGTCCGTCAGTCAGTCAGTCAGTCAGTGAGGGCTTTGCCTTTTATTAGTATAGATTTAGATTTTGTCCTTATGTCCATCATCTTAAATATATGCATGGGTTTCCAACTGGTATGCACTATCATTGGCTCTAATCAGATCATGTGACTTGACTAACCTATCAAGCCTGTGCAGCTACTACTGGTGACATAAGATGTGCAGGGAACAAATAATTGTGCTGAGGTGGGTGGCGAGACAGAGGATGAAGATGAGATTTTCTCTTCTAAGTCTGACAGCCAGTAAAAAAGAAACTGAAACGTTCAACATCTTTCAATTATGATAGTATGGAAAATGAAAATTACACGACATGACTAAAGCCAACCCCACTTTCTGCAACTTACTCCTTATGCTAAGTCAAAATTGTGATTAAACCTGACCGCAAAACCACTTTGGATAACCATGCTAAAACAAAAAAACACCAGAGTTGTGTTTGAATCGCTCGGCAAACCAAAGCAATTTCATCATTCATGATCAAGGAAGACTCAGAGGAGGACAAAATTGCTGTAGTTGAATTAACAGCTACTTATCATGGTGTGCGACATGGTCACAGCTACGTGTCCACTAACTGCAGGGACAAGGTCAGTGTGAAAATATTCAACCAAGATGTCCTTGTGATGATGCGGCTTCTGCTCCATGCTCCCATCCGCTGTTCGGGAGCTCTTGAACCCAACACTGTCGGTAATGTTAGCGATGAGCTAGACAGTGAGGCAATAACACTGGAGCAAGGGGATGGTGTAAAAGTGCAAAGTGCTTTTATTTAAAAATCCAACAAAACAAAAACAAAGTGTTCAATTAAATAGTGCAGTGATTCAAAGTTCTTCAAATAAATAATCCAATAAAACCAGAAGTGAAAAAGTGGAGGTTTAAAACAAAATAGAAAAAACATAATCCTTTAATAAACGAAGTTAAAACGTTGCTGGAAGGAGTCTTAAAACAATGACAAGCCCGGTGCTTCTTCTACATTAGCGTCTCACCTGCTTCTCCCGTTTGGGCCCTGCAGCAGGCGAGATGCTCTCTCTGCAGCTGTCCTTTCTTTCCTCAGGTCTGGAGGCCTCCCGATCCTGGCTTCGGTCTGGCACTCATCCCAGGCCCGAGACTTGGAGTCCTTGATAACCAGGACGCTCACACCAAGGACTTCTCCACGAAGTCTTACGCAGCCAGTCGCCCTTCACTGGTCACTCCCGCTACTCGATCACTCGGCAGGAGCGACCACTACTACATCTCCAGGGTATTAGCCTAACAGCCAGCCTTCCATACAGCTACCTGCGAGCATTCACTCGTGCGCTCACCCGCACCGGCTCCCTCTCCTACATCCTGCTTTCTCCAGCCACCTCCGTCTTTCTTTCTCTCCATTTTCTTCATGTTCTCCCCTTCTAGCCGAATCGCGCTTCTATATATTGAGAGGACATAGCAGCTACTGCACATTAGCAGCTCCAGGAACAATCACGGATGTGGGCGCTCCCTCACTTGTGCACTTAGGTAAGAAGCGCCCACACCGCAGATCGCCCTGAGACCCACTACAGCCACCATGCCCCCTCACTAAGCCGCAAGCGTGGTGATTATTTAAAAAAACTGTCCTTTGCTGAGAGAGCTGTGGACCCGTAACACCACAGTCCTGTGGCAGAAGTAAGAGTGAGGCCTTAGTCGAGAATGTGTTGGCACCATTTAGCCAAGAGAGATTAGCAGTGGAGTTGTAGAAAACGCAGTTGCAGCGTGTTCTGATGCATCCAATTCTGGCCACAGAAAATTGTTCCCATACACAGTCCAGTATTTCTGTGCATCCAAGAGTGTAAAGTATGGATATACTAGATATGTGCGACAATCCTGACAAATGTAGTGAAGCCACATTCAAACAGATAGCGTCCGTCACTGAAAACAAGCAGATTAGCTCCTAAGGTGCAGACAACGCATCCGTTAATTATGCTCGACACAACTCAGTTTTTCAGAAACTCAAACAAGTTAACCCACATATTCTGAAGGACAATTGCAAGAGTCACATCATTAATAACACTGTGAAAAGAGCTCATCACGGCTTTAGCTCTGCAGGCCTTTGTGCTCAAGGTGTTTATAGTGAAATCAGTTCTTCTGCTAAAAAAAGTGGAAACACTGAAGGAGTTCTGTGAATTCACATCTACAAAACACAAGGAGACTCTAAGGCACGTCCCCACACACTGACTGTCTTTGCTGCCAGCGATCCAGAGCATTTTAGAGTGTTGTCCTATTTTACTAATATAGTTTGGAGAGGATGACTGTATTGTCTGGACATTTGTGTGTGGCATTCCTGATTCAAGAAATGTGGACCCTACCGTTGCTGAATGCATGCTGGCATTCGTGCAGAATGTGAAGTAAGAATTCGATTCTTCCATTAGGAAGCTAGAGAGAGAGACAGTGCTACTGTGATGGACGTTTACTCAGTGATGACCCGTTTGCACAGTCAGCTGATCGCAAGGCGAACTGACAAAGTCTATGGTAGCAAAGCAAACCAAATCTTGAGAGGCCTTTTACCCCAGCAACAGGAGCAGCTCAGAAGCCTGGTAGACATGCCTTTTGAGAAAGCAGTACTATAACTGGAGGAATGTCATTTTGCTTGACTTTCACTACATTCATAATGGCTAAGACGGTACAACACTCTAGTACTACTATAACTGGAGGATCAATTTGACTTCAATGACCAGGTTATTGCACACATTGGCTGTCTCAGCCTTGATGAAGGACAACCACTCCAGTGGCCTGAGCTGGATCATGTAGTGGATGTAGATGAAGACAAGCTGTATGGTGATGTAGTCACCCTGAATGAAGTATTTGACACCATTCCTAAACACTTTACCCCAGACAGAAAAATTAGCGTATTTTTTCAGCAAGGCATCTGAATCCACTGAGCTGTTGAAAGCAGTTGCTTTTGTGTTTTTCCATACCAGTCAGCGGTGCCAATGCAGAGCGAGTGTTCAGCCACATGGAGGATGTTTGGTCTGACAAACGAAACAGACGGTCGGTTGTAATGGTGAAGTCTGAGCTTTAAGTCACACAGTGGCGTAGGAAGGCGGGTGAGGCCCACACCGGGTACCAGCTCTGAGGGGGTGACAAAAAATGACCGGTTTCCTAAGCTCCTTTTTTTATTTCAAAACATCCCAATATACATTAATAAATCGTTCTTTAAGCAATTAGATTCAACAATAACCTCATTTATTTGGAATTCTAAACATCCACGCATCAAAAGAGCGACCCTACAAAGACAAAAGGAAGAAGGCGGCATGGCTCTACCTAACTTCCAGTTTTATTACTGGGCGGCAAATATACAGGCGATAAGAACCTGGACACAAATAGAAGAACATACACAGGCTTGGACCGCAATAGAAGTCAAATCCTGCAGTACTTCTTTGTATTCCCTGCTCTGCGCTCCAATAAACACACGTTATCGGCAATACACTAATAACCCAATTGTGCTCCACTCACTCAGAATATGAACCAATGTAGAAAGCATTTTAAGATGGAGAAGCTTCTATCTGTGGCACCTCTGCAAGAGAACCACCTCTCTCAACCTTCACAAACATACGCAGTTTTTAATATCTGGAAAAAATTTGGGATTAACTTGCTTAGAGATCTTTATATAGACAACGTCTTTGCATCCTATGAACAATTACATTCCAAATTTAACATTCCAGCTACAAATTTCTTTCACTATCTTCAAATTAGGAACTTTGTTAAACAGAACCTTCCAGATTTTCCTCATCTTGCACCCTCATCCACGCTGGAAAAAATATTGCTCAATTTTAAGGAATTAGACTCCATCTCTACAATATATAAAATCATTTTACAGTCCCTCCCTTTCAAAGATCCAAGAGGACACTGGGAAAAAGATCTCTCAATTAATATATCAGAAAAGGAGTGTAAAGTAGCAATGCAGAGAATTCACTCGAGCTCCATATGCGCAAAGCATACAATTATACAACTCAAAATGATATATCGAGCACATCTGTCTCGACTAAAACTCTCCAAAATATTTCCAGGGCGAGAGCCAACCTGCGAACGCTGCAGTCAAGTCCCAGCCTCACTGGGTCACATGTTCTGGGCCTGCACCAAATTAACATTATTCTGGACAAACATTTTTAATGATCTCTCAGACAGCCTTGGACTCACAATCCCTCCTAACCCATTAACAGCTGTGTCTGGGGGTCTTCCAGAGGGGCTTAAAGTGGAGAAGGACAAACAAACTGGGATTACATTCACGACACTCTTGGCACGCAGACTCATTCTGATAAACTGGAAAAACTCAAACTCTCCTCTCTTAAGTCAGTCGGAAACCGATGTGTTATATTATTTGAAATTGGAAAAAATCAAATACTCAGTTAGAGGATCTGTACAGACTTTTTTCAAAACATGGCAGGATCTAATCAGTAATATTTTAAAATAAGTTTATAAAGCACACAGAATTTATTAATTTAGGTATGTTTACAAGCCTTACATTTTACACCGTCTGGCTTGCTCTCTCTCTCAGGGGTGGGGATCGATTTGTTCTTAGCATAATTCTTTTTTTTTGTAAAAACTTGATTGCTATGTATTGATTGTAATAAAATTAATAAATAAAAATTAAAAAAAAAAAAAAATGACCGGTTTTGTATTAATGCGCCTTTTTGTTACAAAAAATAACATGTCAAATAATTTACATGGGCTTTAACAATCCCTAATTGCAGCAAATTGCGGGTGAACGATGTGATGCTGTAATGATTTAGTATTATGGTGTGGTGTTCTGTCTCGTTTCTTTTGAACTGCGCTGGCGCTCAAGTAAACAAACAACCAGTCCTGTGACTCATTGTCTCATCCCTGCCACAAATATATCATCGCCCCAAGTCGTTCTGTGCAACAAGATGATAATGATGATAATAATATAGTCAGCGCAAAACGTTTTAGACAGTGGAGTGGGTAGGTAACGTTTACTTTAGGATCGTTCTACGAGCGAACGGACAATATCTCCCTCCCCATCCCACTATCTTAAGGCCCCTATATATACGAGCTGGGACACACGATGAAATCATTTGTCACAATTCTGGTTAATTGGCGATTTGGTGTAATTTTTGGTGACAAATTAGAGGCCAATTTCAATAAGAAATCGATACACGTTGCGAAGGCATGGAATGTATATCAGATCGGTTTGCAGTCCTAGAGCCCAGCTATCTGAACGAAACCACGGAAACTGAACTTCCCAGGTTTGTACAAAGTTTGGTTGAAAATTACAATGAGCTTTCTGCAGATGGTATCCTTACAGAAATTTCACGCCTAAGAAGATTTCTAAAAGCCGCCAAAGTTCCAAAAGAAGAGTCTCTTGGTTGGACTTCCTTAAGATTCTTAAGAGTTTGTGGTTGAATATGAACTTTTAGACTCTGTTCCTAATCTCACTTTAGCATTAAGATTTTTCTTAACTTTATGTGTTTCTGTTGCATCATGTGAGAGGAGTTTTCGAAACTCAAACTAAGTAAGAATCATCTCAGATCCACTATGAACCAAGCACGACTCTCTAGCTTAGCCATTTTGTCAATTGAACACAGTGTAGCTGAAGGTATCGATTTTGATGACGCAATTTCAAAATTTGAGAAGAAGAGATTCTAAGTATCATGTTAAAGTACAGCTTGTTGGATTAGAGCCTAGAAAACAAAACTTGTAAACAATTGAGTTTAATTTAATTAATAAAGTTATGCACTAGGTACTATCACTATGAAAAAACATTTCTCACATTGTACATTAAACTGGCTTATTAATAAAAAGGCATTTTACTTTTTTATTCATAAAAAATTGTTTACTAAATAATTAACATTATACCCTCTTTACTTAACCAACTGAATAAAAAAAAAATGCTTTCTCAATAAATTTCATTTTATATTTTGGTGGACATGGGGGTGACAAGTTTAAACTCCGCATTGAGTGCCACCAGACCTTGTTACGCCACTGAAGTCAGACTGAACTTTAAACTGTCATGCGCTGAGTTCAAGTCATTTATTGATGAACCTGGGACTGCTGATGGCAAAGGGGAATGCCAAATATAAATGGAAAATTAAGTAAAATAATAGGTTTGCTATCTTTTAAGCCAAAGGCAGTTTCAGTCTGATTGTGACATACACAGCATATAAAATGAATTGTGCTCTAATGACTAGATTATGTCGAAATATAGTAATGGCATCCCCTTACCGACTTGTTTAGCCAAGGGGACGCGAGCAAGACAAGCAAAGCACACAGGAGTATCAAAGCAATCAGGTAAGCAGCTGTGGTTTTCCTCATGAAGATATTTAAAATACTCAGAGCTATGCACAATACTACTTCACAAAGCCTTCTCTAATTCTATGACGCCAGGTCATGGTCAGTACAGCCTTGTGCATTTTTTTTTGGTCAGACATTGTTGGCAGCCCTACTACGGTGCATCCTGCCTTTGTCCAGACACGATCCGCTGTGACCTGCCCGTTGTCCGCACGCTAACTGATGTAGCCACAGATTTGTAGGAAGGCCAGCTGGGCGCTCCCGGTACAGCCCCCTAACCCCCAACGCTGCGTATATCCATTCTCGGTTCATAAAGCGTAGGGACATATTTTATATGTGTACAGATCTTTTATTTTAAACCCAGTACAGTTCACGGCAGTAAATGTCCCCCCTGTAATGCTACTGCTATAACATCAAGCCTGCCCTGCGTTGCGAGTGCCGGGGGTTTGGGCGGAGACACAACCAATCATCTTCTAACACAACCAATCAACTTGTATAAAATGCTTGTCAATCACGTGCAGCCACCAATGCGAGTCTGCGAAAGATGGCTCCTCTCCATCGGGTCCGCGGCTTTTTTTTTTTGTAAATAGACAGCGGCAGCCTGAGCTGCGATTGGCTGTTCGGCCAGTGTCGTCACCGCGTTGTTACGCTTTCATTCACAATGCACGCTATTGACACCCCCTGCCCCGCTCAGCCTGCAGCCCTGTAACGTACAGTCGCTTGCGGACTCGCCGAGGGAAAAAAAAACCATATCTCGAGAAAAAAAACTCGCGTGTCATCAAGCCCTGACGCCTGTCCCGTCATGTGCCCACGTCTCGAGTGACAGGCAGTGCAGCCCAGGAACTGTCGTCGTGTAGCCACGTTCGCGGAGCGCCCGCTTCGCCAGGTGTGTGTGTGTGTGCCAGCCACTCTCCAGACAAACCGCTCCGTATCCGGTCGCCGACTTCTCGAGGAAAGATGGATTTTAAACAGCTGGTGGAAATCGCGGAGAAATGGTGCTCCGGCATCCCCTTCGACCTCATCGCGGCGGAGGAGACCGACGAGAGACGGCTGGATTTCTACGCAGATCCCGGCCTCTCCTTCTACGTCCTCTGTCCCGACATGAACGGAGGAGCGGAGAATTTTGTAAGTGTCGCCTTGGTCGTCGTCATCTGTGGTTGGGTTATCAGCGGTGGGATTGTAGGGGGGCGCCGTCGTTTTTCGGGCGCCAGAACCTCTCCAAACCCCCCAGGTGACATCGCGTCACGTGCGTTCCTTCCTCTGGCGGCTGGGAGGCCTGACTTGAGTCAGGCCGCTGCTTGTTGGGCGCATAGACGATTCTGGAAGAGGAGGAATCCTAACCGAGCCTGGCACGCTGGTGTCAGGTTACTGATTGGCATTTGGTAATGCGTGATAAGAGGGACTGTACGCGTGTAGGTGATGTGATAATGACGTCATGTATGCAAACATCGCTGACGTTAATATATTGGAATAACGCAGGCGATAACAGACGATGGCGAACAGACTGTGTCGCGATATGTGCGCATGTAACCGCCCTAACATGGAGACGAGGCAGATTGGATGGACGTATGGATGGATGGTGGGGAGGCGGGGCTTTACTTAGTAGAATGGGCCAAGTCCTCAGAGAACTGGACCTGAACTTAATGGACTTAATGTGAATTTCTCCTTTGGATTAATAAAGTATCAATCTATCTCCTCTTGAACTTCAATCCACAAGGCTGCAGAGTCATTCGTCTCTACTGGCTCACCAGATCAGTGGGTGTCAAATTCAGTAAGGGGGGGCAGTCATCTTGGCTGCAGGTTCTAATTTAACTTTGTTTCGCGATCCCTTGATCTCATTGTTCAATTAGCTCCAATTTGTGTCTTATTCTGTGTTAGTGGGGTGTTGTACCATGTTAGTCACTATGGGTGCAATGAGAGCTCAAGCAGAATGACACCTTTTACTGACTAACTGAACAGATTACAATATGTAAGCTTTCAAGGCAACTTGGGCCCCTCCTTCAGGCAAGTGGGTTTGAACAGATTTGGTGTGTAAGTTTAACTTTTACAAGAAATAGAGAAATGTCACTCATTGTAACTGCTCTGCTCTGTTGTCCTTTTCCTTGTAATTTTCCTTTCTTCTGTAGAGTTTGCATCATTAAGTGTTAAGTTTATAATTAATGACCAAGTAGACCCGGGGACAATCGATAATCAATTCAGTTCAACTCTGGCTTATTAGCCCAAGAGGCAAATTCTTGGTTTGTCATCAGGAAGGACATCACGTTTAAAACACAGCTTGGCCATCGCACATAACTTTGTAGAAATAAGTAAAGTATAGAAGTGAACATGATACATATACAAAAATTAAACCAACTTTAAGATTCGACTAGTAACTAACAAGAATGATATCTGTTCAGCCCATAAGTTAAGCTAGTGAATGTTTATCAACATATGAGTGAAATATAAAATTAAGAAATATGTTACTACTGTTAGGAAAAGCTTCTTATATCAATGTCTATTATTTGCTTAAGAAGCATTTTAGTACTGGAACTGAGGTCCTAAAGCTGCTATCCATACAGAAGTCCTGCTCCATCACTACTCCAGTGTTGTCTTGGCTGAATTGTCGTATCGTTCTGGTGGCATCCACTCTGGAGCAGGTTTTCTTCAAGGACCTCTCTGTGTTTGGCTGCACTCCTCCTTCCTTCTGTTCTCAACAGTCTCCCAGCACCCCCATAATGGCCACCACTATGCTTCACCGTAGGGATGGGGTGGGTATTGGGCAGAAGATGAGCAGGGCCTGGTCCAAACAGGAGGCACTTGGGCATAACGTGGAGTGCCACAGCACAGGGTCTGAGTATGAGAGATTTTAATTTTCAATATATTTTGTAACCTTTCTGAAGCCATGTTATCACTTTGTCCTAATGGGTTATTCAGTGCAAAGATATGGACAGTATTGGCACATGTATCCATTTAAAATGAAATCTACAACACAATGAAGTGTGCAGAAAGTGAAGGGGTCTGGGTATTTTCTAAATCCACTGTAAATGAAATGAAAATGTAGTAGTGAACATAATTGTTATGATATCAGATGTCAAGAATGGGATTTGTTCAGCTCATAAGTGGAGCCGCTGGATGTTTGTCAAAGTTAAACACATTTAGAAGATTCCTAAACTCTTGGATGAAGGAGTATTTGAACCGTTTGCTTTTTTTATCCTCAGAAAGCTGAGCCTCAGACCCGATGGCAGCACCTGCAATTGTGGATTTAGTGGGCGAGTTCGGTCTGAGAGAAAGCTGCCAGCCTAGCACAATACTTGCTTGTTAGAATTGACTGTTGGCACTTTATTTTATTGCTCCATTTTATATTGTGATATAATGTACTGTATTCTGTTTTTGTTGGTGATGCTGCAGCCCCTCCAGAGTCAGACCCACTAGAATGCTAAGCAATAAAGAACTAGCCAGCCTGGTCAAGTGCAAATCGTGGCCTACTGATCTAGCGCTTAAATCTAAGTGCCAAAGTGTCACCTCACTGAAATAACTTTAGCACATTGGAACTGCAGTCCTAATTCCTGTGATGTCACTCATGACATGCTCACTCAAGGGGATCATTCTTGACCCACCCATTTCAATGGTGTACTAATATAAAGCATTCTACTTTTCATTCTAACAGATGGCACATACAGCCGACACTATAACCTAATAAAGAAAATGTCAAGTAGGAAAAAAAATGAAATAAAATGCTGATAGAGGAAGTTGTAATCCTATTGGAGCCCACTGACCTGTTACACAGAGGCAGGTAGTTGATAGTCAGTCAGACCACAGGGCTCTCTCATGTTCAAGTCCTGAGAAGCCAACATGCCCTCCCTCTTTAGAGCTGTTCATGGAATTTGTAATTTAGTTTCTACAGAATATTCACCAGACTCAAGTGAGATTAGTATATTTTTGTTATTAGGGAATTAGGACACATCACGTGAAGACCTAAGTATGTTTGCTGCTCCTTGAGTGAAAGTCCAGGTTTGATTTCCATTTATTTGTTTTCCTGGCTGTCTGTGGTATTCTTGAAAGTATTTGCCAAGACCACAGTTCAGATGTGTCAGTCCTCTTCCTATCTTGCTTCTTCAAAGTCCAATGTTCACATCCATACAGTACCATGGAAAAAAAAGCATCATCTGACCAACCCAGGTCTTTGCCTTCATAGCTGTGTCTCTAGATGTGAGAATCTTTGTTAGGTTTTTCAATTCAGCTCTTCCCAGAGATCACCTCAAGAAAATATCTTGACTGCCGGATCCTTCCCTGTTAGTTTCTGTCTTGGAGGATCAATCCTCATCTAGCATTTTCACCTCTTCACCGTCATCTCCAAAATTGGCTATCATGGGGGTTGTCATCAGTTTAGTCTTCTAGGCATTTAGTCTCAGTGCCATCTTCTCGCTTTACTCTCATTTTAAGGGTGTGTAAGTCCTCTTCATTTTCAGCTGTCAGTGTGGTATCCTCCGCATGGTGAAGGTCGTTGATGTTTCTTCCAGTAATTTTAAATCCACTTTTCCAGCCCAGCTTCTCTCATTCTGTGCTCGGCATACAAATTGAAGGGATTTGGCACCCGTATGCAGCCTTGCCTAACTGCTTTACCAAGTTGGAATCGGACATTTTCTCCATCCTCAGTCCAAATATTGTAATATATCCCGGTGTGTGGGCTCTGTATGAGGACAATGAGATGATCAGGTGTATACACTTTTCTGAGGATATTCTATAGTTTGATATTAAATAGTATGATTATAATAATAATACTAGGGGCAAACTATCCCCCCACGCCTTTGGCACCCAACCCCCAGTTGTGGTCTGAATATTAGTAAAATCTGTAAAGGTACAAAAGAAAAATGATTATTTAATGGAGTCAAAAATCACGAGATTCTATAAATATGTAAAAGAAAAATTAATTATTATTTAACAAAGTAAAAATCATGAAATGAGAATAAAATATTTCCTCTCTTACTGATTGGAGTATTCCTGTTAAACTGAGGTCCACTATTTGATATGAGTATTCATAAGAGACTAAATGAACGATCCATTCATTTTAACTGACATTTTTATAGAAAGAAAAACTTTAAAACTCATTTAAATAACAGGAAACATCACGTGAAGACTAAAGTGGTATGCAATGGGTCATCGTAACTCGACCTTCTGCTGACTAAATCACCGAAATACAAACATTGGTGTTATGAAGAGATCTTTTTTTTTATATAGCTTGAGTAAATTTCTTTCACGGGAACAATCAAAAATAAAAAATATGACTTTCTTGATATTTTAGTTTATAATTTAAAAATGGCATAAGAATCTGAAAAATCAAACAGCATCCCATTAAAGTTGGATAAATTCTGAAAAGAATGATACCAAACGTATATATGTAGGTTTTAAAATAAGCTCGATTTAAAGTGTGACATAAAAAGTCACATAAAATTGTTGCACAAAATCTTTGCACTTTTATGTTTAGGATTTTATATATATATATATATATATATATATATATATATATATATATATATATAAAATAGAGAGAATTAAACATCACCATTTCACAAGAAACCACAAACCTCTAGCTTTCAGCACATCACCAAAAAGTATATTAATTAATCATTTTCTATAAATGATTGGAATACCGGGACTTCTTGTCCCTATCTGAAAAGGGAAGGGTGATCACCTGGATTGTGGCAACTACATGGGATTAACACTGCTCTCAGTGCCGGGTAAGGTCCTTGCTGGCGTTGTCTTCAATAGGATCTGTGATCATTTGCTCACCTACCAGTAATCAGTGCATTCTGGTCTACCATCAACTTCATCCTGGCACTGAGGGTTCTCATTGAGCACACACGCGAATATTGAGAGAGTTTCATTGTAGCCTTTGTTGATTCTCGTAAAGTGTTTGACTCTGTTGATCGAGCTGCCCTGTTGGACATCCTGAGACTTCGCAGGATTCCCCCAAAGCTGCTGGATATCATGGCCGGCCTGTACACTGGTAGTTTGTGTGCTATGCAGAGTAGATGCAGACCCTCTGCGTTTTTCCCAGTTGATTCTGGGGTCTGTCAGCAGTGTGTTCTGCTCCTACTCCGTTCAGTGCTTGCATGGGCAAGGTCGTGGGGTCCAGCGGCTGTGGGGCATCTGTTGGTGAAGAAAGAATCACGGATCTTGACTTTGCTGACAATGCTGTGATCTTCATAGAGTCCATGGAGGCTCAGTTCGGGGTCTCGAGAGACTGAGTGAGGGGTCTGAGTGTCTGGGCTTGCAAGGGTCCTGATAAACGCCAAGATCCAGGCCTATAATGACCTCTTGGGCACGGCCATCAGCAGTGTGTCTGTCTGCAGAGAGAATGTCGACCTCATCGAGAGGTTTACTTACTTGGGCAGTGACATTCATGTCTCTGGTGACTCTTCCTATGAAGTCAGTAGATGGATTGGGGGGGGTGGTCACAAGGTCGCTGGAAAGGGGTGCGTGGCGCTCCCAATAACTATGCAAAACGACGAAGGTCCAAGTCTTTAGAGTCCTGGTGCTTCCTGTTTTTCCAAATGGTTGCAAGACATGGACACTATCCAGTGACCTGAGACGAAGACTCTTCGGAGAATCTTTGGATGCCACTGGTTTGACTTTGTTTTGCTCATACAGTCCTTAATGAGGCACATCGCCTGCATTGTAAAAGAGCGTCCGTCAGCTACAGCACTGTATGGCACGATTCGCCAAGGTGATCCAACTCGCAGGGTTCTCATTGTTGACCAAAGGGATGCCCACGTAATAACTGGCTGTGGCAGATATGAGGTAATTTCTGGAGGGTGGGACTGAACCGCGTGTCTGCCTGGGGGATTGCCAACCGGAATCCAGAACCATTTCATTCATGCTGTACCAAGGCATGCTCACTGACCTGTACAATAGTACAAAAATAGCAAAAAAAGGCCCAAATGAGGCATAAGGATGTGCCTTAAAAACCACCCAAGACAAATAATCACATCCACGCTCAGAATCCAAAAAAACAAGCAATAATCTACAAGAACAATCAATACAGTACTTGCATCTACAATCTTTTCTTTAAAAGGTTCAGTAACCCTCTGGTGGATTCATCTCCTTGACCTCCAAATAAAGGCCGACTGTAGTCCAACATTAGTGACCCCCATCTTTTGGGGTTTCACACACAAAATACAAGAAATAGATTCAAGGACCTTGAATACAGAATACATAAATACTAAATAATAAATAAACATGATAATATTAACAGAAATAAACAGGAGCTGGGTAAGCCTGGCTGTAACATAACACAGGCACATTCAGGTTGTCTTGGGCTGATTTCATGCACTAATGGAGATTTCTTTCTTTTTATTTCTCTCCCTTTCAAGCACGTGTGGAGTGAAAGTGAGGACTGCCTACCTTTTCTTCAACATGCTCAGGACTACATCTCCTCATGTGGGAAGAAGACACTGCCTGAAATCCTAGACAAGGTCTTCAAATCCTTTAGGCCGGTGAGTTTGGATTGACGCTGACCCTCTGAGATCAGAAATGTCTGCCTAGCCTAACTTTTATTTGCATAACATAATATGGTGGGCCAATAGGACAAATGTCAACTGCTGTTTCCTACTGGCATTTAAAATATCTTTTTTTTTTTTCTTCCATATTTTACTTAACCCCATGTAGTTTGTAGTGATGACTGAGAAAATGTTTTAAACTAATGTTTTCATGCAGAGCAGAGATGACTAACTTTCTGATGGAATTGGTGTCTTTAGTGACCGACGCCAGATAACAGTAAACAAGATCAAAAACAGAAATCTCCCGTTACTTGTGTCACATATTCCCCATGTGAAGCCATTCACTTATATGCTCACAATATCTCAAACAAATGTATTTTTACCAAAATATTTTTAAATAAACCACATTGAGAAAACACTCTTGTGAACAAATATGGAACACACTCAAACACGAACAGGCATTTGAAATATAGACCGGCCTCCCTCCCTCCTTTATTCATTTGTCACAAGCTTATTCATTGGCTACCATTGCTGTTCACGTGATGTTAGCAAAAATAAAAAAACTAAAGATTAAAAGCAAGCAAAAACAATATGAGGAAGAGAGTACACCTCAGACTTGCAGAATGTCAGTTCACCAGCATAATTTCACAGACTGCTGCTAAATAATCATGAGGTGCACCAGTCATGGATATGAATTTAAACATGATGACAGGAGCCAAATGCTCGTTTGTGTCTGAGCGCATTTCATTTTCATTCACACGAGTGTATTCCCGAAGTAAGAACATTAGAACACTCTAGACGAGAACAGGCCATTCAGCCCAACAAAGCTCACCAGTCCTATCCACTTACTTCTTCCAAGAAAACATCAAGTCGAGTTTTGAAAGTTCCTAACGTCTTACTGTCCACCACACTACTTGGTCGCTTCTTCCAAGTGTCTATCGTTCTGTGTGTAAAGAAAAACTTCCTAATGTTTGTGTGAAATTTACCAACTGTGCCCCGATGTTCTTGATGAACTTATTTTAAAGTCACCGTCTCGATCCACTGGACTAATTCACTTCATGATCTTAAACACTTCAGTCAGGTCTCCTCTTAATCTTCTTTTGCTTAAACTGTATAAGCTCAGCTCTTTTAATCTTTCCTCATAACTCATCCCCTGTAGCTCTGGAATCGGCGTAGTCGCTCTTCTCTGGATCTTTTCTTGTGCTGTTATGTCCTTTTTGTAGCCTGGAGACCAAAACTGCACACATGACTCCAGATGAGGCCTCACTAATGTGTTATAAAGCTTGAGCAGAACCTCCTGTGACTTGTACTCCACACATCAAGGCGCTATATAACCTGACATTCTGTTAGCCTTCTTAATGGCTTCTGAACTCTGTCGGGAAGCCAATAGCTTAGAGTCCACTACAACTCCTAAATCCTTCTCATAAGGTGGACTCTTGATTTTCAGACCACCCATTGTGTATTCAAACCTCACATTTTTACTTCCTATGTGTAATTCTTTACATTTACTGACATTAAATTTCTTCTGCCACAAATCTGCCCAAGCCTGCATGCTGTTCAGGTCTTTCTGTAATGATATAACGGATTCCAAATTTTCTACTAATCCACCTATCTTGGTATCATCTGCCAACTTAACCAGCTTGTTCCTTATATTCCTATCTAAATCATTTCTATATATTAAAAATAGCAGCAGCCCTAGCACTGACCCCTGCTGGTCACCACTCTTAACATCAGCCAGTTCTGATGAGGTTCCTCACACCATCACCCTCTGTTTCCTGTGTCTGAGCCAGTTCTGCACCCATCTAAAAACATCACCCTGAACTGCCACTTCTTTTAATTTGATGCCCGCTCTCTCATGTGGCACCTTATCAAATGCTTTCTGAAAGTCCAGATAAATAATCTCATCTGCTCCACTCTGGTCGTATCCTTTTGTTGCCTCCTCATAGAATTCCAGCCTGTTAGTAAAACACGACCTCCCTCTTCTGAGCCCACGCTGACTGTTCCTAATAACTCCTGTCCTTGCCAGTTGTTGCTCAGTCTTATCCTTAATAATACCATCCATTCATTTTTTTGTGATGCATGTTAAGTTTACTGGCCTATAGTTGCTTCGATATGCCCTGTCACCCTTTTTATATAATGGGATGATATTTGCTATTTTCCAGTCCTTCAAAATCTCTCCTGTGCGCAGTGAATTGGTTTATTTAACGATTTTTTAGTAAAAATTCATGCATTTGAGAAATTGTGAGCATATGACTGGATGAGCTGACTTGTGCATTATACGACATGAGTAACATATATATTTTTTTTTTCATAAAGATTTTGGGATTGCTTGCTATTTTCCGGTGTTAGCCATCATAGACGTCTATCAGAAACTTTGTTCTGCATGAAAATATGATGCAAACATTTTTCTTGGCCTTCAGTACAAAGTACATCGGGTTTTTTTAATATATTTAAACAAATTCATTTTTGGATGGAGAATCCCTTTAAATGCACCTTTGTTAATTTCATGGAAGGTGCATGGAGCTGCGCCACCGTGGCACTTGGCCAGAACGTTTTGTATTGTTTTAGCTCACAGCCACTAACAACTAGCTTTGTGAGATTTGAGACTTCATCCTTCCTTGCTGGTTTGTTTCTTGTGCAGATCTTGGGGCTTCCTGACTTAGATGAAGATGCCTTTGAAGAATACCACGCAGATGTGGAAGAGGAGGAAGCAGAAGCTGACCACCCACAAATGGGAGTTAGCCAGCAGTAACGCAGTGGACAGAGTGGGGTTGGGAAAGGGTTGGTGGGTTTACTCGGTGAAGAGTTTTCTTTGATCATGCCACATTGGAGGGGACCTCGCTTTCTGCAAGTGTCGCTTTTATTGCTACACAGTAATGCTTACAATGTCAAATAGATGAATAATCCCATAAACGGAGAAAAGTTTCAAAAATGTGCAAGTGTGGCTAGATCTTATTTGGGATATTTATCATTTACCTCTTCAAGAAATCGAAAGATCAGGGCACAATTCAAAATCACCATGATTGGTTGGCTCTGTTCATGCTTGTGCCGGTGTCTTTTAACTGTCAATTCCAGAAGCAGTTTCTAAAGGGCAGTGATTAATATTTCACAACCGATAATGTATGGTTTCACTTTTATTTCTGCGGGACCTTCCTTATGCATCCATATTCAAGTGTAGAGTTTAATTATATATATATATTTGCCATGTTGAAAAATGTGCCTGCTCATAAGAAACTGTCTGCGTTTTTGGATTTCTTTTTGTTGGAATGTGTCCCACTGATGCCCGCGTAGTAACGGTGTAATGAGGAAGCATGTGTTTAAGTTGTATTCAGTAAACTGACTTGATGGACTCTTTGTCAACACAGAGAAGTGATGTTCGCACTAACGGGGGGGGTCATCACTGTGTTTGAAGCTCACAAAAAATGTTCATGTTCTGGTAGATTGGAAGGCATCCCGATTTGTGGCAGTTGGCGCAGTGGTAGCGCTGCTGCTTTGCAGCAAGGAGATTGTGAGTTCGCTTTCCAGGTCCTCCCTGCGTGGAGAGCGCTTTGAGTAGTGAGAAGAGCGATATATAAATGTAAAGATTATTATTAATTACACACTTACAAACGAGCACATAAAGCCCCTGTACCATTCTTTTCCATGAAATATGTATTAATTGTCAAGTAACAACTCCCGATTTTTTAAACTTGCTCTTGATGTGAATGAAAACATAGCCGCCATCTCTAATGCTGAGGATTAGTACAGTACAGTAGGCCACCATTTTCAGTCGGTTTGTGCTTTCATTCGCACTTGCCACTGATTTGTAACCTGCAGTAAGCTCCATCACCGGTCAGCAGCTGAACTTTAGGCTGTATGGTGGGACCTGCTGCTTGTGATTTCCAGAGTCCCAAGTATGACGTCTCGGAGAATATCGCCGAAGGGAAGGAAGGGGATGTGATTCCTCCGCGGAGGCTAATTTCTCAGTCCTCATTTGGAGTGGATTTTTGTGCCGTTATTCTGCATTTCCCAACTCCATGTTGCATTGTATCATTATTAATAACTGTTGGATGTTTAAGCATAAGGTCAACATATTATTGTAAATGCCTGTGGTTTAAACTCTTTAACTTATTTGTGATTTAAAGTATAGTAATATTGCTTCACTGTCATTTTTTTAGTTAAGACTGAGATGTTTTTCTTTCCAATAAGCAGTAAAGCATTATGCATTCTTGCTGATTTCCCATTAATGGACATTTTTCAGTGTAAAGTCCTACCTAAATACACAATCAGGTTGTGAAGGGCCACAGGATCGCAGCTTCTTCTTAACCCGAGACCTTCCTGTGTCTTCTGAACATGAGGTAGATGACATAACTCTGCCTTCCATTTTCTGGTGGTCATTCACTCCACCATTTTCTTTCTGTTTGCCCACTTTATAAGGGGGATTGCTCTCCTTTGGATTAACCAGGTGTTCTTTTTGATATGGCAACACTGTATTTTTATTTTTTTTTTTAATTACTTTAATATGTCCGCTATATAAAACTCACAAGTGCATTACTTGGTGAACCTACGTGGTCCTCTGCCACACAGGTGATGGCCGATTCACAAATGATTGGTTCTTTTTGAGCGACTCTTTTCAGTTAGCCAACAACATTTATTTCTAGAGCATGTTTTCATACAAATGATGTAGATTTACAAAATGAAGAATATAAAAATAAGATTAGGCAATACCAAGTAACAAAGACTAAAGTAGGGACCAATGGCCAGGAGGGCAAAAAAAAAAACCCAAACGAAATTCTGCAGGGACTCTGAGGCCACAAGACCACCTTGCCAGCCCCCACTGGGTATTCTACATCACATCAATGATCACAATCAGTCCTCGGGGTTTTCAGGCTTCACGCGGAAGAATTCAATGATGCTGGTCATGTGGACATGTGACCTTCAGTCCATCAATGTCGGCCCCTGATCAGGTGATGGGGGCGCAGATCACCACCACAGAAAACCAGAAAAAGATCCACAGAGAAAGTAGGGGTTCGTACGGATCGAGGAGAGAATGATAAAAATGATAATTAAAAGCATATACAGAAGATCAGAGTTACACTAAAATGAAGTTCTGAGAAAGCCATGTTGAAATAAAGAGTGTTTAGCAGTTTTTTTTTAAAGTGCTCCACCGTATAAGGCTGGCGTATTTCTATCAGTAGACTGGTATTCCATATTTTAGGTGCATAACAGCAGAAGGTCGCCCGCCTCACCACTTCGTTTAAAGTTTAGCTCTTGGAATTCATTTGAAGGACTGACGTTACAATTTGGAGTGTAAGGCGAGAGGCGTTCTGAGATCAAAGACGGGATGAGTTTATTGAAGGCTTTGTAAACCATAAGCAGCATTTTAAAATCCATTCTAAATGGCACAGGTAACCAGTGTAGTGACGCTCAGACTGGTGTGATGTGCTCGGATTTTCTTTTCCTAGTTAAGATTCTGGCAGCTCCACCCTGCACTCGTAATCGATTGATGTCTTTTTCGGGTGGACCTGAGAGGAGTGCGTTATAGTAATCTAGTCGACTGAAACCAAAAGCGTGAACTCATTTTTCAGCATCTTGCGAAGTTATATGAGGTCTAATTTTTTGTTATATTTTTTTAAGTGAAAAAAATGCTGCCCTAGTGATCTGATTATAATGTAATTTAATAGTTAGGTCAGAGTCAATAATTACCCCTCAGTTCTTTACCTCTGTATTGACTTTTAAGCCTTATGGATCAAGATTATTTCTAGGAATCATTTGGTGGGCCCAAGCGAATCGATTCAGTGGAGTGCAGCACTAGTGCTATGGCGTGCGTGCGTGCGGCGTGATGAGTGTTTTTCATTTTGCAGAAAAAAAGCCGCTCAAAACACACGCAAGTACCGTCAGTCGATTACTTCAAAGTGAATCCTTCCCAACAAGCAAAACTAGCCCACCGATGACTGCCTTGTTCATCATACAGGTACAATCCAGTAACAACTCCCCAGCACATATAAACCTTATGGGAACTGTTTTAAATAAAAGATATAAACTAATATATTTATATCTCTTTGTACATTTAACAAATTCAGTTACAGTCACACAAACCTGAACCTTATCCATCCATTACCCAACCCGCTATATCCTAACTACAGGGTCACGGGGGTCTGCTGGAGCCAATCCCAGCCAACACAGGTGCAAGGCAGGAAACAAACCCCAGGCAGGGTGCCAGCCCACCACAGGGCACACATTAGAGACAAGCTAGAATCACCAATGCACCTAACATGCATGTCTTTGGACTGTGGGAGGAAACCCACACACACACTGGGAGAACATGCAGGGAAGACCTGGGAAGCGAACCCGGGTCTCCTTACTGCGAGGCAGCAGCGCTACCCACTGCGCCACCGTGCCGCCCCAACCTGAACCTTGTGAAATTATTATTCTAAGTTCTACCAGTTATTGCTCATGTGGACCCTGCGTGGTGGCACTCTGGCTGCCCCCAACAAGCCCCATTCACCGACTTTTTCAGGGTCACACTGAATCCATTTCCATTCCCGTCATGTTGATTCTCAGGTAGCCAACAAACCACACTGCCAAGCCCAAAGCCAGAGCCTTGTTAGCATTCAGGACTTTTATTCAGCACTGTGAGGCTAAACGTCTTTAAGAACTGAGACGCTGACTCATTTTCTGATTTTAATAGCACAGTTTACCCCATATTGGAATTGTCATGCATATGCACACCCCTTTAATTTAGCACTCGCCATTTATATGGTATATAAATGATTTGATTTTATACTTGGAATTCCCCCACCAGAAGTGTTCTTGTCCTGTTAACCAGCCTGAATATTTCATTTGACTTCCTTCCAGAGGTAGTTCAGAAGAATTGAGCCAGTAAAGTGAATGCTAAAGCCCATCACTAGTTTATGTGCATGTTTAGCCAAATGGTAGTGTCACAAAAAAGTGGACCAAGAAATCCTAAAAAGGTTTGGGAGAGCCACCCATATGTTATTCCCTGGCTGCAAGAGAGAGTGAGTGTCGTACTGAAGTGCACAGACTGGAGCTCAAAATGGAACTGATGAAGGATGGCAGCTTTAAAGACCAGTAAAGGAAATGATGTCATCTAGGGTGAAACCGGAAGACTCCTCCTCCATAGGCTCAGACCCAGACGTGACGTCATTGAAAGGTCCGGAACCAAAACCGATGTCATCAAAGGGCCTGGAACCGGAAGTGACGTCATCGGGGCCAGGCAGAGTTTCCTGTGAACGATTCAACTAAATGTATGTGCTGGTTAACCCAACCATTCTTTGACATCCAGTATCTAATTCCAGGGTAGGCTCAGGGTGCCAGTCCCTCATCAGGCACCTCTGTGTGCAAAGTAGGAACCCGGCTGCAAACAGAATGCCAACCTTGGTTTAAAGTCACCAAAGTGACCGCACTGATGTGAGGGAAAAGCCACTGAGACGCAGGGAGCACAAGCAGACTCGACACAGGGGTGATGCCCCTTTGGCAAAATAAATGTGTAAAGGGCACTTGAAGGAGGAGCAGTTCAGGGCGGCATTCTCAGTTCTGTCAAAGTGAGTTCATCAAATCAAGTGGTTTGGATGAAAATGTTTCAAACACTGCAAGTTCTTCTCTTTCAGAAAGCAGAAACGTGGTGATGGGCACACCTCAGTCCTGGGGTGGCAAACACCAAGCCTAGGGGGCCACTTGAATTAATATCAACGATTTGCTGGTATGGAAGATAATGTGCCAAGATTCAGGGCAATCAAATCCATACCCGTGTAGCACATTTCATTTGGGCGTCATAAACAAATCAACCAGCTGATCGATTGGTTTTCACTACAGTACACAAGTGTCATGTCCGTTTCAAATGATCGATTACATCTCGCCTGAAGAAGGGGCCTGAGTTGTCTCCAAACCCTGCATATTGTAATCTTTTTAGTTAGCCATTTTACTTGACTTCTCGCTACATTCATAATGGCTAAGACGGTACAACACCCTAGTACGTATGATCGACACCAAAGCGGATTTACGTTTAATTCGTGTCCGTGGACTGCGTGTCATCACTAAAAGCAAACACGTTGCATTTCACGTAGCGGCTGCTCCGAGTGGACAGCATTTTGATTTAAGACGGCGCGTTAATCAGGCCTGAATAGAACCGAATCAAATGACCAATGTGGTCGAGTAAGGGACGGAAAAACGTTGAGGCGCCAATCCGCTCATCCCCGTTTAATTCCAGTGTGAAACAACAGCAAAAGTAACGAAAATGGGTGTCAATAAAAGAAAACTCTGTTTAAAAGCAGGAAAGTCATCGGACTGATTAAACTTGAACAGGAGCTCCGGCCTGCGGCGTGTTCGGCACACAAGTGACCGCACCCTGCTGCCAGCTGATGATTTAGAGGCGGGGCACTGGAAGGGGCGGAGTCAGTTGCCCGGACTGGGCGTTGCTTCTCCGAGCTGTGGAGGAAACCAATTAGGAGAGGATTTAGCGGCAGCGACCCCATATCGACTCTGAAAGTCATCGCCAGCAAATTGTGATTCCAACGTTAGGCTGTGGAGCACCAAAAAACACCCGGTAAGACATCCATCTGTTGCAAGGCCTCCAAAAATGAGTTCGGGAGCACAGGCACGATGTGGAAACACAAAAAAAGAAAACCCATCCGAGTCCGTCCGTCCATCCATCCATTTTCACATGCCGCTTATCAGACGCAGTGTCACAGGGGAGCGTCTTGCACCGTGAAAGTCAAAGTAATTATAAAGACGTGCTAAAGGCTTAGAGAGACTCCTGCATACCCTCACAGGTGCTCTGTTTCTCATCATGGGGGTCCTGCTTTGCACCCGATGCTGCCAGGGTAGGGTCCACCCCTCCATCCCTACACCGGTGAGCACTCATTGGACCACACGCACCTGTGGATATCCTGGCGTGTTTTGCCGCCTCAGTGGTTTTTCTGAAGTCCTCACAATCAAAGACTTTTTAGAGATGAGATGCTGGTGGTGGGGATGTGCTGACGGGCATCACGGGTGGAGTGGCCATCTCTGCAGCCGCTGAGCATGAGAATGGAGACGCCAGGGACTGCTGACGCAGCGTCACGAGGGCTGACATTAATGACTTACATGGGGATGTCGTTTCCACTCTTGATGGCTTTGGCGATTCGTGAAGTCTACCAGGCTCCGGTGGGCTCCACCAGGCGTTGGTCACTTCTAGGAGTTACAGTGGAGACTCCAATTTTCTCGCTGTCCGTCTTGGCGCTGACTTTGCCTTCCTAGCCTCAGAGCTTCAGAGAGCGGAGGCTGGCACAGTGAGTGTCCTGATTTGGCCAATGTGGTTGACAAGGTGACAGTGAGTGGTAGGAGGGAGCGGTCAGTGTGGGGTCAGCACCCCAGGCAGTGTGGCTTGGCGGATGGGGTACTGCCTGGAGTTATTGTGTGTGTGTGTAACTCTGATCTGAGGCATGGCCGTCAATCACACTCTGTATGTGTAATGTGTGATTCACACATTATTTTATATAGCGCCTTCCCCGGGCATCTTTACAGCTACTTCAGTAGTCTCGTTTTTACTTCTTTATTCAATGCGTCTGCTCTGAATGTGTGTGAGTTTGGTGAGCTGACCACTCCAAAGTGCGGCCGGACTCCAAAAGTGAACTGTCGCCCCGTCCAGGGTTGGTTCCTGTCAAGTGCCCGGATTGGTTTGAGCCCCCCTGACCGTGAGCAGGATGAAGCCGCCTTCAGGCAGTTGTGCGTTACTGCGACAAGTCACGTGACACACAGGGGTCTACTGTTTTTTATAGCGCCTTTCCACAGAAAGCATCATTCCAAAGTGCTGCATGTGTGCAGTAAAATTGGCTTTACGTTATTTCTGCAAGATGAACACGGCAAGTCACATGACTCCCTCGGGGACGCAAAAAGGCTGCAGTGGTAATTTATACTGTATAGCACTTTTCCTTAGTGACCAGCACCATCCTAAGGTGTTCTACAACACATTAAGATTGTCAAGTCTGTCTAATCAAATTTAGGATGGTGGTGGACACTGGGCACTGGGCACAAAGCAGCAAGAAGCCCTGCAGAGGGCGCCCATCAAACACAGAGAGGTCCCATTCCTGCCAGCTGAACGCTGGGAAGTCACATGACTGAAGGACACAAAGAAGACTTATATAGCGCCTTTCACTAGTAAATGCTACCACTCCGAGGTGCTGTGCATGTAAAATTAAATTGTTTCACATTATTCGGCTATACTGTATATGATTTGTATAGCGCCTTTCACTAGCAAACGCTACCATTTTAAAGTGCCGTACCTTTCACTTGTAAACACTACTGTTGCAAGGCACTATATGTGTCTAATGAAGCAGATTTGTGCGACATGAACACTGGGCAGTCACATGACCTGCTCCGTGAAACTCAAGGATGCAGTGAAGGTGATGCATATAGCGCCTTTCACTGGCAAACACTACTATTTAAAGGCGCTATATCTGCACAATGAAATTGGTTTAACAGATTTATGCAAACAGAAACATCGGGAAGTGACTTGAGACGCCAAGGGAGACTGATGGATGCAATAAAGATGACTTGTGTAGCGCCATTCACTAGTAAACCCTACCACGCCAATAGTGCTGTCCATGTGCAATAAAATTATTTTACAATATTCTGCCATATGAAAACTGGCAAAGCCAGAGACCAAGGCTGCAGTAATGGTGATTCATATAGCGCCTTTCACTCCTAAATAATTGGATTTACTCATTTTTGTAACATGAACATTGACAAGTCACATTACTTCTTCACAGACGCAGAAGGACGCAGCGTTAATAATTTATATAGCGCCTTTCCATAGCGAACACCGCAGTCCCAAAGTGTCACACGCCCGCCTAATCAAATTTAGGTGCAAAGCAGGAAAAAGCCCTGCAGAGGGCGCCAGTCAATCACAGATGAGTTACATTCCTGCAAGATGAACGCCGGGAAGTCACATGACTTGTTCAGATCAGACGAGGGACGCAATGAAGATGATCCATATAGTGCCTTTCGCTATTAAATTCTACTATTCCAAAAGTTGTATGTTTGTAATGAAATTGGTTTTACATACAGAATTGTGCAAGATGAACACTGGGACGCCATGTGAGTCAGTTAGGAAGATAGGAAGGACGCCATGAAAATGATTTATATAGCGCATTTCACTGGTAAATTTCACCGTTTCAAGGCACTATATTCATGCACTAAAAATATTTTTTTTTTACAATAAAATTACTATTAGTGCAATATGGGAAGTCACGTGACTTGCTTATGGCGACTGAAGGATGCAATGAAGAGGACTCGTATAGTGCCGTTCACTAGTGAATACTACCATTCCAAGGCGCTATATCTTTACAATACAATTGTTTCACATTATTCTACCATTAGAAAATAAAACGTAGAAGGCACATGGTTTGCTCAGGTAAACTTTAGGATGCAATGAGGATGATTTATATAGTGCCTTGCATTTATAAACACCAGCGTTCTGAGGCGTTGTATGTGTCCAATGAAACTGCGTTCAACAGTTTGTGCAAGACGAACCCCGCAAAGTCTTGTGACTTGCGCAGAGAAGCTAAGGGATGCGATGAAGATTACTGTATATATACAGTACAGTATACAGTATAGTGCCTTTCTCTGGTGAGAAAGGCGCTATAAGAATACCATAAAATTGTTTTACATTTTTCTGCCATGCAAACACTGGGAAGTCAAATGATTTGCTCTGGGAAATGGAGGGATACAATGAAGATGGGTTATATAGTGCCTTTCACTTGTGAACACAACCACTCCAAGGAGCCATATGTGCACAATGAAACTGGTTTTACATGTTTGCACAATATGAACACTGTAAAGTCAAATGACACAGTAAACTTCATCATGACATAACGTAACCCACTATATGCACTTGAGCATTGCTGGGCTCGCGCCTATCTCTAAAGCACTGAGTACAAGGCAGGAGCCGATCTCAGACAGGGTGCCAGTCCACCACAGGGCACACGCCCACATCTGAACTCACCCACACACTTGCCTGGAATCCATTTAGTATTTCTAGTTCACCAATCACAGGTGTCTTTGGGAGGGAAACCCCACACAAGCACAGAGAGAACATGTGAACTCCACATTAGACACACTGGACTCAGAGACTTGCTAGCCACTGTGCCACCATGCCACCCAACACTACACATGTTTTTAGATACCTCGACAATGTGAGTAACCAAGAGGTCACATGGCTTGGTCAGAGCTGCAGTACTGGGGATTTATCCATCCTTCCATCCATCCATTATCCAACCTGCTATATCCTAATTACAGGGTCACGGGGTTCTGCTGGAGCCAATCTCAGCCAACACAGGACGCAAGGCAGGAAACAGACCCTGGGTGGGGCACCAGCCCACCACAACTGGGGATTTATCTGTGTAGTTAATGCCTTTTCATATATGGAAAAAGATGATCCAGCTGTTGCAGCCCCTAACAGGAGGGAGCAGCTTAAGAAGGAGAAGATACAGTCCATTTTCATAGCACCATCCTGTTATCTGTACCCACTTTGTTCAGGTCAGGGTGGTGGGCCTCCTCTCCTCCTCTTTATCAACTTGTACAATGTGAGCTCCAACAGGGCGTGACTGGTGGACTGAGTTACCGCTGTTAGACACTAGGGGGCCACACTGTGCAGCCCATCAGATTGCAGATCTCAGGTCAGTTCTTCTCTCCCACATGGACCCCTTCAACTGACCACAGCAGGACGCCACCCAGACTTGTAGATGAGCCTGCACGAGACCCCCAGAGGGTCTGACTCGGTCTCAGGGTTCAAATGTCATTAATTAGGTCCTTAAATGGAAAATGTGAAGACCAGAAAGCAGAGCAGAAGAGAAACAAAACCTGCAAGAAGCTCCATCTGGTCATCAATTCAGTGACCTTCAGCCAACTGGACATTCAGTCTGACGTACGAAAGCACAGAAGACAATGTCAATAAAACATCTGATGTCCACTTTGCAGGGTCAACTCCATGGTGAGGAGGTCATCAGTGTTGCCATGGTGATGCCATCTGCTAAACTGGATGTCAGTCAGCTTGTGTCCAGACAGCGTCATGTACCAGTAGAGTGGGGGAGTCTGGTGGTCTGGACAGGTAAATGAGGTGAGTGCAGCTGTCTAGACGGGTGAGGGTGGGATTCCAAGAGTATGGATAGGTGAGAGTGAGGTTGTGGTGGTCTGGAGAAGTGAGGGTGGGAATGGGGATGTGGATGTGCCAGTCTGCATTTTTAGGGGGGTAGGGGTGCAGTTATCTAGCCAGGTAAGAGCTGGCGATGGTCTGTACAAGTGGGAGTGAAGGGGGGGCAACTTTCTGGACAGGTAAGTTTGTGAATGGGAGTCAGAATATGGTGGTCTGATAGTTCAGGCAAGTAAGGGTGGGGTTTGTTGGTCTTGACAGGTGGAACTGGTTGGGGGGTATGGAAATGAGGGAGGGGGAGGTGCAGCTGTCCGGACAGGTGAGGGTCAGGCCTAGTAGTTTAGACAGGTTAAGGTGGGTGTCTGGTGGTCTAGACAGGTGAGGGTGGTAATGGAGATTGGAACGTGTCAGTCTGGATCTGCAGGGGTGGGGGCGGTGGCAGTCTTGACAGGTGAGGTTGTGGTGGTGATTGGAACTGGTCTACAGCTGTCTGGACAGATGAAATTTAGGGTGGGGGTCTGGAGAGGTGGGAGTCATGGTATGTTGGTCTGGTAGTCAAGTGAGCAAGTGAGGATAAGGGGGGTGTGTGTAGGTCTGGAATAGTGAGATTTGGACTGGAGGTGGGATGGGATAGTCTAGATAGGTGGGGAATGGGAGATGGGGTCTGGGGGTCTGGACAAGTGATGATGATAAGGAAAGAGTGGCTGGATGAAGAGTTTCAGGCTGGGGCCCAGTAGTGTGGACAGGAAAGGGTGGGTGTCTGGTGGTCTAGATAGGTGAGGGTGGTAATGAGGATTGGGATGTGTCAGTCTGGATCTCTGGAGAAGTCTTGATAGGTGAGGTTGTGGTGGTGGTGATTGGAACAGGTTTACAGCTGTCTGGATGGGGGGTGTTGGTCTGGATAGATGAGATTTGGGCTGGAGGTGGGATGAGATAGTCTAGATAGGTGGAGGTGGGAGATGGGGTCTGGGGGTCTGGACAAGTGACGATGATAAGGAAAGAGTGGCTGGATGAAGAGTTTCAGGCTGGGGCCCAGTAGTGTGGACAGGACAGGGTGGGTGTCTGGTGGTCTAGATAACTGAAAGCGGGGAGCATAGATGTCTAGATGGGTGCAGGGGTGTGGAGTCCAGGGGTCTGGCCAGGTCAAAATGGCGGAGGTGGTGGTGGAAGCAGGTAGGGGGTAGGGCTCTGGTGGTCTGGACAAATGAGAATGAGAATGGAGGTGGGATGTGGTTGTCTGGACAGATGAAAGTGAGGGTTGAGACCAGTGAAATTACAAATCAGATTGTTTCCCCACGGCCCTCTCACCTTCTTCATGGTCCAGCCATCATCTCCAAAGCTCATTTCATGTTTTCCTTGGCTGTGAAAGCACAACCCTGTGTTTGCAGATTCTTCTGGGAAAACCGCTGCCCGTGTCACCTGGGGTTATGGAGAGTATCAGGAGGTGTTTAGTACAAGACTAGCCGATGAGATGCCCCCACACAGAGAGTATGGGTGTGCCACTGAACTACCACCTGATACCCCATTTATGCCCTCACTAAAACAGAACATGAAGCGATGGAAGATTCCATTCAGGAGAGTTGACGGAATAGCTTCATGGCTCCTTCTAACAGTCTGATCGGTGCCATTTCTTTCTTTTGTTGTTTTGCGCCTTCAACATCCATAAGCTATCGTCTGTGGGCGAGAAGTGAAAGCTTTAGATTCTTCAAAAATTTAGACCTCCGGTTTTCAAAGGATCTCAACATTTTAGGGTCCCCTGATACTGAAAAGTCTGATATCTCGATGATGGGTGTGTGGACGGGCTAGGACTAAAACGGCTGGACAGAAAATCACCAAACTCAGACCTTAAGCCTGCTATGAAATGACGAGGTCCTGATTAGTTTTTGAGCCAAAACACGCAAGAGAAAGAGACACTCGAGAGGGACCCTGCAATAAATTATGAATTCTTCTTGTCAATTGCTATCGTAATGATCTATTTAATGATGAGAAAGATCAGCATCAGAGTGGTAAATAATTACTGAAATGTGACAGAGGAGTTCGGGTCACTTGGTTCCTAAGGCGCAGAGCCTACTGACGCTCACGTCTGACCTCTTTCTGTTCTCACCAAGTTGGATCTTCTCAATGCCTGTAATTTATTAATCGGCATACATGACGACGTCCAGTATGAATATTGTGTTATGCTCTATGGATTAGCCAACACACCAGCAGCTTTTCAATCTTTTGCAAATGACATATTACATTATTTTACGTTATACTATTTTTTTGCTAATTTGGAAATACAAGAGACTCATGAAAAGGAAGTTCTGAAATGATTACGTCACAATTTGATTCAATGTTGCTTATTTTCAGTGTGTTTGTTTTTCTTTGCAACGTGCTCCATTTTGTCTCCTTAAATGCCGCCATCTTGATTCCTGTTGTTAGGCCCACTTCCTTTGTTTCTAGGGGAGTGGCCTCTGAGGTCATGACCCATGATTATCGACACAACGGAATAAAAGGACACCTTTGAGCTCATTTGCTTATCCAATCTACAAATACCAAAATCCTTTAAGAAAAAAGAATAATCAATCTTTTTAACTCTCGTCTCACGTCTTTGTTTCAGTTTTGACCCTCTTTGCTCTTTCGGCTTCAATTTCTGGTTCTCGTTTTGGGTGTTGGTTTCATTTTCTGACATTCTTTTATTTCTCCTGGTCGGGCTCCAAAGCTCATCTGCCACACCACTGACAGAACACATTAGGAGATACCCGTCTCTCTGTGAGATTTCAGAACTGTGAATTTCATAGAGATGGAGCGTTGTTTCTCAGTTATGAAATTACACACAAAGGACTAACGGTGGATCAATCAAAGGCATCTGCCCAAACAACCCCAGAAAATATTAAAGAGGTCCAACACTTTGTGAATTACCAGCGGCGGTTTGTTAAAATCTTTAGCTCTGAAATTTCTCCTCTTTGACTAAGAAATGACATCAAAAGTATCTACTACTGGCGCTCAAGTTGCTTTTGACAAATTGAAGCGTTCTTAGACACCCAGACAAATCCCTACAATTCAAAGCAGAAGTATTGGAGTGGAGGTAACATTATTGAAGAAATTCTCACATCCTGGGTTAGTCCACCCTGGTGACTTTCTCTTCCAAAAAATATCACCAGCAGAACAGAATTACGATGTGGGTAATCGTGAATTATTAGCTACTAGAAAACACAGAGACCTCTGGTCCTCCCAAGATTAATGTCCCAGCCCCAGTAGTTCACGAGTACCAGCAGGTGCCACACCTGTTTGATGCCCAGCGGATCATTTTTCTTGTCACGAAATCAGTGTCTGTAATTTGCTTTATGCTCAGCAGATGTTGATGCAGTTCTTTTTCTCTCTGCCATGTTGGGGGTTGGTGATAGGATTGGCACTCCAGCCACCTTAAAAAACCCAGAGGTGTCACTCGGGTCCCAATCCAGGTGGTGTGGTGGGTGTGCCAACGCAGTATGAGTGCATGCTCCCATGTCACCTTTCGAACAGTCTATGTATGCAGTTTGCTGTACAAAAGACGCAAACCCTGATAACTCGGCAGAGTTTGCAGATAGACACAATGTTTTTTTGCTTTAGTAGCATGTATCACACATAAGCTTTCGATTAAGTCCAAGATCAAAGTTATCATGAGACAGACAGACAGACAGACAGACACAACCATTATCATGTAAATGTATATAATGCAAAGTTCACTGGCTGACTAACAAACTGTTTGCCGTTTAGTTGAAAAGCTGAACTTTGACAGGATGGGACATCGAGGGCAGTAGGCATCTGTTAAGAAAGGACATTTCGATATATCGATATTTAGGGGTAACCCAAAAAGGAAAAAAACACCTCAAAGTCTCAAAAATGTTTTGACAGATTTGATCGAAATTTGTTAATTTTTAAAAAAACAGAAAGTCAGCCGACTCTGTCTGACCATATGCTTCATGAGTGGGTTCTTCTTAGGGACTGCGTCCTTTGTTCTGCTGAGTGGCCTGACAGTGGACTGGCAAATCAACCTTTTTTAGAGAACCAGGAGAGAAAAACACAAAAAGACACAAAGCTGGAAAATCACAAACACAAACCAAAGTGAAAACATGAGACAGAAATTGAGATTGAAAGAACAAACAAGAGGTGCAAACCAAAAGAAACACACAAGAAGACTTAGAGCAGATGAGGAAGCGAACCCCGAGCCATCCTTCTATCCCGTTGTGTTCATTATAAACAGGTCATGACCTCTAAAGCCACGCCCCTAGAAACAATGGGGGGCCTAACAATGGGAACTCAAAATGGTGGTGATTAAGGACCTAAAATGGCATCCAAGACATTGCAAAAACAAAACAGAGCATGTAAACCATCAAGAAATCTGAGCAACAAAGGACAAAAACAGAATCCTCGACCTCAAGAATGAGACAATACTATAAAATCAGCAATGCCACCAAATGATGACACTGTGCGTCTTCAAGAGGGGGTTCATTTATGATTGGTAGTTTTCATACGTGTTTTATGTTTGATCCTCCATGAATCCTAGCTAGATTTATGTCTCCTCCAGGGTTCTAAACTCAGGGATTCCGATTATGCGGTCACATTTCAGCTGTACTGCACTTTTGAGGAGTTTATGATCCGTTGTGTTCATGTCTGGTGCCTCCTGACTCACCAGTACAATAAAGATCTCCACATATAACCAACCATTTCAATCGTCTTGATGTCCAGTATCACAGGCAGCTAGGTGTCATACCCAGCTGGGATGTCTGGAAGGACTGGGAGAGGGATTGTACCTTTCCCGGGCCACGAGAGGACAGCTGCCCTGGTGGCTAAGTGGGTCACGGGAACTTCAACTCTATAGGGGCCCATGGCCACCACCAGGGGGCGCTTACTGGATCCTAGAGCCCTGGAAGCCAGCACTTCCGCCACACCAGGAAGTGCCGGCGGAGGTTCATCAAGGGGCACCTGGAGCATATCCAGGGGAGCATAAATGGGCCCACCTTCCAACAGTCGAAGAGCAAGAGTCGGGTAGAAGAAGGCAACGCTCGAGAGAGGGCCATTGAGAGGCCCAGGAAGCAAAGGGCGTTTGGTGCTGGAGCACTGTGTGTTGTGCGGGACTCACAAACTTGTATATAGAGCTGTAGTGGACTGAAGATCGGTGTCTGTCTGGGGTCGGGCTGGCTTTCACACCAGTTATGTAAGACATCCAGATTTTTGCGTGCCCGTCTATTTTTGGCCCTGTAGACCTGAAAACTCCTCAATTTTTAGGCCATTTATGGACCGTAGTTTGTGCAAGAAACAACACACTTATGATGAAGAGTAAAATCAATAGGTGTCTTCAGCAAAAGGACATCACGTTGTGTAGGCCGGATCAACTCACCCCAGGGGTTTGAGGGGACACAAAATGTGGAAAAATGGGGATCAGTAATATGGGCATGTGGAGTGTTGTTTACAGCTATGTCAAGGTTGCTGGTCACGAATATGCTCACGTTTTTGATGGATGATTCTTTACTGGTGGTCCTGCTCCCATAACAGCCACTCTCAGAAGGTTAAAAATGACATCTTTTAAACATAAGCATGTGGGGTTTTAGGCGATTTCATGGTCATGGATGACAAATATGGTAGTTTTGATCTTTGATCCTTTACTAGGGTTTGAGCCCCTTATTGACCTCCACCAGAGTTTCAAAAATGACAAATTTCTACTACAATTGAGAATATTTACACTCTAAATGTTTCAATTGAAGCACACATTTTAATATTTCACATATCTGATGCAACTGTTCTTGTTTATGATGTACTTCTACCTCATGAAGTAAATCCTTACATTTCTTATGAGTTCTACTAATTAGGGAAGCTTACTCCATTTCAGACTTCTTAGCATTTTGCTGTTTTTTGGATTCTGTCGTCATGATGTGGCTCCTGGTTGCTAAGGGCATGGCCTCTGGTGTCACAGTGCTAAGGGGAGTTTAAAACATTATCTTGTCAGCCATTTTGTCTTCTACTGCAGAGCTCCTCAGTTATGTCCAGGAGGTCCACAATGGCTGCAGGTTTTTTGTTTTAACCAGTTGTTTTTAATTAGGGCTCATTTATTAACTTTTAAAGCAATATCTTTCTTGGGTTTAGTTTTATTGAACTTGTTTGCCATGATTAAGAACCCTTATTTGCCTATTCTAATTTTCTTCTTCTTCTTCTTCTTTCGGCTGCTCCTGTTAGGGGTCACCACAGCAGATCATCTTCTTCCATCTCTTCCTGTCCTCATCATCTTGTTCTGTCACCCCATCACCTGCATGTCCTCTCTCACCACATCCATAAATCTTCTCTTAGGCCTTCCTCTTTTCCTCTTGCCTGGCAGCTCTATCCTTAATAATAATAATATTAATTATATAATATTAGCTTTAACCTGCTGAATTAAGGATTTAATATTATAAATTAAATTTTATAATAGATAGATAGATAGATAGATAGATAGATAGATAGATAGATAGATGAAGACACTTTATAAAAACCCTAGACCCTCGAAAGCCAAAATGTTGCATTTGAAGTTTACTGCAATATATTTTTTTTTACTTGTACACCTTTGAGGTCTGCACAATCCTGACGCAGGCCCAGACTAATGACAGCTTGTACAACATTCACACAAAGAAACACTTTTACAGCCACATTTCCCATCCATCCATTTGCCAACCCACTGAATCCGAACACAGGGTCACAGGGGTCTGCTGCAGCCAATCCCAGCCAACACAGGGCACAAGGCAGGAACCAATCCCAGGCAGGGTGCCAACCCACCGCAGGACACACACAAACACCAGGCCAATTTAGAATCACCAATCTGACTAACCTGCATGTCTTTGGACTGTGGAAGGAAACCCACGCAGACACGGGGAGAACATGCAAACTCCACGTAGCGAGGACCCGGGAAGCGAACCCGAGTCTCCTTTCTGTGAGGCAGCAGTGCTACCACTGCGCCACCGTGCCGCCCTCAGCCACATTTTGCACTTGAGAATTCTGCTGACTTTATAAGTCAGGACTGCCTGCTTCTTTCTTTCTTTATTTTATTGCTCTAAAATGAGAATGTCCTTGATTTTCTATTCCTCTTTTTCCTTTTTTGTTTTTTTTTAAGTTACTATGGTTATTTGTTGACGGTGATGCTGATTTGTTTAAAGAAGGGGCAGGGCTTGCAGCGCCTGTAAAGGGGTGTGGTCAGGGCTCCTCCAGCACTCGCCCTTTGAGTGTTGCAGGTGAACAGGAAGCGGTGGTTAGTAACAGCAGCCCCTCTCTTCCTGGTGTGGATCTGCTTACATCAAAAGATCTCATGTGCCCCAATAAATACGTACTGTATACACAATATAAATATACTAGACTTTGCTCCACCTGTGGTGTTTTGTAATGTGGGGTGCTAGGGCACCGTAAACATTTTAAAAGCTATTCAAATTAGTTAGGTGATGTGAAATAATAATGAAATAAATGTGCTTATTTGCGCAACATGCCTGGTGTCAGCACATGTCAACATCCATTAAAAACTGATTCCGAATTGTATTTGTTTTTTTAAAAAAAAAACAATCCTGTGTGAATATCTATACTTCTGGAGTGAAAGAAGTCGGTCAAATGAGGGTCCATGCAAGTCCTTGATCTTTTGGCAAGCAGGTGACCTGAGGCTGCCCTTTAATTGGTTGCTTTCAGATTTTTCCAGTGACGCAGCTCTGTGTGCTACGGACACGCCCACATTTATTGTCAGCTAATTAGTATTGTTTTAGTTTTTTTTAATCTAATGTCATTGGACAATCATCGATGCAGTATGTCATGTTGACATCCATGGTTCACAGTTCACACCTGACTTTAACGTTACGTGGCTGCAGATGAGTGAGCGCGACTTTACGGAGATGGCAACTTCAAGTGGAACTTCAGAAATTAAAGAAAATCCTTCATAAATCATTCAAAAAAGAAGATAAAGAAGCTTGGACCAGACCGACCTGACTTATGATTTCAAGGACGAGCCTACACACTGACTTTTTCCCACTTTTGTTATGACAAACAGAGTTGGCTAACTGGGTATGACGTAAGTAAAGCCTTTTTTTTTTCCTTTTCATGTTTCCTTTTTCAAAGTATTGGTATTGAAACATTGTGGACAACGACGGGGGCACGAGATCTAAAACATCTCTCTGAAAAATGCAAGTGGCATGGAAGTAGCCACAGTCTTCTAGACAAGAGCTACAATTTTTCATCAGGCCCTGGCCCAGTATTACTGAACAGCTAGATGAAGGCTACAGGATTGGCATTAGAAGGCACAACGAACAGGTGACCCAAAATCAACACATCCTGTCCAGTATAATAGATGAGGCATGTCAGTGTTTGTGCTAAGCAGCATAGTGGTGGGTCTTGGGGTGATTTTGGTTACAATAAGTGTGCCACTACAGAAAAAAGGTTGGAAAACACTGCTCTAGACAGCAGTATGAGGCGGGCTTAGTGAAATGACTCCATTTAATCAGAAAGTAACTGAGAAAATTTCAGGCTGGAAGTAAAGAAGGGCAACATTTATAATAAAGGAAATACAGTACGGGTATCCTGATCATAAAGGCAGAATAAGATTTAGGTTGGACTTGTCCTGTGGGTGTAGTACAAGACAGGCTGGGGGGCCGAGTTATGTTTTAAGATGTGGGGGTCTGTGGATCTTACAATGTGAATTAGTGCCCAGATGAGGTAGGCCTGGCAAACGTGCATAGGACTGGGCAGACTGACAGCAAATGTAGAATAAAATTAGGATGGGAATGACTCTGTGGGTGTGCTAAATGATAAACTGGGAAGCAACACTTGAGAAAAATTCAGAGGTCTAATGATTGTATAAAGTGGATTTATGGAAAACAGTGGGAATGGCCAAGGACTGGGCACTCAATGAGCAGAGGCAGAATTAGATTTGGATTGGACTTATGCTATGCATGTGTTATAGGACAGACAGGAGTCCATGTTCTTAGAGGATTACAGAAGTAGAGAAGCGGACATTATGGCGTGGATTTTGGTTGAATGGGGCACTGGGCAAGGTGGCAGAGGACTGGGCAATGGGTGTAGTATAAACTTTGGGTGGCAGGTGCACCTGATTCTTTCCACATCTGTAGGGCAAATTATGGGAAGAATAAGAGATGCCACGGACTAAAGTTTTGGAGCATAGTAGAAATGGGAAAGCTGGCATCAGATTGGGCAGCATGGTGGAAAGGGTACAATACATTTTAACCTGGTTTTGTCCCAAGGGTCTGGTACTGCACATTCCAAGATGTGTGTTGACACAGTGATGAGGACTGTGAGAGCATTTGGAATGACCATATGGATGGACTGATACGATAGGAACTATATAATAAACAGATGTGAAAGTTACTATATAAAAGACAGATAGATAGATAGATAGATAGATAGATAGATAGATAGATAGATAGATAGATAGATAGATAGATAGATAGATAGATAGATAGATAGATAGATAGATAGATAGATAGAAAAGGAACTATATAATAGATAGATAGATATATGCGGCTGCAAGAATTATTACAAGAACAAGAAAATACGAACCCATAACTCCAGTTCTTAAATCCTCACACTGGCTCCAGAATAAGTTTAAAGCAGATTTCAAAATCCTCCTTTTAACATATAAAACAGTAAATGGCCGAGGTCTGGCTTACTGGTCTGAACTTATCATGACTTACAAACCTGAGCGCACATTAAGATCGCTAGATGCCGGTCTGCTTAGGATTCCAAGGAATAATAAAATAACAGTGGGAGGTCAAGTTTTTAGTTACAGGACCCCTAAACTGTGGAATGGTCTGCTTACTACTACAGTATAAGAGATGCCCCTTCGGTCTCAGCTTTTAAATCTCAGCTGAAGACTCACTACTCACTACACCCTGACTAGAGCTGCTGATTAACTGTACAGACTGCATCTCTGTTGTTAGTCATTAGCACTAAAACGGAAGTCACATGATAGTTAGAATTTGTTACTGACCCTCACCTATTCTGTTTCGCTTTATGGTACTCAAATGTGGCACTCGGTGCCACGGCCCACCTGCCAAGTTGTTTTGCCTGCCTAAGATAAAGTCATCCCTGATGGAGGATCTCAGGAATCATGGGAAAGAGGGGTCCTTTCATCGGATTGGCTGGCCCAGCGCTGTTTCAGCCGTGGAATGGCCAAATGGGGGAAGCAGCTTGATGGATGACGTCTCCAGGACTCTAAACATACCCAAATCATATTATGGGATAGCATCTACTGTTAAATTCTGCTACGTACTTCTAAAACTTTTATTTTATACTGTATTGAGGATTTGTTCTGTTCTGTGTACTGTATTGTATTGTATTGTATTGATGCCCTTGTTTCTGACACCCACTGCACGCCCAACCTACCTGGAAAAGGGTCTCTCTTTGAACTGCCTTTCCCGAGGTTTCTTCCATTTTTTCCCTACATGGTTTTTTTTTGGGAGTTTTTTCTTTGTCTTCTGAGAGAGTCAAGGCTGGGGGGCTGTCAAGAGGCAGGGTCTGTTAAAGCCCATTGCGGCACTTCCTGTGTGATTTTGGGCTACACAAAAATAAATTGTATTGTATTGTATTGTATATAAAATGTACTATATAATAGATAGATAGATAGATAGATAGATAGATAGATAGATAGATAGATAGATAGATAGATAGATAGATAGATATAAAGGCACTATACAATAGATAAGAGCAGCTTCAGTTTGTCTCCCCAAAAGCTGCGGCCCCACCCAAATTTATTCCACCTGCTGCCACTGGGTGCCACTCAGAACTCTGAAGAGAAGCTCCACCAGACCACTGGATGGGGTTCAAAGCTTTATATTGTTACCACATAAGTGATGTCTGCCCTGCTTTGGGTGACTAAATGGCTTTTGCTTTCTCTGAATGGCTGCTAGCCCTTTTGCCCTGAGAACTGTCCATCATTGTGCCATTCCTTTCTCTCTCTCTCTCTTCTCTTTCTCAGTTTCAACGAGTAATGCCAGCTGCCAGGCTTGTGTGCCAGTAGCACCTAATCAGGCACTATGTGATGCCAGCAGTGGACTTGGGCTCTGCCATGCTGTGAGGCTGACACAAAGTCATCCCCCTGGCATTGTGCTCATTTACCCTCTTGAACAAGTTTCGCTCGACCTTTTGCTTGCTCTTGACTCTTTTGCCCGATTCTGTGCTGGCTTTTTGTGTGCCTGTCTCTGTTTTCTCGACAGCCGTAATAAACCCGTAACGCTGCCCGCTTCAGTGTTCAGTTCGATATCACTATATAAAATGTCAATTTGCCCATCGTTTACTACTATCGTTGCCCCAATAACGAGCGTGCTGTGCCATGCTGGTGTCAGCCGCGCTCACGAGCGTTGCATTTCTTTATTCTTTGTCACTGTAGTTATTGACACGTGTCACCGATCAAAATGTCCCAGCTGCGAACTTCAGGGATTGGACGGATGAGGAGCGCAAGCGCCGAAGGTCGGTCGGCCCGCACAGTCTCCCCGAGAGCGCGTGCACCTTTTGCCCAGGTGCGCCGCCCGCCCTGCGCGTGCCCCTATTTGTTGTTGTTTTTCGCTGAGTGCGTGCGTGTGTGCGTGCCTGCCTGCCTGTGTGACGTCATTCGACGCAAGAAGAGGCGGGAGCCGACTGACGGAGTGTGTTGCTCGCTCACAGTGTCACACGAGCGGCCCGGTGTACTTGTTCTGTTTTGCGGCTTGACAGCTCCAGGGAGGCCGTGTTTGCATTTCATCTGGTCTATAAACCCGTTGGCTTGGGTAGCCCGTGCTTCCCGTTAACCCCGCAGTTGTTTGGGCAGCTTGTGGCCAGTACTTTTTTTTTTTTGGTCAGCCTGAGCGCTGCATCCGCGGCCCCGCTCGCCGGCCCGCGACACCTCCTTCCTCTAACGCCGCTTCTGGGTCTGCGGGAGCACGAGAGGAAGCGAGAGTCGCTTCTTCACTTTCATCGTAAAGGCGAGAGGGAAGGAGCGAGCGTGCGAGCGAGCCAGGTATGGCAGAGGAAACGTTAACAAGAAGTCAAGAGCCAAAGCAGATCAAGCCAAAAGCAGAAAGTGAGGAGAGAGCGTTTTCCGCATTTGGAGTATAACCAGCGGCGGCATAGGAGCCACTCCGCTTTGGCACTTCGAGACACTTCCACTCGTGTTTTTTTTTTTCCACCCTCTTCGGGTTCTTGGACAAGAGATTTTGTTTTTAACTATGGGATTTTGAAAGTGAATGTTGGCCTGATATCTTGCAGCTCTGGATACGAGGCAGTCCATAAAGGGAGTCCCGCTCGTCGCAGTTTCTCTTCGGGGCTGCTCAAGCCCAGTCGAACCGGTGGATAGGCACGCACGGACCCCGCATCCAGCTTGATGGGTGCAAAACAGAGCAGCCCTTCCAGCAACGGCCGGACCAGGGCATATTCGGGATCGGACCTGCCATCCAGCACCTCCACGGGAGGTGGTAGCACCAGTAGGATTGCTCCGGGAGCGGTGAGGTTTTCACATTATGGCCCGTCTACACAGGGAGCCTCGGGGAGCAACGCCACCGCAGCAGCCCCCGCGCCACCGCTCGGCCCAAGGACCAGGTCGATGGGAGGCGCGGGATCGGGGCCAGGCAGTAGAGCGCAAGGACTCAACCAGTCAGCCCTCAATATCCCAAACAGCGGTGGCACCTACAGCCCACAGGACTCCGGGAACAGCACTCCCGAAGACCGGCCGGGGGCAGGGCATAGGCTGCTGATCGGCTCTTTACCGGCTCACCTCTCGCCTCATCTCTTTGGAGGTAAGCTGCAAACGCCGTGCGTGTCACTCGTTGGCTCTGGTGTTCTCTTGTGGCCGGGTGCTTACTGCGCTCTTGTGCTTCGTTTTCTTGTGCATCACGCGAGCTCTGATGGTAAAGGGAAGGCGTGTGTTTAACGAGCGATTGGGGCTTTGTACATAAACTCCCAGACGACAGCTGCCAAGGAGCAAGGGCACGCTCTGTCTTTTCAAGTTTATTAGTTTACGAGTGTGTGTTTGACAGAGTCAGGCGGATTCTCTTCAATTGAAATGGTTTTAAAGTTGCGAAGGACGATTTAGCTTAAACTCGCACCAGTTTACAAAACAGCCCCTTCCGTGGACTCTTTTTTTAGACCGTGGAAAATGACAAACAAAGAACGTCAATTTCTGTAAAAGATCATGCGACCAGGAAACGACCACGCTGCCAGAGATCAGGCAAGAACGATTCATCGCAAGTGACAGATGTTGATATCTTCGCGATCTTGAGGTGGAGAAGCCGCTGCGCCCTGGAGAGGAGAGCATGTCCGCTCAGTCCAGAGAGTAGCAGCGTCTCCCGAGAAAGCTTCATCTGGGCAGGTGTCTGCAAAGCCAACACGTTCACGTACACAGTTACGTCAGATGAGCACTCCCGACCAAATCAAAAAAAGAGGCTAGACTTGTAATGGTCGGGTCGGGCTTGAAGGAGCAACATATGTTTAGACTAGGAGTATGTCATGTCTGATGTTTTTAAATCGACCACGAGCTGCTTAACTGATGCCAACACACCCACCCATCGCCATTGACAAATCGAGACTTCTCCTTTTTGTTTGTCTTGAGATCTTTGCATAGATGTAGGTGTATGCATAATTCAAAAGGGAATGCTTCCAGTTATTTTAACCCAATCAAGAGTATTACAAGGGAAAAGCTGCTATACAGCTTTGTCTGTCAAGTTCTAATTCTGCCATTCCAACATTAAAGAGTGGAGATCAAGGCATTGTAGGTTTCCTTTCTATCACTGACTGGCAGCAGACTTTTTGCAGAAATTTGGAGCTCTTAATTTGTTTTGCATTCCTAAGAATTGCTTGTGAATGCTTTGAAATCACTCAAGTGTTGCTGTTGTGGCGTGCGTCCTGATTCAGCCAGTATGAGGAAAAAAAACCCATATATGATATACCATTTGACTCGTCCTGGTGTTTAATTTTGGCCCTCTAGATCCAAAAAAAAAAAAACCCTTACTTTTCGGACCATATTTGTGCAGGAAATTACTTATTAATAATATATAGTTAAAGTAGAATAAATGCAAGCATACATTTCCATATATATCCCTGTGCATCAAGATATTGATAGAGATAATGCTAAGTAAAAAAAAAAAAAAGTAGACTTCATTATCAATAAAAGCACACACACACACATCCCCTTATTTTTAGGGCCATATTTTGTACAGGAAATGACACCTTATGATAAAGAGTAAACCAATAAACCTCTCCATCAGAAATGACCAGAAGGACTTGAATATTGTGCAGGACACATCAACCGATTCCAGGGACTCACCCCAGGTGGGATACAAGGGGTCAAAATGACTCCTTTTCACAAAACCTGGAAAACATGGGGATTGGTAATATAGCCAAGTGGAGTGTTGTTTTTGCTTGGCAGTCAGTCTCATGGAATAGCCTTCAGTCTGCAAAAACACACACAAGAGACTGACTTTTTTGAGAAAGCTGTTTCAATTTAGAGTCTAGAATTGAACTTTAGGAATGACCGCACCATGCAACCTGTGTGAGCAAAACTACTGGTTTCAGGGGTGCTTATGCAATTACAAAAGTTTCTCTAATAATTAACCATTTAGCATTTAAACGTGACTTAAGTATAAGCTAAGGGGATTTACCATTAGGATGCTGAAGGAGTGGCTACTGAAAACGGGGCTTTGCAGTCATAGGGGAATAATTTAAAATGGATTATTTTGAGCAGTAATTGCAATTAGCAACACTAGAAATGTCCTGGCTGTATTTTCAAATCCATTTAATGGTATCTTGATTTTAAAAGATGCAAATGTTTCAATCGAAGACATGAACATTTCTGCGTGTCTCCAGAGTTCTGACTGGGATTGTACCGTAATGTGCTGATAGAAATCCATCATATCCCTTTGAAATGGTCACTTCCTACCACTGCGCCACCGTGCCGCCCAGAACAAGATAGATAGAAGCTTTACCTTTTTAATAATATATAGTTAAAGTAGAAGAAATGCATGCTATCTATATCCGTATACATCGAGGTATTGATAGTGATAATGCTAAGTAAAAAAAAATAGACTTCTTTATCGATAAAAGCACACACACTATAGAGTGCCGTATAATACACAGTACAGTACAGTCACAGTTATTGGCAACCCTGGTAAAAATGTGTAATAAAGGTTATATTAAAAAAAAAAAAAAAAAAGAAGCTTTTGGTGAAGTACCTTAATCTCACACTGAGGAGATGGCCACGTACCCTGGGTGATCTAAAGAGACTTTGTAAAGAGGAATGGTGTCCGATTCCCTGCTTTAACCCTATCAGATTTTATAGGAGGAGGTTTGGTGCTGTTTAATTGGCAACAGTAGGTTGTACTTTTAATTCTTTACATTTCTATAGCATGTTTCTCACTACTCAAAGTGCTTCCCTGAAGGAGTGACCCTGGACAATAACCATTGATCTCCTTACTGCAAGGCAGCAGTGCTGTCACTCGTATTAAATGCAGGGGTGCAATAAATGTATTTCAAATAACGTTTTTATTTCTCTTATTTTTTTAATGCATGTTTACAGTAATTCACCAAAAGGTGTTTTTTTTTTTTTTTCTTCAACCCAGTTTACTCACTCTTACCGGGGGTGCCAGTGTTTTGAAGACAACTATATATGTGCTTATATACTCGTGTCTGTCTGTCTGTCTGTAGACAGATAGTATTATTTTTCTATCAAACTATAACCCCAAGTTGTTGTTTTACTCCGCACATATGCTGTTTAAACATTACAATAAGTAGAGTAGAGACAAGTTTTGGTGGCTACAGCAGCTTTGATGGATGAGAGTTTTGTGTTCGGAGATCACAATGTAAACATCTCTTGTTTGCTCTGTAAAGCAGTTTTTGATTTGTGCTCCAGAAACTGTGCACAACAAACATTGGCTGCTCCATTATTTTAGATTGATTCATTTCCCCCTAGAGACAAATAAAGTACTATCTGTCTATCTAATTGTGTTGATAGCTCTGGTGCTTATTTGTAAGTCTCCGTGGAATGAAAAGAAAAGCCTTGGCTGCCTTTCTCTTGCCCATTCAGAGATGGGTATCTAACAGTTAGTGTTGAATGTCATATTAGGGCTGGGCAATACAGCAACAAACTGTTTTGTTTTTTTTTTTTATGGACAATTAACATTTTATGTAAATATTTAAAAAATATAAATCTTCAGGGAAGAAAAATAAATACAAACTGAGAAGACTGTCTACATTTTTGCAAACTGGAAATACAACTGTATCCTTCATAGAAATTCAAAAAACATATATTTACTGTCAATGAGGAAAGATGCACAATAAGAACTTCTTTCTGTACAAATATTTATGTACATTGTTTTTTTTTTTTCTAATTTGTTTTTACATTTGCAGCCCTTGTGGCCCCAACACTTAAGGGCAGTTTTCTTTTTGCCTTCCACTCCTACCACAGTCAGTTTTGTGGGTGTTATAAAGTTTACCTTGTGGATCACACCTGCCAGCTTCTTGCCTCCGTTATAACTACAGCTCTCCAGTGTGATCTGCATGTTAAAGGAGTCGTTTCCTCCAAGTGTGCCCTGATAGCCCTCCACCCGCCCGGTACAGCCAGTCTGCTCGTTCTTCTTCCCACTGTAGCCAAGTCTCAACGCCGCAGGTTAAGAATTCGTGATTGTTCTGCTGACCTCCGGACAAGGGACGCCTTCTTCCTAGTGTAACTATGCTGTCTAGCGGGATATTAAATGGGGAGAGTGCTTTGTTCAGTACAAGCTGAGTCAGGGCGAAGAGTATGGCAAAGCTGTCAGTTCTAGAAAGGCTTTATCTTTGTCCTGTGCTTTTTTGCCTTCGTTCAGTTCCGAGGGGTATTTCTGTTTTAAGTGCTGAAGTAAACTAGATGTGCTTCCACTTAGAACTGCTGTCATCCTTTTGCACAATATGCCTTATATATTAGTTTGCTTGACATTCTTTCTTTCATAACCAAACCAATTGCACACAGCTGAATTAAATTTGCAGCCTTTCTTTGCAACAAGTACATTCATTATAGAAACACTGCTTGTCTCCATCTTTGCATTTAATATATTTGACTGTACACACACGTCCAGCTGATGAAATTCCAGTGAGTTTTTTTTTGTTCTTGTTTTCCTCCGTTGGCATATTCATTTTTTGCTTGAATGTTTGACTGTACCAACTGGCACTTAAAAAAAAAAAAACACAATTTTCATTTTGGAATAAATACCATGTTTTAAATGATTTAATCCAAAAAAAGTGTTCAGCCCTTTGTCATACAGTGTTTTGGTTTATAATTGTTTGTCAGTTTAATCATTTGTTGTATTGTGAAGTTTCTGTACAAACTCCATGCAGTTACTGAGACCCTTCATTTTGTCTAAGGGGTAGGTACAGTATGTACTCTGTAAAGTGACATGTTTTAGAATAAAGTAGAAAAGGAAGCATCTGTCGAAAACCCACATGGCCAGGCCTGTGTTTGAGCTGTAGAGTTTTTATGCAGCACTACAAATCACTCTTTCACTGCTGCTATGAACGTCAACAGCTTATGGTAGACAAGCATGTAACTAAAACATTCCTGCGAAACGGCTGTTTGGTTAGTGAATTGTAGTTGTGGTCTATGGCCGGGCGGTCATCACGGCCAATACCCCCAGGCCGCCAGATGGAGCTCTCCCTGCAGCATGGAGGTGCCCCGGATACCAGCAGGGAATCATGGACTATGGGGTTTTCCCCTACAAACCTGCTGGATACCCCAGGGGCCACCAGAGGACGCTGCAGGGAGGCCCAGAGAGTTATATGTGCCCTATAACCCGGAAGTGCGTCATAAACAAAGCGACAGCAGAAGTGACGTATTTCCGGGATGAAGAAAAGCATTTTTTATATGACCTGGAAGTGATAAGGAATCACATGGACTGGGGATTGGAACACTTCCGGGTCAGGGACTATAAAAAGACTGTGACAGCTCCCAGACGGCGAGCTGAGCAGGGTGGAAGGGTGGCAATGCGTCTGGGAGGAGGATTGAGTATTGTATTGTGTATTAATTAATGATTATTGTGGATAGGAGGGTGCTTTGTGCACTGTTGTGTATAAATAAAGTCAATATTTGGACTTTTACTTGGTGTCTGACGTTTGATCGGAGGGTTCAAGGGAGCAATAGCACCCCCTATCTGTCTTATAGTCTAGCTTTAACTATCTCTGACCTTCCTTTATATTGGAAGTGTAAAATCGGAAAAAAGCATGGACATTTGGTCACTTCAGAGAAAAAAATAATTTGGACGTGAGCGTCAGTAGGCTTTGCGCCCTAAGAACCAAGTTACCTGAACTATTCTGTAACAATTCAGTAATTATTTACCACTCTGATGCTGGTCTTTCTGGTCATAAAGTAGGTCATTATGATAGCAATTGATGAGAAGGATTCATAATTAATTAAAGAGTTCTGGTATTCAGGGTAGTGCTGGACGGTATACTGGTTCATACCAAAAAACGTTTTTTATTTTTGTTATGATACGGATTTTTCTTATACCACAACACCAGTTTAAATTGCCTAAACAATGTTCAGAGCATGGCGTAATGAGAAACTGTTTAAGTGGACCCTTTTTCACTGCTACACCGCTAAACACGTATGCAACGGAGTACATGTGGTAGTGGAGGTATTGCGCGGTGAATATGGAGAACATTCCGAAATTGAAGCTGTAGCAGACAATAAAGTTGAACATGAGGACACAGAAGAATGTTTGCCGAACAAAAGGAGTCACGTCTGTTGTCTGGAGATACTTTGGATTTAAAAGGTCAGATGTGGACCATTATGTTCAAATGTGTGAATACTGTTTCTATACTACTGGATAAAACTGCCAGCCAAGTTGTACTACCGCCTCACTACCGTGCATGTTTAATACCTGCTTTAATGCATTTCATCCTGAAGATGATATCAAGTTTATATCTTAGCATTCTAAATGTTCAGAGAGCAGGAATATCATGAAGTGAATGGATTCTGTGCGGCGATCGCTGCCTGCGGCTCCTCTTAGTGCGGAGGAAGTCAATTTAAGAAGCACATAGCGAATAACAACTGGCTCGGAGAACATGTGCTACATTAACTTATGACGGGGCTTGAGAGAATCTCGTAAATGAAACATTGATTTTAGGCTGAAGTTTAGTTTACGACATTCTACTTTATAAACTATGAGAATAAAGTCAACATGTCAACTTTATTCTCGACATACAGTTTTTTTTCTTCACTGTGGCCCTAATACGCTAGAGCTGTACCACAAATAGCATTAGAAATGCAAGTTGCAGTTTTAGTATTTATGTAAATAGCTTAGCGTGAAGCAGTTTGCCTTAATGAGGGTTCAGTTGGTAAAGATGTCTCACCAAGTTGCACTTGTTTTATTTTATTTTATTTGGTGAATACTGTGTAATGCACCAGGGCATGAAGTCCTGAAGTAATAGTATCATTACTGGAAGTTGCACTATTATTTATTTTATTGTTATTTTTTATTAGTTTAAATATTATCCAGTTTAATGATGGTAAAGTTGTTTAAAAAGTCACTTTAACGTGTCCGTGGACAGAGATTAACATTAGCAGAAAGTGGAGTTGGTTTACATGAAATAGTGACTATTTATTCCTTTTCTAAGACGTGTTCAGTGCAATACAGCTTTTGACAAACACCTCTGGATATTTTACTAAGTCTAAACGTCTCTTTGGATGGTTGAAAATATGTTGTCAAAATTTTATCTTAAGTTGTTTGAAAAATGTGTTCAATAAAAAGGTTCTCTATTTTGACTACAACTGTCATGCAGTGTGATTCGTTCTCTTCATTAGTGCCACCCCTTGAAGACGATCACTTTATGGGGCCGTGCAAACCTGCGTTAGTACTTGTGTGCACATTTTGTACAATTCTCATGACAGTGGAATAGGTTATTCTTAGCTAGTAATTGCAGTGGAAAATGTGGTTAACATCCTCACATGCATGGGGAAAAAAAATACCGCAGAATACCGTGAAACCAGGATAATTTAGAAAAATACCGTGATATAGAATTTTGGCCTTACCGCCCAACACTAATTCAAGGGTTCCTCTCCAGTGCCTCTTTCTCTTGCACGATTTGGCTCAAATGCTAATCAGCACATCGTCATCTCATAACAAACTTGAGTTTCAAGTTGGTATTTTTTTTGTCCAGCCGTTTTTTGCTATAGACCGTCCTCAAGAAACTGCGACAGACAGACACGCTTCATCAAGATATCGATGTTTTTGGTTTCAGGGGACCCTAAAACGTCGAGATCTGTCAAAATCTTTGGCAAATCTAAAACTGTCGCTCGTCCCCCATAGACGATAGGTCATTGTGGGGGAGGGCACAAAGCAAAAAAGTGTGTTCATGTGTGGCAGAAATCAAATAAAGAGGAAAATTATTTTGCCACACACTTTTTTTTTTTCTCTCAGCAATATAGTGGATGCAAAATTAAACCTAAGAGATGCTGCAAACACCTTTAGTAAGCGAGGGCCTCAAATAATCTCTAGTAGTTTCCTGTTTACGATTTGATTTTTAGAAGAGACTACATCTAGAGGAGGCTTTTCTCTTCAAAACATTTCTTATAGAAATGTATCATCTGGGGACTTGCACATTTTTGTTTCGTTTTTGAGAAGAGTAGTTGGAATTTGAAATTGTTACACAGAAATAAGTATGTGATAAAACTAATCGCATCTTAAGGTTAAGAGGTTTTGAGTTTCTTCTTGCTAAATGTGCAACATGCATTTGTCACTTTGGGGGAAAAAAAAACAGGGATCTGTTAAAGCACTAGAGTGTTGTACTGTGTTAGCCATTATGGATAAAGTGAGAAGTTTAGCAAAATGACACCTTTAATGGGCTAACTGGAAAGATTACAATATGCAAGCTTTTGAGGCAACTCGGGCCCCTTCTTCAGGTAAGAAAGCTTGCATATTGTAATCTTTCCAGTTAGCCCATTAAAGGTGTCATTTTGCTAAACTTCTCACGCTGTTAAAGCAGGAAGATAGCTTTGTGGAAATCCTGATGGTTTTCACTTATCCACAATGCTGAATGTGTCGTGTTATTCACAGCGTCGTATTGTCATTTCAGAGCAAGTGTCTCCTTGAACAGTTGCATCAGTTCTTTCTCTCAATTCGGCCGTCCCCAAGCCGGGGTGGCACAGGAGTTCATTTTAATTGGAGAGCACCTCCAGAGGCAGGACGATCTGCTGCCATTTATCTGGTTAGGATGTGTGCCTCATGACACGCTCATCTAAGGTTTAGGGGAAGATTGATCTTGAACAACAGCAAGAAAAGAGTGGGGGGAAAAATAGGGAACTTTTACAAAATATATTTCAGTTATTTGCATGCAGCACTTCTCCATCTTTCTCCTACCAGTAATTTTATGAATATATGGAGTCTGTTCAGTTGACCTAGGGCCTAGGTACATGCTTGCTAGCCATTAAAGTAGCAGATATTGCATTTTCGTTTTATTCACAATGAGTTATATTACCACTGCAATTGAATTAAAGACCTCGGCCATTAATACAAATCGTACAATTCTCTAGTCGGGTCCTAAAAAGACTTGAGAATACATTTATTATTATGGTGAAGCTATACAATTAATGTAAATAAAGTGTGAATAAGGAGACACCATTCCTATGCCATTCTTTTTTTATTTTATTTTTATTAATTTTATTACAATTCATACAAATCAATCAAGTTTTTACAAAAAGAAAAATTGAGTTAAGAACAAATCGATCCCCACCCCTGAGAGAGAGAGCAAGCCAGACGGTGTAAAATTTAAGGTAATTTTAGGTAAACATACCTAAATTAATAAATTCTCTGTGCTTTATAAACTTATTTTAAAATATTACTGATTAGATCCTGCCATGTTTTGAAAAAAGTCTGTACGGATCCTCTAACTGAGTATTTGATTTTTTCCAATTTCAAATAGTATAACACATCGGTTTCCCACTGACTTAAAAGAGGAGAGTTTGAGTTCTTCCAGTTTATCAGAATGAGTCTGCGTGCCAACAGTGTCGTGAATGCAATCCCAGTTTGTTTGTCCTTCTCCACTTTAAGCCCCTCTGGAAGACCCCCAAACACAGCTGTTAATGGGTTAGGAGGGATTGTGAATCCAAGGCTGTCTGAAAGGTCATTAAAAATGTTTGTCCAGAATAAAGTTAATTTGGTGCAGGCCCAGAACATGTGACCCAGTGAGGCTGGGACTTGACTGCAGTGTTCGCAGGTTGGATCATCACAGCCCTGGAAACATTTTGGAGAGTTTTGGTCGAGACAGATGTGCTCGATATATAATTTAGAGTTGTATAATTGTATGCTTGGCACATATGGAGCTCAAGTGAATTCTCTGCATTGCTACTTTCCACTCCTTTTCTGATATATTAATTGAGAGATCTTTTTCCCCAGTGTCCTCTTGGATCTTTTTATAGACAAATGGACAGTGTTACAGCTGTGGTTACATCTAGAGCTAGAGACTTTATTTTTAGTGCTTGATTGTATTTTGCATTATCTTAATTGATGGATTCCACATACTTCATGTAAGTGCAAAATTTTCCAACCAAAAAATAAAATTAAACATCTCAAGGATTTTAAACAAATGAATATTGTTGGTGTAAAGCTCTGGGCATCTAGTATCTTTTACTTTGAACTTTTAGTTCTGATGAATACATGGTGAGCACAGTTTGCCATTTAAATAATACAAGTATCATAATACAGTGTTGTAGAATAATGCTTGGCATTGCTAAGATGTAAGTTTGCTGAATTTATTTGGAAGAATAGTTACATGAATCACCACAGCTGTAAAGTGAGAAGGTTTTAACTAAGAAATTGTTCCTTTGTGGTCTCGGTCCCATTTCCTTCTCACCCATGGAGTCAGAGCGACATCTTCATAGATAAGGTCCATAAAAACACACTAAGCACATCCCTGATGAATTACTTTGCGTTTATGTTGCTTTTTTAAACGTGTAGCCACTAAGCATACCTTGGATATTGATAAAGTACCAAGTATTTAGATTTGCCCTGGTCAGCTAATTATTGTTTTATCGCCATTCACAGTGCTCGGATCATGACAGAAAGACCAATCAATGTGTTTACAGCTTCTTGTGCGGTCACTGATCCTGAAATTCTTTTGTCCCTTGTGTTTTTCACTCATTTTATTCTTTGCATAAATCAATAAATTTACATAGTGGACTTCTTTGAGTAAAATCTTTAATGGCAGCTGTGCATGAACTGCAGGTTCTTCATTGGTTATGTCATTTTATTTATTCTTCTGTACCATTTATATGCCATCCCTGTCACTGTAGCCTCTGAACTCTCCATTTAAATACAATAGCAGGTGTTTGAGGTATCAAAATGAGGTTTTTAATGATGAAGATTTGCTTATCGCCTGTTATGGCTGAAAGCGATTGTTAACATTTACATGTAGTTGTGATGGGCTCTGCCCTGTTAGAGGGACACCATATTTGTGTAGAAACTCCCATCTTTTCCATGATCTGAATTGCTGTTATTAGTTGTGCATGAGATATTTTTACACATTTTAGGCTTTATAACAACTCTCTTTACTTTTCCTTCATGTTGCTCTCATTTTTTTGTTCTTTTCTTGTAGTGCTGTACTGGCACTGTAATACAATGTAAGAACATAGGTTTGAGAAAAAGTAGGAGTAAATTACACATTTCTACCAAAGATGTTTATATATTATACTCGAGAGAAAGTTTGTGGACAAGATTTAACTTTGCATTGTATATGTTCTTATTTAATATACTGTATATTTATGATGACTTCAGTGGACTGGCACTGTTGCACCCTGTCATTGCTGGGTATAGGCTCCTGCTTCCTGCCAACACAGCCCAGGATAAGCAGGTTAGGAAGATGAGCTTGTGTGTGTGGTGTGTAAATATTCTTGTACTTTTAGAACATGGTGTGGCATTGCTGTGACAAAAATTAAGATTGAATTTATTGTCATAAACCATCCGTCCATCATCCAACTCGCTGTATTCTAACTACAGGGTCACGGTAGGTCTGCCGGAGCCAATCCCAGCCAACATAGGGTGCAAGGCAGGAAACAAACCCTGGGCAGGGTGCCAGCCCACTGCAGGGCACACACACCCACAACACCAAGCACACACTAGGGACAATTTAGAATCGCCAATCCACCTAATCTGCATGTCTTTGGACTGTGGGAGGAAACCCACGCAGACCCGGGGAGAACATGCAAACGGGCAGCAGCGCTACCCACTGCGCCACTGTGCCGCCCATTGTCATAATCTAATATTACAATTTTCTGTGTATGAAGAAGTGTTTGTGAAACAGCTGTGTCAATAATGAGCAAGTTAGAAGTTAGTTTTTAGGTGCTGCGTAAAGATCTGCCGCATGACGGGGTATACAATAATCAAACGGTGACATCCTGTACCAACCAATTAAATTTGCATCTATCTTGCAGTGCAGCCATCACCTCATTGTGTTTCTTCTTCTCTCATTGTATTTAAACATGTTGCTATGTGTTGTTGCAGTAAATACAGTAAACATGCAGGTTTTAATGAAAATATCTAATCCATTGTCATTCCAGAGTTGACTGAAAATGAAGGATTTAAATAATGTGTGCTACAAAGCATAAAGGAGCAATCTTTGAGTGCAGCACATTGGAGCACATGAGATTAGAGATTTGGCTTGAAACTGAACACGACACCCATTTATGATCCTGACACACCAATATTAAAACACTGTCCACTATAAAAGACAACGGTGACAGAAAAGCTGCAGTCAAAATCCTGTAGCTGAACAGAAATATTAGGCTTTGGAAACCTTTAGCTACTGTGGGACTTTTTTCACCACTTGGATTTTTTTTTTCCTCATGTTTTGTGCAGATTAGAAGTTTTCCTGTTCAGAAATCTTAACAAGTTTAAAATAAATTGAGAAATTGTTAGAATTGCATGTTATGTATGTTTGTATGTAGACTGTACAGTATCCTTGTATAGAAAGGGGGCTGACAGCATCCACTGATACAGCACATTGCCTTGCCCACCTCAGGATCCCAAAAGGGCAGCCTTGGCACCACACTGGCTGGAGTGCTTATCCTGACAACCAACCCCAAGTACAGTGGGAATCCCGTATAATTGATGCCTTTTCCAGTGGTGGGGCTGCTGTTATCCACAGTCACCAAAGCTCTTGTCCTATTATTCTAGACATTTTTGTCCCCTCAAGCATTTTTTTGGTTCAAAGCTTTCATTCTCATTTCTTCTTCCCAGAAATCCAAATCTTTAATTTCAATATGAAGATGACTCACACAGCAGTTCACTTTAGACAGAACTTTATCACGTCTCATATTCTACTATATTTCTGTTAATCGACACTGGCTGATTATAAGGTAAATGAGAAATTATGATAACAGCAGGTTAGCTTTATCATTAGAATGTGTGGCATAAAAAAACTTTTTTGGGTGGGTGGAAAGCACTTGGCCCATTAGGACTTGTACGGGCTGGTATGACCCGTCTAATACACAATCCTACACCGTACGTACCTATTAGCTAAGGATAATAGGACACCAAAAGACAAGATGAACCTAAGGGTTTAATGAAGATGGTTTTAAGCCACATTGTTCTTTGTGTTGCTTTCAGCTGCTGCAGTGTGATCCCCTCCAGTCAGTCCTAATTCTTAATGTTATGCTTTTTATTTTCCAAATGTTATGAATCTTGGTTGCTGTTTTGCAGTGTTTGTGAGGCCAGTGCTGAATGATATGTTTGTTTAAGTTGATTTACAGGTTCATTACTTACAAAATGTCGGTAGCCTGTGATGCACTGAGATTAAGAACAAATGAGATACAGTTAGATTAGGCTAAATTAGAGCAATTATAGTGAGAACAGGCCATTTTGCCCCCTAAGCTCGTCCATCCTGTTCACTTACATTCTCCAAAACAACATCAAGACAAGATTTGAAGTCTGTAAACTTACTGTCCACTGCAGCAAATAAATGTAAAAATCACTTGCTGATTTCTTCCTGGAATGGAAAGAAATGAGGGAATTTGAGGCTAAACGCATTTCACTGTTGGGTGACTTGGACTGCTGGGTTTGAATCGCTCTGCTCACTGTCTGTATGACTTCTGCCCATTTGCACCTGCCTTGCTTGGTTTAGCACCTGTCTCTGTACTGCTTGTCACTAATGGTCAGTATTTAGATACAGTTAAGGGAGAAAAACTCCACAGACAAAGTGGTAAAAGAAAGTCCAGTATTTTAAAGCTTTGGCAACAAGTACAATTTCCCAATTTCTTCTAAATGTAAATACCATACTGGCACATGTTTTTGAATGTAAGGCCACTTAATTTAAACAATCGGATCAATTAAACAAGAGTAACTTATTGACCTGTGTGTTTGAGTGAAAGAAATGTAGGGAAACTCCAGCTCAAGATTTTACAAAACACTTGACTTAATATGAAAGAAAACGTTGGGTGGGAACTTCTGACCCTTGTCTGGATGTAAAGCTACTCGCACAGCTGCTGTAGTGGGCGGCCTGGCGCCTGGCCATAGATAACAAAATGAAGTAGTAATTTTTGACCATAAGCACAAAAATGTGTTCTTGGTTTCTTATTTAATAATTTTTTTAATAATGCTCTCAAAGTTTACAGAAATGTCGATCCTTTGAATATGCTTCATTTTTATAAAAATGCACGTGTAAAATATTCTTTTTCAGAATCAACCAAATGAAAGTAATAGAAGTCTTGCATATAAAAGGATGATTTTCAGATTTCTACACGGTATGTCTTGCACCCGAGGTGACACACTGTGATAACCCTTTGGGGTCTCCTAGCTTACCCATTAGGGAGTCGCATTGTTTGACTCCTACTTGTGCACAACTTCACAGGCTGTGTGCTGAAGATGGTAGTTTAATTTTATTTGTTATTTTGACTATATTAGTTTTTATGCTACAAATACAGTATGTGATTGTTTACTTCCATGAAATCAGAAATTTAAAAATGATAATCCAATATGTTCTTATATAATACACTATCGTGGGTGTCTGTTTGTCTGTCCAGGATTTTAAATCGCCTGTAGCTCGCAAACCATTTGAACTATTGACCTGAAATGTATTACACATAGACTAAGTGATGTCTACTATCTGCTTTCAGGGTGATGATTGACATCCAAAGTTATTCCTCTTTTTATTTTTAATTTATTTTATTCTAGAATCAACTCTCGGCACAGGCCAGCAGGGTGGTCATGTGGCGCCTGTGTACGGGCGCCGTTCTCATTCCCTACCACCTTGGCCGTCACTTCCCCTACCTCTTCATATCTTAAATCATTCTTGAGGCAGATTGAAGACTTAAGTACCAGCTTAAGTGAAAATTAAGGAAAACGTACTAAGAAATTGCAACACAAACACAGTCTTAATCAGTTTTAACACGACAAGATGCCGACAGAAGAAGAGAGGAAGCGGGCCGCTAGGGTGGAGAAAAGAAGAGCTGCTCAGGACCTCTGAGCAAATGAATGCTAAACGTACAGAGGAAGCGGATGAAAACTAGGAATGCTCAAGTCAAGTGTATTTGTGCAGTGCGCCGTTACTGGTAGTGTATATTGACAGAACATTTAATTTAAACATATTGATGCTTGGAGCGTCATTTACAAGTTGCACCTAATTCTGGGTTCATGTTTAATAGTTAAAATGAAATAGTTTGCTTTGTTACTTAATGGTTTGCATAAAAAGATGCTGAAATAGCAGTTATAAATCATGATCTGGGTGCTCTTTTACAATGAATTAGTGTTGTCAAAGGTTTACCAATAGTTTGAAGATACCATACATGTATCGTTTTTTTTTTTTTAATTTAGACATTGTCATTATATTTTCATACAATGAAATTCTGATGACAACTTTCCATTCTTCTTCTTTCGGCTGCTCATGTTAGGGGTTGCCACAGCGGATCATCCTCTTCCATCTCATCCTGTCCTCGTCATCTTGCTCTGTCACACCCTCCACCTGCATGTCCTCGTCATCTTGCTCTGTCACACCCTCCACCTGCATGTCCTCTCTCACCACATCCATAAACCTCCTCTTAGGTCTTCCTCTTTTCCTCTTGCCTGGCAGCTCTATCATTAATATCCTTCTTCCAATATACCCAGCATTTCTCCTCTGCAAATGTCTAAACCAGTGCAATCTCTCCTCTCTGACTTTGTCTCCCAACCGTCCAACTTGAGCTGACCTTCTAATGTCCTCATTTCTAATCCTGTCCATCCTCGTCACACTCAATGCACATCTTAACATCTTTAACTCTGCCACCTCCAGCTCTGTCTCCTGTGCCACCGTCTCCAGCCCATATATCATAGCTGGTCTCACTACCGTCCTGTACACCTTCCCTGTCACTCTTGCTGATACCCGTCTGTCACAAATCACTCCTGATACTCTTCTCCACCCGCTCCACCCTGCCTGCACTCTCTTTTTCACTTCTCTTCCACAATCCCCATTACTCTGCACTGTTGATCCCAAGTCTGATGACAACTTTCCATGTGCAGCAAAGAAAAAGAAAGAGATACAGATTTAAACTGTAATGTTAACACTAAAGTCTCTGGCCTACCTTCTTTAAGTAAGTTTTTGAAGATCCATCCATCTATTCATTTTCCAACCTGTTGAATCCCAGCCAACACAGGGCGCAAGGCAGGAACCAATCCCAGGCAGGGCGCCAACCCACTGCAGGACACACACACACACCAAGCACACACTAGGGACAATTTAGGATCACCAGTACACCTAACCTGCATGTCTTTGGACTGTGGGAGGAAACCCACGCAGACACGGGGAGAACATGCAAACTCCACACAGGGAGGACCTGGGAAGCGAACCTGGGTCTCCTAACTGCGTGGCAGCAACGCTACCATTGTGCCGCCTGTTTTTGAAGATAATAATAATAAATAATAATAATAATTTTTTGAATTTGTATAGCGCTTTTCTCACGACTCAAAGCACTCAGCAATTGCAGGTTAAGGGCCTTGCTCAAGGGCCCAACAGAGCAGAGTCCCTTTTGGCATTTACAGGATTCGAACTGGCAACCTTCAGATTACCAGTGCAGATCCTTAGCTTCAGTGCCACCACTATATTCAGAGAATAGTTGATCTCATAGAGTTTATACGACTGTGAAGATCTTGCTATCAGGTTTACCCCATATATACAGTGCATCAGGAAAGTATTCACAGCGCTTCATCACATTCTCCACATTTTGTGATGTTACAGCCTTTTTCCAAAATGGATTAAATTAATTTCTTTCCTCAGAATTCTACACACAACACCCCATAATGACAACGTGAAAAAGTTTACTTGAGGTTTTTGCAAATTTATTAAAAATAAAAAACCTGAGAAATCCCATGTCCATAAGTATTCACAGCCTTTGCTCAATACTTTGTCGATGCACCTTTGGCAGCAATTCCAGCCTCAAGTCTTTCTGAATATGATGCCACAAGCTTGGCACACCTATCCTTGGCCAGTTTCGCCCATTCCTCTTTGCAGCACCTCTCAAGCTCCATCAGGTTGGAATGGAAGCGTTGGTGCCCAGCCATTTTAAGATCTCTCCAGAGATGTTCAATCAGAATCAAGTCTGGGCCACTCAAGGACATCCACAGAGTTGTCCTGAAGCCACTCCTTTGATATCTTGGCTGTGTCCTTAGGGTCGTTGTCCTGCTGAAAGATGAACTGTCACCCCAGTCTGAGGTCAAGAGCGCTCTGGAGCAGATTTTCATCCATGATGTCTCTGTACATTGCTGCTGTCATCTTTCCCTTTACCCTGACTAGTCTCCCAGTTCCTGATGCTGCCACCACCATGCTTCACTGTAGGGATGGTATTGGCCTGGTGATGAGCAGTGCCTGGTTTCCTCCAAACGTGATGCCTGGCATTCACACCAAAGAGTTCAATCTTTGTCTCATCAGACCAGAGAATTTTGTTTCTCATGGTCTGAGAGTCCTTCAGGTGCCTTTTGACAAACTCCAGGTGGGCTGCCATGTGCCTTTTACTAAGGAGTGGCTTCCGTCTGGCCACTCTACCATACAGGCCTGATTGGTGGATTGCTGCAGAGATGGTTGTCCTTCTGGAAGGTTCTCCTCTCTCCACAGAGGACCTCTGGAGCTCTGACAGGGTGACCATCGGGTTCTTGGTCACCTCCCTGACTAAGGCCCTTCTCCCCCGATCGCTTAGTTTAGATGGCCGGCCAGCTCTAGGAAGAGTCCTGGTGGTTTTGAACTTCTTCCACTTACGGATGATGGAGGCCACTGTGCTCATTGGGACCTTCAAAGCAGCAGACATTTTTCTGTAACCTTCCCCAGATTTGTGCCTCGAGAAAATCCTGTGTCGGAGGTCTACAGACAATTCCTTTGACTTCATGCTTGGTTTGTGCTCTGACATGAACTGTCAACTGTGGGACCTTCTATAGACAGGTGTGTGCCTTTCCAAATCATGTCCAGTCAACTGAATTGACCACAGGTGGACTCCAATGAAACATCTCAAGGATGATCAGGGGAAACAGGATGGACCTGAGTTTAATTTGGAGCTTCATGGCAAAGGCTGTGAATACTTATGTACATGTGCTTTCTCAGTTTTTTTATTTTTAATAAATTTGCAAAAATCCCAAAACTTTTTTCATGTTGTCATTATGGGGTGTTGTGTGTAGAACTCTGAGGAAAAACATCAATTTGATCCATTTTGGAATAAGGCAGTAACGTAACAAAATGTGGAGAAAGTGATGAAGCGCTGGGAATACTTTCCAGATGCACTGTAGAATAGTTAATACGTTAACATCCATATTTGACCGTATTTGTTGTTAGTAGTTCTTTTGACTTAAGATGCCGTTTGCCATGGTAACAAAATCTGAATAAACAACTAAAGCCCACCTCCATAGCACGACATGCTGGTACAGTATAAACTCAGTGCGGTTTGTTTTATTCCAGAATCCTAAAATGAGAGCATTTACCACCCAAACGGGGCAGTTTGAATTCCTTCTGTCTTAGGTTGCTAAACAAGCTCAGATCTCTTTCTGTTCCAGACATACGTTTTTTTGGTTCCGTTTAATTTCCTAAAATAATTCTATATATGCAAATGAGAGTATATAGAAAGAGATGCTGGGTGCCTTACATATTTAAATTTCAGCTCGGATAGGAAGGCCATTGAAGACTGAAATCTGTGCGAAAGATAAAACTTGAATTATGCTGACAGACTTACCCCTGCCCCAAATATGCAGCAGCATTTGACAAACAACACCCTTAGTCGAGGACCTCTCTGATTTCCTTCATTGTAGTTCATTTGCAGCTCCAGTGCTTTCAGTGTTTATTTTTAGAAGTGTCCTTCCACCATGTACTCTTTGCTTGATATTATAGATCAGCTCCCATCCTACTTTTTTGTAGCTTTCTGGTCATATACTGTAGGTGTGAATACTGAAAGCAATAATGAAAAAAATCTAAATTCTGTTTGTGTTACTTGGAAATCCTGTTGTGTGCTTTTGAATTGCAAATATGAGTTCCAAGCACGTGCAATTTTAAGTGTCAGTCATTTCTTCTTTTAGCAGACATTACCTCCTGTTTTTTGGAGGCTTGTATATTTCTTTTATACTTTTGCATTAGCGTATGAGTTTAATGTGTTTGCAAATTAGTGTTTTAAAATAAAGACAGGATAGGCCTGGAGACGCTCATATTCAAAACTTGTTGCCTGAGCTACAAAATTGCATATAAATTTTCCTTTGTTATATTCAGTGCTGACTCAAGAACAATACAAATATTTATAACAATAAATTTGGAAGTGGCAGGAGGTCGCTGTGGCTTTGAAAGCAGGTGAACAAAAGCCTGCAACGTGTATGACCTTCCAAGTTAGAGGACTGGAGAGCCATTGTCTACAGTGAGGGTAGCATAGAATTATGAAGGAAGGATATAAACCTTGGGCAATGTTTATGAGTTTCCAGAATGATGCACAATATTGTTTTCCATCTTTTTCAATTTCACTACCTGACAAGTCCAGAATGTGTCATGTATGAATAAGTGTAGTGTTTGACACCCAGCCTAGTAGTAGTTTCATTTCAGAATGTCATCTGTGTGGTTATTGTGTTATTGCTATTGTGTTATTGTGTAACCTTTTTTTTTTTTAAATTGATTTAAGAGATTGCAATTAAATGCACACATCTAAGGTGATTAATTATTGGATATCATAAGGCTTCCACACACATTATGGAAGAACTCCACAATGGTGCCAGCCCACCGCAGGGTGCGCACACACACACCCACACACCAAGCACACACTAGTGACAATTTAGAATCGCCAATGCATAACCTGCATGTCTTTGAACTATGTGGAGGAAACCTGAGCACCCGTAGGAGACACGGGGAGAACATGCAAACTCCACGCAGGGAATACCCAGGAAGCGAACCTTACTCCGAGGTCTCCTTACTGCGAGGCAGCAGCGCTACCCACTGCATCACCGTGCCGCCCTCTTTTCCTCTACTTTTCCTTACAAGTTTTAACCTGGTAGTTTATTAGAGCCAAATTCATTTGTCATAATCATACAGTAATTTTCATGTTTTATTTCTAGTCCTGTCTAAATATATCTTTTTATCATATGAATTTGTTGGGCCCTTTAGAATACCTGATAGGTGTATCATAAAGATAAACAGGCTGCTCTCGGATCCCCACATTTGATTATTTGAGGCCCCCACATAGTAGAGGTGTTTGTGGTGTCTCTTCCTTGTTATGTTTAATTTTGCGTCCACTATGTCCCTGGCAGCCAATTACTTAATGGGTGGTAAAGACTGATCAAAGTAAAAAGACCCTAATTCCTATCTTCCTTCCATCATGGACATTTAAACCACACTCTGCATCCACAAAGCCACCAGAATTGTAAATGACCCAACAGACTGTTCACACTCCCTGTTTACACTCCTGCCATTGGGAAAAGGGTACCGGAGCATTGGGGCCTCACCACCAGATTGTGTAACAGTTTTTCCCCCAAGCAGTCAGATTCCTGAACACTCACGGACCGACCGGTCTGATATCTGATATATGTGTTGTGTTCTGCAGTGTTGCACATGTTTGCACATTTGACTCGCATGCGCCTTGTTGTATATTACATGTCTTTGTTATGTGTCGTGGATTCTTCGTTGTCCTGTGTTCTATGTAGCACCGTGGTCCTGGAGGAGCGTTGTATCGTTTCACTGTATGCTGTACTACTGGATATGGATGAAACGACAATAAATACTCTTGAATCTGCAATCTTCCTGTCCAACATGAATAATCAAGATGATTTATTTGTGCATTTCTTCTTGCTTTTCTGGTAGCTGCACATAGAAACAGACTATGTGACACAAAGAGAATTCTCACGAACGGGCTACAGCTTTAGTGTGGTTTGAATTGTTTGGGCACAATTTTTACTCCCGACAGATACTTTATAATATTATGGCAGATTGCTCCCTGTTTTTAAAGAAAGGACTTTTGTCATTTACAGTTCTGGTTCAGAGGTTACCAGAACAGAGGGTCTCTCCGCAGCACCTGTTGTTAACTGTGCTTGTTGAATTGACACCTTGCTTCAGCTTCTATGAGAATTTTTACCCAATAGACTGTGCTCGTTTTGTTAAGGCTGTGGTCATGATGTTCAGCGTTACTGCTATATCGATATGGGCAAATAACATTAGAATGCATGTACAGTATGTGGAATGGCTTTATTTTTTATTTGAAGTTACAGTGGTGTGAAAAACTATTTGCCCCCTTCCTGATTTCTTATTCTTTTGCATGTTTGTCACACAAAATGTTTCTGATCATCAAACACATTTAACCATTAGTCAAATATAACACAAGTAAACACAAAATGCAGTTTTTAAATGATGGTTTTGTTATTTAGGAGAAAAAATCCAAACCTACATGGCCCTGTGTGAAAAAGTAATTGCCCCCTGAACCTAATAACTGATTGGGCCACCCTTAGCAGCAATAACTGCAATCAAGCGTTTGCGATAACTTGCAGTGAGTCTTTTACGGCGCTCTGGAGGAATTTTGGCCCACTCATCCTTGCAGAATTGTTGTAATTCAGCTTTATTTGAGGGCTTTAGCATCTCAATTGGATTCAGGTCAGGACTTTGACTAGGCCACTCCAAAGTCTTCATTTTGTTTTTCTTCAGCCATTCAGAGGTGGATTTGCTGGTGTGTTTTGGGTCATTGTCCTGTTGCAGCACCCAAGATCGCTTCAGCTTGAGTTGACGAACAGATGGCCGGACATTCTCCTTCAGGATTTTTGGTAGACAGTAGAATTCATGGTTCCATCTATCACAGCAAGCCTTCCAGGTCCTGAAGCAGCAAAACAACCCCAGACCATCACACTACCACCACCATATTTTACTGTTGGTATGATGTTCTTTTTCTGAAATGCTGTGTTCCTTTTACGCCAGATGTAACAGGACATTTGCCTTCCAAAAGTTCAAATTTTGTCTCATCAGTCCACAAGGTATTTTCCCAAAAGTCTTGGCAATCATTGAGATGTTTCTTAGCAAAATTGAGACGAGCCCTAATGTTCTTTTGCTTAACAGTGGTTTGTGTCTTGGAAATCTGCCATGCAGGCCGTTTTTGCCCAGTCTCTTTCTTATGGTGGAGTCGTGAACACTGACCTTAATTGAGGCAAGTGAGGCCTGCAGTTCTTTAGACGTTGTCCTGGGGTCTTTGTGACCTCTCGGATGAGTCGCTCTCGCACTTGGGGTCATTTTGGTCGGCCGGCCGGCCACTCCTGGGAAGGTTCACCACTGTTCCATGTTTTTGCCATTTGTGGATAATGGCTGGTGTGTTTGTGTGTGTCCTGAGGTGGGTTGGCACCCTGCCCAGGATTGGTTCCTGCCTTGTGCCCTGTGTTGGCTGGGATTGGCTCCAGCAGACCCCCGTGACCCTGTGTTCGGATTCAGCGGGTTAGAAAATGGATGGATGGATGGGCTCTCACTGTGGTTCGCTGGAGTCCCAAAGCTTTAGAAATGGCTTTATAACCTTTACCAGACTGATAGATCTCAATGACTTCTGTTCTCATTTGTTCCTGAATTTCTTTGGATCTTGGCATGATGTCTAGCTTTTGAGGTGTTTTTGGTCTACTTCTCTGTGTCAGGCAGCTCCTATTGAAGTGATTTCTTGATTGAAACAGGTGTGGCAGTAATCAGGAAATTGAACTCAGGTGTGATACACCACAGTCAGGTTATTTTTGAACAAGGGGGCAATTACATTTTCACACAGGGCCATGTAGGTTTGGATTTTTTTTCTCCCTAAATAATAAAAACCATCATTTAAAAACTGCATTTTGTGTTTACTTGTGTTATATTTGACTTATGGTTAAATGTGTTTGATGATCAGAAACATTTTGTGTGACAAACATGCAAAAGAAAAAGAAATCAGGAAGGGGGCAAATAGTTTTTCACACCACTGTATTTGTGACAGGCCGTGCTTCTTACCTTTGTCATGAGGACATTGTGAATCCTTCTCATATTATTCAGTTAGACGTGAAATTAAGTGATGTGGTTAGCTCAAAGTTTGCATCCTCCAACCATATTGGAATTGTATTTTTATTTTGTGATGCCACATGCTATGAATAATGCTATACAATATACGGATTGAATACATTCCAGAATACAGTAGTTCTTGTTCTGTTTTTCTCTCTTTTTTGTTTAATAAATTCCCTTTTTTGTCTGGTCATACAGTTCAAGTGACACAAAATGAGCCACCCGTCACTTTGTCCATCCATCTCATTTCCATCAGTGTCTGCTCCCATTTAAGTGGAACTGTTAACTGTTTGTGTGAATTTTAAATTATTATGAAACCTCAATGAAAACCAAATATTCCAACCTTTTTACTAAAAACGGTGGCCAAAAAGTCATTTGGTGTATTTCTGACTGCATAGATTGAGACAAAAAATGAAAAGTCACATTGCCTAAAAACTTAAAAGCAGGAAATGGTAATCTGATTAATGCCAGGAAATGTAGCAGTGGTGCTGTTCCTCCAAACCAGGAAATGCTTGTTGGAAGTAATGCTTGATTTCTTTCTTCAGCTGAAGTGTTTAATTTGTTTTAAGTTTTCTTTCTTTAAACATTACAGCCTCTGCAGTTGGCTGTCTTATTCCTAGTTTTTTTGGCATACCACTTTGTGTGATTTAGCAGTCCTTGCTCTTGTTCCCGTTCTTATCAGCAGCCACACTGTGTGCCATTTTAAAAAACAGCAGCAATGCCAGTTAATTATCAACTGTTAAGAGACCTTTGAGCTCTGCTTGCTGGCAGTTTTCTTACCAGCCTGATCATTGTGTACATCCACTGCCTTTTTAACAAAATGCTTACGAAGTTTCAGTTTGTAAGCAAATATTTTGTGGAAAAGTAAAACCTAACCCTGATCTTCTGAATGTAAATTGCTGTTGTGTATTGCAGTGTGAACATTTGTGTTCATTAAATTACATTGATAATGTTTGGGTTCACACTGACCCCTGGAGATAAAACTCACAAACATGTCTAATTTAGTTAATGTCTGTCTGTTACACCAAAGTATAAAAGCAGACATTTTTCCTGTTCGTATCTCCTATTCATTTCATGTGGGGTTTTCTTATCTGTATAAGCAAATCTGTAGTTTACTATTAACACATTCCTAAAATGTGGAGTTGTGCGTGCTGTTTGTTGTATTTTAGTAAGGGTAGTGTTTTCTTTACACAGAAATAAGGAAGAAAAAAGTTCCAGGACTAATAAGTATGTCAGCCTGTGTTATGTCTGAGGTATAAACTAATCTGCTGTCTTTATGAAATCTGCACCCTCTATCCCTATTTTGGGTTTTTCTGTTTCACTTCTTTAATTTTGCTACTAGCTGTACTCTCATGGAGCAATTTTTTTTTAATATCCCTTTTGATTAACCTAGTTCTATAATGTCGTGTTCATCACAGCACACCAAAATATTAATGCTTTAGCATTTTCATGGTGAAACAAGACGATGTACAGCATTGGCAAAGCAGCAGCAATTCACGTGGTTATCAAAGCCCATACAGAGTTTTAAACTTTGCTTCAGTCAAAACACACCACGATTAGTCGAGAAAAAACGAAAGTAAACAAGCAGCCTTTATATAAACATTTCAACAACAACAACATTTATTTCTATAGCACATTTTCATACAAACAGTAGCTCAAAGTGCTTTACATATTAAAGAATAGAAAAATGAAAGACATAATTATAAAAAATAAATCAACATTAACATCGAATAAGAGTAAGGTTCAATGGCCAGGGGAGACAGAAAACAAAAAACTCCAGGCGGCTGGAGAAAAATAAAATCTGTAGGGATTCCAGACCATGAGACCGCCCAGTCCCCTCTGGGCATTCTACCTAACATAAATGAAACAGTCCTCTTTGGATTTAGGATTCTCACGGAAGGGCTTGATGATGATGATGGTCACGTAGACTTCTTCCTTTTAATCCGTCCATCATTGTTGGAGCATCATGAAGCTTTGAGTAGGTGGAGGTGGCGCAGGCCACCACCACAAAGAAACCGGAAAAAGAAACAGAAAAGAGAGTAGGGGTCAGTACCGATTTTAGAGCCACCATGAATAGTTATTATGATGAATTGAACATACAGAGTATCAGGATTAAGTTAAATTACGATTAAAATGAAGTTATAAAAGGCCATGTTAAAGTAATGTGTTTTCAGCAGTGTTTTAAAGTGCTCTACTGTATCAGCCTGGCGAATTCCTATTGGCAGGCTATTCCAGATTTTAGGTGCATAACAGCAGAAGGCCGCCTCACCACTTCTTTTAAGTTTTGTTCTTGGAATTCTAAGGAGACACTCATTTGAGGATCTGAGGTTACGATTTGGAATGTGAGGTGTCAGACATTCCGATATATAAGATGGGGCGAGATTATTTAAGGCTTTATAAACCATAAGCAGAATTTTAAAGTCAATTCTGAATGACACAGGTAACCAGTGTAGTGACGCTAAGACTGGTGTGATGTGTTCTGATTTTCTTTTCCTAGTTAGGATTCTAGCAGCTGCATTCTGCACTCGTTGCAAACGATTTAAATCTTTTTTGGGTAGTCCTGAGAGGAGTGCGTTACAGTAATCTACTCGACTGAAAACAAACGCGTGAACTAATTTCTCAGCATCTTTCAGTGATATAAGAGGTCTAACTTTACTTATGTTTCTTAAGTGAAAAATGCTGTCCTAGTGATCTGATGAATATGTGATTTAAAATTCAGATTACAGTCAACAATCACCCCTAAGCTTTTTACCTCCGTCTTGACTTTTAATCCTAATGTATCCAGTTTATTTCTAATAGCCTCATTGTATCCATTATTGCTGATCACTAAAATTTCAGTTTTCTCTTTATTTAACTTGAGAAAATTACTATTCATCCATTCTGAGATACAAGTCAGACATTGTGTTAGTGAATCAATAGAATCGGGGTCATCAGGTGCTATTGATAAGTACAGCTGTGGTAGCTCACGTTGTGCCCTGAGATAATCTGACCTAACGGAAGCATGTAGATTGAGAATAACAGCGGACCCAGGATAGAGCCTTGTGGAACACCATATTGGATATCATGTGTCTTCGAGTTGTAATTCCCACAACTAACAAAATATTTTCTCCCTGTCAGGTAGGATTCAAACCAATTTCAGAATACACTTTAAATGTAAACGGATAACGAGCGTAGAGGTTACATATTTTGAGTATGCTGCTGTGGACTTAGTTTTGCAGTTACAGTAAGTGACTAGTTGGAAGGTCAGCATGCCCCTTCCCATAGTTTTAGATGTTTGGATAATTTCAAGACCTGGACGCTATCCAGTAACCTGAGGCGAAGGCTGCTGTCCTTCAGTACTGTGTCTCTTCGGAGAATCTTTGGGTACCACTGGTTTGACTTTGTGTCGAATGAGTCCTGAGTGAGGCACATTACCGGCATTGTCAGCACTACGGCCATTTGGTGAGATTCCCCAAGGGAGATCTGGCTCACACGATCCTCATTGTTGAGGACCAGAGTGGCTGGACCAGGCCAAGAGGACACCCACGTAACACTTGGCAGCAGAAGATAGATGGTCATTGCTGGAGGGTGGGAGTGGACTGCGTGTCTGCTTTGCCACCCAGGACTCCCAGCTGTTTCTTCATGTGGTTGGTGTGGCAACGTGCTATACCAGTGCAAGCTCTCCAACCTGACCTGTTTGTCATGCTATAAGACTAACACATTAGATTTTTTAAACCTTACAGATCTTTGTGAATTTTAATCATTTTCTACGTGCTTGCATTACAAACATGAGTAAGCTGTGCTGACTTTCCATTGTCAGTGTTTAAACTCCCTGCAACCTCTTGTATCATCCTTAAAAACCAACATGTGTTTTCCTTTTCATTGTGTGATGGCCTGTGACTCTCCCACATTTGTGGTAAAGCTGATGGTATGTTACATGACTTGTAGTTACAGGGTATGTCAGACTTCACGACTAAAGATGCTGATTTTGTTGGTGGACCACATCGGTTTAGGTGACTGAAAATCACTGTGCGTGTTGCATTCATCATTCATGTGCCAACCTTCCAGTGTGTTCGAGCTCCCCTCTTTTTGTTGCCTGACAGAGCCGCCATAATAAAATAAAATAATAAAAGGTTAGGAGGTACCACAAATCCACCACCCTCCCCCATTCTGTTGTGGACACATCAGACATACAGGCTTCTCTTCTGGCTGTGCAGTCCAAGACTTCTGTGTTCTTTATTCCTCATTACTGCATACTTTCCATTGTAATTCTGCATGAGTATTCATTGGTTGTCCGCTCTCATGCACTCAAAGCTCACCCCTATGACTAATCAAAAGCTGTGACATGGCCACGTAGGACCCTGCATTGGATCAAGTGGGTATAAGAAGGATATGTCACTTTAGGTTCTTGATGTGCAACAGTAATGTCAAGGGAATTTTTTGTATAGATAGATACTTTATTAATCCCAAGGGGATTGATCTTCATCCCATCCCACACTTCCTTCATGCTGTTATTCTCCAACTTCTGCTCCAGCTTTCTCCCGTACTGCTGCTTCACCGCCCAGAGCTGGACTCGGAGTTCCTTCTGCACGCTTTTGAGCTCATGCTGATCACCACCCTTAAAAACCCTTTTCTTCTGGTTCAAAAGGCCTTTGATGTCACTTGTAATCCATGGCTTGTTGTTAGCATAGCAGCGTACGGTTCTTACTTGAACTACAATGTCCATCCAGAAGTTGATGTAGTCAGTAGTGCAGTCAACAACCTCCTCAATGTTCTCACTGTGTGACCCCTGCAGGATATCCCAGTCCGTAGTTCCAGTCACTCAGAGCCTGCTCTGCCTCAGGGGACCACTTCCTGAATGAGCGTGTGGTTGTTGGTCACTCTCGGTTTGTAGTGAGGCTGAAACAGAACCAGGTTATGATCTGCGGGGTGGCGCTGTATGCGTCTTTAACGTTTGCATACAGTAGGTCGATAGTCCTGTTTCCCTGAGTGTTACAATCCACATACTGGGAGAAGGCTCATAATGTTTTGTCCAGCGTCACATGGTTAAAGTCTCCAGCGATTAGCACAAGCGCCTCGGGGTGCTGTGTTTGTAACTTAGCAACTGCAGAATGGATGACGTCACTCGCTATCTCCGTGTTCGCTCGATGGGGGATGTAAACAATAACAACAATCACGTGTCCAAACTCTCTGGGCAAGTAAAAGGGGAGCAAACTTACGGCCAACAGTTCGATGTCCCTGCAGCGAGTGGAGATTTTAACGTTTACGTGTCCAGAGTTGCACCACCTTGTGTTCACATAGAGAGCGAGTCCTCCTTCTTTCCGCTTCCCGCAGGTATTTGCGTCTCCGTCCGCTCTAACTGTGCTAAACCCGGGTAGCTCCATGTTAGTATCTGGGATGTTAGTTGTTAGCCACGTTTCACAAACACACAACAAACTGCATTCTCTGTAGGTCCTGACATTTTCCACCAGCACAGCCAGTTCGTCAATCTAATTTTGTAGGGAGTTCACATTTCCCAGGATCACAGAAGGCGCCAAAGACTTGTATCGCCACTTTCTCGCTAGCTGATTAGCTTTTAGCTTAGCGCTGGCTCTGCTGCCATGATACAACCTTCTTACCTCGTCGGGTAAATAGGGAACCACACTGGCACAGGCCTTTGTTCTCAGTGCTAGAAGTTGACTACCTGAATAGATGTGTCTCGGCGTGTAAAAATCCATGTCCAAGTAGTAAAAAATGTCCAGGGAACGAGTTCACATAAAAGAAAGTGGTAGGAGTGATCAGTGAAATAGAGAAAAAAGGTAGAAAGATAGTCATACACGGAGCTGCTGGAAAGGCTGCCACTTGTGGCGGCGCCTGAGTCATCAATTATTTCAACCTCTGGAAGTTCTCTGTAGAGAACATGGCAAAGAAAATGGTAACAAGCACAAATGGAAAAATATACAGAAATTCTGAAAAGTATATGTGTACGTGTATGTGTGAGTGTGTTTTCATGCTTAAGACATTTTAATCATTTTTCTGTGACGGCCCCAACACCTCAGACATTTTCTGCTGTATGGTAAAACAGCATTTGTGTGCACCTAGCTTCATATACTCACATTTTATTTACAACCAATATAGTGCCCAGTAATCTTGGAAGCTGCTGTCTTCCTTCAGTTTGTCATTTCATCAAGGGAATTGTTCAGATGCTCCAGGAAATATCCCTTGTTCAGTTTTTTTTTTATTGTTCCAGTCCATATTTCTTTTTGTACCTTACAATAAAAGCACTGAAACATTCTCACTTATTAATCAAGTAGAAAATGACAAGCAAGCAATGGGCAATGGGCAGTCATGCTCTGGTAGCTGTATGTGGCTGTGGTACTGACCAGCTTCTCATGCTTCCCATGTTTTTTATTCCAAGATGGTGAGAGGCTTGTGTTACATGGGACAAATATTTTGAGCCTTATGATTGTCAGAAGGATTTGCTTGTTTTTGTTGGGACGGCAGCTCATAACCTGTGGGAAAGAAAACTTTAGAGAGTTTACTTTGCAGTTCTTCATTTTGTGAATGTTATTGTGAAGTTGTGACTTATTCCTTCTTACGGGTTAATTCTTTATTATAGTCGCCACCAGACTTAATTTGTATCAGCCATTCCTCCCACAAGTCTAGCACCACTTTAACAGCAGTTCTTTTACAGTGGCTTGCAAAAGTATTCGGTCCCCTTGAACTTTTCCACATTTTGTCACATTACAGCCACAAACATGAATCAATTTCATGGAATTCCATGTGAAAGACCAATACAAAGTGGTGTACACTTGAGAAGTGGAACGAAAATCATACATGACTCCAAACATTTTTTACAAATAAATAACTGCAAAGTGGGGTGTGCGTAATTATTCAGCCCCCTCAGTTGCCCATAGACATAGCCTGATGAGTGCTAATGACTAAATAGAGTGCACCTGTGTGTAATCTAATGTCAGTACAAATACAGCTGCTCTGTGATGGCCTCAGAGGTTGTCTAAGAGAATATTGGGAGCAACAACACCATGAAGTCCAAAGAACACACCAGACAGGTCAGGGATAAAGTTATTGAGAAATTTAAAACAGGCTTAGGCTACAAAAAGATTTCCAAAGCCTTGAACATCCCACGGAGCACTGTTCAAGCGATCATTCAGAAATGGAAGGAGTATGGCACAACTGTAAACCTACCAAGACAAGGCCGTCCACCTGAACTGACAGGCCGAACAAGGAGAGCGCTGATCAGAAATGCAGCCAAGAGACCCATGGTGACTCTGGACGAGCTGCAGAGATCTACAGCTCAGGTGGGGGAATCTGTTCATAGGACAACTATTAGTCGTGCACTGCACAAAGTTGGCCTTTATGGAAGAGTGGCAAGAAGAAAGCCATTGTAAACAGAAAACCATAAGAAGTTCCGTTTGCAGTTTGCCACAAGCCATGTGGGGAACACAGCAAAGATGTGGAAGAAGGTGCTCTGGTCAGATGACACCAAAATGGAACTTTTTGGCCAAAATGCAAAACGCTATGTGTGGCGGAAAACTAACACTGCACATCACTCTGAACACACCATCCCCACTGTCAAATATGGTGGTGGCAGCATCATGCTGTGGGGGTGCTTCTCTTCAGCAGGGACAGGGAAGCTGGTCAGAGTTGATGGGAAGATGGATGGAGCCAAATACAGGGCAATCTTGGAAGAAAACCTCTTGGAGTCTGCAAAAGACTTGAGACTGGGGCGGAGGTTCACCTTCCAGCAGGACAACGACCCTAAACATAAGGCCAGGGCAACAATGGAATGGTTTAAAACAAAACATAGCCATGTGTTAGAATGGCCCAGTCAAAGTCCAGATCTAAATCCAATCGAGAATCTGTGGCAAGATCTGAAAACTGCTGTCCACAAACGCTGTCCATCTAATCTGACTGAGCTGGAGCTGTTTTGCAAAGAAGAATGGGCAAGGATTTCAGTCCCTAGATGTGCAAAGCTGGTAGAGACATACCCTAAAAGACTGGCCGCTGTAATTGCAGCAAAAGGTTGTTCTACAAAGTATTGACTCAGGGGGCTGAATAATTACGCACCCCACTTTTCAGTTATTTATTTGTAAAAATTGTTTGGAATCATGTATGATTTTTGTTCCACTTCTCACGTGTACACCACTTTGTATTGGTCTTTCACGTGGAATTCCAATGAAATTGATTCATGTTTGTGGCTGTTTTGTGACAAAATGTGGATAAGTTCAATACTTCTGCAAACCACTCTATATGCTTGCACCTTCCACACATGACTAGAAGAAGGTGCCTGTTTGGCTTGGCATATTTGTGTGTACGTCCTAAAGTGACAACACTTAAGGAATGGCACAAGATGCTCTTCCGTTGTTGCCTATGGCCCAGGATTGTGAAGCAGCAGCAGTGTCAAGTGTTTCACTGTTTTAACCCGAATTTCTCTTACTGTGACAAATTTATTTCTTTCTGAATTACCAAGCCTTTCTTCTTTTCCAGTTTGAGAGAAAATATGAAATTCCTCCATTGGTACAGCTGAAATGCTGTATTTGCCCTGCCAGTGTCATCATTTGATATGACCAGGCAGAATGAACAACATGGTATAGAGATGGACAGAGGACAATTCTGCCGCCTTTGGAGTTTGCTGATATTAAGTTTGATCTTTGTAAACAGCTTTGTTGTGAACAGTTCAAATATAAAGCTCACATCTTGATTGCATATCCATAAGAGCTTTGTACTGTTTTGAAGATAACTACCACACAGACCTTACCTTGGCTTCCATCCTTGTACATAACGTCATCTTTTCTTCATATCTGGCAGACAGCTGGGTTCAATCACTTACAGGGTACTCATTTTATCCAGAGAAGGGCTTATTATAATTAGGATCTACCTCCATATTGTCTTCAGTTTCTGAGACTATTTCCTCTGTGCTATATGGGAAGGGGGTACATGGGCGGCTGCTGCAGTGGATAGCGCAACACATAAAGCTTGTAATTGATAAAGTTATGATTATATAAAAAAGGCTCAAAGGTGACATGAAATCACTAGCAAATGGTGTGAGGGGCAGAGGGTTCTTTGTTTTTGATAATTTGAAGAATCTTTTGAATAAAAGCCAACCACAATAATCTGTTGGCATCAGAGTACAAAAGCAGCATGGCCTCAATACATACTGGACCTGGAAACATGGCTACTGGTCTGCACAATTCGATCAAAAATATATTGTGATTGACACACACTGTGATTGTAATTTTAAACTGCAATACACAATTATTAAAGTTATCATTTTGTATTGCAACATTAAGGTAAAAACAAAAGATGTCTTAAACAGTCACACTAAGATGATATTGCCAGTATGTTTTTGTCAAAAACAAACAAAAGTGTAAATTATTGAATAATTATTATTGAACTAAAACAGGGTGCTTGTGTCATGCTGTGTTAAGGTGATGTAAAGCTTGGTCATCCTCCTTGACCACAGGTCTGTCGTTGTTGAATAGTAAGACAGTTTTACAATGTCAGATTGAACTTCACCTTTGCGTTTTCTGTGCTGTTCGGGGCCCAGTCCTGGTGGTTTGTCGTGTGGTGGGTACAGCAACGCGATATAACCAGTGCATGCTCCCAGCATCTCTCTCAGGGATTGAACTTTATGAAAAATAATTGCTTGAAGGTAAGTTCCAGTCAAGTTTGTTGATTGGTTTCCCAAATCCAACTGTGCTGGCAGCATGTAAGGACACCGCGTCTTTTGCTAAGTAATATGCGACAGCTTCTGTGATTTCCTTCTGTCTCATCTTTATTCTCTTGAATAGTGTAACACTCACAAATGGACTGGTAATAATTGCTTGGTTTTGCTTAGCTGGACGTTCAGCTACAGCATTTTTTTCTTGCATTGCCTCTTTTGTATTGTGTTTATCATAGAGCTTATGTGATGTGTGAGATTCTGTTATGAATTAGTTGTTATCTGACATAACAACTATAACCTTGCATGTTTTGCACAGTACTTCTGTCTGACGGACGTTGCCATGGTCAAGTCCCAAGTACTGCTAAATGGCTAAAGTGGAATTTTTTTGGGGTGCCATGTCACCAATTTCCCTCTCTTCTGTTGTTTGTATTGTCAGAATGAACAACCGATTATCTCATTCTGTCATCTTCAAAAGCAGACACTCCACTAGGCTACCAGTCCAAAACAAATGGGATTGTGGGATTGATTAAGGAGGGTTCTGTTTGGCCAGTCTTACCAGGAGCTCCACATGTGGATAACTCCATTTTCAGTCGATACATGTGCTCAGTGAATGTGGGCACAATGTCTACACTACCGGTAATAAATGACTGCCTTTTGCAGTTTAGTAATTACATGTGACCATATCGCAGTTTTGGTTTTAATGTGATTAATTGTGCAATACTACAACAGAGGAGAAAACATTTGTTTGTTTTAAAAATAATTTTACAAATTCTTTCTTGAGAACCCTGAATACAATGAGGACTGATTTGAAGTCATTTATGTTGGGTAGAATGCCTAGAAGGGGCTGGGTGGTCTCGTGGCCTGGACCCCCTGCAGATTTTATTTTTTTCTCCAGCTGTTTTTTTTTTTTCCCTGTTCCCTCTGGCTATCGGACCTTACTTTTACCTTACTCAGCCAGCAGCCATATCACCCTGTAGCCCTAGACTGGTTGCCCACGGAAGCTAAGCAGGGTTGAGCCTGGTCAGTACCTGAATGGGAGACCTTCTGGGAAAAACTAGGTTGCTGCTGGAAGAGGTGTTAGTGAGGCCAGCAGGGGGTGCTCACCCTGTGGTCTGTGTGGGTCCTAATGCCCCAATATAGTGATGGGGACGCTATTCTGTAAAAAAAGCACCGTCTTTCGGATGAGACGTTCAACCGAGGTCCTGACTCTCTGTGGTCATTAAAAATCCCAGGATGTCTTTCGGAAAGAGTAGGGGTGTTACCCCGGCATCCTGGCCAGATTTGCCCATTGGCCTCTGACCGTCATGGCCTCCTAATCATCCCCATACATTGATTGGCCTCATCACTCTGTCTCCTCTCCACCAGTAAGCTGGTGTGTGGTGGGCGTTCTGGCGCACTATGGCTGCCGTCGCATCATCCAAGTGGATGCTGCACACTGGTGGTGGTTGAGGAGATCCCCCCCCTTGTATGTAAAGCGCTTTGAGTGCCTTGAAAAGCGCTATATAAATGTAATAAATTATTATTATTATTTTATTCTGTGTTAATAAGTGTTCCCTAATTTTAATTATTTATTCTGTCTTTTTCGCTTTCTTCATCATGTAAAGAACTTTGAGCTACATCGTTTGTATGAAAATGTGTGACAGAAATAAATGTTGTTGTTGAATCCATTATTGAACCTGCTTATACCACTTATAGGTCAGTAGTATTTGGCACAAGAATGACCCTTACTATCAAAAGACAACCTAAAATATGATGGAAATAAGAGAGGCAATACTATCAATAAAAATCATTTAGCCACCTTCATAAAAGCCAGCGGTGGACTGACAATGAGCACAAGGTGAAATTCAATGACGGCTCACGTCAAGTTTATGGAATTACTTTGCATAATAAGAGATTGTGACTTGCTTGTGTAATGTGTTGAAACTCTTCCTATTTGATGAGACTGTTAATTTTGTAACCAACAGCTACAAATAATGCATCAGTTATTCTATTTATTAATTTTATTTATTTGTGCTCTTGAGAGAAAACTTTTAAAGTATAGAATAATAAAGTATAATTACAGTATCGATCCATCCATTATTCAACCTGCTATATCCTAACTACAGGGTCACAGGGGTCTGCTGGAGCCAATCCCAGCCAACACAGAGTGCAAGGCAGGAAACAAACCCCGTGCAGGGTGCCAGCCCACCGCAGGGAACACACACACACACATTAGGGACAATTTAGGATCGCCAATGCACCTAACCTGCATGTCTTTGGACTGCGGGAGGAAACCGGAGCGCCACGCAGACACGGGGAGAACATGCAAACTCCAAAGTACATTTAAAAATGATAGCTTTTACCCTTCTTTTCTGACAAATTGGGAATTTCTTTTTTACATAATTTTAAATTAAGTAAGTGGCCATGTTTTAGTGAATCATTTTCTCTCTGGGATGATTGTGTAAAAACTGACACATTAAGTCAATTACGCTGTATGTATGTGATTTAAATTCAATAAGCATTAAAGGTAAATTCTAAACTAAAAAGGAAAGAGCTGGTAACATATAAAAGACGCAACATTTCAGGTGCAATGTCTTCATCAGGTGTGCATCTGAAAAGGAAAGAGCAGGTAAGATTATGTGTGGGAAAGCTGCCATTAGAGAAGACGGAGTGAGAACTTCAGTAGTTAGATGGTCATTAAGACCTGAAGAAATGTGTGATCCCAAGTGGAGACTGAGTTTAGCCTCTTCTGTTTTTCTTGAAAGAGAGTCTTTGAAGCCCTGTGAAAGAACACACACAGAAAGATCAGTGTGGCGATGTGTGGCCAAGGAAATACTAGTGTTCTTGTACAGTGTTGCCTCACAAAGTGTTAGTGAAGCTGATTTTTTGCAATGGGGACAACATTTTGATTTTAGGGCTCTAGGGAAATTCTTTTAAATAAAAAACATGGGAAAAATGCTATCTGGATTAATAATACAAAGGGGGTAAATTATGACCTAAACACCTCTTTATGCAAAGCATGCATGGCACATGGACCTGCTTAACCAGTATGTATGTATATTATATGGTCACCTGTTTATACCACCAAACTTAGAAAAGTCCCTCTGTACTAAGGTGAAGTTTTTAGGAATGTTGACCTCGGACATGACATGACTGTTGAGCTTCAAGTGCACTCCTTTTTGGCTCAATTTATCTGCTGTGTTGCATTTTAGAAGAGCGATCTTTTAAAATAAACATTTCTAAGCTTGGCTGAATGATGTCAAATTTTTAACAGTCCCCAGTAAAACATGAATTATTTATATATGTATTCCAGATCTTCCAGCCAAATAGATTAAGTATTATTTCATAACACGTTTAAGAGTAGGCTGTCAAGGCAAAGCAGTGCAATCGTTATCAGCAACACAGGAGTAACACAAACATTTCAGACACAGTTGTGAAGTTCAGTAACTTGTGTACGAGTCTCTTTGTCCCTCCTTTGTTTTTTTTAGTAGCTAAACACGAGTGTGCATATCATCTATCAACTAAAAGTGCGTCTGCATATATTGATAACACTGTTCATCCTTTAAGCAGCCAGGTAGAGATTACTTCTGGCTGACCTGCAGTGCATTTTCCTCATTGTTTGTCTAGAAATACTTTTACTTATAGAAAATCATTTTGTATTTTCTATTTTCTGCTTGGGCTACTGTAAACCCTTTTGCCAGTAAGCTGGCCTGAAGGGACAGATTTGGTTTCATTAGAAGCTCCTTGGTATTTATGCCTAAAGTTACACGTTTGCGATTCTTATAAGCTCCATTTTTGTATTACACTTTTATTCTGTAATTTAACAATTCTTGTTGGGCATGAATGTGCATACTGCACAGTAAATGAGTTACTTGAATCCATTTTCCTTTTGTTAATTGGTTTTTATTATTTATTTATTTTTTGCACACTTGTGTCATATTATATATTCTTTATACAAAACAAAATTGATGAAGCATAATTTCCATGCGCCTTGTGCCCTGTGTTGGCTGGGATTGGCTCCAGCAGACCCCCGTGACCCTGTAGTTAGGATATAGCGGGTTGGATTATGGATGGATGGATAATTTCCATGCAAGAAAATAAATTAGAAGTGCATTATTTTCATCTATTGAGCATTCATCACACGTCTTGGAGTTTTACAATAGAAACGAATACTATGTGGTAAGGCTACTTATTCAGGTTCACTCAATGGGTTGCTGTTGGGGACTGAACCTTCCACCTTGTGCCTTACAAATTGGTCAGGCATATATATTTCATATCTAAAGAAAACTACAAATACGGCTTAAATATGAGTAGCAACAACTATAGGGTGGTCCATATCTAATTATGCAATTTTCATTATGCTATAAATTATTACGTTTATTACATTGAAAATCACCCGAAAAATCCCAGGCCATCGAGGAGAATGTGAAGTGACGACGTGAAGAATCATCTTCGCACCGAACTGGAAATGTCCCCGCGTAAATCAAAGTCATCCAGACAATCTGTATCTGCATAATTAGATTTGGACCACCCTGTAGATCAGGCATGTCAAACTCATTACTATTGGTGGGCCGCTTCGACTGCCATACTGCATCAGCGGGCCGAATTGTAACACATACTATTATACAAAGTTACTGTAGCTTTCTTTCCAATACTGAAAACTTTAAAATATGTAACACTTAAAGTTTAAAGAAAAGCTATTTATTTCCATACAAGCCTTAGTCTTAAGTCTCATGGTCCTTATTATTATGTTATCTTCATTATATTATACAGGAGTCTTACAGTGTGAGATCTATTCATTTTGTCCCGACACTTGGCATCTCTCGTTAGTGACCAGTTCGTCAATATCAGGCTTGAAATTTTGTGCAGCTGCAGCTTTTATGAGGGATAAAAAGTGCTGGACAGGAAGCTTTCATTAACAAAAACAAGTACTCTCAATGCCAACTTATGGATCTGCACATACGAGGGTAGCAGGTAAGCATACAAGCCTGGCACACTTCAGAATAGAATCTGACTGCAGTTCAATCAACTCCATTTGGATTTTCTCAGGCACATTCTCATCGTTGTAAGAGAACAGCACAAAATCCTGTTGGTGTGAACTGAAATCACGAAAACACTCACTGAATTCATTGTTCAGTAATTCAAGTTGGAAAATAAATCCTCAAAAAATCTAATTTTACTTTACTAAGTTTACTTCAGGTTTATATTGTAAAATAAGCTGATATGCAAAAAGCCACCTGACCTACACTAATTTTACAAACTCAAAATTACAAAAATATGTTAACAAACAACTCATTAACTTCTCACGTCCACTTCAGATCTTCAGCTGTAGTCTGCACTGTTTGTTACAATACTAGCACAAAATTACATAAAACTAGAGCAAAAAAATGTGAAAATATGCGGGCTATTACTACTCGTGATGGTCACTGCCCAGTGGCCAGTCTCGGCAGCCCAGCCAGTAGTGTAGCCTAGCCTAGCAGGGGCGGCTCTAGGCTTGTGGCGGCCCTGGGCAGAGAAAGAATCGGTGGCCCCTTCGCCCGCCAATGTCAGTACGGTATCTTATGCACGGCGGATGGCCACGTCCGTTGCGGACACTGCATAGCCGCCTCGTGCTCATGACACGTTTCTGTATGCGCATATTCGTATCTTGAAAACCAAATGGCGGCCCATGATATTCTCATTACGGCAGAACGTTATAATACTACATATAGCTTACTCCTCTGACTCGAGTGACATTAGTAAATACAGCGTACTAATTAACAAGAAACACAATGTTTTTCGGCCACATTGCCGTTAGCTGTGTCGTTATTTTCTCTTTCTGTTTTATATTCAATATATATTGACGTGGCGGCCCTGTGCAGGTGCACAGTTTGCACATGCCTAAGGCCGCCCCTACAGCAGCCTAGCACTTCAGTTGTGACGTTGAGGCTCATTAACTTTGGTCAAGGCTCGTGGCTGTACTAGCAGATGATGTTTCCGGTACCTTAATGCCATGTGAAAACGTGCCCTTATCAGAAGGCAGAAGTAAGAAAAGTCAATAAGTAACGCCAAAGATGCAGAATGATTCAGTCACAAACGATAGCAATCATTTTGTACAAGTTCAGTGCTAACTAGGATCTGTCATGCGGGCCGCACAGATTTCTGTTGCGGGTCGCATGCGGCCCGGGGGCCGGGTGTTTGACATGCCTGCTGTAGATGACTCAGTGTGGTATTTCTGGCCATTGGACCTTACTCTTATTCTATGTTAATTAATGTTGCTTTATTTTGTTATTGTGTCTTTTATTTTTCTATTCTTTATTATGTAAAGCACTTTGAGCTACTGTTTGTATGAAAATGTGCTATAGAAATAAATGTTGTTGTTGTTGTATTTCTAAACCAAGCCAATGTCTCGTGAAGGTGGAATTCATTGTAGGGGTGTTGATTTAAAGCACAAAAGCAGTGATGCTCTTGTCAACATCGGCCAACTGACAGCAAGCCTGTGGTTAAGGTGGCTGAAAAGTCCCCAAACATTTCTGTTTTTAAAGTATAAATGTGTGTCTTTTGTGCAATAATAAAAATAAACCAACTCTTTGCAAGAGAAAAATATTGTGTAAAACCAGATTATACCTTGGCATTTGAAGATATTTCTGGGCTAGTGATAGAAGTGAGAAGTGCATTGCCATCAGCTGCATGTGGTTTCCATCACTCACAGTTATGAGAATACAGTTTGATGAATGTGAGGCCGAAATAATTGGCAGTTACATTCGTGAAAAGGTGAACAGTAGAATGTGCTTTTGAGCTAAACGGTGTGCTGTCGCACCCAGTAAAATGGAAGTGAAAAGAGCGCCTGTTAAGTAAGATCTTTTTGCCTTTGATATCCGAGAGCCACAGGGAATGCACATTTTAGTAGCCAATACTGTACACCTGAAATCGTAAATGTGACTAACAATTCTGATATGAGATGAAGCTGAACAGCAGCCAAGTTCGAACTGCATGTCTAAGCAATTAACTAAAGTGGGTCTAAGTGGAAATGCCAACATGGTGTTTCTTCACTTGCGTCTTTGGTTGTGCCCTGAATGTTTATACCGCAAGGACTGTAGGGAATTGATGGATGGGTTTTCAGGAAGTACTACTGTGGGTGAAGCGTTTTCAGCAGTGAGGTTTGCTTCTGATCATTAACAAGAATTTGGCGAGTTTTCTCCAGATGTTTATTCCTCTTATGAGAATCCTGTCTTGCCCTTCAGGACTACCTTTGCTCAGACTGTGCCTGTAGGCAAACTAGCTGCCCTTTCAGAATGTATTGTCGTGCGCCTACTTCTTAGATTGGCAAATTTGTAAAAAGAATTCTAAGAGAAACAAGGAAGGAGAATCTAATCTATCACAAGGGTCTCAATGCTAAAATCAATTAACATTTAATTCAGAATGGCAACATAGAGGGTATTAAAGCAACTTGAGTCCACTGAGATGAGTCCAGTACTAATAAAATAAGAAACCTAATTAAAGAGTTTGAAACCCCTGAACTAAAACAGTTTTTTTTTTTTTTCCTGACTTTTGCTGGCATCCATCTTCCAACTAAGTGTGCCTATGTACAGGCCTACCATCCATCAAGCAGATTTGTTGGTTATCAGACAACATTACCCAGTGCTGTCTTCACAGCATTACTCCAAGGGCAGCTGTTACAAGTGTGTTTTCACTAAATAATATTATTGAGGAAGATTGCTGATCACTAGCAAACTGTTAACTCCAGCATTTACTAGATCTTATAGTACAGCAAATTACTAAGTGACGTAAAATGAAAATATTATTCAAAATGGGTATTAAAGTTATTGAATTTGATTGATTGTTGTGAGGAGCTGTTCAGTAACTGAGCTAAAAACAGTATGAAGAAATAAGTACTTTTGATATGTAGCATCTATATCTATACTAATAAAAGGCAAAGCCCTCACTCACTGACTCATCACTAATTCTCCAACTTCCCGTGTGGGTGGAAGGCTGAAATTTGGGCAGGTTTTATATTGAAATTCTACGCGTAACGGTCATAACTGGAAGCAGTTTTTCTCCATTTACTGTAATGGAGATGAGCTTCAACGCCGTGGGGGCGGAGTTTCGTGTGACATCATCACGCCTCCCACGTAATCACGCAGTACATAGAAAACCAGGAAGACCTCAAAAAAGTGCTTAAGAAAACATGTATTATATAATTGAGAAGGCAGCGAAACAATAAGAAGCGAGCGAGTGACATATACAACCATTTTGATGAGTTCTGCTACTTCGGAAACAAAGCACGATGTAAACCTACACTTTAAATTAAGTTCATAGACAGGCTGCCGCTGGCGTTTGTAATTTAGTGCCTGCCCATATAAGGCCGTCCGTCAGCGGTAATCCAATAGCAAACTGCCACGGGTAAATATTCATGGGTGAAGGACTGTGCTTATGGAGAGGAAGATGAGATGGTCAGGGTGGTGTTTGACACAAACTCAGCGAAACTGCCAGAGAAAGTTTTAAGTGCCAGGACTAAGGTAACATTAAATACAGCCACGGACATAGCACGAGATGGCACCAGCACAGCTGGGAAACTTCAATGCATGTACACCGAGCGGCTCACGTGAACTGACGCAGTGCACAGATAAAAGGCAACAGTTCCAAAGAGCGCTGAACAAAAACCGAATTACACAATTGAAAAGGCAGCAAAAAATATGAAGCGTCTGATAAGCATATTCATAAATCCAGCTACTGCGGAAACAAAGCACACGGTGGAAAAAGTCAATGTCCCGCTAAAGGAAGACAGTGTAAAAACCCGTGCATGCAGTGTGTCAGGTCTCAGATAAAGAAGAAGACGAGCTGTTTATTGATGCAGTAAGAAATGAATCGATGAATGAAACCTGTCATCTTTACAACGATTGACAAACACGGAATGTAACTTGAACACAACACATCCTACAAATACAAACCTGATTGAAAGAAATAATGAGAATCAAATCCTTGATGACAGCAACACTCAGTAACACTCACAAAACAAATACTGTACATTGACAGTCATGTTACGTTATTTTTAAAATGTTCCCTTTTCTTTTTCTACCTTTTTAACACACTACTTCTCCGATACGCGGGTATATGTATATGTATATGTATATGTATATATATGTATATGTATATGTATATGTATATATGTATATATGTGTATATATATATATGTATATATGTGTATATATATATATATATATATATATATATATATATGTATATATGTGTATATATATATATATATATGTATATATGTGTATATATATATATATATATATATATATATATATGTATATATGTATATATATGTATATATGTATATATATATATATCCCGCTCTACATACTGAATAATGGATACTTTATTAAGCCATCAATGATTGTTTTGGTAAAGCCATACTCCATGTATTCATTAGATGAACGGTAAAAAAGTAAGAGCGAGGGGAGGATGACTCATTGAGGCATGCAGGCTGTAGTGCGTCAACTCTATCTGAATTGCGATCACATTTGAAAAAACATATCTTTTCAAGTTCTATTTAGTCCATATGTGTCAAACTCATTTTATATACTGTATTATTGTTATTAAAGCCCGAGTATATGAAGCGCTGGTAACACAATAAACTACAGATCCCATAATGCAGCGCTTCAGCTGCCTTGCATCAGGGTAACCTGAATGCAATTCAGAAGATACAGAAAACAGCATAATTAAATAAGAATCTGACACTTCAGTGGACGTTTTAACCATACACAATCACAAAGTGATTTCAAGTGAAGCTGCTTTTATGGGAGACACAAATGCACCAGTTCACCTTGCCCCACTTTCCCTGTTGCCAAGTACTGTTAAACCAAGTCGTCACTCACGGTGTTCCCAAATCGCACTTTGCTGATAAACTGAGCACACTGCGCACTGAGTTTGCACGGCGCTTTGGTGACTTTGATGAACAAAAAAAGTCCGTCTACATGCGGCTCGAACCTTGTGCATGTTTGGTAGCACATATCTGTGTGAGAAGCTCTTCTCAGTGATAAAGACTAACAAAACAGCACACAGGAGACGCCTCACTGATGAGCACCTGCAATCCATCCTGAGAATCTCCACAACACAGAACTTCACACCAAACAGAAACGAACTTGTGGCCAAAAAAAGATGCCAGGCGACCAGCTCTAAAATGACATCTGAGCAAAGACAACTGAATGATTTGATTTGTTATTGCACGTAAGAGCGGGAGTTATCCGTTTTAACAAGCAGCGTATTGCACTGATACGAAATAGCTGTGTGTGTATATATGTAGATATGTATGTATATGTATATATATGTTTATATATATATGTGTGTGTATGTATATATGTGTGTATATGTGTGTATATATGTGTATATATGTGTGTGTATATATGTAGATATATATATATGTATGTATATATGTGTATATGTATAGATATGTATATATATATATGTTTGTGTGTGTGTGTAAATATATATATATATATATATATATATATATATATATATATATATATATATATGACAACAACACTCATCAGTCACAACAGTGACAAAACAATTACATTGACAATCAGGTTACGTTATTTTCAAAATGTTTCCTTTTCTTTTCATTGCTTCTTTAACACACTACTTCTCCGCTGCGAAGCGCGGGTATTTTGCTAGTAGTATATAAAGGTTCAAAGTTCCGTTCCATTCTCATACTTATTATGTGATGTTGAATGTGTTGTGTATCCTGCAAGTGCCCCAACTATGTTAACAACTGACCATTTTTTAAAAACATTTATTTAAATATGAGTTGGGAAATGTAATTGCCGCAGTGGTTTGCAATGCTTAATACAGACTAACCCTATAAACTTACTTTTAGATTTGTTGTTCATTTAATTAGAAACATGAGGGCCGTATTCAAGCTATATATATATATATTTTTTTTTTTGTATGAATATGTGCTATATAAATAAATGTTGATTGATGTTGATTGATATATGTCAGATTATTTTACATCTGAAAACAGAAGAGAAGCCTTCATTAAAAAAGGGGCGTCATTCTGTTTTAAGGTAAATGCTGATGGTGTTTGCTGTGAACAGTGTTGTAGTGCTGCAGTTTAGTGCAGCCCAGTACATCTACAGTGTGTTGCCACATAGAAGGCAAGTATGCCACTTGCAAGGATGGAATGCAACAACCTACCATATTGGGTCAGTGGTGATCAGAGGAAATCTCTCTGATAATGAGTACCGACAACCTGATAACACTGCTGACAGAAAAGAGTAGGCAATCGGTTATCTTGAGCCAAGGTACCACAGTCAGTCTAGAGACACTGTCACCAGCCGTATAGAAGGGTATGTTAGCAAGGTGACACAAGAGCACGTGTCTGTCACCTAGCCACAGCTAATAAACTCACTCTCACAACTGACTATTGAACTTTGCTGACAACTGAAAGTTATATCAAAATAATGAGTGACAACAAAGACACAGACTAACAGGTGAAGTAGGCAATACTACGGACACAAAATATTCCAAGCGGAGATGTAGCTGTCAGCCTTGTGGAGAAGCGAACTGCTATTGTGAACTTGAGGACCTGCATGCAGAGTGATTGTGTGTGTTCATGATAATACACAAAACATTATGGCTGCTAAATTCTCCACCCACATGAACTGAGCCTTAGTAGCAAGTTTTGCTCATTCACTGAAGGTCACAGTCCGTGATGGATTTAACATGAATTTTTAATCTTATGAAACCTAACAAACTGTGTGTGTGTATATACACCCAGTATATGCTTAATTGTTGTAAAGGCATGTTTTATATATGTTCTGATATAGAGAATTAAACAGCAGGGTAAGTTGGGGTACCTTGCAATCACCTTTTGAATTAGAAGGGATTCTTATGTAGAGTTTTGTTTTTCCCATTCGGTGGTGTTTTTTTTGTCGCCTTGTGTTAAAGTCGAATGAAGCAACAGAGGTGGCTTTCTGCAAATATCTCTGACACTGTTTTACAGGATTGGACAAAATTTTGGTATTCATCAGTAGTGACAATCCAGAACACTCCCCAGCAGTCCTTTCTTACAAAACCGGCTCTAAGATTTCTGACAGCTCTTCCTCCTTGCAGTTTGTGCATTTTACTTTAAGCTAATAGTTAAATTGTGCATGTGCCATTTTTTTCAATGACTTTGCACTGTTCTTATTTTAAATGCAGTTTTTCTCGCTGTCCATGCATAGTGAGATGCAAGACTGCGTTTTCTTTCTGGCCCTGGCTTAACATATTCAACAAAACAGAAGTGAGCACATCCTCAAAATGAGAGCGCCTTTTAGAGACCTCATGAGTGAAGAAAAGGAAGATCCTCTTTTGAAACACAAACTCTGTTCTTGATTTTTCATTCTTTGTTCCAACCCATTTCTGCTTTAAGCTAGAAACCAATATTAATTGGAAATTTAAGTGCCATCAGTTACTGTTTATTGGTAAAGCATTTGCATCCTTTGCATAGTTTCTTGTGCAAAATATGTGGACACAGCGTATTTGAGACCAATCGAATTCCTTCTAAATAGTGTGTAAACCACATTATATTGAATAGAATTGAATGAAGGTCAAATTATACAAGCTCTGCGTAACAGCAGACAATTGTTTTGTATGTGGCTTGACTATGTGAAACGCAAAGAAACCTTAAAGTACATTTTAAATGGTGTGAAGAAAATGATGTTAACACAATTATTAGCAGATAGCACTGCAGAATTTCCATTTAGTAAAACGGGTACAGTGGTATGTCTGTTTCGATAATCATTCCTGTTCACTGGACGTGCTAGCCCTTACGTCCCTCTTTCCTTGTCCATGTTGTTGCCTTTGTTCATTGGACATTGTAGCCCACTTGTGGATGCTGGACTACATTACAGCTTGGCAAAGACGTCAGATGTTTTGTCATTTTCTCTCTCTGCATACAGTCATAAGAAAAAGTTTGGGAACCCCTCTTAATTCTTTGGATTTTTGTTTACCATTGGCTGAGCTTTCAAAGTAGCAACTTCCTTTTAACATATGACATGCCTTATGGAAACGGAGTATTTCAGCAGTGACATTAAGTTTATTGGATTAACAGAAAATATGCAATATGCATCATAACAAAATTAGACAGGTGCATAAATTTGGGCACCCCAACAGAGATATGACATCAATACTTAGTTGAGCCTCCTTTTGCTCCTTTGAGCCTCTAGACGCTGTCCTCCGATAGCCTTCAATGAGTGTCTGGACTCTGGATGGAGGTATTTCTGACCATTCTTCATACAAAATCTCTCCAGTTCAGTTCAGTTTGATGGACAGCCTGCTTCAAATCATCCCATAGATTTCCGATGATATTCAAGTCAGGGGACTGTGACGGCCATTCCAGAACATTGTACTTCTCCTCTGCATGAATACCTTTGTAGATTTCCAGCTGTGTTTTGAGTCATTGTCTTGTTGGAATATCCAACCCCTGCGTAACTTCAACTTTGTGACTGATGCTTGAACATTATCCTGAAGAATTTGTTGATATTGGGTTGAATTCATCCGACCCTCGACTTTAACAAGGGCCCCAGTCCCTGAACTAGCCACACAGCCGCACAGCATGATGGAACCTCCACCAAATTTGACAGGAGGTAGCAGGTGTTTTTCTTGGAATGCGGTGTTCTTCTTCCGCCATGCAAAGCACTTTTGTTCTGACCAAATAACTCCATTTTGTCTCATCAGTCCAAAGCACTTTGTTCCAAAATGAATCTGGCTTGTCTAAATGAGCATTTGCATACAACAAGCGACTCTGTTTGTGGTGTGAGTGCAGAAAGGGCTTCTTTCTCATCACCCTGCCATACAGATGTTCTTTGTGCAAATTGCGCTGAATTGTAGAACGATGTACAGATACACCATCTGCAGTGAGATGTTCTTGCAGGTCTTTGGAGGTGATCTGTGGTTGTCTGTCACCATTCTCACAATCCTGCTCATATGCGCTCCTGTATTTTTCTTGGCCTGCCAGACCTGCTGAGTTGGTTTAACAGCAACTGTGCCTGTGGCCTTCCATTTCCTGATTCCATTCCTTACAGTTGAAACTGACAGTTTAAACCTCTAAGATGGCTTTTTGTAGCCTTCCCCTAAACCAGGAGACTCAACAATCTTTGTTTTCAGATCTTTGGAGAGTTGCTTTGAGGATCCCATGCTGTCTGCCACTCTTCAGAGGAGAGTCAAAGGGAAGCACACCTTGCAATTGACCCCCTTAAATACCTTTGACCACTCATGATTGGACACTCTTATCTGTGAAGTTCAAGGCTTGACGAGCTCATCCAACCAAATAATCAGCATTGAGCAGTGACATGCATTCAAATCAGCAAAATGACAAAGGGACCCACATTTGTGCACAGCCAGTTTTTCACATTTGATTTAATTTCATACAACTAAATACTGTGTCACTAAAAATCTTTGTTCGGGAAACACCGCAGTACTCGGATGTTCCTAGGAAATGAAAGACATACCACTGTTATCTTTTTGGTAGAAAGGAGAGTCAGTTATTATTGAGGCTGAGAGGGGGTCCCAGTCATATGACTGTATATATAAAACAAAGTATACTTCCCAACTACACCTACCAGGAAAATCATTACCTCCTGCATAGATAGTGGTGGTCTTTAACAGTAATTCTGTTGAACATATCTTGGAAACTAAATATATGATGCTATACAGGAAATAATATTTAAACAGAAATGTTTTCTTGAAACAAAGCAGAACACAAACTACAAAGTCCTTTTTAAAGAATCTGGAGTATGCCACCACTTTACAAAAGTAAAGACAACACAAATGTTCAGTAGCAATAGCATTAAATGCAGCAGAATTTCAGCTTATTATTATAAAGTCCACTTGCATTATATAGTCCAGCACATTATACGCTAATCATAAATGTAGTATGGAAAGAAGTGAATATAAAATGACATGCCGCTGAAACAAAGCTCATAACGTGTAACCGCAGTGGAGAGTCATTTGATATACGATATACACTTTAACACTAAGAAGTTTCTTGAAGGTTTTTACTTTTCATTAGATCCTGACCTCACTGTGCTGTGCTAGGTGAGCAGCTCTACTGGTGCAGACAACAGAGTCCAGGCCTCGGCGTTTAGAGAAGACCAGAAAAGAGATGGATCACATACTCTCTGTAACTGTGTGCTTAATAAAATTGAAAGTGTACACAAAAGGCAAATCATATTTTGTTGTTCTTTTCTCAGTTTTTCAAATGCAGACTGATGCTTTGTGTGCTGCATTTTCTCACATGCAAACTACTTGCTAAATTGGACAAAACGAGGGATATCTCCTGTAAATAGTGTTCTACGACATGATAAACTGTATGTGATTTGACTGATGCTTTATAGTAGAATTTCTCGAGCATCACTACTACCACCCCCTTCCTTTATTAAATGTGTTTTTTTATGATGCTTATAACTGGTTACATGGATTTAAATTGCAGGGATTTTCTTTCCATGGTAATGCTGGGCTCCCTCCCATCTGCTGGTATAGATACTCTGTATGTTAATCTGCTTTAAGATGTAACGGCTCAATACAAAATCAAACCCATTTCTGCATACAAGCACTAATACTTATGCTGCAGGAATAAATAAACCTATGGGCCATCATTTATGGAACTTTTGTAAAACTAAACAAAATAAAGGTTGCACAGTGTACAGTTTTACCCTCGTTATGGCCAGACACAGCTCCAGTTTAAGCACAGAATTTACTGTTGACTGACACTTGCAGGTAAAAGTTCTCCGTTTCTGACACAATGGTGCCAGGATGGCAGTCTCTCCCTTAATGACTTTAACACCTAGAAGATGCTTGTGACTTTCAACAAGGGGGAGGCAGACCATACATCTGCCAATATTGGGCCGTCAACATCACTAGAGGCTACCATGTTTACTACACATCTTGGTGTGTCTTCTTGAAGGTGGCTGACTCGGAGGCCTGAGGAAAGCCTGTATGTCTCCAGCTTTCATAAGTACACAGTGAAGTGCAGTCTCTCTGGATGTAAAAGTTATATAAGTTATGGCACCCGCTCAGATCAGAACGGTAAAGCGCTACAGAGGGTGGTTGGCACAGAATGTTACTGGCATATGGCTCTTTTCATTAATTATTAAAGACCTTGGCCGTCCTGTGCCGTCACTTTTCAGGACTTTGAGCACTGGAAACACAAGCTCATGAGGCTATTAATCAGCCACTTATTAACATAGTAATAATACTGATAAGTGCGCAAGGTTAAAACTGTTGTGTGTTTGATTTGTGTATAATGTAAATATTTTATTTATATACACTTTTCTTAAAGCTTTTGTTCATTGTCAATACGTATTGTACTGCTGTCACAAGACTGTAAGAGACTTGCAAATGGGAATGTCCATTTATAAGATGTAAACTAGAAAACCACTTGTATAAAAATAGTATATTAAATAAAAGCTAGCATGGATTATTAGATTTATTTGAGCAGGCTACTGTAATATTTGACAAAAGCAAAACATATGAGAGGATTTGCTTTGCCTTTCAAAAAGCCTTTGATTCCATTCCACACGAAAGATTAATTTTCATACGAGGAGCCATCAGCATCAGAGGTAACCGACAAAACTGGATCTGAAGTTGGGTGAGTTGGCACACAGAGTACAGAAAAGAGGCGACTAAGGGCATCAGTGGAGTCCCTCGGGGGGTCTGTTCATGGGCTCATACATTTCCTACTCTGTATTAATGACTGATTCTGGTGTAGTTTGAAAACTTGTGAAATTGCAGATGATCCTGAAATTGAAAGCATAGCAGATACTGAGAAGGTAGTAAAGAAAGACCATGAAAATCTTTAGAATTGGACAAAGGCTAAGATAAAGAAGTTTAATGTAGAAAAGCACATAGTGCTACATGTTGGGGATTTTGGGGTTTGACACGACACTCATTGATTAAGCAACATGAAGTGTGATTAAGAAGGCAGTAACAAATTGTACTTGTATTGTAAAAAGTGTTGAATATAAATGGAGGGGCCTCATACTCAGACTGTGTAATGCTCAAGTTAGACGACATCTAGAGTATTTTGTGCTGTTCTGATCACCACACTACAGAAAAGAGAGAGCAACACTTGAATTAGTGTGGAGCAGAACAATCAGGTGTATCCCAGGTGCTCTGTTCTGACAGGTACAGAGAGAGAAAGCTGTGTAGTCTCAAACAAATGAAGCTGAGTGGAGACCTAACTCAGATCTTCAAAATTCTCACAGACCTCGATAAAGTAGATCCTGTAGAATTCTTTGACTAAATGGCTAATTGTGTACTCAAGTCTATCAGTGGAAATTAAGTGAAAGTGTATTTAAGTCACCAGCCAGCAAGCATTTTGTTAAAGAGTTGTGGGAATCTGAAACAAACCTACCAAGCCATTTAATTGAAGCAGAAACCTTGAGAACCTTTCAGAAGTATCTGGATGAGACATTGGGACATCTTGGCAATTAGCTTGATGGACTGAATGATCTCTCGTTTGTCAGATTCCTTATGTTTATTTTACTGTGCACAACTGATAATGAATTTGATCTTTAAGTGATTTATGTGCTCATTGTACTCAAAAGAGTATCTTCAGTTTTGTAAAACTTATTTTTTTCTAGTATGTTATTGTGGGAGGACAACGCCAATCTGTCAACAGTGGGCAAAAGACAGGAATTGACACCTTACAATAAGGAAGTCGTGTGTCAGATTAATGCATGCATAAGGGTATTTATTATTTATTCTTAAAGATTTGAATGCTTTGTACATAAGTTGCAACTAGCGTTGTGCCAGTTTACTATTTTTTCATTGTGTTCTGGCAGTCGCTTCACAAGGGAGAGAAGTACAATACCTCATAGTTCAGCTTGGGCTCTTCCATGCAGCTCACTTGTGCGGTTACTCGTACATTAAATCACCACCCCTCGATGTAATGTACAAGTAACTGCTGACTTAAATCTCCTTGGGAGACCACCCGCTGGCTCATTGTATTTCTCTATGGGATGTTCACAGAGTGTAAATTTATGTGGATGGCACCCTGGGCCCTGTGGGGTCTTAATCAGGTCTTGCTGTAACTCCTTTCCCAATTACTTAGATAACAGAAGAAGAGTTGATCCTTGTCAATCATTATGCGCATAGCTTTTCCTTAAAACCAAATTAATCCAACAGTCACCAAAGCATATACAACCCCAAATCAGAAAAAGTTGGGACAGTGTGGAAAATGTGAATAAAAAAATAAAGCAGTAATTTACAAATTTCCCTTAACTTTTATTTCATTGCAGACAGTATGAACACAAGATAATTCATGTTTTTTTTTTTGGTCAGCATCATTTGATTTGTAAATAAACATCCATTCTTGCCATTCAGGCTTGCAACACATTCCAAAAAAAGTTGGGATGGGGGCAATTCAGGGGTAGTAATGAGGTGTAATAACTAAATAATGATGTGATTTGAAACTGGTGATGTTAACAGGTGATTGCAATCATGATTTGGTACAAAAGCAGCATCTAGGAAAGGCCTACTCCTTTAGGAGCAAAGATGGGCAGAGGATTGCCAGTTTGCCACCAAGTGCGGGCAAAAATCTTTGAAATGATGAAGAAAAACGTTTCTCAAAGACAGATAGGAAGAGATTTGGGCATTTCTCCCTCTACAGTGCATAACATAGTGAAAAGAATCAGGGAATCTGGAGAAATTACCGTGCGCAAGGGCCAAGGGCGCAAGCCTAAACTGAATGGCCGTGATCTCCGAGCCCTTAGATGGCATTGCATTAAAAACCGTCACTCATCAATAAATGATATAACTGTGTAGGCTCAGGACTACTTCAGGAAGTCACTCTCAAGCACTACAGTACGTAGTTACATTAGGAAATGCCAGCTAAAACTGTACTGTGCCAAAAGGAAGCCCTACATAAATAGTGTCCAGAAGCGCCGTCGACTTCTCTGGGCTCGGAGGCATCTGGGATGGGCCATTGTGCAGTGGAAACGTGTATTGTGGTCAGACAAATCGGTTTTTCACATCTTTTTTGGAAGAAATGGACGGCGTGTGCTGCGGACCAAAGAGGAAAAGGACCATCCAGACTGTTACCAGATACAAGTCCAAAAGCCAGGGTCTGTCATGGTATGAGGTTGTGTCAGTGCCTTTGGCAAAGGTAACGTGCACTTCTGCGATGGCACCATCAATGCTGAGAAGTATAACTCAGTTTTGGAGGAACAAATGCTGCCTTCAAGACAATGTCTTTTCCAGGGACGCCCATGCTTATTTCAGCAAGACAATGCCAAACCACATACTGCGCGCATAACAAAGGCATGGCTGCGTAAGAAGAGGGTGCGGGTGCTTGACTGGCCTGCCTGCAGCCCGGATTTGTCTCTTATAGAGAAAGTTTGGCACATTTTGAAACGAAAAGTGTGTCAACGAAGACCCCGTACTGTTGCACACCTAAAACGTTGTTTGCAGGAAGAATGGGACAAACTAACACCTGCAACACTTAGTCACTTGATTTCTTCAATGCCTAAACATCTTTTAAGTGTTGTTAAAAGACAGGGGAACTGTACAAAGTGGTAAATGCTGTACTGTCCCAACTGAATGGCAGGAATGGATATTTATTTACAAATCAAATGATGTTGACAAAAAAAAAACATGAATTATTTTGTGTTCATACTGTCTGCAATGAAGTAAAATTTGAGGAGAATGTATAACTTGATTTTTTCTTTTTGTATTCACATTTTCCACACTGTCCCAACTTTTTCTGATTTGGGGTTGTAAAATGCATTGTCAGGGATGGGACAATATTCATAAAGAATGTGTCGTCATGGCACTAACTTCACGGCAGAGCACAAGGTCTGTATAATACAAATTATGTGTGATTTCACATCAGAATTGGAGGACAACCACAAAGATAACTCCATGACACTCTAAAGAAATATAGCATTAGACAAAAGGCCAACATCTTACGAGGCACACTTGCCAACCCATTGGCCAAGTGATTTGTTAATTAGAGACACAGACTCTGCACCTTGTTACTGAAGATTTATAGATCTGCATTTTCATATTTCTTATACAGTATTGCACACCATAAATATTTTCATACATCAATTGTCTTTTTCTGTGGCATTCAGTTAAATATATTTGATTCAGTATCTTCCTATTTCATTTGAAGTATAAATATAAAATATAGCTTCCATATTTTTTATCGACATATTTGTGCTTTTTCATGTCTGTGACAGTCTTTCTGATAGAGTGCAGAATTAACGTAACGTTCTCCACTATACTAAGTACAATGTCAAGGTCTATGTTAGTATGTCACTTTGTTCCTGTTCTCCAACGCTTAGTCTTATTCTTGATGTGCTGCTAGTCCGCCGCTCTGAGACGCAATGCAGCAGCACTAAACCAGAGAGTTAGTCTTGTTACGGCCCAAAGAGCAGACCAGCACAGGATCATCAGAGTGCACTGCAGCTGACCCTCTCTGACTGCTCTCTTATCCATGGCAAAGTCTGCCGTTTTTTCTTATTTGTAATTCTTACTTGTGTTTAAGGGGTTTATTGGTGTTCTTTGTTATATTTTTGGATCTTCTGTACTAAGCTAAATTTCTTCCATCTATTGATCATATAGCTCCATTTGCCATAACTATCCACCATACGGTGCTTTTCCTATCAATCTGTTTGCAGTGTCTAGGTATATTCTTACAGATGTGCTGTAGCTCTAAGTGTATAAATGTGATTACTTGGGCTTGTGATAGCAGTTTCTAGAAGCTCTTCAAGAAATACAAAATAATTAATTACTTTTTCTGGTTTATTTCGTTGTTTATTATTTTTTTTCCCCAACAATTTGCAATATACACTCACCTAAGGGATTATTAGGACACCATACTAATCCGGTGTTTGACCCCCTTTCGCCTTCAGAACTGCCTTAATTCTACGTGGCATTGATTCAACAAGGTGCTGAAAGCATTCTTTACAAATGTTGGCCCATATTGATAGGATAGCATCTTGCAGTTGATGGAGATTTGTGGGATGCACATCCAGGGCACGAAGCTCCCATTCCACCACATCCCAAAGATGCTCTATTGGGTTGAGATCTGGTGACTGTGGGGGCCATTTTAGTACAGTGAACTCATTGTCATGTTCAAGAAACCAATTTGAAATGATTTGAGCTTTGTGACATGGTGCATTATCCTGCTGGAAGTAGCCGTCAGAGGATGGGTACATGGTGGTCATGAAGGGATGGACATGGTCAGAAACAATGCTCAGGTAGCCCGTGGCATTTAAACGATGCCCAATTGGCACTAAGGGGCCTAAAGTGTGCCAAGAAAACATCCCCCACACCATTACACCACCACCACCAGCCTGCACAGTGGTAACAAGGCATGATGGATCCATGTTCTCATTCTGTTTACACCAAATTCTGACTCTACCATTTGAATGTCTCAACAGAAATCAAGACTCATCAGACCAGGCAACATTTTTCCAGTCTTCAACTGTCCAATTTTGGTGAGCTCGTGCAAATTGTAGCCTCTTTTTCCTATTTGTAGTGGAGATGAGTGGTACCCGGTGGGGTCTTCTGCCTCAAGGTTGTGCGTGTTGTGGCTTCACAAATGCTTTGCTGCATACCTCGGTTGTAACGAGTGGTTATTTCAGTCAAAGTTGCTCTTCTATCAGCTTGAATCAGTCGGCCCATTCATTCTCCTCTGACCTTTGGAATCAACAAGGCATTTTCGCCCACAGGACTGCCGCATACTGGATGTTTTTCCCTTTTCACACCAGTCTTTGTAAACCCTAGAAATGGTTGTGTGTGAAAATCCCAGTAACTGAGCAGATTGTGAAATACTCAGACCGGCCCGTCTGGCACCAACAACCATGCCACACTCCAAATTGCTTAAATCACCTTTCTTTGCCATTCTGACATTCAGTTTGGAGTTCAGGAGATTGTCTTGACCAGGACCACACCCCTAAATGCATTGAAGCAACTGCCATGTGATTGGTTGATTAGATAATTGCGTTAATGACAAATTGAACAGGTGTTCCTAATAATCCTTTAGGTGAGTGTACTTTCATATTTACTTCTTACTGTTAATTTCATGTTGAAATCTGGTAGATATTGCAGTGCTTTTTGATTTTGATGTCTGGTGTTAAAATTAAATTAAAAATAAATGTGTCTCTTGGTGGGCCCACTCTGGCACAAACAGCATCTTTTCCTGTGTGAAATGCATGGATTTTCCTAAGTTCTTGCCTGCTCCTTTAGGTGACTGCTCCAGAGATTTTGCTTATAGACAAAGCAAATGTAATTGACACAGGATAGATAGTGCAGTCGCTTGAAATTAAAATGCACGTCCTGCTTATCTGTAAACTTTGGTCTGACCTTCTTCACACTTGCTGTCTGGTTTTGTTATGCAGATTTGACAGCTTAACATTTGACAGCAGTATCATTATTGGGGATCCAGTTTTTAAAATCGCCATCTGCAGTGGCATGCAAGGTGGCTCCAAAGAGTTGAACAACTTGGTTGGTTGAAACGTAGAGTCACATTTTCATCAATAGCCAGAAGGCTGATTTCTATGTCTGTTTGTTTTCTGGCATTTCTTTTTTTTTTTTTTTTAAAATAATATTATTAAAATCAAATAATATTCCATACAAGCAAGTCAAGTTTAACAAAAGTAGGTTTGAAACAAATCAACCCCCAACCATGAGAGAGAGCTAGGTCAGCAGAGAAAAACTTTAATAATAGTAAAAATATGTGGATAAGTAAATGTATGAGAGAATCCGCTTCCTCTATGTGCTTTTATTGATCAGATCCTGCCAGGTTTTGAAAAAGTTTTGTACAGATCTTCTAAGTGAGAATTTGATTTTTTACCCACTGACTAAAACAGGTGAGTTAGGCTTATTTTGCTCAACTGGAAGAATTCTATGTGCCAATAGTGAAGTAAAGGCCATTACAGTTTGTTTGTCCTTCTCCACTTTAAGCCCCTCTGTAAGCCCACCAAACACAGCTGTTAATGGGTTAGGAGGGATTGGGACTCCAAAGCTGTCTGAAAGGTATTTAAAGATTTTGGCCCAGAATGATGTTTGTTTTGGGCGGCACGGTGGCACAGTGGGTAGTGCTGCTGACTCGTAGTTAGGAGATCTGGGTTCGCTTCCCAGGTCCTCCCTGCATGGAGTTTGCATGTTCTCCCCATGTCTGCGTGGATTTCCTCCCACAGTCCAAAGACATGCAGGTCAGGTGCATTTGCGATTCTAAATTGTCCCGTGTGTGTGCTTGGTGTGTGTGTACCCTGATCTGGACTGGCGCCCTGCCCAAGGTTTGTTTCCTGTCTTGTGCCCTGTGTTGGCTGGGATTGGCTCCAGCAGACCCCCCCGTGACCCTGTGGTTAGGATATAACTGAATGGATGGATGGATGGACTGTAAAATGTTTTTATATATTATGGAAATGCTGTCTGAGTCCTCAAGACTGATCAGTATTTCTTCTGGAATAGAGGTAGGTGATAGGTCAGGAAAATTGGGTCATAAATTAATGTTCATAGAGCAGGAATATCATGAAGTCGGTGTGCAGCGATCGCTGCCAGTGCCTCTCAGTGCAAGAGGAAGTCTGTTTAAGAAGTGCGTAGAGATTAACAACAGGGTCAGGGAACACTTAATATAAAGCATTCAGTGTGCTACATTAACTTCTGACGGGGTTTGAGAAAATCTAGTAAATTAAACATTCATTTTAAGATGAAGTTTAGTTTGTGACATTATACTGACAAAATAAACTACTAGAATAAAGTGGAAATGTCAACTTTAATCTCAACATAAATGGCGAGAATAAAATGGAAATGTCGAGAATAAAGTCAACATGTCGACTTTATTCTAGTAGTTTATTTTGTCAGTATAATGTCGCAAACTAAACTTCATCTAAAAATTGATTTTTTTTTTTCTTCACTATGTCCGTATTTTTTTTTTCTTCACCGTGGCCCTGATACGCTTCTGTACAATAAAGTAATATAAGTAGAGAAAAACAAACATTGGAATAGTTTTTTGGGGGGATTTGTTTCAGAATGGGAAAATTGAAGACTAGAGGCTAGATGATGTGCCACTGCCAACTGATTGTGGAAACTGCAGGCTATTCATTCATCTTAACAACACGGTCATTAAAGCCTGCTCATCTTTTGTTTAGATGTCAGGGTTCCATTTCAGTAACATACTTGAGTTTGACAGAGAATGAAAAACATTATAATGATGTATATGAAGATTTGTTCCGATTTTTCAGAAAGCTTTTTGGTCATGTACTTCATGCGATTCTGGTGATCAGATGCTGATGCTGCAGAACTGGCTTAGGATTAGTTATGGTGCAACAAGTCCGTGGAGGGCCTGTTCTTCAATTCAGTTTAACATCAAAAATATAACCAATGAGCTGGTTAATAACAACAACATTTTTTATATACCACATTTTCATACAAATAATGTGCTGCCGGTGAAATCAGTAGACTGAACTGGGTTAGGTTGGCAGACACGTTAGAGTCAACAAAATTATTATACCTAACCCGGGGAGAATGTTAGAACTGGGCAGACATACCAGGTGAATTTTTAATGTACTGTAAATACACGTTAACTAATTTGCTTTAATTACACAATTAATTGAGAAGGCCTAAAATATGAAACACTTGACAGATTTGGTGGAGTAGAGAGCTGTCAGGGCAGTTAAACAAAAGCAACTCCAAAGGCTAATAGGATATGGTGTTTGAAAGTGTCCAGGCTGGGAGAGTCAGGGTTAAGCTGCCAAAGACACTTGTGAGCTCATCTGCAGTCTTGCATGTATATTATAAAACAAAGCAGGGCTATAATAAATTAAAGAGACGAGCTTCTAGCCCATGGCCAGGAGAAGCCAAGTCTCATAATCCTAAGTAAATTGACATTAAGTAGTAAAACGAGAATGTTTAAAATTGTGACGGCCCTTGAGGGAAGTAAGGTAGATGCCAGTTATTGACTAAAGTTGCTTCTTCGGTTGTAACATAAGGACATGCTTAAAAGCTGATAATGTATAAAGTTAAACCCAAAAAGTATAAATGCTTTCTTAACAAAGAGAACCCTGGAGGCATGGAACAAGTTATCAAGTACTGTTGATGATTATGTAACATCTCATTTGTTCTTCATAGAAAAAAAATTTGATCAAGCAGAGGTTTAACCTTCCTTTGTACCTAAACTTGTTATATTTGGTTCTCAGTCTTTTGAACTCGATATATTGTGGAAAACGGTGCAGATTCTTCCAGATGAGTCCTCAGACTCTCTAAATATTAAAAGATGTGATCAGAATGGTTAACAAATTTTAACACTTAAAGTAAAACACCTAAAAACAATTAGCAAGCTGTATTGTCATATTACCACCTCTTTGGATTCTCTCCTAACCATGTAAATAAATAAGGGGAAAGCCGAGGTAATAGTGTGGATGAAGCTTATAACTGAAAATGAATTTTGGGATTGATGGATAAAATACATAGTCCAATGTGCATTTTTATTTCATTTCATTCAGCCACTCCTGATGTTGAACACAAGTCCGATGTGTATATCCAGCAGTCGGCAACCTTTAGGTTGGTGGCACGCTTTACAACCTCGATTCTGAGAGCATATTACAGGCCACCGAACTGATAAAGTCTGTCCTGGATGGTCACAGTGGCTTACATGGGTAGCTGGACCCCTTGTGTTTGATTGAACTAATATTCACATTGGTATTTGTTATAGTTAAGGTGCCACTTCTTTGTGTTTGGGTTCTTGTTTTAAGTGAAATTGGTTTCTTTATGGAGCCTTAAAAGCAGTAAATCTGAGATTAGAAAATAAAATATGGATTAATAGTTTTGTTTTCTTTTTTTTCTTTTTTTTTTTGCACATTTTGAGTGATATTTAGTGAACAATGGCCTGGGATTTCAAAGTTATTGCTATCAACAGCCATTCTAGAGAAGGGTAACGTTGATCCATGGTAGACTCTTTGCATGGTTAACAAAGTAAGTGATTGCTGTTTTTTTGTTAATTTTGATTTACTATATTTTGTGTCTTTGATAGTTCGGTTGGTTTGATTTGTAATTCTATAAATATTTTCCATCTCTTTAAATATTCTGCTGTTCTTTGTTATTTGTGGGTGGAGCTCCAGGAGGCGGGACTGTCCTGACATCACAGCGCCAGACCCTCGTTCTGCTATACTAGCAAGTGGAGAAGGTTCAGGAGCAGGAGATCATTTGTGTTGGGTTGGTTTTTTGTTTAACTTTGGTTTATTATACTTTTTTATTGTTTCTCTTTATTTTGTTCATGTTTTGTTATATTTGGTTTGCACTTTTATGTGTTTTATTGTTGTACAGCGGTTTGTGATGTCATGTTTGTGAAGAGGCACTTTATAAATAACTTTTACTGTTATTCTTGGATCAGTTTTAAGAGATTTGTTTGTTTGGACTTCTTTGTTGTGCATTGCCTTTCCAAGGTAAAGTCTTATTGCCCCTTTGTGCTATGTTTAGCATTTTTGCCTTATGTGCTGTTTTCAATTAATCTTTTATTTATAAAAAGCATCTATTTGCCCTTTTTATTTTTTTTTATTTTTTTTATTAATTTTATTACAATCCATACAAAGCAATCAAGTTTTTACAAAAAGAAGAATTATTTTAAGAACAGATCGATCCCCACCCCTGAGAGAGAGAGCAAGCCAAGCCGCGTTAAATTTTAAGGCTTGTAAACATACCTAAATTAATAAATTCTCTGTGTTTTATGAACTTTTTTTAAAATATTACTGATGAGATCCTGCCATGTTTTGAAAAAAGTCTGTACGGATCCTCTAACTGAGTATTTGATTTTTTCCAGTTTCAAAAAATATAACACATCGGTTTCCGACTGACTTAAGAGAGGAGAGTTTGAGTTTTTCCAGTTTATCAGAATGAGTCTGCGTGCCAAGAGTGTAGTGAATGTAATCACAGTTTGTTTGTCCTTCTCCACTTTAAGCCCCTCTGGAAGACCCCCAGACACAGCTGTTAATGGGTTAGGAGGGATTGTGAGTCCAAGGCTGTCTGAAAGGTAATTAAAAATGTTTTTCCAGAATAATGTTAATTTGGTGCAGGCCCAGAACATGTGACCCAGTGAGGCTGGGACTTGACTGCAGTGTTCGCAGGTTGGATCATCACAGCCCTGGAAACATTTTGGAGAGTTTTAGTCGAGACAGATGTGCTCGATATATAATTTTGAGTTGTATAATTGTATGCTTTGCGCATATGGAGCTTGAGTGAATTCTCTGCATTGCTACTTTCCACTCCTTTTCTGATATATTAATTGAGAGATCTTTTTCCCAATGTCCTCTTGGATCTTTGAAGGGAAGGGATTGTAAAATGATTTTCTATATTGTAGAGATGGAGTCTAAGTCCTTGAGATTGAGCAATATTTTTTCCAGCATGGATGAGGGTGCAAGGGTGCCTTTTTAATACATTCCATGTCTTACAGTCACCCCTCCTAAAGTCGGGCCTGCTCCATCTGAAACCAGCAGGTAGTATTGGGAGTCTGGCTAAATTCAGATGACCCTCTGCTTGGGCAGACCATTTGGGATTCTGGCCTGCTCTCTTGCTTATTTTTGGAAGCCTCAAACCCATTTTGCCATTGTGGAAACTCCACGTCATAACACATAAAATTGAGTAAGAGCATCCAACTAAAGCTTGAAATAGTTGCTGATTATAAAATCTCAGCTTAACAGCATGTCCTGCTGCCTGTGGAAAGAAAGCTGTAGTATTGGACAAGTGCACATAGCACAAAAAAAGGATGAGAAAAGGGATATTTAACTTGTACACTTACAGGCTTCCATGTATGCATGCATCTTGTATGCACAAGTCTGTGCTGTGTATATTTACTCCTCAATGAATGAATTAACCTGTTTAAGCAGACCGTTCTTCCTTATACACTAGTCTGAGCAAACACTCATGTCTTCTTTGGGATTTTGTTTTCCTTGTTTATTTTTGTATGAAAAACTTTTAGCTTTTGTTCATTAGTTTGCTCTACACTAAGTAAATATGCTTGGCCATGTTAAAAAACTTTTCAAGTATAAATAAATGCCAGAAATACAGTATGTAAGGTTTGTCAAGCAGTGGTGATGGAGGAAACGCCATCCTTGCTTACACGTTGAAATTTAGTAAGATAATGATTACAGTAATACAGCCATTAACGCACACGTCTGCATCAGCCTTCTAATCTGTATTCTTTATGCAGGTTGTTCAATTTGATGCTTCTGCTGTCGTCATACTGTATGCACTGCATTAATTTCTGGAATGTTCCATAGCTCTATTCTATATGCTGCTTGGAAATACTGTACATGTGTGAGATTCAAAGTTGTGAAATACAAACGGACATCTGTGAGCCGTACATTATGGCCTTTTAGCACTGACCTTGCCCAGTTATGTGCCTCCAAATATGGAAAAATACCAACTTTAAAAGAAGTTACGTCAAATCTCACAGGTGAAGTTCATTTATCATATATCGTTTACTTTGAAGTCTGTCAGTAAGTAAGTGACAGAAATATCTGTGCAGGGGTGTTTTTCAGTCTGAGCTAAAACTGCTCGGCAAGGAATAGCCTGTTGATTTCTAGTATACTGCATGTCCACTGCCCAGTCAGGACTTGTACCCGTCCAGAGTCTTCAGAGTCGTATAGCACATCTGCAGGCAGAGGAGGAGTGGCACATAATTTACGAACAGTACATTTGTAAAAATGGTTTAAAGCAATCCAGAAATAAATAAACAAACAGCAAGTAGGGCAGCCACAAACACTTCACCATCCCATAGTATCTGACGGATTATAATGGCAGTAATCTCGCTATCTGACCTATTTTCTTGGGTGTACTTAGGCAAAACATGTGCAGTAGATCCTCAAATGAAACGGCAGAAACAGTGAAATGGTACAATGAAAGCACCCGGAGCTTTGGAGTCCTTACCATGAAATGTGGTTTTTAATGTCTGAACCCAAGGAAAAGCTGTCATTAAGCCCTGAGACAACCACATTAGTTACTTCAGTCCCATGTGTTCACAGCAGCCCTGGGTGCCGAAAATAATGCCCTTATGTCTGCCTCAATGCCACCAGAGTGCACAACTAGATGCCTTGCTGGATGAGATGCCATCTCCTTATAATCTGGATTTTTCCTTCCAGCGGAGAGCGATTTGTCTTTGGCCTGTAGGAGGTCATATTCTCTCAATGCATCTGTAAGTGTAGATTTACCTAGGAACTGCAGGGCAAGGCTCAGCTTTCATTTTTCTTTTATTTTAGTGATTATATTTTCTCAACACATACAATTGGCACTATATAAGATAATGTTATAAAGAGAACCATATTACGACTTTGAGTTTGCAATGGATTTGCAAGCTTTGGGCATCCCCTTAGTGCAATATGACCATTTTTTGAAATGAAATCTGTTTTTGTCAGGATGTTAGTCTGTTATGATAACTGAAGAACAACATTGGCACTGCTCTTAGTATTGTAAAATGTGAGAAGACTATTGAGTTCTCGAATTCCTTGGCAAAGGTGGCAAATTGTAAAATAGAAGGGACCAGGAGATGGGTACATTAAAGTCCTACCCATAAATCAGTCCAGTGCTGTAGCAAAACACAAAGCAGTCTTCACAAACTCATAATCAAAAATTCAAAGCACAATTTTTTTAACCAGTAAATCAAAATGAAAACCACAGCATACAGCGACAAGATGATGTCTGCAATCTTGGATAACCAGAAAGTACACTGTTCTGACTTTTATACTATCCATCCATCCATCCATTATCCAATCCGCTATATCCCAACTACAGGGTCACGAGGGTCTGCTGGAGCCAATCCCAGCCATCACAGGGCACAAGGCAGGAAACAAACCCCCCGGGCAGGGCGCCAGCCCACCACAGGGCATGCACACACCAAGCACACACTAGGGACAATTTAGAATCGCCAATTCACCTATTGCAGTAATTTTTTTGATGTGCTTTACTTCATCATTTTCTGAGATTTGGCACTCGTTTAGGAGGTTTTTAGGGTCACTGATTATGATTCAGATTTTAGTTTTTTTGCTTTTTCTGCTTACTTTGTTATCCAATATTTTGAGCCGTTTTGGCTGCCATTGTTTCTTATCACAATTCTCAATGTTTTTAAATGAAAATGATCTCCATCCACAATGAAATGAAACAAAAACTCATGACGTTTGCCTACACCGCACGAATCAGCAGAAAAATCTTTGAAGGGATCGTAATGATGGGATGGGGTTTATCATAAAGTGACCGATGAAATTATTTGCCTTTTGTGCATGTGTGCAGCATTCAAACTGTATGAAATGAAGTTTAGATGCGCACAGGTAAGCAGCACCACAAGTGCAATAAGAGGCACAACTCCCGCCACCCCAATGTCTACTCTGTCAGAATATGGTTCTGTGAATTGTGACCAGTCAGTGGAAGAGACCTTGTAATGAGCAGGATCCATTTGGGGAAGGTCTATGTAAAAGACACAAGCCCATCAGTGCACGAGTACGGCATTTTCAAAACTCTTTGTTTTCACCCATCCACTCTGCAATGCAGCATTTTCAGAAATACATGGCTGTGGAGTTTGCTTTCAAAAGTCTCCGTTTTCGGGGGGATAAAATGAATAAAAGGCCAAAAACAGGGACTAATTTCTGCATTTTTAAATGAAAATGTAGTAGTGTGGATGTAGCATGTAACTGAAAATGTGCTTTGGGATTGATGGATACACACAATGTGTATTTTTCTGTCATGCATTTCAGTCGGCTGCTTTTGATGTTGAACCCATAAGTCCAATGTGTGTATCCATGAGTCATCAACCTTCAGTTGCCAGCACACTACACAACTTCTAATTGACTGCTGCAATTGCCTGATCTCATCACCTTGAGGATGTCGGATTGTACAACTAGGAACTGCAGAGGACGACAGATTATACAACTGCCTCACAACTTCTCAGCAGAGTTGAAAATTTCTAAAGTAGTGGGGACTCGCTGCCCAGTAGCTGTACAACTGGTTTTCAGGTGTGGCAAGTCCAGCTGCAGCTACTCGTCTTCCATTTTACATCCTGTAGTGATACAAGAAATATAAGACATCAGACAGAAGAGCCTCTCTTCTATTTTCAAGGTCCTAATCCACCCATTCTCCTTCTTTCCATGCATTGTATGTATTGTACATACAGTACAGCTGAGTACTTATCGGTCATCAACTCTAAAACTCACTAGCCCACTACTATATCTTATGATGTGAGGGCGAGTCGCACAGGTCAGTCTGAGTGGCTAGTGGTGTGGACCTATCTTACTGGCAGTCACAGGCACGCAACAACTGTCTCCTGCTCGCTCAGATTGGTAAGTGAAGTCTAAAACTGAATGTTGTTGGAGAAGTTTTGTAGTGTGAATCCCTCCATCCAACTATCTGTGGAGTCTGATGTTACAAATCCAGGAGCTTTTCAGGCTGACTGGCAGCCTGTTTTATGGAGGGGTTCAATAAGTAATTCTTTTTCTACTGCTTTTATCCAAAGGGATGTGTGGATGATAAGTGCACAGTGCAGTTGTTTTAGCATTTATTTAGTGTGAGCACTGATGGCGAAAGTGACTTCCCCAGGGCTACTCGGAGAGTTGGTAGCTGAGATTGAAATTGTGACCTTGTGCTTTATAGTCCAGCGCTTTAGTGACTAAAGCAAAATGCCCATAAACACGTCTAGGTTCCTGCTAAAATCTGCAGCCATAAATTATGCTGTCAGAAAGAAAATGAAACAAGATGAAGCACTGAAAGCAGCTGCAGAGGTACGATGAATGTGTTGTGATCCCTTTTTTTTTTAAATTATCTGTTCAACCCTGTGCACTTTAAGGAAACCAGGACATCTCTCTATTGTCTGTTGACAAGCATACGTATGGTGGGCACTTGTGTGAATGGTATGAGAAGAAATAGAATTCAAATGGAGAAGCAGTGTTGATATTCTTCATGAGCTGAAATACATATAGGAGTGTTGAAATATGGAGATCACAAGTGTGCTGCAGCTCAAAAATTTGGTTTTGTGTATGCCCAGAAGAATACACTTGTTTTTTGTTATTTATTATAAGCCGTAGTGCACTTTATGTCCAAGCTGTTCTTCACTGTGAGAGATTTTTTATTTGTTGTGTCTAGCAGGGCGTGCTCACTCCACTGATGGGCCAGGTTCAGTGCTGGGAATTACACTGTGAAAGGTCGTTCTGCTTACAGTGCCACATCAAAACCACAACAGTGATGAAGTAGGCACAGATCAGTCACAATGCAAACAATAAGTTTGTTCTTAACTTGTAGTAAAAAATCTTCAAGCATGCAAATCCACTGTCTCTGATGGGAGACCCAAGATAAAGTCGGCAGCTGATGTTGTAGGAGTGTGCAGAACTTTGGAGTGTGGAAAGTTGTGGCACTGCAAAGGGCCCAGGGCTGAGCAGTTGAGCACATGTGGTGCTAGAGTGTGACCAGGGCCCAGCTGTGGTGGGGGTCTGCTTGAACTTTTTGTATCATTAGGATAATATTCACTTTAAATATAAAACTGGGGTACAATCTGAGCAGGTCTGTCCACATCTTATTGTACTCCACAACCCTGTTTTTGACAGCAGCACCTCTCGATTATCCAAGCCAGACATTCTTATGTGTCTGGGGAGTTTTGTTTGTTTTCATTATTAGTTGTTTTCTTAATTTTTCTGTAAAATTTCATTTCCCCCTAGGGGCAAATACAGGATCTGTTATCTAATGCCTTTTATTGTCTGTCTGTCTGTTATAGAGTGCCTTTCATTATCTATCTGCCTATCTGATAGGCAGATAGATAGATAGATAATGAATGGCACTATATATCTGTCTGTCATAGAGTGCCTTTCATTATCTGTGTGTCTGTCTATCATTTAGATAAAATAAACTAATTGGGGTCTACCTAAGACTTTAGCCTTTCCTTTTCTAGACGTTTCTGTTAAACATAACTTTCTCAGCGGTCCTACGGGCAGAGCCTAAGAATGCATTTTCAAGGGTCTAAACAGCACAAGAATAAAAACCAAGGCATGTAATACATAATGAAAAGGTAAAGCAGGTACTGCAACATCTAGTGATAATAATCAGGAACAAAAATATATATGAGCAAGCTCCTTGCAGAGTATTCAGAATGTCTTCAGACTCTTTTGATTTCTGCACACCTTGTGTTGTAGATATCATTTTAAATGGATACATTTGCCATTTTTTTGCCCCTCAGTCCTCACTGAAAACACATAATGACAAAGAGTGTTTTCAGGTTTAGTGAAAATTCTAAAACTAACATTGAATGGGACTTGACCAGCCTGCCTGGGAGAGGATGTTTGATATTGTGAGACACACAATATCACCAATGTGTCCAGGTACATTGTAAGATGTATATTTAAAATGAAACCATGTAGATACATTCCATAGTTTTAGTTCATTACAAGAGCCTTAATCACCTGAGGCGTTGGTGGACACCGGTGGTGAGGGATGTCGTCAAGCTGAAGAAGGCGTCCTACCAGACCCTTTTGTCCTGTGGGACTCTGGAAGCAGCTTATAGGTACCGGCAGGCCAAGCGGATTGCGGCTTCGATGGTTACTGAGGCAAAAACTGGGGCGTGGGAGGAGTTTGGGGAGGCCATGGAGAACGACTTTCGGACGGCTTCGAGGAGATTCTGGTCCACCATCCGGCGTCTCAGGAGGGGGAAGCAGTGCAGTGTCAACACCGTATATGGTGGGGATGGTGCACTGCTGACCTTGACTCGAGATGTTGTGGGTCGGTGGGGGGAGTACTTCGAAGACCTCCTCAATCCCACTAACATGCCTTCCAATGAGGAAGCAGAGTCTGGAGACTCGGAGGTGGGCTCCCCATCTCTGGGACTGAGGTCACCGAGGTGGTCAAAAAAGTCCTTGGTGGCAGGGCCCTGTGGGTGGATGAGAAATGCCTGGAGTTCCTCAAGGCTCTGGATATTGTAGGACTGTCTTGGTTGACACGCCTCTGCAACATCGCATGAACATCGGGGACAGTGCCTCTTTATTGGCAGACTTGGGGCGGTGGTCCCCCTCTTTAAGAAGGGGGGCCGAAGAGTGTGTTCCAACTACAGAGGGATCACACTCCTCAGCCTCCCTGGAAAAGTCTATTCGGGGGTCCTGGAGTGGAGGGTCCATTGGATAGTCGAACCTCAGATTCAGGAGGAACAGTGGACCAGCTCTTCACCCTTAGCAGAATCCTGGAGGGTGCATGGGAGTTTTTCTAACCAGTATACATGTGTTTTGTGGACTTGGGAAAGGCGTTCTACTGTGTCCCTCGAGGAATCCTGAGTGGGGTGCTCCGGGATTATGGGGTACCGGACCCCCTGATAAGGGCTGTTCGGTCTCTGTACAACCGGTGTCAGAGCTTGGTCCGCATTGCCGGCAGTAAGTCTAGCCCGTTTCCAGTGAGAGTTGGACTCTGCCAGGGCTGCCCTTTGTCACCGATTCTGCTCATAACTTTTATGGATAGAATTTCTAGGCGCAGCCAGGGTGTTGAAGGGGTCCGGTTTGGTGGACTCAGGATTAGGTCACTGCTTTTTGCAGATGATGTTGTCCTGTTTGCTTCATCAGGCCGTGATCTTCAGCTCTCTCTGGAGCGGTTCGCAGCTGAGTGTGAAGCGGCTGGGATGAGAATCAGCACCTCCAAATCCGAGACCATGGTCCTCAGCTGGAAAAGGGTGGAGTGCCCTCTCAGGGTTGGGGGAGAGATCCTGGCCCAAGTGGAGGAGTTTAAGTATCTCGGGGTCTTGTTTACGAGTGAGGGAAGAATGGAGCGTGAGATCGACAGGCGGATCAGCACTCATGTTCTCCAACTCCATGGGGTAACCAAATACCAGAGTCCTGAAGGAAGACATGGGTTACTGCGCAAGAGATGCAGTTCCTGCTTTGTAGGTCAGAACTCTCTACCTTCATCCCCTTCTTGATGCTTTGCGACCATCGCCCAACCCCGAGGGGGCCAAATTCTTACCCTGGTTCGTCGTCTGCATTGCATTTCTTTTCTCCAGCTTCTTCCCTCTTGATAATCTGCATTTTACTTTCTAAAGATATAATAATAATAATAATAATAATAATAATAATAATAATAATAATAATAAAAATATATCCTAAACCTAAAAGTGCAACGGTGAAGTTTTTATGTCATGTTTTTTGTCACACTTTAAATCTGGCTTCTTTTAAAACCTACATATATATGTTTGGTATCATTCTTTTCAGAATTTCTTGAACTTGTAATGTACTGTTGTTAGATTTTCAGATTCTTATTCCATTTTTAAATTATAAACTAAAACATATCAAGAACTCGCATCCTGTCAGACGACAGTTTGTACCGAGAGATTGCACTACACCCGGTGCCGGAAATAAAAGACAAAGAGTAGGACAGCAGCTTTTAAATGTTCGAAGCGCCACACGAGATGCAGATCACACCACACGGCAGCAGCAGCAGCAAACCAGCAGCTAATTGAGCAAAGAGGAGATAAAAAAAAAAAGTGTGTCCCATTATGCATCACCGTTTAAGAGGGGGTTTCGGAGGAGCGACCGCTTCTCCTTGGGGTGCGTTCAGCCCCCCTCTTCACAACGCAATCGGCAGAGACGCAAAGTGGCTGACGAGCGAAGCAAGCATGGGGGAACCCCCTAGTTGCTTTATATATTTGTGACACACTGAGCAAGTTAAATTAAAATAGCTATAGTAGACCATGACTATTCTGTGTAGGAGATTCTGCACCACACTGGTACTAGAACTTGTGCATTCACCAAGGGGTAAAGGAGCTTTGCTCTCGTTGCATTGGAATGGCACCCAGTCTGGAGTTGGTTCTCACTGTGAGAAGATTGGCACCAACTTCCTACACACTTGAACTGGATAAGCAGTTTAAAAATATGGATAGATGAATAGATATATCTGTGAGTAGGTGTGGGTTAAAAAACTTAAAAGACATGTTGAATAGGTTGGTCTATTACTGTCAGTTCCATCAAATTGAGGCGTGGATGAAGATTACAGCGGCTTCATAATTATATTATTTAGCACAAAAGAGAATTAATGGGAATAAAGGAGTAACCCATTTGCAAGTAAATGTAATGTTCTGTGAGAGAAAAAAGTGTGGTGTCGAGAGTGAATTAAAAAGAAAATCCCCATGTACTGATAATATGAGCCTGTAGGGGGGTTACTAGAACAAACCTACAAGGAGATGCTGATGCTGAGTATTAGAGAAATGGCTTAATTAACCTGCCAGTATACATTGGAGTGCACATGTTAGGGAGTGAAGGGAAAAACGCTGAATGTGAACTCGCTGTCCACATGTACTTTAAGCCTTTCATAACCTCGTGGAACGACATCTGCTCAGCCCAGCTGTACGAAGCGCTGCAGAGGGCAGTCTGTTGTCTCAGAAGATTGTAGGAGTGTAGCTCTCTTCTGTTCTTCTGCTTTAGAAAGGCAGAGAGTTGACATCCTGCACTGTCGCTTTTCAGGGCCATTAGCACTTGCACCACTAGATATAGGGACAGTTTTTTGCCTCAAGTCACATGACTACTCAGCAGCCACACATTAACACCCTAAATGTACTCACTGCTGCATCAGTGCAGTTCATACTGTCGTTTGATGGTTTTAAACGTATGGACGGCTGAGGTTGTGCGTTTACAAACACCTTCTCAACCTTCACACATATCACTTTACCAAATGATTCCTGTGTTAAGTCAATTAGTGTATCTGCTTCATTTCCATAAGAGATTTTCTCCAAAATAATAAACACTATATCAGAATTTCAGCCGTTTGATTTTTAAAAAAAAAGCATTTGTACACTTGCAGTCTGAACTGTAAAGCAATAAATTCTTCAGACAAGATGTTATGTGCTCCATTTATTGGCCGACACTGGATTTGTTTGTCTAACCTATCATACAAGTAGCAGTTTTATTTTCTCTTTAAGTTCAGTTTATGCCCATTAAAGGAATACCCCACCCAAAAATGACACATTTTAAATGTTATTTATTCTGTGTAACTTAGTTTGTAGTGATGGACAAGAAAACAAATTAATGTTTTCATGAAAAATGAAGATGGAAAAAGTTTGAAACAATAGGAGCCAGTGGTGACCAGTGCTGTACAATGGCAATCACTATGAAAATGTGCATGGAAAAAGGGAAAAGAAAGAAAACTGAGATTACTCATGTCGCCTAATCCACATGTACGTTAACCAGTCGTATGATCAAAACACCGACATTTTGTTGTCAAAATATTAAATAGATACTCCTGGATAAATCCAGCACACATCATAAAGAGGAAGCGAGGCACATGGGATTGACTTTTGACCAAAGAAAGAGGGGGTAGACGTATCTTTCAGTATACTAAAAATTCATGTGAGCATCGACTGGATGACTTGGCGCGTGGGTTATGCAGCATGAGTAGTGCGAGATGTTTAATAGACTTTTTTGATAAAGTTTGCTGTTGTCCAGCATTGGTCACCTTAGACACTTCTCTGTCAAGATCTTTGTCTAAATTCTGCATGAAAGCATGACCTCCAAAAATCTTCTCAGCCATCACTACAAACTACATGAGGTACGTAACGTATGAAAAGTATCTCCCCCCCCCAAAGTATTCCTTTTAGCCCTACTGAGATCACTCATTGAGTTAGCGGAATGTTTTTGTGCAGTTGACGTTCTCTGGACTTCTAAAATTTTCAGGCTGTTCTTACAATACGGAGGTCAGAAATGCTCAAAGGGGACATGAATTGGTGTTGCCTTAACAGGAAAGAAGGAAATGAGATAACGTTTTGAAAGATCTGATCGTCTTTTCACAGTGATGCCAAAGCAGTGGCTTGTGTTCATTGCAAACTAGATTTAGATGAATGTGTTATTTAAGTAATTTTACTTAAACGCTATCCAGCCAGAGGACTTTAGTTAAATTATTAAATGCTTTTGTTTCTGTGTTGCACTTAACATCTTGTTAGCTACAGGGAACTCGCTGATAACGTGGAAGTCAAGCCAAAATTAGCGACACACTCTATTTAAAGCTTAGAATGGCTGCCAGAGTTAAGTATGAAATGACAAGAAGATATTTTCAGAATGCACATAGTACTTTGGTGTAAATATTTATAAATATTTTTTTAATTTGAAGTAACAGAAGATTTTTTTGTGTATTCCAGACATGACATGGTGCCTCTTTCATTTAACAGCAGTGACAGTTTTTAGCTTATTTAGTGTGTTGTACACAATTAGACAGAAGCTGGGCAGTGGCACATGGTGTTTTTTTGAATGAGAGTTAGTGGTGCAAATATATTTTGGGATGGAACACTGACATTGTCTTTAAAGCTGTTTGAACAAAGGCTTAATAGTATAATACCTTAGTAACAAAGAAACCACTCAGTCGCCTAGAGACTGTGAGTGTGTGTGTGTTTGCGCGTGTGTACGCATGCATTCTTCCAATAAATGATGAGCCACATCTTAGCTTCATGGAAGGAGGCCTGAAATTACAAGTGTATTTCAGACCCGCAGTGTACGCAATAAGCCTCAGTGGCATCTTTTTAATAATGTTAAACAACAACAAGCAAGTATTTCACTTGTTTCTCAAGATGTAGTCCTGTTGGATATCTGGCTTTGTGAAGTGATAAGATGGCACCATGGATGTAATAGATTGCCATTGATACAGCTCTTGGCTTGCAGCGTATTTCAGGGCTGGCATACCTTGTTGTGGGCAGAACTCAATCGTCAGCCCACAGAGATGCTACCTTAATGTATATCGTCCTTGGTACAGGAGGACCAGGTATTGTGTTATATTTGGGTTTATCAAGAGTCTGATAATACCAGCTCTAAATTATTAATGTCTTTGTTAAAACCATAGACATATATATAGTAGATAGACGCCGTATTCACTGTGTTGCCCAGTCGACACGATACGTCCGCACGTCCATCATATTGCAAATGGCAAAAGTGCCATTTAAACTAATACAGGTAGACATGGAAACCGGGTTTTCTGATGAAAACACAATAACGTTTAAAACAGTATCATTTACATACAACAGATTTTGGCGAATCGTTTTAAATGCAATTATTTATATCCATTTATACACTAATAATGGCAATAATAATAATATATTAAATAATTCCTCCCATATAAGTAACATTTCTCGGACTGCCTTCTTCCATCTCTAAAACATTTCTAGACTTCGTCCTGTTCTTACGCAACACAGTACTGACGTATCGGTTAATGCCCGAGTCACGTCACGTATAGATTACTGTAATGTTATTCTATCTGGCATCCCACAAAAACGTATCCATCGCTTACAACTTCTTCCAAATTCTGCTGCCAGGATGATAACCTGCTGCTCTAAACCCACTAAACACATCACACCGATTCTCTCTCAAATTCACTGGCTCCCTGTTAACGACTGAATACAATACACAATACCGCTCTTAATATTTAAAGCTCTCCACAACCTCACTGATCTCCTCCAGACTGACACTCCTCTCGCTCACGCAGATCCTGTAATTTGAGAGGATTCAGTCCGGCAATGTGGTGCAGCCTTAGTTTGTGGAAGACAGACACAACTAAAGACATGAGCATAAAATGGTTGTCAATTTCAAACGGTGTTCCCTCAATGTCTGAACTAATCTCAGCCCGAACAAACTGATTGATCAAAGCTACACTGACAGCTTGCCCTAATGTCAACTGTCGGATAACACGCTCAGCTACTTTGACCACCTTGACTGGACCCTCAGAAGGAATCATCAAACCTCCCTTGATTTTTAATGTAAGCGAGTGGTGGCATTGATCATATGATGCCGGTACAGGATCTGTTACCAAACTAGCATGGCAAACATCACAGGACAGCTTTCTCAAAATCCCGTCTAAGGGCTACCTGACCTCCCATTGCTTCCTGAGGTGGATTTTTTTGGGAAACCTTCAAAGTTTGAGAAATGTTAACAGCTAACAACAATCTACATAGTTATTGACTAAATACATTTAGTCAAAACGTTGTTTGGAGGCTCACTTGAGCACATAAATGCATAGCGCTGCTAGCTTAGCCTGGCATAGCTAAAGTTAAGATTATAAAATGGGATTTTCTAATGGCCAAATGTAACCAAAACAATTGTTCAGCCTTACCTATGAAATGTAATCCCCTGGAATCTGGTTTGGAGCGTACAGCGGTTTGTACAATCCCAAGCAGCACATACGTGAGGCATCTTTATCTTTTACTTCACTCCACAGCAGTGCCACTCGCAATATGGCGGCGATGTTGATGTACGATGCTGCTGGTCATGCGGCGTCTAGTAATTCTATATCTATGGTTAAAACTGCAGAGCTGTATTTTCGGATCTTTAGATTTTTGAACTCAAACTTCTTGCACTTCGTACAGATTTTCATTGTATGACATGGTGAAATCTGTTCATGATACTGAGAGGAGAAAAAAAAAAAGAAACAGACTTTTTCTTTAAAAGTTATCTTTCTCTTATTGAATGGTCAAAAAGCTCCATCTTCAAGCCATAAACTTTGGGGAAGTAGAAGCTTCTATTTCATGTTGTGTTTTAATTATTTGGGACCGTGTTATTTTTTTTTGCTTCAAATAATTTTGTGTTTTGATTTCTTGGAAGCTTTAAACTTCCAGAATATTAATACTTGAGTGTTTTGTAGGCACAATTTTGTTGTATCAAGTTTTGGGATGCCGAATACTGCCGATATGAAATGTGCCGTTGTATTGTATGACATTAGCACGTGACTGAAATGAAAAACAAAGGCAAATGGAAAAAATCTTTTGTTGAAGGCAGGAATGTTTTAAAATCTGACTGAAAAACTAGAACTAAGGTGTAATGTTGCAAACGTACTGCGTTTTGGCAGACCTGTTATCCACCTCCTGCATAATGATTTGAAGATGACATTGGTCAGCACACAACGTACGTGAAAGTGCACTGGGGCCGCAGGTTACGTTTTCAACACACACACACACACTTCAGTAAGCTGCGTCCTCAGACAAGTGTTAGTGAATTGCTATATTGTTTCATGATTGAATAACTGAATCTATAAACTTGTGTTCAAAATTAACTCAGTTGAGACAGCCAATGCATATACTTACGATATTGGAAAACTTCTCATGATATACTCGAAACGCTACTGAGAGACAAGCCAAAGATAGACGTGAGAATGAGTGCTTGAGACCTCAAAAACACCTTTCACTGATCCCGATTCAGACATAATGGTAGAATACAGTAAGGAGCTAGTAAACAGCAGTGGACCATACGTTGCGCTCAAGAGCAGTCGACTAGTATGATAAAGAGAGAAAGATGCCAAGTTCACAGTGACAGTGCTTACTTTTCTGGTCAGATCCTATTGTAAGTCTTCTCTAGCGGCCTCTGTACCCAATACATGATGGGGATATCGTCACAGCAGAGAGGTATATTCGCTTCATGAAGGGTGTTGATGTTTATATTTTTCTTAACACTAGAATTACCAGAGCCTTCTTGAAAAGTTGTAAATCCGGCCCACCTTAAATTCGTTTGTTCCTCTCCGTCAGCGTCTTTTGTCCTGTAATTGTGCCGATTAAGACAAGCAGCAAGCAGCCTGCTATTCCAATCCCCCCATAGTCACAGAACGTTCACAAAGCTCTCCCAGCTCGTGCCCTGTTTATCTGGGAGTGAAGTGCTGGACTTTTAGAGTGGAAATAAGATTGTTATTTGGTACACATGCATTTCATGTGTGTTCCGTTTCTACAATTTTCTGTGTAAACACATTGTTAAAACAGAAACTTTTTCATTTTTTAGTAATAAATGTTACAAAATGTAGGCATAAACTATAGAATGTGTGAAGCCTGAAGTTCAGATCAAATAAACACTTTCACAAAAGGTTCAAGGACGATACAACAGCTTCCGTGGCGTAGCGGTAAGATTTGCTGACTTGTAATCTTGTTAATATTATGCAGTACACACATACATTTGGTTTGCGTCTGTAACAGACCATGTACATTTATAGTACTGTACTTGTAAAAGTTACCTTTTTATTTTTATTCTCTCAGTTACGATCACGATACATACTACCACCCCAGGGATCTGATGCTGTTAGTTTTTATTTGAAACTGGGAGTAACTGTAGATGTGAGTTGTGTTTTGAGGCAATGGAACTGGACATTCTCTGATCTGGAGGGATAAAAGCTGACACAAACGCTGGTGAATCTGCCTTATTCTTTATTCTTGTTCTTTCCTACATTTACGACATGTGTACCTGTTGCAATGCACACACTTCTCTCTATGCTAAGAGCACCAGCATAAATTCACACCCGATCTGACGCTGTTCGTTTTCAAATAATATTGCATTAGTGCGTTGATGTTTTCTGATTGGTACTGTTCAGGTCATAAAATGATTTCTTCAAAATGTCACATATATTGTCTCTTTTTTTCAGGTTTGTAATAGAAACCACAGCATAGAGAGAAGTGTGCGCATTGCAACAGGTACACGTGTCGTAAATGTAGGGAAGACTGTGTTTTTTTTTTTTGATATCGTAAACGAGAAGTTGCATACTAATTCTGTATGAGCAGGAACACTCAATAAAACTGAATAAAAAAAATGAAGTGACGGTGAGATGCGAATAAGGTAGATTCACCAGCGTTTGTGTGTCAGCTTTTATCTCTCCAGATCAGAGAATGTCCAGTTCCATTGCCTCAAAACACCACTCACATCTACAGTTATTCCCAGTTTCAAATAAAAACTAACAGCGTCAGATCCCTGGGTGGAGGGGCGGTAGTATGTATCGTGATCGTGAGTGAGAGAATAAAAGTGGGAAAAAAAAAGTAACTTTTACAAGTACAGTATTATAAATGTACACGGTCTGTTACAGACGCAAACCAAATGTATGTGTGTACTGTATAATATTAACAATAAGAGCAGCTCACTACTGAAAACGGCAAATATAAGAGGCAGTGGGGATCAAACCGGCGACTTTTGATTACAAGTCAGCAAATCTTACCGTTACGCCACGGAAGCCGTTGTATCGTCCTTGAACCTTTTGTGAAAGTGTTTTATTTGATCTTTGGACTTTCACACATTCTATAGTTTATGCCTACATTTTGTAACATTTATTATTAAAATATGAAAAAGTTTCTGTTTTAACCGTGTGTTTACACAGATTACTGTAGAAACGGAACACACATGAAATGCATGTGTACCAAATAACAATCTATTATTTCCACTCTAAAACTCCAACCCTTCACTCCCAGATAATCAATCAAGGCACGAGCTGGGAGAACTTTGTGAACTTTCTCTGACGATGGGGGGAATGAATAGCAGGCTGCTTGCTGCTTGTCCTAATCGGCACATTTACAGGACAAAAGACGCTGACGGAAAGGTGTGAACGGATTTAAGGTGGGCTGGGTTTACGAGTTTTCTCGTAGGCTCTGTAATTCTAGTGTTAAAAGGAAATATGCATTATTTGTACATTGGTCAGAACCCGTAGTTAATGGGGTCAGTAAGCCATTAAAGCAGGTTAATAGGACAGCCATTGTTGGAGTAACATTTGATGTTAACACAGAAAACTTTTTTTTTCATTTGGATGGTTTTGCACTGCAGTAACTTTAATATTATACTTGTATAGGCTGTATAGAGTTTGGTGTTTTCTTACTAGCATGTGCTAATCAACATGCAGCACGCATTCTGTTACCGCAGTGTAGACATTTTATGTTAATGTTGTAGTAGTCATCAGGTTACCATGAAGGTAGACTGAGCTGAATTCATGATTCACACAAGCTGAGCTGCTTTCCATAAACCCTGAAAATATTCACAGTACACCTTACAAGCCCGGGTAAGGGTCAGGTATGCAGGTAGAGACCCCCAGACCATTGGTTAAATAAAAACACTCCCAGAAGGTAAGTGGCCCTAAGTGGATTGCAGAGAGACTGCACACGACGGTGGAAGACAATTGGGAACACCGGAAGAGTAAAACACAACATGAGGAACAGTGCAAATTAGCCGGGCCTGGGCCTAGTTGCCAATTGGTGCTTGCTGTTTTGTGAAGTCTTTCCCTTTGCCATAACAGTGGGAAGGTGCAACTTCTCAAAATTCTCTCTTTTATTGGGAAATAAACACGTCACGTCTGTTTTGGGTGTAACTGTCATTTGGTATGTGCTTCTGTCTTTCCATCTCGTGTTCATTACAATGTTTAGGATTATTTTAATACTACAGAAAACACTTACACAAGTTTTAACATACTGTCCATTTTGTATTTGTTCATCAATCTAAATCTGTTTTGCAAAGTATCACCAAATATACAATAGTGGGAATGTTTTATTGTGAATGCTGAATTACACTTGCCCCACAGTACAGTTCACATTGCATTGTCCGATGCCTAATATTTTGTATTGTTAATTTAATTACCAGTAAATAGAATTTCATTTTGTGTTTTTTCAGGTCAAGCTTTAACATGTTATGACCATGTTTTTGAAACGTGCTGTTCTGTTACTAGGGCCATTACTCCCAGAAGACTGGATACTCCATGTAGCTGATGCTGTGCTTTATAAACCCTGTGCCTAATTTGGTGCAGTTTTCAGGATTATGGATTCAAACATTTAACTTCTTCAGTGTGTGTTCTTGCTGATGCATGTTTTTTTTTTTTGATTGGTGTCTTTTGGATTATTGACTTGTGCCTGTTGGCCTTTTTAACATCGTTGGCAGCTTTGCGTTGAGGTTTTGTGACCAGTATGTCTTTAAGTTTTAACTCTTGTGGTACACCTTTTGGCGGTTTAATTTCTTTCTTTCTTTTTTTTTTTAACTGACAGTATACATTTTGATTATTAACTTCTGCTAGTTCACCTTTTAACATCAAAGGTGGTTTTGCATGTAGATTTTGTGTCTTTGGTCAATGACTTCTGGTTGTTCTCCTTTTGACTGTGTCCACAGAACTTCAGGTTTATCCTGACTCTCTATACTGATGTTTCCTCAATAAATATTCATCTCTCTGTCCAGTTACTCCAGTTAGCCTCATTCCCTCTTACCAGCCTGCGATTCAGGAAGGTCATCAGAGGGTGGAAAAAATGAAGTGACAGTTGATAACTCTCCCAGCAAGTGATGTGTATTAAAAACTAAATTGTTTATTCATGTAAATTGTCAGAGAGGTATGATGTGCTTATTTTGTTGCATTTTATTTGTTGCATTTTATTAAACTGATATTAATTTGCTGACACTGTTCTCCAAAGCATCTGATAAATCAGGTGTCTGTTTTGGGTTTTTCATATTTTTGCATTATGCGGCATATCTGAAGTACCAATCTTCAGGTCACATGTTGAATTGGTGGTACAGAAGAGTGTCAGTTAAGACGTAGACACCTTAGCCACTGATCGAGTGTTACTCAGCCTCTAAAGCAGTAAATTTAAAATAACTATTCATTGAGCACAGCAAAAGGTGTGTTTCTTGCTTCTTTGATAATGATAAAATCTGGAATGTGGAATTGTGAGCTTGTAATGCCTTATCACTCTTATTGTCTACCAGCAGAGGTTCTCTATTTCAGTTGTTTTTTGTTGTTTTACCTGTTAGAGATGCACATAAAGCAGAAACATATTAAGTTTCTCAAATCTACAGCTCAAGTTCCACTTTACTAAAAGCACTGGATTGATATAATAAAAGGATTGTTTTATTTTTATTCCAGGTTTTCATTTTGCATGGTTACGAAAAGTAAAATAAGCCGTCATGGTGGAGAAATCTCCTTCATAACTTTGCTGTTTCTTCTAGTATCAAATGCAGAAACTGAAAAGTACAATAAAAAGACAACATTGAACGATACCTGGGTGAACTTTCCAATGTTGTTATTGGAAAGTAAACACCTTGAACTCTTTGTCATGATTCTGTAACCATTCCTGAACAATGTTTGCAGTGTTGAAGGGCTTACTGTCTTGCTGAAAGAGGCCACGGCTTTCAGGGAATACCATTGTCATGAAGAGTTGATTGTGGTCTGCAATAATCTTTAGGTAGGTGGTGCGTGTCAAAGTAACATTAAAGCGAATGGCAGGAGCCATTCAGGAGTTCCCAACAGAACATTGCCTGGAGCATCGCACTGCGTCTGGCAGCTTGCCTTCTTCCTGTAGTGCTAACTGTTGCCATCTCTTCTGCATGTAAATGACACACACTCTCCAAACCATCCACATGATCTAAAAGAAAACTTGATTCATCAGACCAGGCCAACTTCTTCCATTGCTCCATGGTCCAGTTCTGATGCTTACGTGTCCATTATAGGTGGTGGACAGGGGTCAGCATGGGCACTCTGACCAATGTGCGGTTATTCTGCAAGCTGCGATGCACTTTGTGATCTGACGCCTTTCTCTCATGGCCAGTATTAAGTTTTTCAGCTACACTAGTTCTTCTGTGAGATGGGGTAGCCTTTGCTCCCCATGCATATCAGAGAGCCTTGGGCACCCATGACCCTATCACCAGTTGACTGGTTGTCCTACCTTGGACCACTTTTGGTAGGTGCTGACCACTATACAAGACCTGCCATTTTGGATGTGCCTGACCCAGTTGGCTAGCCAATTACAATTTGTCCCTTTTCAAAGTCGCTCATATCTATACGCCATTTCTCCTGCTTCCAACATGTCGCCTTCAAAAACTGACTGTTCACTTGCTGCCTACTATATGTCACCCATTAACATGTGGCATTGTAACAAGAAAATCAATTTTACTCACTTCACATGTCGGCTGTTTTAATGCAGCTGATGGGTGTGTGTGTGTATATATATTTATAATGCAAAATTAATTCACTTGCTCATTTACATATCAACAAACACCCTACTTCCTGTTCAGTTAAAAGGCTGAAAGTTGGCATTACTGTGTATGTAGGACTGTAGGTATTGACATTTTGATCTATGACCGTTTAAGGTGTAACACCCCCAACGAAATACCCGAAAATCTCAAAAATACCTTTGATTGAAATGTGAAGTTTATAGAATTCGGAAAATTTGCAGACAGCGTGTTTTGATGGCGTTTATCAATTTTATGCTAACTTACATGATTGATGCTGTGCTGAGAGAGTGCTTTATGCAAATGAAGGACACAGCAGAGGTGGTTGATGGGCCACACAAATTACTGCCTAACCAATATGGTGGGCAAACGACTGCAGACAAGACAGGGCAGTGTTCTGGACAGGAAAAGACCACATTTTGAAGTTTGGTGAAGGTAGGTAGACGGACCATTATTTGTCCACAATGGGAAATGAGTTTTTTTTACAGACGCTCTTTAAATAAATCAATACATAAGTAGGAAGGTAAATAAATAAATATATACACACACTTTGGTCTGAACACGCATCAGAATGAAAATAAAGCAAGACAATTAAAAAAGAAAATTAAGCTTTTGACTCGGCGGTCCCGGTCACAATGAAGCTTTATGCAGACATATTGCTGTTGGTATAAAGGAGCCCCTGTAACATTTCTTGACACAACTTCTGATGAATGATTCGTTGGCTGAAAGTCCTCCATGTTCGTGTGTCACAGAGAGGATATGCAGCATTGTTCATAATGACACTCCGTTTTAATTCTGTCTGTCACTATACCTTCCAGGGGGTCTACAGTGCATCCTATAACTGAGCTTGCCCTTTTAATTGGCTTCAGTGGGCCTCTCTTGACGCTCAGTTGGTTAGCTAGCACTGATTTTTTTGCTGTTGAGTACCAGCACTTTTGAATTATGTACCGCCTCTCATCTTGGTTATCCCTTCCATCGACTCAACCTGCCATAATGTACTGAGCACTGTGAAGCTCTCTCTCACACAACTGGGGTTAGTGTATTGAGCTCCGCCAAGCACCAACAAATAAATAACAAGCAGGGAAGTTGGGGTTTACCGTGGAGTTCCTTGAATTATGGGTGCATTACTAAAGGGTGAAAGCCACGATAACAGTTGCATAGCATTTCAAAAGTACTGCAAGGCATCCTGGGGGGAAAAAAAAAACTGCGCTGTGCAGCTTAAAGAGAACATAGCCGATTGTCTATTTCAGTTCAAACAAATACTCTTTTCTGTAAAATAGTTTTGTGATGGCCATCAACAAAGGCCAGGTCACTAGGAAAAGCAGGAATTGATCTAATGCAGAAGTGTTTTCCTCCTGGACAATTTGTGTATATGCACCACAGTGGTAGTGCTGCTGTCTTGCAGTAAGGAGACCAGGGTTTGCATCCCAGGTCCTCCCTGCAGGTTCTTCCTTAGTGTCCTCTGATTTCCTCGCACAGTCCAAAAACATGCAGGTTAGGTGAACTGGCGATCCTAAATTGGCCCTAGTGTGTGGTTGGTGTGTGTGTATGTTCGCCCTGTGATGGACCGGCTCCCTGCCCAGGGTTTGATCCTGCCTTGCACCCTATGTTAGCTGGGATCGGCGACCCAATTCAGGACTAAGCGGGTTAGAAAATAACTGAAAACGGTGTATAGCATATTCAAAAGTAAGCAACTCTAGTGACCTAATAATAATAGTATTGCTTATTATTTGACTGGCGCCTTTATCCAAGGAAACTTAAAACACTTGAGTTACCATCTGTTTCTTTTACTTTTCCAATTGGAGCACAGGCAGGTGACGTGATTTGCTCGGGGTCACACAGTGTCAATAACAGGATCTGAACCCACGGCCTCTGGGCTTTATGTTCAGTAACCAGTGTTACACATGTGTGCATGGGTGGCAGCTAAAGGGCTCAAAAAACGATAATTCCACGCCGGACCCGGGGATGGCAGAGTGCACTGATCCTTTACTGTATCTTTTTCCTCTCCAGACTGAACATGGGAATTTCCACCTGGGCCCGATGACGCCACTTCCGGTTCCGGGCCCAATAACATCACGTCCGGTCCCTGCACAGACAGTGTCATTTCCCCTCCCCAGCTTTAAAACCGCCATGTTTTGTCTGCCTGCCAGTTCTGTTTTGGACTAAAGTCTGTTAAGACCTTTGTTTTGAACAGCCAACTTCAAATATACGGGTGGCTGCCCTAAAACCTTTTTTTCTGTGTTGTTTGAATCATTTCACACCAGTAGTGCCTGCCAATATTAGCCTTTGGTAAAGAACAAAACAAAAAAAAACCTGCAAATACTGTATACAGAAGAGCACTTTAGTTAATCGGGTGTGTCAGAAGTACTGTGTAACTAACTGACGGCACTACCATTGACGTCCATTGTCTTATGAAATTTAACACAGCTAGTTGTTATTATAAAGAATGAATGTTCTCCACCAGGAGGCAAAAGGAGTTTGATTTAATTAGTGACAGGTGCAGCGTGATATAAAGATAGCGTGGCGTTAGAAAGGAAACTGCAGTTTGTGTGGGCTGAAGATCAAAGCCATGGGGTACATACCAAGGAACGCACAGTGTTGAACAGTTTGTGTGCTGCGCAAAGGGCTGAGTGCTGCCGATACTGAGGATGGAGCAGAACTCCAGATTATCCCGGGCTAAGATAGTTGCACAGTGGAATAATAACCTTTGACAAAGAGCCACTTTTTCTTCTGCATATTTAGATACTGAAATAAAAGGTTAACATCAGCGTCACATTTAATATTCCTGTTATACACTAAATCGGTTCCCTTTCAAGTACTTTGTTATGTAGATAGCTTTAAGAAATTATGGTGTTTTTAACTAATATTAATAGTTAGATGCAGAACGTGTTTCAGGTGCTTTTCTTTTGTTGAGTAATATTGATTGTAACTGTTAGTATTCATTTTCTTTTTATAGATGTTTTTCTTTTGTTAACTTTACTATTGATACAGTATGAGTTGACATTTAGTGGGTAACTTGAGTGGTGTGCTGCTATTACTAAGGCTGACGAAGAGTGGACTGCATTTGCAGAACTAAAATCTTGTTGGGTGATCATTGAGGTTTTTATCTCTTTGGGATCCCTATTGCTTTATAACAAAGAAAACTATAGTCACAGATCTTCAACAACTGTTAACAGGGCATCAATTGATGCCATTTTCACATCACTTGAAACCTTCTGTATATGAAAGCTGTTGAGCCACCATAAGCCTGTTTATTAAAGTGAACCCAAATTATAACATGGATATCTACAGACTCCTCAGGCTTAGTTGACCCACTGCTTTGAAAATTGGGTTTTGCCCCGAACTCACACATGTTTAGTATTTAGTAGAAGCACGATTGACCAAGTATTGGAATGGTCATTTGTAAATTTATATCTTAATTTAAAATAATAGTATAAATAACAATAAGCAAAGTATACAGATGCCTAGTAAAGATGCTACAACATTGGTGATCTTTCCATGTGGATGATGAGTGCCACAAAAAGTAGTGCTCCTCTGCCTCTATTAGGATGGCAATACAGATTGCTTACCACATTCTGTAAATCTTAAAATGTATCAACATATTTTATCCTTCAGTATTGATGCCCGAGTGTCTTTACAGACCCACCTTAACTTCTTTGATTTCCCCATTAGCTAGTTTAGCCTTAACGTCATCAGTTAATGTGTTTCTAATACTATAATGATGTCATCTGTGTCTGAAACGAATTACCTATTGGAGAACAGAGTGTAGAGTGTTCCTTTCTCTAAAAAGCCATTCATATCTTGTAACACTCAACCAGTGGGACCCAAAAGCGGGTCACGTGCTGCTGCTGCTGGTTGGTCACAAGTGGCTTGCTGCTCCAATGATCACACTCGAATCACCAAGTGGAAAATGGCAATATGGAAAAACCTTGACCCCCCATCCCACACCAATTGCAATTGCATCACCATGGGGGATCTTAATGGGTCACAAAAATACCAACATGAGAAATCGTGAATTGCAATATCCAAAAGGTTGAGAAACATAGTTCTAGCAACCACTACAATTTACTGTGGTGTGTTTTGGCAGTGACAAAAAAGTGCATTATTGTATTTCTGTGGGTTTTTTTTTTGTCTACACCCATCCACATTTTAAAATTTTGGACTACAAGGAACTTGCTAAAATTATGAAGTCCTAAAATCAATCAATTACCTGCATAATTCTCTTTTGCATCTATACTAATAAAAGGCAAAGCCCTCACTGACTCACTCACTCACTGACTGACGGACTCATCACTAATTCTCCAACTTTCCGTGTAGGTAGAAGGCTGAGATTTGACAGGCTCATTCCTTACAGCTTACTTACAAAAGTTAAGCAGGTTTCATTTAGAAATTCTACACGTAACGGTCATAACGGTCAACAACGTTCGCCATGTTGAACTTTCTTATTCATGGCCCCATCTTCATGAAATTTGGTAGGCGGCTTCCCTGCGCTAACTGAATCCAACTTACTTACATATATACGTCCATAGCCTGCAGCTTAGTCACCGTGTGAGGTGGCGTTGGGTCCCCCATCTTAACGCCTCCCACGTTGTTGGCTGCCTTCCTATTTAAGGCCGTCTGTCGCTCCAGTCTCTACATTCCCTTCCTTGCTTCGCCCCGGGATTCACATCTCCCTGCTGATAACTACAGGCTTTTTATTTAATCCACGTCTTCTCCGCTGTTTTATTGTTCGTTTATTACGATTATAGTTATTGTGTAGGTATTTTAGACTTACTTTACATTGTTCAGGTCCCCATTTCCTTTATCATTCCAACTGTACCCCCATTAACATGTCTATCGAGGTGATCACCATCGATCAAAGAACTGTCACTTACCGAGTGGTTTCCATGCCTAGAGATGGCACCTACCTTTTCCATTCTCTGTGTTACATATTGCACGGCCATATCAGGCTCACTCTTGATATCCATTGTGTCTTACGTATTGAATGACTGGACAGGTTCAAGGTGTGGACTGATGACGTACAGGAGATAATTAGACTACACAGGAGCACCAGAAGAGTGAAATGCTTAAGCCCTTCACCTATGGATCTGCATGTGAGTTGATGGCTGTCACTGAACTGTTCGGTTGTCACTTTCAAGTGTACCGAAATGGCCAAATATTTTACACCTTTTGACAACCGCCAATGCTTCTTAAACATCTTAGATTGACAGGTGACGATTTCAGTAGTGGACACTTTGATGTTTATGAATGTTTAAACTTTTAAAAGCTGGATGTGAAGTTATCGATGAAACCGGTTGTGTGCTTACAACGCTTGACAGATGCCGAATGTCACTTCAACACAAGTCCTGCAAATACTGTCGTCATTGAAACAAACCATGAAACTCAAACCGATTATGACAGCAGCAATCCAAGCTGTGAGATTTGAGACAAGATTACTGTTCACATGGCCGACTGTACGTTACATGCTCAAGAGTCAGCTCAGCGCACAGCTTGGTCAGATTACAACCGGAGGGCCGAACTGACAACGTGGTATACAAAGAGATCCTTAACAAATAATTATTGGTATATTTTCCCTCAGTTTAAAAAGGTTTAATTTTTTTCTTAATAAAAATTTTAAGGCAGTACTTTGCCGCTGTGAAGCGCGGGTATTTTGCTAGTTTAACATAAAAGCACCTTTGCTTTCCAGACCCCAGGCAGCATTCTAATTCAAGGCTCCTTATATCTGTGATGTTACTTTTCATGGGTTGGTAACTGGCTGTGCTGAAGTGGCACAGCAAGATATCAAGAAGAGAGAATCCTTAACTTTAATTGATATCACGTTCCCAAACAGAATGACCTGCCCTGTCTGTCATAAGGCCTTTGACTCAAGACCTGGACCCCTTGACCATCTGAGGACATACCGTATGGATTACCTTGTACCCACAAGTGCCAGGCTTCATCTCCAACCCCCTCCTTTTTAAAGCGTGTTTATAGTGTGGCACTCATTTTTTAATTTTTATTTTTAACAACATCTCAAGAAAACTTTGATAATGAGACATTAGATTTGCTGCTATGTCACTTTCTTGAGGTTAATGCGAAAACAGCAAAAGAGAAAGTCATAAACTACAAAGCAAAAAGTAGGAGATCTTCATTCTGAAATAAATGATGGATTGATTTAGCAAGTCGTATCCAACAAATACGTTGGAATTCTTAATAATACTTCTGATCTTCTCTGTTATAAATCCCCCTGTAACGTTTTCACATGAAATATAACTGCTGATTTTATATATATATATATATATATATATATATATATATATATATATATAATAATGTGTGTGTGTATGTATATATATATATATATATATATATATATATATATATATATATACACACAGTGGTGTGAAAAGTATTTGCCCCCTTCCTGATTTCTTATTCTTTTGCATGTTTGTCACACTAAATGTTTCTGATCATCAAACTTGTGTTATATTTGACTAATGGTTAAATGTGTTTGATGATCAGAAACATTTAGTGTGACAAACATGCAAAAGAATAAGAAATCAGGAAGGGGGCAAATACTTTTTCACACCACTGTGTATATACACACACACACACACACACACACACACACATTATATATATATATATATATATATATATATATATATATATATATATAAAATGGTGAAAACTAAATTATGCATTGTTTCAGTTAAGTACATTACAGAAATAATTGTTACAGTAAGTACTCTTATCTGAGTGTCAGAAATCAAATGGAAAATGTCTCTAGACTTTAAGAGGCAGCTAGATAGATATCTGTATGCTCATCCATTATGATCCTGGGGATAATGTAGAAAATAAATAATGACTTAATATGAATACTTATGAACTCATCAAGAAAATAATCTACATAATAAAGTGAATACCAAAGGTATCCTAAATGCAGTCAGCAGGTATTTAAACTTTGTAAACTCAGACTGTTTAAAGTGGACACAGACCTCATGTGTCTAGTTTGTTCTCATGTTTGGCTTTGTTGCCTATTTTAGTGGTCTGATAAGTAAAAAATAGAAAGATCTTCAGCAGGGTACTAAACGTGCCATCAAAATTATTGATGCAGATGATTTGGTAAATGCATATCAGAGTTTGATGTGGGTGAAATCATCTCCGTTTAAGTCAGATACCCATTACATGGAGAACTTTCCTTCAGTCAAGCAGAGAGGATAATTGTTTGAAAGACTCCCATAAACTGCTCATAATCTTTGGTTTAATGCAACATTTTTTTTTATACCGCTCCTTTCATTTAAGATGATTTTCTTCCACTTGTCACTTTGTGTTCATATGAATTACTTTGAATTTGCTTTGGAGTCATTTGGGTTTTTTTGCCTGGCATCTCCTGCCTCACCAGTGCGATGGCTGGACAGGTAAGGCCAAGATGCCACCAGGCTTGTTTTTAAAGAGACAGATCCGAGCATTGTTTTAACCTCGTTGTATTTAATGAAGACTTTTTTCTATTGGATTTTAACCTTCACTTCACTTCTGTTAACAGCGATCGGTTCGTAGTGTGCATTGTTACTTTTCTTGGTGGTTTATTAAATTACGGATTTTTTCAAATGTTCATTTTTTTCCCTGTGCTTAAATCGTATTAAAAAAAGTGTTTTTAGCAAGCGGTTCCTAGCGCTATAGCGCAAACTCTTGCAGTTTTAGTTTTCTCTGTTGTTCAAGGTTTTCTCAGTGTTATTCAATGTTTTTACATTTAGTTTTACCATTAAGCTGTGCATTCAATGGTATAATTAACTATATTTGTGCTTAAAAATCTAAAACAAAATATATTTGCATACAGTTCATACAGTCTGGAACGGATTAATTGTATTTACATACAATCCTATGGGGGAAATTACTTTGGTTCCACTGTGTATATATTATAAAAGCGTTATTTTAGATTTTTTTTCCCAATTCCAATCTAGTATATTTAGACTTTAAACATTTAACTTGAAACACATTGTATTATTCTTAAATATATGTTGCAACTATACTTGTTTGTGTACTTAAACTTCATGAAGTAAATCCTTACATTTCTTACGAATACTGTGAGTTAGGGTGGTTTACACTAATGCAGACATTTATTGTCATTTACTTGTATGTCCTAAGCTTATCCAGACGATTTTACTTTTGTAATAATATTATTTGTGGTTGTAATGAGGTGGGATTCTGACAGTGTGATTGTAGATATTACAGATTATGTTTAGGTTTTAAAAACTCTGTCTTGATGCTGTTCACTGAACCACCAATGTAGTCTGATTACATAACATTCTCAAGCCCATTTTTGTTGTGATCCCTGCCAAGCACAAACAGAATAAAATGGAGAGGAGTAAGTCTCAAAACTAACAACAGACAGACCTTCCCTTTTACAGATCTGCGGTCCCCAGAATATTCCTCAGCCTAGCCTGAAATGTGGCTGCAGCTTTAAAGTAGAAAAGTGTCTCAGCTGGGGGGGTGGACCTCTGGTCCAGGACAAATCAAGCTCCATTTATAATGAAATATCTTTATTGAAGATATTCAGAAATAGAGCTAAATAACAAGGCGGAGAAAAGAGGCAAAGATTGGTTTTGCGTAAAAAGCAAAGGGCGAACAAATGTAGAAAATTACAAAACTACAAAGTCCCTTAATACCAGAGTCATGGGCCGAAGAACAGGAATCAAAATAAAAATATCAATGCCAACATGAACTGTTGCTTCTCCTGTTATACTTCTAGAACAGACGCTCAGATGCATCATCAAGTGACCCTGCCCCGTAAACTCGATATAAAGTCGACAGGACAGAAAACAAACAAGAACAAAACATATAAGATGATAAACAACTCAATGTTAACTCAATAAAACATGGGACAAAAGCAGAGTTAAAAACCGTAATATGCAAAGGTAAAATTTGAACAACAATAAAATGATATTAAATAAATGAAAAATGTACTTTGAAACCGAAAACAGTTTTTATCAATTTCAGGTTTGTGTGAGGTCAAGAGAATATCCCAGAGGCATAAGGACGACAGTCCAAGCCAGAAGGCCAGTTCACTCTGGGTCCTGTTAGCCCCCTGCAGTATGAAGCCTTGGCCACTAGGAGGCACACTACCAGTACAGTAGATTGCACATTTGCATTTCGTAAGTTCCTTGACAATTCTCTGAATGTCCTGAGCTTCTGGGTGGTCCTAGTAAAGGAACACAAATCCTAGTGATTAGTTGTGCAACACTTCATGCACTGCAGACTCAGTCTTGAATGCTGAAAGTCTGCACGCTTCTTATCTATTGTCATTTGTGAGAAAGCCTTCTGCGTATATTTTATGTTAATGTTGCATTCTTTTTTTAAACTACAAACATAGCTATTAGTATATGTTTTTTAATTTTTAATTTTTAACTTGTTTGTAGTTTTAATCCTTCTCTGTCAATAAATGCTTTCTCATTCCAGCATTACTCAAGATGTGTTGCTTTTTATTTCTGAACTGAAATAAGAATCCCAACTGTCAACCAAATCCTGAACTAATAAAATGTGAGAGTTCTTGAACTCCTGAGTCATGGTTCCTGGAGCAGTGTCAGTATCACATGGGATTTGTTTCAAGACATGTGAGATCACCTGATGAACATCACACTTTACTTGGTAATGGAAAACAAGGGAAGCAAAGCAGAAGTATAGATGCGCTCCTATTTATTTCTCTATTGCTCAAAAGCATCCTAACTATACATACACAAAGAGCATAAAGGCAGGCAGTCCTTTTACAGCTTAGAATATGTTGAGATAACTGTGGACTTATTGCCCTTCACTGCAGGCCGCCTTGACAGCATGATATTGGTGCTACAGCAAGCTACTGATTAACCGTCTTCAGTGTGGAATCTCTTCATTACAAGTTAACATTCGTATCACATGTGCTCTGGTGACAAGTAAGCCATGCGTTAACCTCTGTTATCTCATGTTATGATCAGGGATAACTTTGTACATTTCCCTTTTTTATTAGCCTCTGAAACATTATCTCCTCCTTTCAAAATTGTGCTTGTATTCTCCTGATCTAAACTACTGCTAAACAAAACAGAAATACTGTATGTAGGAAGCAGATAGTTTAGAGACAAATCCAGCTAAGTCAGTGTGAGCCTCTTTATTTTTTATTTTTGAGCTAATTTTAGTCCTCCAACAAAAATGGTAGTGTACCTTCCAATCCATTTTCTGTCCCCACTTCTTTTTTTTAAAAAGTACTGGGAGAGCTAAAGCTTGTTATAGAAGTGCCATGTTCAGTGCAGCAATCAGCAAGGGCCTGGACACCAGTCTAAAATTGCCTGGATACGTAATGGGGAGCGTGTGATCATTTTTGTTTATCTGCGTACAGTATTTGGAAACCAACTGCCAGCACCTCTAGTCATACTGTACCATTTGGTATGGTTTTCTGAGTCCATTTAATCCTGAATGGGGTCATTGGGGGCTGGAGCCTGTCCCAGCAATCACAGAGCACAAGGCAGGGACAGTCCCCTTATAGGGCACCAGTCCACCACAAGGTGAACACACTGCTGCCAGTTAGCATTGCCAGTCCACCTAACCTACATGTCTTTAGATTTTGGGAGGAAACCCTTACAGTAGCGCAAACACCATACATGGAGGACCCAAGATGTAAACCCTGGTCTCCTTGTTGTGAGGTGGCAGCTCTACCGCTGGGCCACTGTGCTGCCCATCTCTATTCATTCTTTTTCTAATCCTTTTACTGTTTAAAACTGCAGAGTGCCAGACCCCCATACTTACAACATCCGAGACTGCGCAAATACCAGGCCTTTCTGTGCCCAGTTTCTTGTACTGCTTTAGTTTAGAATTGACAAATAGCCTAATCTGTAGATTTGAGAGTTGCAGGAAGAAGCCATGTATCCAGGAAAAACTGTCATGAACAATGGGCGAATGTGCAAATCACTTGGAGAGCTGCTGATCTGATATACGAGATGTGGGTGACACAATAGTACATTTGTCATCCTCATTACATTTGAAACTTAATTTGAGTAATTTCTTTAGGTCTGAAGTAGCATTATATTGTAATCTATTGGAGTAGTTAATAATAATACCTGCATGTACTCAAATTTACAAAATAAATATTAATATATTATAGACTAATTCAGTGCTTCTAAACTGTATTCTTCAAATTACCCTAAGCTAAAGCAAATTCTTCACTGCCCCTTCCCCTCCCAATAAATTAAACATAAAGGAAAATTATAGTAAGACTTCTGTGGGAATAGCAATCATCCATCCATCCATTATCCAACCTGCTATATCCTAACTACAGGGTCACGGGGGTCTGCTGCACAGGGCACAAGGCAGGAAACAAACCCCAGGCAGGGCGCCAGCCCACCGCAGGAGTAGCAATCAGTTTTGGTGGAAAACTAATCGTGTCCAAATAGGGCTTTAAACACATTGATCCACTTTTGTATTTAGACTAAGCTTAAAATTAAAGGGTTTAAAAAAAAAAACTAAAGGGCAGTTTCCTCCATGAAAACGTTAGGGAACCTCAAAGAGGAAAAAGGGGGGACATCACCTGAAGAGGAGATTAAAGGGGATCTTGTTCTAGCAGTCTAGGAACTTGAGGTCCTGATATCTCAAGACTTTCAGCTCCTAGAATTTTCAAATCGAGTAATATATTCTTTGGCAGAGGTCCTGTGGCCAAAAAGTTTGGGAAACTCTGGACTACATCGTATAAAGTCAGGAGAACGGTCCATGCAGCAGTTTCAAGCAGTTATTTTATTTAAGTCCCGGCTTATTTTTATATGTTTACTATAATGAGATTCTTACTTGCATGTCTCCCACCGAGCAGTGAAAGTTGGGGTCAGGGCCGACACGTTAAATTATACTGCCAGAGGCAACACACATTTTTCTCTGCAAAAAAAAAAAAAAAAATGATATATATATATATGGCAAAGCAGTGCAAAGTGAGTTTAGGGAATTTTGAAACTTTTCTAATGAAAACATTTCTCACTGGTTTTTAAGTTTTTTTAAAGTTTTTTCAGTTTTTTAATCATATGTAATTCTTCTGATTCATACTTTGCTCCAGCTTTTCTGCTATTCTTATTTTGTAATGTTAGAAAACATATATTGTGGCATGAAAATGCTTCACTTAATAAAGCGACACCTGAGGTGATCACCTCGTTGCCTCACTCCACATGCCAGCCCTGTTTTGAGTGTGAGTGGAAAACCAGAGCTTCAAGGAAAAAAGTATTCTTAAACACATGAAGAACATTCAGACCTGCAGCCAGTGGTCATCTGGAGCTGTGAGGCAGCAAGACTAACTGCTGTTGCAGTGTGGGAACTCACAATCTATTATACTAAAGCGCTAAAAGGTCTAATTTAAATGCTGAGTTTGCCTACTTACACTCAGAATTATTTGAAAACTTCTGCATGGTTTAGATAATAATACAGAATTTGAATTGCATTAACTTAATAAAGTTAAGTAATAAATTAAGAATATGCTGCAAATGGGACTACTGGAGGTTGTGAACATTACAATATACACGCAACTTGACCGCAAATCAAGCAAGAGGGAAATGGATTTTCAGGGGGCCAATGTGTGGTTACACTACAAAATATTATTTTTGACAACAAAAAGGTCCGAGAGTGCATAAGAAACAGATTACACCTGATAGAACTTCATCCTGCACTACATAACACCTCATGATCACAGCGAAACAAGCTAAAGGCACAGTGTATTGATCAGACACACATGTAAGGCGGCACCAGTAGGTTTTGCTTTTATTTGCTTTTTGAGTATTTGTTGTGAATTCATTTGTAATTGTCCTAATTGTTCCTAACGGCACTTAACCGGTGCCAAATGCCTTCCTGCTTTGTGTTTTTTTTGTTTTTTTTTTTGTTGCCTGCTCTGGCTTTGTTCTTTTTTGTTGTTGGTGGGCGAAACCTAACCTCAAAAATTGTGATCCTCAAATACGTTAATGAATCAAAACACTGTCATTGAGTCCACACTGGTATATGCAGTAAAGTTAAATTGATCTTTACATCCACTCACAGCAGTTGCATGCGATATTCCGAAGTATGAAATGATGTACATTTATTTCCTTAATACATGTATCCCCTGAATTATAAATGCCACAAATTTTCATAAAGCAGTTATATGAAGAAAGTCATTAAATACCTGTTTTCAACTTGTGAATCCCAATGAAGCTGGATTTTTTTTTTTTTCAGTTACGAACCTGATCTTCCTCAGAGTTGTGCTAAGGCTACGTCCACACTAGCATTTTCACGTCGTTTATGAAAGTATCTTCATCCATGCTATAATGACCAAAAATGCTTGTGATGCACATTGGTGGAAAACTCCTTGATGGAATGATTACGCCGTAATCTCAAAACCGTAGGTAAATTATTTACTCATTTCACATGTATGCACGGTTAATACTGTGCAAAATGCAATTTAGATGCATTGGTAAATAACACAATAAGCATGGTGGAAAGCAACTCCTTTGTTTCTGCTTATGTTGGAATACGGATTTCTTCTGCGAAACTTGATCAATCAAGGAATGCGACATTGTGATTGAGTAGGATCCAATCAGTGAAGGGCTACATATTAAACACAAAGAAATCAGAGCGTGATTAGAGTCTGTTTTTTCAAAAGTGTACATATTCACCCTTTCACATTGCAATGCCCATCCAGTCTTTTCAGAAGTACACAGCTCTCTAGAGCTTTTTCAAAAGTCTCAGTTGTTAAAAACGCAAAGATAGAGCTCGTTTATACTTCACGCTCAGGATGCGTATGTGCACATATCATGGCTGCCACGCATTCCCAGCGTTCATTTGACGTGTCCTCTTAGCAGGTCCTCAGAACTTAACGCAACGCGTGCGCAAATTGCAGTACCAGCAAAAAGTCAGGGGGCGCAGTGTGCTAAAAGTTGGAATGTGACGTCCGTGTCTCATTCTATTACTGTTACTATGTACATGTGACAGAAAGCCAAATCTATGTGGATCCTATGGGATCGATGTGTGAGCTTCGATGTTTGATGAATAGTTCAATGTGGTGAAGCACAATGCCGACATACAGATGTATTTGTGGTGCTTTTATATTCAAGCGTTGCATATTCCCCATCATAATGACACGATACATTTTAAAAGTCTCACATACCATCTTTTGTGCTGTCTTTTTTTTTTTCTGGGGCTTCCTCCTGACCTGACAGCAGTGGCATTCAGCAATAAATCGCCACACAGAACACATTAAATGTATGATATTCCAACTCTCTGCACATTTAGAATCCTAAGATTTATACTTGATAGTACAGATAAATCGTTAATTTTGTTTTAATAATGAATACTGTTAATAATTACACACATGGGGGTGACACGGTGGCAGAGCGGTAACGTTGCTGTCTCTCAGGGAGTCACGTCGCTGGTATTCCCTGCCTGGAGTTGGCATGTTTTTCTCCTGGGTTTCCACAGTAGGCTCCGGTTTCGTTCCAAAGATATGCAGATTTGGAGACACTAAAATGACGCAAGTGTGTGTGTGTGCTTATATTCATCTTGCGATAAGCTGATGCCCTATCTAAGGGATTGTTTCTGCCTTGTGCCCAATGCTAGCTGGAATTTCTCCTTGCTGCTGATTGACTGCTGCCCTGTGACGTGTCTCCAGCTGAGTGTCCTCGTGTTTCCCATTTTGTTATTGTCTTGTTATTCTTAAACGCACACAATGTCGTTGAATCGCTCTGAGCCTAAGTGCCAGAAGCAGTATAAAACACTCCAGGAGAAGGTTGAACTGGATTTGCCCCGGGAACTAAAAAGTTATGCTGCAGTAGTGCGCACCACTGTGGCATTAATGAAAGCACCATACGCTACATAAAGAAGAACGAGGCAGCGATCCGGAGTACCGTATCTGTAAGTTTCTGTGGTAGTGCCAAAACGGTAACAGCCGTAAGAAATAAAAATATCATCAGGATGGAATCTGCCTTGGTATTGTGGATCAATCTGTGACAGATTATTCGGACATCGAAGGAGTTACAAGGGATGATTGAAGCAAGGGATCCCTATATGGATTGATGCTGCCATTCATACATCTAAAACGCTCCTCGCCACCATGAAGAAACAACGACAGCAACTTCCCATCACAATGTTCCTGAAACCTCTCAAGAAAAGCCAGCATGAAACTCCACCAGAAGAAGACCCGTCCAAAGATACAACTTCGCCTGAAGAAGAGGCGCCACCCGAGGAGTTCATCAATATCATTCATCATTGGTGAGTACTCATAGATTTTACTGTACTTATGTATTTACTCTACTTATATCAAAGAAAATGGCAGTGCATGCCAAAGAAAATGCGCTTGCATGAATTACAGTACGTATAGCACAGTACGTACAGCGGTAACATTGCTGTTTTACGTTCTAGCACCACGGGAGACATAGCAGTACAGTACTGTACAGTATACGGGTTTACCTTTACATTCTGTTTTTAGGTAATGTATTAAGCTGAGTTTGCAACAAAATTAAAGTGCTTTGGGAGTATACTGTATTTAGGGTTTAAACTATAAAAACAGGCATTTAAAAGGCATTTTTTAACCACATCCAAAGTCGCAGTTTTTCACAATTCATGCTCTAGGAACGTAGCCCCTGCAAATTTTAGGGGTCTACTGTACAGCGAAGCCGAACCTGTTCTTACTGTGATAATATCTCACACTGCCACCTGGTGGATTCCTCCAGATTTACGTAAAGTACGCGCTCAAGTTTTATGCAGTAAAGCGTTTGCGTAGCAGGACCGTCTGCTGGAGCAGGCGTCGCGTTGCTTGAAGTATAAACCTGTCCTTAGTCTTCATTTCTGCTTTTTGTCTGCACTAATTTCTGACTTCATAAACAAAAACATTGTAGTGAGGACATTGACTAAGTGCCCTTCGCTACAGCCTTGTGGCACAGAGCTTGGCTGAATATGTTTGTGATGGGGCTTAACGTTAATGGTGCCCAATCACAGTGTCATTCACCCTCACCGCTGATGGTGGCTTTTGTCTGCTGCGGTTCAGTCTGCTTATCACATGTGTTCCTTGGGAATCTGTTCACATTATCCTGAGCATCATGGCTCCAAACAAAGATTGTGAAAGAGCTGGCAAAACCCAAGGAAGGTTGCCTTGAATGTGAAACTTGAAGTGATAAGGCGTAGGTGAATAACCTTATTAAATAATTAATGAAGGAAAATATCTTAATTGGGTTTGTTTTGATGACTAATATTGCCGTTAAACTAATTCTGTCAGTTTCCCTCTACTACAGTATGATGTTATTTGACCAAACACAGGAAGTCATTTTTGGGGTCGGAGAATGCTTTGTGCTTTCCATTTAAATTAATGGTAGTTATGTGCTTGCATTATGAAAATTGACTTTGCAAAGGGACTTTCGGAGAGAGGATTATTAACTTTACAAAATGGGGAAGGCCATATAAATGTAGGCTGCCCTGGTTTGAACTGGACGTCTGTTATCTGATCAATCTCAGCACCTGACTATCTTGACGTTTCTGTAGCAAAATGATTATGATGATAATTTGTGATGTTCATTTTGCCATTTTGGTGTGCTCCATTCTGGTTGAGCTCGTTTAACCAGTCTGTTAGAGTGCTGTTGCTTTAATCTCACTTAGATAACTTTACTTTGACTCAAAGTGATATCTGATTACACAATTTATGTGAAGTTTAACTTCAGAGGCTATCATGGTTATTCATTTTGTTTTTACAGATTAATCATTCATTTTGTTTCTTTGTAGTTTATTTTTACTTTTCCCCTCCTTTCTCATTGTGTGTCTTTAGCATTTGTGTTAGAAGAATCCGAGTGGCATTCACATTACGCTGTCAGCTACAAGCAGAAACTAGATCTGTCAGGCTAAAGTTTAGTTTTGGTGTGCCATGCAGGAAATGTTGCAGCCTGACTTTCCTTGAAAATTTACTATCTTTATGTCCACCTGGTAATACAGAGATGGTGTTTGAAATATGGCCTCACAAGCATGTTATTCCTCGAGGGTGGCCATTGCTGCACTTCACGCAGTGTAATTCATCTTCATATTCGCCTCCTTGCTCTCTCCTCTAAACTACATAGACGGGATGAAGAATGAATCCTTAAGGGCTCCAGTGGCTTCTTCTAAGGTTAAGACACTTATTTTGTAATTATTTCTAACCTTTTTACTTTCTCTTTTCTCTTAGATTATATTAAAATGTACTTGCCACATACAGGTATACACTTTAGTGTCTTTAGTAAAATTGCAGTAGATTAACCCAATTCGGGGATCTCATAACCTGCTGCCTTATGTTATTTTGAAACTTTGGCAACATCGGCCTGGTAGTGTTTTGAATGTCAGATACACACATTGACATTTTTAAGCCAGTTTTCTTCCTAAATTGTTACCTTAAGCTATCATTTAACAAAAGGGCACCCTTGACAACTTTATATTATGCTCCATCTACTTAATGGTTTGGTTGAAAACATTGTTGGTACTGTAGTTTACTGATTTACTGTTCTTCTAAGGCAGTGCTTCCCAACCTGTGTGCCGCGGCACCCTGGTATGCCGTGAGCACGGACTAAGGGTGCCGTTGTCAGGTGTCAGAACATAAAAAAATTGGATTTGAACTGATAATAATAATACCAGTTACACCTCAAGACTAAAGTCATGCTACCTGTGTGCTTTAATACAGTCCAGCGTGCATCCTATTTCAACTGCAGTCTGACGAATTAATAAATATTAGCTCTACTTACTTGCCACAGGGTAAGTGACGTTGCTTCCTGTTATCTGTTTGGTTTTTTGGTTTTTTTTTTTCGCCGAAAATGGCCGACTGTAGTGAAAGTCGTAAGCGTTAAAACAACAGCAGCATCAACGACCTCAATGAAAATGATAATGCGAGGAGCAGTAAAGTTGCAAAAACGAAAATGCAACACTATCAGGACAGTTACTTGAATTATGAGTTTACATTTGTTGACAAAAAAGGTATTCAGCACCCGCGATGTTTGTTGTGTGCTGATATCCTTGCAAATGAAGCCATGGTTCCAAGCAAATTGCAACGTCACTTTCAAACCAAGCATCAGAATGCAAATAACAAGAACTCGGCATATTTTAGACGTTTAATGGACAGCCAGCAGAATCGAGCACAGCTGTTTATGAAAACTGTGTCGGTGTCAGACAAAGCCCAGTTGGCTAGTTTTGAAGTCGCAGAACTGGTTGCCATGGCAATGAAACCACACACCATAGTCGAATCTTTGATTATGCCAGCATGCAAGATAATGGTGAAAACGATGCTTGGTGACGATGCAGAAAAAGTGAAAAATGCCATCGTCAAACAACACCGTTTCTAGGAGGATAGAAGCCATGTCATCTGACATCAAGAACAACAACGTGTGCGTTTTACTTCAGACCTGTAAACGATTTGCTCTGCAGATCGATGAGTCTACAGATGTTAGTGGAAAATCCCAGTTGCTGGCCTTTGTCAGGTTTTCGAACGGCACAGAAATGTTGGGAACAGTTTCTGTTTTGCAAGGAACTTATTGAAACGAAGGGAGAAGATGTATTTAAACATGTTTGCACGTTTTTCAGTGACAATGATTTGTTGTGGGAATGGTGTGTTGCTATTTGCACAGTTGGTGCTCCTTCTATGACCGGCAAAATGTGTGGTTTCACGGCATTTGCTAAGCGTGAAAATCCGAACATAATCGCCACCCATTGTTTCGTACATAGAGAAGCACTTGTGAGCAAGACGCTGGGAACGCAACTGCAGTCAGTTTTAGATCAGGTCGTTAAAATTGTTAACTTCATCAAAGTCCGTCCAGTCAAGTGCAGACTGTTTGACAAACTGTGCAAAGACGTGGGATCAGAACATTACACTCTGCTAATGCATAGAGAAGTCAGATGGCTGTCAAGAGGTAAAGTTCTGTCACGGGTGTATGAACTGAGAGATGAACGCCGCCAGTTCTTTCTTAATGAACAAGCAAACAATGAGTTTGTAACACTGTTGGCTGATCCAACGTGGTGCAGTAAACTTGCTTATCTCGTTGACATTTTTGAAATATTGAATGCATTGAATTCGGGCATGCAGGGCAATGATTCGAACATACTGTCTGTTACTGACAAGCTGCAAGCTTTCCATCGTAAACTTCTGATGTGGACAAGTGAAATAGAAACAACCCATTTAATTTGCATGTTTCCTCGTGCAGTACAGGCTGATCCTGGCGCCGGCGTGTTGCATGATGTCATTGTTAATCATTTGTCACGGTTGGGAGACAATTTGCAACATTACTTTCCAAGTTTAGACATCCCTGGCAATGACTGGAAAAGGAACCCATTTCATCAGCAGTTGGACTTGTCTAACTTAGAGATGACAGAGGAAGAACAGCTACTTGACATTGTGAGTGACCGAACATTACAGCTGAAGTTTAAGGACATGAATTTAACAGAGTTTTGGATTGTGGTTGAAAAGGATCGTCCTGTGTTAGGTGCTAAGGCTGTCGGCATACTTATTCCATTCTGCACCACTTATCTGTGTGAAAAGACATTCTCGGCATTGACACTACTGAAGACAAAACACAGAGGATGTGTGTTGTCAGTTGAAAATGACTTACGAGTGTGTTTGTCAACTGCAGTTCGAGCTCGTATTGACAAAATTTCAAATTCTCTTCGAAGCCAGCCTTCGCATTAATTATGACGTTATAGTCTGCTTTGTGCCTTGTGACTTTTTGCACTTTTCATGTTTGTGTTGTGTTTAAGTTTTTCATTTGAGACTGGTTTACTGGCAATTTATTTTTGTTACCTTTGTAAATGCAAAAATGTGTAGTTGGTATGCCTTATAAAAATAGGAATCTCATTCTACTCAACTGATGAGTTAAGATTAAATTGTTAACTTGAGTAGTTGCATATCAGAGTAAAGGGGTGCTGTTAGCTGAAAAGATTTCACTAAAGGTGCCATGGTTTGGGAGAGGTTGGGAAGCACTGTTCTAAGGCATATTTCTAAATGGAGTTTAAATCAAAATAAAACTAAAGAAAGCTCATGAGATCAGAGCGTAAACTAAATGTAATACAAAAATCCCTACTTCTGAACGTCACTTTACATGCTTTAGTATTAACTAGTAAGCTCCAAGTAAATATCTATGACGTAGGACCACATTGTAACGGCCGACCTCTTACCCAGTCGGCAGCTACACTACCAAGACCTGTGGCCTGGATGAATTACTGAGGAAAACCTACATATATCAAGCCGTCCCTCTAACAAATAATGTTTTTCCCGCGGTTTAAACACAAGCACACAAAAGCAGATATGCACAATCAGTGTATAAGTATATTAAATGAAACAATAACAAAAATGCAAATTCCACACGTAGAAAATATATATATAGATATGCGTATTCCTAATAATCCCTAAGAATAAATGGAATAATCTCACTGTGTTTCCTCGGTTTATGGTGGATAATGAAGTCCAACCCCGGGGTTTCTGCCGAAGATTGAGCTGAAGTAAATCCGGCAGGATGAGAAGCAAACTGGTTACAATGCGCGATTAGAAAAATAGCAGGAATTGATGATCTGTTGTCGTTAAATGAAATCTCTGTCTTTCTCCTTCCTCCGCTCTCTTCTTCTTTCTCTCCTGATTGCTTAAATAGTAAAGAGCCGGATGTAACTGAATGTGAACAAGTGCTTTCCATCCTGGGGCTGTGGTCTCTCTCCCTCATCTGTCCTCTCTGCACTTACGAGGACAACATTCACTGACGTACACATAACGGACAGTAAACGGGACGACATTATTACTATGTAGCCCCGCTACAACATGACCTGAGAAATTCTACATAATTTATAGCGCCTTCAGAAAGTATTCAGAGCCCTTAACTTTTTCACATTTTATTATGTTGCAGTCTTCTGCTAAAATTATTTACATCAATATTTCTCCTCATCAAGCTATACTCAGTACCCCAGAATGACAAAGTGAGAACAGCTTTTTAGGATCCTTTTCAAATTTATTCAAAATTCAAAATTGAAGTATCACATTGACTTAAGTATTCAGACCCTTTGCTTTGGCTCAGATGTTTCCCATTCTGTTGTCCATCGCTTAGATGTTTCTACACCTTACTTGTAGTCCATCTGTGGTCAGTTCATGTGAATATACGTAATTAGGAAAGACGCACTATGCCTGCCTATGGTTAACCAGGTGAGCAAAAACTAAGCCATGTGGTCAAAGGAACCACCTATAGAGACAGGATTATGTCAAGGCACAGATCTAGGAAGGCTACAAAAAATTCCTACAGCATTGAAAGATCCCAAGAGTGCAGTTGCCCATGTAATTCTTAAATGGATGAAGTTTGTAACAACCACGACTCTTCTTAGAGCTGGCTACCTGGCTAAACTGAGCAATCAAAGGAGAGGGGCCTTGGTAAGAAAGGTGACCAAGAACTTGGTGGTCACTCAGGCTGTGTGGAAATGGGAGAAAGTTTGAGAAGGTCAACCACCACTGCAACACCTCACTGATCTGGGCTTTATGGGGCCATGTGACATATGAAAGGCAGCTTTGAGTTTGCAAAAAGGCAACTAATGGACTCTCCATCTATAAGAAACAAGATTCTCTGGTACAATTAAACCAAGATTAGTGTCATGTCTGGAAGTAAAGCATGGTGATGGCAGCATAAAGAACTGGGGTGTTAGTCAGGGTTGAGGAAAATCTGAATAGAGCAAAGTACAGAGATATCCATAGTGAAAACAGAGCTCAGAGTGCTCTGGACCTAAAGTTCACCATCCAGCAGGGCAAAGCAAAGACAACACAAGGTTGGCTCTTAGACAAATCCGTGAATGTCCTTGAGTGGACCAGTCAGAACCAGGACTTGAACACAATTGAACACCTCCAGAGAGATCTAAAAACAGCTGTCCACCAATAGTCTCCATCCAGTCTGGCAGAGCAGAGCACAAGAGGATCTGCAGAGAAGAAGGGCAGAAAATCCTCAAATCCCAGTGTGCCAAGGCAGGAATGGCTTGAGCAAAGGGGCTTCAATGAAGTTCTGAAGAAAGGGTCAGAATATTTGTGATATTTCAGTTATTGTTTTTTGTTTTTTTAAATACATTTAAATTCTAAAATCCTGTTTTCGCTTTGCCATTCTGAGGTATTTAACGTTGCTTGATGAGAGGAAAGAATAAATTAAAGTGATTTTAGCACAAGGCTGAAGCAAAACAAAATGTGGGAAAAGTGATTGGGTCGAATACTTTCTGAAGGCCCTGTATATGCACAAAATAATTGTTAGATATAATTTATTTATTCATCCATATTCAAACTCCCGGGAAACCTGTTCAGTATTTTGGAGGGAGAGCCCTTCTCAGCATCATTGGGTGCAAGATGGAGGGGAATCCGGAATGTGGCATAGTTCATCACAGAACACACCAGTTCACACACACACACACACACACACACACACACACAGATTTACTGGTGTCATTCCAACTTTGAGTTGCCAGTGTAACTGACACCTCTATGGGACGCAGGAGGAAACTGGAGAATCTGGAGGAAAAACTCGGACACTGGGTGTAAAAATGTAATGACTAGACCTGAGATTTGAACCCAGTTACTCTCACCTCATTCATTGGTCAGCAGTCCTGTCTTAAGTTCAAAAGTGTGTGAGGGGGCTCCCGGTTTGTAGACTGCCTTCGTTTTCTGGACTTATTTATTTAGCAATATTTCATGAATTTTGCATGTTGTGAATATCCAACTGGTTGATGTGACATTTGGATTATCGACACGAGTTGCATGCGATTTTTTTCATTGAGGTTTTTGATGTTTTCTATTGTCCAGTGTTGGTCACCATTGTCTCCCATTCTAATCAGAAATGTTATATCCGTTCTCCATGAAAACATGAGATTTTTTTGTAGCCATCACTACAAACTACATGAGGTGAGCTGCCTATAAAGAAAATATTTTTGGGTAGAATATTCCTTTAAGCCCCCTTTGGAGATGTTAGTATTTGTTGTATTGTTTCAGAAAGTGAGATCTTGTACTTTAAATGAGCGTTCATCTTATCCTTGTTACCGTAAAAAAAAATTAAAGCCAACTCATTTACTTATTACAACAGAAATGTTGGTGTTAGGCTGAGTTCCTGTAGGGCCACTGTGGTCTTTCTTTTTGTAATCCTTGACTGACTCTGTCCTCAAATTAAAGTCTTCTCATAATTGTGCCTTTTTTTTGTTTTTTGTGTGGATTTTAAAAATAGCATGCATACAGTTGATTTTGCAAGTTTTATTTTGGTGTACACACACATTCCTATTCTGCCAGCTTGGAGCTCTTCCTGAGGTTTGCTTTTTAAATTATTTGTGTGTGTACTGCCACTTCATTTTATACAGCCTGCTTGTGAAACACAAACACTTAATTATCTCTACTTAAATGGTGACGTATATTTGAAGAAGTGCCTTGAGGTGCTTCAGTACACCTGAGAGAATTGTGTCTGTTAGAGGAGTCGCTGGAGACTTTTTAAACCGCGCTACATGGGGCACTCGTGATACTGGAGTTCATGTTCTTAAGATGTTAGAAGGAATGTAAAGCCCAAGTGTGTTGCAGCACCCACTGGATGTAAGGGGTAGAAAGTCTTAATGAATTTAGTTCAGGGCATAGATGATGAGAAACTCTGGACTGGCTTATTTTGCCCAGCTGTGTTTTAATCCTTCATACTAAGCAAAAAATTCTTGATTAAGATAGGATTTCAAGTATAAAGTAGAATTATCCCTGAGTTGCAGCAAATATCAACAACAGGTAACCACCATACTCGTCCAACAAAAACTGCTTTTAATATGCAAGCATTGCGTTCGGTCTGGAGCTTCATGCTGTTGTAGCAGGTTCCATTAACACAGTAGACGGAGTGTCGCCTGCTGATTTGTCATTTTAAGATACTCTTTGCACTGCCTTCCAATCTATGAGTGGTGAGAGGAATTAGCTTACCTTGAAACATATGTCGTCCTTACCTGAAAGATCTCAGAGAATTAACATTAAACCACTTTGAACTCGATGATACTTTAAAAGCTGGTCTTGCTCAGTTGCGCGAAACACTATAAATTTCTCCTCTTCTTTGTAATTTTTCCTCCACAAGTTCAGTTGCATATTCCTGAGTAACTGCTTTCTCCACATATAATTAGAGTGCTAACTCAAAACCTGACTCTGATTAACTGGATCATTTCATTTGAATTCACAGTCTCAAACACGCGGCACTGAGTTGACTGTTCTTACAATGTTCTTACTTACTTGAACAGGGTTCAAAAATTAGCCAGTAGTTATTTGCAATATTCTTCACAGGGGCAATACAAGAGGTTGTAAACTAATTTTTAAGAATATTTTGTTGTGATGTTAATATCAGTATGTTCTTCATCGTTTACCTGCATCTTTATTGTTAGTTTGTACACTAGACCAATCTAGACGAGCCCAACAAATCTTTCTAGTCCTGTCCACTTAATTACTCCAAATTAGCATCCAGTCTAGCTTTGAATGTCCCTAAACTCCTACTGTCTACCATACTGCTTGGTTGCTTATCATTCCATGTGCCTGTGATTGGCTGTGTGAAGAAAAACTTCTTAACGTTTGTGCAAAATTTACCCTTAACCAGTTTTGATCTGTGTGTCTGTGCTCTTGATGGATAAAAATCTCAATCCACTGCACTAATTCCCTTATAATTTTAAACACTTTAATCAGGTGTCCTCTTAATCTTCTTTTCCTTAAACTGTAAAGGCTCAGCTCTTTTACTCTTTCCTCATAACTCATCCCTTATAGTCCTGAATCAGCCTAGTCGCTCTTCTCTGGACCTTCTCTTGTGCTGCTGTGTCCTTTTTGTGGCCTGGAGACCAAAACTGCACCCAGGACTCCAGATGGGGCCTCACCAGTGTGTTTTATAAAACTTCAGCTTCACCTCCTTGGACTTGTACTCCACGCATCAGGGTACTGACATTCTGTTTGCCTTCTGAACGCTGTCTGGAAGTTAATAGTGTCATGTCCACTACAACTCCTAACCTAAGTCCTTATTATTAAGTGTACTTTTTGATTTTCAGACCTCCCATTGTATATTTATACCTAACAGTTTTACTTAATACACGTAACACTTTACATTAAGGGTTATCCTACTTTTAATATACTGTAGTTGGAGTTCTGTCTCAGGGCTCATACCTCATGTGTGGTATTGTTTGTTTTGTTGATTCTTGATAAATGAGTTGCAATTTGTTCAGCTTGTTTTAAGTATACTGTGTTGTTTCTTGTAATTGGTGGCATTAATACTGCAGCAGCCTTCTTTAAACTCACAAAAAACTGATAACGGTATGTTAAACGTAATAACTTGCCAATTTCTTTTACTGTATTAAGAACCTCAACTTCTGCGCCTGAATATTTCTACAGTGTCTGCGTAAGAAGAATTCATATTTTATAATTGGGTGGTTACTACCAATCGAATTTAAACCCATCCTGACTTTTTATCATTTCTGAAAAGGGCTGTTTATAATAATGATGTTGTTTTGTTGGCAGTTTGTGAGGCTTATCAACAGAATGTGACCCATCCATCCATCCATTATCCAACCTGCTATATTCTAACTACAGGGTCACGGGGGACTGCTGGAGCCAATACCAGCCAACACAGGGCACAAGGCAGGAAACAAACCCCGGGCAGGGTGCCAGCCCACCGCAGAGAATGTGACCCATCACCTAGAATTCCTAGTAGTGCCCCTGGCTATAAAATAATGTTGTCAAGGCAGGAAATCTCAATCACTATTGTTTCAAAACATTTTCAATGTGCTATTTTTTCCTATTCCAGGAATTACCACAGTGGATCATTGCCATTTTGCTATTAAATAGGTTTCTGTACTTGTGAAAGCACTTCATTCTTTCTTTGTGTGCGCATGTTACTGAGCAACAGTTCATGGATGGCCTTGGGATTCATAAGTTGAATCATCAAAGACTCTTCCTCTGATCGTAATGAGTCAGGAACATCCACTATTAAATGCTGGTTCCATAACTTTATTCTTTCAGGACAGATTTGCCAACGTCCAAGTAAAACACTATGGCTAAATTTTAATATTTAACACCAGAGTTCTAAAGAAGACTGCTGCATTCTTTACTTTCCTGCAGCTTGACATATAGATGGATAGATAGACAGATAGATACTTTATTAATCCCAAGGGGAAATTCACAATAGTAATTTTATTATGACCTTGCATAGGGCCATCAAAACTCCGGATGCAGGAACAAGCCTGAAACACGATTTGAAGGCAAAGATTAATAGTTTATTCAGCTGGGCCAACTAGAGTATTGTTAACTCGACCACAGTACGTGTCACTTCCAAAGGGCTGTTTTCTGGCGTAAGTGGTTGCTTAGGGCCTTGCAGACAGAGAAGGCCAACTTGCTCACACAGAGTATCTCAGACCTTCTGCTCCAAAATAGGGTGTACTGCTGTAAGACCCAAAAAGGTATTGCATTTCCAGATGAGCCAAATACGTTTACATTTAAACATGCTTAGCAGATGCTTTTATCCAAAGCAACTTACAACATAATCAAGTCAACTTCAGTCTAGGGGACTGTTTAGGAACAAGTGTGACAGGAAAAAAGTGACAAAATTGAATACCACAAATGAAGACCTGCAAACAATATGTAAGTGAGTAACACTTTATAGGTTACAAGAACCTAACAAATCTATTACCTGTTAGACAGAAATTCGGCAAACAGGAGAGCCGCCTTAAACACTCAAGAGAGTCGGAATTTCAGACAGAGGTGAGCAACTTGTTTCACCAGCCAGGAGCTACAAATAAATAGAGTCTGGAGTGAGATTTGTGGCATCACCAGAAGCCATTTATCAGCAGATGTTAGTAGGTGAGAAGGAGCAGAGGACCTAAACAAATGTCTCCTTGTGTGTGTGTGTGTGTGTGTATATATTATATTATATTATATATATAAGTGCTAACCCATTGCTTCTGTAGGCACGCATCAAGGATTTAAACTTAATATGTTCTGCTACACGGAGCCAGTGTCTCTTGATCTGAAAAGAAGAGTGACGTGTGCATCTCAAACTGGTTTAACACCAGACATACTACTACAGTTTGCTTGGTGACACATGCCGGTAGTCCTGCCACCAGAGACCTACAGTATTCCAGCCGTGACAAAACCATAGCCTGGACCAGGAGTTTTTTTGAATACTCCCATTGGACACAGCCTGATCTTGTGGATATTGTATATAGTGGATCTACAAGAGACTGTTGTAGAATGTGGCAGCAATGTCAGTGAAGAACAGCTGGTCATCGATCACCATCCCAAGGTTGCATACTGACTTGGCAGGTGTTAACAATAGTGAGGCAAACTAAACCAAGATGGGGTGTTGACTAGAGAGACAAACTGGGATAACAAGAAGATCCATCTTTGCCAGGCTGTGTTGGAGATGATGCTCCTTCATCCTGGTTTTAATATCAGTGAGACATTCAGAGATTTTAGCTGATACTGTGTGGTCCTCTGGAGGGAACGGCAAGTACAGATGTGTATCATCAGCATAGAACTGATAAGAGAAAGATGTACACATCTTACTCTTGCTTTTAACCTGAAAACCCTGTGCAGTTTGCCATGGCTTCCCATCAACTAGAAGAGTTTGCAAACATGACATGCACAGTACATCGTTAGGTGATTATGTAAGTGTCCTACCATTTTGTAAACCCACTTTATCCTACGCAGGGTCACAGGGGAACTGGTGCTTATCCCAGCAAGCATAGGGTGCAAGTCTGGAACAATCCTTTGATGTGGTATAGCGGGTCCGCGGCTTCAAAAAACAAGAGCCAGGTTTTAATCTGTATAGCCATGTCATTCTCTGTGGGGAGTTAATGAGGTAGTTGGAGCAAGTCGCACCTGCACGTGTGGGTGTGATCGTTCTCAATTACCTCATTGGCTTCCTGCGGCATGTGATTAAGGTGCTGCGCCCATGGTGGCACGGGGGTATGTATATATATATGGGTCAACGGCAGAAAAGGAGGATGGAGAGACAAATCGATTGAGGCGAAGAAAAAGGAAGTTAAAGAACATGGAGGAGCCATTTTAGCAGCTATGATCTGGCAACCTGTAAGGAGGAGACAGCACGAGCTGGGGCCCCGCGAAGGAGCGTTTGTTTGTGGCGCTCTAGGGGCTAGTTCGCCCCACTGAAAGTTTTGTTGGAGTGGGATGAGCAAGGCAGGTGTCCTCCCGAGGGATCTGAGGAGCAACTACGTGAGCGCTAAATATGAAGAGAGGAGAGCTGAACTCGAACGGTCTGGCAGTGATGTCCGTAAGGAAGCCAAGATGGAGGTCGGCCCAAATGAGCTCGTTGCTGTTGGGTCTCCACCGGCTGTGGGAGCAATGGGTGAGCCGGGGAGAATGAGAGACGGAGGTGGGCTGAGATCGTAATGAGAGAGACTGCATTTTAACCTCTGATTTTAGTGGATACTTGTTTCTATGGATTATTTATAGAAACTGATGCACTTTTTGTTTGGGCACTGTTTGTTGTTTTGAAGTAAAAGCACATCGGCACTTCTGGAAGTATCCCCTGGCTTCATTTGAGGACTGTCCTCATTTGTCAGCTCATCTCTGTGACATTACTGACGGTTTTGGGTTTTAGAGCTCCCAGCAGACGGATGGGAGCCCGAAGCGAACCCACATTGTCACAGCATCAATTACTCTCATATTTTCAAAACACTTACTAATGAGCTAATCAGTGGAATTGTAAGTTTGTAATACCCTACTGTCCCTCTCCACAGTATGTGCATGTTTCAACAAAACCACCATAGCGGCACTGTCAGTATAACCAATGGAAACATTGCATTTTTGACTAGGACTTGTAGCTATTGATGTCCTTCATGTGATCATGAAAGCGATAATATAGGAGATGAACAACAATTCACCTGACCCTCTCCCAGCTCCTGCTCCAGCACCAGAGGTCGTGTAACAAATGAACAAGTCCACATGGGGATGTCCGTACAGTGTGTACACAATGCCTTCAGGCACCTTAGTCAGCATGGTGTAAGACTCCTCGAAACACAAGGTTGCCAGTTCAGCTCCTGCCTCTGCCTTATTGACTATGAGCAATGCACTTTAGCTGTGACTGTGTAAAAATCACAAAGGAAATCTGCCATTAAGGAAAACAACCTTAATGTACTGTATCTTGATACTCTAAGTCACCTTTAATGAAGGCTTTAGTGAAATTCACAATCCCGATAATACCTTCACAGATGACACGTTAATGTTTGAATCCTTTTGATGTATTTGTCCTCTTGAAAGCAGTTTCTGAAGCAGATTTAGACCTGTGTCAACCAATCTGCAACTGAATACTTGATTTCCTAATGATAAGAGCCCAGGCAACAGGCAGGCAACACAGCATCATCCCTGCAGATTTTATTACACTGAAGTCCTCCTCCTTCAGCTCCACAAAACACTTACTGTTTACTCTTCACTTCAAAGGCAATCCTTTAATTCTGATGTTCAAATTGTATGTTCAGTTCCATTTATTCTCCTATGGTGCTCTTCATGGAGTGCATACACTTAACTAAAACTGTAACAGATAAGAGTGCAGCACTAAATCTTGTAATATTTGCAAACGTAAACACATGTCAAGTTAACAGACAGTAAAGCAGATTTGATTGCCCATGGTTAAACACAAACAGAATTATGGCATTATAAAAACTCTTTAACATAATCTAAATGGTAATGGAGGAGAGGAAAACAAAAAAAATGAAAAACAGTTGTCAGCCTTCCTGCTGAAAAGAAACCTGTGGATTTCCACGATTGTCCTTTTATAACAGGTAGTTTTACCGTTTTAATTAACTAGGCCAAGTGGCTGCCCTTCCCTTCTGTAGCATTTTACAATTTCACATGTGCATGCTAAAGTTCAGAACTGTAAAAACTGAAGCAAGACAACAAGGTCTGGTGTTGCAATTAGAATCTGCTTTATAATCACTCTAATATCTCAGTCCACAAGCAGGAGTCGGCAGTTGGCAAAGCATCAGTTAGAGTATCATGTGAGCAAAGTGACCAGGAAATGAAAAGAAGTCCAAAAGACATGGTCAAAATGAGTAACGTGGCATCAAAACCAGGAAGACATTCTGAACCGAGTGACCAAAGCCAGGAAACAAAACAAAAAAGTCATAACCGAAATATCAATCGCACCGCTAGGGCCTACTTGAATAAGAAACGAATAACCACTGAAACTGCACAGACATAGTGTCCACTGAGGGAAAAATTGATGCTGTGGTGCCATTTCTGATCAATGGGGTGAAAGACTGTGAAAGGGAAAAGGACATGCAGGTAAAATTTAACGAAAATATCTGACTGTGAATACAAAAAGAGGTAACTGTTGAAAGAATGGCTGGTTCTTAAAATCCACACTCTCAGACTCTGATACTAAGGATGATAATCTGCCACCATCAAGTCATCAAGTCACTGATTCCACTGGAAACTTTGCCGTGTTTACAAGCAGCAGTAGTAGAGGGTTTTGCTCCAAAGCACAGTAGTAACGGCAACATCTTCTCCATAACAGAGTCTGACCAGCAGCTAACTTTACAAAGTGAGCAATTTTGAATAATCCCAGCATTATAATGACGCAGAATTGGCTTAATGGACTGGAAATAATATCCATAGTGTGCAGAACATTAACTGGCACCGAATGTTAAAAGAGAAGTAGCAATTAAGACCTTTCCATCCATGAAGGTTTGGCATATATGCTTCTGAAAGGTATGCTTAGTAAATCTAATAATATGCAATAATGCATTTTAGTTTGTTGTTTTAATAAGCTGCTAGTCTGATGTATGCAGTTTCTTTCTGTGTAGATGTTCAGTTTGTACCTGTTGACTTGAGAGAGACAGTGCAGTAGATTTGCATCATCAATGTGTATATCAAACTGGCTCAAGATGGCCGCCGAGTGTGAACCTACAGTGCATTTAGTGAGCTTTGAGAGTGGAAGTGCCACAGTAACATATATTGACTTTTTTGTGTTATTACCTTTTTGGTTTTATATCATGTAGAGAAAAGCCAAGCAAGATGACACCTTTTATTGGCTAACTAAAAAGATTACAATATGCAAGCTTTCAAGGCAACTCCGGCCCCTTCTTCAGGCATATTGTAATCTTTTTAGTTAGGCAATAAACGTGTCATTTTGCTTAGTTTTTCTCTACATTCATAATGGCTAACACGGTACAACACCCTGGTTTTATATCAGAAATTCAAAATGGCAAGACAAATGTATTTTGTCTGTAGCAGCAAAATGGCTTGCACTGACCCTGGCCACAGCAAGATACTGTACTGAGAAGAGAAACTGAATAGAAAGCAGCAGTAATCTGAGAGCCAGGAGACATTCTTCAGCATGAGTTTAAATGTTAAGACAATGGGGAATCCCAGAACACAAGAGAGCACAGTTTTAGGGCCTGTTCTCCCACTGTAATTTGTATTTATCTTTAGCTTTATATTAAAGATCAGGTAATAGATATGACCAGAAGCTGAATACCCTGAGATAGATAGACAGATAGATACTTTATTAATCCCCAAGGGGAAATTCACACACTCCAGCTGCAGCATACTGATAAAAACAATATTAATTAAAGAGTGATAAAAACGCAGTGCAAGTTAGAAAATGGAAGGTGGAGAGCGCAAGGCAAGTATAACAGACAATAACCTTGTATAATGTTAACGTTTACCCCCCGAGTCGCATAGTGTGGGGTCTCCTCAGTCTGTCAGTGGAGCAGGACGGTGACATCAGTCTGTCGCTGAAGCTGCTCCTCTGTCTGGAGATGATCCTGTTCAGTGGATGCAGTGGATTCTCCATGATTGGCACGAGTCTGCTCAGCGCCCGCCGCTCTGCCACGGATGTCAAATTGTCCAGCTCTGTGCCTACAATAGAGCCTGCCTTCCTCACCAGTTTGGCCAGGCATGAGGCGTCCGTCTTTTTTATGTTGCCTCCCCAGCACACCACCATGTAGAAGAGGGCGCTTGCCACAACCGTCTGGTAGAACATCTGCAGCATCTTATTGCAGATGTTGAAGGACGCCAGCCTTCTAAAGAAGTATAGTCGGCTCTGTCCTCTCTACACAGAGCATCCGTATTGGCAATCCAGTCCAGTTTATCATCCAGCTGCACTCCCAGGTAATTTATAGGTCTGCACACAGTCTCCTCTGATGATCACGGAGTCCATGAGGGGCCTAGGCCTCCTAAAATCCACCACCAGCTCCTTGGTTTTGCTGGTGTTCATGTGTAAGTGGTTTGAGTCGCACCATTTAACAAAGTCCTTGATTAGCTTCCTGTACTCCTCCTCCTGCCCACTCCTGATGCAGCCCACAATAGCAGTGTCGTCAGTGAACTTTTGCACGTGGCAGGACTCTGAGTCGTATTGGAAGTCTGATGTATGTTGGCTGAATAGGACCGGAGAAAGTCCAGTCCACTGCGGCGCTCCTGTGTTGCTGATCACAATGTCAGACCTGCAGTTCCTAAGATGCACATATTGAGGTCTGTCTGTAAGATGGTCCACGATCCATGCCACCAGGTATGAATCTACTCCCTTCTCTTTCAGCTTGTCCCTAAGGAGCAGAGGTTGGATGGTGTTGAAGGTGCTAGAGAAGTCCAGAAACATAATTCTTACAGCACCACTGCCTCTGTCCAAGTGGGAGAGGGATCGGTGTAGTATATAGATGATGGCATCCTCCGCTCCCACCTTCTCCTGGTATGCGAACTGCAGAGGGTCGAGGGCGTGGTGGACCTGTGGCCTCGGGTGATGAAGCACCAGCCACTCCATAGTCTTCATCACATTTGACGTCGGAGCGACAGGCCAGAAGTCATTCAGCTCACCAGGGGCCTCATGTATAACGCCGTGCGTAGAACTCGCACTATAACATGGCGTAAGCACCAAAGCCGAAATGTGCTTACGCACAGAAAAATCCAGATGCAGGAATCTGTGCGCACTCCAACTTCCACGGTCTGCAACATAAATCCCGATCAGCGTCTAAAGTAACGCTCGTGCACGCGCTTTATGTAACGCCCCAACTCCTCCCAGAATTACGCCTCTTTGAATATGCAAATCAATATAAATCGCCCTTAAGCTCAGCCTTCTGTGAAAAGACAATGGGAAAAACACGGGGGAAAATATAAGAATTTCAGCGAATAAGAAGTGGAGGCAAAGGAAAAACCATACTATTTGTTCAAATAAACCGAGGAATAATCAACAAAATGAAGTTGATCGAGTGACATAGCGTGTTGGAGAAACTTGAAAGCTCACGTTCACAAAATCGCACAGTGCCGGAAATAAAAAAGAAGTTACATATCAAAGTCGCCGTGAAAAGCCGAGTTGTAGCCCACTGTCTGAGTGTCATATGAAAGCTTATTAGGGTACAGAGAAAAAAAGGCACACAGAGGGGAAAAAGCACAAAATGTCAACTTCAATCTTGACATTTCCACTTTAAAGTAGAACATCATAAACGTCATCTTAAAATCGTTTAATTAACCAGTTTCTCAAATCACATCGTAATTAAAGTAGCACGTTAAATGCTTTGTTTTGTATTTGATCTTCTATGTGCTCTGTGTGTGTGAATCACTACGTGCTTCTTAAACCGGCTCTCTTCCTCCAACTGGACACAGAATCCATGACATTCGTGATATTACAGCTCTTTGAATAACTCAAATACTGAGATGTATACGTGATATCATTTTCATGATGATAGGAGTTAAAGCACGTTATTAAACCTGAGTTTCACGGTACAGTGATTGTGTGCGACCTTTGATGAAATACTTTATTGCAGCAGTACTCAGGAGCTGCTCTAGGCTTGTGGTGGCACTGGGCAGAGGAAGAATCGGTGGCTCCTTCGCCCACCAATGTCAGTAAGGTAGCTTATGCACGGTGGATGGCCATGTCCGTTGCAGACACTGCATAGCCGCCTCGTGCTCATGACACAAGCATTTAACTTTTGCCGAATTTTGTCGCTGCATTTTTAGCTGTGTTGTTATTTTCTCTTTCTGTTTTATATTCAATATATATTGGCGTAGCCGCCACTGCAATCCTTGCTTTTCTTTCCCCAAATACCCAATCACCACACAATCCGCTCTGTAATAGAAGTTAAGCCATCTGTAAGCTTAGCGCTGATTCTTCAAAACGTTTAAGGAACATTGAAATATCTTCGTAGTATGTGTTTAATTATTCTATCCTTAACGACACTCCCAGTGAAGGATATAGATTATTTAAATGAAGTTAAAGTTTTATCTGTATAATTTAATAAACATATTGTGCTGCATTTCACCTTAAAAATGATCTCGTCATCATCTGTAAATATGCGCTTTATAAAGTGGCTCAGGTTGTGCGATATTATAACTGTAGTGCAAGTTTACAGTGAGGTGATTGTACTTATAAGTCCTAACAGTTCTACAAGGTGCAATTGATTGAGTGCATTTAAAGTTCTTGGGATGAAACTGTTTCTGAACCGCGAGGTCCGTACAGGAAAGGCTTTAAAACATTTTGCCGTGGCTAAACAGAGTGTTTTTTTGATTGCTGTCTACCGATAATTCTCTTTCCAGTCAGCTGCTGCTATGATTCCCACTCAGATACAGTGATATAAATACTCCGAGTGGTGCAGTGAGAGTAATATGGAAAAAGATGATCCGCTGTGGCAACTCCTAACGGGAGGAGCTGGAAGAAGAAGAAGAAGTGAGAGTAGCAACGCTAAAGCAGTTATGCTATTTGGAATACTATGGCTATTCCCTGGACCATTATATTGTTACAAGTTCATTACAATCAAATGCGTTACACTGAAACTAACTGCATATTGTTTATTAGTGTATTTCTAAAGCCAAGTCAGGAAAATAAGGTGTAACCACACAGGAACAGTAGCACTGCTTTGACGCTGGGTGCTGCCAGTCTGCAAAACTGAGCGGAGAACTTGCATACGACAGGGTATGAGGTACCGTGGAAAAGTGCGAGACTTTACACCAAGTGTAGGTTTTATACATCACGATCTGAACGTGGAATGGTTCTTACGCAACATTTTTGTGCGTACGCACCGTTTATACATGAGGCCCCAGGACGTGATACCTTTAGGACTGGGGTGATACAAGATATTTTCCAAAGCCTTGGGACTCTCCCCTGTTCCAGGCTCATATTGAAGATGTGCTGTAGAGGACTCCCCAGCTCCAGCGCACAGGCCTTCAGCAGTCGTGGCGATACTCCATCTGGACCCGCTGCTTTGCTGGCACGAAGTCTCCTCTGCTCTCTGGTCACCTGGGCTGCTGTAATTGTGGGTGGGGATGTCTCACCTATGCTGGCATCAGCAGAAGGATGGGTGGAGGATGCAGTACTCTGAAGTGAGAGTGGGTTAGGGTGGTCAAACCTGTTAACGAAGTTGTTCAATTGGTTTGCTCTCTCCACGTCTCTCTCGATGGTGGCACCCCACTTCAAGCTACAGCCAGTGATGATCTTCCTCACATCCCACACTTCCTTCATGCTGTTATTCTGCAACTTCTGCTCCAGCTTTCTCCCGTACTGCTCTTTCGCTGCCCTGAGCTGGACTCGGAGTTCCTTCTGCACGCGCTTGAGCTCATGCTGATCACCGCCTTTAAAAGCCATTTTCTTCTGGTTCAAAAGGCCTTTGATGTCACTTGTAATCCATGGCTTGTAGTAGCATAGCAGCGTACTGTTCTTACTTGAACTGCAATGTCCATACAGAAGTTGATGTAGTCAGTAGTGCAGTCAACAACCTCCTCAATCTTCTCACTATGTGACCCCTGCAGGATATCCCAGTCCGTAGTTCCAGTCTCTCAGAGCCTGCTTTGCCTCAGGGGACAACTTCCTGAATGAGCGTGTGGTTGTCTGTCACTCCGTCACTCTTGGTCTGTAGTGAGGCTGAAGCAGAACCAGGTTATGATCTGCAGGGTGGCGCTGTATGCGTCTTTAAAGTTTGCATACAGTAGGTCGATAGTCCTATTTCCCCGGGTGTTACAGTCCACATACTGGGAGAAGGCAGGTAGTTTGACACTGGACAAAACATGGTTAAAATCTCCAGAGATTAGCACAAGAGCCTGAAACAAACAAACAAACCAAAAGGAAATAGAGCCCACACACTTTAACAGACCACCCCATAATGCTTTGTGAGGCATGTGTGACGTCTCCCGGAAGTGAAACAGTCAAGATTGAGAGTGAAAATAAATCTTGAAGGAGCCTGACGTGACTCCCCAAAGAGAGGAGACTCTATGAAATAATAACAATGAAAGATTTATTACTACTTAGAAGACGTTTCTATCTTTTTGATAGAATAAAAAGTGCAAAGCATCGGCACAGACTGTTTAGAGAGCCATCAGCGTGACTTCAAAGAAATAGAACAAGCCAGCGGTTTCAATCATGACACACCATTTTGAATTTTCTGCCTTTAAAAGACGTACATATTTTCTGACTTTTGACTATGATTTCCGCTTTGTTTTGATGAAGTTTGTCCTTGCACTTCTCTGGCTGCGTTCGTTCTTCTTTGATCTCATGGAGGTGTGGTGGTTGGAACTGCTGCCACATAGCTCAGGTCACCTTTCTGGCCACAAAAATTGGTCTAGTATAGTTGGCAGATGTTTCCCTAGCCCTCAGAGACACTTTTAAAATTTGACTACACCATTATAATCCAGTCAGATCTAGTCCATGTAGTCCTTCCCCATTGACTTTAATGCAGTTTGCCAAGTTTGTCAAATATCGCAAACATTTTCATGATTTCATGGAGCTCATGGCAAAGCGAACATAGCAATGTTCACTGATCACACCTGATTAGCCATCATTCACATTGCAAGTTTTCTCTCAGAATGGATGGATGGAAGTTATTTAGCAAAAATGTCTCTGTCAACATGTCTCAAGAATACAATTGGTACTGAGAATCGACATTTCAGTGACACATGGGCTGATAATTCTGTCTTTATAATGCTAATCCGTCTGATATGCAATGAAACAGTTGCTATTGCAAAAGAGTCCAATGTGAGGCACCACTATTTCAGAAGCGTGGCACTTTCAATGAGTCTTACTGCTGTAGTCTGACACCTGGCACAGGAAAATCAAGGTCTTGAAAGCCAACTTGATCATAATAGGAACAAACTCTGCCATTTATTACAAGTGCTTTCCTCCAACTACCATGGGTACAGGCTAAGCACAATGAAGCCATAATTGATGCAGAGGTATGAAAAATATGCATTATCAGCATTTTTATTGGATTTGCTGTTGATAAATTAATAGATAAGGTTATTAAATATGTGAAACAGGAACCCGTGTCAGCTGCACATGCTACAGTCAGGTGATAGACTGTCTCAGTCAGGCTTATCGCATACAGTATCTCCACTGACTAATCGACAAACAACACAGATGTGGCACAGCTGGGTGTTCATGTGTGGTATTTTGATGGAGCAGAATTCAGAGAGAGCAGGCATATGCAGTTGCAAGTACTGATGGCCCATTTTGCTAAAAGTTGTGCTTTGATTTTTTTATAATCAAAGTGGCAAACACGGAATGACTATTTAATTATCTTCTTGTGTGCTCTAAAATGGATGTGTTAGACATGAAGTGTATTATTTAATTGTATTATGAATTCCCTCCCATGACTTGCATGCCTTGTTAAGATGAATCGAGCTTCTTCCCCTTTCATGCTCTTCACATGAGTGAATCTGTTACCTTAGCTTGTGGTGTTCTGGTAACGATATTGAAGATGTTACTCCTGGAAACATCATTCCTCCATAGCCAGTCAGGGCCTGACGTCAGAATGTAGGCAGTACATGAAAAAGTTCAGAAATTTAAAAACACAAACGCCCGGAAAATTCTCTGTGCATGTATGATTAAAAAAATACCCTTTCATCTTCTAAATTATTATAGTAATCGGTTTTTTAATGCACTTTTAAAATTGTGCACTAACCCCTCATGAATGATGTCAGAGGTTAGCTTGAAAGCTGATTGGCTAAAGCTGTCGAATGAGCAATAGAAACCCAGTGATATCGTCCCCCTGCATGTACCTTTATTGTATAGATGACTGATATTTGTAAATTCTACATAATTGTAATCTTTTTATTTCGGCTGCTCCCGTTAAGGGTTGCCACAATGGATCTAATGTAACTGAAAAAAATAAATGTGTTTGAGGGCGACTTGGGGTGCCAGTGGATGATCCTGGTTTTATAGGAGGGTTTTGAAAGCTTAACTGGTTGCCAGTGTAAGGATGTAGATTAAGAACTGGAATTACACAATCATACTTCCTAATTCTAGTAATGAGTGGCATTTTTATAAACTTTAAGCAGCTAATAAAATGACATGAGAAGCCTGTTTAAAAACTCATTACAGTTCTACTAGAAATAAATGCATGAATTATTTTCTCTCTGTCATGCATACTAAGAAAGTTTTCAATTTTCCTGTATTTGAAACTGGAACAAACAGGTAGTATTGTGTGTGTGATAAAAGGTAAGACGTCATCTTTGCCATGGGTGTAAGTTGCCTGCTGATTGAGTACAACTACCATTTAGGCCTGCCAGGTAAAAAGTAAGAGGACCTTTTCTGTGTCATCCCCACCAATTAACAACATTTTTGATTCTCCACCTATTAAGACAAGTTATAGCGGTCTGGAGCCGCTACGATTCACACTGTCAAAGTAAAGGTGATTTATTTATTTTTTTGGTGGAGATTACAGGGACACTCCCAGCCTTGACCTGACCCGCACACACTCACAAACCAGAGACAAAAAAACATCAGGCGATAAACCAATTAAAGAATGTATTAAACACTAACAAATGAATAATAACTGTACGCTAAATAATCCCACCCCAGTCCATTTACGGCAATGTGCAATAAACACGAAAACAAACCACAACAATCTACACTCACTATAAAGTCCATGGAAAATGGCAATGGATGAAATGCAATGATGGGGGCAGATAGTCCAGAGATCAGCACGTTGAATGGGAATGTAAAGATAGTCCTACCAGTATTTCCTTGATGAAATTAAGATGGATGAATAATGGGATCAGGAGCGCTTCTTTTTTCATAGGATGACAACAAATCCTCGGATAGCCCTCATGAGCAGGAAGACACCAGACAGACCATAGCCCAAAACAAGAGATCAACAGGTATCAAAATGGAAGGCAGACAGACCGGCAACTCCACACACGAAACACAAAAGATTTTTATCTTTTTGGTATCACTGGCCCCCTTTTAAATGTTGCACTGTCCTCCTTGTACCCCCAACAGCCCTTGCTCCCTCAGAAGATGACCAGTAACAGCCACTGCAGGGACTGCTGGGAGTTGAAGTTTCAGTCAAAGTCATATACATACACAAATACACACACACACACACACACACACACACACATATATATATATATATATATATATATATATATATATATATATATATATATATATATTTTGTGGCATACCTCCTCCAGAACGCAAGGGGGCGTCCACCCTGGTTATGTTGGGGGCCAAGGGGGCGCCCCGATGCCTGAACAACCCTGGAGCCCAGCACTTCCTGGGGAAGACGACAGGGGACACCCGGACAGCTTCCGGGTGCGCAGCTAAAACTTCCGCCACACTGGGGCATGTCTGCGGAGGAGTGCCGGGGAGCAGCTGGAGCCCATCCGGGTTCCTATTTAAGGGGCCGCCTCCCTTCATTCGAGAGCGGAAGTCGGGTGGAAGTGGACAGAGCTGGAGAGAGGACTGGAGGCGGCCAGGAGAGAGGTACGAAGGACTGTGTGGCCTGGATTGAGGGGGATCGGTGCTGGAGGCACTGGGGTTTGTTGTGCACGTGTATTGTAAATATTAGTGTAAATAAACAGTGTGTGGTGGAGCCAAAGATGTCCGTCTGTCTGTGTCCGGGCCAGCGTTCACTATATATATATATATATATATATATATATATATATATATATATATATATACATACTCAGCAAAAAAAGAAACGTTCTCTGACTTTCAACTGTTTTTTCTTTCAGTAAACTTAATGTGTAAATATTTGTATGAACACTAAAAGAGTCAACACCATAAGACATAAACTAAAAATGTTTCACAATGTGTCCCTGAATGAAGGGAGGCTCAAAATCAAAAGTACCAGTCAGTATGTGGTGTGGCCACCAGCTGCTTGAAGTACTGCAGTGCATCTCCTCCTCATGGACTGGACCAGATTTGTCAGTTCTTGCTGTGAGATGTTACCCCACTCTTCCACCAAGGCACCTGCAAGTTTCTGGACATTTCTGGGGAATGGCCTAGCCATCGATCCAAACCGATCCGCTCCAGGGTACAGGCCTCGGTGTAACGCTCATTCCTTCGACGATAAACACGAATCCGTCCATCACCCCTGGTGAGACAAAACCGTGACTCATCAGTGAAGAGTACTTTTGCCACTCCTGTCTGGTCCAGCGAAGGTGGGTTTGTGCCCATAGGCGGCGTTGTTGCTGGTGATGTCTGGTAAGGACCTGCCTTACAACAGGCCTACAAGCCCTCAGTCCAGCCTCTCTCAGCCTATTGCGGACAGTCTGAGCACTGATGGAGGGATTGTGTGTTCCTGGTGTGACTCGGGCAGTTGTGGCCATCCTGTACCTGTCACGCAGGTGTGATATTCGAATGTGCCGATCCTGTGCAGGTGTTGTTACACGTGGTCTTCCACTGCGAGGATGATCAGCTGTCCTTCCTGTCTCCCTGTAGCGCTGTCTTAGGCGTCTCACAGTGCGGACATGGCAATTTATTGCCCTAGCCACATCAGCAGTCCTCATGCCTCCCTGCAGCATGCCTAATGCATGTGCACGCAGATGAGCAGGGACCCTGGGCATCTTTCACAGTCGGTAGACAAGTCTCTTTAGTGTCCTGCGTTTTTAGAACTGTCACCTTAAATGCCTACTTTCTGTAAGCTGTTAAGGTCTTAACGACCATTCCACAGGTACATGTTAATTAATTGATTATGGTTAATTGAACATGCATGGAAAACATTGTTTAAACCCTTTACAATGAAGATCTGTAAAGTTATTTGGATTTTTAAAACATTATTGTTGAAATACACAGTCCTGAAAAAGGGACGTTTCTTTTTTTGCTGAGTATATGTATATGTATATATATATATATATATATATATATATATATATATATATACACACACACACATACAGTGCATCTGGAAGGTATTCACAGCGCACCACTTTTTCCACATTTTGTTATGTCACAGCCTTATTCCACAATGGATTAAATTCATTTTTTTCCTCAGAATTCTACACACAACACCCCATAATGACAACGTGAAAAAAGTTTACTTGAGGTTTTTGCAAATTTATTAAATATAAAAACTGAGAAATCCCATGTCCATAAGTATTCACAGCCTTTGCTCAATACTTTGTCGATGCACCTTTGGCAGCAATTCCAGCCTCAAGTCTTTTTGAATATGATGCCACAAGCTTGGCACACCTATCCTTGGCCAGTTTAAGCCCATTCCTCTTTGCAGCACCTCTCAAGCTCCATCAGGTTGGATGTGAAGCGTCGGTGCACAGCCATTTTAAGATCTCTCCAGAGACGTTCAATCAGATTCAAGTCTGGGCTCTGGCTGGGCCACTCAAGGACATTCACAGAGTTGTCCTGAAGCCACTCCTTTGATATCTTGGCTGTGTGCTGAGGGTCGTTGTCCTGCTGAAAGATGAACCGTCGCCCCAGTCTGAGGTCAAGAGCACTCTGGAGCAGGTTTTCATCCAGGATGTCTCTGTACATTGCTGCAGTCATCTTTCCCTTTATCCTGACTAGTCTCCCAGTTCCTGATGCTGCCACCACCATGCTTCACTGTAAGGATGGTATTGGCCTGGTGATGAGCAGTGCCTGGTTTCCTCCAAACGTGACGCCTGGCACTCACACCAAAGAGTTCAATCTTTGTCTCATCAGACCAGAGAATTTTGTTTCTCTTGGTCTGAGAGTCCTTCAGGTGCCTTTTGGCAAACTCCAGGCGGGCTGCCATGTGCTTTTTACTAAGGAGTGGCTTCCGTCTGGCCACTCTACCATACAGGCCTGATTGGTGGATTGCTGCAGAGATGGTTGTCCTTCTGGAAGGTTCTCCTCTCTCCACAGAGGACCTCTGGAGCTCTGACAGAGTGACCATCGGGTTCTTGGTCACCTCCCTGACTAAGGCCTTTCTCCCCTGATCGTTCAGTTTAGATGGCCGGCCAGCTCTAGGAAGAGTCCTGGTGGTTTCGAACTTCTTCCACTTACGGATGATGGAGGCCACTGTGCTCATTGGGACCTTCAAAGCAGCAGAAGTTTTTCTGTAACCTTCCCCAGATTTGTGCCTTGAGACAATCCTGTCTCAGAGGTCTACAGACAATTCCTTTGACTTCATGCTTGGTTTGTGCTCTGACATGAACTGTCAACTGTGGGACCTTCTATAGACAGGTGTGTGCCTTTCCAAATCATGTCCAGTCAACTGAATTGACCACAGGTGGACTCCAATTAAACATCTCAAGGATGATCAGGGGAAACAGGAGGCACCTGAGCTCAATTTGGAGCTTCATGGCAAAGGCTGTGAATACTTATGTACATGTGATTTCTCAGTTGTTTTATTTTTAAAAAAATTTGCAAAAACCTCAAACTTTAGTCACATTGTCATTATGGGGTGTTGTGTGTAGAATTCTGAGGAAAAAAATGAATTTAATCCATTTTGGAATAAGGCTGTAACATAACACAATGTGGAGAAAGTGATGAAGCGCTGTGAATACTTTCCGGATGCACTGTGTGTGTGTGTGTGTGTGTGTATATATATATATATATACACACACACACACACAGTGGTGTGAAAAACTATTTGCTCCCTTCCTGATTTCTTATTCTTTTGCATGTTTGTCCCACAAAATGTTTCTGATCATCAAACTCATTTAACCATTAGTCAAATATAACACAAGTAAACACAAAATGCAGTTTTTAAATGATGGGTTTTATTATTTAGGGAGAAAAAAAAATCCAAACCTACATGGCCCTGTGTGAAAAAGTAATTGCCCCCTGAACCTAATAACTTGTTGGGCAACCCTTAGCAGCAATAACTGCAATCAAGTGTTTGCGATAACTTGCAATGAGTCTTTCACAGCGCTCTGGAGGAATTTTGGCCCACTCATCTTTGCAGAATTGTTGTAATTCAGCTTTATTTGAGGGTTTTCTAGCATGAACCGCCTTTTTAAGGTCATGTCATAGCATCTCAATTGGATTCAGGTCAGGACTTTGACTAGGCCACTCCAAAGTCTTCATTTTGTTTTTCTTCAGCCATTCAGAGGTGGATTTGCTGGTGTGTTTTGGGTCATTGTCCTGTTGCAGCACCCAAGATCGCTTCAGCTTGAGGTGACGAACAGATGGCCGGACATTCTCCTTCTGGATTTTTTGGTAGACAGTAGAATTCATGGTTCCATCTATCACAGCAAGCCTTCCAGGTCCTGAAGCAGCAAAACAACCCCAGACCATCACACTACCACCACCATATTTTACTGTTGGTATGATGTTCTTTTTCTGAAATGCTGTGTTCCTTTTACGCCAGATGTAACGGGACATTTGCCTTCCAAAAGTTCAACTTTTGTCTCATCAGTCCACAAGGTATTTTCCCAAAAGTCTTGGCAATCATTGAGATGTTTCTTAGCAAAATTGAGACGAGCCCTAATGTTCTTATTGCTTAACAGTGGTTTGCGTCTTGGAAATCTGCCATGCAGGCCGTTTTTGCCCAGTCTCTTTCTTATGGTGGAGTCGTGAACACTGACCTTAACTGAGGCAAGTGAGGCCTGCAGTTCTTTAGACGTTGTCCTGGGGTCTTTGTGACCTCTCGGATGAGTCGTCTCTGCGCCTCGGGGTAATTTTGGTCGGCCGGCCATTCCTGGGAAGGTTCACCACTGTTCCATGTTTTTGCCATTTGTGGATAATGGCTCTCACTGTGGTTCGCTGGAGTCCCAAAGCTTTAGAAATGGCTTTATAACCTTTACCAGACTGATAGATCTCAATGACTTCTGTTCTCATTTGTTCCTGAATTTCTTTGGATCTTGGCATGATGTCTAGCTTTTGAGGTGCTTTTGGTCTACTTCTCTGTGTCAGGCAGCTCCTATTGAAGTGATTTCTTGATTGAAACAGGTGTGGCAGTAATCAGGCCTCGGGGGTGGCTACGGAAATTGAACTCAGGTGTGATACACCACAGTTAGGTTCTTTTTGAACAAGGGAGCAATTACTTTTTCACACAGCCATGTAGGTTTGGATTTTTTCTCCTAAATAATAAAACCATCATTTAAAAACTGCATTTTGTGTTTACTTGTGTTATATTTGACTAATGGTTAAATGTGTTTGATGATCAGAAACATTTTGTGTGACAAACATGCAAAAGAATAAGAAATCAGGAAGGGGCAAATAGTTTTCACACCACTGATATATATATATATATATATATATATATATATATATATATATGTATATGTGTATTTAATGTTTATTTATATGGAACCGAAGGTCTGTGATACGGTTTGCATATTTGCAGCTGGAGATTCACAAAGGGAGAAAACAAATCACGTATCATAGTTTTTAATCCTGAGCTTCCAGCTCCTGCCAGAAATCTTCATCAGAGGATAATGATTAGACTTGCAAGAATCAAAGGCGATATATACAGTAGCTAAATTAGGTGGTGGGGTTAGGAGGGTGTTGAGAAACGACCACCAACACCTTGCTAACCCCACCTCATTAGTCGTCCCCAACCTAATTTTGCTATATATCGCCTTTGATTCTTGCAATTCTAATCATTATCCTCTGATGAAGGCTTCTGGCAGGAGCTGAAAGCTCAGGAATAAAAACTATGATACTTGATTCATTTTCTCCCTTTGTGGATCTCCAACTACATATATATATATATTTTATTTTATATTAAACACGGATTACTAATGTGGTAAACCAAGCTTACTTGCACCAAGTACGTAAAAGACAAGTCTTTTCAGACAAATCCCAAAACGACTAATTAGAATTGTAAAAATGCCAGATTATATATTCAGAAGACAGGAATGGGGAGGGTCCAAGGGACCCAGAACCGGAAGTGACCTCATCAGTGGAGAATTCTGTCGTCTGGTCTGGAGCATTACCCAGAGTGGAAGCATTAGTAGGCAGCGCCAACTCTGCTCCAGCTGACAATTACAGTTAAATAAGCCCTTAAAGTTGTCTCCCAGGCGCACATGTGTGAAAAAATATATTTGTTGTTTTCTTTCTTGTGTGTCATTAAGGGTTTTTAGTTGTATCAGGTGAATAATTCTTGTAATGTCCTTGTTAAAAAGCCCAAGGTATCAAAATGCAAAAAGTGCATTTTGTCAGTATCAGTTTTGTTGGAATTACTAGTTGTAAAGCTTAATTTTGGCTTTTTATAGATTTAAGCTGATAGTATTACTCCACTGCTTATAAAGTGCAGAATTTGTTGTCACTTGATTAAATTTACAGAGTGAGATAAACCAAGCAGACATGTAAAATAGTAAAGAGAAGGCTAGAACACTCAGAAGAGAACAATGCCGCAGGAGTTCTACACATGCAGTGTTTATGAAAAGCAGAAACAAATTGGACTGCTTGAGGGAACTCCAACATGCTGTCATTTTAGGTTCTGCCAGAGAGGCCTTCAAGCTGGCTAAAGCTTGTGCAAGTGTCATGGCTTGTGGCCAGATCAAGACACCGCTGCCCTGAATTCATTGTTTGAATGTGGATACACATTTGCTTGCTTTTATTACATTTTTATGGTTGATTATCAGTGATGCTGCAGTGGCATAACAGACTGAATTCAAGTGTGTGTGTGTGTGTGCATGTTGCCACAGGGGGAAATTCATCCTTTTACAGAAACAGAAGTAATATTATACAAGCAACAGCAGCCATCAAACACACACAAAAATGATAAAAAAAAAAAGGACAAAAGTGACTGACTTGGTAAAGGAATTGAGAAGAAATACAGAAGAGAGGAGGCTCAGTAACCGGTCAGAATGATTGTCAAGCCTTCACTTTAGAGAAAATGACAAACAGCAGTGCAATCTGAACAGCTGCTTACTTGGGAGCTGTCATCAGGGGAGCCAGAATAAAGTAGTGACACTTCAGTCTAAGGCCAATGGAGTGTCCTTTACTCAAACACCCAGGTCAGTCCACAGTTAATAAGCCTGCCCACCCATGGTTGATATATGCTTGGGACTTTTATAAGAACACTGCATTTAGACTGTAATGCCTACCCTGGCATGTAAATATTAACTACTAGATATTTAAATATTAGGCTTCAGCACAAGCCCTGGAAGGCCATGGTGGTTGAAGCTTTTTTCTCTTACCAATCTTCATATTAGAAGCGAGGTCCTGCTGTTAATGATACAGGAAACATAGCATTTACAGAAGCTCAAGACATGTTACAGTACAGTTGTGGCCAAAAGTTTTGAGAATGACACAATTATTGGCTTTCACAAAGTTTTCTGCTTCAGTGTTTTTTAGATCTTTTTATCAGGTGTTTCAATGGTATACTGAAGTAGAATTACAAACATTTCATAAGTTTCAAAGGCTTTTATTGGCAATTACATTAAGTTTACGCAACGAGTCAACATTTGCAGTGTTGGCCCTTCTTTCTTTTTCCATACCTTTGCAATTCACCCTGGTATACTGTCATTTTGGACCCTAAATTTCAATGTTTTGTTCCCTGAGCCACTTAGTTATCACTTTTTCCTTATGGCCCAGTGCTCCATCATGCTGGAAGAAGTTTGGAGAAGGTGCTCTCACAGGATGTTCAAGAGGCGGGTGGACAAACAAAAACCCACAGATTCTGACAAATTCCAGGCATTGATTATGCAAGAATGGGCTGCCATCACTCAGGATTTGGCCCATAAGTTGATTGAGAGCATGCAAGGGTGGATAGCAGAGGTCTTGAAAAAGAAAGAAGGGCCAAACTGCAAATGTTGACTCTTTGCATAAACTTAATGTAATTGCCAATAAAAGCCTTTGAGACTTATAAAATACTTGTAATTCTGCTTCAGTATATATACCATAGAAACATCTGACAAAAAGATCTAAAAGCACTGAAGCAGCAAACTTTGTGAAAATCAACACTTGTTCTCTCTCAAAACTTTTGGCCTCGACCTTTTGTAACACAGACAACAATCCCCCTGAAACGTACACAAGAATTGCAAAAAAAGAAAACTTCTGCTTTCTCCAAAAATAAGAAAGAAAGCAGACCCATTAAGGCATTATAAAGGAGCCCCAGCCATGTTTCTTGACACACTTCTTCTGAGTAATTCGCTGGCTGAAAGTCAGCGAGAGGATTAAGCACATTGTTCATTATGGTTTTATCCTCATTCTCTCCTCCATCACTACCTCCAGCAGGTCCAGTGAACATACCATAACTAAGGTAGCCTTCTTGGTCAGCTTGCTGAGTCGCTGGGCCACTCCTGAAGTGATATTCCATCTTACAGAAGGTGTCACTATTCACATTAAAGGAATACAGTCTCTTAACAAAAGAGAGTCTTCTCTGCTGTTTCTTTTATTGATCTACTGTGTTACCGCGGCCTGTCATTTATGTGGAACCCTCAAGTATTTGTAATAGTGCACCACCTCCATATCCACTCTCTGAATAGTGCCAGGGTGGAGAGGCTCTTTGGTACAGCTAAAGTCAAAGGGCAGTTCCTTGGTTTTACTGATGCTGAGTTGTAGACGGTTCTCACCCTGACTAACATACTCCATGTACACCCCATTAGTGCAGAATCATCTGGGAATCTGCAAGTGACATGACCTAATGTTCTATTTCTAGCCCAAGGTGTACAGAGAGGACATAGAAGGAGACAGAACTGTTCCTTGTGGTGCCCCTACGGTCACAAACTGCTAGTATATTGTGCCATACATGCAATTAAAAGGTAAACTGGTCCCATATTGGCAAAACAAAAGAATTTGACTTCATGGATTATATTGTCATATAAAATCAAGTTAAGCACCTTGGTTTTATAAGCAATGATTTTTAAAAAAATCACTTTTTTATATTAAAGACACATGAGTGCAGTTTTTCATTCTGTTAATATCTGTGCTTTTTACCAGAAGCAGCATGTTGTCACTGCCTTGATATTTGGATTTTGCGGCCTTTGTGTTTGACCCATCAGTGACTTGAAGAATGTGTTATGTGTCACACTGTGAGATGCCAGTGCCCATGGTTGGAGCAGGATGGTTAGAAATGCTGCCACATAAGTTAAGGGTTACCAGGTACTGGTGATGTATTGATTGCCTTTTCTATGGGACGTGGAACATCTGAACTAGAAAATGCCATTCACATCATTTGAGGAGCACCAGAACCGTTCACTGCGGAAACCCAGCATTAAGGAACAAAGACTACCATGCTATGCAATGCATGAGGTGAAATGGTGAAGTCTGAGTCACGTCTGCACTGCCTGGCCTCTTTGCATCACTCGAGTCTGCTTAAAACAGGCTGCATCCAAAAAAAGTTTTTAGGTCATTTAGATTTTCTGAAGCGTAAAGTAATCTAAAAGCAATGAATATATTATTCAGAAAAAAACCTCTCCCGAATGAATAGTGCTGGCTGTTGAATGTATTAATATCACTGCACTGCCCTTCTTTGCACTGTCTCAGTATCCACTTTGAGTTGGCACAGATTCTCAGTTTTTGTATTTTAAGCCCAAGTTAAATCCTTTCTTTCCTCTCTGTGTTATTTGTATGAAGCGGAGCAATTGGCATTGGCATTTTAATGGCTTGTACTCTGTATATCATGGCTAAGGACGTTCATCAAAGGATATTTAAAATTCTGTTATGTTGGAATGTTCCAGAAGGGGGCCTAGTGGTTACTAGTCTGTTCAGTCTCCCAGACTGGATATACTTTATTAATTTCCAAGGGGAAATTGTCTTTTCACATGAACTTTGGGGGTCAGAGCACAGGGTCAGCCGTTGGAGCAATTGTCAGGTTAAGGGCCAAACGGCGTATGATCCCTTCTGGAAGTGTATCAAGATTTGAACCAGTAACCTTCTAGATAGTAGAGCAGGTCCGTAGTCACAGAGCCACCACTCTACCCTAGTTGTAGGGGTCTGCAGTGAGTGATGCCACAGACCTTAGATGATTTCAATGCACTTTAAAACTTGGTGGCCCTGCCCTGTGAGTTTGTGTAGCTGGGCTGTTGTTGAGCAGCAACACTTCATGTTGACTGAGGTAGATCTGGCAGAACAGAAGTTTTACATGCTGACATATGGCAATAGTGGTCTCCTGTGACAGTGCCACTTTGAAAGTCGCTGAGCTCTTCAGTGTTTGTCAGAGGAGAATACGTGGCTCTCTGCTGATTTTTGGCACTTGTTAACAATGTGTGCAGCTGAAACATCAGAACTCAGTCATTTGAAGGGGAGTCCACATACTTTTGGACATGTAGTGTACATTTGTTCAGTCATATTATTGTATGGAATGTTTAATGTACATTTCTGTTACATGGTGAGCTCACATTGGCAGGAGTTGAACCAGCCACCTTTGGGTTTAAGGACTTGTTTCTTGGTCACTGCAATAAGGGGCCTTAATAGAAAATCTATGAAGTTTGAAGGACAATTATTTTGGGTAAAAGGTTGTTTTTCTTTTTTTTTTTTTTGCCAATTTGTTAATTTAAATACCATACCATAAACAGTATACAGTAATCCCTCGCTATATCGTGCTTCGACTTTTGCGGCTTCACTCTATCGCGGATTTTATATGTAAGCATATTTAAATATATAATGCGGATTTTTTGCGGCTTCGCGGGTTTCTCTGGACAATGGCTGGTACATGCTTCCTCGGTTGGTTTGCCCAGTTGATTTCATACAAGGGACGCTACTGGCAGATGGCGGAGAAGCTACCAAATCAGAACACGCAGTTAAGTTCCTGTGTGCTGATTGGCTCAGCAGCAGAGCACCGAATTCGATTGCGCTGCGTTAACCACGTTAACGTCTCGCTCATTCATCATCAACGTGTTTCGCTGTGTAAAGAGTTAACTTTTTTTGTGCTCTTTTGTGTTTATCTTTGTGCGTAGTCAAGCCCTTCATTATGGCTCCAAAACGATCTGTCTATCGTAATGGCTGTAACATACGTGATATCGGAGACGCTCGATATCTTTAAAATAATATTTAGGTTTTACTGTATATAAACCGTGTGTTTACATACATAATTATAACGAATCTTACCTAATACCAAAGAGAATGCAAAGGGTTTATGCTGTATAACTGTGTGGGAGAGAGTTTATAAAGGGCTTCAAATATCTAAAAATAACCAGTTTTTACTTCGCTTATTTTCACCTTTCGCGGGGGGTTCTGGAACGCAACCCCCGAGATCGTGGAGGGACCACTGTAATCTGTTTTTGATTTATTAAATGTTACAAGAATTAGAAATGTACACATCTGTGATTATTTTTTTTTTTCCGTTCATTTTAAAAGAGACTATATAAACTCTTTAAAAAGTGCATCTGACCAAGGGTGCAGTTTTTAAGGTGGGGTGATAAATAAACTTTCTTAGTGCTTGTTGGTTAGCTACAGTCTTTAGATGAGCTGTTGTGATGATTGATTATAATCACAAATGACCAAACAATTTTGATTTTTAAATTTTAAAAAAAGTTGAATTAATCATTGAATTAACTGTTAAAATAAAGGCTTATAGTTTTCTTGTGTGTGTCACTTATGGAGCTGTTTTGTTCATCATAATCAAAGGCCGTGATTTGCTCTTACACCCACCTTATACGTTGAATGCACGCTAGGTGCTCACAGCTTCCGAAAATGCTAATCCATCTGCACTCGACGTCTGAAAACAGGGACACCAACCATTCAACATGGAGTGAAAGTCAATCGCAGGGTTACATTCGCTGTCACCAAACTAATTAAGAATTTGCAGTCAAACTCAATACAGTATGTATATCCTTTGACGGTGGGTGAAAATGTACAGTTTCTTGTAAATTGTGTTTGAAGCACATGAAATTTCCTCAGAGATGGCGGCCAGGCCATCATCTGAACCCAGGCAGCAACAACCGGACACTAACCTCTGCACATTCTAGAAGCAGAGCAGCCATAATGCTTAATCTGATGTAGTTAAATGGAGTCATCTGGGACTTTTGGTTTTTTTGTAAGTCATTTTTTGATCTCCTGCAGTGCATGAGGCACTGATTTAGCCAAAACTCTGTGCAGTTTTACATTGCATAGGTTGGTTGCACTGCTGCTGGTGGTCTGGTGGTCTGGTGGTGGAGTCACAAGTACAAGTGCCACCCATTTGAGCTGCTTATAATTTTTTTTTCTTCCCCTGCAGGATTCAAGTGCCCAGTTTGTTCCAAGTTCGTCTCTTCTGATGAAGTGGACTTACACCTCGTAATGTGCTTGACAAAGCCAAGAATAACATACAATGGTGAGATTTTATTCTTACTAGTTTATCACTTGCATTTTCTTTGTATTATTTAAGAACAAATTGTGATAAGAACAAGCCATTCACTCCAGCCAGCTTATCCATCATATTCGCTAAGATTGTCAAAACTAACATTGGTCTTTCTCAGTAGGAGGTCTGAAACTCGAAAATACACCTTTGGTGTATTCAAATCTAACATTTCAATACTTTACATTTGCTTACATTAAATTTCCTCTGCCACAATTCTGCCCAAGGTGAATACTTGGGCTGTTGTGTCCCACATGACGTTCCATGACATTCTTCTGTAGAAAGTTTTTTTTTATAATTTTGTTTTAGTAATGATACACTCAAAACAAAATGGATTTTATTGCAAAATTCATTTCACCAATATGCTAGAAAGGCAAAGAACTTACTTTAAGAGACAAGTAGATGATTTGTGCGAACCCATTTTGAGCTTTTGCCGAAGTATACAAGTCTGTCTGCTGCACTCGGCATACAATACAAGAAACACACCATGGATCCTTCCGGGATGCTGCATTTTCACAATCCCAGACTCTATTTAGCCTCGCTGCCTGTTTGCTTAAGTGATAAATCAGTGTGTCACTTTTCCAATAGTAGTGCATGTAGACATGCTAGACTGGAAAATATGAGATCTAACACATTAGAGATAACACACCTCATTTTAAAAGACATTATTTAGGTAATAAATCAGAAAATGTTCAGTTCAGTGAATTTATTACTGTATTGCATGTCTGCCAGGCTCTAAGCAGTGTGCAAACACAAAGGCGTTGTATAACAGGTGAAGTTACAGATGATGCCATTATTCCTTTCAGTACAATGAAAATCATTTGTTACTTGTCACTCTAGTGCAGAACCATGCAGCATCAATAAAGTACAAATTCATAAATAAATATGTAACTGTTACAAAACAAAAATACAGTACACTGAGCAAACGTCATAGGTAGTTTTACAATAATTGTCTTAGATGACCATTTAATAATTTTTGGATAAGTGTGTCAACAGAATCGAGCTCTTTTTTTATTTGAGTTCCAAATATTACTTTTGCTAAAAGTGAAGCAATACAGTAAGATGTATGAATTTCCTTAAAGAAAGAGACTTGCATAGTATCCAGTCCAATTTAAAACCCAACCAGGTGTAGGTTGAACCAAGTTGATGAACTAAAACAGAAGCAGATGTATAGAGGGAATAAAACTGGGCAAAAGACCACCATACTAAATAGGTGAGGTTTGGGTAGATGTGGCAGTTATCCTGCATAACTTACACCACAGCAAAAGTGAGCATATCGACAAGACACAACATGCCCATTTTGCATCATCAACATCTCACCCAAGCAGGCGGGTGTATCTAGATGTGTCATCCAAGCTTTTCTCCAGAAGCACAAACGGGCAAGGTTGTGGACCAGAAATGCTATGGCTGGTCATGGAAACTGAGTGCAGCAAGTAAGAAATACTATATGTCCCATCAAAATCAACATGTGTCCAGCACTACTGTCGGTACAGAAATGGAAAGGGAAACTGGGACCTTGTGGTACACCCATGTACAGTCTGGAGAAGTCTTATCAGAAGTGCTTCAACAAAAAGTTACTCCATGTAGGTGGAAATAAAGCCAAATGACTCAACAATACAAGAACTGGGGAGCAGAAAAATGGCAACGGGTGTACTAAACTGTTACGTCAAAATCTGGACATTTTTGGCTATAACAGAAGGAAGTTTGTCCATCAAAGGGCTAGAGAATGATACATAGATGAATATCTGCAGGCAACAGTAAAGCGTGTTGGAGGTTCCCCCGCAGGTTTGGGGCTGCATTTCCGCAAAGTGAGTTGGTGATTTGATGAAAACTGATGACCCCCCACCACTGCTGAGGCATACTGTTAATCATCATGTAATAAAATAATAATAAAAATCAGGGTGCTGTCTAATCAGTCCAACTTCATTTTGAAGCATAACAATGAGCGCAAACACATGGCCAAAAGTCATAAAATGAGGAGCAGGGAATCCTGCAACAGATGGTGTGATCCCACTGAGAGCTGATCTCAACATCATCAAGCCAGTTTGGGATTGCCAGTAAAACAAAAGTCTGCAGCAGACCTGGGGCAAGTTCTACAAAAGGTTTGGAAGAGCCAACCATGTGAAGACCTTACGAATATGCACACAAGTAGACCTTATGAGAATTCCAGCTGTTTACTGAAGTTTCTAGGAAGTTTATTGATTAATGAAAATTTTTCATGCCATAATTTTTAATAGCATTCCCACTTTACAGCATTTTTTCACAAGTGTCTTAAGACTTTTGCACAGTACTATCTATCTATCTATCTATCTATCTATCTATCTATCTATCTATCTATCTATCATATAGTGCCTTTCACACTATCTATCTATCTATCTATCTATCTATCTATCTATCTATCTATCTATCTATCTATCTATCTATCTATCTATCTATCTATGTATCTATGTATCATATAGTGCCTTTCACACTATCTATCTATCTCAGATATCAGTTACAGAGCACTGTATGAAGTATTGACATTTTCCATAAACACTATCATAATAAAACTATTTAAACTGACTGCACCACTAAAAACAAACAATATGCCACCAATAGACATAACATTCATCATCTAACCCGCTATATCCTAACTACAGGGTCACAGGTGTCTGCTGGAGCCAATCCCAGCCAACTCCGGGCGCAAGGCAGGAAACAAACCCTGGGCAGGGCGCCAGCCCACCGCAGGGCACATACACCAAGCACACACTAGGGACAATTTCGAATCGTCAATGCACCTAACCTGCATGTTTTTGGGAGGAAACCCACACAGACATGGGGAGAACATGCAAACTCCATGCAGGAAGGACCTGGGAAGCGAACCTGGGTCTCCTAACTGCAAGACAGCAATGCTACCCACTGCGCCACTATGCCGCCGCATATAACAACTCAACTTAAATTACACCACCAAATTAAATGCTTGCCTAAAGAGATGAGTTCTTGACTGCTCTTTAAATTGTCTGATAGAAACCTCTGCATGCAAAGCAGGAGGAAAACTGTAATCTTAGTTCAAAAGACTGAAAAGCCCGATTACCGATTAACAAATATCAGGCACAGACATTCTGCATGCATCAGACTGTATTTGCACAGTGCTTCCATAGCACCATCAGATGGGTCACTTTTTCATATTAACAGCAAAATATATTTAAAATTTATTATCTCAATGATATTGAGGCTTTATTACCATCTTCCCAAGATGCATGTTGTACTGATGTTCATTTTATAGCCTCAGATACCAGAATTGATTATTGTACAGTTACACTACGTTTGCTATAATAATTAACTATTAAACAACAAGCAAATATTTATCAGTCACCTACTATAAATACCTTAATGACTCTTCATGTCAAAGAGCCTTTTAAGAGCCGGTCTTAGCTTTTCTGATGGTATGGTCTTAACATCTAGCTAATAAAAAGGTGTATGTGGCTGGTAAAAGTGTCTTTATTTAACCCAAGCACACTGCTTCCCGTGCTGCTAGAAAGAATTCAGTGTTTTAAGTGAACCTGAAGTGAGCAGAGAGAGAGTGAAGACATTTTAATACATTACAGGGGTGGGCTTTTTTTCAGGCTTGTTTGCTGTTTAATGGTGTGTGCCTGGTGGTCATTATCATTAAGGTAAAATGCTGAGGAGGTTCTGGCCAGTGAATCAAAATCATTTATGTTCAATGAAGAAGGTGGAATATGAAACAACCCTTTACCCTTGTTTGAACACACAGCATGTGGGATTGTGTGAGTTTGACATTCCTGCCTTTATGTTTTGTGGAGTTGGAGATTTTTGGCCATTCGTTTATATCTGTAAAGAGGCCATTGAAGAATAGATATAGTGAATTCAGAAAGTATTCAGACTATTCAGGAAGACCTTTATCACATTTTAATATGTTGCATCTTTATGCAAAGATTGTTTTAATGTTTTACTCTATCAAGCAACACTGAATACCCCAAGATGACAAAGCAAAAACAGGATATTATTAGAATTAAAAATTGAAATATCCCATTAATGCAAGTCTTCAGACCTTTTGGTGTGATGTTTGAAATTTTACTCGGGTGCGTCCCATTCTTTTGCTCAGCATTGAGATGTTTGGAGTTCTCCCGTGGTCAATTCAGTTGTCTGAACATGAGTAGGAAAAGAACGCACAGGGTTTGTTAAATTCAACTCTTAAGCCTCCTGGCCTTCCTGTTTGCCCCTTGTTTAGCCTTTGGTCTTTATCTCTTTTCCCATCAAGCCATTGTCATTAGTTACTAGTATACTCAATGTATACTCAATGCTGGTGTTTTTCGAGCCTGCACCCAGTAACCCTTCAGGGTTAGCTTCTGCAAGTGTTTTCCAGGTTACCCAGCCAGCACTCAAGGATCTGTTGGTATACCTGAGGAACTCCCTTTAGCAGCACCAGACTTTCCTGCAGGCTCCCCATACCAGAGAGTTTGTCCCCTCCATTATTACTGTGTCCTCTAGTGGCCTGGGGAACATTAGCATGGGTAACAAACGTGATCATTCCCTGTCCCATTTTCATAAGTAAGGAAAAGAGACCAGCGAGAGCAAAGCCAGTTGATGATTTGGGAAGCTGGAAACATGAAAAGGGAAAAGAGAAGAGCGACTAGTTTGATTCCAGGGCTACAAGGGGATAAGTTATGAGGAAAGATGAACAAAGCTGAGCCTTTTCATTTTAAGCAAAAGGATGTTAAGAGGAGACATGATTGAAGTGTTTTAAATTATGAAGTGAATTAGTCCAGTGGATCGAGACTGTGACTTTAAAATGAGTTTATCAAGAACACGGGGTCACAGTTGGAAACTCGTTAAGGGTGAATTTCACACAAACATTAGGAGGTTTGTCTTCACACAAACAACCACAGGCATGTGGCATGATAAGTGACGACAAAGTAGTCTGGTGGACAAGAGGACTTTAGGGACCTTCAAAGCTTGACTTGATATTATTTTGGAAGAATTAGGTGAATAGAACTGGCAAGCTTTGTTGGGCTGAATGGCCTGTTCTTGTCTAGATTGTTCTAATGTTCTAAAGAGGTATTTGTAAAGTATAACTAACATCAGAAAACAACAGGAACAAGATCTCTGTACTTAAAGATGGGATGTTAAGAGTAGAGGAGGTGGAGGACATACTTCTGGCAACTAAAGAGAATAGTAGGGGACAAGCTGAAATGATTTGGAAGGTAGAAGGACCAGTGATGGAGATACCTAATGCCATGTGTATTTTTAATCTTTGTAAAATGAAGGCAGGATAAGCACTGGGACCCTCAATATACATACAGGCTTTGACGAGAAGGAGGACTGACTGCTGCAACTGATGAAGTTGGCATGAGATTTGAGGGAAATGAAGTGAAAAGATGAGTAGAGAAACAGGAAACTGTTTTTAGATGCTCTAGATCAGGGGTGTCGAACTCCAGGCCTGGTGGGCCGCAGTGGCTGCAGGTTTTCATTCTAACCCTTTTTCTAAACAATGACCACTTTTCAAAGCTAATTGATTTCTTTTCCCTTCATTTTAATAGCCCTGTTTTTAAGGATTCAGTCCTCCGAATTGATTCGTTTATTCTTTTAGAGCCAACAGATGACCAGCTAAATTGGGGCTTCAAACTCCAACCAATTTCACTCCAACCAATCTATTAATGGGGAGTTGATTCTTGCTGTTAATTAAACCCGTTACTTAATTCCACGACTAGTTGCTGCTCTCATTCTGCCACAGCAGACATTTCCCAAACTGTTGATTTTTCTGTTTTTTCTAAGAACACTGTCAAAATCCTTTGGTGACCTGAGAGTTCGACCTTACCGAGACCATCACCTTTCCTTATCTTCAGGTATTGTGTGACGGGCACAGGTGAGCTGCTCATGTGGCGGCTTGTTTCGTGTCTCATTATTGTTTGGCTGCTAATTAAGGAAAAAGAGACAACTGAGGGGTCTGAATCAAGTTAATTAAGACTAAAGCAAAAGAAGTTAATTAGCAGAAAAATCTGGTCACTAATTAAGAAGATGGTTAGAATCAAATCCTGCAGCCACTGCGGCCCTCCAGGACTGGAGTTCGACACCTGTGCTTTAGATTGTGTGGTTAATGGAACACATTCAGAAAGTCTTAGAGTAATGGAATACTAAATGATAGATAAAGAGAACTGAACTTGTGAGTGCAGATGGTCAACAATATAGGTTTATTAAATGTAAAGACATGGTGCAATATTGTGCATCGACTTCAGGAAAGAGCTTAAAGGGAACTGAAAGGCTGTGCTAAACATTTATAGTTCTGCACAAGGCCTATGATAGCCTCAAATGATGTAATGTTTTGCTATCTGAAGAAGAGGAACATTCCAGAAAAACTAGTAGAACTGGCATATGTGTGTGTGTGTGATCAGTAACAACAATAAGTACTGCATATACCGTAGAGGCCGAAATGTTTCATGTGCCAGTGGGGTAGGGTGGGGTTTGGCTCTTGGCCTTTTCCTTTCTGACGCTGTGGTAGATGTTCTTAGTTAGGGTACCAGGGTAGTGCATTATTGTGTGGTAACAGAAGCTCACAAGATCCGTTATTAGTTGACCTACTTCCATGTCTGTCATAATGAGAACTAAAACTTGCTCCTTCAAGAAATTCTTCTCATATCTTTGTTTGGTTCTATAATTAATTAATTAGAATTGCAAATGTGCATTTTGTTTTGCCATGGTGGCATTTTGAACTGTTGTCATCTACACACAATCGTGGGTTAGTAAAGGACATTTCCCGTAAGTCGCACTGTTCTGACATCTCTGTCAGTATTTAAACCTTCCGGTTCAGAAGATCACCAAAATTTCTAACAACAAAGATCTTTCTATATTTTGCTTTGTTACTTGAATGTCTGTTTATGATCCTTTGATTTATAATAAATATTCTTCTTGTTTTGGTTTTGCTGTTTCTGTCTTTTTGGTTACTGACTTGTGCCTGTTCTCCGGACTATGTGCTCTCTTTGTCCACTCCAGCGCTTCAGATTAGGACGCGTTCACATAGACTGGGGCAGACCAAACAGGTACAACAACAACAACAACATTTATTTCTATAGCACATTTTCCTACAAACAGTAGCTCAAAGTGCTTTACATATTAAAGAATAGAAAAATGAAAGACACAATTATAAAACAAAATAAATCAACATTAACATCGAATAAGAGTAAGGTTCAATGGCCGGGGGGGGCAGAAAAAACAAAAAAACTCCAGACGGCTGGAGAAAAAATAATGACCCCAAGAAAATAGAGCCAAGTGTGTCATTTGCCTTACTGTCACTTACCAACAGAGTGTTACTCCTTCTGCCCGTGCTTCTCACTGTTGGATGTGTCCCTTCTCTGTGTATAAATCTGTGTTTAAATCTCTGATAAAAACATCCTAGTCTCAAAGTCAGAAAGCTTCACACTGATCAAATAAAGTATCTATCTATCTATTATATAGTGCCTTTCAAATCTATCTATCTGTCTGTCTGTCTGTCTGAATCATATAGCGCCTTTCCTGTCTGTCTGTCTGTCTGTGTTGGAAAATGTAAGATTCACACTGTCGAAGAAACGGTGATCTATTTATTTTTTTAGTGGAGATTCTAGGGACTAACCCAGCCTTTGGCCCCGACCCTCACGCACTCACAAACTGAGACAAAAAGCCACCGGAAGTAAAACAGCAAATAAAAAATGTATTGACAATAATAAATAAAAACGGCAATCCCACTCCAGTTTCCCTGGCGATTATAATTTAATACAACAAACCACAAACAAAAACCACACACAGTAAAGTCCATTAAAAAAACGGCAACAGATGTAATGTAAAGATGAATGTGAATAGTCCAGAGATCCGCACGTTGAAGGGGAATGTAAAGATAGTCCTACCGGTAGTTCCTTTCTTCACAGGACGGCCATAAATCCACATACAGTCCTCATGTAACAGGCAGACAGTTCAGACCCCGACCAAGAAACAATTGAGGACACAAATGAGAAAACACAGCAATCAGACGAGAACTTCTGACACGAACCACAAAATACTTTTTTTTTTTTTATTCTCTCCTTGGTTTCACTGGACTCCTTTTAAACGCCATGCTGGCCTCCTTGAACCCAACAGCCCCTGAACCCTCAGAAGAAGACCAATCAGAGCCACTGCAGGGACTGCTGGGAGTTACAGTTTCAAGCCCCAGTAGCATTCAATTGCGTTCAAGGACTGTGCAGGCCCTGTAGTGGACAGAGTTCAGTAGGTCAGTTGTAAATCTTTACCATCCATTTCTGGGATGTGGAGGTCAGAGGCCACCCCACTGGGGATGGGCAATTGTCCCTGGGCAGTGGTCTGGTTTGTCACAGGGACACACACACACACACACACACACACACACATATGCCTCATATTCACACATAGTGACAATTTGCCAGTGCCAGTTAACATAACAAGATAACATAAATAAAACCCTTTTGTAATTCCATCTGGGCTTGTGCATGTCTGGGCATTGTAATTTTCATGAAATGGCTTGCAAAGCTTTTCAGTTATGACAAATGTTGGGGAAATAATAGAAGTGAAACTTATTTTACAGCAAGTGACCATTGTGGATATCAGGTAAATGTGGCACTCTGGTGGTAAATTATAGGGTGACCAGATTTTCAAAGTCCCAACTTGGGACACTTGTTTAGCATGTATGCCTATGCAAAAAGCCCACCCTTGCTTTTTTTAATGACTGCTTTATCTCATTGGCATCGGAAAGAGATAAAGGCATTAAAAAAAAAACAAACCCTTTCATAAATGAACACCTAGGAGCCCACACAGTGCCTGAAGTGCAAACAAATAAATGGAACTGCGGTCTGTTTTTGTCTTGCTTTTTAGATGTCCTTATGATGCTTCTCATATTTAACACACCGTCTTAATTAAGTTTTCCCCGTCTGATTTGTGACTGTGTTATTATTCATGTATTACATTGTTGAGATGTTGTGGAGTTTTCTACTCCTTGGAGTTTCATAAATTTATTCTAAATATATTGTGAGGATGCTTGTGTCAGCAGAGGAATGTTTCATTAGATTGACAGCCTGCTAAAACCAGAACATTTTGATATTCGTTAGCTATTCATTGAGATGCATCGCCTTAAATCGGGACTGTCACTATACTAGGGGACGTCTGGTCACCCTAGTAAATTATAGTGTCAGTGAAGTAGCCAATCATTATAAACTGCAGAAAATGGAGCTGTGAGGTTTGGCTTAGTGTAAGGTAAATACTAAGTAAATGTTTATTTGCTCTGTGCACTGTGGCTTACATGCCACCAGATACTTCATTCATATCTATGCCACCGTTTGTTTTCTGTGCTTGCGTTTTATCCTGTTACAGTTCAGAAAATAATTCAATTTACCTGTTATCAACAACAGGAACAACATTTATTTCTGTTGCACATTTTCATACAAATAATGCAGCTCAAAGTGCTTTACATGATGAAGAAAGAGGGAAAAAAAGACAAAGTAAGAATTAAAATAAGGGAGCAGTAATTAACATAGAATAAAAGTAAGGTCCGATGGCCGGGGAGGACAGAAAAAAACAAACAAAAAAAACTCCAGAAGGCTGGAGAACAAAATAAAATCTGCAGGGGGCCACAAGACCACCCAGGCCCCTCTAGGCATTCTACCTGACATAAATGACCTCAATCAGTCCTCATGTTGTGACTTAAAACATCCAGAGAAGTGAGATGCTGGTGCACTGCTTCTCGTCTGTTTGCACTCAAGCTGCTGGAAACAACTTAACTAATTTGTCGTTCTTGTCGCATGGTTTGTTTCAGTTTTAAGATAGACAAGCTTGGAAATTCCCCAATGATTTTCAGTTAGAGATTTTGAAATTTTATAACTGTGTACAACACGTTCTGTTAAAGATGTCTGAAAGAATATTAAACTGCCTTGACAAATTTCCTTGACGAATAATTGTGCCACGCTTAAACAAAATTGGTCCACAGGGGCAGAGTTGTTTTATGTGGACGGATGGAAGCACAGACAGACATGGACTATTGCAATAGGTGCCTCATCCATTACTTGTGAATGCACCTAAAAATGATACTTTCAGTTAGGATATATAAGGATGTATCTGTGTGAGGCGGACGGAGCATCTTCAGGCCAGAAGTCAGGATGGTGCACAGTGATGTGTAATAGGTGTGACAATAAGACATCATGGAACAAATGATGGTGGGTGTCAGGGTGGTATATGAAAAATTGAACATCATGCTAATTAAATGTAAAGATCTGTTTTACTGTAATAAAACCAATGTTGATGTATGATGAAGACATGTGGGCAATAAAGAGAAAAAAAGTTTGAAAGAACCAAAAGGGAGACTACGCTTCATAACAGATTGAGGAATGAGTAGGTTAGGAGAAGTGCAGGTGGTAAGGATCAGTGAGAAGATGTTAAAAAAAGCTATATGACAATCGAATGGGGATATGGTAAGGATAAACGATAGGAACTTTGGAGAAGGCCTATCACATAGAAAAAAAAAATCAGGGCTGAGGGGTTGAAAGTTTGTTCAGAGACAGTAGGAGGACACATACGAGGGTGTCTTGATTTGGCTGGCAACTTTAATTTTTTCCCCACTCTTCCTTGGTCTTTTACATTTTTTTGAAAGTTGTTTTCAGAGTCTCAAAGACCAAAGAATCCAGTGGTTATATCTATTTTTTTTATTTCCATGTTAATGATGTTGAAAACGGTGGACATATTCTGTGCAGTTTCCACGTTGTTGCTGTGTCACATCATCAGCACAACTGTATGAAGGTCAGCTTGTTCATTTCCGTGATCATTTTGAAATTTCAGATTCCTCTTAAAAAAGTTTGTTCCAGTTATGAATACTTCTTCTGTTCTTTGACTTCATTTAATGCCTGTTCGATTTGCCTTTGGTCACGTGTCCCCTTCTTGTGTACAATATCCCATGCCGCATCCCAAATTTGATCTTTGATTGATATCAGCAGCTTTGTTTACTTATTTCACGTCTGCATGGTTTCTGCTTCTCATCCATCCATCCATCTCCATCCATCCTCTTCCGCTTATCCGGGGTCAGGTCGTGGGGCAGCAGCTTAAGCAGAGAGGCCCAGACTTCCCTCTCCCCGGCCACTTCTTCCAGCTCTTCAGGGAGAATCCCAAGGCGTTCCCAGGCCAGCCGGGAGACACAGTCCCTCCAGCGTGTCCTGGGTCTTCCCCGGGGCCTCCTCCCGGTTGGACGTGCCCGGAACACCTCGTCAGGGAGGCGTCCAGGAGGCATCCGGATCAGATGCCCGAGCCACCTCATCTGACTCCTCTCAATACGGAGGAGCAGCGGCTCTACTCTGAGCTCCTCAACTTATCTTTAAGGGAAAGCCCAGACACCCTGCGGAGGAAACTCATTTCAGCCGCTTGTATTCGCGATCTCGTTCTTTCGGTCACTACCCATAGCTCATGACCATAGGTGAGGGTAGGAACGTAGATCGACTGGTAAATTGAGAGCTTTGCCTTACGGCTCAGCTCCTTTTTCACCACAACAGACCGATGCAGAGCTAACATCACTGTGGACGCCGCACTGATCCGCCTGTCAATCTCACGATCCATTCTTCCATCACGGCCTGATGAAGCAAACAGGACAACATCATCTGCTAAAAGCAGTGACCCAATCCTGAGTACACCAAACCGGACCCCTTCAACACCCTGGCTGCGCCTAGAAATTCTGTCCATGAAAGTTATGAACACAATCGGTGACAAAGGGCAGCCCTGGCGGAGTCCAACTCTCACTGGAAACGAGTTCGACTTACTGCCGGCAATGCGGACCAAGCTCTGACACCGGTTGTACGAGGACCGAACAGCCCTTACCAGGGGGTCTGGTACCCCATACTCCCGGAGCACCCCCCACAGGATTCCCCGAGGGACACAGTCGAACTCCTTTTCCAAGTCCACAAAGCAAATGTAGACTGGTTGGGCAAACTCCCATGCACCCTCCAGGATTCTGCTAAGGGTGTAGAGCTGGTCCACTGTTCCGCGACCAGGATGAAAACCATACTGTTCCTCCTGAATCCGAGGTTCGACTATCCGACGGACCCTCCTCTCCAGGACCCCCGAATAGACTTTTCCAGGGAGGCTGAGGAGTGTGATCCCTCTGTGTTGGAACACACCCTTCGGTCCCCCTTTTTAAAGAAGGGGATCACCACCCCGGTCTGCCAATCCAGAGGCACTGTCCCCGATGTCCATGCGATGTTGCAGAGACGTGTCAACCAAGACAGTCCTACAACATCCAGAGCCTTAAGGAACTCCGGGCGTATCTCATCCACTCCCGGGGCCCTGCCACCAAGGAGTTTTTTGACCACCTCGGTGACTTCAGTCCCAGAGATGGGAGAGCCCACCTCAGAGTCCCCAGGCTCTGCTTCCTCATTGGAAGGCATGTTAGTGGGATTGAGGAGGTCTTCGAAGTACTCCTCCCACCGACCCTAACGCCCCGAAGTCGAGGTCAGCAGCGCACCATCCTCACCATATACGGTGTTGACACTGCACTGTTTCCCCCTCCTGAGACGCCGGACGGTGGACCAGAATCTCCTCGAAGCCGTCCAAAAGTCATTCTCCATTTTCTCTCCAAACTCCTCCCACAACGAGTTTTTGCCTCAGCAACAACTAAAGCCGCATTCCGCTAGGCCTGCCGGTACCTATCAGCTGCCTCCAGAGACCCACAGGACAAAAAGGTCCTATAGGACTCCTTCTTCAGCTTGACGGCATCCCTCACCGCCGGCCACCTTACGGCCACTGCTCCGGTCAGCCGCCTCAACAATAGAGGCACGAAACATGGCCCATTCGGACTCAATGTCCCCACCTCCCTCGGGACGTGGTTGAAGTTCTGCCGGAGGTGGGAGTTGAAGCTACTTCTGACAGGGGACTCTGCCAGCCGTTCCCAGCAGACCCTCACAACACGTTTGGGCCTACCAGGTCTGACCGGCATCTTCCCCCACCATCGAAGCCAACTCACCACCAGGTGGTGATCAGTTGACAGCTCCGCCCCTCTCTTCACGTGAGTGTCCAAGACATATGGCCGCAAGTCCGACGACATGACCACAAAGTCGATCATCGACCTGAGGCCTTTTAGTTTTTTTTTTTTTGTTTTTTTAGTTTGCTATTTTGATTTATAACTTTTCAAAATTCCTTTTGCATTTAAAACTGTTGCTTCCCAGTAACAGCAGTAGATAGGGAGACGAGGAGATGCATCAAGGCAGCTTTACTCTTGGAAATGAATAGTAACAGGGACGATGAAGATCAAAGTGCACACTGAAATAAACTTGTGCCACCCATGGCAAATCCATCACTTTTTAGCAGTGTCTGTAAAGCAGAATTGGCATAGAAAATGGATGTCAGAAGTGCTTTGTTAGCATTTCTCTCTTTATGAGAGCAACTGTAGGATTTTGATTTGTCTCTGTACAAACACGACATGCGTTGATCTCTAGGGATTGGAACCTTGATAACCCATTCCAGCCAAATCTGCCCATCCTTTTAAAATTGAGCAGTTGAAATTGAATTCATACACTAGGCGAGCTCTTTCTTTATATACCGTGTGTTGTTGTTATTCATGTTCTTTTTCCATTCCTTGTCAGACTCCTTTACTAAATGAGTTCCTATTCCTTTGAGTCTGATTAACGTTTGGCTTATAAACAAAGAGAAGAGCTGCAGTATTATACAGGGAGGAGCACTGAAGTCATGATTACAGTGCAGGTTTCAAGCTGCTCTTCAATACTTTGATCTGCACAATAATTTCATTTATTGTTCTCAGCCTTTTAAAATGAAGGGTTTTTTATTTTTATTTTTTTTTCCATTTTTTTGATTGTTTGAAACTTGCAGCCATGTGGAGTGCCAGCTTGCTCTGCACTAGCTTGGGGTATCACTCTTATATTTCAAGCACCTTGTAACTGTCATTTTATAAGTACAGTCATCCCTCACCTATCGCGGGGGTTACGTTCCAGAACCAGCGAAAGGAGAAAATCCATGAAGTTAAAAACAATATGTTTATCTGGTTATTTTGATATATTTGAAGCCCTTATAAACTCTCCCACACTCTTATAAACATTTCCTGCACAGTTATACAGCATAAACCCTTTGCATTCTCTTAAAACATTATTAGGTAAGATTTGTTGAAATTATGTATGTAAACACACTGTTTATATACAGTAAAACCTAAATATTATTAATAAGACATCGAGCATCTCCGATATCACATATGTTACACGTTATGTTACAGCCATTATGATAGACAGGCCACCAGCAATAAATACGTACAATGCAAGAAAATGCACAAAACTTAACTCTTTACACAGCGAAACACGTTGATGCTGAATGAGCGAGACGACACTTCCTGGTTAATGCAGCAGAATCGAATTTGGTGCTCTGTCGCAGAGCCAATCAGCACACAGAAACTTACAGTAACTGCATGCTCTGATTGGGTAGCTTCTCCGCCATCTGCCAATAGCGTCCCTTGTACGAAATCAACTGGGCAAACCAACTGAGGAAGCATGTACCAGAAGTAAAAAGACCTGTTGTCCAAGCAAAAAATCCGCATTATATATTTAGATATGCTTACATATAAAATCCGCGATAGAGTGAAGCCGCGAAAGTCGAAGCGTGATATAGCGAGGGATTACTGTATTGTGCATTTCAGTAGTGGTTTACGTGTCTTGTTAACATATTTGACTTCCATTTAAAAGCAGTTAATTCAGTTACGTTTTCTTTAACTCCCAAGCTGGGCATTCCAAAGTTCACCTTTTATTTATTGTGGCACAGCTGGTACAGTTTTTAGCATTCCTGCTTCTTAAGTCTGATGTTTTGTGTTTTGAATCCTGCACCCAGGTTGCTCATTGTTGGACTAATTGGCCTTACTAAATTGGCCCTGTGAGAGTGTGCTTTTGTGGACCCTGCAGTGGTCCACCTGCCCATCCTAGGTTGCTTTGTGCCTCGCTTCTGAAGCTGCTGAGGACATCACTGACTTCTGCAGAGAAAAACCCGTATGGACACAGGGGGAACGTGTAGCTCTGCTTCCTGCGTAGGCTGAGAAAAGCCCATCTTCCACCAGCTATTCTAACAACATTCTACAGAGGAACCATAGAGAGCATCCTGAGCCACTTCATCACTGTCTGTTTTGGGAATTGCCCGGTCCGGGATTGTAAAGCCCTACAACAGCTGGTGAGAAGATCATCGGTGTCTTTCTTCCTTCCATCATGGACAAATACACCACACGCTGCATCCACAAAGCCACCGGCATTGTGAATGACCCAACACACCCTTCACACTCACTGTTTACACTCCTGCCATTGGGGAAAAGGTACCAAAACGTTAGGGCCCTCACCACCAGAATGTGTGACAGTTTCTTCTCCAAGCAGTCAGACTCCTGACCACTCATGGACCGACTGGTCTGATATCTGATGTATGTGTTGTGTTCTGCTCTGCAATGTTGCACATGTTTTTGCACATTTGACTGACATGCGCCTTGTTCTAGATTATGTGTCTTTATGTTACGTGTCGTGGATTCTTCGTTGTCCTGTGTTCTATGTAGCACCCTGGTCCTGGAGGAACGTCGTTTCATTTAACTGTATGCTGTATTACTGATTATGGATGAAATGACAGTAAATACTCTTGAATTCTGCATGTAACTTTTCATAATTGCCCCCTTGGGCACAACTGTTTATGCCACAGCCAGATAGTTTCTCACTGCAGTTTGGAGATGTCTTAGCCCATACCTTCTTGCACAACTGTTCAAACTTGGTCATATTTCTTGGTTTTCAAACACATTTGGTTGTGTTTAAGTCTGAACCTTGGCTTAGGCCATTCCAGTACTCGGTTTTCTTTGCCCATTTTAATGGACTCTTGCTTTTGTGTTTTAAAATCTTTGTGTTACTGCCTGTCCCAGGTGTGCTAGAGTTACACCTCATGGATGAATGGCTGTCTGCTTTTACATTTCATGATAAATAATTTGAGGCCAAGCAGAATTCTGAGCTCCATATGCTGATTCAACATAGCATGTCTGCACCATGACCAACTACCGTCATTCTTGATTGGCGATAGCAGCAGAATGCACCTATCCTTCATGTGTACAAATATGAGAAGAGATGTGCTGTTGCGATTTGAAAGGCACTTTGTGTTTTAAGTGTCAGATAAACAGAGATAGTAACTGAACAAAAATGAAAACTGGCTTTATCGGCAATAGCTTGGAGACAAGACAATTGCAAGTTTTTTTTTTTTTTTGTTTTTTTTTTTGTGGGTCTGCTAAATAATCAAAATGACATTCAGAGAAAAAAATTCATGCAGTCCTTCTTGTATTCCCAATTCCATGGCCTAAAGTCTCAAGACTGAATAAAGAGTTGGATAGTCAGGCAGTCAGACTGGTGGGGCTTGTTTGAGATTGCTTGAGGGTGTTTGCAAAGTGAACAAAACTGAGCACATGTCTCCTCGCATATGAAGCAAATGGGACTTTCTGGTTCAGTCCCCACTGCTGAGTGCTTTTTCAGCCATCAGTGAGCAGCTTTGCCTGCTTGTAATGCATGTCAAGAAAACTACTTTACAGTTAGTTGTAAACTGATTTGGTATTTCTCACTATACACAAAGGCAGCATATGAAAAAAATGGGTTTGTGTTTTTCTTTTTCTCCTACATCCTAAAGATATATGTGTTAATTTAACTGGCCAGTCTCATGTGCCCTGCGTCTGTGCATGAGTGTACCCTGGCACCTTGACCAGGGTTGTTTGCTGTCTTGTCCACGGGGCTGCCAGGATTGACAACATCTGAGCTGGATTTAGTGGATCCGAGAATGTTACGTTTTATTATCTAAATACAGTGGCATGCAAAAGATTTGGCATCCTTGCTTAAAATATCTTGTTACTGTGAATAGTTAAGTATGCAGAAGATTAATCGATCGCCAAAAGGCATCAAGTTAAAGAAGACACATTTCTTTATTATTTTAAGCAAGATTACATTTTTACTTCTATCATTCACGTGTACAAAAACACGAAAAAAAATGTAAAGGGCCTGAAGCAAAAGTTTGGGCCCCAGCAAGGTTAGTACTTAGTAAAACCCTGTTTGGCGAGTATCACAGCTTAAAAGTGTGTTTGTAGTCGGCTAAGAGTCTTTCAGTTCTTACTTGGATGTCTTTTCGTCCTTTCATCCTTGCAAAAGGCTTCTAATTCTGCAAGATCCATGGGCCGTCTTCTGAGATCACTTCACACGTTTTCAATAATGTTTTGGTCAGGGAACTGTGAGGACCATGGTAAAACCGTCCACTTCTGCCTCTTCAGGTATTCCATTGTAGATTTGGAGGTGTGTGTTTTGGATCATTATCTTGTTGTAGGACCCATCTTCTTTTAAATTCAGCTTTTCTTTAGATGGTATGATGTTTGCCTCCAGAAGAAGTCCTGAAGTTTAAATAAGACTGGTTCATGCAAGATCCTCTTTAGTAATGCTCTTATCATTTGCACCCGATTCTGGTTTGAAGTAGTGATAAATGTAGGGCTGCTCTTACCTTTTCCACATGTGTAATTTCATGTTTGTGTTTGTTTGTATTACAATGGACTCCAAAATGTAAATGTGGCCCAATGCTTGTTATTTTTCATCATCTTTCTCTGTAAGTACTATTTAAATGAAGAGCAACTCCTGATATGCCACATTTGTTAAAAAAGAATAACTCATTTCATGGAGTGCACTAACATTTTCTCATGATGGTATGTTACATATGCTACTTAACAGACAATAAATGTAAAGAACAAAGCACGGAGTTATATTGGAATACTTTTGTGTATTAGTAAGTACACATACCATGGCATGCTGGATGAACTGTAACTTCTGGATGGTCTTTTGGGGGAACCCAACATAGAGTTGCAGTAGTCCAAATGGGATGTGGCAGATGAAACTTAATAGAAGTATACATACAGTGCATCTGGAAAGTATTCACAGCTCTTCATCACTTTCTCCACATTGTGTTATGTTACAGCCTTATTCCACAATGGATTAAATTCATTTTTTTCCTCAGAATTCTACACACAACACCCCATAATGACAACGTGAAAAAAGTTTACTTGAGGTTTTTGCAAATTTATTAAAAATAAAAAACTGAGAAATCACATGTACATAAGTATTCACAGCCTTTGCCATGAAGCTCCAAATTGAGCTCAGGTGCCTCCTGTTTCCCCTGATCATCCTTGAGATGTTTCTGCAGCTTCATTGCAGTCCACCTGTGGTCAATTCAGTTGATGTGACATGATTTGGAAAGGCACACACCTGTCTATAGAAGGTCCCACAGTTGACAGTTCATGTCAGAGCACAAACCAAGCATGAAGTCAAAGGAATTGTCTGTAGACCTCCGAGACAGGATTGTCTCGACGCACAAATCTGGGGAAGGTTACAGATAAATTTCTGCTGCTTTGAAGGTCCCAATGAGCACAGTGGCCTCCATCATCCGTAACTCGAAGAAGTTCAAAACCACCAGGACTCTTCCTAGAGCTGGTCGGCCATCTGAACTGAGCGATCGGGGGAGAAGGGCCTTAGTCAGGGAGGTGACAAAGAACCCGATGGTCACTCTGTCAGAGCTCCAGAGGTCCTCTGTGGAGAGAGGAGAACCTTCCAGAAGGACAACCATCTCTGCAGCAATCCACCAATCAGGCCTGTATGGTAGAGTGGCCAGACGGAAGCCACTCCTTAGTAAAAGGCACATGGCAGCCCACCTGGAGTTTGCCAAAAGGCACCTGAAGGACTCTCAGACCATGAGAAACAAAATTATCTGGTCTGATGAGACAAAGATTGAACTCTTTGGTGTGAATGCCAGGCGTCACATTTGGAGGAAACCAGGCACTGCTCATCACCAGGCCAATACCATCCCTACAGTGAAGCATGGTGGTGGCAGCATCAGGAACTGGGAGACTAGTCAGGATAAAGGGAAAGATGACTGCAGCAATGTACAGAGACATCCTGGATGAAAACCTGCTCCAGAGCGCTCTTGACCTCAGACTGGGGCGACGGTTCATCTTTCAGCAGGGCAACAACCCTAAGCACACAGCCAAGATACCAAAGGAGTGGCTTCAGGACAACTCTGTGAATGTCCTTGAGTGGCCCAGCCAGAGCAGAGCCAGACTTGAACATCTCTGGAGCGATCTTAAAATGGCTGTGCACCGACGCTTCCCATCCAACCTGATGGAGCTTGAGAGGTGCTGCAAAGAGGAATGGGCGAAACTGGCCAAGGATAGGTGTGCCAAGCTTGTGGCATCAAAAAGACTTGAGGCTGGAATTGCTGCCAAAGGTGCATCGACAAAGTATTGAGCAAAGGCTGTGAATACTTATGGACATGGGATTTCTGAGGTTTTTTTTTTATTTTTAATAAATTTGCAAAAATCTCAAGTAAACTTTTTTCACGTTGTCATTATGGGGTGTTGTGTGTAGAATTCTGAGGAAAAAAATGAATTTAATCCATTGTGGAATAAGGCTGTAACATAACAAAATGTGGAACAAGTGATGAAGCGCTGTGAATACTTTCCAGATGCACTGTATAAGGTATTACATTTGGAAAGTAAAAATGTTATTGTGAGTATACAGTGGGATGTTTGAAGGATTTATAAATCACAGTGAACGCTTCACTATCAACTTCCAGGCATTGTTCAGAAGCCATTAAGAAGATAGGTTATATAGCGCCTTGACATGTGGAGTACAAGTCCGAGGAGGTTAAGCTTAAGCTGTATAACACACTTGTGAGGCCTTACATGGACTACTGTGTTTTATTTTGGCCTGTGTGCTACAGAGAAAAGCACATAGCAGTGCTAGAAAAGTCCAGAGAACAACTAGGCTGATTCCAGGGCTACAGGGGATAAGTTATGAGGAAAGTTTAAAGGAGTTTAAGCAAATTGAGTTGAGGAGGAGACCTGATTGAAGTGTTAAAAATTTTGAAGGGAATCAGTCCAGTGGATTAAGATGGTGACTATAAAATGAGTTTATCAAGAACACTTGGGACATAGTTTGGAAATTTGTGAAGGGTGGATTTAATTTGGATATTCGGACATTTTTCTTTTACACAGATATCCACAGACACATAGACTAAGTGACCGAGTAGTGTAGTAGACAGCAGAACTTCAGGGACTTTCCAAACTCAACATTAAGCGCAGAGGATTGGTGAGCTTTGTTGTACTGAATGGCTTGTGCTCATCAGAGTTTTTCTAATGTTCTCGTATAAAAGAATGGATCTGGTATTGACAGAGATGACTTGAGTTTGGATTTATTCCTGAGGTGATACAGAGGCAGTATGGCTATTTATTATTAAACTACTAACACTGGAGAGCATTTTTGCTTTACATTAATGACTGGCAAGTTGTCTCAGTAACTACACACAGTGTCCCATCCATGGCTGCTCCAATTCAACTTGTGGTTGAGATCTCCTTTCTAGTTTTAATTTTACCAAACTTTTTTCTTTTGCTGCTGTTTCCACCTCATTTGGTATGCATTGTGTTTGCTATTCTTACCCGTTACAGGGCTTGACTGTGCCAGTGTACATTATACTGTACTCAAGCATGGATCCTTGTGTTTCACTGTATCATTTTGCAAAGACGAGCGTAATCTAGTCCAGCACCGCCCCCCCAACCCCATGTGCCTGCACAGCATTTCTTGCACTCGGGAAGGTCGAACACAGGATGACATAAATCGCATCTGTAATTGCTGCAGTCTTGTGACTGTCAACGTTCCTGCTGTAGGCCAGATACTTCTGGTAACCGAGTGTCCTTTGGATTCAGCTTTCAAATGCAGCAAGTTTAGCTGCGCCGTTGCATTACAGCGTTTTTATTGTTGTGCCGTGTGGTTTGAAACTCCTCGGGGATAGTGGCCTGTTTGAACATTTGATCATTGTAAAAATTTGTTTTCTTACTGCCAGATGCGTCAAGAATGATTAAGGACAGCTGGGTGCCATTATTTAGTTTGTTTTGTAATTAAAAACTTTTGGTTTAAATGTTGTTGTGTGTTTAGAAAGCTCAGAACTAAAACCATTCAAACATTAGAATTGTAACTGGAGGAGATCATTCAGTCCATGTGTTACTCGTTTGGTAAAACATGACAGGAGTTTCCATGAATGAAACTCCAAAGAGCATGAAGTGTGGTGTGCTGAAGAGTAGATATAAAGAACATTGCACAGGAATGGAGTTATAGTGCGTACTCAAAAAGAAATCATTTCTCAACGGTTTGTGAGGAAGGCACATTGCAAGGTCATGGTTTGGGATCGGCCTGCAGCAGGAGTAGCGATGAGAACCCTGAGCAATGCAATTCTCTAGAGGGTAACAAGCAAGTCTCTTTGCCAAGTAAGTGCTACACCTTAAAACTGTTATGAATAAAATCAACACCAATAAAATCGGTATTACCGTTACATTTTGTCCTTCGTAGATTCTGGTTTGACAAGGGTCTTAAAAGAAGCTGAGTGACCTGGCAAATCCATTTGTCGTGCATTACAATGAGGAATGGCAATGAAGTAGCAGATGAACTGAAACAAATGTGTTTTGACCTTCATACATCAGGCAGCGGGCCATCAAGATTACAAAATAGCAGGAAATGGCAGGGATTAGTTTACCTACTCACGTCAATGGCCACTGCAAACCTTCTTGTGGGTCGGTATTTTGGTGCCAGTATGATAATTTGAACCCAGCAGCAATCTGACGTGTAAATTCCTCATGGCAACATACAGGGCATTAATGGCACATCCAAATGAAAGCTAAAATAAGCCAGACATTTGTTCATGCCTGAGATGTGTACATCACGACTTAAAAAGAAAGCTTTACCTTTAGTTCTGTAAGCAGCCTCCGGAGAAAAAGCATTACGGTGATGTAAAATAACTGTCACATTGTAAATCACGCTTCTATTGAAAAGTTATTGCTGCTTTTCAAAATAATTAAATGGAGTAAACTTTTTTTTTCCCCTCATTTCTCTTTTCCCTATATGAATCTGCGTAAGCCTCAGTCTGTGTACCAAGCAGTAAGCATAAAATTAGCTTATAAAAAAAAAATAAAATTGAAAAATTATTAGGGCAATAATTCATAAATGGAAGAGCAGTAAACATGCCTGAGCGGAGATGCATTAGGGAAGACACTTTCAAAGACAGAATGAATTCCAGAGACTGCAGCAAAAAAATAACTGGGATTAGTTATGTTGATGTGAAGAAGTATGTGCCCCCTCCTGATACCCTTGATTTTTATGCATTTTGTCAAAAGGAATGCCTTCACATCTTTAGACAGAATATAATATTAGATAATGGGAAGCTGAGTGAATGTATAATATCATTTCTCAGTGGCTACTTAAGTATTATCTCTCTCTATATATATAAAAAAAAAATCCTGGAATGGAAAAGCATAGCGACAATATGTGATCTTCTCGGAAGTTCTCGAAAGACATTTTAAAGACCCGCGAGACAAAAAAGACTGGCCACGGAGCATCTCGCGGGGACCGTAAACATGAGACTTGGTGCCAAGAGATTGTCCCAGGGCCGTCTCACAGGGATGTGGAACATAAGATTCTTGCAAGACAAATAAGAGCACGGACAGCCAGCAAAACATTCAGTCATGTAAAGTCACGTGGCAGACACAGATTCTGTACTCTCAGCAAAGAAGAAAGAGCAGCGTGAAGATAAGAGACCCAAGGCGCGATATATACAGTACATATATATATATATGCAGAGAAAGGTACAGAATATGAAAGCAGTAACAGTCGAAAGTATTGTAGCGTCCCAGCCAAGCTGAAGCCTTTTTTGTTTTAAGTGACTGTGAGGTCCGATCGAGGGAGGGCAGAGTACAGCATGGCAGACTGGTAGCAGGGTGCTGATTGATGCGGTAAGGGGGAGGCGAGACCCGCAGGAGGAGGGGTTGGAGAGGGGGGTAGAAAGTTGTGTTTGGGGTTACGCAGTCGGCGATTGTTAAAGGAGAACTTTTGTAACACTTTATTACATCAGTCGCTACAGTATCAAAAAAAAAGATAGCACAAACGCAAACAAAAGGAAGTCAGAGATTTTCAAAAATGGGGTTTAACTCGCATGCATTTATTGGTTACTTTGCAATAAAAAATTATTAACTGCTGATGATGTAGATCATTTTGTCGGTGCTGAAATTCCAAACAGAGAAACCTATCCTAAATTATGGTACAAAGTCATTAAACACAAGTCTCACAGACCTCATTTAAAAGATTCAGCATTTTGGGACACGAAAGATTCCAAATATTGTTTTTACAGAAATAAAAGTGAAACAAATGAAATAGCAACAATTCAAAGAAAAAAAAATCTTACAAGTGTATATCCAGAAAACCAAACACGGGGGTTGGTGAGCGAAGCGAGCAGGGGGCGAAGAACCTAGTTAATTAATAAAATTATCCAACATCTATATTGCCCATGTGAAAAGGTAAGTGCTGCCTTAGTCTACATCCCCCCTACAATGTTTTCATTTAAAAAGGGCATTTTTAAACTAAAACAATTTCCATCCATGCTAGCATTTTCACAGCATTTGCAAAAGTATCTCCACCCACACTGAAAACAACCGAAAATACAAATGACGTAGACCAGTGCTTCCCAGCCTCGGTCCTGGGGACCCCCTGTGGCTGCAGGTTTTTGTGCCAAGCAGCCTTTGTTTTTAATTGGACTCCTGGGCTCATTAAGTGATGTGTTATTTCCCAAGTTCTGTGTTTTGGGAACGATACAGAAATTAGAAAACTAAGTTTGTTAAAAAAAAATAATAACTTACATATATTTATATTATATATATTATATATTTTTGTTCTTTTTAATTAACAATATTTTCATCTTGATTTTCATTCTACTTTTCTAGGTGTTCTAATTGTTTAATTAATCCATCATTTACTCATTAGTGGGTCTGATGCTAAAGTACTTGCGGCCTTTTGATTATTCAGTGTTGTTTGCCAGTGTGTCTGCTTTGCTCATTTTTTAATTGTACCACGAAATCAATCAATCAATCAACATTTATTTATATAGCACATATTCATACAAAAAAAGTAGCTCAAAGTGCTTTACAAAATGAATAGAAAAATAGAAGACACAATAAAAGATAAACATAAGTCAACATTAATTAACATAGAATAAGAGTAAGGTCCGATGGCCAGGGTGGACAGAAAAAACAAAAAAAAACTCCAAAGGCTGGAGAAAAAAATAAAATCTGTAGGGGTTCCAGACCAAGAGACCACCCAGTCCCCTCTGGACAATCTACCTAACATAAGTCAAACAGTCCTCTTTGTATTTAGGGTTTTCATGGAAGGACCTGATGATGATGGTCACGTAGACTTCTGGCTTTCAGTCCATCAATTTTGAAGCATCAGGATGCTTTGAGTAGGTGGTGGTGGCACAGGCCGCCACCACAAAGAAACCGGAAAATGAAACAGAAGACAGAGTAGGGGTCAGTATGGATTTTAGAGCCACTGTGAATAGTTATTATGAAGAATTGAACATACAGAGTATCAGGATTAAGTTAAAGTGAAGTTATAAAAAGGCCATGTTACAGTAATGTGTTTTCAGCAGTGTTTTAAACTGCTCTACTGTATCAGCCTGGCGAATTCCTATTGGCAGGATATTCCAGATTTGAGGTGCATAACAGCAGAAGGCCGCCTCACCACTTCTTTTAAGTTTAGCTTTTGGAATTCTAAGGAGACACGCATTTGAGGATCTGAGGTTACGATTTGGAATATAAGGTGTCAGGCATTCCGATATATAAGATGGAGCAGATTATTTAAGGCTTCATAAACCATAAGCAGAATTTTAAAGTCAATCCTGAATGACACAGGTAACCAGTGTAGTGACATCAAAACTGGAGAAATGTGTTCAGATTTTCTTTTCTTAGTTAGGATTCTAGCAGCTGCATTCTGCACTCGTTGTAAATGATTTATGTCTTTCTTGGGTAGTCCTGAGAGGAGTGCGTTACAGTAATCTAGTCTACTGAAAACAAAAGCGTGAACTAATTTCTCAGCATCTTTCAATGATATAAGAGGTCTAACTTTACTTATGTTTCTTAAGTGAAAAAATGCTGTCCTAGTGATCTGATGAATATGCGATTTAAAATTCAGATTACAGTCCACGGTTACCCCTAAATTTTTTACTTCCATTTTAACTTTTAATCCTAATGCATCAAGTTTATTTCTGATAACCTCACTGAATCCATTATTGCCAATTACTAAAATTTCAGTTTTCTCTTTATTTAGTTTGAGAAAATTACTATTCATCCATTCAGAAATACCAGTCAGACATTGTGTTAGTGTATCGAGAGAGTCGGAGTCATCGGGTGCTATTGATAAGTACAGCTGTGTGTCATCAGCATAGCTGTGGTAGCTCACGTTGTGCCCTGAGATAATCTGACCTAACGGAGGCATGTAGATTGAGAAAAGCAGCGGACCCAGGATAGAGCCTTGTGGAACACCATATCAGATATCATGTGTATCATGTGAAAGGGAAAAACTGCACAGAGACAGGGCAAAATTGATTGAAATCTGCAAAAGAGAGTTAAGCATTAAAATCTCTAACAAAATCAGAAATATTTCTAAATGTCTTATAAATGTAAAAATCACACTGCTGTGCTTTTCTGAATGTAGAGTAAAAAAAATAACCCCAGCTAATTAAAGGAGCTCAGTGCAATCAGGTGTTGTCACTGATTAGAATCTGGTTGGAACAAAAACCTGCAGCCACATTGTGACGTAGACGTTCATCTACACAGGCCGTGTGCACATCTGCAGAAAAGTCCTTGAAGGGCTGGTGACATCACAGGATTTGTCAGAAAACTGCAGCAACCAGTAAATGATTTGCCTTTTGTGCACGTATGCAGCATTGAGACGGTACAAAAAGCAGTTTAGATGCATGAGGTAAGCCGTAGAATGTAACTTTTCTTTGTCCGCTATGTGGGAATATGACTTTTATCAATGATAGATGACCAATTAGGAAATGAGATCGTAATGAGCACAAACAAATCAGAGTGTGATTCGATTCTGCATTTTCTGTTGTCCTTATTGCAACGATGATGAGCTGGCGTTTTCAGAAACTAAACGGCTCTGGAGAGCACTTTCAAAAGTCTTAATTTTTAGGGGTTAAAATTTCTGGGGTAGTTTTCACAAAAGGAGAAAACGATCTAATGAGTGTTTTTAAGTGTAGCTTGGACATAGCCTTAGTTACTCACTCCATAGGAGAGTGGTAAGGGGAGACCTCTGCTATTCAAGAGAAACATTAGGATGATCCCCAAGTCTTTTGGACTAATGACAGACACGTCAAAAGTAGAACTCGTTTTGTACAACACCGATCCCATTATGTCTCGTGTTGGACAGTAAGAACATGAGACCTCCAGTAAAATGTGGAGGAGCTAGTGAGGTAGAGTGGTGTTGCTTTGAAGACTTGACATTATTGAAGGAACCATAAAGTGTGAATTTGACCAAAATAATCTTGAGGAGAAACTAAAGCATCATTGGTTTATGAAGTAGGACAAAGAGCCAAAACACAAAAGCAAGCTTAGAAGTGAATGGCACAGATTCTTTGTAGTGGCCCGTCAAAGCCAGTAGAGATGCTGAAGCGAACAGTTCAAACTTGGAAACCTACCAATGAATTTGAGCTAAAGCAAAGAAGAGTGGGCTTCAGTTCCTCAACAGAGATGTAAAGACTGATATAAAATTATAACAAGTGTGTAGTTGCAGTTTATTGCTATTAAAAGTTTGCAACCAATTATTGAAACTATGGGGACAATTGATTTTTCACATGGGCAGTAGAGATGATGGATAACTTTGTTCCTTGAATGAAGCAAATCCTGATTTAAAAACTGTATTGTGTGTTCACTCAGGTTTCCTTCCTCTAATATTGCATTTTGTTTAAAGGGCTAAGGCCATTCACTGCGTAAATATGCAACAACATGGGCTAGTAGGAAGGGGCAAACACTGTTTTTCACAACCCTGTACACCCTGTGGCACCTTCATACCAAGAGCCTGTTTGGAAAAAAACCTTTTGTTGAGAGCAACTGACGTCCTGGACTTTGAAGAATGGCATTGGCACTTTGGTGGCCATAGCTCTCAATCCAAGTACTTGCCATTGAAAGCAGCATGAGAGAGGGAAAAAAAGCAGTTGTCTAATGTAAAATAAACTGACGGGCAGCACTAACTTGAACTTTTGCCAGTTTATTATATTCATTGTTCCACAAGGCCTCCGTATTTCAGAGCCAGGCGATCAGATTTCTTCATACGGCTCTGTTGTACATCCTGCGTCTCGTGGGCATGTTGTAATGCTAATCAGTTTTTCATGTTTTGTTTCAAGTTGCTGGGTCCGACTTCAGTTTGCTTTTATTTTCTGTTCTTGTTTATTTTTGAAGTGTCTTGCAGTGCTGCCAACTGAGAAACGTACTACTATGTATACTTTAAAAATATTTTCCTTAATGGCAGTCATTTTTTCAGTTTTATCGTCATTACTAATAGTAGCACTTGGTCTCTGGTCCTTGAAGCAGAGCCTTTCAAGTACCTCTCATGAAACACAGCACTCCAGGTCACTCCACCGAGGATGCTGCAGCTCTCTTCCTGAAATACGTACCTCTTGCTCAATGGTACCTTGTTTTCTAATCCTCAGTGTCGTGCAGGCCATGCTGCTGCTCACTGTGCAAAGGGGCCAGATCTCAATATAGTGGTGAAGGACGAGCCCACCTCCAGTTCTTTCATCTTGTAAGACTTTAGGTTGTGCTCAGAGTGTATAACGGCTGATTACAATTAAAATGATCAGTCGGCCAGTGTAATGTGCTTCACCGTCAGCAGACTTCACCACAGTCCTTTTCAAGGCAGTGGTTCCGCGTGCCCATGCCACTGTGCTTTACCTGTTAGCCGCGACTGGGTCACCACCTGCCCTGAGAATGCAAATCCCAATTCCATTGGCTACACGTCCAATTCGTGGGGAAACCTACAGGTGCATGTCAACAAATTAGAATATCATTAAAAAGTTCATGTTCAATTCAAAAAGTGAAACTCGTATAGATTCATTACAGACAGAATGATATATTTCAAGCATTTATTTCTTTTCATTTTGCTGATTATAGCCTACAGGTAATGAAAACTCAAAATTCAGTATCAGAGAAAATTAGAATATTACATTAGACCAATTAAAAAATGATTTTTAATACAGAAATTTGGGCCTACTGAAACGTCTGTCCATGTACGCACTCAGTGCTTGGTCGGGGCTCCTTTTGCATGTACTGCATCAAAGCATGGAGCCGATCAGCCTGTGGCACTGCCGAGGTGTTCTGCAAGTCCAGGATGCTTTGATCGCGGCCTTCAGCTCGTCTGCATTGTTAGGACTGCTGTCTCTTATCTTCCTCTTGACAAATGGAGTTTAGGTCAGGTGAGTTTGCTGGCCAGTCAAGCACAGTGATACATACCAAGGTCATTAAACCAGGTATTGGTACTTTTTGGCAGCTTGTCAGCAGAGGGAAGCATGAAGTGCTCTAAAATGTCCTGGTAGATGTCTGGCTGCGCTGACTTTGAACTTAATAAAACACAATGGACCAGCACCAGCAGATGACATGGCTCCCCAAATCATCACTGACTATGGAAACTTCACACCGCACCTCAAACAACTTGGATTCTGTGCCTTTCCACTCTTCCTCCAGATTCTTGATTTCCAAATGAAATGAAAAATTGACTTTCATCTGAAAAGAGGACTTTGGACCACTGAGCTGTGAACAGTCCAGTCTGTTTTCACCTTAGCCCAGGTAAGAAGCTTCTGACGTTGTCTTTGGTTCAGGAATGGCTTGACACAAGGAATGCTGTGACAGTTGTAGCCCACGTCCTGCATGTGTACGTCCTTCATTAATATTCTTGGATACAGCACTCTGAGAACAGCCAGCTTCTTTAGCAGTGACCTTTTGTGGCTGTCTTCTGGACAACTGTCAGGTCACCAGTCTTCCCCATGATTGTGTGGCCTACTGGACCAGACTGAGAGACCATTTCAAGGCTCAGGCTGACTGGAGTGGGACAACATGAGGCTACAATATTGAACTTTTACACAATATTCTAATTTTCTGAGATACTGAATTTTGGGTTTTCATTAGCTATAAGCCATAATCAGCATTGAAATATATCACTCTGTGTGTAGTGAATCTATATAATATAGGAGTTTCACTTTTTCAATTGAATTTCTGAAATAAATGAACTTTTTTAATGATACTCTACAGTAGTTTATTGAAATGCACCTGTATGTGTATCACAGCATAAGCTCTTGATTGAGACCAAGATTAAAGTTTGTGGCCCAGTTGTTTGAGAGTTTTTGGATTACAGACTGGGCACCGTTGGCTTGTGATATGCAGTAGATATGGAGATCGAGATTAATATTAACTACAGAACCCTTAACAAACAGAAGATGAAAAGAACTGGTACTCCTCCTGATGTCCGTGCCCATGCTGTTCGGTTTCAGGTTGATTGTTTTTATCTTTGGCTCAATTAGATTCTTTCTTTATTTAACCTTATTGTTGTCTCTAGAATATTATTTAGTTTGTTCTTGTTTAATATTGTAGTGTTTATTATTTTGCTGTTTTGTATTATGATACTATTATCTCTATTATTGTTTTTTTGCTGCCCTTTCCCCTTCATGTTGAGCCTAAAGGGGCAGGGCCACCTAGTTACTCGGCTCCCAGCAGTATAAATGGAGAAGCTGTCTTTGATTCACGTACTTCTTATCTTATATTCTAGATTTTAGCTTTGTTTGCTCTTAGGTGTGTCTTTTCACAGAACTGTTTTTGCTCTTACGTATTGCTTGTCTTGTTTGTTGTAATCAATTTTCATTCTTTTAAGAAATAATCAAGTATAAAGAAACTTTTCCTGTGTTGTTGCAGGACAACAGGTTTGTGATTTCCCTGTCCTCCTTTCTGGACATTTTAGAAACATACATTTTAAATAACATAAGCCCCATTTTTGGCAAAGCCTGTCCTTTGAGTTTGGAGTTAGGCTGCCTGTGATAGGGCTAATCCAGTGGATATAGGGCAGCTCTGGCTTTTATATAGTGATTTTTTTTTTAGGTTTATACCCATATTTCAGATTTGTTGTGGCAGGTCTCAAAACACTGACTTCCCTGTGACATCTCGGGTGTCATGCTATTCAGATGCTGGAAATGTGGACATATAAACAACAAAGCTGCTGGCTTAAAACTGTGTTTGGGTTTACTGGATAAGAAAATAATCTAAAGCCAGTGTTTACACGACAGTAGAGCCAACGTAATGCAGTTTAACCAGAGCTGCTTAGGGCCTCTTGAGCTGCTCTGTTCCTTTTCCTTTTTTTAACCATCTCTGGCGACGTGACATGATGCTGCCATAATCATGTTGTATACCCCCATTGTGGTACTGGGGAGGCAGGATGAAAGTGTGAAGTCTGTTGTGTTAACAGTAATGGACTCTTAATGTGTGCCCTTTCTTGTAACGCTGCACTTTGTCATTCAGTTCTGTTCATTCATTCACTCACCTTTTATTTTGTGTAGCACCTTTATCAACCAGCCATGTCACATTGTGTGTAAGACAGCAAATTAAAAAGCCACACCATGCAACACAAGATAACAAGGAGGATGACATTGTAATTGAAATTGAACATGAATCACAGTGTTGAGTCATTCCTTTAGACATTAAAGTCCTATAGCAGACAACTTTGTGTGTCTGTGTTTTTCAGCTGCTATTTGAAAATTATTGATCAATCCTCCCATTTACATTCTCATGGGCCTGACAAAATAGATGTTTATACTCCATGTCATTGTTTCCAAATGGAAATGGTGGACCTGTGGTTTTAATAATTACTCATTTTTGTGTTTGTGTTTTGGTTTTTTTTTTTTTTTACATAGAAAATGTATCCATCAATATAAAATGTATTTTTGGGCCATCAAGGCAAGAATGAAGGTTATGTTGAGACTACAGTAAGGGAGTTGCACTTGAAGTTTCAAGGCTTCAGTTTTAATTTTCCCATTTTTCTTACTGTGCTGAACCTCTACCTCATGTAGATGTAGAAGATCTTTTAGTTAGAGTCCTACAGAAATGTAAGAGGAAGCATGTACTGACCCGGAAGGTCTGGAAAGTAAATGAGGACAGCGTGAGAAATAAACTTGATACAAAAGCAAATGACGTTTCAGAGTTCAGGTGCGAGTGGGGAGCATTGAAGAACGTCTGGTTGAAAACAACAGAAGAAGACTGCAGTTGAACAATGAGACCACCAGGACACAAGGAGAACATGGCGTTAGAATACTGAGGCAACGGCCTCTGAGGAGAGGAGGACATGCAATAAGGAATGGTAATAAACAAATGAGGAGGTGAAAAGGGCAACTTATAAGGAAGCAAATCGAAAACATATGAATTAACTTCAGCCGACCTAATTCATGGTGTTCAAAAGAAATATACTGATTAACTTCATAAAGTAGAAGTACTTTGTAAACAAGAATAGCTGCATCACATATTTCAAATATTAAAATGCATGCTTCAATTGAAATGCTTAAAGTCGAACTAGTCTTGATTGTAATAAAAATTGATCATTTGTCTCCCTCCGATGGAGGCCGTAGAGGGCCACATACCTCGTAAACGTCCTATTGGTAATCACTGACCTTGAAATACTCTAAAAATATACCACACATGCTTATGCTTGAATTGTGTCATTTTTAACCTTCTAGGTGTGACTCTTAGAGTGCTAAGACCACCATTAATGACTCAAATATCAAAAATATACTCATATGCATGAAGAGCCACCTCAAAATAGCATTAAACAATACTCTGCATTCCTATATTTGGAGTACCTATTTCTTTGTAAAGTTTTTTTGAAAAGGAATACCTTTGACCCCTTGTATTCTATTAGGGGGCAAACTCTTGGGGCCGGTTGATGTGGCTTGTACAACTTCTAATCCTTATTTTAATTTTTGCTGAAGACACCTGTTTGTTTACTCTTTATCAGAATGATATAATTTTGTACACAAAATAAGGTCCAAAATTGGACAAAGAAAACTTTTTTGGGGTCACCTCAAGTGCTGCTGGAGTTGGTGTCAGGGTCACAGTTGAGATCATGCAGCCTCGGAGCCAAAAAGGTGCCATATGTGCCCAGCATTAACCCTTAATGTCTAGCAGCCATCTGCTTTTCTTGGGTCAAAATGTCAACATTGGGCTTCCATTCAAGCTGGCAGGTACTGCATATCATTTTGTAAGTTAATAATAATAATGCATTTTATTTATAGGGCACTTTACATTAGCAGTAAATCTCAAAGTGCTACATAAAAGTTTAAACAAAGGCAACACAAAATAAAAACAGATAAAACAGCAATAATTATAGCATTCTTGTTAAAAACGCTTTCCTAAATAGAAGTGTCTTCAGCTGTTTTTGAAAACAGCCCACAGTCTGCTCTATGGTAGGACATTCGAGTTACTGAAAACATTGTCCCTTTAGTAGAGTGAAGGTGAAGAACAGCTCCACACTGGAGAGAAAAGTGCCAGGGATGGGGAAAATGAACTGTGCAACTGGACTGGAAACACTGAAGCTGAAAATTACAAAAGCCCATAGTGGTGGAATCAGGCCTGACCATTAAAATGGCCTGAGCAGTAGGATTGTTTTTGAGAACTGTGTAAACCAAATTGTCCGGTCTTATTCTGAAATGGAGTCCGTTACACCTCTACTAGAGCAGGCCTTAGGTGTGGCATGAAGCTGATTTGTGATTAGATCAACATTCTTCTTTACAAATGTCACACCGTGATTATCTACTGGTACTCCTGGGATGGGGTCTTGTATCAAAGTACTTGGGGAGAATGAGAAGGTAGATTCAATCAAGACATTGTAAATCATTAGCAATAAAACTGCTTAGAATGGGTCAGTAGTTTATAGACGATTATGTCTCCAGGGACCAAGGCGTTCGGCGTCTGAAAGCTCCAACGTCTACAGGCAAGTGATGTGTCAAACACAGATGATACTTAATTAGCAGTGCGACATGTAAGCCACAGGTCTGAGGCAAGTAGTGCATGAATCACACTGTCCTTGAAAACATACGGCTGCCATTTCAGTCTCGTCACAGACTCCCTGTGTGACGATAGGAAAGACGATTCCACTGCCAGTGCTCATATTTTACAAACGTGATTTGTAATACTTAAATAAGTGCACGTAAAATAAAGTGACGTTTCTTTGAGCTTCAGTGGGTGCTAACCTCGGGACTGAAATTCCAAACCCAGTATCTCATTTGTCCTCTGTTATCTAAAGTGTGATCCCAGGCTTGTCTTACATGGTCCTGAAGCAGTGATAAAATGGACTTGCCTTAGTCTAATTAAATTAATTGTATGTGTTCTAATTTCACATACCACTGTATAACTATTATGATCTTTTACATTCGGTTTATTTAGTGTATTATATAAAAATAACAACCAGCCTTTATTAGTTTTGTCCATCATATATTTTAACAGATTAAGAAATTTATTTTATGAAGAATGTGTGGATGTAGGGAATAAACCTGAGGTAGGAGTGCCATCTGTTGGTTAAAATTAGAATTGCCTCTATGAAAGGTTTTTTTTTTTTTTCTTCTTCAAGAGAACACATATGGTGGAAAGCAAAATACAGGGAGGATGAGATAATACGGGTTATTTTTGTTATATGTTCACAGAATTTGTATTCTAGATGTAAAGATTAATATGAGACTACAGTACATTGATTTCTGGGCACAGTTTTCACTTGAATATAAGAAACATTGGAAAAAATCACATATGTTGTATTGCTTCAGAGTGTAGCTTCCATTATTCAGGTCTAATATTATTATTCAGGGATAAGAGCCTGAAGGCCAAATCCAAAAATGCACGGGTACACTTACTCTACCTATAACATTTTTATTTTAAAGAAACCATCCATCCTACTAATTTTAGTTCCAGTACCTTTTATTTCTGTCCTACCATATCCTAATCTTTAAACTCAAATATATCTAAAATTTTACAATTTATTTATAAATTTGATACCAAGTAGGGCCCTTTCCAAAGAAAATTGTCCCCTACTGATCAAATTCCAATACTTCAAACTGTACTTACTTTAGATATTAATTTTCTTTAATTAATAGATGTTCAGAGGACACCAACAGCAGATCACAAGAACTATATTCCAAGTAATAAGACCATACTCATAATTCCAATTCTAAAAAAAATTGTTTTTGAAAACTAGGGATCAGGTTCTTTTTTTTTTTTATAAAAATGATCCTGTCCCATCCTGTACTATCCCTGGTAGCCAAATATTAGGACTCCTAAACAATAAACCCTAAAAAAACATATAACATGACACACAATATTAACTCTTTCAGGGTGGATGTCGACTTTTGTCGAAAGAAGGGGTTGACGGAGTTAATCAACTGTAAATGGTGACCAGATCCACTGTTATGTTTTAGTTGGACTCTTTGCTAGAAGGAAAGTTAGCTTCCCTGAGAGAAGGAAACACCAGCGAAAATGGCATCGACATCTGCCGAGAGATCAAAGTGAATGGGTAATGCAAAATACTCCATGGACGACGTTTCGCATCGCAGACTCTGAACGGTCAGACTTCAATTTTGTGATCGAAAACAAATGTGAGATACCAGCATCAGCTGATTGGTCCCCAGATGATTGTGTAGCCAACGTACCTACGGTAACAATGACGAGAGGTACAAAGCAAATTGCGATGCACTGCGACCATCTGAGCCATGCGGAGACAGCCTGGCAGCAGGACATTCCTGCCGAACTGGTAGCCACACCACGCAGCAACAGACATTTTATGTTGACTTCTGTGTGAAACCCAAGCTTTGTGTACTTTTTGGAAAACTGTGTTTTTCGAAACAAAATATTCAGCCCTTAAAGAGTTAACATCAGGGACCTGAGTAATAAATGTACGTATTTTTAACCTCAGGGCCCTGTTTTAGAGAGGTTAAGATTAGTGCCATAATTGACGCTCCCTCACCATGCAGGTGACTGGGTTGCTATCAGGTCACTGGTTAGCATCAGTATCTCGCATCCATATAGCAGAACAAGAAGCACCAGGACTCTATAAAGACTTAGACCTTGGTCCTATTGCAGAAATATCGGGAGCGCACCTAACCCTTTCCAACGACCTCATGACCCCCCGTGCTCTCTCAATCCATCTACTGACTTCACTAGAAGAGTCACCACAGACATGGATGGCACTGCCGAGGTAAGTAAACCTCTCGATGAGGTTGACGTTCTCTCCACAGACAGACACACTGCTGATGGCCGTGCCCAAGAGGTTATTAAAGACCTGGATGTTGGTTTTTATCAGGAACCTCGTAAGCCAAGACACTCAGACTCCTCACTCAGTCTCTTGAGAGCCCTGATTAGATCCTCTGTTGACTCTCTGAAGATCACAGCAACATCAGCAAATTCAAGATCAGTGAATCTCTCTTCACCAACAGATGCCCCACAGCTGCTGGACCCGACGCTCTTGGCCAGCACCCAGTCCATGCAAGCATTGAACAGAATAGGATCAGAACACACCGCTGATGAACCCCAGAATCAACTGGGAAAACATAGAGGGTCTGCCTAGACTCTGCACAGCACTCACAGTACCAGTTTACAGGCCGGCCATGAAATCCAGCAACTTAGGGGGGATCCTGCAAAGTCTCAGGATGGTCCCCACAGGGGAGCTTGATCAACCAAGTCGAACACTTTACAGAAATCGACAAAGGCTGCAGAAAAACTCTGAAAATATTCGCCTTTGCGCTCCATAAGAACTCTTAGTGCCAGGATGTGGTTGATGGTAGACTTCTTAGGCATAAAACCAGACTGCTTACTGTTCTTGAGGCTGATCCTCCAATTAGCTGTGAACCACCCAATCTCACTGGGATTGCACAGGTGGTGAACCAGATGAGGGTAGGAAAGACTGCAGGGATCTGTGGTATCCGGCGTGAGCTTCTCTAAGCTGGTGGTAAGGCTGTCCTCCTGGCATTGCAAGCAATCTTTATTCCATTTGGGAGATGGATGCCATCACAACTGATTGGAAAATGGGACTTGTCATCTGAAAGAGAAGGGTGATCGCCTGGATTGTGGCTAGTAGTAATTAAGGCTTGTGCTTGGGACATAAAATTTCTTTTATTTCTCTCTCTCTTTGCCAATAAATAAATTTTTTGGTATGTTTGGATTTTGTTGGCCTTCAGGGCCATAAGACTGCTCTGTTAGTGGAAGCTGTTTTTTCCTTATATATAACATATGAATATTTATATCTGTCTGTGTGTACATACATACATACCATCTGTACATGTGTATATGTGCATTGGACATACATACTGTACATATGCACATATACACAGAATCTATGTGTGTGTATATAGTCAGTCAGTCAGTTTCCAACCCGCGATATCCTAACACAGGGTCACGGGGGTCCGCTGGAGCCAATCCCAGCTTGCACAAGGTGCAAGGCAGGAACAAATCCCGGGCAGGTCGCCAGCCCACCGAGGGCACACACACACACACACCAAGCACACACTAGGGACAATTTAGGATCACCAGTACACCTAACCTGCATGTCTTTGTACTGTGGGAGGAAACCCACGCAGACACGGGGAGAACATGCAAACTCCACGCAGGGAGGACCTGGGAAGCGAACCGAGGTCTCCTTACTGTGAGGTAGCAGCGCCCACATGTGTGTGTGTGTATATATATATATGTATGTATATGTGTGTATATATATATGTATGTATGTGTGTGTATATATGTATACAGTATATGTGTGTGTGTATATATATATATATATATATATATATATATATATATACATATATATACATACACACACATAGACTAGCCATGTGCGCCCAACTACGTTGCGCGTGTTAAAGTTGTCTGTGAAGGGCTACCTGTTTAAATGCGGCTGCCAGTCATGAACTGGGTTCTTCGTCGCACAGCATTATGATTTTTTATAAGGGAATCAAAATTACAAAAGAAAACCCTTGGACATTGATTCGATAGGAACGGCCCACTCAGAATCACTGTCCAAATTGTAATTATGTGGTGGTGTAGGAGCATTTCTGCTTCTGACCATTCACTGTCCGCCTCGTTTTCACGACGCTATCGTTTCCTCTCCCTAGGTCTACTCAACCTTTCTCCAATCTCGCAGGTTGCTTTGTGGCAATCCAAAGAGTAAGACAATATACACGGAGCAATGGTTATAAAAGGGGGTTACATGGGTATCCAGGCTCTTTAAAGCATAAATAGGGATCACTTCACTGACATGTGAGCAAGCCACAATACAACTGTGAGACGCGCAGCACTCGCCGGCTACAACGTAACAATAATAACTTCCGGAACATGCTGTTACGTTGTCATTCATTTTACCCCCACTGTCTTTCTTTCATTCATATGTTACATAGGCACGTACCTTTTATCTTCGGCAATCTCATTCTCTAACCAGGCCTCAGGAGCTAACCAGCGTAACACTGTCCACCACCCCTTTCTTTATTCCGGCACATTGTTGACATCCGTGAGTAACAACAACGTACTAAACTGGAAGGTGGTCTACGCATGCATGGAATTTGTGGACAAACAAAGATCAAGATCTAAATGAAGACCTCTTTAGTTAATTTAAAGCACAACAATTTGTTTAGTTTGAATGTCTGTGTTTTGAGGTGTGACTGGCGTACTACAGTCTTCAGTAGTATAAGCCGGGAGGAGATTCTTAATGCAATGCCTATATTTTAGCTGTCTCTCTACTGCCATCTAGTGCTGCTTCTTCTAATTCATTCGCGGACAAGCAAAGATCAAGATCCAAATGAAGATTATATATAGAGGTATGTGTGTATATATATATATATATATATATATATATATATATATATATATATATATTTATATATATAATATATATTTATATATATATGTGTATATGTATATATATGTATATGTGTTTGTGTGTGTATATATATATACATATATATATATACATACAACCCTGGTATGCAGAAAAGCATCTATGAACAAAAAAACATCAAACCTTGAAGCAGGTGGGCTACAGCAGCAGGACACCACACCGGGTGCCACTCCTGTCAGCTAAGAACAGGCAACTGAGGCCACAATTCACACGGGCTTACCAAGATTGGACAATAAAAGATTAGAAAAATGTTGTCTGGTCTGATGAGTCTCTTGATTTCTTTTGCGACATTCGGCTACTTTCTTGAAGTTGAGGAGTTCTTCTTTAGTCTGCTTTACTTTCTCTTTTGATGTATAAAATGAGAGTGGATGGTAAACTAATTGTAATGCTACATCAAGATAATTTTGTTTCAAGGATCTTCTTATTGTCATTCCAACATCCAAGTGTAGAAATAAAATTTGGTACTCGGATGTCCCGATAATTAAACAGTGTCTGTGATAACCCCATTTAAAAGAAAACTGCATAATAAAAAGTAGCCCCTTAACCACATAGACTTTGTGATAAAAGTACAACAGATATGTAATAAATAATGTTTCAAAATAAAAAAGAACACAATCTGATACGTTTTCTTTTGGTTATGTCAGTAGGGTTTCTTTATTTAGCAGAAACAACAATTTATTTCTTGTATAGCCCAGAGATCACACCGGGAAAGACTCGATCGGCTTTAACAGCCCCTCTGCCTCTGCCTTGACTCTCTAAGAAGTCATGAAAAAACTCACAAAAAATCTTGTAGGAAAAAAAGATGGAAGAAATCTTGGGAAAGGTTTCAGTGAGAGAGACCCACTTCTAGTTCAGTGTACTTGGTGTCAAAAAATGATTTAAACACAACACAAAAAACAGAACACAAGTAATCCTCTTCACAAAGCTTGATGGCCAATCTGTCGTGGTGACCTCAGAAGAATAACACAAAAGTATTGTACAGGCACCCATGCCTATTCTACTATTCCTATAGTAACCTGAATATTAATATATGTTTGTATTTTTATAAGTCCTCCAGCATATATGTAACAGCATTGTCAGATCTAGGTATTCCTGTTCAGAATGCTACCCATGCTTCTGTCGCGTTCACAGAAAGACCTCTTGGCCATCGCTCATTCTTCACCTCTGACCACTTGCTGTATGTTTGATTAGAATCTGTAATTTCTGATGATGGCATTGTAATGATTTAAGAGAATGTGGCATATAAACAGGGCATTTTCAGTTCTTTCAGTAATTAATGATGTTGATGCTGAATTGCTCACAAACATTAAAAGGCACAGCTTTGTGTGGGTGTGTGTCTTCTACTTTTGACCAAAATGATATTTTTCCTAGTCATTATCGTGGTTCACTTTGGTTTTCAATTCTAGACATATTTGTGTATAATGTACTCTTTCTTATGTTGTTCCTTTGATTATTTCTAAAACTAGCAGCGATTTTAAAGATCAGTCCTTCCTTGTGTCCAGATTATCATAACAGCTGTGCTTTGCTTCCACATTAATAATGTGTTTTATGTGTGGTGTGTTGACTTGAAAGTAAAACATTACAAATGATCCAGCAAAACAGATTTCAAACCCATGCAGTGAAAGCCATGTTTCAGTTCAGCATGCCCAGGCCCGTGTTATTAGTATGACAGGCCACAGTCACGTCAAGCAGACTGTCGGAATGCTTAGCATGTCGATTCATCCAGAAAGCAGAAAACAGGAGAGTCGAGCATTCAACTTGACATTCGCCTTTTATTGTTTGATATGAAGATACGTAAAGTGAAAGCCTTCAACATGTTATAAACAGTTCTGTAAAATCAATGCAGTTTGTTATAATGGCTCTGATGGAGAAATGTGGCTTTGTTTGCTTACGACGTTAATGTAGATTAATGAGCATGTCGAGCTGTTTTATCTCAGCTTTCATATGTGTCGTGCTTTCACATCCATCTCTCTTTTATGCAGTGCCTTTCATATATCTATGACATTGGAGAGTGTGTGATTAGCATGTGCAAGTAAGAATTTCACTGGACTCACAGATCAGTAATGACCTTTGAAATCTATAAAAAGGAATGGCTGGGTTCATTAAGGATTATTTCATCTGAAGCAGAAAGATTTTCAGGTTTAAGTGATAACGCGTCCAGTGCTGTTACAATGACAGCAGGTGCAGTAACATTGAACTGCTTTAAAAATCCTTCCTGAACGCTCTGCCAGGTTTCCTGCTGTTCAGTCTTCACTGCTCCACGGTGTCGTGGGTTTTTCTCCTCTCAGTCCAAAGCATACTAACAACTTTGTTTTTTTTCTTGGCCCTTAGAGGATGTCCTGACTAAAGATGCTGGTGAATGTGCAATATGTCTGGAAGAGCTTGTACAAGGGGACACAATCGCACGTCTGCCATGTCTATGCATTTACCATAAGGGGTAAGAAGAGATCATTCTATAATGGCTAAATATCCGTGGTATCCATGCTTGTTATTGTTGTTTTTTTTTCTCAGATACACTTCTTAGTGATCATTAGGAATCGTTCAGAATGTATGCTTGGTTGTCCTTCTGGTACGATATGTGTGCACACTTGACACCCTATTTCTGGCTTGATGCCATACCCTTCAGTGGTATAATAATAAAGATCCCACCAGATGGCTGTCATAAAACAGAAATGAACAACTTTCTCCCCAGAGTTTTAACACCTAAGAAAAACATAACCCAGACACTTTACCTTGTGCATTATTGACCACTGATTTGAGCACATTGGCAATGAAACTGCAGCCGTCACATCTTTAACGGAAAATGCTAGTAACAATGAAACAAACAAGCAAAGTGAACTTCTTAAAATATCTGTCTTTCATTTCCACCCAAGGCTAGTTTTGCATTTTTGACAACTTCTGCTTCCCCTCTCATTCCAGGCACTCAATGTAATATTTTGCTGTTTTCCACATTGGCCCATAATGCTGCTGAAATGCCTGGCCTGCTGACCTTGGCGTTTTATTTATTTCTTTTTTAACCTCCCTGTCAGTACAGCAGAATCTTGCATTATTAATTTCAGCGTTGCCTTCTCCTTGTTGTTTTTTTTATTTTTTGAGGAGCTCTATGCACTGACTTTGGAGGCATTCTGTTCTTAGCAAACAGCAGCCGAGACTGGAGAGCAGGATGTCTGAAAATACACTTTAATATACTGGTACATAATTATTCAGGTTAAATAAAGTATAAATAATTAACTTGCGTTATTTAATAAAAGAACAAACAAACCACACTGTTTTACTCTCTAAAATATATATACAGTGGATTCAGAAAGTATTCAGGCCCCTTCGCTTTCCTCACATTTTGTTATGCCGAGTACTTTCTGAATCCACTGTGTATATTTTAGAGAGTAAAACAGCTGGGTCTGAATACTTGGTTTTCAATTTTTTTATTTTTAATAAATTTACCAAAATTCTTAAATCCTGTTTTTTTTTTTGTTTTTTTTTTACTTTGCCATTCTGGTTTTTGAGTGTTGCTTGATCAGGTCCTTTCAGTTTGGGGCACATTTACTTGTACAGCACGTTTCCGGACCCACCACACAGCGAAGGAGCTCGGGATTCTGATTGGAAACCCCCCAGGCAGACACGCGGCCCGGTCCCATCCTCCGGAAATGACCCTCTATCGGCCGCAGCCAGGTGCTCGTCTCCTTGGCCTGGTCCTGCCACTCGGGTCCCCAACAATGAGAATCCTGTGAGCCACATGGCCAGAGTGCCATAACTGACGCTGCCTCACAATGTAGGTAATATGCCTCATTCAGGACTCCATGAGCAACACAAAGTCAAACCAGCGATGTCCAGCAATTCTCCAAAGAGACACAGAGCCGAAGGAGTCCAGTCTTCGTTTCAGGGGTCCATGTCTTGCAACCATATAGAAAAACAGGAAGCACTTGGAAGCCCAGACACTCGGACTCCTCTCTCAGTCTCTCAAGAGCCCTGATCAGAGCCTTCATTGACTCTGAAGATCACAGCATCATCAGCAAACTCAAGATCAGTGAGATGCCCCACAGCCGCTGGACAGCTTGCCCAACACCCAGTCCATGCAAGCTTTGAACAGAGTAGTAGCAGAACATACCCTTGATGAACTCCAGAATCAACTGGGAAAAATGCAGAGGTTCTGCCTCCATTCTGCACAGCACTCACAGTCCTGAGATACAGGCCATTCATGATATCCAGCAACTTTGAGGGGATCCCACAAAGTCTCAGGATCTCCCACAAGGCAGCTCGATCAACTGAGTTGGACGCTTTACGAAAACCTACAAAGGGTGCAAAGAAACTCTGCCGATATTTGCGTTTCCGCTTCATGAGAACCCTCAGTGCCAGAATGCTGTCGATGGTAGACTACTTAGGCGTAAAACCAGACTGCTCCAGTCATTGGAGGTGAGCAAGTGGTCACGGATCCTGTTGAGGGTGACTCTAACAAGGACCTTACCTGGCACCAAGCCCAGTGATTCCCCCTGTAGTTACTGTTGTTGCTTGATGTTTGGGGGGAAAAAATAAATGAGTTTTAGTGTAAGGCTGCAATGTAATGAAATGTCAAAGTGGAGGGGTCTTTCACAGTACACTTTAATGATATTTTGACAGAGTGCTGATTTGCAGCTTAATATTTAATGCATCGTTTTATATATAAAGAGTAACTGTGTTAATACTATCAGTGCTTGGGCATCCTTGAGACCTCTGCGCTTCACCTGTTGAGGGAGGACGGTTGTGGGAGACGAGCTGTGGCTCATTTCATGCCAAGGGCAAGACTGGAAACAAATACTGTATGGTTAAAGAGTCCCCAGTGAGTAGAAAAGACGAACAGCAAAACACACACCTCACTAGTGCAGAGGTCAGGGAAACATAACTGAAAACCTCAGCCAGCGCTCTCCGCCACACACAGGCCTCTGGTACTCTACAGCAGAGGAAGACAAACCAGCAAAAAGGCTTCTCCTTCTCTGTGCCACCAACGCTGATCAGCGGTCACAGAGTACAACTTCTTCAAATTAGCTATCAAGGCGCAGCTAAATGGGGACTTTCACTTCAGTTTCTGATATCCGACCTTGGTTTTTCAACCTCTTAAATTAACAGCTCCACTCCTGAGGCTCTAGGGTTTCACCGTCAAGTCCTCTCAGAGGGGGAATCTGGCAAAATCATTCCATCAGATGTTTGCATTACACACACAGGAATTTAGTAAACTGTAAAGACATTTATGTGTCAAAGATTAGTGAGAAGTTAAGCAAAATGACACCTTTTATTGGCTAACTAGAAAGATTATATTATGCAAGCTTTCAAGATAACTCGGGCTCCTTCTTCAGGTAAGACGTAAACATAGCCCAGAATCAACTGGGAAAAACACGAAGGTTCTGCCTCCATCTTGTCTGAAGAAGGGGCCTGAGTTGCTTCGAAAGTTTGCATATTGTAATCTTTTTAGTTAGCCAACAAAAAGTGCCATCTTGCTTAACTTCTCACTACATCCATAATGACTAACACGATGCAACACCCTAGTACCACTTGTTAAAATGTGTTCTGCCAATAGATAGATAGATAGATAGATACTTTATTACTACCAAGGGGAAATTCACATAATCCAGCAGCAGTATACTGATACAATAGAAAACCGAGCAGGTTTAGAACTGGAAATGGACATGCAAATAAGTTCTAAGCCTAAATGCACAAACAAGAGTCGAAACCTGGAACTCCAAAAAAGTTCACAAAGACCAAATGTTAGCCAGACTTGAAGTTTAAGAAGAATTTCTAACATTTTCAATACCAGAAGATCATAAAGTAATACACCAGACGCTTGCTACTGTCCAGTCTCTTGTAAAGAGTTTCTTTGATGCCAGCTTTTATTCTGACTCGTCACTCACCTGCCGAAGCCAAGCCACTAACGATGGATCATCACATAATGACGATGACCTCACAGAATGGCAGCATGGTATACACAGATGAAATAAAAATAAAAACTGACTTTGATAAGCACGTATCTACACAAAAAATAACAAAGGGTCTTAATACTCCACAGGAAAAGAAATTCTGATAGAAAAACGTATCCAAGCAGTAATACCTGTTTAAACAGCTTAAATCATAACACAAGCGCAAATTACAAAAAGATTAACTTAAGCTCTTTCTCTTCAGTCACAGTCCCTGGTTTTTTCCAAGTCTCCTTGAGTGACTGTAGATCTGTACTCCCCAAATCTTACAAAAGAAAAAAAATAAATATAAAGAGTATTATCAGAAAAGTATCTGCAGCCTAGCCCACCTGCAGTGCAATGGAGCTTCTTTCTTCCTGGTCTTTGGTCTTCTCGCTGACTGCTGCTTTCAAGGCGTCCCCTTTTTAAATACAGAATATTTGGTGAGAGGTCTTGTGCCAGCAGCATTTGTAGTTTGCCTGTCACAAATGCCCTGTATATGTGCCCTTACATTGGTGTAGTTATTCAGTAAGCGTGCAGTCTTGTTTGACACGAGTAACACATTCACACAAACCTTTATTTAACATATGAGTTGTTTCAGGCATTACATTTTTAGTGCAGTGGAGTGTCTTCTGGCAGTTAAACAGAGAACCGGGTGGATGCTACTAACTTCGAGGCCTGCACAAGACTGATTTTGCTCTTCTTCTTCTGTCTGCTTTCTCCCATTGCCCTCAAATGTTCTATCGCCCACATCCCAGTTCACTTTAAAGGGCATGAGATTTGCGGACCAAGCCAAAGTGGGTTTTCAAAACATGCATACAAACCACAATTTGACAACTCGGTTTGTAAAAAAATAAAACCACATCACAGATACATGCATGCAGTCTTTTTCTCCTTTTCCAACTGTGTGCACTTTTTACATTGGTTGTAATATTGATGCCAGCTTCTTTGCTTTTCAAGTAGCAGTGTTCCCCGAGACTCATCTACAGGCCACATAATTGAAGAGATGGGTCCTGCAGGTTGAGTTATTAAAAAAATAAAATAAAATTACAATATGATAGAATCCACTAGTGACCAATGATGTACAACAACAAATGATTTGAAAAAGTCCATGGGGGAAAAAAAAAATGTGTTACCCAAGTCACGTTCTACATGTCAGTTTTCCGGTCATTTGTTCAAAACTTGCAAAGTGCATGCTTTTTTGGTAAATTAATGTTAAATATATACTTACAAAACAGAATAATCCGCTCACATAATTGACAGGGAATTAAAACCTTAAGGAATTGCCTTTTTGAATTAAAGCTTGCCCTCTCCCCGTGATCATTGGTCAGAAGTGCTGTCTTCAATAGTGACGTCCTGTACTGCATAATAAACTCTCACAGATCCCCATCCTGCTCCATACGCCCCTATGGCTGCAGACATTAGAGCAGATGATGACAGAAGGGAGGGAACAAAACAGAAAAAAATGTCTTTTATTCAAAACAGGAATTCAGAGAAGATGAGTCTCTGCACACTGCCATTGAAAAGGAAATCAAGAGCTAAATGATGATAAGTGAGGTGTTCAGTGAAGTAAACCCACTTGAGTGGTGGAAAACGCAACAAGCACATGTCCCCAAATTGGAGAAACTTCTGAGAAGGCTTTCTGCACCGCAGGAAATGTTGTCACAGGTACCCGTGCTGCTCTGAGGCCATGATGCTTCTGTCGCACAACTTGAAGTTTCCTCAGTAGAATTTATTATTGTTTTATTTTATAATTATTTTCTGATATCTTTGTGCCATATTGGACAGAACTTGAAGTTAGTCATTTGTATAAAAATGTCCTCGTACTGCCCGGGTGATTAGAACACTGAGGTGCACCGCTGCCTTCATTTATCCCGGCCCAGTCAATTTTCCCTTACTTGGTGTTCTGGTATTAGGATGCAAAGGAGGCAACACTAGGAATGAAATGTAAATGTTTTGCTCAGTGATGGCTGATGGACTTGTGTAGCATTAAACTGAGATAGTGTTACCATATGTGTGGCTATAAATCAAATACATGGCAGCCTTTTCAGTTGGTGCTTATGTCTTAATCAGAGCCTCACAAATATGTATTTTATTTACAGATAATCATTTCTATATTTTTCTTTTTTTTCTACCAACAGCTGTATAGATGAATGGTTTGAAGTGAATAGGTCCTGCCCAGAACATCCGTCAGACTAAAGCTCTTAAATGCTTTTTGCACAGGTAAAGTCATTTTTAACTCATGTGCAGGTGAAAATTTGAGTGTTTAGTCCATCATGACACGCAAGGCAGCTACCTGCAGATAACAGGGAACTGATTTTTATAATTACTGCTGCAGTATTGTGCGTCTGTGGTGCAAGGATTAGCTACTGACCTGTCTTAACGCTTTCTTCCAACATGAAGACTTTTGTCTACTAAGGAAAATACACACAGAATGCATGTTAATGCACAAGTGTGAGAGATTGTCATGATTGGAATGATATTTCTAATTCTTCATCCTTTTGGAATGCTGAAAATCAACAATTGAAGGTTGTGGTTAAATAATATGAATGTTAATTTTTAACAGTTTTATCAGAACGGTGTCTCTTTACCATTCACCCTAGTTGCGCATACAGTATTTTACCTCATCTTTCTAGGTGTCAATTCAGCAAAACTTGACATGACTCCTGTGGTGGCCATATACAGCAAATAAAAAAGAGCTAAAGGGAGAAGTGCAGAATCAACCAACTGCCATCACAGTACACGGGGAGTGTTTTTCCACAGGACCGCTAAGTTCAAAAATGTCTTCAATTGTTGAGTGAGCGTCACTCTGAAAGGTGACTAAACTAGGTGCCCAAGCAGATGATTACAGAAAGGAGCATTGAGCAAATCCGTACACCAGCCATGTTCCATTTCAACCTTTCAGAAATGTTCTAAGAGCTTAAAAAGAAAACGAGCATTGTATTTAACAGCACCTGTTTGGCTTACTGTCAGTGAAAATAGTATCATTTTTTATTTTAGAGATAACAAAAAAAAAATAAATTTAAATACCAGGGGAAAAAAAGCAAGGTTTAACCCCTACCTAAGGAAAAAAAAAAAAGCAGTGAAAATAATGTGAGATTTAATGACGGAGTTCAATATTTATTATAATTTCAAGAGGCCTTATAGCAGAATAGTGTGATTGAATGCACGTGATTGGTTTGTTCTTTTTATAATAATTCTTTACACACGTTTTTAGAGATGTGGGAGAGAAGCCCACACGGGCAGTGACCAGGCTCAAAAGCTGAATCGTGAAAGTAGCAACACCAACCACTGTGCCACCCCAATCAAAAAAGGAAAACCAGGACTCTCTCGTAATGTACAGTGGATTCAGAATGTAACCAGGTCACCTTTGCTTTCTGCATGCTTTATCGGGGTGGAGATTTCATTTTAAATGAGCTTTGCTCATCAGTTAACACTAAATAACCCATAATGACAAAGAAAGACCATGTTTTCAGAAAGGTCTCCAAATTCATTCAAAGTCAAAAAATGAAAAATCTAGAAGTATTCAGACCCTTAATTACTATAGTACTATGTAGTAGCCTCTTTAGCAGCAATTCCAGCTTCAGGCCTTCTTCAGTAAGTCTCTCCAAGCTTTACACACTTGAATTTGATCCGCTGTTCTCATTCTTCCTGGCAGATCCTCTCAGGCTTTGTTACATTGGATGGTTTGTGTCTGTAAAGTGCCATCTTCAAGTCTCTCCTCACATATTCTGTGGTGCTTACTGTAAGTCCTGGCTTTGGCTTCACCACTCAAGAACAGAGACTTGCCCTGAAGCCACTTCATTGTTGTCTTGGCTTTATGCTTTGGTGAAAGGTGAACCAACAGCCCCGTCTGAGGTGACGTGCAGTCCTTAGCCAGGTTTTCTTCAGTGATCTCTCGGTATTTGGCTGCATTTGTCGTTCCCTTAATTTTGACTTGTCTTCCTGTCCCTGCCACTGAGTAGCACTACCATGTCATGATGCCTCCACCACCATGCTTCACTATTAGGCAGCTGGCGAGCCACACTTGGTTTGGTCTTCGACAGAAATTGTGTTTGGAGTTCTGCTCAAAGAGTTTCATTTTTATCTCTTTTTTATCTCTATTTTTCCTCATGTTTCTGTCTGTCCACTTCATCATAAACACCTGATTGCTGGAGTGCTGCTTATCAATAAATCAATAAGTGGGCAACTGCAATAAAACAGGACATAATAGAACAATTTAAAGTTAGATTTTGTGATCAGCAGGCCAGACGTGCAATTATTACAGTTTTATTGGTCTTTCTTTTGTTTTGTTAGTACTGTAAGTTTGCTTTTGAGTATTTCACGGAGGATTAGAATGTTGAATCAGTATAAACCCCATAATTAATTTTTACAAATTGTGATTTGTACTCTTCACACAACCATTTAAGATTGATTTTTTTTTTTTTTTTATAAGTACCTCTCTACTTTTGAGGAGTCTCCAGGTTTCTCATTATCCAGTAGATTGAAGTTGCTGGTAAACAAGCAGGTTGTTGTCTTTGTGTCTCCTTCATTTTCATTTCTCATTGATCTCATTACTGTTGTCACCGTACAATAATGAGGGACAATCGCATTCAGTGCTAAGATGCTGGACACAATCTCATTGGGTAGATGTGCAGTGCCAAAGACCACAGAGGGTGTAAACCGCCAAGGCTGGAGTGACTTGGTGTTGTTATGAGCCGTACGCATATCTGTGCTCAGACTGCGCTTTGTTCTGTTTTCTTAGCATAATAACTGTTTTCTTTGTTATATTTTTTATTGTAGGTTTTGGCCTTTCCTGTATCTGTGATCTGCCCACACCACTCAAGACTGCAGGAGATGAAGCCAATGCCATCACAGAAACTTTTTTTTGCTGTCTTTTCCCACACTGAGTGACTGAATTGCTTTTCTTAGACACACCGCATTGAAACTCCACTTATTTTGGGAGGGAAACAATCTCTTTGCTCTTCAAATAAATTGCCACATCTCTTTTATGTGCCAAAATTTGTTGAATCAGCTTTCAGGGATTAAATCTATATATGCATTTAGGTATCAGCGTGCAAGTGTGTGCGTGAGAGTGCGTTCAGCCGACACATCCATTATATACACTGAACTTTCCGAGTGCGCGCATATGATTCATAATTTATTCGTGCACATCAAATTCTGAAATCGATCGTTTATTTATTTTTCCCATCCCCAAAAAAGTACTTCCAACCAGACAATGCATTTTTGATTGAAACCTCTTCACTTCATTGTGTTTCAAGATGGTGATAAAGAGAATCATTCAAAACCTGAGCCACCGTGATAAAAATCTTCAGAAAGTTTGTGTCTTCCAGATTCGGGTTTGCACAGATAGATCCGTAGCGACTCAATGGTGGATAAAACAAGTGATGTTGCTGCCAAACAGCCAAGAGAGGCTGATGTCAGACCTCCACAAGTCGATTTTCTAGGCTCCGTCTAGTTTTGCCAGCAGACCTGTCAATTCTAATTAAGTCCATTTTGAAGTCTGCGTCATTGCGCCGCGCTCCTCACAGGGTACGGGCTCAGAGCGCGGTTACCCGCGTAATTTTTGTATGAAATTACAAAAGAAAACTTCAACACGCATTTCCCCCATTTGTGTAGTCTGCCGTTGCCACGTTTCCTTTGTCGTTTATTCACTTTTGGTCAAAGTTATGAATTTAAATTTTTTTGAACTGCCATTTTGAGTGGTTGATTCTCTCTGCACACAAACTTGCACTTGCATCTCTGTATGTGTATCGTACATGCATGATGCACTCCAGCAAACACTTTACTACCAGCGACCATCTCTTCAGAATGATTTGCGTTTTGTAAACCAGACTTCCACAAATGAAAGCTACACCTCATACCTTTCAGCCGATTCTTCGTTTGCCGTTGAACCGTCCTCAGTGCCTTTACTGCATTAATAAAGGGCATACTCACAAAAGAGGCGCCAACCCTGGTGAACAGATGTCGGCCGTGGGCGCACATCAGTGCTGAATGTGATGGTGCCCATATATTCTATGAGCTACGTGAGCCAAACTCCTCGACTGTAGGATACGAATCGTGCCAGCGGAGTTGCGTCGGCGAGTCGTTCTTCATACCGTCTGGGCTCCTGGCCTTTTCAACACTTTGACGGAGTTCAAAACGCAACAACAGGCACTCGAGTTGTTCATGTTGTCTGCAACGGTGAAGGCTGCGGACTTTCCTCATTTATTTTGAGCGCCTTCAAGGTCCTTGTTGGGTTGTAGCAATATCTGTTTGGGACATGAAGCAATGCTGATCCCAGACTCTAACCAAAAAAATAACAGGGAAAAGTGTACATAGTCGTCGAGCCTCCGCCATTGTTGTTTGATCATGCTGCTTCTTATGAACTTGTTTTGGTTTCTTATATTGTGTTTTTGTTGTTTTGTTTTTTTAACAAATCTTCACATTGACTCGTTAAACAGCAAATGAAATTCCTGCCACGAGAGCCGGACTGGCAGCAGCTCCGATGGTCATGTAATAACAGTAATGATGACCTCCCACCTTTGGTGGTGTCCTTTGCCTTTTTTGTGTGATGTACTCTCGCTCGTGGTCAAGCCGTGCAGCTCAGTTAGTGTAATGCATCTTGTTCATTCATCCTCACTTGGTTTGGGGCTGGGTAGGCCAGAATGTTAAATTCATCCTAGTTGAATGAAGCAGCTCTACAGGCGAGTGAACCGAACCGAAATCTCTTCTCATCTTCTGCCGACATGTGCCCCGCCAAAAAAACACCCGCAGAAAGGCATTCTGGTCCTGATTTCATACGTTCAGCGCTGATTAAAACATTGGAGGGTCACCATTTACTGTGATATGCAGCTTCTTCCAGATTCCCATGATGCTTTGTGTGCAGAAGTGCCTGCTAGTTTGTCTCGACGCACTTCTCTGGATTTAACAGTAAGATTTGGTGTATTGGTTCTCAAGTGCATTCCTGTGGCTGCCAGTTTTTGACTCGACGGGCTTCTGATGTTACCAAACTCGTTCAGCAAGCCTACTTGATGTTACTTCCCAGCTTGTATGTTTTGGTGTCACCCTAGAAATTACAAACCTGGATGTGCTAACTTTGTGTTTTTATGTAGAAGAACAAGCATTTTTGTTTGTCACATAAGGATGGTGTTTTTAAGATCGTCATCATCATGAATTTCCACTCCTTTTCTAGGTCTTGTGGTTACTTTTCACTGACGAGCACATAAATGGGCCCCCCGCTGCACCATCCGGTCTACTCCACTTGTCACTCGCTGTCACTATTAGGGTACAAAGCAGCAGAAAAGGTGAATTTGACATTTTTTTTTCTGTTCAGTATCTTTTTGTGTTGTGCCGACTTTGTAAGAAGTTTACACCGTAATTAGATTTACAACATTTATATGAGGGGGAGTCAAGCTAAAGTTAGAACATGGAATGAACCTTCACAAAGCTGGTGCTGTCATTCATTTCTCAATGCACTTGTGCCCCCTGCCTGGAAGTGCCAGCAGAATAAAAGGTTTTTTCTCGTCCTCGCTGCCCCTCGTGCACCCGAGTTATTGTCGAACTCTTCATGTCGAGGGGCACTCCAGTCATACTGTGACTTGCTAGAGACCACTGTGACACCTGCTACTCGATCCAAGCGGCGGGGACTTCTGTCTCAAGGGGTCCTTTTGTGGGCTGCAAGACAATGACACCAGTAACACCACAGCTAAGGCTGGTCTGGAGAAACTGAAGTTGAAGGAATCGCCACATCCTCCTTATTCGCCAGATTTGGCATCGTGTGAGTGCCACCTTTTTGGACCGCTTAAAAAAAAAAAAAACATCTGTGTGGTCGTCGATTCAAGACAGGTGATGACGTGAAGAAAGCGGTGCCCGAGTGGTGGCCTTTTATTGGCTGGCACTGCCAGGCAGGTGGTGCAAGTGCATTGAGAAGGGTGGAGACGACTGTGAGAAATGAATGACATGAGCAGTTTTGTGAAGGTTCGCTCCATTTTCTAACTCTAGCTTGACTCCCCTCGTGTTTCTGTAGAACGTCTTTGTTCAACGAGTGAAGTCTTAAAGTGCATTACAAGATGTCAAAGAAGAAAAACTGAAAAGAGACGAACATAAATGATAAGATTAGATACCAAAAATAGTCAAATGAGTAACACGAATACCCAAGTAACAGATGAAGTGCCGTCCATGTTTATGGGTTCGCTTTCAAGTCTCTAATTGTAAGTCTGATGTTGTGCTTTAATGGCCAGGGAGTGCACTGAGATGGAGGGGTTCAAATGTCACAGCTGGGCACTCCGCCTAACGTAAATGAGTCTGTTTAGTTGATTTGGTTTTTAAGCAGCGGCTAATTACGTAATGTGGGCGCATGTGCAGAGGCGGATGAGTTGGGACGCTCGGTAAAACAAAGCAATTCCAATCAACATACGAATCCTGCCAATGTCTGTCTATTAATATTCTCATTAAACGATGGCCGTTGAGGAGAGGAAAACAAAAACATCAATGGGGGGAAATAAACCGCTGGGGGGTCCAACAGTCGGTTATAACAAACAAAGTCGGGCACAATCCTGGTCATTTTACAGTAAAGTCTTTGGTGGGCCTTCTAGTAAAACCGTCGTTCTTGGATTCCAAGAATCCCAGTACCTTAGGTGTGTTTTGCTGGGGCAGGAGAACAGCTGCCAAGTAGAGCAGTGGTGGCACCACGTGGGCAGAGCGGAGGGCTAGTAACGGTTTGCAATTACTGTAATACTTTATTTTACATAATGACAGAAATGCCATAATGAGCTGCGCTAATCAGATACGCCACACTAAAGTTGCGAGTGTTTTCTAAACTCTTTCTACGTTTCGTTTAAATGTAAATCTCATACCGCAGCTCGTTTTAAATCAGAATAGAAACAGAAAAGAAAGGCCAGCTAATTAACCGATGAGCTCAGCTCGACGGAGGTGACCGGCCGAGCAAAAAAGACAAAAACCTGCAGCCACTGGGATGCCAACACTGAAATTGAGAACCGCCGGCCTGGAAGATTTTGAAGACCCCAAATAGGCCCACGCAGAGCGAGTCGCGACTGAACACGAAGCGGCTTCATCAGATCGCCCCTTACCTTACCTTTTGCTTCTCTTGTTTGCGTCTTTTTCCATTTTTTCCCAGTCTTGAGGATTGTCCACTTATTCAGTTCGCAAATGACATAAAATGAACGCTGAGCTGGCAGCAAAACGAGGATGCTGCCCGCTGTCCGGCCACCCTGCCACTTAGCAGAAGTTGAAAAGCCCATCTGTGAATGCCCTTCGGCTTCGGTGACTCTCGCCTGCCCGCTGTTGGCTGTGAGGCGACATTAAAAAGGGGGTCGTGTGTGAGACGCCAGCTTCGTCCAGGAAACGCTGCCATCTTGTTGCGCTTGCTCTTTGGAACTCGGTGGCCTTGTTTGTGTGTCTGTGGACACCGAAAGCCCACTTGTCAGTTGGTCGTCTCTTGGTCTGCTGCCTGTGCTTCACTGATTGCTTGGTTTGAAATTCACCACAAAGAGGTGTGTAAATAATTTTGAATCATTTGTATTTTTACTTGGGAAATAAAATGAAAGCTTTATAATAAAATAAAACCCTAAAAAATGAAAACTGGCCTTCTGTATGCAGGTTGACTTCGAGTGGAGTGGCTGTTGTTGAAACTCGTGCGGTGGCACTTGGTCTGAACGTCCCCCGTGTCTTTGGGTGACCCATTTGGAGACCCTGCGGTCAAGAGTGTGAGGGTCTCAGGTCTGCGTGTCCATCGGAAACTGTGGTGGACGCTCAGGAAAGACCACTCTGGAGAACGAGGAGGCTGATGGGAGTCTAAGTGGGGCCTTCTGACGTCCTGCCATCAAGAAAACGTGTCCAAGTTCACCTGGTGAGGTTTCCATTTTTTAGGTGGTTTGAGTTTTGTTTTCTCTTTCCCGGTGGATCAACCAGTCAAAGTGCCAATGCAATCACCCAGCTTACCAGGGGGCATTGGTGCTGAATACATTTGAGGCGCCAGTTTCCTGGGACCACCACTCTCGTTGTGTGTTGTGCCTCCCCTGGCTTGAATTTGTCTCATCATGGATTCTCCAAGATGCTGGGTGTGCCATTCAGGAATGTCGTACCCGGCATTGGAAGGACGTCTTGGTGCCGCTGCTCCAAACTGGATGACTTGACTGTTTGCTGCCCTTTCCATCTTATCACAAAAACGCCCGACAGAGTTGAGATCTGGGCACTGCGGGCACTGCAGGCTCATGTTCTTGGTACCGTTCATTGACAAAATGTGCCTTGTTGACCTGGCATGTCATCCTGGTCGAAGTGTGTGGATAAACTGCAACTACGAATGGAGGAGCTGTGGTCAGCAGTGACGTTCAGGTACACCTTGCTATTCAGACATTCTTCAGTGGGAAGTGGGGCTCTGATGGGTGCTGCGCCATCTCACTGCCACCCCCGGCACCAAACAAAACAGCTGGATGGACTCGGGTCGCTTACATGAAATTCTGATCCTTCCATCAGCCTATGGATTAATGGGATCATCCAATTCGGGTTTGTTGTCTCTGTGCCCCCTCGAGAGGCAAGTTCTTCTTTATTGTGGGCAACGTCAGTATCCAATGTGCCCTTCTGTTGATGGCCTTTCGAGGCAGACGTCAGACATCAAATCTGCCCTGCTTGGTTGTGGCCGCACTGTCTGCTCGTTTGGCTCTCGCTTACCGATGGCCATTTGGTGCTTTTGAATTCTTGAAATAGTTGGGCATGAAAAGCCATCTGGGAGATGCCAGGGCCAACCGTTTGGTGCCATGTTCAGAGTTGTTTGGCCCATTCCAACGCTCAGGTGAACCCAAACTGTCACAAGATGTGCCGACGTGTCGGACTGGACAGTTTGTGTGAAGGTGGGGACCTTGGGAACGGGCAACTCAAGTGTGCTGCTGACCTCACCTACACAAGGGTGGCACGTCAGTGCAGTCGACGTCACACAAGGCGCCATTCACGGCACATGAGACGTTTTGACAAACCAGAGGAGAGCATTCAGTCCATCGAGGCCCCTGCTAAGCCGTCCTGACGCCTCCTCCAGGTCCTCCTTAAAGGCTTCATCTCCACGTCTCCTCTGCCTCCTGCCGCCAGTCCTAAATGCACGTCCCCTTCATTTCAGTTTGATTTCACCACAAAGCTGCTCCTTGGGAGGCGGTGGTGTGAAGGGAGTTCGGCCCAAAGTCCACTTTCATGGTCTATTGATGACCGTTCCAGGAGAAACTGGTGTAATGAGCTTATATCCACTGTGATGGAGTGCCGTCCTGTCGGGGTGTGGGGTCTGTTGCTGCATTCTGGGATACGTTTAGGTATCCCCTTGACCGTGAATGGGGGGTGAAAAAAATAAAAGCAGCTTTCAAAACACACAGGTGGAGTTTCTAAAGTTCTGGGACCCCCCTAATACACCGGGAGGCCATCACGTGACATCACTTCCTGTCTACACAGGCAATCCGGCGACGCCGTCCATAAAAGGCCAATGGAGGTAAGGAAATGAGGCGCTTGTCTTTGGGGGTCCACACTTGGGGCAGCAGCTTCACTTTATATTGAGAGGGAAATGATGATGGAGCTTGGTGCTCCTGTGCCAGTCGAGGGTGGTAGGCACCGTAGGTACTGTAGATGGGTATGTGAAAGGCGCTATATAACACAGACAGCAATGAAGGGCACAGAGATGGATGTGAAAGGTGCTCTTTATTTTGTCCCCAGGATGAAGACCCTCAGTCGATTGTCACGAGTTATAAAGACAGGCGCGCCACTCCCAGCTGGGGCTCTTTGTCTGTTTTTGTCCTCAAAGCCGTGGCCTGTGACACATCGTGACACTTTTGGCTTCCATTCCCAGTCCTGGGTGGCGCCGGTTGGGGGGGTCTAGGTGGTCCGTCTCGCAGTGACATTTACCGCTGGCCGTGAAGTCCATTCTGTTCAATGGAGGCTATGACCACGCTGACGGCCAGAGTGACGATGGCTCCGTTTGTTCCCAGTGCCAATCAGGGTGTTGTTTTAATACACCAAGTGTTGGCATTTTGTTATCGAGCAGAACTCACAATGAAAACAACAACAGTTTGACTCCCCTCGTCGTTGGCGCATGGAGTGGAAATTCTTTGTGCCCACCAGCTGTGCAGTAACTCAACTGGGCCCATCATGGTGACATTAAAAGGCACAAGCGTGAGTGACGATAAGGAGCCGCTCAGTGCTGCAGTCACCAGCGAGGAAGACCTGAAGGAGAAGAAGGCTGTCAAAGCGGGAGGACGAGGGCAGCAGCGAAGTGGACAGTCGAGTGGTCTTCAGTTGCTCTCCTGCTTTCATCAGCTTGGCTTTTTCTTTTCCTGCTGTGGTTCTGCAGTGAGAAGAGAGCTGCGGAGTGACGGCCGGCTAAGGTACAGACGATGGAAGTTTTGAGGTAAGAAACTGACGATGGCACCAGGTGTGGAGATGCGGTGCACGTCGGTTAGCAAGAAGTTCACAGGAGTCTGTACTCGGGACCCCAGATATCCGTGTGTCTTTTATATAGCGCCTTTCATGTCTCTCTCTTATAAGACAGAAATGTTGATGACACATGTGACGATGATGAACTATAGCGACTTTAAGAAGTGTCCGCCCCTAATCGGATAGCGGTGTAAGAATTTGATTGGACCCTCTTCATGTCTCAGTAAAGACCCCTCAACTTCAGACTTGGCCAGCTTGGTGTTTATACACATTTATATTCTTGATATGTCGCGTCATCTTCTAACCCACTTTATCCAGACCAGGTGCCAGTCCATCACAGGGCACACACACACACGGGCCAATGTCACGTCACCAGTCCACGTAACCGGCCTGCAATTTGCATTGGGAGAGGAAACTGCAACAGACACGGGGGGCCGACCAGGACCAGAGCTGGACAGCCCTGTTCTACTGTAGAAGATGTGGGCACAGATGGCAGTGACGTAGTAAACTTGGGCCTTCAGCAGGACATGGAAGTGCTCTTCAGGTTTTGCCCACAAGGTCTCGGATGATGGAAGTGGCGGTCAGTCGAGGGGCGAGTTCTCTCAATCAGAACACCGCTTGTTACATTAATGTGTTCAGCCACAGGGGGGCGCCAGGTCGAAGTCAGCAGACCACTCTGTACCCCTGAGCATGCTGGGAAGTCGCCCACCTGTGGAAGCCCCCCCACTTCATCATACGTTTGTCACTTTTTGTTATTTTTATATCCACAAATCGGTCCAAAGTCTGTCTGTGAACAAAAACACCATTTTTTTTTTTTCTTCAAATTGAAATATATATATATATTTTTTTTTTTTTATACTTTTCTATGCCTTGTCAGTTTGAGCCCAGAATGTCAACTTACACCAAAACATAAAGTTAGAGGGGTCTTAGCTGGGGGTCTTCTGAGTCGTGTGAATCCCCATCCCCTCCACTTTCACTCTGAGGTGCTCTGCCAAGGTGCCATGATGGCTGCTCCACATCAGGTAGGCCACGCTGGACTGTCGGCCGTTGTCTGTCCTTGTAGGCCGTGTGCCATGTGGGAGACCCCCAGCTCTGCTCCTCCTGATGCGTCGCTGTCACTCAGAACCAACCAGGCTGAGCGGCGGGCATCACGCCATTTGGTGGTCTGTTTGTGCTTTCCATTGTGTGCCAGTTATGAATGGCGCTGTGTAAGATAAAGTGGAGAACAAAAAACCCATTTGTAAGATTTTTATGGTGACACTGAATCAGGAGAGGGGGGCAGACATTTTGGGAACTGATGGGTGTTTCTGTAGGCCTGACGTGTGCCCACACTTTGTAGCCCCTATCCTTGTGCTCCACCGCCATCAGGTGCTTTATGTCCTCTGACTCGACACAAATTGAGCTTTGTCTGTAGTGTGACATCAGCCTGGGCTGCCATTACAGAGAAACGTCACAAAGCAAAGGGACAGCAAAGACCAAAAACACAAACTCGATGGGAACTTGTCCCAAAATAAGGAAAACAAGAAAGCCATAAACATGCCAGCAGGTCCGTGGCGCCCGTTTCCCAGTGTGAGCCCCAGAGTGCTGCCCCTGTGAGGACTCTTCTCATAAATGATGTGGCCGAGGAGTGGCGGTGTGTCCTCCGTGCAGGTGACAACAAGGACACTTGAACCTCCAGCCGTCTGTCTCGTCTCTCACCAGTCCTGGCACCACAGAGAGGTGGCACAAGGCACAATACAAGCCTGTTGTATAGCGCCTTTCACATCTATCCAGCAACTGTTGCTACAACAAACATCCAAAATGACATTTCAGCGACAGAGAATGAAAACAAAACCCTAAAAGCACAAAACGGCCGCAGATTTAAATTCTGCACATCAGAAAACCCGAAATGAAGGCTTCGGCAGAAAGCAAACGCGCAGAAGGCGAGACGAGAACACGCAAAGCGCCTCCCGTGGCGCGTCAAACGCACGTCTGACGTCTTTCTCCATCACAACAGGCTCTCGTTCCATTTGCCAAAGGGCACAATAAAGGGGGACGACTCACCAGCAGGCAGAAAACGGCACCAACCCCAGCTCTGGCACTGCCATCTCACCACACAGGGCCTGCCCTAGAAATTCTTTATGTACAGAAATAAAATGCAAGTAAATCAGTTAAGAGTGAACATAAAAAGAACCCGCGTATCACTGGCAGTTGGTGCCAAGGAAGCGATGCTGGCATAGACAACTCCCACTGCCCTTCATTGCCTCACAAAGGTGCATCTTGATCAGCTGCTGTTGTGACAGTCACCTTGTAACACTTCTGTAGCACAACAAATAGAAATCGTGAGCAATAAATCACCCTGAACAAAGTCAAGGATGGCGCTGACATGGGCACACTGGCTGCCACTGCCTCAGGCTCACTTTGAAATGACACAACAGAAAGTAAAAGTCCATAAGATAAAAGCAGCCTTTCAAATGGCCGATCACGACATCAATCAACCCGCCGAAGGCCACCAGAGCCTCGCCGGCAGTGTGCCACCCTCACATGGGCCTGATTTTAAAAGCTCTGACTTTATAGTTCAAGCCAATCTCTGATAAATCAACGTTCTACAGTCGGTGCCAGGCAAAAAGGAACAGTGACATTAGTCGAGCTCCCCCTTCATCTGTGACATGACAGACACTGAAGTGTCACCCATCTTTGACAAGTGCAGAGTGGAGGTCCGAGGCCCACTAGGTGATGTCTGTCCAGCGTTGACACTTGCGGTGCGCCATCTGTTGGAATGTACTTTGGAACACGTGCTGTAATGAAACACTTTTTGTTCCAACAGACGGTGCATCACAACCACCAGCAGTGCTGTTGAAAATCCTCTGGCAAACGGCATCCAACTGAGACAACAGACAAATGGACACTTCAACGTAATAAAGACGAATTTAAATTGAGAAAAGCGGGAAATAAAAAAAGAGGACAGAGAGGTTCGTGATCTTTCAAGTCTGTCACACATTCTGGTGATCTGCTCTGATTGATGAGAAGAGGAATACGTAATCAAGTCCACTGACAGCCCACAGATGGGGGGCTCCGGTGGGGTTGGTTGGTCCTTCCTTTGTCCACCCCTCGTCATTTCACAACTCAACACTCACGAATGACGACGACAAGAGTGCCATCGATATCCCCTTCTGTGCTCTCCGATCGGATTTGTCGCCACACAAAATGAAATTCGCTTTTCCCACCCCTCCATTTTCAGAGGCCCTCGTGTGCCTGCTGGACCCCCTTTGGTGGTCTTACATGTTGAAGTTCATTCATCGACAAACACAGAAAGCGTCCTGTGAGCCTGAGCTGCGTCCGTAGGTCCGTCACTCGCACCACACGATTCTCTTCTATGGCCGAGTCGGCCGTTGCTGTCGTCTCCTTTCACACCCGTGACGCTCTTGGTGAGTTTCTGATGGCTTGTGTACCTGAGCCGTGCCAGGAGAGTCCCCTGGTCACTAAGTCTGCTGCCACACCGCTGGTCGGTGACAATGGCCTTCAGTTGAAGAGCAGTCTTTTCTGGGTTTCAAACGTCTTCTCCTCTTCACTGGACAGAAGGTTTCCTTTCAAACTGAAAGAGAAGAGAAGAGAAGACACCACTGAAGTTAAGGGGTCTGCGCGGCGTCACCTACCCCTCCAGACAATGAAAAACGGCACAAAATGGAGTTCACATCTGAACGCGTGTGATGTGCTCGTCTACTGCCCACCGACCTGAGGCCACTGGGATTCCTGGCCGGTGCTCCCTCTAATTTACAGGATGAAGACCTAAAAATACCAGGGAGTGCAGCTGGATGATAAACTGGACTGGACCGCCAACACTGATGGTCTGTGTAAGGAGGACAGAGCCGGCTGGACTTCATTAGAATAGTCGGGCAATAAGGCAGGCGCTACTGTTGGCACGGAGCTGGACAGTCTGACATGCATGGCAGAGCGACGGGCGCTGAGCAGACTCCTGTCAATCATGGAGAATTTACTGAACAGGATCATCTCAAGGCAGAGGAGCAGCTTCAGCGACAGACGGAGGAGACCCCACACTATGCGACTCGGGGGGGTAAACGTTAACATTATTCAAAGTTATTGTCTGTTATACCTGCCTGGCACTCTCCGCCTTCCATTCTTTAACTTGCACTGCGCTTTTATCACTCTTTAATTAATATTGTTATTATCAGTATGCTGCAGCTGGAGTATGTGAATTTATAAAGTATCTATCTATCTATTATATAGCGCCTTTCACATCTATCTATCTATTATATAGCGCCTTTCACATCTAGCTATCTATTATATAGCGCCTTTCACATCTATCTATTATATAGCACCTTTCACATCTTTCTATCTATTATATAGCACCTTTCACATCTATCTATCTATTATATAGTGCCTTTCACATCTATTTATCTATTATATAGTGTCTCCCCACAGCGTTTATCGTCTAAGATGGCACCTACTGTCTCTGCCTCAAAAACAAACGTAATAAAACAAAATCTCCTAGCGGTGACACCCAAGTGGGAGTTTAGTGGAATCAGCAGGATTTCAAGCCCCCTTAAGTGTCCGTTTTCATTCTCTGGACACCTCCATCCTCTACGGCATCTTTAAAAGACAAGACTGCGTCTTACCAGACCTCCTTGAGGCAGCTGTTCTCGTTCAGAGCTTCGGCAAGCAGCCTGGCGCCTTTCACTGTCACTTTATTCTCGATTAACCTGCCAAAGACCAGAGAGTTCAGTCAGGGAGGTCAGATTAGCGGTGGGCCAGCGCAGCAAAGCAGCTTTAATGGCTTTAGAAAGAGTGAAAAGAAACAGAAAACATGGGGGAGAAGGAGAGGACAAGACCTGGATAAGTTGGCGACTACAGTGGCACCGGCAAACCACTTAAAGGTGACGTGACTAACAGCAATCGTCTCACTGCCACACTGCCACCTGTCATGGGGTGGCATATATTAGGCACCAAGTGGACTGACAGTTCTTGAAGGCGATGTGCTGGCCAAGCCGAAGGATCTGAGCGTCTTTGACAAGCGCCAAACTGTGATGGCCGGACGACTGGGCCACAGCATCTCCAAAATGGCAGGTCTTGTGCAGTGGTCAGTAAAGAACAACCGGTGAACTGGTGACAGGGTCTTGGGCGCCCAAGATTCATTGATGCCCCTCTGGTCCGAGCCCACAAAATGGTGAAATACGGCGATGAGAGAAAAGCGTCAAAACACGCAGTGCATCACAGCCTGCTATGGTGGAACCCCCTACTGACCGCTGCCTACTGTGTGCACGTGAACATCAGGCTCGACCCCTGGAGCAATTAAAGGAGCTGGTGGCCTGCTCTTACATTCTCTTTTAGATCAGGTGGACGGCCAGAAGCATGTGTGTCATTTACCTGAGGGAGTGACGGCAGCAGGGTGCATTATGGGAAGAAGGCTGTGTGATGCTCCTGCCAAAGTTCTGCTGGGAAAACTTGGGCCTTGGCATTCATGTGGATGTTGCTCTGCCACGTACCACCTGCCTAAGTACTGTTGCTTCATGGCAGCAGTGGCCTCTTTCGACACACTAATGGCACCCTGGCACAGGAATCATTTGCTAGCCCCCATCTATTGCAGCGTATTTGTCACTCCAGCAGATGGCGCACTGCTGTTGAGAATCCCAGTAGTAAATGGCGTGTACCCGAGGCAGCAGGAGTACAAATCTCACTGGCGTCCATCAAACACGCTGGTGATCTGCCCTCACTGATGAGTTGCTTAAATCAATGACAAATTCCACTAACATCTATAAAAGGGGGCATTGCTGGCATTCCCTGACGCCAAGTTTGAGACCCTCTGTTGGACAGTCAGTGGGCTCCAATGCGATTACTACTAAATCTGTCAGTCTTTTTATTGCCTATTGTAGTGCCAGGCTGTCGTACCGTGTTAGCCATTATGAATGGAGTGAAAAGTCGGGCAAAATGACGCCTTTAACTGGCCAACTAAAAAGATGACGATACGCAGGCTTTGGAGGCGACTCAGGCCCCTTCTTCAGGCGAGATGGAATCCTGGTACATTGTGTCTGAAGAAGGGGCCTGAGTCGCCTCCAAAGCCTGCATATTATTGCCCATCGTAAATTTACTTTGTTATGCGCCATCAGTTGGAATACAAAATGCCATGCAACTTAACAGTACATGTGGCAAACACCTCAGAATGGGCCAGGGTGCAAGTGATGTCGTGGGGATTACGGACTGCAGATCTACTGTTAAACTCATTTCAATAGCTGGCACTTCTGGACTGAACTGGTTTGTCATGGACTGGGTTAGCTGGCACTTTGTCCCAGAGACTTCTCTGCCGTGACATGCACAAGTGTCGTTTGTTACTGGGGATTGATTACCACGAAAAAAGAACAAATTCTGCAAAGTGTCTTGATACAGCAAACTAATCCATCCATCCATCCATCAAGCAACCCGCTATATCCTAACTACAGGGTCACGGGGGGTCTGCTGGAGCAAATCCCAGCCAACACGGGGTGCCAGTCCACCTGAGGGGCACACACCAGGGACAATTTAGGATCACCAGGTCACCTGACCTGCATGTCTTTGGACTGTGGGAGGAAACCAGAGCACCACGCAGACACGGGGAGAACATGCAAACTCCACGCAGGGAAGGGAAGGTCTCCATACTGTGAGGCGCTACCCACTGCGCCACCGTGCCGCCTATAATAGAAATAATAATTTCACAAGGTCCTAGCAGTGTCAGGAGTGTGTTTGAGTTCTATAACACACTAGGGAGGCCGCACCTTGGAGTACCGCATGCAGCTGTAGGGCCAGGATACACTTGACACCGAGAACGCGTCCGCGCACACGTCATGGCTGCCACGTGTTCCCAGTGCTCTTTTTGCATGACGTCAGAAGTGAACGTGACGCGGGTGTGAGTTGCAATACCAGCACAAATTCAGGTGGTGCATTGCAGCTCCAACAGGATCGATGCGTTGCGTCAACGTCTGTCTGCTGACATACAAAAGTACGTGCGGTGCTCTTCTTCATCATCCATGTCTCACACGGGCAATACAAGCATCGCATACTCCCCACCGTGATGACGTCTCGCATATTGCCGTCTGTGGCGCCGTTGCTGTCTTTTTTTTTTTTTGCAGTATCCTCAAAACTCAAAGGTTTTTTTCTCTTCAGCGTCTTTCTTCCCTCACAAAACAGCAACACCGGATGTTGTGTTCTCGCCAAGATGATTTCTCACACTGCCACCTGGTGGAGTCCTCCAGATTTACAGAAGGTATGTGTGCAGCTACAGATAAGATACGGCTTGTGTCGCAGCAGCAGCAGCAGCTCAGCAGCAGGACTCCTGCCGTGTCAAGTACAGCCGGGCCCTCGGTCTCCACATCATGAAAAGACAAAGCAGCAGCAGAGAAAGTCCAGAGAAGAGCAGGATTGAGGACTGAGGGTCGGAGCTTTAAGGAGAGACACTGAAGGAGCTCAGCCTGCTCAGTTTAAGGCAAAGGAGATGAAGAGGAGACCTGACTGAAGGGGATCAGGGCCTCGTTCTTATGTTCTACTGACCTGCTCAGACTGCACGGTGACCGTGAAATGACAATGACGGGTAAGAAAACGGGTAACAAGAGGGAATCGGGCTGTGCCTCCCGTTTCATGGACTCGCCGGCCCCAAATGGCTGTGGTGAATGACGTCGTAGATTTTCAACGAACTGCCTGTTCTGCACTGTGAGGTTGGCACGAGACCAGCGTGTGTACGCATGTGTCATCTCGCCCTTTGTTGATCAGAATTAAAACAGTAGGGAGGCGCCGTGATCCTTGTAAATCACAGGGCCAGCGCCACCATCTGGGCACAGATCATAAGGTCCAGCAGCACGGGTTACCTACCAAACAGCTGGTTGGCGCACTAATAAGCTTGGCCTTCGGGCAAAAAATAACTTGGCACCGGTAGTGAAATGTAAAAACTCAACGCTACTGGCCGCCTCAATTCCCAGCCTCCTCTCCTCGTCTTGCAGCCCCAGCGCCCCCTCCTGTTTAATCTCTCGTCTCGACTCTGTGACTGCGGTGTGCGCTGAGCCCACTGGGGGTCCCCAGGCGTTTTCATGAGGTGGTCTGGACAGATAATATTTGGGTTGAAGCCCAAGTCCGTCATGCCTACAAACCGCAGAGACGTGACCCCGGCTCGTGACCCACGACGCTGCAGTTGGCCTCAGCGCCTGTCTTAGCGGTTTCAGCTTACCACAAGTGAGTTAATCCTCGGTTGACTTTAATTGCTTCAGCGAAATGTTCAGCCGCTTCGTCATTCAGTTCATTCTGCAAAAGCCTGATGGGAGAATAAAAGAGCAAATGAGGTGGCAGAAAACGGCCAACATAAGACGACGGTGCTGCATCAGAACATGAAGTCCCGGACTGAATCGGCTCTCCTCTTCATCGCCTTTGGCTTTTTAATTCCTGGCACCGATACCCTGCTGGCCTCCCGACTCACCGCCGCACTCCTGGTCCTTCCTCGTCTTGTGCTTTTACTTCAGACTCTGCACGGCACAGCTACCTCTAAATAACATTAGCGTGAAGAGACAATCTTACAACCTAAAGACCACAGAAAAGTCGCTCCCTCGTGTACTGAGGGTCTCTGGAAAGCCCCAGGCTGTCAGCAAGTGAAGCAGTTGAGGCGATGCCAGCGCCAGATAATGAAGCTCAACAAGGAGCCGCTTTTCAAACACATTGTCGACTCTCCATAATGCCAGAGCACAGGCTGCCTTTCTTTCTGCCATAGAGGAATAAAGCAGTTTCTGTGTATGTCTGTGGCACAACAGCTGGCATCTCCGACTGGAGCCAAGGCCCAGCATAATTGGCACCGGACTGTGCTATTCAGTTCAAAAGCCTCTTTGTGTTAATGGAGCCTAACGTCGTGAAGCAGACCGAGTGTGAGGAGGCTGACATCTGAAGGTTCAACACCTTGAGACGGCTCACCTGGTCCTCCTCAACTTCTCAGAGTCAATGAGAGTCGCCTACCAAAACACTCAGTCCAGCGCTGGCAGCTTTACCCATAGCTCCCCTGCCCCATATCTCTGTCTCTCGGCATGCTGCCAGTCGTCCACTACCCAGGCAGACCGTTCGAATAAGGAGGGCGTGCTGCCACCTGGCATTGTTGGGGTTGCCTATTTGTTTCGTAGTGTGGTTCATTTTCGTGAGCCTTGTCGTTTCTCCCCTGCTCTCGTATATCGTAATGTTTGTAGTTTTCCCTCGGCCCCTTTTCCTACTAATTGGCATTTAGTGCTTTAGGTGTATCTGTGCCCGTTCCTCCCGATTGCCTCACTTATTCCTGCTCTTGTTGTTAAGAAGAGACCGAGCCTGTGCCAGGATTATCATGAGCTACACGAGCAGGGCAGTAAAGGGGGCTACAAAGAGGCAGATTAGCTGCGAGTTGTGGGCACTCAGAGGTCAAAACCAGGGTGCCTAGTAAGGTCAGCACGCCAAGCAGTTGTGGGGCAAAATCCAAGAAATGCTGAGCAGAACGGAGCCACCTCACCAGGCCGATGCAGCCAATAACCAGAGGGTGCCAACACCTTTTATATGCTTGTGACAATGATGTCACACAGGACTGTGACTGTGTCTGACCGACTGTGGACCCCCAGAGGTTTTTTCTCCCCCATTGACGCTGCGGATTCAAGTTTTTGTCTTCCTCTCCTCCCTTCAACTGGCTGTGGTTCAAAGATAAAAGTAATGGACGGACGCATATGCGCTCTTCACTACATTGACATTTATTTGCTCGGCAGACGCTTTCATCTAAACGATGTTCAACGTAAGCAACTAAACGCCAGTCGGTGGGGCTGCCTATGAACAAGTGTGACAGGACAAGGTGACAGAAATCGGCCATCACAAATGAAGTCCCAAATTTACAAAACCTAATTACTGCTAATATCAGTCAGACAGAAACTCGCCAAACAAGAGGGTCTTCAAACGCAGCTTGGACTGGGGGGCACAGCTTGTTCCACCAGTTAGGAGCTACACAGGAATTTGACACCAGCCACGGATACTCAAAGAGCTCGGCTGGGCCACCTGCTTTTTAAATTCCAGCAGCCCCTTTGTCTTGTCTGCTGGCACCAGTGCCATGCTAGATTATTCTGAACCCAAGGCCAAGCTTATTAGTGTGCCACCCGACTGTTTGGTAGCTAATAAGTAACATGATAGTTAGAATTTGTTACTCACCCTCACCTATTCTGTTTCTGTTCTCGGTACTCAAATGTGGCCATTGGTGCCACGGCCCACCTGCCAAGTTGTTTGCCTGCCTGTGGTAAAGTCATCCCTGATGGAGGATCGCAGGAATCATGGGAAAGAGGGGTCCTTTTATAGGATTGGCTGGCCGAGCAACGTTTCAGCCGTGGAATGGCCAAATGGGGAGGCAGCTTGATGGATGAGGTCTCCAGGACTCTAAAAATATCCAAATCTTATTATGGGATATCATCTACTGTTAAATTCTGCTCCGTACTTCTAAAATGTTTATTATTATGCTGTATTGAGGATTTGTTCTGTTCTGTGTATTGTGTTGTGTTGTGTTGTGTTGACCCCCTTTGTCTTTTGACACCCACTGCACGCCCAACCTACCTATAAAGGGGTCTCTCTTTGAACTGCCTTTCCTGACGTTTCTTCCATTTTTCCCTACAAGGTTTTTTTGGGAGTTTTTCTCGTCTTCTCAGAGAGTCAAGGCTGGGGGGCTGTCAAGAGGCGGGGCCTGTTAAAGCCCATTGCGGCACTTCTTGTGTGATTTTGGGCTATACAGAAATAAACTGGATTGTATTGTATTGTATTGTATAATCCATGTGGCTGGGTGCCCCCTCTTATTATTTGCGCCCTAGGTGAATGCCCAGTTTGCCTTAATGGTGACACCGACCTTGGTTGGCACAGTGAATTATTAGCAACTGTGAAGTTGTTGTGTATGGATCAGGAGTTGTGTGTGTTTTCAAGAAACAACAGAAATACCAAACTCTTGTCATCAAAAAATAAAATCCTTAAGCAGCAAAAACAAGAATTTCAGGAAGTCCTTACTAGAACTATGAGAACCAAACCACTAAGACAAGAAGTGGGAAGCCACGAGGCGTTACTCAGTGCCACGACTGCAGGTTTCAGCCTCGAACAATCCAGACAGGGAGCTGAAGCGTTGCACTGACTTTTATAGCGGAGTCTTCATAATGTGACGCGACGTGACGTGTGGTGCGTCCTTAGCAGTAAAATGACGGCGTGGCTCAATTAGGATGCAATGACAAAAATAAGAACATCTTTCTCAAACGGATCAATTAGTCCAACACACACACACAGGTTTAAGGTCCCTGAAAAATATTCACAATAAATGAACAGAAGATAACAAAATGTTTCCCTGCTTGTAAACTTTGTTACAGCACTCTGAGTGAGGAGCAGGACACAAAATGAATTCATAAAGTGAACTCAACTGAACATTAAAAAACAAAAGCGTAACGCAGGCGTTCAGACACTTCGTGCTGTTCATCTTCACGCACTCACCAGAATATGTGCAAGGACGAGTTCTCCCTCAGGGCAGCCGCGATGCTTTTTCCTCCTTCGGCAGAAATTCCATTTGCAGAAAGACTAGAAAACAACAAGAGCGAGTCGGTGAGGTGAGCAGTCGAGAAAACATCGGCTCCTAACTCGCCAGCACTCTGCCACCGGTAGACCGGGCATACAGATGGGCAATTCTTTTGGTTTTTGTGAAATTGTCTTCATTGACTCAGCTTGAGCCTTACTGTCATTTTAAAAATGACTAGGGGGCTTTGTGCCGTTGTGATGAGTGTGGCTCCTCTGAAACCCCCTCTTAAACGCTGACACAATGGGTAACAAACACAGACTTCTTTTGTTTTGTTTGATCAGCTGCTGCTGCCGCCGCCATGCTGCGTGATCGACATTCGAACGTTTAAAAGCCTGCACAGCAGCTGTCCTACTCTTTGTCTCCCTGCCTTGTCTCTCTTCTCCCCAGACATCCTCAAACAAAAGCATTCCAATGACTGAGAGGTTAGGTGACGGAGGTCTGGATTGAAAATAGTTGTGACTTTAAAGAATCTCATGTTAAAAGTCACCGTCTCGCAGGACTTCATACCACAACAACGTTTTTGGAATCTTTTAATTCTCGTTGGTAACACGAATTAGACGACTATCTACAAGTCTCCGACTTAAAGTTTAAATCCAAACAATATCTTTTCACTGTTCCGTTATTTCACCGAGTAATAGTTTCTGTTTGTTTGCGCTAAGCGATCTTTACTATCATTTTTGCGAGACTTTCGAATTTTTCTACTTGCGTTATCTCTAACCTGCGTATCGTGCCAACGTTTTTGAATTCTTTACGACGTTCTACTTTGTCTTTTTCTGGCTCCAGGTGTGGTTTTGCATTCTTTTCTCTCCAACACTTTTGGGTCTCTTTTCGACGCGCTGCTCTTTCTTCTTCGCTTAGTCAATGATGTGTCATCTAGAACGTATGAACTTTTTAAGAGCCAAGAGCACAGGAAGTGTGTCTGCCAAACGACTGAGAGGTTAGATGACCGCGGTCTTGTTTGGAAGTGGTTGCAAGTAGGGCATGACATGCAAAAGTCACCGTCTCACGCAACTTGCTTCCAAAGGTTGTAAGTATGACATGACTTGACTGTCTCGCCGGGCGTGAAAGTGTCTCTCTGTCTCACTTCAAAAGATCACGTCTTGTCTCGTCCCAAGATTTTCTTTTTATAATAGAGAGACATTTAATGGAGAAGCTGGAGCAGCCAGTTGTTGCTCAGGCACATTTATAAACCCTACTGGATCAGATAAGAGCTTTTGTTAAGGGCTGCTCTGCGGTGTGTAACTTGTGGTACAATGACATCAAAAGTAGAATTTTAGGTCTCCAGAACAGGGACATGTTTTAGAAGTATAGAAGGACGGACACTCCTTCCTCTTCCTGGAAGAGAGTCTGGGACATTACAGGTGGCCAAGATGAAAGACTAGGGATGGAATGGAGGCTGGAGGTTGAGATGAAGAGACATGAACAGTACGTTAAAGCTCCAACATGGTGAGGACGCACGCCAGTCTAGATTTTGTGTTTTGTGATAATAAGGACAGAATCGAAGGTGCCAAGGTGATTGGACCACTAGGGTCACGTGACCACAATATAATACAATTCTCAGTGTTTCCTAAGAGTGTGAATGCAAAGAAGAAAACTGTGGAGTTTAACTTTGGTAGAGCAAATTTTGAAGAAATGCAGCAAAGTCTAAAGAGGACAGACTGGGATAAGCTTTTAAGTGTGGAGACAGTCGAGGAGCAGTGGAACAGGTTTAGAAACGTTTTACATGTAATGCAGGACAGATACAGACCTACATTAGGAATTAGTAGGGAATGAAAAAAAAATAAGGCATATAAGACTAATAACTCCAAAGTGAATCGTAGGGCGTATGAGAACATGAGGGCAACCATTAAGAAGGAGATCAGGGAGGCTAAAAGACAGTTGGAGAGGAATTGAGCAGAAAAGGAGAGCAAGTGGATAACCTCAGAGCAGTAACAGGGACTACTAAGGAGGTGCTGAGGGATTTGGAAATTAGAGGGAGAGAAGAGCTGCTCAGATTAAATAAGCTGGAATCACACAAATCACCAGGACCAGATAAGATTGATCCTCATGTTCTTAAGGAGACCAGTGAGTTCAGATAGATACCCTTGACACAGATTTGTAGGAAGTCACAGAGCACCGGAGAGATTCAGAAGGACTGGAAAATGTCAAATATCATCCCATTATATAAAAAGGGTGATGGGGCAGATCAGAGCAACTGTAGGCCAGTAAGCTTAACATGAAACATCACAGGAAAATTAATGGAAGGAATTATTAAAAATAAGATTGAGCAACACATGGCAAGGACAGGAGTTAAAATGAACAGTCAGCGTGGGCTCAGAAGAGGGAGGTCGTGTTTTACTAACAGGCTGGAATTCTATGAGGAGGAAACAAAAGGATACGACCAGAGTGGAGCAGATGAGATTATTGATCTGGACTTCCAGAAAGCATTTGATGAGGTGCCACATGAGAGGGTGGGCATCAAGTTAAAAGAAGTGGGAGTTCAGGGTGATGTTTTTAGATGGGTGCAGAATTGGCTCAGACACAGGAAGCAGAGGGTGATGGTGCGAGGAACCTCAACAGAACTGGCCGATGTTAAGAGTGGTGACCAGCAGAGGGCAATGCTAGGGCCGCTGCTATTTTTAATAAATATAAATGATTTATATAGGAATATAAAGAACAAGCTGGTGAAGTTTGCAGATGATACCAAGATAAATGGACTGGCATATAATTGAGAATCCATTATGTTGTTAAAGAAGGACTTGGACAGCAGACAGACTTGGGCAGATTTGTGGCAGATGAAGTTTAATGTCAGTAAATGTAAAGTATTACACATAGGAAGTAAAAATGTGAGGTTTGAATACACAATGGGGGTCTGAAAATTGAGAGTCCACCTTATGAGAAGGATTTAGGAGTCATAGTGGACTCTAAGCTATCAACTTCCAGCCAGTGTTGAGAAGCCATTAAGAAGGCTAACAGACTGTCAGGCTATATAGCGCCTTGATGTGTGCAGTACAAGTCACAGGAGGGTCTGCTCAAGCTTTATAAGACACTGGTGAGGCCTCATCTGGAGTCCTGGGTGACGTTTTGGTCTCGACTAAAGGGAATGAGTTCGGAGGAAAGATTAAAGAAGTTGAACCTTTTCAGTCTAAGATAAATGAGATTAGGAGGAGACCTGACTGAAATGTTCAAAGTTATGAAAGGAATTAGTCCAGTAGATCGAGACGGTGGCTTTAAAACAAGTTCTTCAAGAACACGGCGACAGAGTTGGAAACATTTTAATGGTAAATTTCACACAAAGGTTTATTCTTTACTCAGAGAACTGCAGACACTTGGAATAAGCGACCAAGTGGTATGGTAGACAGGAGGACTTTAAGGATTTTGAAAACTCGACTTGATGTTATTCTGGAGGAATTAAGTGGACAGGACTGGTGAGCTTTATTAGGATGAATGGCCTGTTCTCATCTAAATTACTTTAAAGCGCAGATTCCCACTCGTGTGCCAAGGACTAATGTGGCAGAAGCAGGTTCAGTTTGTCTGCTGCTCCATTCATGCAGGTGGCCATGATGACATCACATCCATAGAGGGGCTATTCCGTATCTCTGCCATTCCATCCAAGGGCCACGCTAAACCACAATTAACTTATGAAGAACTTCCTCTCCTGCCTGTTATGGTTCTCTAGCTAAAAGCCTGGGGTTATCAAAAGTAAGCATACAATGGCTAAAGATGGGATTTGGGGTTATTCTGTTCAGGAGCTACGTAATAAAGAGTCCATCCATCCATCCATTTTCCAACCCGCCGAATCCGAACACAGGGTCACGGGGGTCTGCTGGAGCCAATCCCAGCCAACACAGGGCACAAGACAAGAAACCAATCCTGAGCAGGGTGCCAACCGACCGCAGGACACACACACCAAGCATACACCAGGGCCAATTTAGAATCACCAATCCACCTAACCTGCAAAATGGAAAATAATGTTAAATGGGACCCTGCTATGACAAAACACCTGATGAAGAACGTCACATCATGACCTCCTCAGTCCACTTGTGCTGGGTATGGCCATATTGCCAGGTTCTCCTTGAGATTTCCCTGGCACTGCCTGGCATCTCAAAAGATGAAATCTCTTCAGCAAGGCCAAGGCTTGGCACAGCTCCTGCAGCAGGAGTTCAGGCTGGAAGGGACCTTTCCATGTTCTGCTCATTTTGTTCAAGTAGTCTCATTCGTTTAGTCACAAGCAGTAAATCAAACCCTCTTCCTGTATTCCTCCTACCCTACTGCAGGTTTCATGTTTGAATTGTTCAGTCCAGGATCTCCATTCCAGGCCACTGGCGTAAGCTTTTTCATGGGGGTTGACGATTGTGGTCTCTCTTTCATGGGCAGCAGAGTCCAACTCATCTGATGTGCTGCTGTCGGCAGTTGGATGCGGAGGCTCTGTGCCTAATTTCTTACGCATAAATGTTTTCAGTGGACCACCCGAGGCAGACTTTGACATCTATGTGGAAGTCTCAAGGTGACATTGTTGGCTGTACCCAACCTTGAAGCCTATTTGAGATACCTAAAAGTGAGACATCTTGAAATCGACATAGTGTTGGATGCCTGTAATTCATTTAAGATGTTTTAAATGCCCGTTCAGATAACTTAAACCGTGTTCGGAGATCATTCTAAATGTTCATTTGGCTGTCATAGCACTAACCACCACCCGAGTTCATTACTAAGTGACAGATTTATCAAGAGCAGCTTCTAAATCACGTTTCCTCATGGAGATCACCGATACGTTCATCGACTCGCTGGCCCGGTGGTTGACAGCTCAGCCATTAGGTCACGAGTTCATTAACAGCTCTTAATTTAAGAGGATCACCCGCTTGCCCTGTCCTAAGCTATTAAAACTGTTACGTTTATTTAAACTTTTCCTGTTGCATTACTACTGTACAATACCTTAGGTTCGTTAGACTTGGGTGATTCTTCAGGGCTTCAGCAAAGGCTTTTGCTCCTTCATCTCCTATGGTGTTCCCCCACATTCTGATGAAAAGAGGGAAAAAGAAACAGACAACACAAAATGGATGAGATACCCAGGAATGCTGGTCACTGGTCATCAGTCCTGTGTTACGACAGACACAAAGACCGAGGATTATTGTGAGAAAAGAATAAAACAATCAGGAGATGAATTACGTGAAGGAGGAACAAAGACAAACAGACAGACAACCAAAACACGACGGCAAGACAGAAATGAGTAGTCTTGGACCGAAAGGAGTCCAGTAAACCAAAGCGGAGGCCAGCACATCGGCCTGCTTGGTTTGAAGGTAACTGTCCGTAGTAAGAAGTGCCACACGACCACTGCCATGTTAATATCAGCAGTGCCAGCGGTGTGTAGGAAGTTATCTAGAACTAACAAAAACGGTCTAGAAGGCTACTTACCCAACGTCAAAAATGGACTTGCTCTTCTGGATTGCACTGGCAAGATATTTTCCTCCTTCACTTGTAATTCTGTTGTATCCAATCCTAATCACACAAACAGTAAGGTCACCTCTGGTCACCAAGTGCCACCCACCATGTCCTAGTGCTGTGATGTCCTGTGCTAAACTCTCTGGCTCACGACCATAACAAGCCCGCTTTATACTGATGATTATTTACTTCTAACCACAGTATTTAATGGACTATTTGATACTTTTGCCCGAGGTATTGGTTGGACCTTGGGAATTCAGCACTGGCTTTGTTTTGTTCTTATTTACCTTCCTGTAGTTTACTCTTTTTTTGTGTTTTTTCTGGACTTGAGAACTGCAGTTTCATCCTACTGTATTTTAGACATGGCTGGAATGACAAATAAACGTGAACTTGAAGATGGGGTTACGGCACACAGCATTTGAAAACTGATGCCTCAGCGCCCACATGGACCTTATGGACTGCTATTGCCCGGGGTTGGCTCCTCAAGTGGGGTTTAAAAATAAAAAGAGTCCCCCCGTAGTGAAGGAGGTAGGTGGGATGACATCATATAAGCCCTACAGATCAGAGAGGGAAGGAGTAGTGCAGAAGAAAAAGATGTTGGGAACGTCTGACAGGATACTTACTCTGTGGTCTCTGTCTTATCATCTGGAAGGTTCTTTTAAAAAAAGACATCGAGGTCAGCCCACGAACCTCACGTTATCGGACCTCAGGCCAAACTACTACTTCATTTAAGGCAGGTATCAGATACTTACTTTAAAATTCGAAGGCATGGACACTCCTCTACTATCTTCGCTACCATGCGAGCTCCATAATCTGTGATCTGATTCTTGTAAAGTCTGAAACACACAAGGACAACTCCACACATTCAGTGAATAACCGTGTGCCATGTCCGACATTTCGAGGTCTGGCACTTTCTACTCACTAATCCTGGTGACGTGTTACATACTGTAGTGCAAGTCTGAATTTCACTGGACTTCCATATGTGGCACAATAAGGTCCCTGTGAAGAGGGTCTCATCTCTTTAATTATCCAAAGGAGAGATGGCATTCCTTTGATGGCAGAGACTCTGTAGCTAGAGACTGGCATAGACTGGCAATAGTCTCAGTAACTCATTGTGATATTTGGTGCTCTGTATTAAATGACATTTCAGCACCTTGAGAACATGAAGGCCTCTTTGCTTACATTCTTTAGATGTGTTTTATCCCAGTGGAGCGGGTCGCACTCCAGACAATTGAGCTGTGGTGGCTGCTGGTGGCCTGCCATGGACCCGTGACATCTGGATTACAAAGGCCCACTGAAGGAGCTCCTTTACATCCTGAACTAATGACATCATCTGCAGTGTAAATGTCTGAACTGGGACACAGAATCATGTGACTCCATGACGTAACGGTGACTCACCCCGATTCTGCCACTTGTAGGTGGGCTCCTACGTGTGAGTGAGAGCTAACAACCAATCAGCCAGTAGTTCAATGCATACAATGTGGACTGCACAGAAGGAAGAAAAGAGAGAGTTCTGGGCTGCATAAACAGAGGAGAGGCTCGTCTGGCTGACGTCACACATTTTTTGTACGATAACAGAATGGAAAATGAAGGGTGGCAGCTCTGGCTCATCTCACCATACCTGGAATATATTTGTACTGCCACAGGTGCCATATGGTGGCACATTAATTAGCTGTGAAAATGAGGCAAGACTTGAAAATTCAGAGCTGTGCTGAAAAGTTATCATGTCATACTCTGCACTTCTTAGTCGGGCAATCTGACATCCTGAAGGAAGCGGGATCTGCCGACTGTAGTTGCTAAGTTGTGAAGTGTTCCAGTGGCTTTAATTGCATAAGTTAATTGGTGAGTAGCCCCCTGGGATGATCGGCCCCCTGTTCCAGGGTTGTTTCCTGCATTGTACCAACTGTTGCCAGGATAGGCCTTGGCACTCTGCGAGGGTTAATTACATTAATCAGATTTCTGAAGGTTATTCTCTATACCTGCGACACTTGCTATTAAAACGTAATTCAATATCGGGGCACTAAAAAGCGGCATCTATACATTTTTATCTGTAAAACAAAAAAAGTGTGTGGTAAAACACAAAAACAATCATCTGCTAGCTCATTTATTTCTTTCTTTATTTATTTATTTATATAAATGACGCTACCAACAGATTTCCATGTCATTACAATATTCTGTGATTTTTTGCTAAAATTCTCTTTCCACTAAGAGATGGCACAGACTCCGTATTTCTACTTACCCGAGGACGCTGATGACTTTGTGTTTGACCAGCTCTTCAGCCAGGACCTCCACTCCGGAGTCTGTGATCTGATTAACAGACAATCTGAAACAAACACAGGTTTGTAATTGTAAAGCGACATCATCCTCTAAACCTTCAGATGCCCGTCCATCCATCCGTCCACCCCAAAATTGTAAACTTATGACGTTCACTTTCGGATGTGACCAACTTGAAGGAAATCCAGGACTGGATGGACACCCTACTAGAGAGACCACCTGTGCTTCTGAGTAACGTTAGCCTGTTACGGGGCTGTGCCAGTTGGTGTGTCGCATCTGTTTCCTCACATTAGGGTACTGCTGTCCGGATTCGGCTGCCAATTCTCTTGTGTGAAGTTAACTGGTTTGGACTTGTATTCCACAGAAAGCTCTAAAAGTGGTATGTAACATTGTTGGACCACACAGAACTATCCAGTTGTTTTACTGTGAATCTTTGTAAGAATATCTACAGTATGTTTGGATATATTCACTTTCAAGGGTAAATATTGATAGCTTACTGTTGTGGGTACAAAATCTATAAGTTTTAGTCTATCTTTTCATTATATTTTGCTGAAGACAACACTAGATGAACTTAAAACGCAGAACACACTAAAGCATATCCTCTTCCCAATAGTACCTCATTTTTAAAACGGTTGTTCAGACTAAAAGAGGTAGACATGACGATGCCTCAGGCGATCAATTACTTTATAATGTGAGAAAGGATGGGCATCTGGGACAAGCTGCTAAATGGGTTTACAGCCTGGGAAAGGTAGACATGCTTGTAGGTACTGAGCAACATCAAAACGTTTAATTGTTTGGGAAAAAATGGACAAGTGAATTTATTCATCATATTAACAGCTAGCCAAATGGAACATCTTAACAGTTACATCTTGTGAAACCCCCCAGTAGAACTTTATAATAAATATGCCTCGTCTGAAAAGCGATATCAGAGGAGAAGAGAGCGAAGTCAGAGGAGGATGCTGGCAATGTGTGGCCATTTCTATCTGATCATCAGAAAAGCATCACATAAACAACTACGAGTGTTAAGATCTCAAGCCACCTGCGACGTTCATCCTTGTCATCTTCACTTTTTCTAAACACTATATAGCCAGACTTCAACATCAGTCTTATTTTCTACTAGCACAATACCCGCGCTTTGAAAAAGAAAGGAAAAATTTTTAAAATAACGTAACATGATTGTTAATGTAATTGTTTTGTCATTGATATGAGTGTTGCTGGCATTATATATATATATACATACATACATGTGTAAATATATACACACACACATATACTATGAGGTGCCAAACAGGCAAATAAATTGATTTTGTGAATATATAAAGTCGGCGTCAGAATATATAAAGTCAAAACTTGAATATATAAAGTCATCGCTGATTATATAAAGTCAACATCGGAGTATATAAACTCACTCCTGAATATATAAAGTCAAAGTCAAAATCTATTGATTGAAACGACTCTGAACTGAACTAAGTTAACAAAAACGTATTCAGAAAAATAAATTAAAAAAACACTGTTCGGTTAATGTGTTGAAAATGATGCATGTGCCCTGCCCAGGATTGGTTCCTGCCTTGCGCCCAGTGTTGGCTGGGATTGGCTCCAGCAGACCCCCGTGACCCTGTGGTCGGATTCAACGGGTTGGGAAATGGATGGATATTCCAGCGCTAACTTTGTATATTCCGATCCTGACTTTATATATTCAAGTTTTGACTTTATATAGTTAAATTTAGTCATCATTGCATAACTTTTTCTTCACCATAGAAATTTAAAGACTAAATTCAACTTCCATTCCTGCCAAAGATATTTCTGGCGACTAAATAGAACCTACTTATATCCAAAATCGAGTTATTGAGCTGTCACCTGCCTGCCTGAATAAGTCACCCTCGCTTCGCTCTTACTTTTTTACCGTTCATTTAATCCTGGCTAGTGGCGGAAAAATTATAAAATGGAAGGAGGATTACACTGAGTATGGCTTTACCAAAACAATTATTGATGTTGAATCGATTATTCATAAAGCTTCAATTGGTGATCTGTTTTTCTGTGTTAACCTCATATTTTTTCATACTTCTTCTCAAACCAAGGGGATGCGAGGGTAAAATGAATTGGGAAGCGCTGATCAAAGTAATCGGTGTACCAGGAAATCATGCATTGACAGAAGCTCCCCTTTGCTTGTAACGCAAAGTGTGATTAAATGCATGATTTTTTAACACATTATGGAGCACATGCATCGAAGCTTCTCAGCTGTGCTTGTGCTAAGAAAAGGAAAGATTTTAAAAATAACGTAACACGATTGTCAATGTGACCTTTTGTAAGTAGTGCCTGGAGGATTCAGTGTGTAGAAACTCTAGAGACAGCGTGTGTATTAACTTGTGGATTTTTCTGAGTATTTGGTGGCAGTGCGACGAAGTTGCTTCGGAAGACGGCGTTAGCCGTGGAGCTCAGCTCAGAGCGAAATGAGATGAATGGGAGGGGAGATGATGACGTGACTCCCCCACCCGCCTTAACTGTCAATCCTCCACAAACACAGTCTCTCAGAATTTGCATAAGCACACCCCTTCACCTGCAATTTTAACTTAGTTACAAAGTGATCAAAACTCTCGTTTATATCCTGCGTCCTCTCATTAAACTTGTATCCCGCATTACCTGTGGGCATAACAAACGCCAGCGGCAGCCTGTCTATGAACTTAATTTAAAGTGTAGGTTTACATCGTGCTTTCTTTCCGAAGTAGCAGCACTCATGAATATGGTTGTATATGTCACTCGCTCGCTTCTTATTGTTTCGCTGCCTTCTCAATTATATAATGCATGTTTTCTTAAGCGCTTTTTGGTTCTCTTCCTGGTTTTCTACGTACTGCGCTGACAGTCAGTTCACGTGATTACGTGAGAGGCGTGATGATGTCACACGAAACTCCGCCCCCCACGGCTTTTGAGCTCTACTCCATTACAGTTAATGGAGAAAAATACCTTCCAGTTATGACCATTACGCATAGAATTTCGAAATGAAACCTGCCCAACTTTTGTAAGGAAGCTGTAAGGAATGAACCTGCCAAATTTCAGCCTTCTACCTACACGGGAAGTTGGAGAATTAGTGATGAGTCCGTCAGTCAGTCAGTCAGTCAGTCAGTCAGTCAGTCAGTCAGTGAGGGCTTTGCCTTTTATTAGTATAGATAATTCTTTGTTCTATTTGATATTATTCTTCTTCTTATTATTATTATTCTTCATGTAATAAATACCACGCTGCTTTTAACTTTCTATACGTTTTCTTCCTATTTAGAATGATTGAAGTAATCTATATATATAAAGGAGAGTTGGGATCCGAGAGACTGTGTTTGTGTGTTTGTGGAGGGATTGAGAGTTAAGGCGGGTGGGGGAGTCACGTGATCAACTCCCTTCCCATTCACGTCATTTCATTCGCTTCATTTCGCTCCGATCTGAGCTCCCCAGCTGACGCGGTCTTGCGTCCCTTCTTCTTTACTAATTTACTGTTTGGTACACGCGGTACTTACACAGTCACTCATAAAAGGGGAGAAGACTCCGTGCAAGAAATGGGTATTGAAACTACCTTGGAAGACATGCAATCAACGAGGCCATTAAACGGATCGCAAGAGAGGTCTTCTAGGATAGAAAAAAAGCGCTTGGCTGCCAAAACCAGGCAATTAAACGAATCTCAACAAGAAACGACTTCTACGTTAGAAAAAAAAATCTATTCGCTGCCAAAATCAGGCGGTTAAACGAATCTAAAAAGACAGGATTTCTAGATTTGGAAAAGGACGATTGGCTGCCAAAACCAGGCGGTTAGAAGAATCTGAAAAAGACAGGATGTCTAGATTGGAAAAACCACAATCCGCTGCCGAAACTAGCCGGTTAAACGTGCAGCGAAGCGCGTCGGGTATGCTAGTAAGGTATAATTCTTTGAGCACCTGGAGCAGTGAGGAAGTGCCATATGATCTGAGCTGCAGACGAAGAGCTCAGTCCAGTAATGAAGAGTGCGTTAAAGTAAAACATTCACTGGTTGATAAATGGCCTTTAGCCGGAGATGTTGAGTCTTTGTATGTTGGAATGTATTCTTGGAGAGCAAAGGTAACATTTATGTCTGACATATCGCACATTGTTCCTGCCTATGATAAGTCTGTCTCTTGGAGTACTGGGTAAAGCGCACTGTGCGTGTGTTAGTCATACGGTACTCGTGTGGGTTAAAGTGCAGGGAATGACGTGCTGTGTGTACGTCTTTCATACGGGACTTTTGTGGTGAGGGTCTGTGTGTCTGCGTATGTCTGTGAGTGTGTGTGTGTGTTAATCTTAAAGTGTGACAGTAACGAACTTAACAAGTACACTTACCTTAAAGAAAACAGGTAGACGATAATACTCTTACTCAGGAGGGTGGGCAATCCAGGGGTTTATAATTACCGTATATACTCGCGTATAAGTCGGGTCTTGAAACCTCAAAAATCGATCATAATATCATACCCCGACTTATACACCCACTTAAAAATACGACACTTAATTATTTTTTTCTATTTTACATATTCTTGCCTCCTCCAATCTCCAGTCTTGAAACCCGAAAAAACGATCATAAAATCAGACCCGAACTAATACACCGCGTTCAAAATTGCAACACTTAGATTTTTTTTACATCTTCTTGCCTCCTCCAATCTCACGCCAGTTTCACAGACACATTGAAGTTTGTTGCAGCAGCACAGTTACCGATTTCTTTCACCACTTCAACGACTTTTAATTTAAAACCAGCTTCATATTGTCTTCTGATCGAACGCTCTTACGATAAAGGTGTATGAGGGTGTGAGATACACAGTGCCAACGTCAATTGGGTATAGTTCGGGTATCACCGTGTGCTCATGTAGGCACAATACACAGAAAGAAAAAGGCCATGTGCTCCGTGGTGACTCTCTCAGTTGGGTGTTAGCATATCGTAATCTCTTGGACCAATAGTGTCAGTTTTCCGCATTCAACTTATACAACCAACATTATCAAATACCAGAAATTATACGGTAAAATGAAGCCCCGACTTATCTACGAGAGAACTTCAACGCGAGTATATACAGTAGTGTATTGTATTATTTTAATCTACGCAGCACTTCTCCTTCTACAATTTCCAAATCACTAAGTGCCTCCTTAGCAGCCCTGCTGCTGAGAGGGGAAGGGATTGGATGGAAAGGGATGAGGGTCCGGTACAGCTGGATGATGGCTAACCGTTTCAAACCTCTTTAACGGGCGGTACAGCGTGACTGTCGTGTCCAATACAGACCAACTATTGCAGACGGTTATTTTTTGACCCAAACATTTATAACAGTTTATGGCACCCATGACTTTCAGACTCTTACCTAAGAACGGACAACTTGCTAAAACACGGCTGGAGCTCCTTTACGCCATAGTCATTCACGTTGTTGTTGTCCAAGTCAAGCCCGATGCTTTTGCGGTAATGATGCAAGACGAAGTTGATGGCACTACAGTCAGCAGAATACGCATTGCAGAACGTCAGTCTTATGTAATTAGCTGAAATGCCTTTTGCTGTCAGTTTTCCAATTTCTTCACTTTGTGTCTCGAAAATACATCGGAGCATCCAAATAAAAGTTGGCATGCCGTGTATTTTGTAGCCCTCCTGCTCCGATTTGGTGCGCGGCAGGCTTTTCAAATGACATTTCACAGTGTCTGACAGAAACGACTTTAACATCTCCCTCTTCCTTTTCAGCATTATGGGAGGCACTACGTGCTCGAGAAGGCTAACGCTGCTCCTGGACAGCAAACCACACAGAAACAGGTTGGTGAACTGGAAGTGTTCGTTGTTTTGAAACGGGTCTTTTCCTCTCGGTTTGGAAGAACTCAGGCAAGAAACCGATGGGAATGTTGGAAAACACCGCAACTTGCTGTAATCGCATTCTGTGAAAAATTTCAGGATGTCTTTGGAGTCAACTTGCTCATCAACCACCAAGGCAAAGGCAGTAAAGAAAGACTGGAGGGTTAAGTGAAGGAACTCGAAGGTGGACGGTTCTCCACATCCATCGTAATGAGCGACGGGTCGGAGGAAGCCCAAGCAAAGGTCCTTCTCTGCAATGCAGCAGGTGGAGATGCTCTCCGGGTCAAAGATGAAGCGGCTTTGCGCCATTCCCTTGTGCGCCAGCTTGGCAAAACCAATCAAAGTCTGCTTAGACAACCTGAAGGTTTCACTTTGGCACCGGTTATTTTTCTTCAGTGGGCCCGGATGAATCCGTTTGTTCAGAAATACTTCAGTCATCAGCAGGAAGACATTGGTGAGGGTCACGTACATTGAAGGCAGCTCACATTGGTCGTAGACAGCCTGGAAATATTTGAAACATTTAAAAATGATCCAGCAGAACAGCGGAATGGAGCAAAGACTGCAGAGGTAAGGGTTGGCATCCAACTGGTTCAGGACCAGGGTGCGGTAGCTTCTGTCCTTGAAGTGCAGGTTGGCATACAATGTAAGGCCGTCCTTAGAGAACCCTTTGAGGACCAGTTTCTTTCTGATGACTTTTTGCTGAATTTCTGTGCCACTCCTAGCGGTCAGGACCTTCTTAGACCCCTTTAGTAGCTTCCCTTTAAGGAGGTTCATAAGTAGAAGAAGCGGATGAGTCTTCTCGTCAGGTGAACACACTTCAGGAAATTTGCTCAGATCGCACTCGGACTGGATCTCGTCGTAGCCATCAAAGGTGAATAAAACCGACTCCGGAAAGTGGTTGATGTATCTGAAGACCTCGTCATCAGGATCTTTGTCTGGATAACACATGTACTTAAAAAGGAGATCTTTTAAGGAAAGGTTGTCTGTGTCCTTGAAGACCCCAAACATCCTGCAGCGGAACGTGAAGAAGAACTTGGCCTCAATGTTTAGCTTTTTTCTAGACCACAGATTCTGCAGTTTTTGCAACAAAATGGATTTGCCAACACCGGCGTCGCCAATGATTAAGATGGTCTCCGCGTGCTCATTAAAGACGCCATGGCCTCCAAACAGGTCCGTTAGGTGGTTCAGGTAGCCCTGGCTCTCATTGCGATCATCCATTATTTCAATTAGGGTGTCGGTGTACATGTCCTCCAGCAGCATCTCCTCTCCTTGTGTATAAGAGATGATAAACTTTGTGTCTCGTTCCAGCTCATCTCGGAGCTTTTCACAGTACTTGCTCACTGTGGAGAAAGCAGAAACAATGAGTGTGACATGCAACAGAGTATGAGAAAGGTGCTACATAAAGGAAATGTCACATCACTGGGACCCGGAGCCATACCACAGGACGGCACAGCTCGGCGAGCCCACACTACGTGAAGGGCGCTATATGAAAAGAAAATATTCCTGAAGCAGAAGATCCACAGACAGTCCATGAGACTGGCAGGCTTTGAGGCTTTTTGGTTCATTCTAAGAAATATAAAAATCTTTAAAAAGAAAGATGGAACACCTGCATTAAAGCTTGATATCGACGTAATAACTGATAATTATGAGCAGGTTGGTTTAGTGTGAGAAAAACACCTGGAGATTCAAAACGTATCTGAGAATTGAGAGTCGGGCACAGGACAAAACCAGGAGAATCCTGGAGGACACCAGTCGGGAAAAGGCGGCATGGCAGGACATTCAGGAGGGTCCAGGACTTGGTTAACTGATTTGAAAGATGGAGCATTTTACATGTTTTAATCAGTTATCATATTTTTGTATTAGCGAGTCATAATCAGACATAACAGTGATAACAGAAATTAATTACAGGCGATTCAGAAAATTGTCAGGCCCCTTCACTTTCTACACACTTTATTTCTCCATTTAAAATGAAGTCAACAACACAGTAAAGTATATAGAAAGTGAGGGGTGCTGGAGACTTTCTGAATCCATGAGTTAGTAGACGCCATTAAATCCACGCGTTCAAACATCACTTTATAATGTCATGTAGGACTTGTCCTGTGGACCCCAGAATGGCTTATGGTGCGTCAGGAGACAGGAGTGTCCAATTCAACTTATTTAAAATTGGCCGATGTCCTAATGTTAGTTGCTCAGACTCGTTGTGGAGGGTCTAAACGGCATACCTGTAAAGCGTTGTCGATAAACGACAGTGTCTGAGAAACTGACGTGTGAGAATATGGGCTGCTGTGAGGGCCTCTTCAGCGTAACATAAAGACTGAGGACGGAGTGACGCTTGAATAATTCCTTACCTCTCACATTCACTTCTAGATAAATGACTTTTTTTGGTGTTACTGTTCCACTTAACTTACCTCAAGGTGCCAGAGAAGCAGTTTGGTGTACCAGCGACTTGAGTACCAGTGCCAGTGCCACCTCTGCTGGTGTTTCGCTAACTTATATTGGGGCTGTCAGATGAGTAAAAGAGGAAAATTGTGAAAATATTCAAGTTGAACTGACTGCTCTCAAGGTAAACATGAAATAGTAAACTACTACAGAATTGAAGCCGAGTGTTTCACTCTTTTTAAGGCAAGTGTGAACATTTTTCAAATGGAAGATTTTGAAATTTCTGACATTTGTACAGCAGGTTCTATCTGAGAGATTTCAAGAAAATTCAGCTCTCGTGACAAACTTCCTTGAAGAATAAGTGTGGCAAACCAAGTTGTGTTATGCAGACAGACAAACAGACAGACAGACAGACATGGCCACCACAGTAGGTGCACTCGTTCCCTTCATAATTTTACATTTTCTGTATTTCTTTATGCATTTATTTAATTATTTGTTCATTTACTAATTTCAGTGACTCTGCACACAGCATTAATTACAACTTGAAATGAAGACGGTCATTTTCGCCTGTCAGGAGTGGAGAGGGCGGCTTTTTGATCGGTGAATCGGCAGTCGAGTGGACGTTCATCTATTCACCGTCTTTACAGAAGGCATTTCAGATGCAGACTCCTCATGATGAACTAAGAACCTCCACAATTAAAGTGCAGTAATTCCAGACAACTCGCAAACTCACATGCCTTAAAATCACAAAGGCAAGCAAACTGCAAGAAACTTTGAAATCAAACGTGCAAAGAACACAAGGATTTAGGATCTGAAGGTTTTGGTAGGAGGAAAAGAAAGCAACTCACCACACCGGCCCACAGGACCTTAAAATGGACAGCAGAGGCAGCAAAATTCCAATTCTGCTGTCCTTATTTATAGCTGACAGTGTTGGCGAACAATAAATAAATACATACACGTATTGTGACCATAAATCATCGTCTTAAATGGAAAAGGGTGGGATAAAAAGACAGAGAGACCCCCTGATAAATGCCTTCACTTTTGACCAGCCATATTATTTAAGAGGACCCTTTCAACCTGCCGACTACCACCCACCGTCCCCCTGCCCAGATTACTGCTGATTGAGAGTCGCGTTTCGTGTCAAGTCGGTTGACAGTCGTCATGAAGCAGGAGGCGGTGATTCTCATATCTTTACTGCTCCGTTTCTCACTTCTGCTCTCATTGTGAATCAGCTATGAGGCGCTTTAAGACAAGAACACACCGCAGCCTCGGAGTTAATGTCATAGTGGCTACCGTACGAGCTACCTTGACGTTCAAGTCTGTTATTTGCATTTCTCCAATTTAGACAACATGGCGTCCCTCTCCAAACAGACGACTGTTGAGAAACCTGCATTGTGGCCGGGACTGGGGTGTAACAAATCTGCTGAAACGGGTCGATTGATACCGCTAGCCTGTCCTACTTTAAGGCAGGTGATAAAGAGGATAGGCCAGTATGGCACCCTGCAGTGCACCACCGTACACACCTTTTTAAAATGTTCAGTTCAAACCTGATGACTTAGCATTTACAATATGAGAGAAATAAAAAAATAGCTAGTGGTCAATATCCATAAACGCTGAGAAATCTAAAGCCAGTTTCTACTGACTCAATCATGACAAAATCTCCCGAATCCTGTGGTCTTGGGACTTGAAATTTGGAATGTAGGTTACCCTTGGCCCATAGGTGCTCACTTAGAAATGGTTTTAAAAATGTCGTGGTCCAAGCACATTCTGTCTTGTCTGCTTTTCACGAGAGGATTACTTAACGGATTTAGATCGGGTTGTTTTCTATAGTTTGCTTGAACTTCCCGGTTGATTTTGCGACTTCTCCCAGAGTTCACTTGCGGTGCCGATGTGTTTATGCAAATCCAACAGAGTGGCTGTGAGCCGTGAGCAGGGGGGCGGGACCTTCCTCATTCATCTGCCAGTCTCTATTCGACTTAGTGTACAGTACGTCACGCCACGTGTTGGAGCGCACCTCGCCTCCGTTTAGCTACCGATACCCGTTTGTTTAACAGACATTATCATCTACAGATTGATAAGGAGTAACGTTTGAGAGAGATCAGAGCTCCGTGTGTTTTAGAGGGTAGCTGCTGACTGCCAGAGATATCACAGCCACCTCCCGTCAGAGGTGAACACGATCAGATAGAGTGCCAACGTCTACTGATTTTTAAAGTTTGTCCTGTTTGATTACTATGTGGGAGAAGAAGCCACGGGGTACAGCTGGTATATTATAACAAAGAAAAGACAGGAGGAGAAAAGAACAATAACAATCCCTATCATCTGAATCCCTCTCCCCCGAAACCAATAGTAACCCTTATACATGCCGATACAAAAATAACTGGACTGGGCCTGGGGCTTTCCTGGAAAACCGTCTGGAGGTCGGCTGGACGTGAATCACAGAACTCTATCCCCTCCTACACACCCTCTGAAACTGCCGACCGGCTCGGTGTATCCTGAGAAGAGCCCAGTCAGGATCTGCACAACAATCGCTACACCAGTTGCCGTGATAATGTCGGGTGAAAAAAGCGAACAGCTAGACAAGATAAGACAACACTCCAGCACACAATGCTTTTTCCGTAAGGCAGTTTCTGACTGACAAAAACATTCCTGTCCTCCCTCAATCATCCTCCCTATTCACCTGATTTAGCTCCCTGTGATTTCTACTTGTTCCCGAGAATCAAAAGCGACCTGAAGGGAAGACATTTTTCTTCAATGGATAAAGTGAAGACAGAAACGGCAAGCCTGTTGAAAAGCCTCAAGCAAGAAGACTTCCAGCTCTGTTTTAATCAATGGAAGATACGTCTGGAGCGGTGTGGAGATCAGGAGGGGGGTATAGAGAAGGTGAAGATGTTTAGAATGCTGGAATTCATCAAGAAATATATATATATATATATATATACATACACATACATACAGTGTGGTGAGTGGCTGGGGGTGGCACCCAGCCGGGATGCACAGGAGGACTGGAGCAGGACTTGCACCTCCTCCAGACCACAAGGGAGTGACCACCCTGGTGGCTTTGGGGACCATGGGAACAGAGCTTGGAAGCTCAACCTTATAGAGGCCCGTGGTCACCTCCAGGGGAGAAGCCCTGGCCCTCAGCACTTACACCACACCCAGAAGTGCTTGGAGGAAGAAGACCAGGGACACCCGGAGTGCTTCCAGGTGTGCAGCCGGTACTTCCGCCATACTGGGGAGTGCCAGCAGAAGATTATCAGGAGGCATCTGGAGCACGTCCGGGTGGGGATTATAAAAGGGGCCGCCTCCCTCCGTTCAGAAGATGGAGTCGAGGGAGGAGAAGGACAGAGCTTGATGGAGACGAGTGGAGGCGGTGAAGAAAGGAAGTGTGAGACAGGCCTGGACTTTGGGGTTGTGTGTGCACTTTATTGTTGTAAATATGTATAATAAACGTGTGTTGGGTGAACCATCGGTGTCCGCCTGTCTGTGCCCGGGCTGCGCTTCACAACAGTAAGAATATCACTCCCCCAGTTCCCCTTCTGAAGCTCACATGTAAGTCCAAAGCTCCAGCCCCTGATGTCAGCAGGTGCAACGAAGAGTATAATTGGATGGTGACCCCAAGCCGTGAAAGTCTTAACTCTATAAAGCTATACAGTCGGTCTGCGCCATGATAAACAAACAGTAAGGTCTTCGTGAAGCTCACCAGAGTCCATGGGAAATAGCAGCACACCAAATTCACAAATCAAAAGAGAATCACCGCCTCCCACCTAACAGTCAGGGCGTTAGCAGCTCCAGGACCTCTTCTCATGGCCCAGGCAGATGCTGAACTGCTTCCTTCAATTTTCCCCTCGTCTTCTTGGCCATCCTCTCTCTCTCCTTTTAAAATGGCGCGCTTTATGCAAATTGCTCCCAGAAAACAAAAAAGGAAACCGGATGTCCCGCCCCCCGGGGCGCTGTTGTCAAGCACAGTCCGTGAATACAATCCACACAAAACCCAATCGGCAGCAGAAAAACACAATTACTTTTGTTTATGTGGCAGCGCTACGGGGGTCTGTGTGGGTATTTTACTTAGTGACTGCAGACGAGCTTTATCACGAAAGTGGAGGTCAGTACATATGGCGCTGGATTTTGAATTGTCACTTAATGATGTCACATATCACAACATCTGGGGTCACAATGCCTGCAACGAATGGGCCGCTACATCACAGCAATAGAGCACCAACATGAGGAACACAAAACACAGCACCTTCAGAAAGTCGTCAGGCCCCTTGTGCTAAAATCGTTTCAATTCATTTCTCTCCGTCATTCAACACAGTCTTGAGAATGACAAAGTGAAAATAGGATTTTAGAAAGAGTTACAAATTTATTACAAATACAAAACTGAAACACACAAATTCCGACCTTTGACACTTGAAACTTTGCTCAGGTGCATCCCATTCTACTGACCCTCACCGAGATGTTTCTACACCTTGTTTGGAGCCCACCTGTGGTCTGATTAGCAAAGGCACACACCTGAATAGAAAGTCCCACAGGTGAGCAAAAACCAAGCCATGAGATTGAAGGAGCTGCCTGTAGAGCTTAGACATGAGATCATGTCATGGCCTGGGGAGGCCTACAAAAACATTTCTGCAGCACTGAAGGTTCTCAAGAGCGAAGTGGCCTCCGCAATTCTTAAATGGAGGAAGTTTGGGTAAACCACAAATTGGCCACCCAGCTAAACTGAGCGATCAGGGGAGAAGGGCCTTGGCAACAGAAGTGACCAAGAACCCATGAGGAGTGACAGAGGACCTCTGTGGAGATGGAAGAAACTTACAGAAAGACAACCATCAGCACATCACTCCATCCACTGATCTTTGCTTATGGCAGAGTGGCCAGATGGAAGCCTCTTCTTAATAAAAGACACATGGAAGTCCACTTGGAGTTTGCAAAATGGCACCTGAAGGACTGTCAGATTGTGAGAAACATGACCGTCCGGTCTGATGAAACTATGATTGAACTATATGGCCTCAAGTCTGGAGGAAACCAGGCACTGTTCGTCACATCCATCATGCCAACAGTGGAGATTGGTGGTGGCAGCAACAGGGACTGGGAGCCGAGTCAAGGGTGGAAGGAAAGCAGAACAGAGCAAAGTACAGAGATAACCTTAATGGAAACGCACTGCAGGGTGCTGGGCACCTAAAACTGGGCTGAAGGTTCACCTTCTAAAAGCAAAAACAACACAGAAGTGAATATCGTTGAGTGGCCTAACCAGAGCCTGGACCTGAAAACGCAAACGGACACCCACTGATGGTCTCCGTCCAACCTGCCAGAACATCCCCAAACTCAGGTGTGGAGTGTGTGAAGCCTGTCACGTCAAACCCAACAAGACTCCAGGCTGGAATGGCTACCTGAGCTCAGGGCCTGAATACCTGAGTCTAAGTGATCCCTCCATTCTATATTTCTAATAAACTTTAAAGTTAATTTAAAGCAAGAAAATGTGCAAAAAGTGAAAGGGCTTGAAGACTTTCTGAGGGGGCTGTAGATAACGGTGATAAAATAAACCCAAATATGAAAAGAGAAACCAATTCTCCACAATACAAAACTCCGACACAAAATGGCAGGTCTAGCAAACAACAAAAGGGTACGGTGAAATGAAATAAAAATGACACGCCATCGGGATGTAAATTCATTACTTCTACAGTACAACTCGCTGCTTGCCTTTTATACTAAACCTTTTGTTTATCCTGCGTCTCTTTTTAATGGTTTTATTTATTTATTTTTTGCATGTATAAGGTGCAGCCTGAGGATGTGTGACTATCTTTGAAAGTATGAATGGTGGGCCGGAGTTGGAGAAGAAATAAAGCAGGCAGAAAAAAAAAGGAAAGGATCAACGTAGTGCATTTACCTCGTCTCGCTTACTGGGCTGAAACGTTAACTGGCACAGACGCACGACGTGCTGAACGCTGATGGCCCTGCTATGCGGCCTGTCTCACCCTTTCGATATTTTCTGCTGTTCCTGATGGTCCAACAAACCCATCCTTCACACTACCGGTAGACCGTAATTTATTAAACCAGCTTCAAATAGAGTTGCTGGAAGGATTTTCTCCTTACCTTGAAAGTTCCTTATGCAGTGTCAATTGTCACCATGTCTGCTGCACTAATTGCCTTTATTAGGACACAATTAAGGGAACGAGCATGACAAAAATGACAACCATTTATCCGTACTTGCCCTGTCAAGAAACCAAGTGACCAACAGAAGGGGCAGAAACAATTTGACACAGGCAAGATCAAACTCACCCGGATCCGTGTTCAGGACGGGTATCTTCTTAATGTCGTCCAGTGGCTGGTAGTGAATCTCCTTAAACCAGGGCCTCAGGTCAAAGTAAGCATCATAAGCTTCATGCAGAATGTGAAGAAAGTACTGGCAGGCCTCCTCGCCTTTGCTCTGCACCAGTTCCAGAATTTTCCGGACCTATCGTCATTAAAGGTAAAGATTATTAAATTTTAAATTAGTAGACAAAAAAGCAAAATAAAAATTACAACAAACAATGCTAAGGAATCTGACTTGCAGAAGGTATTAAAAATAATAGTTTTTGCAGTCCATCAAACTCTGCCTTTACTGAAGGTAAGGCTATGAAATGTTAATAAGCTGCTTGCTTAATTACAACGTACGTAAAGAAACATTTTAACAAACTAAGCTAAAACTGAGATGATAGCAGACTGTAAATAAACAGACAGGAAAGGCACTATATAACAAATAGGTAGATTGAACTTCATGTGTCCTATGAAAGGTGCCACCCGGGAACCTTACCTTGCCAGGACACCTACAGCGTGGAAGGACACAGGGCTTTGTCTGCCCCTCAGGACACTAGATGGCAGCCACTCTGGGTTGCGGCATCACCACAGATTAATAGAGGGCATCGTAGGAACTGGAATTTGTCAGCTCAGCCCTGTTGGGTTCTGTGGGTGCCGCTGGGGGCTCTGGGAGGACTGGTGAGCCATACTTTATTGGCTCCAACATTACCTGGAATGGTTTCTGAGCCACACCACAGCTTCAGGGCTCCAGAAGTACTTCCAAGGATTACACAAAAGGAGCTGCCTGTCACTACCCATGGAGCCAGAGAGGAGGAAGGAGACAAAGCCTGCCTGAGAAGTGGAGGAGGCAGTGATAGAGAGATGAAGAGAAGAAGTCAAAGACAAAGAGTTGCTGTGTACGGTTTGTGCTAATTGTATTGTGTTGGTGCTGTGGGAAACTCCTCATGAGAAGAATTTAACACAATAAAAAGCCTTTGCTTGCTGCAACTTGTGTCCAAGCCCGTCTCAGTTGGGTGTTTGGGGTGCTGAAGCACCACCTGGTGGAGGCCACCATCCCCAGTGGGATGTGTGTGTGCACATTATATATAGATATATATACACTCACCTAAAGGATTATTAGGACCACCATACTAATCCGGTGTTTGACCCCCTTTCGCCTTCAGAACTGCCTTAATTCTACGTGGCATTGATTCAACAAGGTGCTGAAAGCATTCTTTAGAAATGTTGGCCCATATTGATAGGAGAGCATCTTGCAGTTGATGGAGATTTGTGGGATGCACATCCAGGGCACGAAGCTCCCGTTCCACCACATCCCAAAGATGCTCTATTGGGTTGAGATCTGGTGACTGTGGGGGCCATTTTAGTACAGTGAACTCATTGTCATGTTCAAGAAACCAATTTGAAATGATTCGAGCTTTGTGACATGGTGCATTATCCTGCTGGAAGTAGCCATCAGAGGATGGGTACAAGGTGGTCACGAAGGGATGGACATGGTCAGAAACAATGCTCAGGTAGCACGTGGCATTTAAACGATGCCCAATTGGCACGAAGGGGCTTAAAGTGTGCCAAGAAAACATCCCCCACACCATTACACCACCACCAGCAGCCTGCACAGTGGTAACAAGGCATGATGGATCCATGTTCTCATTCTGTTTACTCCAAATTCTGACTCTACCATTTGAATGTCTCAACAGAAATCGAGACTCATCAGACCAGGCAACATTTTTGCAGTCTTCAACTGTCCAATTTTGGTGAGCTTGTGCAAATTGTAGCCTCTTTTTCCTATTTGTAGTGGAGATGAGTGGTACCCGGTGGGGTCTTCTGCCTCAAGGTTGTGCGTGTTGTGGCTTCACAAATGCTTTGCTGCATACCTCGGTTGTAACGAGTGGTTATTTCAGTCAAAGTTGCTCTTCTATCAGCTTGAATCAGTCGGCCCATTCATTCTCCTCTGACCTCTAGCATCAACAAGACATTTTTGCCCACAAGACTGCCGCATACTGGATGTTTTTCCCTTTTCACACCATTCTTTGTAAACCCTAGAAATGGTTGTGCGTGAAAATCCCAGTAACTGAGCAGATTGTGAAATACTCAGACCGCCCGTCTGGCACCAACAACCATGCCACGCTCCAAATTGCTTAAATCACCTTTCTTTGCCATTCTGACATTCAGTTTGGAGTTCAGGAGATTGTCTTGACCAGGACCACAGCCCTAAATGCATTGAAGCAACTGCCATGTGATTGGTTGATTAGATAATTGCATTCATGAGAAATTGAACAGGTGTTCCTAATAATCCTTTAGGTGAGTGTATATATATATATATATATATATTTTTTTTTAGTTATGCATGCATATAAGAGGACCTACTCGCAGGCTCAGTCGAGGTATGTAATAACCTGCCAAGACAAGAGAATCGATCCGTTGTGGGGCTCGGTGCGTCTTCACAGAATGAATTTGCTTATGTAAATAGAAAGCATTTTCACTCTAAGTGGCACACAATCATGGATTTCTCATACCTGAAGAGATGTGGTTTGGTGAATCTGACCCTGAACTACCAAACAATCACCCAAATCGGACAGCAGTATAACTTAATTTGTATGTAATTAGCAGAATGTTAAAATCAGGTAATCAGATGCAGCATTTATTCTTTAGCCAATTCATTTAATTTGTGGTCAGTATCACATGGCACAGCCCTTGTATTCCATTGGCCACATCTCTTACAGCGCCCTCTACTGCATTGTGTGACAGCGTTTGTCAGCACACAGCCAGATGATCACCCAGCAGTTTCTAACACAGAATGTGTGCGTGCAGACATCACACAAAGACATGCTTGGCACAGCACCACCATAATGTCATTGGCATGGGGATCAGCTTGTGTAACATTGTCTGAAACAGAATAAACAGACGGTGGGCTGCGACTTACCTTTTCTCTTCGATTTTGATATCTGACCACTTCATTTGTATTTCCAGCACTGTGAGACTTACTGAACTTGAACTTCTGAGCACTCTGTACAACTCGATTAACTTCCTTGTGTTGCTTATACCACTGCTTAAGCCAACAAATAGTATGTTTTTCATTGTCTCCACTTTGCATTTGCTAAAATTCTTCTTTTGCCATTGTATCTTAAGAATATACTGAACAGAAGGGACTATTTACATTGACTTGCATATTCAAATATGCACAATTCTGGGAGGAGCCAGGGTGGGGCTGTAGGCGCATGTGTGTGCTTTAAATTTCACGTTCATTGAGATTTATAAATGGGAAGTGCGTGGAACTCGGCATCCGCACAGTTTTATGCATCTGCATTTTTTTGTGCATACACACATTTCCAGTTTTGTCCGTACACCATGTTTTAGAGTGAATTCTACACACAGCATTATACATACAGGCCCCTGGTGGTTCTGCTGTCTCTCTAAAGGGTTCGCTTTGTTTTCTCAGCCTAATGCTAATGATGATGATGGCCTGTTTTTACTTGCATAAACTTCTATTTAAGAGTTCACAATGACAGCTTCCAACTATAAATTCCACACACGGAATTAACTCCAAACCTTTTATCTGCTTAATAGTTAATGAAATAATGAGGGACCTGCTGACACCTGGCTATGGAACAGCTGGTCAGACAAATGTCCAAAAAGTTTTGAGGCCCAGGAAATGGAGGGACCTTTGTATAAAATGGCTGTCTTTTCTAAACAACTCATATGATATTTTTGGTAAAGTCCTTGAATTAAAACTGAAAGTCTACACTTCAATCTCGTCTTTATTGCTTTGTTTCAAATCCATTATGGTGGCGTACAGAGCCAGAATTATGACATTTGTGTCACTGTCCAAGCGCTTATGGACCTGAATGTACGGCGGTGCACCAAAGACGTCAACTGCATCACTTGTGGGGTTGTGCTCTGTGGCAACTGATGTCACGCCGGGACAACAGCTATTCAAGATGCAGGGTCACAGGAAAAAACAAAATGGTGATGGACACGGTGCAAATGAACTTTTAATAACGTAAAACAAACTTTAAAAATATGATCCAGCGTCTCAAAAACCAAACTGGGAAAGCAGCTTTGTAAAGCTTTCAGAAAATGTCCAGACATACCGAAATCCCAACAACAGATGGCCTGCGCTCAGCACTGGGACCGGGCAGAGTGGGTTGTAATGTCCAGGATGAGCACCTCAATGGTTGGGACTTAGCTGCATTATAGACGTTCCTCACCTAAAAATGACTCCAACATTTCCTGATTTATGTAGAAGGGTAAAGCCATTTGGTGAATTAACATAAAAAAGATGAATTTTTGAAATTTTAAAAAGAACAATATTCAAAAAAAATTTGTGAGCCTTGTTGACAGGCCACATTAGCAGGCTGGGTGACATTTACTTACAAAATGAAGACAAATACCTGGTCGGTTTTGGTGGAGGACCGCATAATGATCTCAGCATCTTCAGTGCACAAGAACTCATTGTGGATTAAGTTATCCAGAATGCACTTGGTGTTCTTGATGGTGCCAAGCAGCCGCTCCCGATGCACAGTAAGCAGGCGATGGCCAGATATCGAGCAGCTGGTGTTTTCCACAGCATGGCTGTCCAAGGCATTCATTTCTGAAACTTCATACCTTCTTGTTCCTTTTCACACATTTCTTATTACTCGTCCATCGGTGGCTGTGGTCCACACACCGAGTTTAGTCTCCTCACCGGTCTGCAAAAAGAATCATCAGCATCAACATATATTGTAACATCTCGACAAATCTGCTCTGCTCTTGTTATCACACAGCCAGCGAGCACAATAAGGCTGGAGAACAGCACTGGAAAAGCTGGCTGCTGGGCATGACGGACGAAGAGTTTGAGGGGCAGAAACCTCCAGTGGGTTGCATAACAAAGGGTAAGCAATGTGAGGCGGACAGGAGAAAGACAGTGCGGCAGGTGAACGGTAAGCAGAGGCCTTTCTTCAAGTGACAGAAGGAGCGGGAATCTCGGTGTGGGCTACGGGCACAGAGCATCGGAGAGGGTTGAACGGTTTGTGTTGGTGTGTTCTGGGAAGGACATTTGTGGCGTACTCTGGGGCTGAAACGCAAGAGCGGGCTACGGAGACATTTGTAATGAACTCTGGGGCTAGAACTGCCGGAGCTTCCTGGAGTTTAACCTTCATCCTCCTTATGGGGAGTATCAACTTATTATTATTAAACTAGCAAAATAAGAACTGCTTTTAAATTTTTATTAAGAAGAAAATTAAACCTTTTTAAACTGAGGGAAAATATACCAATAATTATTTGTTAAGGATCTCTTTGTATACCACATTGTCAGTTCGGCCCTTTGGTTGTAATCTGACCAAGCTGTGCGCTGAGCTGACTCTTGAGCATGTAACGTACAGTCGGCCATGTGAACAGTAATCTTGTATCAAATCTCACAGCTTGGATTGCTGCTGTCGTAATCGGTTTGAGTTTCATGGTTTGTTTCAATGACGACAGTATTTGTAGGACTTGTTGTGTTGAAGTGACATTCGGCGTCTGTCAAGCGTTGTAAGGACACAACCAGTTTCATCGATAACTTCACATCCAGCTTTTAAAAGTTTAAACATTCATAAACATCAAAGTGTCCACTACTGAAATCGTCACCTGTCAATCTAAGATGTTTAAGAGGCATTGGCGGTTGTCCAAAGGTGTAAAATATTTGGCCATTTCAGTACACTTGAAAGCAACAACCGAACAATTCAGTGGCAGCCATCAACTCACATGCAGAACCACAGGTGAAGGGCTTAAGCATTTCACTCTTCTAGTGCTCCTGTGTAGTCTAATTATCTCCTGTACCGTCATCAGTCCACACCTTGAACCTGTCCAGTCATTCAATACATAAGACACAATGGATATCAAGAGTGAGCCTGATATGGCCGTGCAATATGTAACACAGAGAATGGAAAAGGTAGGCGGCATCTCTGGGCATGGAAACCACTCGGTAAGTGACAGTTCTTTGATCGATGGTGATCACCTCGATAGACATGTTAATGGGGGTACAGTTGGAATGATAAAGGAAATGGGGACCTGAACAATGTAAAGTAAGTCTAAAATACCTACACAATAACTATAATCGTAATAAATGAACAATAAAACAGCGGAGAAGACGTGGATTAAATAAAAAGCCTGTAGTTATCAGCAGGGAGACGTGAATCCCGTGGCGAAGCAAGGAAGGGAATGAGAGACGGAGCGACGGACGGCCTTATATAGGCAGGCAGCCAACAACGTGGGAGATGTTGAGATGGGGGACCCAACGCCGCCTCACACGGTGACCGAGCTGCAGGCTATGGACGTATATATGAACGTAAGTAGGATTCAGTTAGCGTTGGGAACCCGTGTACCAAATAACTTGAAGATGGGCCCATAAGTAACAAAGACTGTTGAAAAGTTCAATATGGCGGCCAACGGTGGCATCATACCACTGAAATAAGTACGTACATCGGTTTCGGTTAGTGTAGGGAAGCCGTTTACCAAATTTTGTGAAGATGGGGCCAGAAATAAGAAAGTTCAACATGGCGGACGTTGTCGACCGTTAACGACCGTTACGTGTAGAATTTCGAAATGAAACCTGCTTAACTTTTGTAAGTAAGCTGTAAGGAATGAGCCTGCGAAATCTGAGCCTTCTACCTACACGGGAAGTTGGAGAATTAGTGATGAGTGAGTGAGTCAGTGAGTCAGTCAGTGAGGGCTTTGCCTTTTATTAGTATAGATAGTTAAAACATGAGAACAATCTGGAAAAGAGGCGGCCATTGAACCTCGAGAAAACTCGCCAGGCCTGTCCACTTAATTCTTCCAACATAACATCAAGTTGAGTTTTCGAAGCCTCTAAAGTCCTACTGTCTACCACACTACTCAGTCACTGTGAAATTCACCCTTAAGTTTCCAACTGTGTCCCCGTGTTCTTGATGAGCTCATTTTAAAATAACAGTCTCGGTCCACTGGACTAACTCCATTCTTAATTTTAAACACTTCACTCAGAACTCCTCTTCATCTTCTTCTCCTTAAACTGTAAAGGCTCAGCTCTTTTAATCCTCCTTCATAACTCATCCCCTGTGTCCCTGAATCAGCCGAGTCGCTCTTCTCTGGACCTTCTCTTGTGCTGTTGTGTCTTTATGAAGACCAAAACTGCACCCAGGACTCCAGATGAGGCCTCACCAGTGTGTTATAAAGCCTGAGCAGACCCTCCTGTGACTTGTACTGCACACATCAAGGCGCTATATAACCTGACATTCTGTTAGCCTTCTTCATGGCTTCTGAACACTGTCTGGAAGTCGATAGCTTAGAGTCCACTGTGACTCCCAAGTCCTTCTCATAAGGTGGACTCTCAATTTTCTGACCACCCATTTACATTTACTGACGTTAAATTTCATCTGCCACAAATCTGCCCAAGCCTGACTGCTGTCCAAGTCCCACTGTGACGATTCACTAGATTCCAGACTATATGCCAATCCACCTATCTTGGCATCATCTGCCAACTTCACCAGCTTGTTGTGTACATTCCTATCCAAATCATTTATTTATTTATAGATATATATATATATATATATTAATTCTAGGAGTGGCCCCAGCACTGCCCCCTGCTGGACGCCACTCTTAACTTCACCCGATTCTGATGAAGTCCAAATGAATCCAAAAGATGAGCCAAACACCAACAGTAAAGAACTGAAGAGACAACAGTCGGCTTTAATAGGCTGGGGGCGGACCTTAAGCTATTGGCCCCGCCCCTTAGGCGCAACATACTGGGAACAGGGCACAGAACAAATCAAGACATTATTAGCATAATACAGAAATATGAAAGAATTGACAAAAACAATGTTCAATAATAAATACAGTACAAAGAATATATAAGTTAAAATCTTTTAACAGAAAAACAAAACAAATAAATAACGGGAAGAGATAAATGGGATTAACTCCGGTCTGCACCAGAAAAGGCACAGTCTATGAATTTAAAAAATCTCATTCAGAAAAGTGATGAATTAAAAGATGGATACAACAGAACTTTTTTCCTTTCCTTCTTTTAAGAAAGCCAAGCTCTAATGACAAATGACTCACAATGCGTTTCTAAGATTTTTACTTACTAATACCCGGCACTGACCTCTGGATGATTTATGAATATTTACGTCATCAATGCAAACCAAAATCATGTTTAACGTGTGATGAGCTAAGGGCGACCTTTCTGACTTCTCTAAAAGACGCGCCTTTGCTTGTTTACCAGCTGCTTTCCTTCTCCATTTTGAGTTCATCCTTCCCTTTGCGCACTTCTTTTGTGAAGGTGACTTCCAGTTTCTGCCTGATGCCCACTTTCCACGTGGCCCTGTGGGAGTTCAGCCTGAGGCGACACCTGCCGTTTGGTACCACCCAGAGACATCGCCTTCCTGTCCTGGAGAGCCCCCAACATACCAAGCACACCTTCTTGTACAGCTGAGGACCTTCGACAATCTCCACCCTTTGCCTTCTGCCAGTCCCTTCAGTTTCCTGCTGCTGCCGAGCCCACATTTCTACTTTTACGTTAACCTTCTGCTTTGACAAAGGAGTCCGCCACGAGGGCAGGGGGTCTGAGGGTAGAAAACTGTAACGGTCTGAGGTGAGTGCAAACTGGTGACCCGGAAAGACAAAACTGGGGTCAGAACTGAAATGCAATATGAAGAAAGGTGCCAGTTAAGACGTAGTCAGGAGGGCATCAATTACCTTGGAAACATGAGGCCAAAAGACGGAGTAAAACCATCAAAGATCAGTCAAGTCAAGTCAAGTTGGGGAGCATGCACTGGTACAGCGTGTTGCAGCACCCACCATATGACGAAACAACTCGGGCAGACACGCAGTCCAGTCCCACCCTCCGGAAATGACCCTCTATCTGCCGCAGCCAGGTATTACGTGGGCAACCCCTTGGCCTGGTCCAGCCACTGTGGGAAACGTGCCACACTCGCCGCTCCCTCACAATGCAGGTCGTGTGCCTCATTCGGGACTCCATGAGCAACACAAAGTCAAACCAGCAGGACCAACAGATTCTCCAAAGAGACACAGGAGTCCAGTCTTCATCTCGGGTCACTGGATAGCGTCCATGTCTCACAAACAGGAAGCACCAGGACTCTAAAGACTTGGACCTTCATCCTTTTGCTGAGATATCAGGAGCGCCACACACCCCTCAGTGACCTCATGACTCCCAGTGCTCTCCCAATCCGTCTACTGACTTCACAGGAAGAGTCACCAGAGTCACATGAATGTCACTGCCAAGGTCAGTAAACCTCTCAATGATGAGGTCGACACTCTCAACGCCGACAGACACACTGCTGATGGCCGAGCCCAAGAGGTCATTAAAGGCCTCCATCTTGGTTTTTATCAGGACCCTCGCCAGCCCAGACACAGACCCCTCGCTCAGTCTCTTGAGTGCCCCAATCAGAGCCTCCATTGGCACCATGAAGACCACAGCATCGTCAGCAAAGTCAAGATCCGTGAATCTCTCTTGACCAACAGATGCCCCACGGCCGCTGGACCCTTAGGACCCTGCCCAACTCCCAGTCCATACAAGCACTGAACAGAGTAGGAGCAGAACACACCGCTGACGGACCCCCAGAATCAACTGGGAAAAACGCAGAGGGTCTGCCTCCACTGCGCACATCAATCCCAGTATCAGTGGACAGGCCGGCCATGACATCCAGCAACCTCAAGGGGATCCCGTGAAGTCTCAGGATGTCCCACAGGGCCACAGCTCGATCAACTAACCCTAACCCTAATTTCAACTCAGTTGATCAAAGACCACAATTAAAAAAATAAAAAAAAAAGGTACCAAACTGAAATGGAGACCATCAGAAAGACGAGGACGAGATCCTGAAACCTGGGAGCACCGAGAGAAAGCAAAGAGGCAAAGCGCAGGCCCAAATAACACACAACCCTCGCCAATGGTGGGATTGCCCAATAACTGAAATTACATGGCATCTAAAAATGAGAGCCAAGGGATGAGGGTGACTCAGAGGAAGAGGGTGTGGGCAGAGGCAAGCGCCACAAGGAGCCTTGGGTGGTGTGGTCAATGGCCGAGCAGAGTGCAGGGTGAGAAGCACAGCGAATGTCCTGCCACCCGTCATTCTTGTGGCTATCTGGGGATGGTCTGGAGCTGAGGGAGCCTGGACTGTAAGTGGTGCCAGTCCACGGCGGGGAGTGACACCGTGACATCATGGCCGCTCATCAGCTGCAATCCCAGAGCCACAGAGGAGACAAGCAGAAGACAATGAGAAGAGGCCAGCGCCACACAAGTCACCTGTCACTGGGACCACCAGTGGTGTCGTTTCATCAAACTGTGAACCTAAACGGCCGAATGTCTGCTTTTAGTGCCAAGGGCTTCAACTTTCATTTTGCAGAGTTTACAGAAGAGTCTCATCTTTGGCCCACATTAAGATTTTAGTCATCATGTTTCCCCAGATTACAAAACGTTTCCTTAAAAGTGTTACAAAATAAATGGCAGTTTCTTCACATTTAAGACACAGCAAAGGCGTTTCAATCTTTGGTATCAAACACAACTGGTAAACGTAACGCTGGAAGCAGGAGGCCCAGCCATTCAGCTGAGACGGAGGAGCAGCAATAAAATGAGAACACGGAATAAGAGTGACAAAGCACAAGTGACCGATGTGACATCGGTGACCCTCAACACAGTCAAGCGGAAGTCGCCTCTTCAGCAGAAATTTCTAATCCGATTATTGGCGCTGCACACAGAGGTTCTGTCTCAAGACAGACGAGTTCACCGATGCTCTTCAGTGGGAGAACACGCAGCTCGGCACACGTTAGTCAAGATGTCTCCACGAAAAGCAAACTTCATTAAAGAAAGCAGCCAAATCAAACCTCTGGGAGCCGAGTTGTTCCAGTTTGATAGACAAACAGACATGAGGATGATGGTAGGCGCATATGGCGTATAAAAAGGTGCTACCCGTCTAAAACAAGTTGAAACTTAAGTAATCGACACAGACTCCGGCGTTAACATCTGCAGTGCACCATCTGTACTTTGTAACGCATGTAGTAATAAAATATGCCACATTTGTCATTCCAACAGAGGGCACATCACAAACATTAGAGACGTAAAATGGATTGCATTCGTTGTTCCAACAGATGGCACATTACAAACACTTGTACTATAAAATGGATTGCTTTTGTCATTCCAACACATGGCACATCACATCACAAACATTTTTAGTAATGCCCTGCATTTGTCATTCCAACAGATGGCACATCACAAACATCTGTAACAATAAAATGCATCACTACAAATGTTTGTGATGTGCCATCTGTTGGAGTGACAAATGCAATGCATGTGTCCCCCTTATATGCCATTTGGCACAGGTTTTCTAAAAGCAGTGGTAATGTTTGTGAAGCACCACCTGTTGGAATGACAGAGACATAGCAACTAGATGGACACACAGTCACTCATTCTATAAAAGGCATCTTACGGTGAGTGGCGAGTGCAGCAGGTTCCATATTGATCAACAGACAGAAGATGTTGAAGTGTGGGGCGTTGGTCCAACAGACCCTCGAAAAAAGTGCTAAACTGGCCAGAGGAGAACGTGTAATCCGTGTGTAGCACTGGTCAGTAGAAAGAGTGAACATCAGGCGGGCAGAACACACAACATTTGATGTAACATTTGCTGCGATCATCTGCTGTTCATTATGCCATCGTTTGTGTAACGACTGTAACAGAGGCAGCAGTTTTAGGTAGGATGGAATCAGCCGATTGAATTTTACATAAATTACCAGCAAAGGGTCAAACTGGGAGGACGACAGTCAGGATGGGAGACAAAAATCGCAAGATGTACCAAAATACTTCACATAATCCAAACCAAACTGCGAGATGGAAATCAAAGTCGAAGAACAGAAATCAATGCGCAGTCACGGAGAACACTTTGAACGTGAGGTGCGAGGCAGTCGAGGGGCGACGTACGAGAGAACTCCAGCACCAGTATGGGCACAGCTGGCATGCTGGTGTGCTCTGCTGCCGCGTCTCAGTTGCCTACTACGGTGCTGCCATCTACTGGATTTATTTTTTTTTGGGATGTGACAGCTTGCGGAGTAAAGTGATATCGAGGGACAAAGAGCTGCTGATGTCCTGACACACCTGGGTCTGTTGTGAGATGATAATGACGGTAATCGAGATGGGATGACATGGCACCTGCTGCCGTCCCTGCATCACGAGGTGTCTGACTACAGGGACATTCTGCCACCCACTGAGTGTAAATCGTCACCAACTACCAAGCGTGTTGTGTCAACTGTGGACAACACAACGAAACGCATTACGTGGGTGGCACGCGTCCTTCTGAGCCTTCAAGGACTCTCATTCAAACGGAGACTTTAAGTCGTGCTGCTGGTGGAAATAAAGTCCGCTTCTTCACACAGAGTTGCTGTTGATAATAAAAGCGTTGCTTTCTAGCACATCCCTTAACATTTTTACGAGTTTTGATGGAGTTCATCGTTTGTCACATACACTTGGGCCTCGACTGCAGCGTCCTTCCAAGAAATGGGCCAGCAGTCAATGTGTTAACTACGAGAGTGTTCAGTTGGGAATCGGCCACAGACTCGGACAGTCAAGGAGAACATCGCGGCGGACATGACGTCACGTGTCACGCACCCTCGGGCATCTCGTCGAGCAACTGCTGGGCGTGTCTGCTTTGCAAACAGCAAACAATGGTGGCATGGACACCAAAACAAAACGCAGCCTCAGGGGGACATACGTCAAAACGAACATCTTCAGAAACGTCCTAAATCGAGAAACAGAGGACACGATGACATTCCTTTACCTCGGAAGCCCCGTGAATTTGACCTGCCAAGGACAAGGCCTAAGAAATAAAGGAATACAAAATCCAAAGTCCCAGTCATCATGGCAGTTTCATTCTTACCGCATAAGCAGGTGACAACTAAAGAGCAGTCAGACACTTCAGCTAACTGCCCAGCTGGTACAAACACGGGCAGCACAACATTGGCTCAAGACGAGATGCCAGCCTCAGAGACTGCTGGACAGAACGGGCGCAGGCCGGGAACGCCGATGCATCACCATTGACTTCTAGAGCATACAAACGGTGGAGCTCAAAGTGCTTGAACAAGATGAAGAACGGAAAAAATATAAAAATAAAATTAGGCAACGCGAATTAACAAAGAATAAAGTCAAGTTATTAAAGTAAGGTTATGATTCGGCGCCAATGTGTCCCATAAATCCCGGTTTCCTGCCTCAAGCTTTCTCTTTGCCCGTTGGCCCCGTAAATGTTGTGATTTATTTTGAAACCACCAACTTGTCACGCCTGCCGTCTGACTGGCAAACCTTCAGCACAGCTTTGTGCCCCTTCACCCTACTGGCAGTCCCTCCTTTTATTCAAACAGCGAGGACAACTTCACTCACACGTGACAGAAACCATCAGGCTCGACAATCCGAGTCCGCACACAAAGTTTCAATTCCTGCAGCGATGCTTTCAGTTTGCCCAGCACCTCGGCCTTACTGAGCGCCGCACTCCAACGTCAAACCAACGGCCGACTTAACAAAAGCATTAATAAGATTTAAGCCCTCGTCATTTTGCTCAGGTCATTCATAGAGCGGGGCTGCCGAGTCTACAAAATGGCCTCTCCCCTCTGTGGCATCAGTCACAACAGAGACAGGCTCTGCAGGCAACATCAGTACAACAAACTGTCTGTCAGGGGCTTCATGAAACTGGCATAAGATCACAAAGTGCAACGGTGCCCTCACGTTTCAGCTGGCATTTCTCCCCTGGCTGGGGTTTAAAGTTGTGTTTTTTTGTCTCATTTTGTCCCACTAACGTTTCTTTTCTTTATCTGATTATGTCCCATGTGCTTTGTGGGTGGTTCCCCAGGGGGCGGGGTTGCCTGCCAATCACCGCCCTCCACCCTATAAATGGGAGGGCCTTCCACAGTTCCTGACGGTTCGATCAGAATGAGTTTATTAGTGGAGCGTTTCTTGTGTCTAAGGTGCTTTCTGCTATTGCTTTTTGTGATTTTTGAACCCATGCTCCGTTCTGCGACTTCGCCCTTGGATTCTGTATCGGGACTTTGTTTGCTGTGCATTGCCTTGCCTTCTCCTTTTGTGCTCTTAGGAATTTCTGGTCCTACAGAGCGTCTTTGTTCAAAATAAATCTTTTATAAAGAGTATTCAAGGCCCTTTTTTGTATCTAGCTGGGGTTTTGAAGGTATTCCCCCTCCACCCACCACCAGAAGGCCACTTTTCAAAGTGCTATGGAGACTCTGGAGTCACGACAGGCAGGAGTGAGGTGAAGCACCCTAGTACTGAGGAAACCCACTTCACCGGCTGGCAGTCTCATGGACCAATCTGGGTTTGGCCGATGCCAGGAGAACGCTGCCATCCACAGTGTCAAGTTCAGTGGAGGAGGGCTAATGGTGGGGTTGAGGCTCGGCCCACTGGGTCCAGCAAGAGGTACTGTTAATGTGACAGCAGACAAAGACATTTTAGACAAAGGCCACTGTATATAAAAAACAAGACAAATACTTCTGACACGAACAGCCCACTCAGCCCAACGACATTTGCCAGTCCTACATCAAGTCGAGTTTCGAAGGTCCACCGAGTCCCACAGTCTACCACACTACTTGGACACTCAGTCCATGTGTCTGTAGTTCTCTCTGTGACATGGAGGAGCACGAGTGGCCTACACAGCAGGGTACCAAGCACCTCTGAGATGAACTGGAATGCCAATTGTCATCCAGGCCTTCTCGTCCAGTGCCAGGAGTTGACCTCACAGATGCTCATTTAGTCTGAATGGGCACAAATCCCAACAGACGGACTCCACAATCTTGAGGGGGAAAAAGAAGAACGGAGGCTGTTAAAGGGGGGCAAACTCCATATTAATGCCCATGGCTTTGGAGTGGGCTGCTCAGGTTGTGGCGCTGCCACCTTTGGCTTTTCTTTGTGTGCCCTGTTTACTGGTAGTCACGTGTTTGTAACAATACTGCTGGCACAGTTTCCTGGGTTGTAAATTTGGGGTCTTGTGGCTTTAAATGGTGTTTGCACAGAAGTAGAGGGGCTTGTCGGAGTTGTAGTTCGTAATGGGGGCCACTGTACCTATAAAAACAGAGAGACACGGATATGTGGGGACGTTTGGACTTTTCCACACACTCAGCCATTGGCAGCAGCAGCGAGAAACCATTTTTGAAGTGGCCTTCACGGTGGAGGTGGACTGGCTCTCCATGTTCTCCTCCACTTCTGCCCTCGACTGCTCCTCATGCCTCAGAGGACTCGAACCCTTCCAGCCACTGCTGGGGGGCTGCATTTCACTTTCCAGGAAGGAAGTTAAAAGGGGGCATTTCCATCTCTTTTTTTGGACAAGTGGCTGTTGTTTATCCACTGCGATCCAGAAGCACTGCTTACAGTCGAGACGTCCGATATCGTCAGGGTGGGACTGAAGTGTAGACTTTCAGCTTTAATTCAAGGGGTTCAACAAAAATATCACATGAGCTGCTTAGAAAAGGCAGACATTTTTATATGTGGTCCCCCCATTGGTGGTCCAGGGGCTCAAAAGCATTTGGACATTCGACTGACCAGCTGCTCCATGGCCAGGTGTCAGCAGGACCTTCATTATTACATTAACTATCGAGGTCTGGAGTTGACTCAAAATGTGGAGTTTGAACTGGGAAGCTTGTAGCGGTGCTACGTGATTAACGTCGTCTTAAACGTATTGTGCCGAGTCGCGTCTTTTGTAGCATTGTCTCGTTTATGTAGTCTATGGTGCGTCTGTGTAAATGGGGGAAAGAAGAACACTGCAGGACCGAGACCCCCTCAAGGTTAATTCACCTGTCCATCCATCAAGTCCATCCAGTTATTAAGTGAGAGGAGAGATATAGAGGGGGAAAAAAAAGGAGAGAAACCAGGACATTACACAGAAACGCCGATCCGGGTCACCACGCGCCTTTCCACAGCTTGCTGCTCTCAATGCCAAACCTGTAAGGATCTCGCCATCCTCACAAAACCCCGGGGTTCAGTAGTAACAGGACACGCCGAGGGCCGTACGGTGAGACCACTTCTTTTTACTTTGGGAAAGGAGCAAACAATCAGGTGCCTCCATATCACAGTTACTGCTGGACAGTTTCTAAGCAGTCCATGTTCATCATCATGGAGACAGCTAGAGGGACCAATCAAAGGTAATTCCACGCCAGGCCAGGGGGAGGCAGGGTACACTGATCTGTCCGCAGTTATTTCTGCACATTAAATACGGGAAATTCTGTCCGAGTCTGATGATGTCACTTCCGCCGACCTGCCTTAAACCCCCGACAACCTCCCTCTGTAATCAGTTCTGTTTTGGACTCAAACCCGTTCACAACTTGAAATCTATTTACCCTTTAATAGCCAGGGATTGGGGAGGCCACCCGTACACTCCAACCCTTCTCTGATTGTCAACAATGTTACTTACATATTTATATAGATATATCTTTGAATTATTTGACAGTAAACTATGTAACCATTCTATGATCTGCTTCTCGCAACTGAAGAGGGCACCGTGGCGGACGTTTGCCGACTGGCAGACCAACCACATGCGTTACCTGGTAGGTAACCACCCATACAATCAGATCGGGACTCTGAACATGGATGCTATGAATATCCCTCCGTCCATTGTCCAACCCGCTATATCGTAACTACAGGGTCACGGGGGTCTGTTGGAGCCAATCCCAGCCAACACAGGGAGCAAGGCAGGAAACAAACCCCGGGCAGGGCGCCGGCCCACCACAGTGCTATGAATATTATATATATACACACATACAGTATATATATATATATATATATATATATATATATATATATATATATACACACAATGCATTCATAGTCTGAATCACAATCTGATCGTGTCGGTGGTTACCTACCAGGTAACGCTTGTGGTTGGTCAGCAAGTCAGCTAAAGTCCGCCACGGTGCCCTCTTTCAGTTGCGAGAAGCAGATCAAAAAATGGTTGAAATAGTTTTTACAGCCAAATAATGCAAAGAGTACGCGACACGTGTTTCGCCCTAATTCTGGGCTCATCAGGCGTACACACTCAGTGCACTCCCTCTCGGGAATCGAACCTCGGGCGTCAGCGGGCGAAGCCTCTCACATTGTGCCACGGCGTGTGGTTCGTTTATTTGACAGTCTGTAGATCGGGGTAATTACATTCAATGCATTCGTAGTCTGAATCACAATCTTATATATATATATATATATATATATATATATATATATACACACACACACACACACACACACACACATATATATATATATATTGTGAACTTGAACCCCGACACACACACAGACGGACATCGTTGGCTCCACCACACACTGTTTAGTTACAGGTAGTCACGTCCACCACAAACCCCAGAGTCTCCAGCACCGTTCCCCCAACGTCCAGGCCTCACAGTCTCAATGCCTCTCTCTCCTGGCCGCCTCCAGTCCTCTCTCCCGCTCCGTCTCTCTTCCACCCGACTTCCGCCATCGACTGAAGGGGGGCGGCCCCTTAAATAGGAACCCGATGGGCTCCAGCTGCTCCCCGGCACTCCTCCGTAGCCCCCCCCAGTGTGGCGGAAGTGCCGGCTGCGCACCCGGAAGCCGTCTGGGTGTCTCCTGTCGTCTTCCCCCCACCACTTCCTGGTGTGGCGGAAGTGCTGGTCTCCAGGGATATTCAGGCACCGGGGCGCCGCCTGGTGGTGGCCACGGGTCCCTACAGGGCTGGGCTTCTTTTACCCGAGGCCCCCGACATAACCAGGGCGGACGCCCTCCTCCGGTCCTCCTGGGCTCCAGTCCCAGCCAGATGCCCCAATATACACACACAGACACAGTTTATATAGATGATATTTGCGCATATACTTACTTTACATACACACACGTACATCTCGAATATACTTGAAGTTATTTAAGTTATTTAATTGAAGGCCAAACTGCCCTCCCATAGTGCACCGGTCCACTCACAGAGCTGGCACTCCCTACTGGGCGCACAGACTCATGCCAAGCTAAACCTCCAGAATGACAACACTCGTCGATATTACAGCCAATAAACCACAGACAGCGGCAGAAGTCCAAGTCTTATTTTTGAATGGCCAAGTAAAAGTCTGAAACAACTTAATGCAAAAGTTATGGCAAGAAGTAAAGTGGGCTGTGGAATTCATGAAGACGTTAGAGAAGATTTGTAGAGAAGCCTCCAGAAAACTCAAAATAAATGAGCAATAACTGGGCAGTAATGGGAAGACATGCTGGACGGCTGTCAGCGCTGCCAGTTAAGGTGCCACAGTAAAGAGCCGCTGCCATTGCTGCCTTCTGCCATTGATACATCAGCAGCAGTAGAGCGTTGTACCTACCGTGTTAGCCAGACTGATAAAGCAGAACGTCGGGTGAAATGACTCCTTTTATTGGCTAACTAAACAGATTACAAATGCAAGCTTTCTGGGCAGCGGAGGTCCCTTCATCAGGCGAGGGGTAACCTTGATTGAGAAATCAGGACACAGACAACATGTTTGAGGATCCGTTATTCTCGTTATCTTCATTTTCATAAAACCAACATCTAACTGCACAGATTACAGTATTTGTATTAGATAAGAGTTATCAATGACTCCCGCACTCTAAAGCAGCTCCTTAACACACAAACTCCATGAGCCTGCGGCCCCTCACTTATCAAACTCACAGGCACAAGACCACCTAAAGCTGCCCGTGCTGCTCTTCCGAGAGGCGCACACACACACATGCAGTTGTCCCCGTGTGCCACTCACATACATGTTCATAATTCCTGCTGCTTGTGCACGTGCCTAACGATTCGCATGTTGTGCCGCCTGCTAAACGCCACACGTGCACCGGACCCCCACGCCTTGACCCCTCTGCCATAATTCACATCGTGACACTGGCAGAGCCGAATGAAAACAAGAAAAAGACAGAAAAATGAAACCCAGCACCGCTTCAATGTGGCGATGCAAGTGTGCGACGTTTTTGAAATAACCGCATTTTTCTCCGTCTTGTTTTGAAAATGGGAACAAATACACGTAACTAAAACGTGACCCTTGCACACAAGCTCATCTTATTTTCCAAGTCTGATTTCCTATTTAGGGCAGTAAACAGTTGCAGCTCAGCGGGTTCTTGTCGTTTTGTACCGCAAGCCCACGGCCTTCAGCTTCTGAATGTGTGGTTTTAAGTCTGAGGAGGCCAGAGTGACGACGAGAGCATCAGGAGCAGACAGACACTGACCTTGTCCAGCCTTTGCCAGAGACACGCGGCTCCCTGGTGGTCTGCAGGTTTATCGATTTATTAATCAAACGTCAATAAAATTGCTTGCAAAGTTGTGTTTATGTGAATATTTCTGGGGAAGGGGGTCCACCGCATTCATCAGATTCCTAAAGGGGTCCGTGACTCAAGAAAGGCTAAGGATCACAGCTCTAGATGTTTCTCTGGAGCTCAGCCAGAGCGACCACCTGCTTTTCAGTCAGTTCTCTTACCAAGGTCTTCCTCCCTCCATTGCTCAGTTTGGCCAAATGTCTTCCATTTAAGAGTTATGGAGGCCACTGAGCTCTTGGGACCCTTCAATGCTGCAGCCTTCCCCAGATCTGCACCTCGTCCCAATCGTCTCTTTAAGCTGTGCTGGCAGTTCCTCTGGTCACCTTCTCTAGACAGGCCTGTGCCTTCCCTAATCACGTCCAGCTGACTGAAGTGACCACAGGTGGACTTCAAACGCCATCTAAGTGGTGATCAACAGAATGGGGGACACACGCACAGCAAAGGGTCTGAAAGCTTGAGATGCTTCAGTTACCATTTTTTAATAAGTTTGCAAAAATGTCCACCCTCTTGTTTTTGATTTGTCATTCTGAGATACTGAGGGCTGCCAGATGAGTGAAAACATTCATGGAAATGATTTTAACACAACTGGGAAAAAAGTGAAAGGCTCTAAACATCAACAAGGAGAAGAAGACCACGACATCCTCCTGGACTCGCGGGGCGCATTTCATACATAAGGCTGCGACTCGAAGGGCTTTAGAAAATCACAAGAAAAAAAAGTCCGACTTCGTGATCAAAAATAAAGAAAACAAACGTAAAAACTTTGCAAAGCCCCAGGACGCTGGCGGAGTCTGCGCACCCTGCTATGCCCCTGGCATATTCGCTGCCCACCTGTCTGCACCTTCGAGTGATCGAGTCGGTCGTTTGACTCTTCGCTCTGCAGACACAAACAACGGGACGGAATCCCGGCAGCTGAACGTTTCTAACCTGCCGGCAGCATTCCTAACGTTAACGTTAAAGCGCCCGAGGCACGCGGAGTCCCCGCGCCCGTACAGGAGCCTCGTAAAGCGGCCTGAGCGCGAACGCACCCCGGCAGCCCCCACGGTGGGCACGTGAGCCTCGGTAACGGCCTTGCAGCATTTAGTCGGTCCGGACGGCGATGGTCAAGAAGGCGAGACGAGTGCCGCTCTGCTCAGCGAACACTCGAAGGCTTTCAAGTGCAACACGACGCGAGGAAGGTGAGGAGACGCGAAGGGGGCGAAACAAACAAACAAATAATTAAGCAAATAAACCAACAAATAAACAAGGCAACATACCAGGCTGTCACGCATTAAAAGCACGCCGGCCGTGGGTAACACATCGGGGAGGCTCCTCTGTTGTGCTGCGCTGCACTCGCGGAAAGTGAAAGTAAAGTTACGAGGGGGCGGGGGAAGGGGTTGGCAGGGTCGGCGCGACCATCCGACGGCCACAGTGGCGGGCTGAGCCCTGAGGCGTCGCGTCACGTCACGTCGGTCTCTAAATGTGTCATTTATTCAGGTATCATTTTCCAAACGGTCTACTCATCTTAACTCACGTATTCTCCGAACCGTTTTATTGAATCACATATCCCATGGTGCGTCACCTCTCTTTATCATCTCAAAACAATTCTGGGGGTACCGGAGCCAACCCGAGCAGTATGGGACGTAAGGCACGAACCGGCCTGCCTCTGCCTGTGCGCGTGCCCGTCCATCGCGGGGTCCACTCACGCGCGCGCGGCTACGTAAGCCCAACGTGGAAGCGACCCGAATCGTAGTCTGGACGCTGAATGCGCAAGGCGACTAACCACTGCGCCACTCCGCGTACTGCGGTCCCAACTACAAGGTTGTGTGTATGGGTGTTGGGGGGGTGTTTCGGTGCAGTTGCTAGCTGGAATTCATCGGTTGGTTGGTTTATGACGATTCACATTTTATTCGCCCTTTCGGTTATTATGAAACACGCACCCAAATATTTAACTCGCCTCAACAACCTCCAGAGGTTCAACGGAGACTTTCAGATCATAAAAGGCTGCAGTGCCCGCAAATCACTGACCACGCACTCAAAATGCGTTTACTGTACAAGCTAACGCTCGTAGCTGCCGATGCTGGGCTGCTCGTCCCCGCTCCTGGCTGCAGAGGGCGTCTTTCTCTTCTTCACGGCGCTAAGAAACTACGGTCGAGCGGCTGGTGCGAGATCGCGCATGCGTGTACAGCGCACTATCGTGTTCTCAGTCCTGAATTGGCAGATAAATACGGAAATAAAGCGTTCGATTAAGCGTAGCAAATGGCGGCGCATATCCAGATTACGAGTGCACGTGAAGATTTCACATTCCTGTACATCTGCAAGTCAACTTTGGAAAGCTGCTTCTTTTCGTTTTCCCATAACGCATAAATGCAGTTGACTTCCATGGGGAGGACCAGCTTCTTGACTCTAATTGCTGCATTTTGTGACTGTTCCTGACTCTCTTAAATACTTGAAGAATTCACGTGGCTGTATGCTTGTGACAGATTTGGGGAGCTCTGATCTACAATTTAATCCATCCATCCATTTTCTACACCCACTTCATCCAGCACAGGGTTGTAGGGAAGCTGGAGCCAACCTACCCCAGGAGCCATCACTGGACAGGGCAAAGGCACACACAGGGAACAATTTAGCATCCCACAGGCTCCAGACCCCCCCAAGGCCACCGTTCTGTATTAAGTGGCTTGGAGAATGACGTGACGGCCCACCTAACCTGCATCTCTTTGGACTGTGGGAGGAAACCCCATGATGCCTGATATTCTGTAGAAGGGCAAGTGCTTGGGTATTACTGGCACAAATGTAATGAAAGGTTACTGTGCCAGCGCACACTGAGTGCCATGTTGAGTCCTGTGACAATGACAGATGGGCCAGCCTCGGGGAGGGAGCTGTCAGCATTGTCTCGCAATACTAAGCCACACACATCTGATACTCTGTGGAAGTGAAGGCGTGCAAAGTGTAATTGATGTCTTCAATAAGAACGTTAGTTCTGCTCAAATAGGGGACACGTTTGCTTTTTCTTTTTTCTTTTAAGAATCGGTCAAGACAGCTAAATTGGGGCTGACACAAATCTAGGGGGTCTGGGCCCTCTGATCTTAAGATGGCTTAATGTCAGCATCTGGATGTGAAAGAAATACCTTTTATGGATTTAGTTTCTGTATACAGTACAGTAGTAGTCACATCTTATATATAAACGTCTACGTGTGTCTGTCTGTCCGGCCCAGAAGTGCAAGGCTACAGCATGAAACTGAAAGAGCCGGCAAGACGGCCCCAAGTGAACGAGTCGGAAGAAGAACGAAGGATGAGGCTACAGCATGAAGCTGAAAGAAAGTGACTCCATCGGCAAAGTGAAACCGCCGAGGAAAGACAAACGAGAGACAAACTCGCTTAGCCGCTGATAGACAAAGGGGGCGAGCACATCGGCAAAATGAAAACGCCAACTCTGTATTTTAATTTTATTTCTGACGGTTTCAACAGTTACCAGGAGCCTGGGCTTTTTACAGCATGGGCTTACACAGCTAGTGTAATATATATATATACTGTATATATATAAATATAAATATAAATATAATGGAGCCCAGACAGGAGGCCATTATAGCAGAAAGAGAGAGAAAGAAAAAGAGAGAGAGATAGAGAGAGAGAATGAGAGAATGAGAGACTGCCTCCCTCCCAGAGCCACATGGGTGGCAGCATCCCTCTGGCACGACTCCAGTTTGGACACCCACAGGGCTGCATGGGAGTCGTAGGAATGATGGGCAGCCCTGTTGGGGTCTCTCTAGGGGATCACAAGTGTCAGGACATGTGCTCTGTGTTGTCACTTGTTGCCATTGAACATCTGTAGCGATCACACAAATGCAGGTGCTGTCACACAGAAAAGCCCAGAAATTTGAAATCTGTCTATCTGTCTATCTATTAGATAGTGCCTTTGTATCCATCTATCTCTCTGCTGTATCTATTATATAGTGCCTTTCACGTATACCTATCTATCATATACTGCTTTTCCCATCCTTCCTATCTGTCAGTCATACAGTGCCTTTCCTGTCCTATCTACCTATTATATAGTGCCTTTCACATCTCTCTCTCACTGCCTTTCCTCCATTTATCTGACCACACAACAGAATAAACACAAAACAACAGAAAAGTATCCTGAGACATCTTAAAATGTATTTGAGCTAACCTCAGATTATTAATATATTAGAAATTGTCGCATGTCTTACACTAAACCTCCAATTTGATTCCACGATATGTGAAGTACACGTTAAAATATTTAATTAAGAGAACTGAGGGTTGTTTCAAAATGCCTGAATGTCACTTTGAGGCGTCTCAGATGCACTTCCATTGGGCTTCCTGTCCATTCTGTAATGTCTGATATTTTAAGGGGGACTGAAGTGCAAGTTGCTATCTTAACACAGACATGGAGTGTTTTTCTCGGTGGTCTCTGGTTCTTTATTATTCGTTGCTACATTTTTTTCAAGCCTGTTATTCCAAGTATGAAGTTGCATTCCGGATGAGTGAGAACTCGGCTCCGACTCCTGACTGGACCCTCCCTGGATGGGATGCCAGCTCATTACCGGTTCATTCTAAGATGTAAATCCTCCCACTTTACTGAGGAGACGTGCAAGAAAAATACAAAGACGGTGGCGTAAGTAGAATATAATGGGCTTTAGATTGCAAAATAAAATGACCCTAACCCTAAATCTGGCATCCCTCATGTGAAATTAACTTAAATCCAATTTCAAAATGACCACCATGAGCACACAAGCTACAATAAAAGGTCAGCACTCATAATGAAGCATTATGGGGTGTGTGAATGGGAACGCCGTTAACTTTTACATTCGGCTGTCAGATAGGCCAGCATGTTGAGAATAAAGACTGGAAAGGAACAGCCCTTCTGTCACCGAGGGGCTCATGGCCACACTGCCTACAGCGGGGGTCCCCAACTCTGATCCCGTAGGGCCCCAGTGGTTTGAATTCATTTTAATTGACTTGTTTTTTTTAAGATTTGTTCCCCAGAATATCTTCAATTGTTCCTCAGAATTGCTTCAAACAGAAATGAAATGTGAAGTGTGTGACCAACTGAAGACCACCTAAGTCAGGGCCTCAAACTTCAAGCAATTTCACTCCAGCCAAACAATAACAAGATACAAAATGAGCCGAAACAGGACCAGCAGACTGTGACCATCACACAATATCTGAAAATAAAAAGGGAGGAGGTCTCAGGACTGCTGATCTGCTCAGGACCCCAAAACATTTGATCAGAAAAGAGAAATTCGACAATTTCAGAAATGTCTGCCATGGCACAATGAGAGCAGAACGAGAACGAGTTTAATGAACAACGAGATTCGGCGCCTCATTAAGCAGCTGGTTGGAGTTTGAGACCCTGACTGAGGTGGTCTTCTGTTGGTCACTCTCTATTCTGAGAAACAAATCTTAAAAAAACAAGTCAATTAAAATGAATTCAAAGGAAATGAGTTAGCAGCAAAAACAGGACACTAATTAAGAAACTGCGGCCCCCCCCAGGACTGGAGCTGAAGCCCCCTGGCCACTGCACTTCACTCAGACAGGAGAGCAAGTAGCATGCAGAGCCCGCAGTTATCGACAAGTCAGCGAGCAGGCGGCCATACGTCAGTAGACTCGGAGATCCGTCGACGGCGACACTTGGTGTAGAAGTTAAATTCTGAATTAAAGAAGGGCGCTCATCCTCTACTAGGACAAGTTCGATGAAAGCTCTTGAAGTCCGAAATCAGGTAGGAGACAACTTGTCCATTGCATCCTTTCTTCTGTCTTCAGTGAGGCCGGACAGCAGCCTGTCAGAGCTGAGGTCCGTCTTATGCTGATTAATGCACACACATTTATTCCGATTGGCTTACACACTCAGATATCTAATTTAGTAAATGAAAGTCTTCACTGTCACACTCCTCTTCTTCTTCCTCTCTCTTTGAGGTTCAGCTACTATCCTTGAGATTTCTGTGTATGTGACGACTGTCCGGTCTTGTTGTTTGCAGGACATCTGCTGATCTCGCCGTCATCTCCTGGCACACTTGGGGTGTTGTGTTAACCTTCTTCCTCCTCGTCTATTTATTATTTATTTATTTCCGGAGCTCTCCTCATGACATTTAAAACAAATCCTTACACATTTCACTGTGCACTGACCTCCAAGTTATTCTCTCCGTCAGACCTGTAAAGCCCACTCGTGTGTGATGGCGGCTGTCTGGTCACTCAGTCCCCAGTTGGCGGTGTACGAGTAGGCTGCTGCGCCCAGGACTACGACTCGTGGATGTCAAACAGGCAGGCGGTCCGCTTTGTGACGCTTATTTCTGCAGGTTACCCTCAGTAATCCGTAAGCAGCGCTATGACGACAACAAGCTGCCACGCCATCACTCCGGGCACCGCCAACCTGGACAAACCTGTTCTCCTGCTTGGGTGCAGATTTGTTTTTTTCTTGTCACAAATGAAAAGTCCTACTGGGTGTGTGGTAGCGTTGGCAGCCAGTCTAACCTTGACATGTTGTAATTAGAAAGGGGTAAGCTGTCAGGGCCGGCTCTGTTGTGTTTCTAACGACGATTTTATGAGGACATTTCATGGAATCCCGTTGATTATTAAACACATGAACACCAACTGGGTACATACAGTAAGTAGAACGGAGACAAATTCAGCACGTGTGAGACTCGGTCATGTCCTAGGAGGCACCAAACACATAGAAGACAGACGCCACAATTAGGCCCAGTCCCGCAGACTGTAGGGGGCAGACTTGGGTTCCAGTGGTTGGTGTTCTCCCTTTGATGTTTGACTCGGCGACTGCCCGCTATGTTTCTGACCCTCCGTCTTTCCCATTTTCTTGTACATCTTCAGAACAGTCTGGACAGAACATCTTAAGATGACCGTCTGGAGGAGTCCTTTGGCCTGAGCTGGGCTTGGAGGTGTGTGACCCTGATCAGGTCACTTCACCTGCCTGGGCTCCAATGGGAAAACCAAAAGAAATGGAACCGGGGGAGGCTGGGCGCATGCGCTCGGGTGTCACCTCAGCACCACACTGCAGCAGCGTTTAAGGAGTGCCAATCCTGCCACCAACCCCTGAGTTTCCCCTGCTCACAGCCAGGACGGAGCGATTGCAGGTTAGGGTCCCAGTGGAGTGGAGTCGCTCCTGGAGTTTACCTTCTGATTGCCAGCGTAGATCCCTACCATCAGAGCCACAACTCCACTGTGTAACCAACTGCATCATAAATATTGTACGTCGCTTTGAATAAAAGCATCATTCAAATAAGTAAATGTAGACATTTAATAAAGCTTAGCAAGAAACCCCTGCATATACAGCATAGCACTGATCCCCTGCGACAGACTCTGTTGGTGTTCGCTAGTCCCAGGAGCTCAGGAGACACAAGGAGAGAGAGTGGCTTATGGAGGCAGAGCGGCGCAGTAGTTAGGACTGTTGCCTTACAGTTCCGGTCACATTTGTGGCCACAATAATCATTCCAGCACAGTTGGGAGATGCTTCTCTGGACCTCGAGGACACCTCAAAGACCACTGCACCATTACAATCCATTCCTTCCCCATTCATCTACATGCATTTCACTGAATTTGCTGACATTCCTGGACATCTTGTTTTTGCAGAACCCGAGGTGAAGCAAAGTCAGCAGGTTTTCGGAGGTACCCGAGAGTCCCCAGGCTGGGATTTATGCGATGAAGTTGTCATTTTGGGCCACCACAGAGCCTCACTGCCAAACCTGCTTATTACTATTACATTATCCAAACTTATTCCATCTCGCCTGAAGAAGGGGCCAGAGTTGCCTCCAAAGGCAGCATATTGTAATCTTTTTAGTTGGCCAATAAAAAGGGTCATTTTGCTTGACTTCTCACTACATTCATAATGGCAGACACGGTACAACACCTTAGGACAATTATCAAAACTGAAAGACACGGACACGGCCCATTCACTTTGTGTGTTTATTATTAACTTCTGTATTCAGTATCCTCATTTCTCAGACCAGACTAATCTATCCACCTATTTAATCTGATTAAATAATAAGAAGGGCATGTACTTGTTCAGCTTGAGCTGTGCAGTCTACTTGTGCATTACACTCTAAAGATGAATGGTCACGATCTGCTGTGCATCCTGCAGCTGCCAAGTTGACATCTGTGAGTGTCTGTGGAGGGCGCATACATAATATTACACCTCCATCGGCATTCAGCATCAGGAGGCAAGAGAGGAGCCAGCTCAGGCTGGGAAGTCACATCATCATCATCATCATCATCATCGGGTTACGTGCACAGAGCCTTACAAGGATGAGTTTCTAGTCTTTGGACCACCAGAGGAAGTTAAATCCTCCAGGATAAACATGGACTCCCATCTGGGGTGTAGTCTATTATCATTAAAATGGATGTGGCCAACTCATTTACTCTAAGAGACTTGGACAAAAAGTCCAGATACAGAGCATATATCAGTTATTATTAATATTAGACGGCTTTACAGTGGGGGCCCAGGCAAGTGTCCTGCTCAGGGATGCGAGGACTGGACAGGCCAGTGCGCGGTCAGACGTCGAGTGTCCTCCTCGTTACAACCTGACTTCTGACAGGCATTAGTGGGGGCCTTTGCACCCCTGCAGATTCTCTCTAGCATTGCACCCCTTGATTATTATTATTATTAATTTTTTTAAACATTTTTCTGTCCTCCCTGGCCCTCTAAACCTACTAGAGGACAACCATTAGAGGCTTGAAAACAAATCTATAAATAAGGACTTGATCTATGACTTGCATGGTATGCTGTTTCTTCATTCATATTCTTATTTTTTATAGCTTGTGAAACACTTTGAGCTGCATTCTTTGTATGACAACGTGCTATAGAAATAAATGTTGTAGCTGTTAGGAAGTGCTGTGAAACTCTGGCCAGGACTGAGTGTCCCACTGGCGTGACCGTGACTGTGAAATCTGATTTGGAGTAAACCTACTGTGAATATGAATAGAAATATGCTGTTCTGCAATCTTTAAGACAATCAATTTTCTAACTGAAAAAATTCGACTACTCAATGCCAACTCCTTAACTATGATCACTAAAGCACCCAGGATACCCAAGGCATCAGAAGGTACAGGACTACCATCTTAATTGCTAACAAACCCCGATGGGTATGTCTTCTAGTATCGTGGGCTCTTTGTTGTCATTTACTTCAATTGCTTCGAGTCTTTTTATATAAAACTCAGGAAGGCCATTCTGTTTGGCTCCTAAAACGATGACCTGGAAAACAAGAAGGAAGAAAGATGGGTTCAGAAAATTCATACTTGATCAATTCAGAATTTTGCTTCATATTTTATAAATTCATAATTTTGCATCTATAGAGAACTCAAACTCTGAACTGATTTCCTGTAAAGTGCTAGAAATTAAGAAAAAAAAATCAGGATATCAACACCTGAGAAAAAGTAATTTTCAGAGTTATAGAAAACAAGTAATGGGCTGTCAACTTACAGCTTTTCTGTGGCAATGGAAGTCCATGAAGCCTTGAAAAGATCACCCAAACAGTTTGCAGGAGTGTCCCAGCTTTGGCTGATTACTCACAAAACCGTCTGGCTGTACAACAGCAGGCTTGAGACAATCGGCGTCACTACACATTATTTTGGACAATAATGCAGAGGAAAAGGAGAATTACCAAAGGAAGACAGCCAGACTGGCAGACAATTACAATGCCTTACAAGTGTGTGTGTGAGACTGCAAAGCAAGCCAATGTGTCATTGCAAAGTTTCCGTCACCACCAAAAGGAACTGTGAAGCTCTGGAACCTTGAAATTCCTGACAGGAACAGCTCTGGTAGACCCAAAGCCACTACCAAACCAGCAGACAAGTTTCTGAGATGGGACCTACCAGGACAACAGCTTCAAGCACAGGTCAAAGTGGGCAAGTGTCACGTTGAACAGTGTAAAGCTGACATCGAGCTACAGGTACAGCCGCTGCTAAATTTCCATGAAAAGAAAATGAGGCTTCCCCGGAACCGCAGCCCCTCTTAATGCACTGAGAAGTTAAAGCACAGAACAAATGAACAAACGGAGATGTGGCTACTGCCCAGCTGTTGAGCTCTACTGGAGGCTGCTGTCCTGTGAGGTGTCCAACACGCAAGCTGTTGCCTCTTAGAAATGCGTCTTCTCATTCGGTTGTGGCTTTGAATCTGCCAAACCTGTCTGTGCCCGTCGGTTCCCAAATTCCGTTTGATGGTCTGTTCACTGACAACTTGGCTTTCTTTGCAATTTCTCTAAAGGCCTACACTGTTTAGGGGTTTATAATGGCTGACCTGTCTGTCTTTGTTAAATGGCTTCTTCTCACCGTTTTCATAGTAGTACTGTCCAAATAATACTTCAGAGGAAGTAACAACACAGTTGGTTTTATCCATTCACTTTCTGCTGCTTATCAGGGTCTAAATAATGACGCCCAGACTTCCCTTTACCCTGCCACCTCCTCCAACTTCTGCTGAGGCGTTTCCTGGCCAGCAGAGAGATGTCATCTCTCCAGCTTGTCCTGGGTCTGCCCCAGGGTCTCCTTCCCACCTTCCCAGGGACACCACAAACCACCTCAGCTGGCGCCTTTCAATGCGAAGAAACAGCTGCTCTACTTTGAGCTCCTCGTCCTCTCTAAGGCTGAAGCAACTGACTCGGAGCCAGAGAGACTATTTGTTCTCCACCCTGCTTTTGTAAAGCCCGTGGGTTTGTTGGTAATAAAAACAAGCTGGGACACCTGCAGGAATTGTGTGCACCAACATTTAATACTTAATTAACTTGCATTGCTGGAGAACATCTGTGTGTTGCTGCTGCATCCCTTGTTCCCTGAAAAAGTACTTTTTGTATAACTTCAGTATTTTTCATTTTTCGCAAGCTGTGGCCTCATGTATAATGCCTTGCATAGAATTCGCACTAAAACATGGAGTACAGACAAAACTAGAAATGTGCGTACGCACAAAAACATTCAGGCGCATAAAAAGTTGTGTAAGCAAAGATCTCCGCCCCTTCTTTTATAAATCCCAATTAACATGAATTGTAACGCACATGCGTGTGCCTACAGCCCCACCCCGACTCCTTCCAGAATTTCACCTATTTGGATATGCAAATCAATAGAAATTGCCCCTTCCATTCATGTTTTTTTAAAGACAATTTCAAAAGCACATGTAAAAAATGAAGAAATTCAGTGAATATGAAATTGTGGTCCTGCCCAGTGAAGTTTTTGTGGAAAGGAAAAACAAACTATTTGGTGGCTTAAGCAGCGGTATAAGCAAAAGGAAACAGATGGATGGTACAGCACAATGAAGGCACTCAAAAGTTCAGAAAATTGTATGGTGCCCAAAATGGAAAAAAAAAAAAGAAGTGGTCAGATATCAAAGCTGATGTGATAGGGTAAGTTGCCACCTACTGTCTGAGTGCCAATGCCACCGGAGGAGGTGGCAGAATTTTGGGGCTTACATCGTTTGAGCAGTGAGCTGCTGAAATTATTGTCGAGACACTTATATATCTCGCCACAACATTAATGAGATGTTTGAACATTAGTAGAGCGGAAATGCTTTCTACATTCTCTGAAGACTCCTTCATAGCAATGTGCGTTCTGTCAACTGTTCTGATTACATTTGGAAAACTGGATGTTGCTGGGAATTGCATTGTGATGTTTGCCTGTTCAACCACAGTTAAGGAAATCTTATATATCTGGATGACAAGTTGATGACACCATCCCATACAGCTGGCATGGTGTGACTCAGTGATGACTGAGAAATACCCAATCGGTCAGCCAGTTCACATTGAAAAACTGTTGTGGCTAAAAACCCGACAGTGGACATAACTAGCACAGGAGCAGGTAAAGCACAACTCCTCAATGTCTGCCTTTGTAAAGCTGACACCAGTTCAGCACACAGCGCCAGGAGGAGAGCTCTGGGAAATCGAAATAAACTCTTACAAGCCAGTTGTGGTCATCTGTAAATATGTGGTCTCTTCTGATTCTTCCATTTCTAACAACACTAAAGCATCCATGGTAGTTGGAATAGTTTGGCCATTCCGTTCACCAATCTATTGTTACAATCTCTGATTACAATCAAGTGAATTCAATTTGTAAACGATATGAAATTAATTTTGGTGTATTTGATACAGCCGGAGTCATGGATGCGAATATGAAAAACAAAGGGAAATGACACAGAAACAGTAGCAGTGCTTTGACGGTGGGAGCTGCCCATTTACAAAGTTGAGCAGAAATGTGCGTACGCATGGTCTGAGGCTGGCATGAGAATGTGTGCGAGGTTACGGCAAGTCTGGTTTTTATACACCTTGACGTGAGTGTGGAAACGGGCGTATGCAACATTTTTGTATGTACACACCATTTATACATGAGGCCCCTGGATTTTCCTTTTCCAGCCTCTGGCAGTTTGGCACTTAGCTTTGGACTTTTTTTGGGTTTTTCACTGGAGCTGAACTGATCCAGTTTTTTAGAAAGGGGTAAAATGGGGGTGTACTAAAACTTCTGAACAGTACTGTGTGAATATGTTATACATGTGTTTATTCATACTCAAGTATATATATATATATATATATATATATATATATATATACTCACAAACACACAGTATGTATATATATATATATATATATATACTGTATTAAATATATATATATTTATACAGTCATATGAAAAATTTTGGGATCCCCTCTCAGCCTTTCATAATAATCGACTCTCCTTTCAATAATAAAGATAACAGTGGTATGTCTTTCATTTCCTAGAGTACTGCGGTGTTTTCTGAACAAAGATTTTAGTGACGCAGTATTTAGTTGTATGAAATTAAATCAAATGTGAAAAACTGGCTGTGCACAAATGTGGGTCCCCTTGTCATTGTGCTGATTTGAATGCCTGTCGCTGCTCAATGCTGATTAATTGGTTGGGTGAGCTCGTCAAGCCTTGAACTTCATAGACAGGAGTGTCCAGTCATGAGTGGTCAAAGGTATTTAAGGTGGTCAATTACAAGCTGTGCTTCCTTCCCTTTGACTCTCCTCTGAAGAGTGACAGACAGCATGGGATCCTCAAAGCAACTCTCCAAAGATCTGAAAATAAAGATTGTTGAGTCTCCTGGTTTAGGGGAAGGCTACAAAAAGCCATCTTAGAGGTTTAAACTGTCAGTGTCAACTGTAAGGAATGGAATCAGGAAATGGAAGGCCACAGGCACAGTTGCTGTTAAACCAACACAGCAAGTCTAGCAGGCCAAGAAAAATACAGGAGCGGCACATGAAGAGGCAGGATTGAGAGAATAGCGACAGACAACCACAGATCACCTCCAAAGACCTGCAAGAACATCTCGCAGCAGATGGTGTATCTGGACATCGTTCCACAATTCAGCGCAATTTGCACAAAGAACATCTGTATGGCAGGGTGATCAGAGAGAAGCCCTTTCTGAACTCGCACCACAAACAGAGTCGCTTGTTGTATCAAATGCTCATTTAGACAAGCCAGATTAATTTTGGAAAAAAGTGCTTTGGACTGATGAGACAAAAATTGAGTTATTTTGGTCAGAACATAAAGCACTTTGCATGACAGAAGACAACCACATTCCAAGATAAACACCTGCTACCTCCTGTCAAATTTGGTGGAGGTTCCATCATGCTGTGTGGCTAGTTCAGGGACTGGGGCCCTTGTTAAAGTCGAGGGTCGGATGAATTCAACCCAATATCAACAAATTCTTCAGGATAATGTTCAAGCATCAGTCACAGAGTTGAAGTTACGCAGGGGTTGGATATTCCAACAAGACAATGAGCCAAAACACAGTTGGAAATCTACAAAGGCATTTATGCAGAGGGAGAAGTACAATGTTCTGGAATGGCCGTCACAGTCCCCTGACTTGAATATCATCGGAAATCTATGGGATGATTTGAAGCAGGCTGTCCATCAAATTGAACTGAACTGGAGAGATTTTGTATGAAGAATGGTCAGAAATACCTCCATCCAGAGTCCAGACACTCATCACAGGCTAAAGGAGAACAGCGTCTGGAGGCTCAAAGGAGCAAAAGGAGGCTCAGCTAAGTATTGATGTCATATCTCTGTTGTGGTGCCCACATTTATGCACTTATATCTAATTGTGTTATGATGCATATTGCATATTTTCTGTTAATCCAATAAACTTAATGTCACTGCTGAAATACTCCTGTTTCCATAAGGCATGTCGTATATTAAAAGGAAGTTGCTACTTTGAAAGTCAGCCAATGAGAAACAAAAATCCAAAGAATTAAGAGGGGTTCCCAATCTTTTTCATGTGACTGTAGCTATATAATATACTGTATATACACACATACACTGTATACATGGACAGTATATTATTACATACACAGAAATCTAAATCTATACATCTCATACATACAGACAGCGTGTTTCAGATCTGTGCCACCTCCAGCTTGCTAACATTCACTTTAACTTCTTTCTGTGCCCACTGTACTTTCTGCATATTTTCCAATGACTGCATAATGTTTTTGGTCGGCGTCTTCTTCACGCCGTATCTAAATATCATAAAGCACGCTGGGCTCAGAGGCTTTTGGGTCATTACTGTCACATGAGTGGAAGGGCACTTTTAAACAAAGGACTGAACTGAATTATAAAATGTGTATGAAGTGTAATGCATACCTGTCTGCCTGGCAATTTAAAATATCACTTCATGTCATCACCTCATACATCTACAGTATAATTTTATTATCTTTCCAATGAATTATGAGTGTTTTACTGGTTTTTTTTGCAAATGAAAGAGCAATTTCCATAATATAATGGGCAAATTTGCTAGGCTTTAACTGCAAGTCATCACTTAATTTGCTAAACAAACTGATTAAACTTAGTATGGCATGGCAGGGCGTCAAGAGTCAAGGCCATCTGGGATTACAGCCAAACATTATGCCTATGAGCTCTCAGTTTCCTTTGAATCAGAGACATTAAATTTATTTAGTTAAGTAAATGTGGCTCCAAAGTTCAACTTCACCTGCCTAAAGTTGACCACCCAGCCTGTTCACTTTTGAACCTATCTCGATATATATATATATATATATATATATAAAATTCAACATATCTCTGTCTGTCTGTCTGCTTTTCATGACAGAACTACTTAACAGATTTAGATCAGTTTTATTTTTTTCTATCATTTGCTTGAACATTCCAGTTGATTTCTCTCATTGCGCTAAGTGTCATAGTTTGGTTGTGGCACCGATTTATTTGTGCGAATCCGAGAGACGTGCAGCGGGCCGAGGGGAGGGGGAGGCAGGACCTCAGAGCTGGGCAGGACCCTCCTCACTCACACGCCAGCCTCCATTCGAGTTGCTCTGCCTCTCGCCACGTGTTGGAGTGCACCTCACCTCCACTTAGCTAGCGATACCCATTTGTTCAGCACACATTATCATCTACAGACTGTTAAAGAGTAATGTTTGACGTTTTTGAGAGAGAGAGATCACAGCTACGTGTGTTTAGAGGGTAGCTGCTCATTGGCAGAAATATCACGGCCATGTGCTTTTCTCCCCACGTGGGGGACGCTCTCCCGTCAGAGCCGGACATGATCAGATATACAGTGCCAACATTTGACCGACCTTCTGCTTGGCTAGAGATACCTTCCCAACTTTGTACATTTTTGGCAAAGAGATCACAGCTACATTCTCACCCCGATAGCAAAACCAACACTACTGTATATCAAGAGGCCCTCGGAATATGAAAGCTATCAATATAAATTCTTCTCAATACAAGTGACACCTTTTTATTGATTTTTAAAGTTTGTCCTGTTTCATTACTACGCGGGTGGAGCCGCAGGGCACAGCTAGTGTTCTCTCTAAAAGGGTTACCTCGATGCAAAGCCTTTCATTGCAGAAAGTGATACAAAGCAGCCACCAGTTAGACCCTTAGATACCCCCAGGCACGCACTTAGAGTAACAAAACCACCTAAAATACATGGATATTTAATAAAAGCAGAATCCTCAGAGAAAATGGAGGAAGGAATAAATTCCAGAGAGATTGTTGCCTGGTTTGGAATCAAACTTGGGCAGAACTGAAAAATGGCCAAATATGTCACAAAAGAAAAATAAATAAATTATTTACACGCATATCTGAAACACATTCCTATGAAATCATCTACCTATTTTCAAACCAGTTTTGGTGTAAGGATGTTACAAGCCTGGAACTGGGCACACGTGGGCACACAAACTCAAATGGGCCAATTGAAAGGATTTCCTCAAGCAACCATTGACTTTGAGGTGAAGCAACAGACAAACGACAGGAATGGAAAGACAGGGAGGAGAACCCAAGGCTTGTCAAAGACGCCCCCAAACGCAACTCGCGTCCAAAATGTCCAAAGATCTGCAGCCCAAGGAGCTGACCACTCTGTCACCTATGGTAACTCAAGTCATGACATCTGTCCTTTTTGTTTTGAGTCAGTGCCAGTGAGGACTATTACAAAGTTAACCTAAAATGCACACGTTTGGGATTTAGGAAGGAAAAAGGGGAGACGACCATGAAGAAAAATCCCACACAAGTGGAACAAGCAAATTCCAAATAGACACAAACCCAGGATGGCGGATTTGTGAGGCCACAACGAAACACTGTGCCACCTACAGCCATTTTTCTAACAAACTAATCCATTCTCCCACCTCACTAAAGCAATTATTTAAACACATGACTGACAATTTGTTCTAATTCAGGGGGTCCTCAGTTGCATTACTGGGGGGCTGTAGTGGCTGCAGGTTTTTTTCTTGATTAGAACCCATTGATTTAATGCTAGGGCGGCACGGTGGCGCAGTGGTAGCGCTGCTGCCTCGCAGTTAGGAGACCCGGGTTCGCTTCCCGGGTTCTCCCTGCGTGGAGTTTGCATGTTCTCCCCGTGTCTGCATGGGTTTCCGGTTTCCTCCCACAATCCAAAGACATGCTGGTTAGGTGGATTGGCGATTCTAAATTGGCCCTGGTGTGTGCTTGGTGTGTGTCCTGCGGTGGGTTGGCACCCTGCCCAGGATTGGTTCCTGCCTTGTGCCCTGTGTTGGCTGGGATTGGCTCCAGCAGACTCCCGTGACCCTGTATTCGGATTCAGCGGGTTGGAAAATGGATGGATGGATTTAATGCTAAAGAAAAGCACTTTTTGGATTAAATGCAGATGACTCACTTGTAAGGATTTCAAAGTCTTAATTTCTTATTTTAATTAAACCTCGGCATTCAGGCCAAAGTGTCCATTTAAACAAAATGTAAAGAAATAAACGAGAGAGGAAGAAAAGAGTGGGTGAGGAAGAGTGTCAGGAGTGATTTGTGACAGTGTGATATCCCGTGTAGTCAGAAGTGGCCCCAGCCTACACTCTGGACATCGGATAGTTCATGAACCGAGCGGGATCAGTGGAGAGATGAGACACAGACAAAAATTGAAGGGTGAATGGTGCAAGTTTATTTACAAGAGTGCTGTACACACAAAATGCAGTAGTGTCAGGTGGGCTTTGAAACACAGTCCTTCAACACTGACACTTCAAAAAGAAATAAAAACAAACAAAAAGGAAAAATAGGGTGTATTTACAAAAACAGTGCACTCCTACAAAAACTACACACACACACACACACACACACACACACACACACACACACACACACGCTCCAACAATGAAGGTTGTCTTCTCTTATCCCTGGTTCAAGATGTTCCTCCAGCAGGAATGCACAAAAACAAGTGTGTATATACAAAAAAAAAACAATTGCACCAAACCCAAAATCAAAAACTATCTCAGCACCAAATAAGTATATATACCTCCATCAAAAATAATCACTAGGAGATATATAACTCTATCTACAAAAGCCGCCAAAATTACAACTGCTCCTGCAAATAGCTCAGCAGTGCTTATTCCTACCTCGCTCTTAGGTCCACTGACGACCCGTTGGCCGGTAACTCTTTAAATATAACCGGCAAGATTGTCCAGCCAATCTGCCAACACGTCTACCTCATGTACCTATCCGGGTAGACCCCGCCCCGAGCAACTATGTATTTAAAACTCCTGCGGGTCGCGCGCGTATCAACCCTCTGGTACAGCCAACGGCTATGCTGAGCTCAAGCACGCTTCGTTGCTGACTCACCAGTAAGTAAAATAATTTCTTTAACAATATGGGATCCCCATCTCTGTCTCAATCAAATGTCGGCTCCACGTGTGTCCAAACACACCCCGCCTCACAGCGCTCACCCGCTAGACGGCCCCGCGTTCCTACGACAGCGCCCTTAACACACCAACGGTGAGTAGACTTTCTTATAGCCACATAAATGCTGCTGCTTCACTTAAATTTGGTAAGACGCGTCCCCGCGCGTTACCACAGACAGACGGGTATCAGCAAGAGTGACAGAGCAGGTCTACAGGTCGGTAGTGAGCCCAGCTATGTCAGGGGTTCTCAAACTCGGTCCTGGGGGTCCACTGTGGCTGCAGGTTTTTGTTCCAACCAGATTCCTAATCGGTGACAACACCTGATAGCACTGATCTCATGTAATTAGCTGGTTTTATTATCTTTTATTCTACATTCAGAAAAGCACAGCAGCATGATTGTACAATTATAAGGAACTTTTCTTATAAATATTTCTGTTTTTGCTATGGATTTAAATGCTTAACTCTCTTTATTATATTTCGCCCTTTCTCTGTGCAGTTTGTTCCCTTCATTGAATTTTAATAATGACAATTAAAAACAAGCAGAGCAGAAACAACAGCAAACAACACTCAACCGTGAAAGGCTGCAACTGCTTTAGCGTCAGCCCCACAAAGTAGTAAATAACGGATTAATTAAACAATTAGAACACCTAGAAAAGTAGAATGACAATCAAGATGGAAAAAACGGTTAAAAAGAAAAAAAATACATATAACTGCTTAGTACATTTTACTACTTTGTTTGTTTTTTTTTTTACCAAACTTAGTTTTCTAATTTGTATATTTTTCCCAAAACAAGGAATCTGGGAAACAACAGTTGACTTAATTAGCACAGGAGTCTCAGGCTGGTTGGAACAAAAACCTGCAGCCACAGTGGACCCCCAGGACCGAGTTTGAGAACCCCTGAGCTATGTGATATGGGCTGGAGACGGTGGCACAGGAGACAGAGCTGGAGGTGGCAGAGTTAAAGATGCCAAGATTTGCATTGGGTGTGACAAGGATGGACAGGATTAGAAATGAGGACATTAGAGGGTCAGCTCAGGTGGGACGGTTTGGAGAGATGAGGGGTATATTGGGAGAAAGATATTGAGGACAGAGCTGCCTGGCAAAAGGAACAGAAGGCGGCCTAAGAGAAGGTTTATGGATGTGGTGAGAGAGGACATGCAGGTGACAGGTGTGACAGAGCAATATGACGAGGACAGGAAGATATGGAACAAGATGATCCACTGTGGCAACCCCTAACGGGAGCAGCCAAAAGAAGAAGACGACACTGGCGATCAAAAGTATAATGCCAACCAGGAATACGGAGAGAAATTGATATTTTTTGTATCATATTACAACCAGTAACAACATACGGCACGATAATGTGCAGTGAATCCACTTGACTTGACCATTCCTAGTTTTCATCCTCTTTCTTTCTCTATATGTTTACCATTCATTTGCTCAGAGGTTGATGCGCTTGCTGTTAACTAAGCAGCTCTTCTTTTCTCCACCCTAGCGGTTCACTTCTTCTCTTCTTCCGTCGGTATCCTTTCGCGTTAAAACTGATTAAGTCCGTGTTTGTCTTGCAGTTACTTAGCACGTTTTCTTTAATTTTTCACTTAAGCTGGGCCTTTAAGTTTTCAATCTGCCTCAAGAATGATTTAAGATATGAAGAGGTAGGGGAAGTGATGGCAAAGGTGGTAAGGATGAGAATGGCGCCCGTACACATGTGCCACATGTCCGCTCTGCTGGCCATGCCAGGAGTTGATTCTACAATAAAATAAAATAAAAAGAGGAATAACCTTGGAGTCCAATCATCACCTCGAAAGCGGATAGTAGATGTCACGTACTATATGGGTACCAAATTTCAGGTTAAATGGGTAAAACGGTTTGAGAGCTACAGGTGATTTAAGATCCTGGACAGACAAACAGACAGCCATGGTAACGTATTATATAAGGAGATTTAATTGATTTAAAAATACACGCAAGGCATAACTAATGCTGAAAACAGCTCTTGAAATGACCGATTTATAATTTAATAAACGCACATGACAGCTAAGTCCCATTTTCAGCAGCTGTTATTTCAGGGTCAGGCTACACCTACACGTTTTGAAGTGTTCTCCAGAAAACATCAGTCAAGTTCCACCAAAGCACCCCCGCTCTCTATTCCATGTGACGCCGGCTGAACTGTCACCTCAAATGGACCCTCTCACTGCCTCAAAGGTTTATTTCTTGCAGTACCCTGGCACCTCTTGCAGCATCACGAGTGGCACAGCTCTTGGTACAGAGACACCACTCTAGTACCTTCTCTGGATCAGGGTGAGCACCGGTGGCAGGGTTTTGTTCCAACCTAATTGCTCAATGAGAAGTCAATTATTGCTGATAACGTTCTTGTGGCTCAAGTGATGTTTTCCTGCTTCACTTTAGTTGTCTTGCTTGTGAAGATTTTGAACCCTTAATTGCTTATTTTAGTCTTAAACAGCCGAGTAGCTACTCATTAGCAAGAAGATCCAAATAACAAAGGAACCAGCAGTTTACCACCTAGCAGGAGATGGAGACCCCCCCAGACCGACACTGTGTACCCATCAGGCCGACACTGCGCACCCCCCAGACTTGCACTGCACACCCCTGCTCTAGATGACCGTGTACTTCTGGGCCATCTGTTGGTTTCCAAGCAGATTGCCTTAAAGGGGCAACACAGTATTAACCCTTTCCTGTCTCCGACCACGAGTCACCTAACAGAATGAAGTTTCCCAGATGGCTGCGTGCTTGTTCCCACCTCTAAAAAGACAATATGGTCCAAGCTCAATTTACCTACGCCCATGTGCTGTTTCCACCAGCCTTGGAGGGTTTGGGGGAGTGGGGGGGTTCCAAAGTCCCATCAAGTCCCCCATGACTTTGCTGCCTCTCTAGATTTCCACAAAGGCTGCATTCCTCTTGCCCCCTGTAACGTTTGCCCTTACCTGTTGTACTTCTAGGGCACCCAGTATACAGGTGCATCTCAATAAATTAGAATATCATCAACAAGTTAATTTATTTCAGTAATTTAATACTAAATTTTGCGTTTTCATTACCTGTAGGCCATAATAAGCAAAATGAAAAGAAATAAACACTTGAAATATCTCACTCTGTGTGTCATGAATCTGTAGAATATAGCGGTTTCACTTTATGAATTGAATGTTTGATGATATTCTAATTTATTGGGATGCACCTGTAAATCCGGCCAAACTACTCCCTAGTTGCCCCTCCACTCCCATATTTACATGTCCAGTTAATTTCGGTCTTTCTTGTGCCACCCTAGTGGTGCCCTTGCTCTCAGAGCCTCGTGCCAGCCAACACCTCTTTACAGCAAACGATTTACAGTATTACTACAAATTAAACGTTAATCCTTATTTCACTATTGTTATCTTACGTATTTATATTGAGGAGAAGGACATTTGTCAACATAGTTGTTCATCTGGTAAGTGCGACAAGGGAGTTCACCATTTTCAGTTTCCACGTTGGCAAGAAGTGGTGAATAACTGCATTCCTGACTGCAAAACAAACAAACAAACAAACAAACAAATAAATAGATGACATCTTCAAAGCATTGACTGAGCACTGTCAGTCTGAGGACAACAGTGCTGAATGAAAACAAAGATTTATACACTTAGTAGAAAGAACAGAGTTGTAGGCCTGCAATATGAACATCGTCATAATATTTTAGGAGTGTGAGAGTTTGAACTTCGGTGGTCTGAGCCTAACATACGGGTTGTAAACTGTGAGACACATGCCAAACAGTGCTGTGCAGGAGATTCTGGGTGTCACTTAACATGGACAAATAGAAGAACAAATCACATGATACAATTAAACAAAAAAACTAAGAATTATATTTTTAAAATCTACGATGCTACACAATATATAAGTGAACATTATTGTAGCTTTAGCAGTATACCAATATATTGTACAACCTCAATGTACTGCACTTATTAACATTGATGTCTATTGGCCATATACAGGTGCTGGTCATAAAATTAGAATATCATGACAAAGTTGACCTATTTAAGTAATTCCATTCAAAAAGTGAAACTTGTACATTAGATTCATTCATTACGCACAGACTGATGTATTTCAAATGTTTATTTCTTTTAATTTTGATGATTATAACTGACAACTAATGAAAGTCCCAAATTCATTATCTTGGAAAATTAGAATATTGTGAAAAGGTTCAATATTGAAGACACCTGGTGCCACACTCACTCTAATCAGCTAATTAACTCAAAAGCCTTTAAATGGTCTCTCAGTCGAGTTCTGTAGGCTACACAATCATGAGGAAGACTGCTGACTTGACAGTTGTCCAAAAGACGACCATTGACACCTTGCACAAGGAGGGCAAGACACAAAAGGTCATCGCTAAAGAGGCTGGCTGTTCACAGAGCTCTGTGTCCAAACACATTAATAGAGAGGCGAAGGGAAGGACAAGATGTGGTAGAAAAAGTGGACAAGCAATAGGGATAACCGCACCCTGGAGAGGATTGTGAAACAAAACTGTGGGGGAGATTCACAAAGAGTGGACTGCAGCTGGAGTCAGTGCTTCAAGAACCACCAGGCACAGACGTATGCAAGACATGGGCTTCAGCTGTCGCATTCCTTGTGTCAAGCCACTCTTGAACAAGAGACAGCGTCAGAAGCGTCTCAACTGGACTGCTGCTGAGTGGTCCAAAGTTATGTTCTCTGATGAAAGTAAATTTTGCATTTCCTTTGGAAATCAAGGTCCCAGAGTCTGGAGGAAGAGAGGAGAGGCACAGAATCCACGTTGCTTGAGGTCCAGTGTAAAGTTTCCACAGTCAGTGATGGTTTGGGGTGCCATGTCATCTGCTGGTGTTGGTCCATTGTGTTTTCTGAGGTCCAAGGTCAACACAGCCGTCTACCAGGAAGTTTTAGAGCACTTCATGCTTCCTGCTGCTGACGAACTTTATGGAGATGCAGATTTCATTTTCAAACAGGACCTG